>NC_073245.2:10000-2510000 GCF_029281585.2 Gorilla gorilla gorilla | reverse complement strand
ATGGCGGTGTAGATATTTCCATGTTCATAGAGATGGCGGTGTAGATATTTCCATATTTATACAGATAGCAGTGTAGTTGTTTCCATGTTTATAGGGATAGCAGTGTAGATATTTTCATTGATATACAGATAGCTGTGTAGATATTTGCATGTTCATACAGATAGCGGTGTAGATATTTCCATGTTCATACACATAGCGGTGTAGATATTTGCATGTTCATACAGATAGCGGTGTTGATATTTCCATGTTCATACAGATAGCGGTGTAGATATTTCCATTTTCATACAGATGGCGGTGTAGATATTTCCATGTTCATACAGTTAGCGGTGTAGATATTTCCATGTTCGTACAGATGGCGGTGTAGATATTTACATGTTCATACAGAAGACGGTGTAGATATTTCCATGTTTATAGGGATGGCGGTGTAGATATTTTCATGTTTACACAGAAGGCGGTGTAGATATTTCCATGTTTACACGGATAGCGGTGTAGACATTTCCATGTTTACACAGATAGCGGTGTGCATATTTCCAGGTTTATGCAGATAGCAGTGTAGATATTTCCATGTTTAAACAGATAGTGGTGCGGATATTTCCATGTTTATTCAGATAGCGGTGCGGATATTTCCACGTTTATAGAGTTAGTTGGGCAGATATTTCCATGTTTATACAGATAGCGGTGTAGATATATCCATCTTAATACAGATGGCGGTGTAGATATGTCCATGTTCGTACAGATGGCGGTGTAGATATTTCCATGTTCATACAGATGGCGGTGTAGATATTTCGAAGTTTATATAGATAGCGCTGTAGTTATTTCCATATTTATAGAGAAATCGGTGTAGATATTTCCATGTATATTCAGATAGCTGTGTAGATATTTCCATGTTCATGCAGATAGCGGTGTAGATATTTCCATGTTCATCCAGATGCCGGTGTACATATATCCATGCTCATACAGATGGCGGTGAAGATATTTCCATGTTCATACAGATGGCGGTGTAGGTATTTCCATGTTCATACAAATGGCAGTGTAGATATTTCCATGTTCATAGAGATGGCGGTGTAGATATTTCCATGTTTATACAGATGGCAGTGTAGTTATTTCCATGTTTATAGAGATACCAGTGTGGATATTTCCATTGATATACAGATAGCTGTGTAGATATTTGCATGTTCATACAGATAGCGGTGTAGATATTTCCATGTTCATACAGATAGCGGTGTAGATATTTCCATGTTCATACAGATAGCGGTGTAGATATTACCATGTTCATACAGATAGCGGTGTAGATATATCCATGTTCATACAGATAGCGGTGTAGATATTTCCATGTTGATACAGTTAGCGGTGTAGATATTTCCATATTCATACAGATGGCGGTGTAGATATTTACACGTTCATACAGATGGCGGTGTAGATATTTCCATGTTCATACAGATAGCGGTGTAGATATTTCCATGTTCATACAGATAGCGGTGTAGATATTTCCATGTTCATACCAATAGCGGTGTATACATTTCCATGTTCATACAGATGGCGGTGTAGATATTTCCATGTTCATACAGATGGCGGTGTAGATATTTCCATGTTTGTATGGATGGCAGTGTAGATATTTCCATGTTCATACAGGTGGCGGTGTAGATATTTCCATGTTTATACAGATAGCACTGTAGTTATTTCCGTGTTAATAGAGATAGCTGTGTAGATATTTCCATTGATATACAGATAGCTGTGTAGATATTTACATGTTCATACAGATAGCGGTGTAGATATTTCCATGTTCGTACAGATAGCGGTGTAGATATTTCCATGTTTATACAGATAGCGGTGCGGATATTTCCATGTTTATACAGATAGCGGTGTACATATTTCCATCTTAATACAGTTGGCGGTGTAGATATGTCCATGTTTGTACAGATGGCGGTGTAGATATTTCCATGTTCATACAGATGGCGGTGTAGATATTTCGAAGTTTATAGAGATAGCGCTGTAGTTATTTTCATATTTATAGAGAAATCTGTGTAGATATTTCCACGTATATTCAGATAGCTGTGTAGATATTTCCATGTTCATGCAGATAGCGGTGTAGATATTTCCATGTTCATACAGATTGCGGTGTAGATATTTCCTTGTTCATACAGATAACGGTGTAGATATTTCCATGTTCATACAGATAGTGGTGTAGATATTTCCATGTTCATAAAGATGGCGGTGTAGATATTTACATGTTCATACAGATGGCGGTATAGATATTTCCATGTTCGTACAGATGGCGGTGTAGATATTTTCATGTTTACACAGATGGCGGTGTAGATATTTCCATGTTTAAACAGATAGCGGTGTAGACATTTCCATGTTTACACATATAGCGGTGTGGATATTTCCATGTTTATGCAGAGAGCAGTGTAGATATTTCCATGTTTATACAAATAGCGGTGCGGATATTTCCATGTTTATACAGATAGTTGGGCAGATATTTCCATGTTTATACAGATAGCGGTGTAGATATTTCCATCTTAATACAGATGGCGGTGTAGATATGTCCATGTTTGTACAGATGGCGGTGTAGATATTTCCATGTTCATACAGATTGCGGTGTAGATATTTCGAAGTTTATAGAGATAGCGCTGTAGTTATTTCCATATTTATAGAGAAATCTGTGTAGATATTTCCATGTATATTCAGATAGCTGTGTAGATATTTCCATGTTCATGCAGATAGCGGTGTAGATATTTCCATGTTCATCCAGATGCCGGTGTACATATATCCATGTACATACAGATGGCGGTGAAGATATTTCCATGTTCATACAGATGGTGGTGTAGATATTTCCATGTTCATACAAATGGCGGTGTAGATATTTCCCTGTTCATAGAAATGGCGGTGTAGATAATTCCATGTTCATACAAATGGCGGTGTAGATATTTCCATGTTCATAGAGATGGCGGTGTAGATATTTCCATATTTATACAGATAGCAGTGTAGTTGTTTCCATGTTTATAGGGATAGCAGTGTAGATATTTTCATTGATATACAGATAGCTGTGTAGATATTTGCATGTTCATACAGATAGCGGTGTAGATATTTCCATGTTCATACACATAGCGGTGTAGATATTTGCATGTTCATACAGATAGCGGTGTTGATATTTCCATGTTCATACAGATAGCGGTGTAGATATTTCCATTTTCATACAGATGGCGGTGTAGATATTTCCATGTTCATACAGTTAGCGGTGTAGATATTTCCATGTTCGTACAGATGGCGGTGTAGATATTTACATGTTCATACAGAAGACGGTGTAGATATTTCCATGTTTATAGGGATGGCGGTGTAGATATTTTCATGTTTACACAGAAGGCAGTGTAGATATTTCCATGTTTACACGGATAGCGGTGTAGACATTTCCATGTTTACACAGATAGCGGTGTGCATATTTCCAGGTTTATGCAGATAGCAGTGTAGATATTTCCATGTTTAAACAGATAGTGGTGCGGATATTTCCATGTTTATTCAGATAGCGGTGCGGATATTTCCACGTTTATAGAGTTAGTTGGGCAGATATTTCCATGTTTATACAGATAGCGGTGTAGATATATCCATCTTAATACAGATGGCGGTGTAGATATGTCCATGTTCGTACAGATGGCGGTGTAGATATTTCCATGTTCATACAGATGGCGGTGTAGATATTTCGAAGTTTATATAGATAGCGCTGTAGTTATTTCCATATTTATAGAGAAATCGGTGTAGATATTTCCATGTATATTCAGATAGCTGTGTAGATATTTCCATGTTCATGCAGATAGTGGTGTAGATATTTCCATGTTCATCCAGATGCCGGTGTACATATATCCATGTTCATACAGATGGCGGTGAAGATATTTCCATGTTCATACAGATGGCGGTGTAGGTATTTCCATGTTCACACAAATGGCAGTGTAGATATTTCCATGTTCATAGAGATGGCGGTGTAGATATTTCCATGTTTATACAGATGGCAGTGTAGTTATTTCCATGTTTATAGAGATACCAGTGTGGATATTTCCATTGATATACAGATAGCTGTGTAGATATTTGCATGTTCATACAGATAGCGGTGTAGATATTTCCATGTTCATACAGATAGCGGTGTAGATATTTCCATGTTCATACAGATAGCGGTGTAGATATTACCATGTTCATACAGATAGCGGTGTAGATATATCCATGTTCATACAGATAGCGGTGTAGATATTTCCATGTTGATACAGTTAGCGGTGTAGATATTTCCATATTCATACAGATGGCGGTGTAGATATTTACATGTTCATACAGATGGCGGTGTAGATATTTCCATGTTCATACAGATAGCGGTGTGGATATTTGCATGTTCATACAGATAGCGGTGTAGATATTTCCATGTTCATACCAATAGCGGTGTATACATTTCCATGTTCATACAGATAGCGGTGTAGATATTTCCATGTTCATACAGATAGCGGTGTAGATATTTCCATGTTCATACAGATAGCGGTGTAGATATTTCCATGTTCATACAGATAGCGGTGTAGATATTTCCATGTTCATACAGATAGCGGTGTAGATAATTCCATGTTCATACAGTTAGCGGTGTAGATATTTCCATGTTCATACAGATGGCGGTGTAGATATTTACATGTTCATACAGATGGCGGTATAGTTATTTCCATGTTCATACAGATATCGGTGTAGATATTTCCATGTTCATACTGATGCCGGTGTACATATATCCATGTTCATACAGATGGCGGTGAAGATATTTCCATGTTCATACAGATGGTGGTGTAGATATTTCCATGTTCATACAAATGGCGGTGTAGATATTTCCATGTTCATAGAGATGGCGGTGTAGATATTTCCATGTTCATACAAATGGCGGTGTAGATATTTCCATGTTCATAGAGATGGCGGTGTAGATATTTCCATATTTATAGAGATAGCAGTGTAGTTATTTCCATGTTTATAGAGATAGCAGTGTAGATATTTCCATTGATATACAGATAGCTGTCTAGATATTTGCATGTTCATAGAGATAGCGGTGTAGATATTTCCATGTTCATACAGATAGCTGTGTAGATATTTCCATGTTCATACAGTTAACGGTGTAGATATTTCCATGTTCATACAGTTGGCGGTGTAGATATTTACATGTTCATACAGATGGCGGTGTAGTTATTTCCATGTTCGTACAGATAGCGGTGTAGATATTTCCATGTTCATACAGATAGCGGCGTAGATATTTCCATGTTCATACCAATAGCGGTGTAGACATTTCCATGTTCATACATTTAGTGGTGTAGATATTTCCATGTTCATACAGATGGCGGTGAAGATATTTCCATTTTCATACAGATGGCGGTGTAGATATTTCCATGTTTGTACGGATGGCAGTGTAGATATTTCCATGTTCATACAGGTGGCGGTGTAGATATTTCCATGTTTATACAGATAGCAGTGTAGTTATTTCCATGTTAATAGAGATAGCTGTGTAGATGTTTCCATTGATATACAGATAGCTGTGTAGATATTTCCATGTTCATACAGATAGCGGTGTAGATATTTTCATGTTCGTACAGATAGCTGTGTAGATATTTCCATGTTAATACAGATAGCGGTGCGGATATTTCCATGTTTATACAGATAGTTGGGCAGATATTTCCATGTTTATACAGATAGCGGTGAAGATATTTCCATCTTAATACAGATGGCGGTGTAGATATGTCCATGTTTGTACCGATGGCGGTGTAGATATTTCCATGTTCATACAGATGGCGGTGTAGATATTTAGAAGTTTATAGAGATAGCGCTGTAGTTATTTCCATATTTATAGAGATATCTGTGTAGATATTTCCACGTATATTCAGATAGACGTGTAGATATTTCCATGTTCATGCAGATAGCGGTGTAGATATTTCCATGTTCATCCAGATGCCGGTGTACATATATCCATGTTCATACAGATGGCGGTGAAGATATTTCCATGTTCCTACAGATGACGGTGTAGGTATTTCCATGTTCATACATATGGCGGTGTAGATATTTCCATGTTCATAGAGATGGCGGTGTAGTTATTTCCAGGTTCATACAGATGGCGGTGTAGATATTTCCATGTTCATAGAGATGGCGGTGTACATATTTCCATGTTTATACAGATAGCAGTGTAGTTATTTCCATGTTTATAGAGATACCAGTGTGGATATTTCCATTGATATACAGATAGCTGTGTAGATATTTGCATGTTCATACAGAAAGCGGTGTAGATATTTCCATGTTCATACAGATAGCGGTGTAGATATTTCCATGTTCATACAGATAGCGGTGTAGATATTTCCATGTTCATACAGTTAGAGGTGTAGATATTTCCATGTTCATACAGATGGCGGTGTAGATATTTCCATGTTCATACAGATGGCGGTGTAGATATTTCCATGTTTGTATGGATGGCAGTGTAGATATTTCCATGTTCATACAGGTGGCGGTGTAGATATTTCCATGTTTATACAGATAGCACTGTAGTTATTTCCGTGTTGATAGAGATAGCTGTGTAGATATTTCCATTGATATACTGATATCTGTGTAGATATTTACATGTTCATACAGATAGCGGTGTAGATATTTCCATGTTCGTACAGATAGCGGTGTAGATATTTCCATGTTTATACAGATAGCGGTGCGGATATTTCCATGTTTATACAGATAGCGGTGTAGATATTTCCATCTTAATACAGATGGCGGTGTAGATATGTCCATGTTTGTACAGATGGCGGTGTAGATATTTCCATGTTCATACAGATGGCGGTGTAGATATTTCCATGTTCATACAGATAGCGGTGTAGATATTTCCATGTTCATACAGATAGCGGTGTAGATAATTCCATGTTCATACAGTTAGCGGTGTAGATATTTCCATGTTCATACAGATGGCGGTGTAGATATTTACATGTTCATAAAGATGGCGGTATAGTTATTTCCATGTTCATACAGATAGCGGTGTAGATATTTCCATGTTCATACAGTTAGCGGTGTAGATATTTCCATGTTCATACTGATGCCGGTGTACATATATCCATGTTCATACAGATGGCGGTGAAGATATTTCCATGTTCATACAGATGGTGGTGTAGATATTTCCATGTTCATACAAATGGCGGTGTAGATATTTCCATGTTCATAGAGATGGCGGTGTAGATATTTCCATGTTCATACAAATGGCGGTGTAGATATTTCCATGTTCATAGAGATGGCGGTGTAGATATTTCCATATTTATAGAGATAGCAGTGTAGTTATTTCCATGTTTATAGAGATAGCAGTGTAGATATTTCCATTGATATACAGATAGCTGTCTACATATTTGCATGTTCATAGAGATAGCGGTGTAGATATTTCCATGTTCATACAGATAGCGGTGTAGATATTTCCATGTTCATACAGTTAACGGTGTAGATATTTCCATGTTCATACAGTTGGCGGTGTAGATATTTACATGTTCATACAGATGGCGGTGTAGTTATTTCCATGTTCGTACAGATAGCGGTGTAGATATTTCCATGTTCATACAGATAGCGGCGTAGATATTTCCATGTTCATACCAATAGCGGTGTAGACATTTCCATGTTCATACATTTAGTGGTGTAGATATTTCCATGTTCATACAGATGGCGGTGAAGATATTTCCATTTTCATACAGATGGCGGTGTAGATATTTCCATCTTTGTACGGATGGCAGTGTAGGTATTTCCATGTTCATACAGGTGGCGGTGTAGATATTTCCATGTTTATACAGATAGCAGTGTAGTTATTTCCATGTTAATAGAGATAGCTGTGTAGATATTTCCATTGATATACAGATAGCTGTGTAGATATTTCCATGTTCATACAGATAGCGGTGTAGATATTTCCATGTTCGTACAGATAGCTGTGTAGATATTTCCATGTTTATACAGATAGCGGTGCGGATATTTCCATGTTTATACAGATAGTTGGGCAGATATTTCCATATTTATACAGATAGCGGTGTAGATATTTCCATCTTAATACAGATGGCGGTGTAGATATGTCCATGTTTGTACCGATGGCGATGTAGTTATTTCCATGTTCATACAGATGGCGGTGTAGATATTTCGAAGTTTATAGAGATAGCGCTGTAGTTATTTCCATATTTATAGAGATATCTGTGTAGATATTTCCACGTATATTCAGATAGCCGTGTAGATATTTCCATGTTCATGCAGATAGCGGTGTAGATATTTCCATGTTCATCCAGATGCCGGTGTACATATATCCATGTTCATACAGATGGCGGTGAAGATATTTCCATGTTCCTACAGATGACGGTGTAGGTATTTCCATGTTCATACAAATGGCGGTGTAGATATTTCCATGTTCATAGAGATGGCGGTGTAGTTATTTCCAGGTTCATACAAATGGCGGTGTAGATATTTCCATGTTCATAGAGATGGCGGTGTACATATTTCCATGTTTATACAGATAGCAGTGTAGTTATTTCCATGTTTATAGAGATACCAGTGTGGATATTTCCATTGATATACAGATAGCTGTGTAGATATTTGCATGTTCATACAGAAAGCGGTGTAGATATTTCCATGTTCATACAGATAGCGGTGTAGATATTTCCATGTTCATACAGATAGCGGTGTAGATATTTCCATGTTCATACAGTTAGAGGTGTAGATATTTCCATGTTCATACAGATAGCTGTGTAGATATTTCCATGTTCATACAGTTAACGGTGTAGATATTTCCATGTTCATACAGTTGGCGGTGTAGATATTTACATGTTCATACAGATGGCGGTGTAGTTATTTCCATGTTCGTACAGATAGCGGTGTAGATATTTCCATGTTCATACAGATAGCGGCGTAGATATTTCCATGTTCATACCAATAGCGGTGTAGACATTTCCATGTTCATACATTTAGTGGTGTAGATATTTCCATGTTCATACAGATGGCGGTGAAGATATTTCCATTTTCATACAGATGGCGGTGTAGATATTTCCATGTTTGTACGGATGGCAGTGTAGATATTTCCATGTTCATACAGGTGGCGGTGTAGATATTTCCATGTTTATACAGATAGCAGTGTAGTTATTTCCATGTTAATAGAGATAGCTGTGTAGATGTTTCCATTGATATACAGATAGCTGTGTAGATATTTCCATGTTCATACAGATAGCGGTGTAGATATTTTCATGTTCGTACAGATAGCTGTGTAGATATTTCCATGTTAATACAGATAGCGGTGCGGATATTTCCATGTTTATACAGATAGTTGGGCAGATATTTCCATGTTTATACAGATAGCGGTGAAGATATTTCCATCTTAATACAGATGGCGGTGTAGATATGTCCATGTTTGTACCGATGGCGGTGTAGATATTTCCATGTTCATACAGATGGCGGTGTAGATATTTAGAAGTTTATAGAGATAGCGCTGTAGTTATTTCCATATTTATAGAGATATCTGTGTAGATATTTCCACGTATATTCAGATAGACGTGTAGATATTTCCATGTTCATGCAGATAGCGGTGTAGATATTTCCATGTTCATCCAGATGCCGGTGTACATATATCCATGTTCATACAGATGGCGGTGAAGATATTTCCATGTTCCTACAGATGACGGTGTAGGTATTTCCATGTTCATACATATGGCGGTGTAGATATTTCCATGTTCATAGAGATGGCGGTGTAGTTATTTCCAGGTTCATACAGATGGCGGTGTAGATATTTCCATGTTCATAGAGATGGCGGTGTACATATTTCCATGTTTATACAGATAGCAGTGTAGTTATTTCCATGTTTATAGAGATACCAGTGTGGATATTTCCATTGATATACAGATAGCTGTGTAGATATTTGCATGTTCATACAGAAAGCGGTGTAGATATTTCCATGTTCATACAGATAGCGGTGTAGATATTTCCATGTTCATACAGATAGCGGTGTAGATATTTCCATGTTCATACAGTTAGAGGTGTAGATATTTCCATGTTCATACAGATGGCGGTGTAGATATTTCCATGTTCATACAGATGGCGGTGTAGATATTTCCATGTTTGTATGGATGGCAGTGTAGATATTTCCATGTTCATACAGGTGGCGGTGTAGATATTTCCATGTTTATACAGATAGCACTGTAGTTATTTCCGTGTTGATAGAGATAGCTGTGTAGATATTTCCATTGATATACTGATATCTGTGTAGATATTTACATGTTCATACAGATAGCGGTGTAGATATTTCCATGTTCGTACAGATAGCGGTGTAGATATTTCCATGTTTATACAGATAGCGGTGCGGATATTTCCATGTTTATACAGATAGCGGTGTAGATATTTCCATCTTAATACAGATGGCGGTGTAGATATGTCCATGTTTGTACAGATGGCGGTGTAGATATTTCCATGTTCATACAGATGGCGGTGTAGATATTTCCATGTTCATACAGATAGCGGTGTAGATATTTCCATGTTCATACAGATAGCGGTGTAGATAATTCCATGTTCATACAGTTAGCGGTGTTGATATTTCCATGTTCATACAGATGGCGGTGTAGATATTTACATGTTCATAAAGATGGCGGTATAGTTATTTCCATGTTCATACAGATAGCGGTGTAGATATTTCCATGTTCATACAGTTAGCGGTGTAGATATTTCCATGTTCATACTGATGCCGGTGTACATATATCCATGTTCATACAGATGGCGGTGAAGATATTTCCATGTTCATACAGATGGTGGTGTAGATATTTCCATGTTCATACAAATGGCGGTGTAGATATTTCCATGTTCATAGAGATGGCGGTGTAGATATTTCCATGTTCATACAAATGGCGGTGTAGATATTTCCATGTTCATAGAGATGGCGGTGTAGATATTTCCATATTTATAGAGATAGCAGTGTAGTTATTTCCATGTTTATAGAGATAGCAGTGTAGATATTTCCATTGATATACAGATAGCTGTCTACATATTTGCATGTTCATAGAGATAGCGGTGTAGATATTTCCATGTTCATACAGATAGCGGTGTAGATATTTCCATGTTCATACAGTTAACGGTGTAGATATTTCCATGTTCATACAGTTGGCGGTGTAGATATTTACATGTTCATACAGATGGCGGTGTAGTTATTTCCATGTTCGTACAGATAGCGGTGTAGATATTTCCATGTTCATACAGATAGCGGCGTAGATATTTCCATGTTCATACCAATAGCGGTGTAGACATTTCCATGTTCATACATTTAGTGGTGTAGATATTTCCATGTTCATACAGATGGCGGTGAAGATATTTCCATTTTCATACAGATGGCGGTGTAGATATTTCCATCTTTGTACGGATGGCAGTGTAGGTATTTCCATGTTCATACAGGTGGCGGTGTAGATATTTCCATGTTTATACAGATAGCAGTGTAGTTATTTCCATGTTAATAGAGATAGCTGTGTAGATATTTCCATTGATATACAGATAGCTGTGTAGATATTTCCATGTTCATACAGATAGCGGTGTAGATATTTCCATGTTCGTACAGATAGCTGTGTAGATATTTCCATGTTTATACAGATAGCGGTGCGGATATTTCCATGTTTATACAGATAGTTGGGCAGATATTTCCATATTTATACAGATAGCGGTGTAGATATTTCCATCTTAATACAGATGGCGGTGTAGATATGTCCATGTTTGTACCGATGGCGATGTAGTTATTTCCATGTTCATACAGATGGCGGTGTAGATATTTCGAAGTTTATAGAGATAGCGCTGTAGTTATTTCCATATTTATAGAGATATCTGTGTAGATATTTCCACGTATATTCAGATAGCCGTGTAGATATTTCCATGTTCATGCAGATAGCTGTGTAGATATTTCCATGTTCATCCAGATGCCGGTGTACATATATCCATGTTCATACAGATGGCGGTGAAGATATTTCCATGTTCCTACAGATGACGGTGTAGGTATTTCCATGTTCATACAAATGGCGGTGTAGATATTTCCATGTTCATAGAGATGGCGGTGTAGTTATTTCCAGGTTCATACAAATGGCGGTGTAGATATTTCCATGTTCATAGAGATGGCGGTGTACATATTTCCATGTTTATACAGATAGCAGTGTAGTTATTTCCATGTTTATAGAGATACCAGTGTGGATATTTCCATTGATATACAGATAGCTGTGTAGATATTTGCATGTTCATACAGAAAGCGGTGTAGATATTTCCATGTTCATACAGATAGCGGTGTAGATATTTCCATGTTCATACAGATAGCGGTGTAGATATTTCCATGTTCATACAGTTAGAGGTGTAGATATTTCCATGTTCATACAGATGGCGGTGTAGATATTTCCATGTTCATACAGATGGCGGTGTAGATATTTCCATGTTTGTATGGATGGCAGTGTAGATATTTCCATGTTCATACAGGTGGCGGTGTAGATATTTCCATGTTTATACAGATAGCACTGTAGTTATTTCCGTGTTGATAGAGATAGCTGTGTAGATATTTCCATTGATATCCAGATATCTGTGTAGATATTTACATGTTCATACAGATAGCGGTTTAGATATTTCCATGTTCGTACAGATAGCGGTGTAGATATTTCGATGTTTATAGGGATGGCGGTGTAGATATTTTCATGTTTACACAGAAGGCGGTGTAGATATTTCCATGTTTACACGGATAGCGGTGTAGACATTTCCATGTTTACACAGATAGCGGTGTGCATATTTCCAGGTTTATGCAGATAGCAGTGTAGATATTTCCATGTTTAAACAGATAGTGGTGCGGATATTTCCATGTTTATTCAGATAGCGGTGCGGATATTTCCACGTTTATAGAGTTAGTTGGGCAGATATTTCCATGTTTATACAGATAGCGGTGTAGATATATCCATCTTAATACAGATGGCGGTGTAGATATGTCCATGTTCGTACAGATGGCGGTGTAGATATTTCCATGTTCATACAGATGGCGGTGTAGATATTTCGAAGTTTATGTAGATAGCGCTGTAGTTATTTCCATATTTATAGAGAAATCGGTGTAGATATTTCCATGTATATTCAGATAGCTGTGTAGATATTTCCATGTTCATGCAGATAGCGGTGTAGATATTTCCATGTTCATCCAGATGCCGGTGTACATATATCCATGTTCATACAGATGGCGGTGAAGATATTTCCATGTTCATACAGATGGCGGTGTAGGTATTTCCATGTTCATACAAATGGCAGTGTAGATATTTCCATGTTCATAGAGATGGCGGTGTAGATATTTCCATGTTTATACAGATGGCAGTGTAGTTATTTCCATGTTTATAGAGATACCAGTGTGGATATTTCCATTGATATACAGATAGCTGTGTAGATATTTGCATGTTCATACAGATAGCGGTGTAGATATTTCCATGCTCATACAGATAGCGGTGTAGATATTTCCATGTTCATACAGATAGCGGTGTAGATATTACCATGTTCATACAGATAGCGGTGTAGATATATCCATGTTCATACAGATAGCGGTGTAGATATTTCCATGTTGATACAGTTAGCGGTGTAGATATTTCCATATTCATACAGATGGCGGTGTAGATGTTTACATGTTCATACAGATGGCGGTGTAGATATTTCCATGTTCATACAGATGGCGGTGTAGATATTTCCATGTTCATACAGATAGCGGTGTAGATATTTCCATGTTCATACCAATAGCGGTGTATACATTTCCATGTTCATACAGATAGCGGTGTAGATATTTCCATGTTCATACAGATAGCGGTGTAGATATTTCCATGTTCATACAGATAGCGGTGTAGATATTTCCATGTTCATACAGATAGCGGTGTAGATATTTCCATGTTCATACAGATAGCGGTGTAGATAATTCCATGTTCATACAGTTAGCGGTGTAGATATTTCCATGTTCATACAGATGGCGGTGTAGATATTTACATGTTCATACAGATGGCGGTATAGTTATTTCCATGTTCATACAGATAGTGGTGTAGATATTTCAATGTTCATACTGATGCCGGTGTACATATATCCATGTTCATACAGATGGCGGTGAAGATATTTCCATGTTCATACAGATGGTGGTGTAGATATTTCCATGTTCATACAAATGGCGGTGCAGATATTTCCATGTTCATAGAGATGGCGGTGTAGATATTTCCATGTTCATACAAATGGCGGTGTAGATATTTCCATGTTCATAGAGATGGCGGTGTAGATATTTCCATATTTATAGAGATAGCAGTGTAGTTATTTCCATGTTTATAGAGATAGCAGTGTAGATATTTCCATTGATATACAGATAGCTGTCTAGATATTTGCATGTTCATAGAGATAGCGGTGTAGATATTTCCATGTTCATACAGATAGCTGTGTAGATATTTCCATGTTCATACAGTTAACGGTGTAGATATTTCCATGTTCATACAGTTGGCGGTGTAGATATTTACATGTTCATACAGATGGCGGTGTAGTTATTTCCATGTTCGTACAGATAGCGGTGTAGATATTTCCATGTTCATACAGATAGCGGCGTAGATATTTCCATGTTCATACCAATAGCGGTGTAGACATTTCCATGTTCATACATTTAGTGGTGTAGATATTTCCATGTTCATACAGATGGCGGTGAAGATATTTCCATTTTCATACAGATGGCGGTGTAGATATTTCCATGTTTGTACGGATGGCAGTGTAGATATTTCCATGTTCATACAGGTGGCGGTGTAGATATTTCCATGTTTATACAGATAGCAGTGTAGTTATTTCCATGTTAATAGAGATAGCTGTGTAGATGTTTCCATTGATATACAGATAGCTGTGTAGATATTTCCATGTTCATACAGATAGCGGTGTAGATATTTTCATGTTCGTACAGATAGCTGTGTAGATATTTCCATGTTAATACAGATAGCGGTGCGGATATTTCCATGTTTATACAGATAGTTGGGCAGATATTTCCATGTTTATACAGATAGCGGTGAAGATATTTCCATCTTAATACAGATGGCGGTGTAGATATGTCCATGTTTGTACCGATGGCGGTGTAGATATTTCCATGTTCATACAGATGGCGGTGTAGATATTTAGAAGTTTATAGAGATAGCGCTGTAGTTATTTCCATATTTATAGAGATATCTGTGTAGATATTTCCACGTATATTCAGATAGACGTGTAGATATTTCCATGTTCATGCAGATAGCGGTGTAGATATTTCCATGTTCATCCAGATGCCGGTGTACATATATCCATGTTCATACAGATGGCGGTGAAGATATTTCCATGTTCCTACAGATGACGGTGTAGGTATTTCCATGTTCATACATATGGCGGTGTAGATATTTCCATGTTCATAGAGATGGCGGTGTAGTTATTTCCAGGTTCATACAGATGGCGGTGTAGATATTTCCATGTTCATAGAGATGGCGGTGTACATATTTCCATGTTTATACAGATAGCAGTGTAGTTATTTCCATGTTTATAGAGATACCAGTGTGGATATTTCCATTGATATACAGATAGCTGTGTAGATATTTGCATGTTCATACAGAAAGCGGTGTAGATATTTCCATGTTCATACAGATAGCGGTGTAGATATTTCCATGTTCATACAGATAGCGGTGTAGATATTTCCATGTTCATACAGTTAGAGGTGTAGATATTTCCATGTTCATACAGATGGCGGTGTAGATATTTCCATGTTCATACAGATGGCGGTGTAGATATTTCCATGTTTGTATGGATGGCAGTGTAGATATTTCCATGTTCATACAGGTGGCGGTGTAGATATTTCCATGTTTATACAGATAGCACTGTAGTTATTTCCGTGTTGATAGAGATAGCTGTGTAGATATTTCCATTGATATACTGATATCTGTGTAGATATTTACATGTTCATACAGATAGCGGTGTAGATATTTCCATGTTCGTACAGATAGCGGTGTAGATATTTCCATGTTTATACAGATAGCGGTTCGGATATTTCCATGTTTATACAGATAGCGGTGTAGATATTTCCATCTTAATACAGATGGCGGTGTAGATATGTCCATGTTTGTACAGATGGCGGTGTAGATATTTCCATGTTCATACAGATGGCGGTGTAGATATTTCCATGTTCATACAGATAGCGGTGTAGATATTTCCATGTTCATACAGATAGCGGTGTAGATAATTCCATGTTCATACAGTTAGCGGTGTAGATATTTCCATGTTCATACAGATGGCGGTGTAGATATTTACATGTTCATAAAGATGGCGGTATAGTTATTTCCATGTTCATACAGATAGCGGTGTAGATATTTCCATGTTCATACAGTTAGCGGTGTAGATATTTCCATGTTCATACTGATGCCGGTGTACATATATCCATGTTCATACAGATGGCGGTGAAGATATTTCCATGTTCATACAGATGGTGGTGTAGATATTTCCATGTTCATACAAATGGCGGTGTAGATATTTCCATGTTCATAGAGATGGCGGTGTAGATATTTCCATGTTCATACAAATGGCGGTGTAGATATTTCCATGTTCATAGAGATGGCGGTGTAGATATTTCCATATTTATAGAGATAGCAGTGTAGTTATTTCCATGTTTATAGAGATAGCAGTGTAGATATTTCCATTGATATACAGATAGCTGTCTACATATTTGCATGTTCATAGAGATAGCGGTGTAGATATTTCCATGTTCGTACAGATAGCGGTGTAGATATTTCCATGTTCATACAGTTAACGGTGTAGATATTTCCATGTTCATACAGTTGGCGGTGTAGATATTTACATGTTCATACAGATGGCGGTGTAGTTATTTCCATGTTCGTACAGATAGCGGTGTAGATATTTCCATGTTCATACAGATAGCGGCGTAGATATTTCCATGTTCATACCAATAGCGGTGTAGACGTTTCCATGTTCATACATTTAGTGGTGTAGATATTTCCATGTTCATACAGATGGCGGTGAAGATATTTCCATTTTCATACAGATGGCGGTGTAGATATTTCCATTGATATACAGATAGCTGTGTAGATATTTCCATGTTCATACAGATAGCGGTGTAGATATTTCCATGTTCGTACAGATAGCTGTGTAGATATTTCCATGTTTATACAGATAGCGGTGCGGATATTTCCATGTTTATACAGATAGTTGGGCAGATATTTCCATGTTTATACAGATAGCGGTGTAGATATTTCCATCTTAATACAGATGGCGGTGTAGATATGTCCATGTTTGTACCGATGGCGATGTAGATATTTCCATGTTCATACAGATGGCGGTGTAGATATTTCGAAGCTTATAGAGATAGCGCTGTAGTTATTTCCATATTTATAGAGATATCTGTGTAGATATTTCCACGTATATTCAGATAGCCGTGTAGATATTTCCATGTTCATGCAGATAGCGGTGTAGATATTTCCATGTTCATCCAGATGCCGGTGTACATATATCCATGTTCATACAGATGGCGGTGAAGATATTTCCATGTTCCTACAGATGACGGTGTAGGTATTTCCATGTTCATACAAATGGCGGTGTAGATATTTCCATGTTCATAGAGATGGCGGTGTAGTTATTTCCAGGTTCATACAAATGGCGGTGTAGATATTTCCATGTTCATAGAGATGGCGGTGTACATATTTCCATGTTTATACAGATAGCAGTGTAGTTATTTCCATGTTTATAGAGATACCAGTGTGGATATTTCCATTGATATACAGATAGCTGTGTAGATATTTGCATGTTCATACAGAAAGCGGTGTAGATATTTCCATGTTCATACAGATAGCGGTGTAGATATTTCCATGTTCATACAGATAGCGGTGTAGATATTTCCATGTTCATACAGTTAGAGGTGTAGATATTTCCATGTTCATACAGATGGCGGTGTAGATATTTCCATGTTCATACAGATGGCGGTGTAGATATTTCCATGTTTGTATGGATGGCAGTGTAGATATTTCCATGTTCATACAGGTGGCGGTGTAGATATTTCCATGTTTATACAGATAGCACTGTAGTTATTTCCGTGTTGATAGAGATAGCTGTGTAGATATTTCCATTGATATCCAGATATCTGTGTAGATATTTACATGTTCATACAGATAGCGGTTTAGATATTTCCATGTTCGTACAGATAGCGGTGTAGATATTTCCATGTTTATATGGATGGCGGTGTAGATATTTTCATGTTTACACAGAAGGCGGTGTAGATATTTCCATGTTTACACGGATAGCGGTGTAGACATTTCCATGTTTACACAGATAGCGGTGTGCATATTTCCAGGTTTATGCAGATAGCAGTGTAGATATTTCCATGTTTAAACAGATAGTGGTGCGGATATTTCCATGTTTATTCAGATAGCGGTGCGGATATTTCCACGTTTATAGAGTTAGTTGGGCAGATATTTCCATGTTTATACAGATAGCGGTGTAGATATATCCATCTTAATACAGATGGCGGTGTAGATATGTCCATGTTCGTACAGATGGCGGTGTAGATATTTCCATGTTCATACAGATGGCGGTGTAGATATTTCGAAGTTTATGTAGATAGCGCTGTAGTTATTTCCATATTTATAGAGAAATCGGTGTAGATATTTCCATGTATATTCAGATAGCTGTGTAGATATTTCCATGTTCATGCAGATAGCGGTGTAGATATTTCCATGTTCATCCAGATGCCGGTGTACATATATCCATGTTCATACAGATGGCGGTGAAGATATTTCCATGTTCATACAGATGGCGGTGTAGGTATTTCCATGTTCATACAAATGGCAGTGTAGATATTTCCATGTTCATAGAGATGGCGGTGTAGATATTTCCATGTTTATACAGATGGCAGTGTAGTTATTTCCATGTTTATAGAGATACCAGTGTGGATATTTCCATTGATATACAGATAGCTGTGTAGATATTTGCATGTTCATACAGATAGCGGTGTAGATATTTCCATGCTCATACAGATAGCGGTGTAGATATTTCCATGTTCATACAGATAGCGGTGTAGATATTACCATGTTCATACAGATAGCGGTGTAGATATATCCATGTTCATACAGATAGCGGTGTAGATATTTCCATGTTGATACAGTTAGCGGTGTAGATATTTCCATATTCATACAGATGGCGGTGTAGATGTTTACATGTTCATACAGATGGCGGTGTAGATATTTCCATGTTCATACAGATGGCGGTGTAGATATTTCCATGTTCATACAGATAGCGGTGTAGATATTTCCATGTTCATACCAATAGCGGTGTATACATTTCCATGTTCATACAGATAGCGGTGTAGATATTTCCATGTTCATACAGATAGCGGTGTAGATATTTCCATGTTCATACAGATAGCGGTGTAGATATTTCCATGTTCATACAGATAGCGGTGTAGATATTTCCATGTTCATACAGATAGCGGTGTAGATAATTCCATGTTCATACAGTTAGCGGTGTAGATATTTCCATGTTCATACAGATGGCGGTGTAGATATTTACATGTTCATACAGATGGCGGTATAGTTATTTCCATGTTCATACAGATAGTGGTGTAGATATTTCAATGTTCATACTGATGCCGGTGTACATATATCCATGTTCATACAGATGGCGGTGAAGATATTTCCATGTTCATACAGATGGTGGTGTAGATATTTCCATGTTCATACAAATGGCGGTGCAGATATTTCCATGTTCATAGAGATGGCGGTGTAGATATTTCCATGTTCATACAAATGGCGGTGTAGATATTTCCATGTTCATAGAGATGGCGGTGTAGATATTTCCATATTTATAGAGATAGCAGTGTAGTTATTTCCATGTTTATAGAGATAGCAGTGTAGATATTTCCATTGATATACAGATAGCTGTCTAGATATTTGCATGTTCATAGAGATAGCGGTGTAGATATTTCCATGTTCATACAGATAGCTGTGTAGATATTTCCATGTTCATACAGTTAACGGTGTAGATATTTCCATGTTCATACAGTTGGCGGTGTAGATATTTACATGTTCATACAGATGGCGGTGTAGTTATTTCCATGTTCGTACAGATAGCGGTGTAGATATTTCCATGTTCATACAGATAGCGGCGTAGATATTTCCATGTTCATACCAATAGCGGTGTAGACATTTCCATGTTCATACATTTAGTGGTGTAGATATTTCCATGTTCATACAGATGGCGGTGAAGATATTTCCATTTTCATACAGATGGCGGTGTAGATATTTCCATGTTTGTACGGATGGCAGTGTAGATATTTCCATGTTCATACAGGTGGCGGTGTAGATATTTCCATGTTTATACAGATAGCAGTGTAGTTATTTCCATGTTAATAGAGATAGCTGTGTAGATGTTTCCATTGATATACAGATAGCTGTGTAGATATTTCCATGTTCATACAGATAGCGGTGTAGATATTTTCATGTTCGTACAGATAGCTGTGTAGATATTTCCATGTTAATACAGATAGCGGTGCGGATATTTCCATGTTTATACAGATAGTTGGGCAGATATTTCCATGTTTATACAGATAGCGGTGAAGATATTTCCATCTTAATACAGATGGCGGTGTAGATATGTCCATGTTTGTACCGATGGCGGTGTAGATATTTCCATGTTCATACAGATGGCGGTGTAGATATTTAGAAGTTTATAGAGATAGCGCTGTAGTTATTTCCATATTTATAGAGATATCTGTGTAGATATTTCCACGTATATTCAGATAGACGTGTAGATATTTCCATGTTCATGCAGATAGCGGTGTAGATATTTCCATGTTCATCCAGATGCCGGTGTACATATATCCATGTTCATACAGATGGCGGTGAAGATATTTCCATGTTCCTACAGATGACGGTGTAGGTATTTCCATGTTCATACATATGGCGGTGTAGATATTTCCATGTTCATAGAGATGGCGGTGTAGTTATTTCCAGGTTCATACAGATGGCGGTGTAGATATTTCCATGTTCATAGAGATGGCGGTGTACATATTTCCATGTTTATACAGATAGCAGTGTAGTTATTTCCATGTTTATAGAGATACCAGTGTGGATATTTCCATTGATATACAGATAGCTGTGTAGATATTTGCATGTTCATACAGAAAGCGGTGTAGATATTTCCATGTTCATACAGATAGCGGTGTAGATATTTCCATGTTCATACAGATAGCGGTGTAGATATTTCCATGTTCATACAGTTAGAGGTGTAGATATTTCCATGTTCATACAGATGGCGGTGTAGATATTTCCATGTTCATACAGATGGCGGTGTAGATATTTCCATGTTTGTATGGATGGCAGTGTAGATATTTCCATGTTCATACAGGTGGCGGTGTAGATATTTCCATGTTTATACAGATAGCACTGTAGTTATTTCCGTGTTGATAGAGATAGCTGTGTAGATATTTCCATTGATATACTGATATCTGTGTAGATATTTACATGTTCATACAGATAGCGGTGTAGATATTTCCATGTTCGTACAGATAGCGGTGTAGATATTTCCATGTTTATACAGATAGCGGTTCGGATATTTCCATGTTTATACAGATAGCGGTGTAGATATTTCCATCTTAATACAGATGGCGGTGTAGATATGTCCATGTTTGTACAGATGGCGGTGTAGATATTTCCATGTTCATACAGATGGCGGTGTAGATATTTCCATGTTCATACAGATAGCGGTGTAGATATTTCCATGTTCATACAGATAGCGGTGTAGATAATTCCATGTTCATACAGTTAGCGGTGTAGATATTTCCATGTTCATACAGATGGCGGTGTAGATATTTACATGTTCATAAAGATGGCGGTATAGTTATTTCCATGTTCATACAGATAGCGGTGTAGATATTTCCATGTTCATACAGTTAGCGGTGTAGATATTTCCATGTTCATACTGATGCCGGTGTACATATATCCATGTTCATACAGATGACGGTGAAGATATTTCCATGTTCATACAGATGGTGGTGTAGATATTTCCATGTTCATACAAATGGCGGTGTAGATATTTCCATGTTCATAGAGATGGCGGTGTAGATATTTCCATGTTCATACAAATGGCGGTGTAGATATTTCCATGTTCATAGAGATGGCGGTGTAGATATTTCCATATTTATAGAGATAGCAGTGTAGTTATTTCCATGTTTATAGAGATAGCAGTGTAGATATTTCCATTGATATACAGATAGCTGTCTACATATTTGCATGTTCATAGAGATAGCGGTGTAGATATTTCCATGTTCGTACAGATAGCGGTGTAGATATTTCCATGTTCATACAGTTAACGGTGTAGATATTTCCATGTTCATACAGTTGGCGGTGTAGATATTTACATGTTCATACAGATGGCGGTGTAGTTATTTCCATGTTCGTACAGATAGCGGTGTAGATATTTCCATGTTCATACAGATAGCGGCGTAGATATTTCCATGTTCATACCAATAGCGGTGTAGACGTTTCCATGTTCATACATTTAGTGGTGTAGATATTTCCATGTTCATACAGATGGCGGTGAAGATATTTCCATTTTCATACAGATGGCGGTGTAGATATTTCCATTGATATACAGATAGCTGTGTAGATATTTCCATGTTCATACAGATAGCGGTGTAGATATTTCCATGTTCGTACAGATAGCTGTGTAGATATTTCCATGTTTATACAGATAGCGGTGCGGATATTTCCATGTTTATACAGATAGTTGGGCAGATATTTCCATGTTTATACAGATAGCGGTGTAGATATTTCCATCTTAATACAGATGGCGGTGTAGATATGTCCATGTTTGTACCGATGGCGATGTAGATATTTCCATGTTCATACAGATGGCGGTGTAGATATTTCGAAGCTTATAGAGATAGCGCTGTAGTTATTTCCATATTTATAGAGATATCTGTGTAGATATTTCCACGTATATTCAGATAGCCGTGTAGATATTTCCATGTTCATGCAGATAGCGGTGTAGATATTTCCATGTTCATCCAGATGCCGGTGTACATATATCCATGTTCATACAGATGGCGGTGAAGATATTTCCATGTTCCTACAGATGACGGTGTAGGTATTTCCATGTTCATACAAATGGCGGTGTAGATATTTCCATGTTCATAGAGATGGCGGTGTAGTTATTTCCAGGTTCATACAAATGGCGGTGTAGATATTTCCATGTTCATAGAGATGGCGGTGTACATATTTCCATGTTTATACAGATAGCAGTGTAGTTATTTCCATGTTTATAGAGATACCAGTGTGGATATTTCCATTGATATACAGATAGCTGTGTAGATATTTGCATGTTCATACAGAAAGCGGTGTAGATATTTCCATGTTCATACAGATAGCGGTGTAGATATTTCCATGTTCATACAGATAGCGGTGTAGATATTTCCATGTTCATACAGTTAGAGGTGTAGATATTTCCATGTTCATACAGATGGCGGTGTAGATATTTCCATGTTCATACAGATGGCGGTGTAGATATTTCCATGTTTGTATGGATGGCAGTGTAGATATTTCCATGTTCATACAGGTGGCGGTGTAGATATTTCCATGTTTATACAGATAGCACTGTAGTTATTTCCGTGTTGATAGAGATAGCTGTATAGATATTTCCATTGATATCCAGATATCTGTGTAGATATTTACATGTTCATACAGATAGCGGTTTAGATATTTCCATGTTCGTACAGATAGCGGTGTAGATATTTCCATGTTTATATGGATGGCGGTGTAGATATTTTCATGTTTACACAGAAGGCGGTGTAGATATTTCCATGTTTACACGGATAGCGGTGTAGACATTTCCATGTTTACACAGATAGCGGTGTGCATATTTCCAGGTTTATGCAGATAGCAGTGTAGATATTTCCATGTTTAAACAGATAGTGGTGCGGATATTTCCATGTTTATTCAGATAGCGGTGCGGATATTTCCACGTTTATAGAGTTAGTTGGGCAGATATTTCCATGTTTATACAGATAGCGGTGTAGATATATCCATCTTAATACAGATGGCGGTGTAGATATGTCCATGTTCGTACAGATGGCGGTGTAGATATTTCCATGTTCATACAGATGGCGGTGTAGATATTTCGAAGTTTATGTAGATAGCGCTGTAGTTATTTCCATATTTATAGAGAAATCGGTGTAGATATTTCCATGTATATTCAGATAGCTGTGTAGATATTTCCATGTTCATGCAGATAGCGGTGTAGATATTTCCATGTTCATCCAGATGCCGGTGTACATATATCCATGTTCATACAGATGGCGGTGAAGATATTTCCATGTTCATACAGATGGCGGTGTAGGTATTTCCATGTTCATACAAATGGCAGTGTAGTTATTTCCATGTTCATAGAGATGGCGGTGTAGATATTTCCATGTTTATACAGATGGCAGTGTAGTTATTTCCATGTTTATAGAGATACCAGTGTGGATATTTCCATTGATATACAGATAGCTGTGTAGATATTTGCATGTTCATACAGATAGCGGTGTAGATATTTCCATGTTCATACAGATAGCGGTGTAGATATTTCCATGTTCATACAGATAGCGGTGTAGATATTACCATGTTCATACAGATAGCGGTGTAGATATATCCATGTTCATACAGATAGCGGTGTAGATATTTCCATGTTGATACAGTTAGCGGTGTAGATATTTCCATATTCATACAGATGGCGGTGTAGATATTTACATGTTCATACAGATGGCGGTGTAGATATTTCCATGTTCATACAGATAGCGGTGTAGATATTTCCATGTTCATACAGATAGCGGTGTAGATATTTCCATGTTCATACCAATAGCGGTGTATACATTTCCATGTTCATACAGATAGCGGTGTAGATATTTCCATGTTCATACAGATAGCGGTGTAGATATTTCCATGTTCATACAGATAGCGGTGTAGATATTTCCATGTTCATACAGATAGCGGTGTAGATATTTCCATGTTCATACAGATAGCGGTGTAGATAATTCCATGTTCATACAGTTAGCGGTGTAGATATTTCCATGTTCATACAGATGGCGGTGTAGATATTTACATGTTCATACAGATGGAGGTATAGTTATTTCCATGTTCATACAGATAGCGGTGTAGATATTTCCATGTTCATACTGATGCCGGTGTACATATATCCATGTTCATACAGATGGCGGTGAAGATATTTCCATGTTCATACAGATGGTGGTGTAGATATTTCCATGTTCATACAAATGGCGGTGTAGATATTTCCATGTTCATAGAGATGGCGGTGTAGATATTTCCATGTTCATACAAATGGCGGTGTAGATATTTCCATGTTCATAGAGATGGCGGTGTAGATATTTCCATATTTATAGAGATAGCAGTGTAGTTATTTCCATGTTTATAGAGATAGCAGTGTAGATATTTCCATTGATATACAGATAGCTGTCTAGATATTTGCATGTTCATAGAGATAGCGGTGTAGATATTTCCATGTTCATACAGATAGCGGTGTAGATATTTCCATGTTCATACAGTTAACGGTGTAGATATTTCCATGTTCATACAGTTGGCGGTGTAGATATTTACATGTTCATACAGATGGCGGTGTAGTTATTTCCATGTTCGTACAGATAGCGGTGTAGATATTTCCATGTTCATACAGATAGCGGCGTAGATATTTCCATGTTCATACCAATAGCGGTGTAGACATTTCCATGTTCATACATTTAGTGGTGTAGATATTTCCATGTTCATACAGATGGCGGTGAAGATATTTCCATTTTCATACAGATGGCGGTGTAGATATTTCCATGTTTGTACGGATGGCAGTGTAGATATTTCCATGTTCATACAGGTGGCGGTGTAGATATTTCCATGTTTATACAGATAGCAGTGTAGTTATTTCCATGTTAATAGAGATAGCTGTGTAGATATTTCCATTGATATACAGATAGCTGTGTAGATATTTCCATGTTCATACAGATAGCGGTGTAGATATTTTCATCTTCGTACAGATAGCTGTGTAGATATTTCCATGTTAATACAGATAGCGGTGCGGATATTTCCATGTTTATACAGATAGTTGGGCAGATATTTCCATGTTTATACAGATAGCGGTGAAGATATTTCCATCTTAATACAGATGGCGGTGTAGATATGTCCATGTTTGTACCGATGGCGGTGTAGATATTTCCATGTTCATACAGATGGCGGTGTAGATATTTAGAAGTTTATAGAGATAGCGCTGTAGTTATTTCCATATTTATAGAGATATCTGTGTAGATATTTCCACGTATATTCAGATAGACGTGTAGATATTTCCATGTTCATGCAGATAGCGGTGTAGATATTTCCATGTTCATCCAGATGCCGGTGTACATATATCCATGTTCATACAGATGGCGGTGAAGATATTTCCATGTTCCTACAGATGACGGTGTAGGTATTTCCATGTTCATACATATGGCGGTGTAGATATTTCCATGTTCATAGAGATGGCGGTGTAGTTATTTCCAGGTTCATACAGATGGCGGTGTAGATATTTCCATGTTCATAGAGATGGCGGTGTACATATTTCCATGTTTATACAGATAGCAGTGTAGTTATTTCCATGTTTATAGAGATACCAGTGTGGATATTTCCATTGATATACAGATAGCTGTGTAGATATTTGCATGTTCATACAGAAAGCGGTGTAGATATTTCCATGTTCATACAGATAGCGGTGTAGATATTTCCATGTTCATACAGATAGCGGTGTAGATATTTCCATGTTCATACAGTTAGAGGTGTAGCTATTTCCATGTTCATACAGATGGCGGTGTAGATATTTCCATGTTCATACAGATGGCGGTGTAGATATTTCCATGTTTGAATGGATGGCAGTGTAGATATTTCCATGTTCATACAGGTGGCGGTGTAGATATTTCCATGTTTATACAGATAGCACTGTAGTTATTTCCGTGTTGATAGAGATAGCTGTGTAGATATTTCCCTTGATATACTGATATCTGTGTAGATATTTACATGTTCATACAGATAGCGGTGTAGATATTTCCATGTTTGTACAGATAGCGGTGTAGATATTTCCATGTTTATACAGATAGCGGTGCGGATATTTCCATGTTTATACAGATAGCGGTGTAGATATTTCCATCTTAATACAGATGGCGGTGTAGATATGTCCATGTTTGTACAGATGGCGGTGTAGATATTTCCATGTTCATACAGATGGCGGTGTAGATATTTCCATGTTCATACAGATAGCGGTGTAGATATTTCCATGTTCATACAGATAGCGGTGTAGATAATTCCATGTTCATACTGTTAGCGGTGTAGATATTTCCATGTTCATACAGATGGCGGTGTAGATATTTACATGTTCATAAAGATGGCGGTATAGTTATTTCCATGTTCATACAGATAGCGGTGTAGATATTTCCATGTTCATACAGATAGCGGTGTAGATATTTCCATGTTCATACTGATGCCGGTGTACATATATCCATGTTCATACAGATGGCGGTGAAGATATTTCCATGTTCATACAGATGGTGGTGTAGATATTTCCATGTTCATACAAATGGCGGTGTAGATATTTCCATGTTCATAGAGATGGCGGTGTAGATATTTCCATGTTCATACAAATGGCGGTGTAGATATTTCCATGTTCATAGAGATGGCGGTGTAGATATTTCCATATTTATAGAGATAGCAGTGTAGTTATTTCCATGTTTATAGAGATAGCAGTGTAGATATTTCCATTGATATACAGATAGCTGTCTACATATTTGCATGTTCATAGAGATAGCGGTGTAGATATTTCCATGTTCATACAGATAGCGGTGTAGATATTTCCATGTTCATACAGTTAACGGTGTAGATATTTCCATGTTCATACAGTTGGCGGTGTAGATATTTACATGTTCATACAGATGGCGGTGTAGTTATTTCCATGTTCGTACAGATAGCGGTGTAGATATTTCCATGTTCATACAGATAGCGGCGTAGATATTTCCATGTTCATACCAATAGCGGTGTAGACATTTCCATGTTCATACATTTAGTGGTGTAGATATTTCCATGTTCATACAGATGGCGGTGAAGATATTTCCATTTTCATACAGATGGCGGTGTAGATATTTGCATGTTTGTACGGATGGCAGTGCAGGTATTTCCATGTTCATACAGGTGGCGGTGTAGATATTTCCATGTTTATACAGATAGCAGTGTAGTTATTTCCATGTTAATAGAGATAGCTGTGTAGTTATTTCCATTGATATACAGATAGCTGTGTAGATATTTCCATGTTCATACAGATAGCGGTGTAGATATTTCCATGTTCGTACAGATAGCTGTGTAGATATTTCCATGTTTATACAGATAGCGGTGCGGATATTTCCATGTTTATACAGATAGTTGGGCAGATATTTCCATGTTTATACAGATAGCGGTGTAGATATTTCCATCTTAATACAGATGGCGGTGTAGATATGTCCATGTTTGTACCGATGGCGATGTAGATATTTCCATGTTCATACAGATGGCGGTGTAGATATTTCGAAGTTTATAGAGATAGCGCTGTAGTTATTTCCATATTTATAGAGATATCTGTGTAGATATTTCCACGTATATTCAGATAGCCGTGTAGATATTTCCATGTTCATGCAGATAGCGGTGTAGATATTTCCATGTTCATCCAGATGCCGGTGTACATATATCCATGTTCATACAGATGGCGGTGAAGATATTTCCTTTTTCCTACAGATGACGGTGTAGGTATTTCCATGTTCATACAAATGGCGGTGTAGATATTTCCATGTTCATAGAGATGGCGGTGTAGTTATTTCCAGGTTCATACAAATGGCGGTGTAGATATTTCCATGTTCATAGAGATGGCGGTGTACATATTTCCATGTTTATACAGATAGCAGTGTAGTTATTTCCATGTTTATAGAGATACCAGTGTGGATATTTCCATTGATATACAGATAGCTGTGTAGATATTTCCATGTTCATACAGAAAGCGGTGTAGATATTTCCATGTTCATACAGATAGCGGTGTAGATATTTCCATGTTCATACAGATAGCGGTGTAGATATTTCCATGTTCATACAGTTAGAGGTGTAGATATTTCCATGTTCATACAGATGGCGGTGTAGATATTTCCATGTTCATACAGATGGCGGTGTAGATATTTCCATGTTTGTATGGATGGCAGTGTAGATATTTCCATGTTCATACAGGTGGCGGTGTAGATATTTCCATGTTTATACAGATAGCACTGTAGTTATTTCCGTGTTGATAGAGATAGCTGTGTAGATATTTCCATTGATATCCAGATATCTGTGTAGATATTTACATGTTCATACAGATAGCGGTTTAGATATTTCCATGTTCGTACAGATAGCGGTGTAGATATTTCCATGTTTATACAGATAGCGGTGCGGATATTTCCATGTTTATACAGATAGCGGTGTAGATATTTCCATCTTAATACAGATGGCGGTGTAGATATGTCCATGTTTGTACAGATGGCGGTGTAGATATTTCCATGTTCATACAGATGGCGGTGTAGATATTTCGAAGTTTATAGAGATAGCGCTGTAGTTATTTCCATATTTATAGAGAAATCTGTGTAGATATTTCCACGTATATTCAGATAGCTGTGTAGATATTTCCATGTTCATGCAGATAGCGGTGTAGATATTTCCATGTTCATACAGATTGCGGTGTAGATATTTCCTTGTTCATACAGATAACGGTGTAGATATTTCCATGTTCATACAGATAGCGGTGTAGATATTTCCATCTTCATAAAGATGGCGGTGTAGATATTTACATGTTCATACAGATGGCAGTATAGATATTTCCATGTTCGTACAGATGGCGGTGTAGATATTTCCATGTTCATAGAGATGGCAGTGTAGATATTTCCATGTTTATGCAGATAGTGGTATAGATATTTCCATGTTTATAGGGTTGGCGGTGTAGATATTTTCAGGTTTACACAGATGGCGGTGTAGATATTTCCATGTTTACACAGATAGCGGTGTAGACATTTCCATGTTTACACAGATAGCGGTGCGGATATTTCCATGTTTATACAGATAGTTGGGCAGATATTTCCATGTTTATACAGATAGCGGTGTAGATATTTGCATCTTAATACAGATGGCGGTGTAGATATGTCCATGTTCATACAGATGGCGGTGTAGATATTTCCATGTTCATACAAATGGCGGCGTACATATTTCCATGTTCATACAAATGGCGGTGTAGATATTTCCATGTTCATACAGAAGACGGTGTAGATATTTCCGTTTTTATAGGGATGGCGGTGTAGATATTTTCATGTTTACACAGATGGCGGTGTAGATATTTCCATGTTTACACGGATAGCGGTGTAGACATTTCCATGTTTACACAGATAGCGGTGTGGATATTTCCAGGTTTATGCAGATAGCAGTGTAGATATTTCCATGTTTATACAGATAGTGGTGCGGATATTTCCATGTTTATTTAGATAGCGGTGCGGATATTTCCATATTTATACAGATAGTTGGGCAGATATTTCCATGTTTATACAGATAGCGGTGTAGATATTTCCATCTTAATACAGATGGCGCTGTAGATATGTCCATGTTCGTACAGATGGCGGTGTAGATATTTCCATGCTCATACAGATGGCGGTGTAGATATTTCGAAGTTTATAGAGATAGCGCTGTAGTTATTTCCATATTTATAGAGAAATCGCTGTAGATATTTCCATGTATATTCAGATAGCTGTGTAGATATTTCCATGTTCATGCAGATAGCGGTGTAGATATTTCCATGTTGATCCAGATGCCGGTGTACATATATCCATGTTCATACAGATGGCGGTGAAGATATATCCATGTTCATACAGATGGCGGTGTAGGTATTTCCATGTTCATACAAATGGCTGTGCAGATATTTCCATGTTCATAGAGATGGCAGTGTAGATATTTCCATGTTTATACAGATGGCAGTGTAGTTATTTCCATGTTTATAGAGATACCAGTGTGGATATTTCCATTGATATACAGATAGCTGTGTCGATATTTGCTTGTTCATACAGATAGCGGTGTAGATATTTCCTTGTTCATACAGATAGCGGTGTAGATATTTCCATGTTCATACAGATAGCGGTGTAGATATTTCCATGTTCATACAGATAGCGGTGTAGATATTTCCATGTTCATACAGATAGCGGTGTAGATATTTCCATGTTCATACAGTTAGCGGTGTAGATATTTCCATATTCATACAGATGGCGGTGTAGATATTTACATGTTCATACAGATGGCGGTGTAGATATTTCCATGTTCATACAGATAGCGGTGTAGATATTTCCATGTTAATACAGATAGCGGTGTAGATATTTCCATGTTCATACCAATAGCGGTGTATACATTTCCATGTTCATACAGTTAGCGGTGTAGATATTTCCATGTTCATACAGATAGCGGTGTAGATATTTCCATGTTCATACAGATAGCGGTGTAGATATTTCCATGTTCATACAGATAGCGGTGTAGATATTTCCATGTTCATACAGATAGCGGTGTAGATAATTCCATGTTCATACAGTTAGCGGTGTAGATATTTCCATGTTCATACAGATGGCGGTGTAGATATTTACATGTTCATACAGATGGCGGTGTAGTTATTTCCATGTTCATACAGATAGCGGTGTAGATATTTCCATGTTCATACAGATAGCGGTGTAGATAATTCCATGTTCATACAGTTAGCTGTGTAGATATTTCCATGTTCATACAGATGGCGGTGTAGATATTTACATGTTCATACAGATGGCGGTGTAGATATTTCCATGTTCATACAGATAGCGGTGTGGATATTTCCATGTTCATACAGATAGCGGTGTAGATATTTCCATGATCATACTGATAGCGGTGTAGATATTTCCATGTTCATACCGATAGCGGTGTAGGCATTTCCATGTTCATACATTTAGCGGTGTAGATATTTCCATGTTCATACAGATGGCGGTGAAGATATTTCCATGTTCATACAGATGGCGGTGTAGATATTTCCATGTTTGTACGGATGGCAGTGTAGATATTTCCATGTTCATACAGGTGGCGGTGTAGATATTTCCATGTTTATACAGATAGCAGTGTAGTTATTTCCATGTTAATAGAGATAGCTGTGTGGATATTTCCATTGATATACAGATAGCTGTGTAGATATTTGCATGTTCATACAAATTGCGGTGTAGATATTTCCATGTTCGTACAGATAGCGGTGTAGATATTTCCATGTTCATACAGATAGCGGTGTAGATATTTCCATGTTGTTACAGTTAGCGGTGTAGATACTTCCATGTTCATACAGATGGCGGTGTAGATATTTCCATGTTCATACAGTTAGCGGTGTAGATATTTCCATGTTCATACAGATGGCGGTGTAGATATTTACATGTTCATACAGATGGCGGTATAGATATTTCCATGTTCGTACAGATGGCGGTGTAGATATATCCATGTTCATAGAGATGGCGGTGTAGATATTTCCATGTTTATGCAGATAGCGGTATAGATATTTCCATGTTTATACAGAAGGTGTTGTAGATATTTCCATGTTTATAGAGATGGCGGACTAGATATTTCCATGTTTACAGAGATAGGTGTGTAGTTATTTCCAAGTTTATAGAGACAGCGTTGTAGATATTTCCATGATTATACAGATAGCGGTGAAGATATTTCCATGTTTAAACAGATAGCGGTGTAGATATTTCAATGTTTATACAGGTAGCAGTGTAGATATTTCCATGTTTATAGAGATAGTGGTGTAGATAATTTCAATTTTATACAGAGAGCAGTGTAGATATTTCCAAGTTCATACAGATAGAGGTGTAGATATTTCCATGTTTATAGGGATGGCGGTGTAGATATTTTCATGTCTACACAGATGGCAGTGTAGATATTTCCATGTTTACACAGATAGCGGTGTGGATATTTCCATGTTTATGCAGATAGCAGTGTAGATATTTCCATGTTTATACAGATAGCGGTGCGGATATTTCCATGTTTTACAGATAGTTGAACAGATATTCCCATGTTTATACAGATAGCGGTGTAGATATTTCCATCTTAATACAGATGGCGGTGTAGATATGTCCATGTTTGTACAGATGGCGGTGTAGATATTTCCATGTTCATACAGATGGCGGTGTAGATATTTCGAAGTTTATAGAGATAGCACTGTAGTTATTTCCATATTTATAGAGAAATCTCTGTAGATATTTCCAAGTATATTCAGATAGGTGTGTAGATATTTCCATGTTCATGCAGATAACGGTGTAGATATTTCCATGTTCATCCAGATGCCGGTGTACATATATCCATGTTCACAGAGATGGCGGGGAAGATATTTCCATGTTCATACAGATAGCGGTATAGATATTTCCATGTTCATACAAATGGCGGTGTAGATATTTCCATGGTCATAGAGATGGCGGTGTAGATATTTCCATGTTCATACAAATGGCGGTGTAGATGTTTCCATCTTCATAGAGATGGCGGTGTAGATATTTCCATATTTATACAGATAGCAGTGTAGTTATTTCCATGTTTATAGAGATAGCAGTGTAGATATTTCCATTGATATACAGATAGCTGTGTAGATATTTGCATGTTCATACAGATAGCGGTGTAGATATTTGCATCTTAATACAGATTGCGGAGTAGATATGTCCATGTTCATACAGATGGCGGTGTAGATATTTCCAAGTTCATACAAATGGCGGTGTAGATATTTCCATGTTCATACAAATGGCGGTGTAGATATTTCCATGGTCATAGAAATGGCGGTGTAGATATTTCCATGTTCATACAAACGGCGGTGTAGATATTTCCATCTTCATAGAGATGGCGGTGTAGATATTTCCATATTTATACAGATAGCAGTGTAGTTATTTCCATGTTTATAGACATAGCAGTGTAGATATTTCCATCTTCATACAGATAGCGGTGTACATATTTCCATGTTCATACTGATAACGGTGTAGATATTTGCATGTTCATAGAGATAGCGGTGTAGATATTTCCATGTTCATACAGATAGCGGTGTAGATATTTCCATGTTCATACACTTAGCGGTGTAGATATTTCCATGTTCATACAGATGGCGGTTTAGATATTTACATGTTCATACAGATGGCGGTGTAGGTATTTCCATGTTCATACAGATAGCGGTGTAGATATTTCCATGTTCATACTGATAGCGGTGTAGATATTTCCATCTTCATACAAATAGCGGTGTAGATATTTCCATGTTCTTACCGATAGTTGTTTAGATATTTCTATGTTCATGCAGTTAGCGGTGTAGATATTTCCATGTTCATAGAGATGGCGGTGTAGATATTTACATGTTCATACAGATGGCGGTGTAGATATTTCCATGTTCGTATGGATGGCAGTGTAGATATTTCCAAGTTCATACAGGTGGCGGTGTAGATATTTCCATGTTTATACAGATAGCAGAGTAGTTATTTCCATGTTTATAGAGATAGCTGTGTAGATATTTCCATTGATATACAGATAGCTGTGTAGATATTTGCATGTTCATACAGATAGCGGTGTAGATGTTTCCATGTTCGTACAGATAGCCGTGTAGATATTTCCATGTTCATACAGATAGCGGTGTAGATATTTCCACGTTTATAGAGATGGCGGTGTAGATATTTCCATGTTCACACAGATGGCGGTGAAGATATTTCCATGTTTATAGGGATGGCGGTGTAGATATTTTCATGTTTACACATATGGCGGTGTAGATATTTCCATGTTTACACAGATAGCGGTGTAGACATTTCCATGTTTACACAGATGGCGGTGTGGATATTTCCATGTTTATGCAAATAGCAGTGTAGATATTTCCATGTTTACACAGAGAGCGGTGCGGATATTTCCATGTTTATACAGATAGTTGGGCAGATATTTCCATGTTTATACAGACAGCGGTGTAGATATTTGCATCTTAATACAGATGGCGGTGTAGATATGTCCATGTTCATACAGATGGCGGTGTAGATATTTCCATGTTCATACAAATGGCGGTGTAGATATTTCCATGTTCATACAAATGGCGGTGTAGATATTTCCATGGTCATAGAGATGGCGGTGTAGATATTTCCATGTTCATGCAAATGGCGGTGTAGATATTTCCATCTTCATAGAGATGGCGGTGTAGATATGTCCATATTTATACAGATAGCAGTGTAGTTATTTCCATGTTTATAGAGATAGCAGTGTAGATATTTCCATTGATATACAGATAGCTGTGTAGATATTTGCATGTTCATACAGATAGCGGTGTAGATATTTCCATGTTCATACAGATAGCGGTGTAGATATTTCCATGTTCATACTGATATCGGTGTAGATATTTCCATGTTCATACATATTGCGGTGTAGATATTTCCATGTTCATACAGATAGCGGTGTAGATATTTCCATGTTCATACACTTAGCGGTGTAGATATTTCCATGTTCATACAGATGGCGGTTTAGATATTTACATGTTCATACAAATGGCATTGTAGATATTTCCATGTTCATACAGATAGCGGTTTAGATATTTCCATGTTCATACAGATAGCGGTGAAGATATTTCCATCTTCATACACATAGCGGTGTAGATATTTCCGTGTTCTTACCGATAGTTGTTTAGATATTTCCATGTTCATACAGTTAGCGGTGTAGATATTTCCATGTTCATACAGATGGCGGTGTAGATATTTACATGTTCATACAGATGGCGGGGTAGATATTTCCATGTTCGTATGGATGGCAGTGTAGATATTTCCAAGTTCATACAGGTGGCGGTGTAGATATTTCCATGTTTATACAGATAGCAGAGTAGTTATTTCCATGTTTATAGAGATAGCTGTGTAGATATTTCCATTGATATACAGATAGCTGTGTAGATATTTGCATGTTCATACAGATAGCGGTGTAGATGTTTCCATGTTCGTACAGATAGCCGTGTAGATATTTCCATGTTCATACAGAGGACGGTGTAGATATTTCCATGTTTATAGGGATTGCGGTGTAGATATTTTCATGTTTACACAGATGGCGGTGTAGATATTTCCATGTGTACACAGATAGCGGTGTAGACATTTCCATGTTTACACAGATGGCGGTGTGGATATTTCCATGTTTATGCAAATAGCAGTGTAGATATTTCCATGTTTACACAGATAGCGGTGCAGATATTTCCATGTTTATACAGATAGTTGGGCAGATATTTCCATGTTTATACAGATAGCGGTGTAGATATTTGCATCTTAATACAGATGGCGGTGTAGATATGTCCATGTTCATACAGATGGCGGTGTAGATATTTCCATGTTCATACAAATGGCGGTGTAGATATTTCCATGTTCATACAAATGGCGGTGTAGATATTTCCGTGTTCATAGAGATGGCGGTGTAGATATTTCCATGTTCATACAAATGGCGGTGTAGATATTTCCATCTTCATAGAGATGGCGGTGTAGATATTTCCATATTTATACAGATAGCAGTGTAGTTATTTCCATGTTTATAGAGATAGCAGTGTAGATATTTCCATTGATATACAGATAGCTGAGTAGATATTTGCATGTTCATACAGATAGCGGTGTAGATATTTACATGTTCATACAGATAGCGGTGTAGATATTTCCATGTTCATACTGATAGCGGTGTAGATATTTCCATGTTCATACAGATAGCGGTGTAGATATTTCTATGTTCATTCAGATAGCGGTGTAGATATTTCCATGTTCGTACACTTAGCGGTGTAGATATTTCCATGTTCATACAGATGGCGGTGTAGATATTTGCATGTTCATACAGATGGCGGTGTAGATATTTCCATGTTCATACAGATAGCGGTGTAGATATTTCCATGTTCATACAGATAGCGGTGTAGATATTTCCATGTTCATACAGATAGCGGTGTAGATATTTCCATCTTCATACAGATAGCGGTGTAGATATTTCCTTGTTCTTACCGATACTTGTGTAGATATTTCCATGTTCATACAGTTAGCGTTGTAGATATTTCCATGTTCATATAGATGGCGGTGTAGATATTTACATTTTCATACAGATGGCGGTGTAGATATTTCCATGTTCGTACGGATGGCAGTGTAGATATTTCCAAGTTCATACAGGTGGCGGTGTAGATATTTCCATGTTTATACAGATAGCAGAGTATTTATTTCCATGTTTATAGAGATAGTTGTGTAGATATTTCCATTGATATATAGATAGCTGTGGAGATATTTGCATGTTCATACAGATAGCGGTGTAGATGATTCCATGTTCGTACAGATAGCCATGTAGATATTTCCATGTTCATACAGATAGCGGTGTAGATATTTCCACGTTTATAGAGATGGCGGTGTAGATATTTCCATGTTCACACAGATGGCGGAGTAGATATTTCCATGTTTATAGGGATGGCGGTGTAGATATTTTCATGTTTACACAGATGGCAGTGTAGATATTTCCATGTTTACACAGATAGCGGTGTAGACATTTCCATGTTTACACAGATGGCAGTGTGGATATTTCCATGTTTATGCAAATTGCAGTGTAGATATTTCCATGTTTACACAGATAGCGGTGTGGATATTTCCATGTTTATACAGATAGTGGTGCAGATATTTCCATGTTTATACAGATAGCGGTGTAGATATTTCCATCTTAATACAGATGGCGGTGTAGATATGTCCATGTTCATACAGATGGCGGTGTAGGTATTTCCATGTTCATACAAATGGCGGTGTAGATATTTCCATGTTCATACAAATGGCGGTGTAGATATTTCCATGTTCATACAAATGGCGGTGTAGATATTTCCATGTTCATAGAGATGGCGGTGTAGATATTTCCATGTTCATACAAATGGCGGTGTAGATATTTCCATCTTCATAGAGATGGCGGTGTAGATATTTCCATATTTATACAGATAGCAGTGTAGTTATTTCCATGTTTATAGAGATAGCAGTGTAGATATTTCCATTGATATACAGATAGCTGTGTTGATATTTCCATGTTCATACAGATAGCGGTGTAGATATTTCCATGTTCATACAGATAGCGGTGTAGATATTTCCATGTTCATACTGATAGCGGTGTAGATATTTCCATGTTCATACAGATAGCGGTGTAGATATTTCCATGTTCATTCAGATAGCGGTGTAGATATTTCCATGTTCATACACTTAGCGGTGTAGATATTTCCATGTTCATACAGATGGCGGTGTAGATATTTGCATGTTCATACAGATGGCGGTGTAGAGATTTCCATGTTCATACAGATAGCGGTGTAGATATTTCCATGTTCATACAGATAGCGGTATAGATATTTCCATGTTCATACAGATAGCGGTGTAGATATTTCCATCTTCATACAGATAGCGGTGTAGATATTTCCATGTTCTTACCGATAGTTTTGTAGATATTTCCATGTTCATACAGTTAGCGGTGTAGATATTTCCATGTTCATATAGATGGCGGTGTAGATATTTACATTTTCATACAGATGGCGATGTAGATATTTCCATGTTCGTACGGATGGCATTGTAGATATTTCCAAGTTCATAGAGTTGGCGGTGTAGATATTTCCATGTTTATACAGACAGCAGTGTAGTTATTTCCATGTTTATAGAGATAGCTGTGTAGATATTTCCATTGATATACAGATAGCTGTGGAGATATTTGCATGTTCATACAGATAGCGGTGTAGATGTTTCCATGTTCGTACAGATAGCCGTGTAGATATTTCCATGTTCATACAGATAGCGGTGTAGATATTTCCACGTTTATAGAGATGGCGGTGTAGATATTTCCATGTTCACACAGATGGCGGTGTAGATATTTCCATGTTTAAAGGGATGGCGGTGTAGATATTTTCATGTTTACACAGATGGCGGTGTAGATATTTCCCTCTTTACACAGATAGCGGTGTAGACATTTCCATGTTTACACAGATGGCGGTGTGGATATTTCCATGTTTATGCAAAGAGCAGTGTAGATATTTCCATGTTTACACAGATAGCGGTGCGGATATTTCCATGTTTATACAGATAGTTGGGCAGATATTTCCATGTTTATACAGATAGCGGTGTAGATATTTCCATCTTAATACAGATGGCGGTGTAGATATGTCCATGTTCATACAAATGGCGGTGTAGATATTTCCATGTCCATAGAGATGGCAGTGTAGATATTTCCATGTTTATACAGATAGCAGTGTTGTTATTTCCATGTTTATAGAGATAGCAGTGTAGATATTTCCATTGATATACAGATAGTTGTGTAGATATTTGCGTGTTCATACAGATAGCGGTGAAGATATTTCCATGTTCATACAGATAGCGGTGTAGATATTTCCATGTTCATACCAATAGCGGTGTAGACATTTCCATGTTCATAGAGTTAGCGGTGTAGATATTTCCATGTTCACACAGATGATGGTGTAAATATTTACATGTTCATACAGATGGCGGTGTAGGTATTTCCATGTTGGTACGGATGGCAGTGTAGATATTTCCATCTTCATACAGATGGCGGTGTAGATATTTCCATGTTTATACAGTTAGCAGTGTAGTTATTTCCATGTTTATAGAGATAGCAGTGTAGATATTTCCATTGATATACACACAGCTGTGTAGATATTTGCATGTTCATACAGATAGCGGTGTAGATATTTCCATGTTCATACAAACAGCGGTGTAGATATTTCCATTTTCATACAGATAGCGGTGTAGATATTTCCATGTTCATACAGATAATGGTGTAGATATTTCCATGTTCATACAGGTGGCGGTGTAAATATTTCCATGTTCGTACAGATGGCGGTGTAGATATTTCCATGTTCATAGAGATGGCGGTGTAGCTATTTCCTTGTTTATGCAGATAGCGGTCTAGATATTTCCATGTTTATACAGATGGTGGTGTAGATATTTCCATGTTTATAGAGATGGCAGTCTAGATATTTCAATATTTATAGAGATAGTGGTGTAGTTATTTCCAAGTTTATAGAGACAGCGTTGTAGATATTTCCATGTTTATAGAGATAGCGGTGTATATATTTCCACGATTATAGAGATGTCGGTGTAGATATTTCCATGTTCATACAGATGGCGGTGTAGATATTTCCAGGTTTATAGAGATGGCGGTGTAGATATTTTCATGTTTACATAGATGGCGGTGTAGATATTTCCATGTTTACACAGATAGCGGTGTAGACAGTTCCATGTTTACCCAGATAGTGGTGTGGATATTTCCATGTTTATGCAGATAGCGGTGTAGATATTTCCATGTTTATACAGATAGCGGTGCTGACATTTCCATGTTTCTACAGATAACGGTGCGGATATTTCCATGTTTATACATATAGCGGTGTGGATATTTCCATGTTTATACAGATAGCGGTGTGGGTATTTCCATCTTAGTACAGATGGCGTTTTAGATATTTCCGTGTTTATACAGATAGAGGTGTAGATATTTCCATGTTTATAGAGATAGCAGTGTAGATATTTTCATGTTTATACAGATAGCGGTGTAGATATTTCCATCTTAATACAGATAGCGTTGCAGATATTTCCATGTTCCTACAGATGGCAGTGTAGATATTTCCATGTTCATACAAATGGCAGTGTAGATATTTCCATGTTTATAGAGATAGCGGTGTAGTTATTTCCTTGTTTATACAGAATGCTGTGTAGATATTTCCATGTATATGCAGTTAGCTGTGTAGATATTTCCATGTTCATACAGATAGCGGTGTAGATATTTCCATGTTTATACAGATAGCGGTGTAGATATTTCCATGTTCATACACATAGTGGTGTAGATATTTCCATGTTCATACAGGTAGCGGTGTAGATATTTCCATGTTCATACAGATGGCGGTGTAAATATTTCCCTGTTCATCCAGATGACGGTGTAGATATTTCCATGTTCATACAGGTAGCGGTGTAGATATTTCCATGTTCATACAGATGGCGGTGTAGTTATTTCCATGTTTACAGCGATGGCGGTGTAGTTATTTCCTTGTTTATAGAGATAGAAGTGTAGATATTTCGATTTATATACAGATAGCGGTGTAGATATTTCCATGTTCATACTGATAGTGGTTTTGATATTTCCATGTTTATACAGATAGCGGTGTAGATATTTCTATGTTTATAGAGATGGCGGTCTAGATATTTCTATGTTTATAGAGATAGTCGTGTTGTTATTTCCAAGTTTGTAGAGACAGCGTTGTAGATGTTTCCATGTTTATACAGATAGTGGTGAAGTTATTTCTATGTTTATACAGATAGCGGTGTAGATATTTCCATGCTTGTACAGATACCGGTGTAGATATTTACAAGTTTATAGAGATGGCGGTCTAGATATTCTCTTGTTTATACAGATAGCGGTGTAGATATTTCCATGGTTATAGAGATAGCAGTGTAGATAATTCCAATTTTATATAGATAGCAGTGAAGATATTTCCATGTTCATACAAATAGCGGTGTAGATATTTCCACGTTTATAGAGATGGCGGTGTAGATATTTCCATGTTCATACAGATGGCGTTGTAGATATTTCCATGTTTACACAGATAGCGGTGTAGTTATTTCCATGTTTATAGAGATAGCAGTGTAGATATTTCCACTGATATACAGATAGATGTGTAGATATTTGCATGTTCCTACAGATAGCGGTGTAGATATTTCCATCTTCGTACAGATACCGATGTAGATATTTCCATGTTCATACAGATAGCAGTGTAGATATTTCCATGTTCATACAGATAACGGTGTAGGTATTTCCATGTTCATACAGATAGCGGTGTAGATATTTCCATGTTCATACAGTTAGCGGTGTAAATATTTCCATGTTCATACACATGGCCGTGTAGATATTTTCATGTTCATACAGATGGCGGTGTAGACATTTCCATGTTCGTACAGTTGGCGGTGTAGATATTTCCATGTTCATAGAGATGGCGGTGTAGATATTTCCATGTTTATGCAGATAGAGGTATAGATATTTCCATGTTTATACAGATTGTGGTGAAGATATTTCCATGTTTATAGAGATGGCGGTCTAGATATATCCATGTTTATAGAGATAGTGTTGTAGTTATTTCCAAGTTTATAGAGACAGCGTTGTAGATATTTCCACGTTTATACAGATAGCGGTGAAGTTATTTCCATGTTTATACAGATAGCGGTGTAGATATTTCCATGTTTATACAGATAGCGGTGAAGATATTTCCATGTTTATACAGATAGCGGTGTAGATATTTCCATGTTTATACAGATAGCAGTGTAGATATTTCCATGTTTATAGAGATAGAGGTGTAGATAATTCCAAATTTATACAGATAGCATTGTAGATATTTCCAAATTCATACAGATAGCGGTGTAGATATTTCCACGTTTATAGAGATGGCGGTGTAGTTATTTCCATGTTCATACAGATGGCGGTGTGGATATATCCATGTTTATAGAGATGGCGGTGTAGATATTTTCATGTTTACACAGATGGCGGTTTAGATATTTCCGTGTTTACACAGATAGCGGTGTAGACTTTTCCGTGTTTACACAGATAGCGGTGTGGATATTTCCATGTTTATGCAGATAGCGGTGTAGATATTTCCATGTTTATACAGATAGCGGTGCGGATATTTCCATGTTTATACAGATAGTTGGGCAGATATTTCCATGTTTCTACAGATTGCGGTGTAGATATTTCCATCTTAATACAGATGGCGGTGTAGATATGTTCATCTTCGTACAGATGGCGTTGTACATATTTCCATGTTCATACAGATGGCGGTGTAGATATTTCGAAGTTTGTAGGGATAGCGCTGTTGTTATTTCCATATTTATAGAGAAATCTGTGTAGATACTTCCATGTATATGCAGATGGCTGTGTAGATATTTCCATGTTCATGCAGAAAGTGGTGTAGACATTTCCATGTACATCCACATGCCGGTGTAGATATATCCATGTTCATAGAGATGGCGGTGAAGATATTTCCATGTTCATACAGATGGCGGTGTAGATATTTCCATGTTCATGCAAATGGAGGTGTAGATATTGCCATGTTCATAGAGACGGCGGTGTAGATATTTCCATGTTCATACAAATGGCGGTGTAGATATTTCCATGTTCAAAGAGACGGCAGTGTACATACTTCCATGTTTATACAGATAGCAGTGTAGTTATTTCCATGTTTGTAGAGATAGCATTGTAGATATTTCCATTGATATACAGATAGCTGTGTAGATATTTGCATGCTCATACAGATAGCGGTGTAGATATTTCCATGTTCATGCCGATAGCGGTGTAGATATTTCCATGTTCATACAGATAGCGGTGTAGATATTTCCATGTTCATACAGTTACCGGAGTAGATATTTCCATGTTCATACAGATGGCGGTGTAGATATTTATATGTTCATACAGAAGGAGGTGTACATATTTCCATCTTCGTACAGATGGCGGTGTAGATATTTCCATGTTCATAGAGATGGCGGTGTACATATTTCCATGTTTATGCAGATAGCGGTATAGATAATTCCATGTTTATACAGATGGTGGTGTAGGTATTTCCATGTTAATAGAGATAGTGGTGTAGTTATTTCCAAGTTTATAGAGACAGCGTTGTAGATATTTCCATGTTTATGCAGATAGCGGTGAAGATATTTCCATGTTTATACAGATAGCGGTGTAGATATTTCCATGTTTATACAGATAGCGGTGTAGATATTTCCATGTTTATAGAGATAGTGGTGTAGATAATTCCAATTTTATACTGATAGCAGAGTGGATATTCCCATGTTCATGCAGATAGCGGTGTAGATATTTCCATGTTCATCCAGATGCCGGTGTAGATATATCCACGTTCATACAGATGGCGGTGAGGATACTTCCATGTTCATACAGATGGCGGTGCAGATATTTCCACGTTAATAGAGATGGCGGTGTAGATATTTTCATGTTTACTCAGATGGCTGTGTAGCTATTTCCATGTTCATACAAATGGCGGTGTAGATATTTCCATGTTCGTAGAGATGGCGGTGTAGATATTTCCATGTTCATACAATTGGTGGTGTAGATATTTCCATGTTCATAGAGATGGCGATGTAGATATTTCCATGTTTATACAGATAGCAGTGTAGTTATTTCCATATTTATTGAGAAATCTGTGTAGATATTTCCATGTATATGCAGATAGCTGTGAAGATATTTCCATGTTCATGCAGAAAGCGGTGTAGATATTTCCATGTTCATCCAGATGCCGTTGTAGATATATCCATGTTCATACAGATGGCGGTGAAGATATTTCCATGTTCATACAGATGGCGGTGTAGATATTTCCATGTTCATACAAATGGCGGTGTAGATATTTCCATGTTCATAGAGATGGCGGTGTAGATATTTCCATGTTCGTACAAATGGCGGTGTAGATATTTCCATGTTCATAGAGATGGCGTTGTAGTTATTTCCATGTTTATACAGATAACCGTGTAGTTATTTCCATGTTTATAGAGATAGCAGTGTAGATATTTCCAATGATATACAGATAGCTGTGTAGATATTTGCATGTTCATACAGATAGCGGTGTAGATATTTCCATGTTCATACAGATAGCGGTGTAGGTATTTCCATGTTCATGCAGATAGCGGTGAATATATTTCCATGTTCATACAGATAGCGGTGTTGATATTTCCATGTTCATACCAATAGCGGTATAGATATTTCCATGTTCATACAGTTAGCGGTGTACATATTTCCATGTCCATACAGATGGCGATGTAGATATTTCCATGTTCGTACAGATGGCGGTGTAGGTATTTCCATGTTCATAGTGAAGGCGGTGTAGATATTTCCATGTTTATGCAGATAGCGGTATAGATAGTACCATGTTTATACAGATGGTGGTGTAGATATTTCCATGTTTATAGAGATGGCGGTCTAGATATTTCCATGTTTACAGAGATTGTGGTGTAGTTATTTCCAAGTTTATTGAGACAGCGTTGTAGATATTTCCATGTTGATACTGATAGCGGTGAAGGTATTTCCATGTTTATACAGATAGCGGTGTAGATATTTCCATGTTTATACAGATAGCAGTGTAGATATTTCCATCGTTATACAGATGGCGGTGTAGATATTCCCATGTTCATATAGATGGCGGTGTAGTTATTTCCATGTATATACAGATGACGTTGTAGTTATTTCCATGTTTATACAGATAGCGGTGTAGATATTTCGATGTTTATACAGATAGCTGTGTAGATATTTACATCTTTATACAAATGGCGGTGTAGATATTTCCATGTTCATACAGATGGCGGTGTAAATATTTCCATGTTTATAGAGATGGCGGTGTAGATATTTCCATGTTTATACAGAAAGCGGCGTAGATATTTCCATGTTTACACAGATAGTGGTGTAGACCTTTCCATGTTTACACAGATAGCGTTGTAGATATTTACATGTTTATAGAGATGGCGGTGTAGATATTTCCACGTTTATACAGATAGTGGTGTAGGTATTTCCATCTTTATACAGATATCAGTGTAGATATTTCAATGCTTATACAGATAGTGTTGTAGATATTTGCATCTTAATTCAGATGGCGGTGTAGATAAGTCCATGTTCATACAGACGGCGGTGTATATGTTTCCAGTTTTATAGAGATAGCAGTGTAGTTATTTCCATGTTCATAGAGATAGCGGTGTAGAGTTTTCCATGTATATACAGATAGCTATGTAGATATTCCCATGTTCATACAGATAGCAATGTAGATATTTCCATGTTCACACAGATAGCGGTGTAGATATTTCCATGTTCACACAGATAGCAGTGTAGATATCTCCATGTTAATTCAGATAGCGGTGTAGATATCTCCATGTTCATACAGACAGCGGTGTAGATATTTCCATCTTCATACAGATAGCGGTGTAGATAATTCCATGTTCAGAAAGCCATGTAGTTATTTCCATGCTCATACAGATAGCGGTGTAGATATTTCCATGTTCATACAGATGGCGGTGTAGATATTTCCATGTTCATACAGATGGTGGTGTAGATATTTCCATATTCATACAGATGTCGGTGAAGGTATTTCCATGTTCATAGAGATGGCGGTGTAGATATTTCCATGTTTATAGAGATAGCAGTGTAGTTATTTCCATGTTTATAGAGATAGTGTAGATATGTCCATTGATATACAGATAGCGGTGTAGATATTTCCATGTTCATACAGATATCTGTGAAGATATTTCCATGTTCATACAGATAGCGGTGTAGAAATTTCCAACTTCATACAGATAGCGGTGTAGAAATTTCCATGCTCATACATATAGCGGTGTAGATATTTCCATGTTCATAGAGATGGCAGTGTAGATATTTCCATGTTCGTACACATGGCGGTGTAGATATTGCCATGTTCATAGAGATGACGGTGTAGATATTTCCATTTTCATACGGATGGCGGTGTAGATATTTCCATGTTCATACAGATGGCGGTGTAGATATTTCCATGTTTATACAGATGGCAGTGTAGATATTTTCGTGTTGATGCAGAGGGCGGTTTAGATATTTCCATGTTTACAAAGATAGCGGTGTAGATATTTCCATGTTGATACACATAGCGGTGTAGAGATTTCCAAGTTTATAGAGATAGCCATGTAGATATTTCCATGTTTATAGAGATAGCGCTGTAGATAATTCCTTGTTTATTGATAGCGGTATAGATATTTCCTTGTTTCTACAGATGGCGGTGTAGATATTTCCATGTTTATAGAGATGGCAGTGTAGATATTTCCTTGTTTATAGAGGTAGTGGTGTACTTATTTCCAAGTTTATACAGATAGCTTTGTAGATATTTCCATGTTTATACAGATAGCGGTGTAGATATTTCCATGTTTTTAGAGATGGCGGTCTAGATATTACCTTGTTTATACAGATAGTGGTGTAGATATTTCAATGTTTATAGAAATAGCGGTGTAGATATTTCCATTTTTATACAGATAGCAATGTAGATATTTCCATGTTCATAAAGATAGCAGTGTAGATATTTCCATGTTTACACAGATAGTGATGTGGATATTTCCATGTTCATTCAGATGGCGGTGTAGATATTTCTATGTCCATACAGATGGCGGTGTAGATATTTCCATGTTCATAGAGATGGCGGTGTAGATTTATCCATGTCTATAGAGATAGCGGTGTAGTTATTTCCATGTTTATTGAGATAGCAGTGTAGATATTTCCATTTATATACAGAGAGCTGTGTAGGTATTTCCATGTTCATACAGATAGCGGTGGAGATATTTCTATGTTCATACAGATAGCAGTGTAGATATTTCAATGTTCATACAGATAGCGATGTAGAAATTTCCATGTTTATAGAGATAGCGGTGTAGATATTTCCATGTTTATGGAGATAGCGGTGTAGATATTTCCATTTTTATACACATAGCAGTGTTTATTTTTCCATGTTCATACAGATAGCGGTGTTTATATTTTCACCTTTAAAGAGATGGCGGTGTAGATATATCCATGTTCATACAGTTGGTGATGTAGCTATTTCCATGTTTATAGAGATGACGTTGTAGATATTTCCATGTTTCTACAGATGGCGGTGTAGATATTTCCATGTTCATACAGTTAGCGGTGTAGATATTTCCTTGTTCATAGAGATAGCGGTGTTGATATTTCCATGTTCATAAAGATTGCGGTGTAGATATTTCCAAGTTCATACAGATGGCGGTGTAGATATTTCCATGTTCATCCAGATGGCAGTGTGGTTATTTCCCCGTTCATGCAGATGGCGGTGAAGATATTTCCAAGTTCATACAGATGGTGGTGTACATATTTCCATGTTCATACAGATGGCGGTGTAGACATTTCCATGTTCATACTGATGGCGGTGTAGATATTTACCTGTTCATACACATGGCGGTGTAGATATTTCCATGTTCGTACGGATGGCAGTGTAGATATTTCCATGTTCATACAGATAGCGGTGTAGATATTTCCACGTTTATACAGATAGCGGTGTAGATATTTCCACGTTTATACAGATAGCGGTGTAGATATTTCAATGTTTCTACAGATAGTTGTGTGGATATTTGCATCTTAATACAGATGGCGGTGTAGATAACTCCATGTTCATACAGATGGCGGTGTATATGTTTCCACTTTATAGAGATAGCGGTGTAGTTATTTCCATGTTTATAGAGATAGCGGTGTAGAGTTTTCCATGTACATACAGATAGCTATGTAGATATTTCCATGTTCATACAGATAGCGATGTAGATATTTCCATGTTCATACAGATAGCGGTTTAGATATTTCCATGTTCATATACATAGCGTTGTAGATATTTCCATGTTAATTCAGATAGCGGTGTGGATATCTCCATCTTCATACAGACAGCGGTGTAGATATTTCCATCTTCATACAGATAGCGGTGTAGATATTTCCATGTTCATACAGATAGCGGTGTAGTTATTTCCATGTTCTTACAGATAGCAGTGTAGTTATTTCCATGTTCATACAGTTGGCGGTGTTGATATTTCCATGTTCATACAGATGGCGGTGTAGATATTTCCATATTCGTACAGATAGCGGTGAAGATATTTCCATGTTCATCCAGACGGCGGTGTAGATATTTCCATGTTCATACAGATGGCGGTGAAGATATTTCCATGTTCATACAGACGGCGGAGTAGATATTTCTATGTTCATACAAATGGCGGTGTAGATATTTCCATGTTCATAGAGATGGCGGTGTAAATATTTCCATGTTTATAGAGATAGCAGTGTAGTTATTTTGATGTTTATAGAGATAGTGTAGATATTTCCATTGATATACAGATAGTTGTGTAGATATTTCCATGTTCATACAGATAGCGGTGAAGATATTTCCATCTTCATACAGATAGCGGTGTAGAAATTTCCAACTTCATACAGATAGCGGTGTAGAAATTTCCTTGTTCATACATATAGCGGTGTAGATATTTCCATGTTCATACTGATAGCGGTGTAGATATTTCCATGTTCATCCAGATGGCGTTGTAGATATTTCCATGTTCTTACAGACGGCGGTGGAGATACTTCCATGTTCATACAGATGGCGGTGTAGGTATTTCCATGTTCGTACACATGGCGCTGTAGATATTTCCATGTTCATAGAGATGGCGGTGTAGATATTTCCACGTTTATAGAGATGGCGGTGGAGATATTTCCATGTTCATACAGATGGCGGTGTAGATATTTAAATGTTTATACAGATGGCAGTGTAGATATTTTCATGTTCATGCAGAGGGCGGTTTAGAATCTTCCATGTTTACATAGATAGCGGTGCAGCTATTTCGATGTTGATACACATAGCGGTGTAGAGATATCCAAGTTTATAGAGATAGCCATGTAGATATTTCCATGTTTATAGAGATAGCGTTGAAGATATTTCCTTGTTTATACAGATAGCGGTATAGATATTTCCTTGTTTCTACAGATGGTGGCGTAGTTATTTCCATGATTATAGAGATGGCGGTCTAGATATTTCCTTGTTTATAGAGGTAGTGGTGTAGTTATTCCCACGTTTATAGAGATAGCTTTGTAGATACTTCCATGTTTATACAGATAGCGGTGTTGATATTTCCATGTTTATGCAGATAGCGGTGTAGATATTTCCATGTTTTTAGAGATGGCGGTCTAGATATTACCTCGTTTATACAGATAGTGTTGTAGATTTTTCAATGTTTATAGAGATAGCGGTGTAGATATTTCCATTTTTATACAGATAGCAATGTAGATATTTCCATGTTCATACAGATAGCAGTGTACATATTTCCATGTTTACACAGATAGCGATGTGGATATTTCCATGTTCATACAGATGACGTTGTACATATTTCTATGTTCATACAGATGGCGGTGTAGATATTTCCATGTTCATAGAGATGGCGGTGTAGATATATCCATGTCTATAGAGATAGCGGTGTAATTATTTCCATGTTTATTGAGATGGCAGTGTAGATATTTCCATTTATATACAGATAGCTGTGTAGATATTTCTATGTTCATACAGATAGCGGTGGAGATATTTCCATGTTCATACAGATAGGGGAGTAGATATTTCCATTTTCATACAGATAGAGGTGTAGATATTTCCATGTTTATAGAGATAGCGGTGTAGATATTTCCATGTTGATACACATAGCGATGTAGATATTTCCATGATTATAGAGATAGCGGGGTAGATATTTCCATGTTTATAGAGACAGCGTTGAAGATATTTCCATGTTTATACAGATAGCGGTATAGATATTTCCTTGTTTATACAGATGGCGGTGTAGATATTTCCATGTTTATAGAGATGGCAGTGTAGATATTTCCATATTCATACAAATGGCGGTGTAGATATTTCCAAGTTTATAGAGATAGCGGTGTAGTTATGTCCTTGTTTACCGAGAAAGCTGTGTAGATATTTCCATGTATATGAAGTTAGCTGTGTAGATATTTCCATGTTCATACAGATAGCGGTGTAGATATTTCCATGCTGATACACATAGCGGTGTAGATATTTCCATGTTCATACAGATAGCGGTGTAGATATTTCCATGTTCATACAGGTAGCGGTGTAGATATTTCCATGTTCATACAGATGGCGGTGCAGATATTTCCATGTTCATCCAGATGGCGGTGTAGATATTTCCATGTTCATGCAGATGGCGGTGAACATATTTCCATGTTCCTACAATTGGCGGTGTAGATATTTCCATGTTCATACAGATGGCGATGTAGATATTTCCATGTTCATAGAGATGGCGGTGTAGTTATTTCCATGTTTATAGAGATAGTGGTGTAGATATTTCCATGTTTATAGAGATAGCAGTGTAGATATTTTCATTTATATACAGATAGCTGTGTAGATATTTCCATGTACATACAGATAGCGGTGTAGATATTTCCATGTTCATACAGATAGCGGTGTAGAAATTTCCATGTTCATTCAGATAGCGGTGTACATATTTCCATGTTCATACAGATAGCGTTGTAGATATTTCCATTTTCATACAGATGGCCGTGAAGGTATTTCCGTGTTCATACAGATGGCGGTGAAGTTATTTCCATGTTTATAGAGATAGCTGTGTAGATATTTCCATGTTTATAGAGATGGCGGTCTAGATATTTCCATACTTATAGAGATAGTGGTGTAGTTATTTCCAAGTTTATAGAGACAGCGTTGTGTATATTTCCATGTTTATACAGATAGCGGTGAAGATATTTCCATATTAATGCAGATAGTAGTGTAGATATTTCCATGTTTATAAAGATAGCAGTGTAGATATTTCCATTTTCATACAGATAGCGGTGTAGATATTTCCACGTTTATAGAGATGGCGGTGCAGGTATTTCCATGTTCATACGGATGGCAGTGTAGATATTTCCATGTTTATAGAGATGGAGTTTTAGATATTTCCATGTGTATACAGATTTCGGTGTAGATATTTCCATGTTTATAGTGATGGCGGTGTAGATATTTATATGTTTACACAGAGAGCGATGTAGATATATCCATGTTTACACAGATAGTGGTGTAGACATTTCCATGTTTACACAGCTAGTGTTGTAGTTATTTGCATGTTTATAGAGATAGCGGTGTAGTTATTTGCATGTTTATACAGATAGCGGTGAAGATATTTCCATTTTGACACAGATAGCGGTGTGGATTTTCCATGTTTATACAGATAGTGGTGTAGATATTTCCATGTTAATACAGATAGCGGTGCAGATATTTCCATGTTTATACAGATAGCCGTGCAGATATTTCCAAGTTTATACAGATAGCGGTGTAGATATTTCCATGTTTATAAAGATAGCGGTGTAGATATTTCCATCTTGATACCGATGGCGGTGTAGATATTTCCATGTTCCTACAGATGGCGGTGTAGATATTTCCATGTTCCTACAGATGGCGGTGTAGATATTTCGAAGTTTATAGAGTTAGCGGTGTAGATATTTCCATGTTTATAGAGAAAGCTGTGTAGATATTTCCATGTATATGCAGATAGCTGTGTAGATATTTCCATGTTCATGCAGATAGCGGTGTGGATATTAACATGTTCATCCAGATGCCAGTGTAGATATATCCATGTTCATACAGATGGTGGTGAAGATATTTCCATGTTCATACAAATGGCGGTGTAGATATTTCCAAGTTCATACAGAAGGCGGTGAAGATATTTCCATGTTCATAGAGATGGCGGTGTAGATATTTCCATGTTCATACAAATGGCGGTGAACATATTTCCATGTTCATAGAGATGGCGGTGTGGATATTTCCATGTTTATACAGATAGCAGTGTAGTTATTTCCATGTTTATAGAGATAGCAGTGTAGATATTTCCACTGATATACAGATAGCGGTGTAGATATTTCCATGTTTATACTGATAGTGGTGCAGATATTTCCATGTTTATACAGATAGCGTTGTAGATATTTCCATGTTTATACAGGTAGCGATGTAGATATTTCCAAGTTTATAGAGATAGCGGTGTAGATATTTCCATCTTAATACAGATGGCGTTGTAGATATTTCCTTGTTCATACAGATGGCGGTGCAGATATTCCCATATTCATACAGATGGCGGTGTGGATATTTCCATGTGTATAGCGGTGGCGGTGTAGTTATTTCCACGTTTATACAGATGGTGGTGTAGATACTTCCTTCTTTATAGACATAGCGGTGTAGATATCTCCATGATCATACTGATGGCGGTTTAAATATTTCCATCTTTATAGAGATGGCGGTATAGCTATTTCCATGTCTGTAGAGACGGCCGTGTAGATATTTTCATGTTCCTACAGATGGCGGTGTAGATATTTCCATGTTTATAGAGATAGCGGTGTAGTTATTTCCATGTTTATTGAGAAAGAGGTGTAGATATTTCCATTTTTATACAGATAGCAGTGTGAATTTTTCCATGTTCATACTGATAGCGGTATATATATTTTCAATTTTAAAGAGATGGTGGTGTAGATATTTCCATGTTCATACAGTTGGCGATGTAGATATTTCCATGTTTATAGAGATCGCGGTATAGATATTTCCATGTTTAAAGAGATGGCAGTGTAGATATTTCCATGTTCATAGAGATGGCGCTGTAGATATTTCCATGTTCATATGGATGGCGGTGTAGATATTTCCATGTTCATACAGATGGCGGTGTAGATATTTCCATGTTTATAGAGATGACGGTGTAGATATTTCCATGTTTATACAGAGGGCGCTTTAGATATTTCCATGTTTACACAGATAGTGGTGTAGATATTTCCATGTTGATACACATAGCGATGTGGATATTTCCAAGTTTATAGAGATAGCGGGGTAGATATTTCCATGTTTATAGAAACAGCATTGTAGATATTTCCATGTTTATACAGATAGCGGTATAGATATTTCCATGTTTATACAGATGGCGGTATAGATATTTCCATGTTTATAGAGATGGCAGTGTAGATATTTCCATATTCATACAAATGGCGGTGTAGATATTTCCATGTTTATAGAGATAGCGGTGTAGTTATGTCCTTGTTTACAGAGAAAGCTGTGTAGATATTTCCATGTATATGAAATTAGCTGTGTAGATATTTAGATGTTCATACAGATAGCGGTGTAGATATTTCCATGTTCATACAGGTAGCGGTGTAGATATTTCCATGTTCATACAGATGGCGGTGCAGATATTTCCATGTTCATCCAGATGGCGGTGTAGATATTTCCATGTTTATGCAGATGGCGGTGAACATATTTCCATGTTCCTACAAAAGGCGGTGTAGATATTTCCATGTTCATACAGATGGCGGTGTAGATATTTCCATGTTCATAGAGATGGCGGTGTAGATATTTCCATGTTTATAGAGATGGTGGTGTAGATATTTCCATGTTTATAGAGATAGCAGTGTAGATATTTCCATTTATATACAGATACCTGTGTAGATATTTCCATGTTCATACAGATAGCGGTGTAGATATTTCCATGTTCATACAGATAGCGGTGTAGATATTTCCATGTTCATACAGATAGCGGTGTAGATATTTCCATGTTCATACAGATAGCGGTGTAGATATTTCCATGTTCATACAGTTAGCGGTGTAGATATTTCCATATTCATACAGATGGCGGTGTAGATATTTACATGTTCATACAGATAGCGGTGTAGATATTTCCATGTTCATACCAATAGCGGTGTATACATTTCCATGTTCATACAGTTAGCGGTGTAGATATTTCCATGTTCATACAGATAGCGGTGTAGATATTTCCATGTTCATACATATAGCGGTGAAGATATTTCCATGTTCATACAGATAGCGGTGTAGATATTTCCATGTTCATACAGATAGCGGTGTACATAATTCCATGTTCATACAGTTAGCGGTGTAGATATTTCCATGTTCATACAGATGGCGGTGTAGATATTTACATGTTCATACAGATGGCGGTGTAGTTATTTCCATGTTCATACAGATAGCGGTGTAGATATTTCCATGTTCATACAGATAGCGGTGTAGATAATTCCATGTTCATACAGTTAGCTGTGTAGATATTTCCATGTTCATACCAATAGCGGTGTATACATTTCCATGTTCATACAGTTAGCGGTGTAGATATTTCCATGTTCATACAGATAGCGGTGTAGATATTTCCATTTTCATACAGATGGCGGTGTAGATATTTCCATGTTCATACAGATGACGTTGTACATATTTCTATGTTCATACAGATGGCGGTGTATATATTTCCATGTTCATAGAGATGGCGGTGTAGATATATCCATGTCTATAGAGATAGCGGTGTAATTATTTCCATGTTTATTGAGATGGCAGTGTAGATATTTCCATTTATATACAGATAGCTGTGTAGATATTTCTATGTTCATACAGATAGCGGTGGAGATATTTCCATGTTCATACAGATAGGGGAGTAGATATTTCCATTTTCATACAGATAGAGGTGTAGATATTTCCATGTTTATAGAGATAGCGGTGTAGATATTTCCATGTTGATACACATAGCGATGTAGATATTTCCATGATTATAGAGATAGCGGGGTAGATATTTCCATGTTTATAGAGACAGCGTTGAAGATATTTCCATGTTTATACAGATAGCGGTATAGATATTTCCTTGTTTATACAGATGGCGGTGTAGATATTTCCATGTTTATAGAGATGGCAGTGTAGATATTTCCATATTCATACAAATGGCGGTGTAGATATTTCCAAGTTTATAGAGATAGCGGTGTAGTTATGTCCTTGTTTACCGAGAAAGCTGTGTAGATATTTCCATGTATATGAAGTTAGCTGTGTAGATATTTCCATGTTCATACAGATAGCGGTGTAGATATTTCCATGCTGATACACATAGCGGTGTAGATATTTCCATGTTCATACAGATAGCGGTGTAGATATTTCCATGTTCATACAGGTAGCGGTGTAGATATTTCCATGTTCATACAGATGGCGGTGCAGATATTTCCATGTTCATCCAGATGGCGGTGTAGATATTTCCATGTTCATGCAGATGGCGGTGAACATATTTCCATGTTCCTACAATTGGCGGTGTAGATATTTCCATGTTCATACAGATGGCGATGTAGATATTTCCATGTTCATAGAGATGGCGGTGTAGTTATTTCCATGTTTATAGAGATAGTGGTGTAGATATTTCCATGTTTATAGAGATAGCAGTGTAGATATTTTCATTTATATACAGATAGCTGTGTAGATATTTCCATGTACATACAGATAGCGGTGTAGATATTTCCATGTTCATACAGATAGCGGTGTAGAAATTTCCATGTTCATTCAGATAGCGGTGTACATATTTCCATGTTCATACAGATAGCGTTGTAGATATTTCCATTTTCATACAGATGGCCGTGAAGGTATTTCCGTGTTCATACAGATGGCGGTGAAGTTATTTCCATGTTTATAGAGATAGCTGTGTAGATATTTCCATGTTTATAGAGATGGCGGTCTAGATATTTCCATACTTATAGAGATAGTGGTGTAGTTATTTCCAAGTTTATAGAGACAGCGTTGTGTATATTTCCATGTTTATACAGATAGCGGTGAAGATATTTCCATATTAATGCAGATAGTAGTGTAGATATTTCCATGTTTATAAAGATAGCAGTGTAGATATTTCCATTTTCATACAGATAGCGGTGTAGATATTTCCACGTTTATAGAGATGGCGGTGCAGGTATTTCCATGTTCATACGGATGGCAGTGTAGATATTTCCATGTTTATAGAGATGGAGTTTTAGATATTTCCATGTGTATACAGATTTCGGTGTAGATATTTCCATGTTTATAGTGATGGCGGTGTAGATATTTATATGTTTACACAGAGAGCGATGTAGATATATCCATGTTTACACAGATAGTGGTGTAGACATTTCCATGTTTACACAGCTAGTGTTGTAGTTATTTGCATGTTTATAGAGATAGCGGTGTAGTTATTTGCATGTTTATACAGATAGCGGTGAAGATATTTCCATTTTGACACAGATAGCGGTGTGGATTTTCCATGTTTATACAGATAGTGGTGTAGATATTTCCATGTTAATACAGATAGCGGTGCAGATATTTCCATGTTTATACAGATAGCCGTGCAGATATTTCCAAGTTTATACAGATAGCGGTGTAGATATTTCCATGTTTATAAAGATAGCGGTGTAGATATTTCCATCTTGATACCGATGGCGGTGTAGATATTTCCATGTTCCTACAGATGGCGGTGTAGATATTTCCATGTTCCTACAGATGGCGGTGTAGATATTTCGAAGTTTATAGAGTTAGCGGTGTAGATATTTCCATGTTTATAGAGAAAGCTGTGTAGATATTTCCATGTATATGCAGATAGCTGTGTAGATATTTCCATGTTCATGCAGATAGCGGTGTGGATATTAACATGTTCATCCAGATGCCAGTGTAGATATATCCATGTTCATACAGATGGTGGTGAAGATATTTCCATGTTCATACAAATGGCGGTGTAGATATTTCCAAGTTCATACAGAAGGCGGTGAAGATATTTCCATGTTCATAGAGATGGCGGTGTAGATATTTCCATGTTCATACAAATGGCGGTGAACATATTTCCATGTTCATAGAGATGGCGGTGTGGATATTTCCATGTTTATACAGATAGCAGTGTAGTTATTTCCATGTTTATAGAGATAGCAGTGTAGATATTTCCACTGATATACAGATAGCGGTGTAGATATTTCCATGTTTATACTGATAGTGGTGCAGATATTTCCATGTTTATACAGATAGCGTTGTAGATATTTCCATGTTTATACAGGTAGCGATGTAGATATTTCCAAGTTTATAGAGATAGCGGTGTAGATATTTCCATCTTAATACAGATGGCGTTGTAGATATTTCCTTGTTCATACAGATGGCGGTGCAGATATTCCCATATTCATACAGATGGCGGTGTGGATATTTCCATGTGTATAGCGGTGGCGGTGTAGTTATTTCCACGTTTATACAGATGGTGGTGTAGATACTTCCTTCTTTATAGACATAGCGGTGTAGATATCTCCATGATCATACTGATGGCGGTTTAAATATTTCCATCTTTATAGAGATGGCGGTATAGCTATTTCCATGTCTGTAGAGACGGCCGTGTAGATATTTTCATGTTCCTACAGATGGCGGTGTAGATATTTCCATGTTTATAGAGATAGCGGTGTAGTTATTTCCATGTTTATTGAGAAAGAGGTGTAGATATTTCCATTTTTATACAGATAGCAGTGTGAATTTTTCCATGTTCATACTGATAGCGGTATATATATTTTCAATTTTAAAGAGATGGTGGTGTAGATATTTCCATGTTCATACAGTTGGCGATGTAGATATTTCCATGTTTATAGAGATCGCGGTATAGATATTTCCATGTTTAAAGAGATGGCAGTGTAGATATTTCCATGTTCATAGAGATGGCGCTGTAGATATTTCCATGTTCATATGGATGGCGGTGTAGATATTTCCATGTTCATACAGATGGCGGTGTAGATATTTCCATGTTTATAGAGATGACGGTGTAGATATTTCCATGTTTATACAGAGGGCGCTTTAGATATTTCCATGTTTACACAGATAGTGGTGTAGATATTTCCATGTTGATACACATAGCGATGTGGATATTTCCAAGTTTATAGAGATAGCGGGGTAGATATTTCCATGTTTATAGAAACAGCGTTGTAGATATTTCCATGTTTATACAGATAGCGGTATAGATATTTCCATGTTTATACAGATGGCGGTATAGATATTTCCATGTTTATAGAGATGGCAGTGTAGATATTTCCATATTCATACAAATGGCGGTGTAGATATTTCCATGTTTATAGAGATAGCGGTGTAGTTATGTCCTTGTTTACAGAGAAAGCTGTGTAGATATTTCCATGTATATGAAATTAGCTGTGTAGATATTTAGATGTTCATACAGATAGCGGTGTAGATATTTCCATGTTCATACAGGTAGCGGTGTAGATATTTCCATGTTCATACAGATGGCGGTGCAGATATTTCCATGTTCATCCAGATGGCGGTGTAGATATTTCCATGTTTATGCAGATGGCGGTGAACATATTTCCATGTTCCTACAAAAGGCGGTGTAGATATTTCCATGTTCATACAGATGGCGGTGTAGATATTTCCATGTTCATAGAGATGGCGGTGTAGATATTTCCATGTTTATAGAGATGGTGGTGTAGATATTTCCATGTTTATAGAGATAGCAGTGTAGATATTTCCATTTATATACAGATACCTGTGTAGATATTTCCATGTTCATACAGATAGCGGTGTAGATATTTCCATGTTCATACAGATAGCGGTGTAGATATTTCCATGTTCATACAGATAGCGGTGTAGATATTTCCATGTTCATACAGATAGCGGTGTAGATATTTCCATGTTCATACAGTTAGCGGTGTAGATATTTCCATATTCATACAGATGGCGGTGTAGATATTTACATGTTCATACAGATGGCAGTGTAGATATTTCCATGTTCATACAGATGGCGGTGTAGATATTTCCATGTTCATACAGATAGCGGTGTAGATATTTCCATGTTCATACCAATAGCGGTGTATACATTTCCATGTTCATACAGTTAGCGGTGTAGATATTTCCATGTTCATACAGATAGCGGTGTAGATATTTCCATGTTCATACATATAGCGGTGAAGATATTTCCATGTTCATACAGATAGCGGTGTAGATATTTCCATGTTCATACAGATAGCGGTGTACATAATTCCATGATCATACAGTTAGCGGTGTAGATATTTCCATGTTCATACAGATGGCGGTGTAGATATTTACATGTTCATACAGATGGCGGTGTAGTTATTTCCATGTTCATACAGATAGCGGTGTAGATATTTCCATGTTCATACAGATAGCGGTGTAGATAATTCCATGTTCATACAGTTAGCTGTGTAGATATTTCCATGTTCATACCAATAGCGGTGTATACATTTCCATGTTCATACAGTTAGCGGTGTAGATATTTCCATGTTCATACAGATAGCGGTGTAGATATTTCCATTTTCATACAGATGGCGGTGTAGATATTTCCATGTTCATACAGTTAGCGGTGTAGATATTTCCATGTTCGTACAGATGGCGGTGTAGATATTTACATGTTCATACAGAAGACGGTGTAGATATTTCCATGTTTATAGGGATGGCGGTGTAGATATTTTCATGTTTACACAGAAGGCGGTGTAGATATTTCCATGTTTACACGGATAGCGGTGTAGACATTTCCATGTTTACACAGATAGCGGTGTGGATATTTCCAGGTTTATGCAGGTAGCAGTGTAGATATTTCCATGTTTAAACAGATAGTGGTGCGGATATTTCCATGTTTATTCAGATAGTGGTGCGGATATTTCCACGTTTATACAGTTAGTTGGGCAGATATTTCCATGTTTATACAGATAGCGGTGTAGATATATCCATCTTAATACAGATGGCGGTGTAGATATGTCCATGTTCATACAGATGGCGGTGTAGATATTTCCATGTTCATGCAGTTAGCGGTGTAGATATTTCCATGTTCATACAGATGGCGGTGTAGATATTTACATGTTCATACAGATGGCGGTGTAGATATTTCCATGTTCGTATGGATGGCAGTGTAGATATTTCCAAGTTCATACAGGTGGCGGTGTAGATATTTCCATGTTTATACAGATAGCAGAGTAGTTATTTCCATGTTTATAGAGATAGCTGTGTAGATATTTCCATTGATATACAGATAGCTGTGTAGATATTTGCATGTTCATACAGATAGCCGTGTAGATATTTCCATGTTCATACAGATAGCGGTGTAGATATTTCCACGTTTATAGAGATGGCGGTGTAGATATTTCCATGTTCACACAGATGGCGGTGAAGATATTTCCATGTTTATAGGGATGGCGGTGTAGGTATTTTCATGTTTACACAGATGGCGGTGTAGATATTTCCATGTTTACACAGATAGCGGTGTAGACATTTCCATGTTTACACAGATAGCGGTGCGGATAGTTCCATGTTTATACAGATAGTTGGGCAGATATTTCCATGTTTATACAGATAGCGGTGTAGATATTTGCATCTTAATACAGATGGCGGTGTAGATATGTCCATGTTCATACAGATGGCGGTGTAGATATTTCCATGTTCATACAAATGGGGGTGTAGATATTTCCATGTTCATACAGAAGACGGTGTAGATATTTCCATTTTTATAGGGGTGGCGGTGTAGATATTTTCATGTTTACACAGATGGCGGTGTAGATATTTCCATGTTTACACGGATAGCGGTGTAGACATTTCCATGTTTACACAGATAGCGGTGTGCATATTTCCAGGTTTATGCAGATAGCGGTGTAGATATTTCCATGTTTATACAGATAGTGGTGCGGATATTTCCATGTTTATTTAGATAGCGGTGCGGATATTTCCATATTTATACAGATAGTTGGGCAGATATTTCCATGTTTATACAGATAGCGGTGTAGATATTTCCATCTTAATACAGATGGCGCTGTACATATGTCCATGTTCGTACAGATGGCGGTGTAGATATTTCCATGTTCATACAGATGGCGGTGTAGATATTTCGAAGTTTATAGAGATAGCGCTGTAGTTATTTCCATATTTATAGAGAAATCGGTGTAGATATTTCCATGTATATTCAGATAGCTGTGTAGATATTTCCATGTTCATGCAGATAGCGGTGTAGATATTTCCATGTTGATCCAGATGCCGGTGTACATATATCCATGTTCATACAGATGGCGGTGAAGATATTTCCATGTTCATACAGATGGCGGCGTAGGTATTTCCATGTTCATACAAATGGCGGTGTAGATATTTCCATGTTCATAGAGATGGCGGTGTAGATATTTCCATGTTTATACAGATGGCAGTGTAGTTATTTCCATGTTTATAGAGATACCAGTGTGGATATTTCCATTGATATACAGATAGCTGTGTAGATATTTGCTTGTTCATACAGATAGCGGTGTAGATATTTCCATGTTCATACAGATAGCGGTGTAGATATTTCCATGTTCATACAGATAGCGGTGTAGATATTTCCATGTTCATACAGATAGCGGTGTAGATATTTCCATGTTCATACAGATAGCGGTGTAGATATTTCCATGTTCATACAGTTAGCGGTGTAGGTATTTCCATATTCATAGAGATGGCAGTGTAGATATTTACATGTTCATACAGATGGCGGTGTAGATATTTCCATGTTCATACAGATAGCGGTGTAGATATTTCCATGTTCATACAGATAGCGGTGTAGATATTTCCATGTTCATACCAATAGCGGTGTATACATTTCCATGTTCATACAGTTAGCGGTGTAGATATTTCCATGTTCATACAGATAGCGGTGTAGATATTTCCATGTTCATACAGATAGCGGTGTAGATATTTCCATGTTCATACAGATAGCGGTGTAGATATTTCCATGTTCATACAGATAGCGGTGTAGATAATTCCATGTTCATACAGTTAGCGGTGTAGATATTTCCATGTTCATAGAGATGGCGGTGTAGATATTTACATGTTCATACAGATGGCGGTGTAGTTACTTCCATGTTCATACAGATAGCGGTGTAGATATTTCCATGTTCATACAGATAGCGGTGTAGATAATTCCATGTTCATACAGTTAGCTGTGTAGATATTGCCATGTTCATACAGATGGCGGTGTAGATATTTACATGTTCATACAGATGGCGGTGTAGATATTTCCATGTTCATACAGATAGCGGTGTGGATATTTCCATGTTCATACAGATAGCGGTGTAGATATTTCCATGTTCATACTGATAGCGGTGTAGATATTTCCATGTTCATACCAATAGCGGTGTAGGCATTTCCATGTTCATACATTTAGCGGTGTAGATATTTCCATGTTCATACAGATGGCGGTGAAGATATTTCCATGTTCATACAGATGGCGGTGTAGATATTTCCATGTTTGTACGGATGGCAGTGTAGATATTTCCATGTTCATACAGGTGGCGGTGTAGATATTTCCATGTTTATACAGATAGCAGTGTAGTTATTTCCATGTTAATAGAGATAGCTGTGTGGATATTTCCATTGATATACAGATAGCTGTGTAGATATTTGCATGTTCATACAAATAGCGGTGTAGGTATTTCCATGTTCGTACAGATAGCGGTGTAGATATTTCCATGTTCATACAGATAGCGGTGTAGATATTTCCATGTTGTTACAGTTAGCGGTGTAGATACTTCCATGTTCATACAGATGGCGGTGTAGATATTTCCATGTTCATACAGTTAGCGGTGTAGATATTTCCATGTTCATACAGATGGCGGTGTAGATATTTACATGTTCATACAGATGGCGGTATAGATATTTCCATGTTCGTACAGATGGCGGTGTAGATATATCCATGTTCATAGAGATGGCGGTGTAGATATTTCCATGTTTATGCAGATAGCGGTATAGATATTTCCATGTTTATACAGAAGGTGTTGTAGATATTTCCATGTTTATAGAGATGGCGGACTAGATATTTCCATGTTTACAGAGATAGGTGTGTAGTTATTTCCAAGTTTATAGAGACAGCGTTGTAGATATTTCCATGATTATACAGATAGCGGTGAAGATATTTCCATGTTTAAACAGATAGCGGTGTAGATATTTCAATGTTTATACAGGTAGCAGTGTAGATATTTCCATGTTTATAGAGATAGTGGTGTAGATAATTTCAATTTTATACAGAGAGAAGTGTAGATATTTCCAAGTTCATACAGATAGAGGTGTAGATATTTCCATGTTTATAGGGATGGCGGTGTAGATATTTTCATGTCTACACAGATGGCAGTGTAGATATTTCCATGTTTACACAGATAGCGGTGTGGTTATTTCCATGTTTATGCAGATAGCAGTGTAGATATTTCCATGTTTATACAGATAGCGGTGCGGATATTTCCATGTTTTACAGATAGTTGAACAGATATTTCCATGTTTATACAGATAGCGGTGTAGATATTTCCATCTTAATACAGATGGCGGTGTAGATATGTCCCTGTTTGTACAGATGGCGGTGTAGATATTTCCATCTTCATAGAGATGGCGGTGTAGATATTTCCATATTTATACAGATAGCAGTGTAGTTATTTCCATGTTTATAGAGATAGCAGTGTAGATATTTCCATTGATATACAGATAGCTGTGTAGATATTTGCATGTTCATACAGATAGCGGTGTAGATATTTGCATCTCAATACAGATTGCGGAGTAGATATGTCCATGTTCATACAGATGGCGGTGTAGATATTTCCAAGTTCATACAAATGGCGGTGTAGATGTTTCCATGTTCATACAAATGGCGGTGTAGATATTTCCATGGTCATAGAGATGGCGGTGTAGATATTTCCATGTTCATACAAATGGCGGTGTAGATATTTCCATCTTCATAGAGATGGCGGTGTAGATATTTCCATATTTATACAGATAGCAGTGTAGTTATTTCCATGTTTATAGACATAGCAGTGTAGATATTTCCATTGATATACAGATAGCTGTGTAGATATTTGCATGTTCATACAGATAGCGGTGTAGATATTTCCATGTTCATACAGATAGCGGTGTAGATATTTCCATGTTCATACTGATATCGGTGTAGATATTTCCATGTTCATACAGATAGCGGTCTAGATATTTCCATGTTCATACAGATAGCGGTGTAGATATTTCCATGTTCATACACTTAGCGGTGTAGATATTTCCATGTTCATACAGATGGCGGTTTAGATATTTACATGTTCATACAGATGGCGGTGTAGATATTTCCATGTTCATACAGATAGCGGTGTAGATATTTCCATGTTCATACAGATAGCGGTGTAGATATTTCCATCTTCATACAGATAGCGGTGTAGATATTTCCATGTTCTTACCGATAGTTGTTTAGATATTTCCATGTTCATGCAGTTAGCGGTGTAGATATTTCCATGTTCATACAGATGGCGGTGTAGATATTTACATGTTCATACAGATGGCGGTGTAGATATTTCCATGTTCCTATGGATGGCAGTGTAGATATTTCCAAGTTCATACAGGTGGCGGTGTAGATATTTCCATGTTTATACAGATAGCAGAGTAGTTATTTCCATGTTTATAGAGATAGCTGTGTAGATATTTCCATTGATATACAGATAGCTGTGTAGATATTTGCATGTTCATACAGATAGCGGTGTAGATGTTTCCATGTTCGTACAGATAGCCGTGTAGATATTTCCATGTTCATACAGATAGCGGTGTAGATATTTCCACGTTTATAGAGATGGCGGTGTAGATATTTCCATGTTCACACAGATGGCGGTGAAGATATTTCCATGTTTATAGGGATGGCGGTGTAGATATTTTCATGTTTACACAGATGGCGGTGTAGATATTTCCATGTTTACACAGATAGCGGTGTAGACATTTCCATGTTTACACAGATGGCGGTGTGGATATTTCCATGTTTATGCAAATAGCAGTGTAGATATTTCCATGTTTACACAGATAGCGGTGCGGATATTTCCATGTTTATACAGATAGTTGGGCAGATATTTCCATGTTTATACAGATAGCGGTGTAGATATTTGCATCTTAATACAGATGGCGGTGTAGATATGTCCATGTTCATACAGATGGCGGTGTAGATATTTCCATGTTCATACAAATGGCGGTGTAGATATTTCCATATTCATACAAATGGCGGTGTAGATATTTCCATGGTCATAGAGATGGCGGTGTAGATATTTCCATGTTCATACAAATGGCGGTGTAGATATTTCCATCTTCATAGAGATGGCGGTGTAGATATTTCCATGTTCGTATGGATGGCAGTGTAGATATTTCCAAGTTCATACAGGTGGCGGTGTAGATATTTCCATGTTTATACAGATAGCAGAGTAGTTATTTCCATGTTTATAGAGATAGCTGTGTAGATATTTCCATTGATATACAGATAGCTGTGTAGATATTTGCATGTTCATACAGATAGCGGTGTAGATGTTTCCATGTTCGTACAGATAGCCGTGTAGATATTTCCATGTTCATACAGAGGACGGTGTAGATATTTCCATGTTTATAGGGATTGCGGTGTAGATATTTTCATGTTTACACAGATGGCGGTGTAGATATTTCCATGTTTACACAGATAGCGGTGTAGACATTTCCATGTTTACACAGATGGCGGTGTGGATATTTCCATGTTTATGCAAATAGCAGTGTAGATATTTCCATGTTTACACAGATAGCGGTGCGGATATTTCCATGTTTATACAGATAGTTGGGCAGATATTTCCATGTTTATACAGATAGCGGTGTAGATATTTGCATCTTAATACAGATGGCGGTGTAGATATGTCCATGTTCATACAGATGGCGGTGTCGATATTTCCATGTTCATACAAATGGCGGTGTAGATATTTCCATGTTCATACAAATGGCGGTGTAGATATTTCCGTGTTCATAGAGATGGCGGTGTAGATATTTCCATATTCATACAAATGGCGGTGTAGATATTTCCATCTTCATAGAGATGGCGGTGTAGATATTTCCATATTTATACAGATAGCAGTGTAGTTATTTCCATGTTTATAGAGATAGCAGTGTAGATATTTCCATTGATATACAGATAGCTGAGTAGATATTTGCATGTTCATACAGATAGCGGTGTAGATATTTACATGTTCATACAGATAGCGGTGTAGATATTTCCATGTTCATACTGATAGCGGTGTAGATATTTCCATGTTCATACAGATAGCGGTGTAGATATTTCTATGTTCATTCAGATAGCGGTGTAGATATTTCCATGTTCGTACACTTAGCGGTGTAGATATTTCCATGTTCATACAGATGGCGGTGTAGATATTTGCATGTTCATACAGATGGCGGTGTAGGTATTTCCATGTTCATACAGATAGCGGTGTAGATATTTCCATGTTCATACAGATAGCGGTGTAGATATTTCCATGTTCATACAGATAGCGGTGTAGATATTTCCATCTTCATACAGATAGCGGTGTAGATATTTCCTTGTTCTTACCGATACTTGTGTAGATATTTCCATGTTCATACAGTTAGCGGTGTAGATATTTCCATGTTCATATAGATGGCGGTGTAGATATTTACATTTTCATACAGATGGCGGTGTAGATATTTCCATGTTCGTACGGATGGCAGTGTAGATATTTCCAAGTTCATACAGGTGGCGGTGTAGATATTTCCATGTTTATACAGATAGCAGAGTATTTATTTCCATGTTTATAGAGATAGTTGTGTAGATATTTCCATTGATATATAGATAGCTGTGGAGATATTTGCATGTTCATACAGATAGCGGTGTAGATGATTCCATGTTCGTACAGATAGCCATGTAGATATTTCCATGTTCATACAGATAGCGGTGTAGATATTTCCACGTTTATAGAGATGGCGGTGTAGTTATTTCCATGTTCATACAGATGGCGGTGTGGATATATCCATGTTTATAGAGATGGCGGTGTAGATATTTTCATGTTTACACAGATGGCGGTGTAGATATTTCCGTGTTTACACAGATGGCGGTTTAGATATTTCCGTGTTTACACAGATAGCGGTGTAGACTTTTCCGTGTTTACACAGATAGCGGTGTGGATATTTCCATGTTTATGCAGATAGCGGTGTAGATATTTCCATGTTTATACAGATAGCGGTGCGGATATTTCCATGTTTATACAGATAGTTGGGCAGATATTTCCATGTTTCTACAGATTGCGGTGTAGATATTTCCATCTTAATACAGATGGCGGTGTAGATATGTTCATCTTCGTACAGATGGCGTTGTACATATTTCCAAATTCATACAGATGGCGGTGTAGATATTTCGAAGTTTGTAGGGATAGCGCTGTTGTTATTTCCATATTTATAGAGAAATCTGTGTAGATACTTCCATGTATATGCAGATGGCTGTGTAGATATTTCCATGTTCATGCAGAAAGTGGTGTAGACATTTCCATGTACATCCACATGCCGGTGTAGATATATCCATGTTCATAGAGATGGCGGTGAAGATATTTCCATGTTCATACAGATGGCGGTGTAGATATTTCCATGTTCATGCAAATGGAGGTGTAGATATTTCCATGTTCATAGAGACGGCGGTGTAGATATTTCCATGTTCATACAAATGGCGGTGTAGATATTTCCATGTTCAAAGAGACGGCAGTGTACATACTTCCATGTTTATACAGATAGCAGTGTAGTTATTTCCATGTTTGTAGAGATAGCATTGTAGATATTCCAATTGATATACAGATGGCTGTGTAGATATTTGCATGTTCATACAGATAGCGGTGTAGATATTTCCATGTTCATGCCGATAGCGGTGTAGATATTTCCATGTTCATACAGATAGCGGTGTAGATATTTCCATGTTCATACAGTTACCGGAGTAGATATTTCCATGTTCATACAGATGGCGGTGTAGATATTTATATGTTCATACAGAAGGAGGTGTACATATTTCCATCTTCGTACAGATGGCGGTGTAGATATTTCCATGTTCATAGAGATGGCGGTGTACATATTTCCATGTTTATGCAGATAGCGGTATAGATAATTCTATGTTTATACAGATGGTGGTGTAGGTATTTCCATGTTAATAGAGATAGTGGTGTAGTTATTTCCAAGTTTATAGAGACAGCGTTGTAGATATTTCCATGTTTATGCAGATAGCGGTGAAGATATTTCCATGTTTATACAGATAGCGGTGTAGATATTTCCATGTTTATACAGATAGCGGTGTAGATATTTCCATGTTTATAGAGATAGTGGTGTAGATAATTCCAATTTTATACTGATAGCAGAGTGGATATTTCCATGTTCATGCAGATAGCGGTGTAGATATTTCCATGTTCATCCAGATGCCGGTGTAGATATATCCACGTTCATACAGATGGCGGTGAGGATACTTCCATGTTCATACAGATGGCGGTGCAGATATTTCCACGCTAATAGAGATGGCGGTGTAGATATTTTCATGTTTACTCAGATGGCTGTGTAGATATTTCCATGTTCATACAAATGGCGGTGTAGATATTTCCATGTTCGTAGAGATGGCGGTTTAGATATTTCCATGTTCATACAATTGGTGGTGTAGATATTTCCATGTTCATAGAGATGGCGGTGTAGATATTTCCATGTTTATACAGATAGCAGTGTAGTTATTTCCATATTTATTGAGAAATCTGTGTAGATATTTCCATGTATATGCAGATAGCTGTGAAGATATTTCCATGTTCATGCAGAAAGCGGTGTAGATATTTCCATGTTCATCCAGATGCCGTTGTAGATATATCCATGTTCATACAGATGGCGGTGAAGATATTTCCATGTTCATACAGATGGCGGTGTAGATATTTCCATGTTCATACAAATGGCGGTGTAGATATTTCCATGTTCATAGAGATGGCGGTGTAGATATTTCCATGTTCGTACAAATGGCGGTGTAGATATTTCCATGTTCATAGAGATGGCGTTGTAGTTATTTCCATGTTTATACAGATAACCATGTAGTTGTTTCCATGTTTATAGAGATAGCAGTGTAGATATTTCCAATGATATACAGATAGCTGTGTAGATATTTGCATGTTCATACAGATAGCGGTGTAGATATTTCCATGTTCATACAGATAGCGGTGTAGGTATTTCCATGTTCATACAGATAGCGGTGAATATATTTCCATGTTCATACAGATAGCGGTGTTGATATTTCCATGTTCATACAGTTAGCGGTGTACATATTTCCATGTCCATACAGATGGCGATGTAGATATTTCCATGTTCGTACAGATGGCGGTGTAGGTATTTCCATGTTCATAGAGAAGGCGGTGTAGATATTTCCATGTTTATGCAGATAGCGGTATAGATAGTACCATGTTTATACAGATGGTGGTGTAGATATTTCCATGTTTATAGAGATGGCGGTCTTGATATTTCCATGTTTACAGAGATTGTGGTGTAGTTATTTCCAAGTTTATTGAGACAGCGTTGTAGATATTTCCATGTTGATACTGATAGCGGTGAGGGTATTTCGTGTTTATACAGATAGCGGTGTAGATATTTCCATGTTTACAGATAGCAGTGTAGATATTTCCATCGTTATACTGATGGCGGTGTAGATATTCCCATGTTCATATAGATGGCGGTGTAGATATTTCCATGTATATACAGATGACGTTGTAGTTATTTCCATGTTTATACAGATAGCGGTGTAGATATTTCGATGTTTATACAGATAGCTGTGTAGATATTTACATCTTTATACAAATGGCGGTGTAGATATTTCCATGTTCATACAGATGGCGGTGTAAATATTTCCATGTTTATAGAGATGGCGGTGTAGATATTTCCATGTTTATACAGAAAGCGGCGTAGATATTTCCATGTTTACACAGATAGTGGTGTAGACCTTTCCATGTTTACACAGATAGCGTTGTAGATATTTACATGTTTATAGAGATGGCGGTGTAGATATTTCCACGTTTATACAGATAGTGGTGTAGGTATTTCCATCTTTATACAGATATCAGTGTAGATATTTCAATGCTTCTACAGATAGTGTTGTGGATATTTGCATCTTAATTCAGATGGCGGTGTAGATAAGTCCATGTTCATACAGACGGCGGTGTATATGTTTCCAGTTTTATAGAGATAGCAGTGTAGTTATTTCCATGTTCATAGAGATAGCGGTGTAGAGTTTTCCATGTATATACAGATAGCTATGTAGATATTCCCATGTTCATACAGATAGCAATGTAGATATTTCCATGTTCACACAGATAGCGGTGTAGATATTTCCATGTTCACACAGATAGCGGTGTAGATATCTCCATGTTAATTCAGATAGCGGTGTAGATATCTCCATGTTCATACAGACAGCGGTGTAGATATTTCCATCTTCATACAGATAGCGGTGTAGATAATTCCATGTTCAGAAAGCCGTGTAGTTATTTCCATGCTCATACAGATAGCGGTGTAGATATTTCCATGTTCATACAGATGGCGGTGTAGATATTTCCATGTTCATACAGATGGTGGTGTAGATATTTCCATATTCATACAGATGTCGGTGAAGGTATTTCCATGTTCATAGAGATGGCGGTGTAGATATTTCCATGTTTATAGAGATAGCAGTGTAGTTATTTCCATGTTTATAGAGATAGTGTAGATATGTCCATTGATATACAGATAGCGGTGTAGATATTTCCATGTTCATACAGATATCTGTGAAGATATTTCCATGTTCATAAAGATAGCGGTGTAGAAATTTCCAACTTCATACAGATAGCGGTGTAGAAATTTCCATGCTCATACATATAGCGGTGTAGATATTTCCATGTTCATAGAGATGGCGGTGTAGATATTTCCATGTTCGTACACATGGCGGTGTAGATATTGCCATGTTCATAGAGATGACGGTGTAGATATTTCCATTTTCATACGGATGGCGGTGTAGATATTTCCATGTTCATACAGATGGCGGTGTAGATATTTCCATGTTTATACAGATGGCAGTGTAGATATTTTCGTGTTGATGCAGAGGGCGGTTTAGATATTTCCATGTTTACAAAGATAGCGGTGTAGATATTTCCATGTTGATACACATAGCGGTGTAGAGATTTCCAAGTTTATAGAGATAGCCATGTAGATATTTCCATGTTTATAGAGATAGCGCTGTAGATAATTCCTTGTTTATTGATAGCGGTATAGATATTTCCTTGTTTCTACAGATGGCGGTGTAGATATTTCCATGTTTATAGAGATGGCAGTGTAGATATTTCCTTGTTTATAGAGGTAGTGGTGTACTTATTTCCAAGTTTATACAGATAGCTTTGTAGATATTTCCATGTTTATACAGATAGCGGTGTAGATATTTCCATGTTTTTAGAGATGGCGGTCTAGATATTACCTTGTTTATACAGATAGTGGTGTAGATATTTCAATGTTTATAGAAATAGCGGTGTAGATATTTCCATTTTTATACAGATAGCAATGTAGATATTTCCATGTTCATAAAGATAGCAGTGTAGATATTTCCATGTTTACACAGATAGTGATGTGGATATTTCCATGTTCATTCAGATGGCGGTGTAGATATTTCTATGTCCATACAGATGGCGGTGTAGATATTTCCATGTTCATAGAGATGGCGGTGTAGATTTTTCCATGTCTATAGAGATAGCGGTGTAGTTATTTCCATGTTTATTGAGATAGCAGTGTAGATATTTCCATTTATATACAGAGAGCTGTGTAGGTATTTCCATGTTCATACAGATAGCGGTGGAGATATTTCTATGTTCATACAGATAGCAGTGTAGATATTTCAATGTTCATACAGATAGCGATGTAGAAATTTCCATGTTTATAGAGATAGCGGTGTAGATATTTCCATGTTTATGGAGATAGCGGTGTAGATATTTCCATTTTTATACACATAGCAGTGTTTATTTTTCCATGTTCATACAGATAGCGGTGTTTATATTTTCACCTTTAAAGAGATGGCGGTGTAGATATATCCATGTTCATACAGTTGGTGATGTAGCTATTTCCATGTTAATAGAGATGACGTTGTAGATATTTCCATGTTTCTACAGATGGCGGTGTAGATATTTCCATGTTCATACAGTTAGCGGTGTAGATATTTCCTTGTTCATAGAGATAGCGGTGTTGATATTTCCATGTTCATAAAGATTGCGGTGTAGATATTTCCAAGTTCATACAGATGGCGGTGTAGATATTTCCATGTTCATCCAGATGGCAGTGTGGTTATTTCCCCGTTCATGCAGATGGCGGTGAAGATATTTCCAAGTTCATACAGATGGTGTTGTACATATTTCCATGTTCATACAGATGGCGGTGTAGACATTTCCATGTTCATACTGATGGCGGTGTAGATATTTACCTGTTCATACACATGGCGGTGTAGATATTTCCATGTTCGTACGGATGGCAGTGTAGATATTTCCATGTTCATACAGATAGCGGTGTAGATATTTCCACGTTTATACAGATAGCGGTGTAGATATTTCCACGTTTATACAGATAGCAGTGTAGATATTTCAATGTTTCTACAGATAGTTGTGTGGATATTTGCATCTTAATACAGATGGCGGTGTAGATAACTCCATGTTCATACAGATGGCGGTGTATATGTTTCCACTTTATAGAGATAGCGGTGTAGTTATTTCCATGTTTATAGAGATAGCGGTGTAGAGTTTTCCATGTACATACAGATAGCTATGTAGATATTTCCATGTTCATACAGATAGCGATGTAGATATTTCCATGTTCATACAGATAGCGGTTTAGATATTTCCATGTTCATATACATAGCGTTGTAGATATTTCCATGTTAATTCAGATAGCGGTGTGGATATCTCCATCTTCATACAGACAGCGGTGTAGATATTTCCATCTTCATACAGATAGCGGTGTAGATATTTCCATGTTCATACAGATAGCGGTGTAGTTATTTCCATGTTCTTACAGATAGCAGTGTAGTTATTTCCATGTTCATACAGTTGGCGGTGTAGATATTTCCATGTTCATACAGATGGCGGTGTAGATATTTCCATATTCGTACAGATAGCGGTGAAGATATTTCCATGTTCATCCAGACGGCGGTGTAGATATTTCCATGTTCATACAGATGGCGGTGAAGATATTTCCATGTTCATACAGACGGCGGAGTAGATATTTCTATGTTCATACAAATGGCGGTGTAGATATTTCCATGTTCATAGAGATGGCGGTGTAAATATTTCCATGTTTATAGAGATAGCAGTGTAGTTATTTTGATGTTTATAGAGATAGTGTAGATATTTCCATTGATATACAGATAGTTGTGTAGATATTTCCATGTTCATACAGATAGCGGTGAAGATATTTCCATCTTCATACAGATAGCGGTGTAGAAATTTCCAACTTCATACAGATAGCGGTGTAGAAATTTCCTTGTTCATACATATAGCGGTGTAGATATTTCCATGTTCATACTGATAGCGGTGTAGATATTTCCATGTTCATCCAGATGGCGTTGTAGATATTTCCATGTTCATACAGACGGCGGTGGAGATACTTCCATGTTCATACAGATGGCGGTGTAGGTATTTCCATGTTCGTACACATGGCGCTGTAGATATTTCCATGTTCATAGAGATGGCGGTGTAGATATTTCCACGTTTATAGAGATGGCGGTGGAGATATTTCCATGTTCATACAGATGGCGGTGTAGATATTTAAATGTTTATACAGATGGCAGTGTAGATATTTTCATGTTCATGTAGAGAGCGGTTTAGAATCTTCCATGTTTACATAGATAGCGGTGCAGCTATTTCGATGTTGATACACATAGCGGTGTAGAGATATCCAAGTTTATAGAGATAGCCATGTAGATATTTCCATGTTTATAGAGATAGCGTTGAAGATATTTCCTTGTTTATACAGATAGCGGTATAGATATTTCCTTGTTTCTACAGATGGTGGCGTAGTTATTTCCATGATTATAGAGATGGCGGTCTAGATATTTCCTTGTTTATAGAGGTAGTGGTGTAGTTATTCCCACGTTTATAGAGATAGCTTTGTAGATACTTCCATGTTTATACAGATAGCGGTGTTGATATTTCCATGTTTATGCAGATAGCGGTGTAGATATTTCCATGTTTTTAGAGATGGCGGTCTAGATATTACCTCGTTTATACAGATAGTGTTGTAGATTTTTCAATGTTTATAGAGATAGCGGTGTAGATATTTCCATTTTTATACAGATAGCAATGTAGATATTTCCATGTTCATACAGATTGCAGTGTACATATTTCCATGTTTACACAGATAGCGATGTGGATATTTCCATGTTCATACAGATGACGTTGTACATATTTCTATGTTCATACAGATGGCGGTGTAGATATTTCCATGTTCATAGAGATGGCGGTGTAGATATATCCATGTCTATAGAGATAGCGGTGTAATTATTTCCATGTTTATTGAGATGGCAGTGTAGATATTTCCATTTATATACAGATAGCTGTGTAGATATTTCTATGTTCATACAGATAGCGGTGGAGATATTTCCATGTTCATACAGATAGGGGAGTAGATATTTCCATTTTCATACAGATAGAGGTGTAGATATTTCCATGTTTATAGAGATAGCGGTGTAGATATTTCCATGTTGATACACATAGCGATCTAGATATTTCCATGATTATAGAGATAGCGGGGTAGATATTTCCATGTTTATAGAGACAGCGTTGAAGATATTTCCATGTTTATACAGATAGCGGTATAGATATTTCCTTGTTTATACAGATGGCGGTGTAGATATTTCCATGTTTATAGAGATGGCAGTGTAGATATTTCCATATTCATACAAATGGCGGTGTAGATATTTCCAAGTTTATAGAGATAGCGGTGTAGTTATGTCCTTGTTTACCGAGAAAGCTGTGTAGATATTTCCATGTATATGAAGTTAGCTGTGTAGATATTTCCATGTTCATACATATAGCGGTGTAGATATTTCCATGCTGATACACATAGCGGTGTAGATATTTCCATGTTCATACAGATAGCAGTGTAGATATTTCCATGTTCATACAGGTAGCGGTGTAGATATTTCCATGTTCATACAGATGGCGGTGCAGATATTTCCATGTTCATCCAGATGGCGGTGTAGATATTTCCATGTTCATGCAGATGGCGGTGAACATATTTCCATGTTCCTACAATTGGCGGTGTAGATATTTCCATGTTCATACAGATGGCGATGTAGATATTTCCATGTTCATAGAGATGGCGGTGTAGTTATTTCCATGTTTATAGAGATAGTGGTGTAGATATTTCCATGTTTATAGAGATAGCAGTGTAGATATTTTCATTTATATACAGATAGCTGTGTAGATATTTCCATGTACATACAGATAGTGGTGTAGATATTTCCATGTTCATACAGATAGCGGTGTAGAAATTTCCATGTTCATACAGATAGCGGTGTACATATTTCCATGTTCATACAGATTGCGTTGTAGATATTTCCATTTTCATACAGATGGCCGTGAAGGTATTTCCGTGTTCATACAGATGGCGGTGAAGTTATTTCCATGTTTATAGAGATAGCTGTGTAGATATTTCCATGTTTATAGAGATGGCGGTCTAGATATTTCCATATTTATAGAGATAGTGGTGTAGTTATTTCCAAGGTTATAGAGACAGCGTTGTATATATTTCCATGTTTATACAGATAGCGGTGAAGATATTTCCATATTAATACAGATAGTAGTGTAGATATTTCCATGTTTATAAAGATAGCAGTGTAGATATTTCCATTTTCATACAGATAGCGGTGTAGATATTTCCACGTTTATAGAGATGGCGGTGCAGGTATTTCCATGTTCATATGGATGGCAGTGTAGATATTTCCATGTTGATAGAGATGGAGTTTTAGATATTTCCATGTGTATACAGATTTCGGTGTAGATATTTCCATGTTTATAGTGATGGCGGTGTAGATATTTATATGTTTACACAGAGAGCGATGTAGATATATCCATGTTTACACAGATAGTGGTTTAGACATTTCCATGTTTACACAGCTAGTGTTGTAGTTATTTGCATGTTTATAGAGATAGCGGTGTAGTTATTTGCATGTTTATACAGATAGCGGTGAAGATATTTCCATTTTGACACAGATAGCAGTGTGGATTTTCCATGTTTATACAGATAGTGGTGTAGATATTTCCATGTTAATACAGATAGCGGTGCAGATATTTCCATGTTTATACAGATAGCCGTGCAGATATTTCCAAGTTTATACAGATAGCGGTGTAGATATTTCCATGTTTATAAAGATAGCGGTGTAGATATTTCCATCTTGATACCGATGGCGGTGTAGATATTTCCATGTTCCTACAGATGGCGGTGTAGATATTTCCATGTTCCTACAGATGGCGGTGTAGATATTTCGAAGTTTATAGAGTTAGCGGTGTAGATATTTCCATGTTTATAGAGAAAGCTGTGTAGATATTTCCACGTATATGCAGATAGCTGTGTAGATATTTCCATGTTCATGCAGATAGCGGTGTGGATATTAACATGTTCATCCAGATGCCAGTGTAGATATATCCATGTTCATACAGATGGCGGTGAAGATATTTCCATGTTCATACAAATGGCGGTGTAGATATTTCCAAGTTCATACTGAAGGCGGTGAAGATATTTCCATGTTCATAGAGATGGCGGTGTAGATATTTCCATGTTCATACAAATGGCGGTGAACATATTTCCATGTTCATAGAGATGGCGGTGTGGATATTTCCATGTTTATACAGATAGCAGTGTAGTTATTTCCATGTTTATAGAGATAGCAGTGTAGATATTTCCACTGATATACAGATAGCGGTGTAGATATTTCCATGTTTATACTGATAGTGGTGCAGATATTTCCATGTTTATACAGATAGCGTTGTAGATATTTCCATGTTTATACAGGTAGCGATGTAGATATTTCCAAGTTTATAGAGATAGCGGTGTAGATATTTCCATCTTAATACAGATGGCGTTGTAGATATTTCCTTGTTCATACAGATGGCGGTGCAGATATTCCCATATTCATACAGATGGCGGTGTGGATATTTCCATGTGTATAGCGGTGGCGGTGTAGATATTTCCACGTTTATACAGATGGTGGTGTAGATACTTCCTTCTTTATAGACATAGCGGTGTAGATATCTCCATGTTCATACTGATGGCGGTTTAAATATTTCCATCTTTATAGAGATGGCGGTATAGCTATTTCCATGTCTATAGAGATGGCAGTGTAGATATTTTCATGTTCCTACAGATGGCGGTGTAGATATTTCCATGTTCATAGAGATGGCGGTGTAGATATATCCATGTCTATAGAGATAGCGGTGAAGTTATTTCCATGTTTATTGAGATAGCAGTGTAGATATTTCCATTTATATACAGACAGCTGTGTAGATATTTCCATGTTCATACAGATAGCGGTGGAGATATTTCCATGTTCATACAGATAGTGGTGTAGATATTTCCATGTTCATACAGATAGCGGTGTAGATATTTCCATGTTTATAGAGATAGCGGTGTAGTTATTTCCATGTTTATTGAGAAAGAGGTGTAGATATTTCCATTTTTATACAGATAGCAGTGTGAATTTTTCCATGTTCATACTGATAGCGGTATATATATTTTCACCTTTAAAGAGATGTTGGTGTAGATATTTCCATGTTCATACAGTTGGCGATGTAGATATTTCCATGTTTATAGAGATCGCGGTATAGATATTTCCATGTTTAAAGAGATGGCAGTGTAGATATTTCCATGTTCATAGAGATGGCGCTTTAGATATTTCCATGTTCATATGGATGGCGGTGTAGATATTTCCATGTTCATACAGATGGCGGTGTAGATATTTCCATGTTTATAGAGATGACGGTGTAGATATTTCCATGTTTATACAGAGGGCGCTTTAGATATTTCCATGTTTACACAGATAGTGGTGTAGATATTTCCATGTTGATACACATAGCGATGTGGATATTTCCAAGTTTATAGAGATAGCGGGGTAGATATTTCCATGTTTATAGAAACAGCGTTGTAGATATTTCCATGTTTATACCGATAGCGGTATAGATATTTCCATGTTTATACAGATGGCGGTATAGATATTTCCATGTTTATAGAGATGGCAGTGTAGATATTTCCATATTCATACAAATGGCGGTGTAGATATTTCCATGTTTATAGAGATAGCGGTGTAGTTATGTCCTTGTTTACAGAGAAAGCTGTGTAGATATTTCCATGTATATGAAATTAGCTGTGTAGATATTTCCATGTTCATACAGATAGCGGTGTAGATATTTCCATGTTCATACAGGTAGCGGTGTAGATATTTCCATGTTCATACAGATGGCGGTGCAGATATTTCCATGTTCATCCAGATGGCGGTGTAGATATTTCCATGTTTATGCAGATGGCGGTGAACATATTTCCATGTTCCTACAAAAGGCGGTGTAGATATTTCCATGTTCATACAGATGGCGGTGTAGATATTTCCATGTTCATAGAGATGGCGGTGTAGATATTTCCATGTTTATAGAGATGGTGGTGTAGATATTTCCATGTTTATAGAGATAGCAGTGTAGATATTTCCATTTATATACAGATAGCTGTGTAGATATTTCCATGTTCATACAGATAGCGGTGTAGATATTTCCATGTTCATACAGATAGTGGTGTAGAAATTTCCATGTTCATACAGATAGCAGTGTACATATTTCCATGTTCATACAGATAACGTTGTAGATATTTCCATGTTCATACAGATAACAGTGTACATATTTCCATGTTCATACAGATAACGTTGTAGATATTTCCATTTTCATACAGATGGCGGTGAAAGTATTTCCGTGTTCATACAGATGGCGGTGAAGGTATTTCCATGTTTATAGAGATAGCGGTGTAGATATTTCCATGTTTATAGAGATGGCGGTCAAGATATTTCCATGTTTATAGAGATAGTGGTGTAGTTATTTCCAAGTTTATAGAGACAGCGTTGTATATATTTCCATGTTTATACAGATAGCGGTGAAGTTATTTCCATAATAATACAGATAGTAGTTTAGATATTTGCATGTTTATAAAGATAGCAGTGTAGATATTTCCATGTTCATACAGATAGCGGTGTAGATATTTCCATGTTTATAGAGATGGCGGTGCAGATATTTCCATGTTCATACGGATGGCAGTGTAGATATTTCCATGTTTATAGAGATGGAGTTGTAGATATTTCCATGTTTATACAGATGGCGGTGAAGATATTTCCATGTTTTTAGTGATGGCGGTGTAGATATTTATATGTTTACACAGAGAGCGATGTAGATATATCCATGTTTACACAGATAGCGGTGTAGAAATTTCCATGTTTACACAGCTAGTGTTGTAGTTATTTGCATGTTTATAGAGATATCGGTGTAGTTATTTCCATGTTTATACAGATAGCGGTGAAGATATTTCCACTTTGACACAGATAGCGGTGTGGATTTTCCATGTTTATACAGATAGCGGTGTAGATATTTACATGTTAATACAGATAGCGGTGCAGATATTTCCATGTTTATACAGATAGCCGTGCAGATATTTCCAAGTTTATACAGATAGCGGTGTAGATATTTCCATGTTTATAAAGATAACGGTGTAGGTATTTCCATCTTAATACAGATGGTGGTGTAGATATTTCCAGGTTCCTACAGATGGCGGTGTAGATATTTCCATCTTCATACAGATGGCGGTGTAGATATTTCGAAGTTTATAGAGTTAGTGGTGTAGATATTTCCATGTTTATAGTGAAAGCTGTGTAGATATTTTCATGTATATGCAGATAGCTGTGTAGATATTTCCATGTTCATGCAGATAGCGGTGTAGATATTTACATGTTCATCCAGATGCCAGTGTAGATATATCCATGTTCGTACAGATGGCTGTGAAGATATTTCCATGTTCATACAGATGGCGGTGTAGATATTTCCCTGTTCATACAGATGGCGGTGAATATATTTCCATGTTCATAGAGATGGCGGTGTAGATATTTCCATGTTCATACAAATGGCGGTGTACATATTTCAATGTTCATAGAGATGGCGGTGTGGATATTTCCATGTTTATACAGATAGCAGTGTAGTTATTTCCATGTTTATAGAGATAGCAGTGTAGATATTTCCACTGATATACAGAGAGCGGTGTAGATATTTGCATGTTCACACAGATAGCGGTGTAGATATTTCCATGTTCATACAGATAGCAGTGTAGATATTTCCATGTTCATACAGATGGCCGTGTAGATATTTCCATGTTCATAGAGATGGCGTTGTAGATATTTCCATGTTTATACAGATAGCAGTGTAGTTATTTCCATGTTTATAGGGATAGCAGTGTAGATATTTCCATTGATATACAGGTAGCGGTGTAGATATTTGCGTGTTCATACTGATGGCGGTGTAGATATTTCCATGTTTATACAGAGGGCTGTTTACATATTTCCATGTTTACACAGATAGCGGTGTAGACATTTCCATTTTGATACACATAGCGGTGTGGATATTTCCAAGTTTATAGAGATATCGATGAGGATATTTCCATGTTTATAGAGAAAGCGTTGTAGATATTTCCATGTTTATATAGATAGCGGTATAGATATTTCCATGTTTATACAGATCGCAGTGAAGTTATTTCCATGTTTATAGTGATGGCAGCGTAGATATTTCCATGTTCATGTAAATGGCAGTATAGATATTTCCATGTTTTTAGAGATAGCGGTGTAGTTATTTCCTTGCGTATAGAGAAAGCTGTGTAGATATTTCCCTGTATATGTAGCTAGCTGTGTAGATATTTCCATGTTCACACAGATAGCGGTGTAGATATTTCCATGTTCATACACATAGCGGTGTAGGTATTTCCATGTTCATACAGATAGTGGTGTAGATATTTCCATGTTCATACAGGTAGCGGTGTAGCTATTTCCATGTTCATCAAGATGGCGGTTTAGATATTTCATGTTTATGCAGATGGCGGTGTAGATATTTCCATGTTCATACAGAAGGCGGTGTAGATATTTCCATGTTCATACAAATGGCGGTGTAGGTATTTCCATGTTCATAGAGATGCCGGTATAGTTATTTCCATGTTTATGGAGATAACGGTGTAGTTATTTCCATGTTTACAGAGATAGCGGTGTAGATATTTCCATTTATATACATATAGCTGTGTAGATATTTCCATGTTCATACAGGTAGCGGTGTAGATATTTCCATGTTCATACAGATAGCGGTGTAGAAATTTCCATGTTCCAGCAGATAGAGGTGTACATATTTCCATGTTCATACAGATAGCGTTGTAGATATTTCCATGTTCATACAGATAGCGGTGTAGATATTTCCATGTTCATCGTGATGGCGGTGAAGATATTTCCATGTTCATACAGATGGCCGTTAAGATATTTCCATGTTCATACAGATGGCAGTGTAGATATTTCCATGTTCGTACACATGGCGGTGTAGATATTTCCATGTTTCTAGAGATAGCAGAGCAGATATTTCCATTGATATACAGATAGCTGTGTAGATATTTCCATGTTCATACTGATAGCGGTGTAGATATTTATATGTTCATACAGTTAGCGGTGTAGATATTTCCATGTTTATACAGATGGCGGTGTAGATATTTCCATGTTCATACAGATGGCGGTGTAGATATTTACATGTTCATACAGATGGCGGTGTAGATATTTCCATGTTCGTACGGATGGCAGTGTAGATATTTCCACGTTCATACAGGTGGCGGTGTAGATATTCCCATGTTTTTACAGATTGCTGTGTAGTTATTTCCATGTTTATAGAGATAGCCATGTAGATATTTCCATTGATATACAGATAGCTGTGTAGATATTTGCATGTTCATACAGATAGCGGTGTAGATATTTCCATGTTCATACAGATAGCGGTGTAAGTATTTCCATGTTCATACACATAGCAGTGTAGTTATTTCCATGTTTATAGAGATATCAGTGTAGATATTTCCATTGATATACAGATAGCTGTGTAGATATTTGCATGTTCATACAGATAGCGGTGTAGATATTTTCTTGTTCATTCTGATAGCGGTGTAGATATTTCCATGTTCAAACAGTTAACGGTGTAGATATTTCCATGTTCATACAGATGGCGGTGTATATATTTCCATGTTCATACAGATGGCGGTGCAGATATTTACATGTTCAAACAGATGGCGGTGTAGATATTTCCATGTTCGTACGAATGGCAGTGTAGATATTTCCATGTTCATACAGGTGGCGGTGCAGATATTCCCATGTTTTTACAGATAGCTCTGTAGTTATTTCCATGTTTATAGAGATAGCAGTGTAGATATTTCCATTGATGTACAGATAGCTGTGTAGATATTTGCATGTTCATACAGATAGCGGTGTAGATATTTCCATGTTCGTACGGATGGCAGTGTAGATATTTCAATGTTCGTACAGGTGGCGGTGTAGATATTTCCATGTTCATACAGATAACGGTGTAGATATTTCCATGTTCATACAGATAGCGGTGTAGATATTTCCATGTTCATACAGATAGCGGTGTAGATATTTCCATGTTCATACAGTTAGCGGTGTAGATATTTCCATGTACATGCAGATAGCGGTGTAGATATTTCCATGTTCATCCAGATGCCGGTGTAGATATATCCATGTCCATACAGATGGCGTTGAAGATATTTCCATGTTCATACAGATGGCGGTGTAGATATTTCCATGTTCATACAAATGGCGGTGTAGATATTTCCATGTTCATACAGATGGCAGTGTAGATATTTCCGTGTTCATACAAATGGCGGTGTAGATATTTCCGTGTTCATACAGATGGCGGTGTAGATATTTCCATGTTCATAGAGATGGCGGTGTAGATATTTCCATGTTTATACAGATAGCAATGTAGATATTTCCATGTTTATAGAGATAGCGGTGTAGATATTTCCATTGATATACAGATAGCTGTGTAGATATTTCCATGTTCATACAGATAGCGTTGTAGATATTTCCATGTTCATACAGATAGCGGTGTAGATATTTCCATGTTCATCGTGATGGCGGTGAAGATATTTCCATGTTCATACAGATGGCCGTTAAGATATTTCCATGTTCATACAGATGGCAGTGTAGATATTTCCATGTTCGTACACATGGCGGTGTAGATATTTCCATGTTTATAGAGATAGCAGAGCAGATATTTCCATTGATATACAGATAGCTGTGTAGATATTTGCATGTTCATACAGATAGCGGTGTAGATATTTCCATGTTCATACTGATAGCGGTGTAGATATTTATATGTTCATACAGTTAGCGGTGTAGGTATTTCCATGTTTATACAGATGGCGGTGTAGATATTTCCATGTTCATACAGATGGCGGTGTAGATATTTACATGTTCATACAGATGGCGGTGTAGATATTTCCATGTTCGTACGGATGGCAGTGTAGATATTTCCACGTTCATACAGGTGGTGGTGTAGATATTCCCATGTTTTTACAGATTGCTGTGTAGTTATTTCCATGTTTATAGAGATAGCCATGTAGATATTTCCATTGATATACAGATAGCTGTGTAGATATTTGCATGTTCATACAGATAGCGGTGTAATTTCCATGTTCATACAGATAGCGGTGTAAGTATTTCCATGTTCATACACATAGCAGTGTAGTTATTTCCATGTTTATAGAGATATCAGTGTAGATATTTCCATTGATATACAGATAGCTGTGTAGATATTTGCATGTTCATACAGATAGCGGTGTAGATATTTTCTTGTTCATTCTTATAGCGGTGTAGATATTTCCATGTTCAAACAGTTAACGGTGTAGATATTTCCATGTTCATACAGATGGCGGTGTATATATTTCCATGTTCATACAGATGGCGGTGCAGATATTTACATGTTCAAACAGATGGCGGTGTAGATATTTCCATGTTCGTACGAATGGCAGTGTAGATATTTCCATGTTCATACAGGTGGCGGTGCAGATATTCCCATGTTTTTACAGATAGCTCTGTAGTTATTTCCATGTTTATAGAGATAGCAGTGTAGATATTTCCATTGATGTACAGATAGCTGTGTAGATATTTGCATGTTCATACAGATAGCGGTGTAGATATTTCCATGTTCGTACGGATGGCAGTGTAGATATTTCAATGTTCGTACAGGTGGCGGTGTAGATATTTCCGTGTTCATACAGATAACGGTGTAGATATTTCCATGTTCATACAGATAGCGGTGTAGATATTTCCATGTTCATACAGATAGCGGTGTAGATATTTCCATGTTCATACAGTTAGCGGTGTAGATATTTCCATGTACATGCAGATAGCGGTGTAGATAATTCCATGTTCATCCAGATGCCGGTGTAGATATATCCATGTCCATACAGATGGCGTTGAAGATATTTCCATGTTCATACAGATGGCGGTGTAGATATTTCCATGTTCATACAAATGGCGGTGTAGATATTTCCATGTTCATACAGATGGCGGTGTAGATATTTCCGTGTTCATACAAATGGCGGTGTAGATATTTCCGTGTTCATACAGATGGCGGTGTAGGTATTTCCATGTTCATAGAGATGGCGGTGTAGATATTTCCATGTTTATACAGATAGCAATGTAGATATTTCCATGTTTATAGAGATAGCAGTGTAGATATTTCCATTGATATACAGATAGCTGTGTAGATATTTCCATGTTCATACAGATAGCGTTGTAGATATTTCCATGTTCATACAGATAGCGGTGTAGATATTTCCATGTTCATCGTGATGGCGGTGAAGATATTTCAATGTTCATACAGATGGCCGTTAAGATATTTCCATGTTCATACAGATGGCAGTGTAGATATTTCCATGTTCGTACACATGGCGGTGTAGATATTTCCATGTTTATAGAGATAGCAGAGCAGATATTTCCATTGATATACAGATAGCTGTGTAGATATTTGCATGTTCATACAGATAGCGGTGTAGATATTTCCATGTTCATACTGATAGCGGTGTAGATATTTATATGTTCATACAGTTAGCGGTGTAGATATTTCCATGTTTATACAGATGGCGGTGTAGATATTTCCATGTTCATACAGATGGCGGTGTAGATATTTACATGTTCATACAGATGGCGGTGTAGATATTTCCATGTTCGCACGGATGGCAGTGTAGATATTTCCACGTTCATACAGGTGGCGGTGTAGATATTCCCATGTTTTTACAGAATGCTGTGTAGTTATTTCCATGTTTATAGAGATAGCCATGTAGATATTTCCATTGATATACAGATAGCTGTGTAGATATTTGCATGTTCATACAGATAGCGGTGTAGATATTTCCATGTTCATACAGATAGCGGTGTAAGTATTTCCATGTTCATACACATAGCAGTGTAGTTATTTCCATGTTTATAGAGATATCAGTGTAGATATTTCCATTGATATACAGATAGCTGTGTAGATATTTGCATGTTCATACAGATAGCGGTGTAGATATTTTCTTGTTCATTCTGATAGCGGTGTAGATATTTCCATGTTCAAACAGTTAACGGTGTAGATATTTCCATGTTCATACAGATGGCGGTGTATATATTTCCATGTTCATACAGATGGCGGTGTAGATATTTACATGTTCAAACAGATGGCGGTGTAGATATTTCCATGTTCGTACGGATGGCAGTGTAGATATTTCCATGTTCATACAGGTGGCGGTGCAGATATTCCCATGTTTTTACAGATAGCTGTGTAGTTATTTCCGTGTTTATAGAGATAGCAGTGTAGATATTTCCATTGATGTACAGATAGCTGTGTAGATATTTGCATGTTCATACAGATAGCGGTGTAGATATTTCCATGTTCGTACGGATGGCAGTGTAGATATTTCAATGTTCGTACAGGTGGCGGTGTAGATATTTCCATGTTCATACAGATAACGGTGTAGATATTTCCATGTTCATACAGATAGCAGTGTAGATATTTCCATGTTCATACAGATTGCAGTGTAGATATTTCCATGTTCATACATTTAGGGGTGTAGATATTTCCATGTACATGCAGATAGCGGTGTAGATATTTCCATGTTCATCCAGATGCCGGTGTAGATATATCCATGTCCATACAGATGGCGTTGAAGATATTTCCATGTTCATACAGATGGCGGTGTAGATATTTCCATGTTTTTAGAGATGGCGGTGTAGATATTTTCAGGTTTACACAGATGGCGGTGGAGATATTTCCATGTTTACACACATAGCGGTGTAGACATTTCCATGTTTACACAGATAGCGGTGTGGATATTTCCATGTTTATGCAGATAGCGGTGTATATATTTCCATGTTTATTCAGATAGCAGTGCAGATATTTCCATGTTTATACAGATAGTGGTGGAGATATTTCCATGTTTATACAGATAGCGGTGTAGATATTTCCATCTTAATACAGATGGCGGTGTAGATATTTCGAAGTTTATAGAGATAGTGCTGTAGTTATTTCCATATTTATAGAGAAATCTGTGTAGATATTTAAATGTATATGCAGATAGCTGTGTAGATATTTCCATCTTCATGCAGATAGCCGCATAGATATTTCCATGTTCATCCAGATGCTGGTGTAGATATATCCATGTTCATACAGATGGCGGTGAAGATATTTCCATGTTCATACAGATGGCGGTGTAGATATTTCCATGTTCATACACATGGCGGTGTAGATATTTCCATGTTCATAGAGATGGCGGTGTAGATATTTCCTTGTTCATACAAATGGCGGTGTAGATATTTCCATGTTCATAGAGATGGCAGTGTAGATATTTCCATGTTTTTACAGATAGCAGTGTAGTTATTTCCATGTTTATAGAGATAGCAGTGTAGATATTTCCATTGATATACAGATAGCTGTGTAGATATTTCCATGTTCATACAGATAGCGGTGTAGATATATCCATGCTCATACAGATAGCGGTGTTCATATTTCCATGTTCATACAGATACCGGTGCAGATATTTCCATGTTCATACAGATAGCAGTGTAGATATTTCCATGTTCATGCAGATAGCGGTGTAGATATTTCCATGTTCATACAGATAACGGTGTAGACATTTTCATGTTCATACAGGTGGCGGTGTAGGTTTTTCCATGTTTATACAGATAGCAGTGTAGTTATCTCCAGGCTAATAGATATAGCAGTGTAGATATTTCCATTGATATACAGATAGCTGTGTAGATATTTGCATGTTCATATAGATAGCGGTGTAGATATTTCCATGTTCATACAGATAGCGGTGTAGATATTTCCAGTTTCATACAGATAGCGGTGTAGATATTTCCATGTTCATACAGATAACGGTGTAGATATATCGATGTTCATACAGATGGCGGTGTAGATATTTCCATGTTCGTACTGATGTCGGTGTAGATATTTCCATGCTCATAGAGATGGCGGTGTAGTTATTTCCATGTTTATGCAGATAGCAGTATAGGTATTTCCATGTTTATACAGATGGTGGTGTAGATATTTCCATGTTTATAGAGATGGCGTCTAGATATTTACATGTTTATTGAGATACTGGTGTAGTTATATCCAAGTTTATAGAGACAGCGTTGTAGATATTTCCTTATTTAAACAGATAGCGGTGAAGATATTTCCATGTTTATACAGATAGCGGTGTAGATATTTCCATGTTTATACAGACAGCAGTGTAGATATTTCCATGTTTATAGAGATAGTGGTGTAGATAATTTCAATTTTATACAGATAGCAGTGTAGATATTTCCAAGTTCATACAGATAGCGGTGTAGATATTTCCACGTTTATAGAGATGGCGGTGTAGATATTTCCATGTTCATACAGATGGCGGTGTAGATATTTCCATGTTTATAGAGATGGCGGTGTAGATATTTTCATGTTTACACTGATGGCGGTGCAGATACTTCCATGTTTACACAGATAGCGGTGGAGATATTTCCATGTTTACACAGATAGCGGTGTGGATATTTTCATATTTATGCAGATAGCAGTGTAGATATTTCCATGTTTATACAGATAGCGGAGCGGATATTTCCATGTTTATACAGATAGTAGGGCAGATATTTCCATGTTTATACAGATAGCGGTGTAGATATTTCCATCTTAATACAGATGGCGTTGTAGATTTGTCTATGTTTGTACAGATGGCGGTGTAGATATTTCCATGTCCATACAGATGGCGTTGTAGATATTTCGAAGTTTATAGAGATAGCGCTGTAGTTATTTCCATATTCATAGAGAAATCTGTGTAGATATTTCCATGTATATGCAGATAGCTGTGTAGATATTTCCATGTTCATGCAGATAGCGGTGTAGATATTTCCATGTTCATCCAGATGCCGGTGTAGATATATCCATGTTCATACAGATGGCGGTGAAGATATTTCCATGTTCATACAGATGGCGGTGTAGATATTTCCAATTTCATACAAATGGCGGAGTAGATATTTCCATGTTTATACAGATAGCAGTGTAGTTATTTCCATGTTTATAGAGATAGCAGTGTAGATATTTCCATTGATATACAGATAGCTGTGTAGATATTTGCATGTTCATACAGATAGCGGTGTAGATATTTCCATGTTCATACTGATAGCGGTGTAGATGTTTATATGTTCATACAGTTAGCGGTGTAGATATTTCCATCTTCATACAGATGGTGGTGTAGATATTTCCATGTTCATACAGATGGCGGTGTAGATACTTACATGATCATACAGATGGCGGTGTAGATATTTCCATGTTCGTACGGATGGCAGTGTAGATATTTCCACATTCATACAGGTGGCGGTGTAGATATTCCCATGTTTTTACAGATAGCTGTGTAGTTATTTCCATGTTTATAGAGATAGCCATGTAGATATTTCCATTGATATACAGATAGCTGTGTAGATATTTGCATGTTCATACAGATAGCGGTGTAGATATTTCCATGTTCATACAGATAGCGGTGTAGATATTTCCATGTTCATACACATAGCAGTGTAGATATTTCCATGTTCATACAGATAACGGTGTAGATATTTCCATGTTCATACAGATAGCGGTGTAGATATTTCCATGTTCATACAGATAGCGGTGTAGATATTTCCATGTTCATACACATAGCAGTGTAGATATTTCCATGTTCATACAGATAACGGTGTAGATATTTCCATGTTCATACAGATAGCTGTGTAGATATTTCCATGTTCACACAGATAGCAGTGTAGATATTTCCATGTTCTACAGGTAGCGTTGTAGATATTTCCATGTTCATACAGATGGCGGTGTAGATATTTACATGTTCATACAGATGGTGGTGTAGATATTTCCATGTTCGTACCGATGGCAGTGTAGATATTTCCATGTTCGTACAGGTGGCGGTGTAGATATTTCCATGTTTATACAGATAGCAGTGTAGTTATTTCCATGTTTATAGAGATAGCAATGTAGATTTTCCATTGATATACAGATAGCTGTGTAGATATTTGCATGGTCATACAGATAGCGGTGTAGATATTTCCATGTTCATACAGATAGAGGAGTAGATATTTCCATGTTCATTCTGATAGCGGCGTAGGTATTTCCATGTTCATACAGATAACGGTGTAGATATTTCCATGTTCATACAGATAGCGGTGTAGATATTTCCATGTTCATACAGATAGCGGTGTAGATATTTCCATGCTCATACAGATAGCGGTGTAGATATTTACATGTTCATACAGATGGCGTTGTAAATATTTCCATGTTTGTACAGATGGCGGTGTAGATATTTCCATGTTCATAGAGATGGCGGTGTAGATATATCCATGTTCATACAGATGGCGGTGTAGATATTTACATCTTCATACAGATGGCGGTGTAGATATTTCCATCTTCGTACGGATGGCAATGTAGATATTTCCATGTTCATACAGGTGGTGGTGTAGATATTTCCATGTTCATACAGATAGCAGTGTAGTTATTTCCATGTTTATAGAGATTGCAGTGTAGATATTTCCATGGATATACAGATAGTTGTGTAGATATTTACATGTTCATACAAATGGCCGTGTAGATATTTCTATGTTCGTACAGGTGGCGGTGTAGATATTTCTATGTTTATACAGATAGCAGTGTAGTTATTTCCATGCTTATAGATATAGCAGTGTAGATATTTCCATTGATATACAGATAGCTGTGTAGGTATTTGCATGTTCATACAGATAGCGGTGTAGATATTTCCATGTTCGTACAGACATCGGTGTAGATATTTCCATATTCATACAGATGGCGGTGTAGATATTTACATGTTCATACAGATGGCGGTGTAGATATTTCCATGTTCGTACAGATGGCGGTGTAGATATTTCCATGCTCATAGAGATGGCGGTGTAGATATTTCCATGTTTATGCAGATAGCGGTATAGGTATTTCCATGTTTATGCAGATGGTGGTGAAGATATTTCCATGTTTATACAGATAGCGGTGTAGATATTTCCATGTTTATACAGACAGCAGTGTAGATATTTCCATGTTTATAGAGATAGTGGTGTAGATAATTTCAATTTTATACAGAGAGCAGTGTAGATATTTCCAAGTTCATACAGATAGCGGTGTAGATATTTCCACCTTTATAGAAATGGCGGTGTAGATATTTCCATGTTCATACAGATGGCGGTGTAGATATTTCCATGTTTATAGAGATGGCGGTGTAGATATTTTCATGTTTACACAGATGGCGGTGTAGATATTTCCATGTTTACACAGATAGCGGTGTAGACATTTCCATGTTTACACAGATAGCGGTGTGGATATTTTCATGTTTATGCAGATAGCGGTGTAGATATTTCCATGTTTATACAGATAGCGGTGCGGATATTTCCATGTTTATACAGATAGCGGTGTAGATATTTCCATCTTAATACAGATGGCGGTGTAGATATGTCTATATTCATACAGATGGCGGTGTAGATATTTCCATGTTCATACAGATGGCGGTGTAGATATTTCGAAGTTTATAGAGATAGCGCTGTAGTTATTTCCGTATTTATAGAGAAATCTGTGTAGATATTTCCATGTATATGCAGATAGCTGTGTAGATATTTCCATGTTCATGCAGATAGCGGTGTAGATATTTCCATGTTCATCCAGATGCCGGTGTAGATATATCCATGTTCATACAGATGGCGGTGAAGATATTTCCATGTTCATACAGATGGCGGTGTAGATATTTCCATGTTCATACAAATGGCGGTGTAGATATTTAAATGTTCATAGAGATGGTGGTGTAGATATTTCCATGTTCATACAAATGGCGGTGTAGATATTTACATGTTCATAGAGATGGCGTTGTAGATATTTCCATGTTTATACAGATAGCAGTGTAGTTATTTCCATGTTTATAGAGATAGCAGTGTAGATATTTCCATTGATATACAGATAGCTGTGTAGATATTTGCATGTTCATACAGATAGCGGTGTAGATATTTCCATGTTCATACTGATAGCGGTGTAGATATTTATATGTTCATACAGTTAGCGGTGTAGATATTTCCATGTTCATAGAGATGGCGGTGTAGATATTTCCATGTTCGTACGGATGGCAGTGTAGATATTTCCATGTTCGTACAGGTGGCGGTGTAGATATTTCCATGTTTTTATAGATAGCAGTGTAGTTATTTCCATGTTTATAGAGATAGCAATGTAGATATTTCCGTTGATATACATATAGCTGTGTAGATATTTGCATGTTCATACTGATAGCGGTGTAGATATTTCCATGTTCGTACAGATAGTGGTGTAGATATTTCCATGTTCATACAGATAGCGGTGTAGATATTTCCATGTTCATACAGATAACGGTGTAGACATTTCCATGTTCATACAGATAGCGGTGTAGATATTTCCATGTTCATACAGTTAGCGGTGTAGATATTTCCATGTTCATACAGATGGCGGTGTAGATATTTACATGTTCATACAGATGGCGGTGAAGATATTTCCATGTTCGTAGAGATGGCGGTGTAGATATTTCCATGTTCATAGAGATGGCGGTGTAGATATTTCCATGTTTATGCAGATAGTGGTATAGACATTTCCATGTTTATACAGATGGTGGTGTAGATATTTCCATGTTTATAGAGATGGCTGTCTAGATATTTCCATGTTTATAGGGATAGTGGTGTAGTTATTTCCAAGTTTATTGAGACAGCATTGTAGATATTTCCATGTTTATACAGATAGCGGTGAAGATATTTCCATGTTTATACAGATAGCGGTGTAGATATTTCCATGTTTATACAGATAGCAGTGTAGTTATTTCCATGTTTATAGAGATAGCAGTGTAGATATTTCCATTGATATACAGATAGCTGTGTAGATATTTGCATGTTCATACAGTAGCGGTGTAGATATTTCCATGTTCATACAGATAGCGGTGTAGATATTTCCATGTTCATACAGATAGCGGTGTAGATATTTCCATGTTCATACAGATAGCGGTGTAGATATTTCCATGTTCATACAGTTAGCGTTGTAGATATTTCCATGTTCATACAGTCAGCGGTGTAGTTATTTCTATGTTCATACAGATGGCATTGTAGATATTTACATATTCATACAGATGGCGGTGTAGATATTTCCATGTTCGTACGGGTGGCAGTGTAGATATTTCCATGTTCATACAGGTGGCGGTGTAGATATTTCCATGTTTATACAGATAGCAGTGTAGTTATTTCCATGTTTATAGAGATAGCAGTGCGGATATTTCCATTGATAAACAGATAGCTGTGTAGATATTTGCATGTTCATACAGATAGCGGTGTAGATATTTCCATGTTCATACAGATAGCGGTGTAAGTATTTCCATGTTCATACACATAGCAGTGTAGTTATTTCCATGTTTATAGAGATATCAGTGTAGATATTTCCATTGATATACAGATAGCTGTGTAGATATTTGCATGTTCATACAGATAGCGGTGTAGATATTTTCTTGTTCATTCTGATAGCGGTGTAGATATTTCCATGTTCAAACAGTTAACGGTGTAGATATTTCCATGTTCATACAGATGGCGGTGTATATATTTCCATGTTCATACAGATGGCGGTGTAGATATTTACATGTTCAAACAGATGGCGGTGTAGATATTTCCATGTTCGTACGGATGGCAGTGTAGATATTTCCATGTTCATACAGGTGGCGGTGCAGATATTCCCATGTTTTTACAGATAGCTGTGTAGTTATTTCCGTGTTTATAGAGATAGCAGTGTAGATATTTCCATTGATGTACAGATAGCTGTGTAGATATTTGCATGTTCATACAGATAGCGGTGTAGATATTTCCATGTTCGTACGGATGGCAGTGTAGATATTTCAATGTTCGTACAGGTGGCGGTGTAGATATTTCCATGTTCATACAGATAACGGTGTAGATATTTCCATGTTCATACAGATAGCAGTGTAGATATTTCCATGTTCATACAGATTGCAGTGTAGATATTTCCATGTTCATACATTTAGGGGTGTAGATATTTCCATGTACATGCAGATAGCGGTGTAGATATTTCCATGTTCATCCAGATGCCGGTGTAGATATATCCATGTCCATACAGATGGCGTTGAAGATATTTCCATGTTCATACAGATGGCGGTGTAGATATTTCCATGTTTTTAGAGATGGCGGTGTAGATATTTTCAGGTTTACACAGATGGCGGTGGAGATATTTCCATGTTTACACACATAGCGGTGTAGACATTTCCATGTTTACACAGATAGCGGTGTGGATATTTCCATGTTTATGCAGATAGCGGTGTATATATTTCCATGTTTATTCAGATAGCAGTGCAGATATTTCCATGTTTATACAGATAGTGGTGGAGATATTTCCATGTTTATACAGATAGCGGTGTAGATATTTCCATCTTAATACAGATGGCGGTGTAGATATTTCGAAGTTTATAGAGATAGTGCTGTAGTTATTTCCATATTTATAGAGAAATCTGTGTAGATATTTAAATGTATATGCAGATAGCTGTGTAGATATTTCCATCTTCATGCAGATAGCCGCATAGATATTTCCATGTTCATCCAGATGCTGGTGTAGATATATCCATGTTCATACAGATGGCGGTGAAGATATTTCCATGTTCATACAGATGGCGGTGTAGATATTTCCATGTTCATACACATGGCGGTGTAGATATTTCCATGTTCATAGAGATGGCGGTGTAGATATTTCCTTGTTCATACAAATGGCGGTGTAGATATTTCCATGTTCATAGAGATGGCAGTGTAGATATTTCCATGTTTTTACAGATAGCAGTGTAGTTATTTCCATGTTTATAGAGATAGCAGTGTAGATATTTCCATTGATATACAGATAGCTGTGTAGATATTTCCATGTTCATACAGATAGCGGTGTAGATATATCCATGCTCATACAGATAGCGGTGTTCATATTTCCATGTTCATACAGATACCGGTGCAGATATTTCCATGTTCATACAGATAGCAGTGTAGATATTTCCATGTTCATGCAGATAGCGGTGTAGATATTTCCATGTTCATACAGATAACGGTGTAGACATTTTCATGTTCATACAGGTGGCGGTGTAGGTTTTTCCATGTTTATACAGATAGCAGTGTAGTTATCTCCAGGCTAATAGATATAGCAGTGTAGATATTTCCATTGATATACAGATAGCTGTGTAGATATTTGCATGTTCATATAGATAGCGGTGTAGATATTTCCATGTTCATACAGATAGCGGTGTAGATATTTCCAGTTTCATACAGATAGCGGTGTAGATATTTCCATGTTCATACAGATAACGGTGTAGATATATCGATGTTCATACAGATGGCGGTGTAGATATTTCCATGTTCGTACTGATGTCGGTGTAGATATTTCCATGCTCATAGAGATGGCGGTGTAGTTATTTCCATGTTTATGCAGATAGCAGTATAGGTATTTCCATGTTTATACAGATGGTGGTGTAGATATTTCCATGTTTATAGAGATGGCGTCTAGATATTTACATGTTTATTGAGATACTGGTGTAGTTATATCCAAGTTTATAGAGACAGCGTTGTAGATATTTCCTTATTTAAACAGATAGCGGTGAAGATATTTCCATGTTTATACAGATAGCGGTGTAGATATTTCCATGTTTATACAGACAGCAGTGTAGATATTTCCATGTTTATAGAGATAGTGGTGTAGATAATTTCAATTTTATACAGATAGCAGTGTAGATATTTCCAAGTTCATACAGATAGCGGTGTAGATATTTCCACGTTTATAGAGATGGCGGTGTAGATATTTCCATGTTCATACAGATGGCGGTGTAGATATTTCCATGTTTATAGAGATGGCGGTGTAGATATTTTCATGTTTACACTGATGGCGGTGCAGATACTTCCATGTTTACACAGATAGCGGTGGAGATATTTCCATGTTTACACAGATAGCGGTGTGGATATTTTCATATTTATGCAGATAGCAGTGTAGATATTTCCATGTTTATACAGATAGCGGAGCGGATATTTCCATGTTTATACAGATAGTAGGGCAGATATTTCCATGTTTATACAGATAGCGGTGTAGATATTTCCATCTTAATACAGATGGCGTTGTAGATTTGTCTATGTTTGTACAGATGGCGGTGTAGATATTTCCATGTCCATACAGATGGCGTTGTAGATATTTCGAAGTTTATAGAGATAGCGCTGTAGTTATTTCCATATTCATAGAGAAATCTGTGTAGATATTTCCATGTATATGCAGATAGCTGTGTAGATATTTCCATGTTCATGCAGATAGCGGTGTAGATATTTCCATGTTCATCCAGATGCCGGTGTAGATATATCCATGTTCATACAGATGGCGGTGAAGATATTTCCATGTTCATACAGATGGCGGTGTAGATATTTCCAATTTCATACAAATGGCGGAGTAGATATTTCCATGTTTATACAGATAGCAGTGTAGTTATTTCCATGTTTATAGAGATAGCAGTGTAGATATTTCCATTGATATACAGATAGCTGTGTAGATATTTGCATGTTCATACAGATAGCGGTGTAGATATTTCCATGTTCATACTGATAGCGGTGTAGATGTTTATATGTTCATACAGTTAGCGGTGTAGATATTTCCATCTTCATACAGATGGTGGTGTAGATATTTCCATGTTCATACAGATGGCGGTGTAGATACTTACATGATCATACAGATGGCGGTGTAGATATTTCCATGTTCGTACGGATGGCAGTGTAGATATTTCCACATTCATACAGGTGGCGGTGTAGATATTCCCATGTTTTTACAGATAGCTGTGTAGTTATTTCCATGTTTATAGAGATAGCCATGTAGATATTTCCATTGATATACAGATAGCTGTGTAGATATTTGCATGTTCATACAGATAGCGGTGTAGATATTTCCATGTTCATACAGATAGCGGTGTAGATATTTCCATGTTCATACACATAGCAGTGTAGATATTTCCATGTTCATACAGATAACGGTGTAGATATTTCCATGTTCATACAGATAGCGGTGTAGATATTTCCATGTTCATACAGATAGCGGTGTAGATATTTCCATGTTCATACACATAGCAGTGTAGATATTTCCATGTTCATACAGATAACGGTGTAGATATTTCCATGTTCATACAGATAGCTGTGTAGATATTTCCATGTTCACACAGATAGCAGTGTAGATATTTCCATGTTCTACAGGTAGCGTTGTAGATATTTCCATGTTCATACAGATGGCGGTGTAGATATTTACATGTTCATACAGATGGTGGTGTAGATATTTCCATGTTCGTACCGATGGCAGTGTAGATATTTCCATGTTCGTACAGGTGGCGGTGTAGATATTTCCATGTTTATACAGATAGCAGTGTAGTTATTTCCATGTTTATAGAGATAGCAATGTAGATTTTCCATTGATATACAGATAGCTGTGTAGATATTTGCATGGTCATACAGATAGCGGTGTAGATATTTCCATGTTCATACAGATAGAGGAGTAGATATTTCCATGTTCATTCAGATAGCGGCGTAGGTATTTCCATGTTCATACAGATAACGGTGTAGATATTTCCATGTTCATACAGATAGCGGTGTAGATATTTCCATGTTCATACAGATAGCGGTGTAGATATTTCCATGCTCATACAGATAGCGGTGTAGATATTTACATGTTCATACAGATGGCGTTGTAAATATTTCCATGTTTGTACAGATGGCGGTGTAGATATTTCCATGTTCATAGAGATGGCGGTGTAGATATATCCATGTTCATACAGATGGCGGTGTAGATATTTACATCTTCATACAGATGGCGGTGTAGATATTTCCATCTTCGTACGGATGGCAATGTAGATATTTCCATGTTCATACAGGTGGTGGTGTAGATATTTCCATGTTCATACAGATAGCAGTGTAGTTATTTCCATGTTTATAGAGATTGCAGTGTAGATATTTCCATGGATATACAGATAGTTGTGTAGATATTTACATGTTCATACAAATGGCCGTGTAGATATTTCTATGTTCGTACAGGTGGCGGTGTAGATATTTCTATGTTTATACAGATAGCAGTGTAGTTATTTCCATGCTTATAGATATAGCAGTGTAGATATTTCCATTGATATACAGATAGCTGTGTAGGTATTTGCATGTTCATACAGATAGCGGTGTAGATATTTCCATGTTCGTACAGACATCGGTGTAGATATTTCCATATTCATACAGATGGCGGTGTAGATATTTACATGTTCATACAGATGGCGGTGTAGATATTTCCATGTTCGTACAGATGGCGGTGTAGATATTTCCATGCTCATAGAGATGGCGGTGTAGATATTTCCATGTTTATGCAGATAGCGGTATAGGTATTTCCATGTTTATGCAGATGGTGGTGAAGATATTTCCATGTTTATACAGATAGCGGTGTAGATATTTCCATGTTTATACAGACAGCAGTGTAGATATTTCCATGTTTATAGAGATAGTGGTGTAGATAATTTCAATTTTATACAGAGAGCAGTGTAGATATTTCCAAGTTCATACAGATAGCGGTGTAGATATTTCCACCTTTATAGAAATGGCGGTGTAGATATTTCCATGTTCATACAGATGGCGGTGTAGATATTTCCATGTTTATAGAGATGGCGGTGTAGATATTTTCATGTTTACACAGATGGCGGTGTAGATATTTCCATGTTTACACAGATAGCGGTGTAGACATTTCCATGTTTACACAGATAGCGGTGTGGATATTTTCATGTTTATGCAGATAGCGGTGTAGATATTTCCATGTTTATACAGATAGCGGTGCGGATATTTCCATGTTTATACAGATAGCGGTGTAGATATTTCCATCTTAATACAGATGGCGGTGTAGATATGTCTATATTCATACAGATGGCGGTGTAGATATTTCCATGTTCATACAGATGGCGGTGTAGATATTTCGAAGTTTATAGAGATAGCGCTGTAGTTATTTCCGTATTTATAGAGAAATCTGTGTAGATATTTCCATGTATATGCAGATAGCTGTGTAGATATTTCCATGTTCATGCAGATAGCGGTGTAGATATTTCCATGTTCATCCAGATGCCGGTGTAGATATATCCATGTTCATACAGATGGCGGTGAAGATATTTCCATGTTCATACAGATGGCGGTGTAGATATTTCCATGTTCATACAAATGGCGGTGTAGATATTTAAATGTTCATAGAGATGGTGGTGTAGATATTTCCATGTTCATACAAATGGCGGTGTAGATATTTACATGTTCATAGAGATGGCGTTGTAGATATTTCCATGTTTATACAGATAGCAGTGTAGTTATTTCCATGTTTATAGAGATAGCAGTGTAGATATTTCCATTGATATACAGATAGCTGTGTAGATATTTGCATGTTCATACAGATAGCGGTGTAGATATTTCCATGTTCATACTGATAGCGGTGTAGATATTTATATGTTCATACAGTTAGCGGTGTAGATATTTCCATGTTCATAGAGATGGCGGTGTAGATATTTCCATGTTCGTACGGATGGCAGTGTAGATATTTCCATGTTCGTACAGGTGGCGGTGTAGATATTTCCATGTTTTTATAGATAGCAGTGTAGTTATTTCCATGTTTATAGAGATAGCAATGTAGATATTTCCGTTGATATACATATAGCTGTGTAGATATTTGCATGTTCATACTGATAGCGGTGTAGATATTTCCATGTTCGTACAGATAGTGGTGTAGATATTTCCATGTTCATACAGATAGCGGTGTAGATATTTCCATGTTCATACAGATAACGGTGTAGACATTTCCATGTTCATACAGATAGCGGTGTAGATATTTCCATGTTCATACAGTTAGCGGTGTAGATATTTCCATGTTCATACAGATGGCGGTGTAGATATTTACATGTTCATACAGATGGCGGTGAAGATATTTCCATGTTCGTAGAGATGGCGGTGTAGATATTTCCATGTTCATAGAGATGGCGGTGTAGATATTTCCATGTTTATGCAGATAGTGGTATAGACATTTCCATGTTTATACAGATGGTGGTGTAGATATTTCCATGTTTATAGAGATGGCTGTCTAGATATTTCCATGTTTATAGGGATAGTGGTGTAGTTATTTCCAAGTTTATTGAGACAGCATTGTAGATATTTCCATGTTTATACAGATAGCGGTGAAGATATTTCCATGTTTATACAGATAGCGGTGTAGATATTTCCATGTTTATACAGATAGCAGTGTAGTTATTTCCATGTTTATAGAGATAGCAGTGTAGATATTTCCATTGATATACAGATAGCTGTGTAGATATTTGCATGTTCATACAGTAGCGGTGTAGATATTTCCATGTTCATACAGATAGCGGTGTAGATATTTCCATGTTCATACAGATAGCGGTGTAGATATTTCCATGTTCATACAGATAGCGGTGTAGATATTTCCATGTTCATACAGTTAGCGTTGTAGATATTTCCATGTTCATACAGTCAGCGGTGTAGTTATTTCTATGTTCATACAGATGGCATTGTAGATATTTACATATTCATACAGATGGCGGTGTAGATATTTCCATGTTCGTACGGGTGGCAGTGTAGATATTTCCATGTTCATACAGGTGGCGGTGTAGATATTTCCATGTTTATACAGATAGCAGTGTAGTTATTTCCATGTTTATAGAGATAGCAGTGCGGATATTTCCATTGATAAACAGATAGCTGTGTAGATATTTGCATGTTCATACAGATAGCGGGGTAGATATTTCCATGTTCATACAGATGGCGGTGTAGATATTTACATGTTCATACAGATTGCGGTGTAGATATTTCCATGTTCGTACAGATGGTTGTGTAGGTATTTCCATGTTCATAGAGATGGTTGTGTAGATATTTCCATGTTTATGCAGATAGCGGTGTAGATATTTCCGTGTTTGTAGACAGAGTGGTGTAGTTATTTCCACATTTATACAGATAACGGTGTAGATATTTCCATGTTTATGTGGATGGCGGTGTAGATATTTCCATGTATATACAGATAGCGGTGTAGATACTTCCATGTTTATGCAGATTGCAATGTAGATATTTCCATGTTTATAGAGATGGCGGTGTAGATATTTCCGTGTTGATACAGATAGCGGTGTAGATATTTCCATATATATAGTGATAGCGGTGTAGATATTTCCATGTTTATACAAATAGCGGTGTATATATTTCCATGTTCATACAGATAGTAGTGTAGATATTTCCATGTTCATACAGATGGCGGTGTAGATATTTCCATGTTCCTAGATATGGCGGTGTAGATATTTCCATGTTCATACAGACGGCGGTGTAGATATTTCCATGTTCATACGGATGGCGGTGTAGATATTTCCACGTTTATAGACATGGTGGTGTAGATATTTCCATCTTTATACAGATAGCTGTGTAGATATTTCCATGTTTATACAGATGGCGTTGTTGATATTTCAACCTTTATAGAGATAGCAGTGTAGATATTTCCATGTTCCTTCAGATGGCGCTTTAGATATTTCCATGTTTATAGAGATGGCGGTATAGATATTTCCATGTTTATACAGATGGTGGTGTAGGTATTTCCATTTTTATAGAGATGGCGGTGTAGATATTTCCATGTTTGTACAGGTAGCGGTGAAGACATTTCCATATTTATACAGGTTGCGGTGCAGATATATGAATTCATTAAACCTCTTCTTCTTTATAAATTACCTAGTCTTCGGTATGTCTTTATCAGCAGCATGAAAATTGACCTATACACTCACTGTCCATGAATGATTCTCTGTTAGCCCATTTGCATTGTTATAAAGAAATACCTGAGGCTGGGTGGTTTATAAAGAAATGAGGTTTATTTGGCTCCTTGTTCTGAAGGCTGTACGTGTAGCATAGTTCTGGCACCTGCTTCCAGGGAGGGCCTCAGGAACCTTCCAAGCATGGTGGAAGGTGAAGGGAAACCAGCATATCACATGGTGGGAGAGGAAGCAAGAGAGACAGGGAGGAGGTGTCAGTCTCTTTTAAACAACCAGATATTGCATGAACTCACAGGGTAAGAACTCATTCATTACCAAGAGGACAGCACCAAGCCATTCAGGAGGCATCTGTCTCCAACATTGGGGATCACATTTTAACGTGAGATTTGAAGGGGACAAACATCCAAACTATGTCAGATACCAAAGCTGACAATGCTTAGGATCTATAGCTGTTCCAGGTCCTGGGAAAAGGGAGAGAGTTAGCTTCCCTCGTTTATGCTGTGCTACTGCATATTATATTAGTAATTATTGTTCTCTAAAGGTTCTTAAAAGCAAATAAACAAATGCAAGGCAAAACATATGATATGCAAGGCAAAACATACGAAATGCAAGGCAAATGCATTAAAAACTTTTGAGTGTTAATGTATAGATTTTATTTTATCTTTTTAATTTCTTTTGCTTAACCAAATCGATTATGTAGTTTTGATTAACTGGCCATGAAATAGCTCTGCCTACATAGAATTTCCCATGAATAATTATTTGTGGAGACTTTTGTGTGTGACCCAAATCCTCCCTCAAAACTGAAGTTTGCCCAGCTATTGGGAGTGTTGGCAAATCATGCCTCTCAGCTGATTCTCTCTAGAATTTATTCTCAGGAGATCTAATTAATAACTTGTCAAGCTGATGTCCATCCTTGGGGACAACTCGTATCTGAAGAATGGCCAGTGAAAGGTATTAAAACTCCATACTCCTGCCTCAATTTAGGGCAACTCTGAAGGGTCACCCCAGCTTCTCAGCTCCCCCTTGAGATTAGCTGAGGTATTTGTTGTGACTGCCTCACATCTCAACTCCCTTTATCCAATTCAGCTTTTTCGCCACAGTTGTTGGTTCCTAGGATTTTACCCAGTTAAATGTTCTCTACACAAATCTCTATCTCAAATCTGCTTTACAGGGAATGTGGCCTCAGACAGGTTTTCATTAGGTTCTGGACATAACTCTCATTAGTCATTGATATGATTCGGCTGTGTCTCTGCCCGAATCTCACCTTGATTGTAATTATCCCCGCATGTCAAGGATGGAGTCAGGTGGAGATAATTGAATCATAGGGGCGGGTTCCCCCTACTGTTCTCCTGGTAGCGAATAAGTCTCACGAGATCTGATGCTTTTAAAATGGGAGTTTCCCTACACAAGCTTTCTTCTCTGCTACCATTTAAGATGTGCCTTTGCTTCTTTTTTGCCTCCTGCCGTGACTGTGAGGCCTCCCCAGCCATGTGGAATTGTGAGTTCATTAAACCTCTTTCCTTTATAAATTACCCGGTCTTGGGTAGGACTTTATTAGCAGCATGAGAACAAACTAGTACAGTCTGTTCTATAAGCCCAAGTCGGATCACAGAGTCCCGCTTTCTGTTTCTTTTTTTTTTCTAGCCCATATTTCTACTAAAACTTGACTCATAAAGACTCAAAACAAAATAATTAAGCATGGCTAATATTTATTTAATATTTTATACGTGTCAGGTACTGTATTTTGTAACTTATCTTTTAATAATCTTTCCAAATCTCTAAAAGGAGAATTCTGCTTTTTTATATAGAAAATAAGGATGGCTCTGAAAATGTTAGTAGTAGGGGAAGCAGGGTGAGGGACATAGGGGGCACTTTGTGTTATTTGTGCATTTTACCATCAGTCTAAAATCAGGTCAAAATAAAAAAAAATGAGAAGTAGAAGCAGGTTGTTAAGATTTTCAGTGTGACTCTAGAATTTTTTTGTTTGTTGTTTGTTTTGGAGTGTAGTGGTAAGATCTCTGCTCACTGCAACCTCCACTTCCCAGGCTCAAGCAATTCTCCTGCCTCAGTCTCCCAAGTAGCTGGGGTTATAGGTGCCTGCCACCACACCCAGCTAATTTTTGTATTTTTTTTTTTAGTAGAGATGGGGTTTCAGCATGTTGGCCAGGCCAGTCTCCAACTCCTGACTTCAAGTCATCCGCACGCCTCAGCCTCCCGAAGTGCTGGGATTATAGGCATGAGCCACCACTCCTGGCCCAAAGTTCATATTTTAACTACTAACCTAAATTATTTTAAAAACAAAAGTCTCCTTGGACTCAAACCAGTTCAGAGTGACATGATCATGTGCCTGTTTTGTGCAGGGTGAAGTGAGATTATTATCTAGGAATTAGCTGAAATGTCTTGTTGTGGGCATAATTATTTCATATAAATTCTAAGCTTCATATTAGCACTTAGATTATAATTATCTAAACAATAGAGAACAATTTCATATAATTTTCAGTGTATCAGGTGAATCAACAGTATACATACAAGCATGCAGATGAATTTCAGTGAATATAGTGGTGACAATGCTCAACAGAATAAGTGTCCCCCACCCCAACCCTGCATCTTGCTCTTTCACTGTCCTAAAGATAGAACAAAATGGTTCAGGCATCCAGCTTGTCCCCTCCACACTTCACACTTTTACTTAATAGCAGCTTATCTTTAACACTTTGTCATCTTTAACATGTTGCTAATTCTTTCTGGTAGATCCCAGGACTGAGGATGAGGAAGAATGATTTTATTTAAATAAAGTTGCTTAATTAAAAAACAATTTTTTTAGTTTTAAAATATTTTCATTATTTTATAAAATGTTTGTGGGTACAAAGGAGGTTTATATATTTGTGGGGTACATGAGATGTTTTAATACAGGCATGCAGTGTGAAATAATCACATCATGAGGAATGGGCTTTCCATCCCCTCAAGCATTTATCCTCTGAGTTAAAAACTATTCAATTGGCTGGGCGCGGTGGCTCACGCCTGTAGTCCCAGCTCTTTGGGAGGCCGAGGTGGGCGGATCGCCTGAGGTCAGGAGTTTGAGACCAGCCTGGCCAACATGATGAAACCCCATCTCTACTAAAAATACAAAAATTAGCCAGGTGTGGTGGCGAGTGCCTGTCATCCCAGCTACTCGGGAGGCTGAGACAGGAGAATCATTTGAACCTGGGAGGTGGAGGTTACAGTGAGCCGAGATCATGCCATTGTACTCCAGCCTGAGTGACAAGAGTGAAACTCCATGTCAAAAACAAACAAAAATCAATTACATTCTTTAAGTTATTAAAATTAAACATTGTAAATGATTTTTTTTCCCAAAGTTTTTTCAAAGAAAAAAAAAGTAGAAACAAAGACACTTTCTACTGATTTCCAGCATGGTGACTCTGTATTTCTAGCATGTGTTAAGGTGAAAAATTGATTTTATGTTTAATACAAAACATAGCATAATGTAATGAAAAGCAAGATTGTAATGATAAAGGAAAATAACACTAGTGCTAATTTTTTTTCAATTTGAAGCATTGGATTAAAATGAATTAGGTTATATTCCAACATGTTTATATTGAATTTCTTTTTTCTCCAATTGGTTTCTTTTTATTAATGGGGGAGTGTTGCATTTGTATAAGGTTTCCCTATTATATTCAATTGTTTTGAGATGCTTTTAATATGAAGTTTTTATGTTTTCTTTTTGATGTATACATGTTATGCTTTTATGCTGAATTTGATAATTGGTGCTGTATGTGCAAAGCAAATGTAATTTCCCAGCTTTTATTTTTTAAAGCCCTGGGAAGCAACATAATAAAGTAGAAATAGTATCAAGACAAGAGTTAGAATACCTGGATTCTAAAATTTAAATTAAATTAGGATCTAGTGACATTATAGGTGTTCCTTGATCTTCTGATGACCCGATTCCTCAAAAGAAAAATAAAATAATCTATAAATTGTTTCTAATTCTAAAACTCTATCAATCCTATTTTTAAAATTGTAATTAGTTGAACTCTGTAAGGTCACAAAAATCCCTATTAAGAAACTAAAATAAAATTTTATCATATCTTAAAAATACTCTGATCTTTTTTTATATGCTGACATGAATTCTAATTATTTTTGAGCCCCTAAAAAATATTTAAGATCACAGTTTATGTTTTATTATTGACTTTCAGATAATTAACATTTTACTGATAGATATGAACAAATCTACTCTAACAGAGATAGTCATTAGTTTATTTCTCTCTTTTCAGTATCAATAAAAAGTATCGATTTACCAATAACAATGAATTAATTGCCTGAAATAAATGAAACGTAAGCAGCAAAAGTGAACCTTTTAGTATAACTCTTCTTGTAAACATTGACTTAGTTCAAAGGGAGCTTATCTTTAAAAAAAAAGCGCTAATTCATGTCTATTGGTATAGATATAATCTTTTGTTCCTTGAAAATAGATCCTACTATACTCCAGACACTATGCCACTTGGTGCAGATATTAACACAAATAACAGGTGATCATTGTCCTCATGGAGTTTATTTTAAAGAGAACAAAGTGAGACAAAGGCACACAAGCAAAGAACTACAATACAAAGGGGATGGCATCTGACTCAGCATGGAGGTGTCACGGAAGGTGTTGTTTTGCTTAGGTTTTGAAGTGTGGGTAGGAGATGGCCCATGTTGAGAGTGGGAACTGGGAATTAAAAAGATGAGGAGGTCTCTGCAAATCTACATGGATGGGAAGTAGCATGCTGATGTGGGAAACAACTAAAAAGTTCCAGAATGCATGGTTTATAAAGCGTGAGTCAGAGAGGGCTAGACCAGTAGCCAGATCAAGGATATCTCAGATGTTATAGTCATGAATTAGTGCATTGACCTGCAGGCCATGGGAGTCACTGAAGGTTTCAGTCAGGTAAGTGAGCTGATCAGAACAGTCCTTTAGATAGGCCGCTCTTTTGGCTGTAAGGGGGACACGTTTGAAGTAGGGCTATAGCTTAAAATATACAGACACTTCCTCTTGTCTACAGCCCTGCTGGCATCTGTTGTATTTTGACTTTTTAATAATAGCCATTCCAACCGGTATGAAATGGTATCTCATTGTGTTTTGATTTGCAATTTTCTGATGATTAGTGATTCTAAGCATTTTTTTTTTGTATTTGTTGGCCATTTGTATGTGCTCTTTTGAGATGAGTTTGTTCATGTCCTTTGCCCATTTTTTAATTGGGTTATTTTTTTTCTAATTGATTTAAGTTCCCTGTAGATTCTGGATACTAAAAAACAAACAAAAACCAGAAGTAAATAAATTCTCAGGACACACACACCCACACCCACACCCATAGAGAGAGAGAGAGAGAGAGAGCGCCTAGGTAAGAGGCCACCAACCACCAGGGTCTAAACTGGGAACACTTTCTAGTACAGAATGAATGGAAAGGATTCATGAAATATCTAGAAAGTAACGTTAATGAGATTTACATGTATGGAGTGAATGAGGAGAAACAGGGATCATTCAGGATTCTGGTAGGGATAACAGGGGGAGCCATTAGTTGAAATTTTGAAGTGGGAGAAGGAGAGGCAGTTTTAGGGAGAAAGATGAGTTGTTTTTTAGGTATTTCAAACCCTTGAAGCTTCTATGGGACATCGAAGTGGAAATAACAGTCTGTGGGTTGGGACAATAAAGAAAGAAATTGGTTGAAGACTAGGGGAAGAGTATAGAGCAAAGAAATATTTAAGATAATAAACATAGAGAGATAGCTGAAAATGTGGGACTGGATTACAAAGGAAGAGTGATTTAGTTATGAAGCCCAAGGGCTGACAGGAATGGGTGACTACTCGAGGAGTTCATATGCATCTGTTATTGTATGAATAAAAAAATTATCTGTTCCTTCCTAAAGATATCTTCAACCTGTTTTTGGATACATATGGGCACTGCTTTTCATTCTCTTAGCCCCATTTCTTATTTTAGCCTCTGCTGTAGCAATCAGTTCTGCACAGGCTTTGACCCAGGCTTTGACTACTTGGTGCAGGTGTGATATGACACTTACCTGGAATGGCCCACAGTTTGTGGCTGCTCTCACTTAAGCAGGTGGGATGCTCATGTAGGTGTAACCTAGAAGCTTGGTAGAGTTTATGCCCATGGGGCAACCTGTGACCACTCAAAAATAAAGCCCTTTCCTCCTCCCAGATTGAGGAGTCTTGCATTATGTAATAAAACTCCTTAGAAGGCCTATTAGGTTCCAATACAGCATTAGGCAACTTGATAAGGTATCCCATCATCAGCCTTCCTTTCTTCCCTCATTCCTCTGCCTCTCACTCTTTCTTCCTAAGTTAACTTCTTAGATAAAATGCCAACTTTCTATATTTTGTTTCACATCAGGGAAAATAATTGTATATCCCATTTCAAAAGCACATAAAAAGGTTACTGTATAGAAAATTTGTCTTTAATAGATTAAGCTGTAATTTTCCAAATACTTTAAAATTTTATTTCAGATACGTTTTTCATTTTTATAAGCTTCATCTAAAAGCAGAGTTCACCTAAGAATATACCTAAGAGCATATTACATAAAATATATTTTATATTTCAGTAGTTTAGCTAGGATTCTTTCAAAATTGAGAGGATCTACAAATATTTCTAACACATTAGTTTTCAGTCTTAAGGCTGAGTCAAGAACAAAGCTCCTAAACTTTGCATTGGTGATTGAGAACATTTTAAAATTGTTATTTAATTCATTAATTTATTTTTAAAAAATTTTCACATTGTAATCATATAGATTTATAGGATACAATTTGATGTTTCAATGAATATGTATGTTGTCTAATGATCCAATAAGGATACTTAGTGTATTAATTACCTCATGCATTTATCATTTCTTTTTCATAAGAAATATCAAAATCCTTTCTTCTAGATACTTTGTAATATACAATACTTTACTTTTAACTATAGTCACCCTGCTTTGCAAAGAACACTTCAACTTATTCTTCCTATATAATTGTGATTTCATAACTGTTAACCAATCTATCTCCATTTTGCCCTCCCCACTTCTTCCTCGCTGTTTGGTAACCACTATTCTACTCTACTTCTCTATTAACATTTTTTTTTAAGATTCCACATATGAGAGAGATCATGCGGTATTTGCTTTCTGTGTCTGGCTTATTTCACCTAACATTGTATCCTACAGGGTCATCCATGTTGTTGCAACTGGCAGAATTTCATTCTTTTTTTATTGCTGAATAGTATTTCATTGTGTGTGTGTCCATATATATATATTATATATAATAATATGTATAATTATAATTACACATAAAATTATATATAATTATAATTAATTTTATGTATAATTATAATTACACATAAAATTATATATAATTAAATTATAATTATATATAATTATATATATAATAATATATATTATATGTAATATATAATATACATAACGTATATTATATATAATATACATAACGTATATTATATATATTGTACATGATATATATTATATATATTGTACATGATATATATTATATATATTATACATGATATATATTATACATAATATACATGATATATATTATATATAATATACATAATATATATTATATATATATAATTCACTTCTTTGTTTTTAGACACATAGGTTGATTCCATATCTGATTATTAGAAATAGTGCTACAGTAAACATAAGAGTGCAGATATTTTTCAAACACAATGATTTCATTTCCTATGGATATATACCCAGTAGTGGGATTGCTGGGTTATGTGATCGAATAATCGTTTTTTTGTTTTTTTTTTATTTTTTAGCGAACTTCCATAAAGTTTTGCTTAATGGTTGTACTAGTTTACAACTCCATCAACAGTGTGTAAGTGTTCCCTTTTCTCCACTTCCTTGCCAACTCTTGTTATCTTTTACCTTTTTGGTAATAGCCATTCTAATGGGTGAACTGGTATCTCATTGTGGTTTTGATTTGCATTTCCCTGATGGTTAGTGATGTTGAACATGATTTTATTATATATTCGTCTTGACCATTTCTATATTTTCTCTTGTGGCATGTCTTTTAGTTTATTTTGTCCTTTTTTTTTTTTTGAGAAGGAGTCTTGCTCTGTTGCCCAAGCTGGAGTACAGTGGTGCAATCGGGGCTCACGGCAACCTCCATCTCCCTCTTTCAAGCAATTCCCCTGCCTCAGCCTGCTGAGTAGCCGGGGTTACAGGCACACGCCATCATGTTTGGCTAAATTTTTGTATTTTTAGTAGAGAAATGATTTCACCATATTGGTCAGGCTGGTCTCAAACTCCTGACCTCAGGCAATCCACCTGCCTCAGCCTCCCAGTTTTGCCCATTTTTAAATAAGTTTCTTATGTTTTTGCTGTTGAGTTGTTTAAGTTTCTTATATAATCTGGGCATTAACTCCTTAGCAGATGTATAGTTTGCAAATATTGTATCCCATTCTGTAAGTTGTTTTTTCACTCTGTTAAGTTTCCTTTGCTGTGCAAAAGCATTTTAGTTTGATGAAACCCCATTTATCTATTTTTGCTTTTGTTGCCTGTGCTTTTGACGTCTCATTTAAAAAATCCTTGTACAACCCAAAGTTATAGAGAATTTCCCACATGTTATCTTCTAGTAGTTTTTCATAGTTTTCAATCTTACCTTTAGGTCTTTAATCGCATTTGAGTTGATTTTGTATAAGGTAAAAGATAGGGGTCTGATTTCATTATCCCACATATAGATATCCAATCTTCTCAGTACCATTTAATGAAGACACTGTCTTTACCCCTGTGTGTGCTCTTGACTCCTTTTTTGAAAATCAGTTGACTTTAGGTATGAGAATTTATTTCTGAGCTGTATATTCTCTTCCATTGGTCTATGTGTTTGCTTTATGGCAGTGCCATGCTGTTTTGCTTACTATGGCTTTGTAGTATATTTTGAAGTCAGGTAGTGTGGTGCCTCCAGCTTTGTTATTTTTGCACAGGATTGCTTTGGTTATTTGGGGTCTTTTCTGGTTTCATACAAATTTTAGGGTATTTTTTTCTATTTCTGTGAAGAATTTCATTGTTATTTTGATAGGGATTGCATTGAATCTGTAGGACATTTTGTTAGTATGGTCATTTCAATAGTATCAATTCTTCCATTCCATGAGTATATAGTGTCCATTTTTTGTGTATCGTAAATTTTTCCATCAGTGTGTTATTGTTTTCATTGAAGAGATCTTTCATGACCTTGATTAAATTTATCTGCAGATTTCTTGGTAGCTATTGTAAATGGAATTCCTTTCTTGATGACTTTTTCAGATAGTTCACTATTAGTGTATAGAAACACCACTGAATTTTCTGTGTTGATTTTGTATACTACAACTTTACTGAATTTATTTATGATTTCTAGTAGTTTTTGGTCAAGTCTTTAGGGTTCTCACTCTATATAAGTATATATAGAAAGAACCCTAAAGAGAGAGAGATCATATATATCTATATGATCATATATATAGATGTATACATATGTATGTGAGATCACATTTTCTACAAACAGAAACAATCTGACTTCCTTCTTTCCAGTTTGGATCCCTCTTATTTATTTCTTTTGTCTAATTGCTCTGGCTCTGACATCCAGTACTATGCTAAATAGAAGTGGTAGAAGTTGACATCCTTGTCTTCCTCCATATCATAGAGGAAAAGCATTTAACTATTCACCATAAATAAGATGTTAGCTGTGGGTTTGTCACATATGGCCTTTACTGCGTTGAGGTACACTCCTATACCTACTTTCTTGACAGTTTTTATCATAAACGAATGTTGACTTTTGTCAAGTGTTCTTTTTGCATCTGTTGAAATGATCACATGGTTTTTGTTTTTCTTTCTATTGTGGTGGTGTATCATATTTACTGATTTGTGCATGTTAAGCCATCCTTTCATCCCTGGGATGAATCCCACTTGATTATAGTGAATACTCTTTTTAGTGTGCTGTCGAAGTCAGTTCACTTGTATCTTGTTGAGAATTTTTGTATCTATGTTCTTCAGGAATATTGGCCTGTTATTTTCATTTTGTGCATGTCTTTGTCTGGTTTTAGAATCAGGATATTGCGAGCCGCATAAGATGAGTATGGAAGTATTCCTTCCTCATTACTTTTGTGGAAAAGTTTGTGGAGAATTGGTAGTTATTCTTTAACTGTTTGGTAGAATTCAGCAGTGAAGACATCAGGTCCTGGGTGTTGGTTGTTGTTGTTGTTGTTTTGATGGAAGATGTTTTATTATTGATTCAATTTCCAAACTCATTATTGATGTGTTCAGATGTTATATTTCCTCACAATTTAATCTGGGTAGTTGTATGTGTGCAGAAATTTATTCATTTTATTCTACATTATCAAATTTGTTGGCATATAGTTATGAGTAATGTCTTACAATCCCTTATATTTCTGTGGTGTATCAGTTGTAATGTCTCCTTTTTCATCTTTTATTTATTTGAATTTTCTCTCCTTTTGTCTTAGTTTAGCTAAAGGTTTGTCAGTTTTACCTTTACACTTTGTCTTATTTATCTTTTGAAATATTTTTTAGTGTCTGTTTCCTTTATATCTGCTGTGAGCTTTATTATTTCCTTCCTTCTACCAATTTTGGGTTTAGTTTGTTTTTGATGTTCTAGTTACTTGAAGTGTATAATTTTGCTTTGTGATTTGAAAATCTTTCTTCATTTTTGGTGTAGGCTTTTATTGCTATAAATTTCCCTCTTAGAACTGCTTTTGCTATGTTCCATAGGTTTGGGTATGTTGGATTTTCATTCTTACTTGTCTCAGCGACTTTTGAAATTTTCCTATTAATGTCTTAATGAGACCTATTGATTTCTTGGGTGCATGCTATTTAATTTCCATGTTTTTATAAAATTTCCAAGGGCTTTCCTGTTGTTGATTTCTGGCTTTATATCACTGTAATCAGAAAAGATACTTCATATGATATCTGTCTTCTTAAGTTTGTTAAGACTTATTATGTGTCATAATGTATGATTGGTCCTAGAGAATGTTTGGTGTACAGTTGAGAATAATTTGTATTCTGCAGCTGTTGGATGATGTATTAGTCTGTTTTCATACTGCTGATAAAGACATACCCGAGACTGGGTAATTTACAGAGAAAAAGAGGTTTAGTGGACTCATAGTTCCACGTGGCTGGGGAGGTCTCCCAATCATGATGGAAGGCGAAAGGCACATCTTACATGGTAGCAAACAAAATAGAATTGAGAACCAAGTGAAAGGGTTCCCCCTTATAAAACCATCAGATCTTGTTAGACGTATTCACTACCACAAGAACAGTATGGGGGAAACCGCCCCCATGATTCAATTATCTCCCACTGGTTCCCTCCCACAACATGTATGAATTATGGGAGCTATAATCAAGATGAGATTTCGGTGGGGATATACAGCCAAACCATATCAGGTGAGATCTTCTTTACCTGCTAGGTCCATTTGGTCTATGGTATAGTTTGAGTCTGTCATTTTTTGGTTGATTTTCTCTTCATATAATCTGTCCATTTTTAAAGTGGAGTGTTGAAATTTCCTACTAATATTGTATTGCAGTCAATCTCTACCTTTAAATCTAATATTTGCTTTATATATCTGGTTGTTCTGGTGTTGGGTACATATATAGTTACACCTAAGTAATATATATGTTATGTCCTCTTATTGAATTGGGCCTTTTATCATTTCATTATACAGCGACATTCTTTTTTTATATAGTTTTTTTATTTAAAGCCTTTTAAAATATGACATGACTGTGGCTACTCCTGCTTGCTTTTCATTTGTTTGCATAAAATATATTTTTCCATCTCTTCACTTTCAGTCTATTTATCTTTAATAGTGAGGTAAGTATCATGTAGGCAGCATATAGGTGGGTTTTGCTATCTGAATCCATTCATCCACTTTATATCTTTTAACTAGAGTTTAATCCACTTCTATTGAAGTTTATTATTGATAAATTAGGACTTCCTTCTACCATTTCATTACTTGTTTTTTAGATTACTTGTTCACTTCTTCCTTTCTTATTGTTTATCTCTCTAGTTTGGTGGTTTTCTGTGGTGCTAAGCTTTGTTTCTTTTCCCTTTTTTGGTGTGTGTGTGTGTATCTGCTGTAATTTATTTCTTTCTGGTTAGTGAAACTAACATACAGAGTCCTGTATTTGTAACAGACTATTTTACACTGATAACAACTTAACTTCTGTCACATAAAAATACTCTTGACTTCTCCCCCCACACACACACAATTTATATTTTTGTTACGTTACATTGCATCTTTATGAATGGTAGACTCAATGGAACATAGGATCTATGTCACAACTAAATCAATTATTTAATGGCAGCATTAAAGCAGGCCAAAGAATGTGAAAAACTGGTGTGGGTGTATTTAACTTTTTAAAAGCTATGTTTCATAATGTTTTCATTAAAAAGTCTTTATCAGTTTGCTAATGCCTAATTTTTACAACCAGCCACCATAGATTTTACAGGATAAATATATTATTTCAGTGGTAATTGAAGCAGAATTTTTGTTGCTCTTCTTACCCTTAGAGATTGTGTATTATCCTCAGACGTAATTCTTTGATTTTTTTTCTTTTCATGTTGTTACACATAGTTACCAACAATCAACGTGAGAATAACCTTTGAATATTTTCAAGCATTAAGATTTGTTTATACAGCTGCACAATTAGACAACAAACACTCTTGGGTCTTTACCTCTCAGCATACACCTGATTATTAACTTAAAGGTATGATGGGAAAAGTATCAATTTTTCTTGGTCACCTAGATTTAGAAATATGTAATAACTATAAGCTTGGGTCTGCTTCTTCAGAAGCCTAGGAAGTGGAGTGATGGTTCTCTGAAGAGGCTGGAAACAAAGTATGTGTTTCCAGAAGGCTTAATAGAATATGTTGAGACATAGGCCATTAACACAAAAGTGAAAGAAATGCAAAAAATGTATGAAAGTAAGGATTTGAGAAGGGAAATTTTATTTTTAAGTCTAAGATTCCTATGAATTATATGAAAGTAAATGTCCTATCCTTAAAATTAGCCAAAGGAAGCACTTTACTTATCAATATGATATGACTTTTCATACTCTTATCTAAAGATATCCTAAACTAAGATCCAGTTTTCTAAGAAAAGACTTTTTACTCATGCTTTAAAGCATGCTAGATGATTCCTACCACATCACATAATGTTGTTTACATGTATGATTTAAACTGCATTTATTCTTCAACTCACTGGTTCCTTAGGCTTCTTATCTTTCCTTGCACGCTTAGATAATTTTATGTAAAATTGATTTTTAGAAGTTTAGTTGCTGGGCGTAGTGGCTGTCACCTGTAAACCCAGTACTTTGGGAATTCAAGGCAGGTGGATTGCTTGAGTCTTGGAGTTTGAGGCCTGCCTGGGAAAGATGACAAACCCCATTTGTACAAAAATAAAAATATTAGCTGGATATGGTGGCACATGCCTGTGGTCCCAGCTACTCCAAGGCTGAGGTGGGAGGATGACTGGAGTCCGAGAGGCAGAGGTGTGAGCCAAGATCATGCCCTGCTCTTCAGCCTGGGCAAAGAAGCCAGACCCTGTTTCAAAAAAAAAAAAAATCTAGTGAGATTTGATTTCTATTTCTATGTGATTCAAAACTAGGAGAGCTTCAAGGCTAATGACTATTAAAAAATGGCCATTGCTACTTGCATTTTCTATGAAGCCAGCATACACAGCAACGTGCAACCTAAAAACCAAGCTATTTAATATGTAGCTTAGATTTCAGATTTGATTGTCTTTGAGGTTTGATTATTGCAGAGATCAATTGCCAGACCAAATATAGACTAATTCTGTATTTGGTCTTTTTATCATATGAAACATCCCAGCCTTGGGTATAAATTAAGAGCAAGTACGGATGTTTATACCGATAGCGGTGTAGATATTTCCATGTTTATACAGATAGCGGTGTAGATATTTTCATGTCTATACAGATAGCGGTGTGGATGTTTCCATGTTTATACAGATAGTGCTGTAGATATTTCCATGTTTATAGAGATAGCGGTGTAGATATTTCCATGTTTCTACAGATAGCGTGGTAGATATTTCCATGTTTATAGAGACAGCGGTGTAGATATTTCTATATTTATAGAGATAGCGGTGTAGTTATTTCCATGTTTATACAGATAGCGGTGTAGATATTTCCATGTTTATACAGGTAGCAGTGTAGATATTTCCATGTTTGTACAGGTAGCGGTGAAGATATTTCCATATTTATACAGGTAGCGGTGCAGATATGTGAATTCATTAAACCTCTTTCTCTTTATAAATTACCCAGTCTTGGGTATGTCTTTATCAGCAGCATGAAAATTGACTAATACACTCACTGTCCATGAATGATACTCTGTTAGCCCATTTGCATTGTTATAAAGAAATACCTGAGGCTGGGTAATTTATAAAGAAATGAGGTTTATTTGGCTCCTTGTTCTGAAGGCTGTACATGAAGCATAGTACTGGCACCTGCTTCCAGGGAGGGCCTCAGGAACCTTCCAATCATGGTGGAAGGTGAAGGGAAACCAGCATATCACATGGTGAGAGAGGAAGCAAGAGAGACAGGGAGGAGGTGTCAGTCTCTTTTAAACAACCAGATATCGCATGAACTCACAGGGTAAGAACTCATTCATTACCAAGAGGACAGCACCAAGCCATTCAGGAGGCATCTATCTCCAACATTGGGGATCACATTTTAACGTGAGATTTGAAGGGGACAAACATCCAAACTATGTCAGATACCAAAGCTGACAATGCTTAGGATCTTTAGCTGTTCCAGGTTCTGGGAAAAGGGAGAGAGTTATCTTCCCTCATCTATGCTGTGCTACTCCATATTATATTGGTAATTATTGTTCTCTAAAGGTTCTTAAAAGCAAATAAACAAATGCAAGGCAAAACATTTGAAATGGAAGGCAAAACACAAGAAATGCAAGGCAAATGCATTAAAAACTTTTGAGTGTTAATATATAGATTTTATTTTATCTTTTTAATTTCTTTTGCTTAACCAAATAGATTATGTAGTTTTGATTAACTGGCCATGAAATAGCTCTGCCTACATAGAATTTCCCATGAATAATTGGTTGTGGAGACTTTTGTGTGTGACCCAAATCCTCCCTCAAAACTGAAGTTTGCCCAGCTATTGGGAGTGTTGGCAATTCATGCCTCTCAGCTGATTCTCTCTAGAATTTATTCTCAGGAGATCTAATTAATAACTTGTCAAGCTGATGTCCATCCTTGGGGACAACTCGTATCTGAAGAATGGTCAGTGAAAGGTATTAAAACTCCATACTCCTGCCTCAATTTAGGGCAACTCTGAAGGGTCACCCCAGCTTCTCAGCTCCCCCTTGAGATTAGCTGAGGTATTTGTTGTGACTGCCTCACATCTCAACTCCCTTTATCCAATTCAGTTTTTTCGCCACAGTTGTTGGTTGCTAGGATTTTACCCAGTTAAATGTTCTCTACACAAATCTCTATCTCAAATCTGCTTTACAGGGAATGTGGCCTCAGACAGGTTTTCATTAGGTTCTGGACATAACTCTCATTAGTCATTGATATGATTCGGCTGTGTCTCCGGCCGAATCTCACCTTGATTGTAATTATCCCCGCATGTCAAGGATGGAGTCAGGTGGAGATAATTGAATCATAGGGGCGGGTTCCCCCTACTGTTCTCCTGGTAGCGAATAAGTCTCACGAGATCTGATGCTTTTAAAATGGGAGTTTCCCTACACAAGCTTTCTTCTCTGCTACCATTTAAGATGTGCCTTTGCTTCTTTTTTTGCCTTCTGCCGTGACTGTGAGGCCTCCCCAGCCATGTGGAATTGTGAGTTCATTAAACCTCTTTCCTTTATAAATTACCCGGTCTTGGGTAGGACTTTATTAGCAGCATGAGAACAAACTAGTACAGTCTGTTCTATAAGCCCAAGTCGGATCACAGAGTCCCGCTTTCTGTTTTTTTTTTCTAGCCCATATTTCTACTAAAACTTGACTCATATAGACTTAAAACAAAATAATTAAGCATGGCTAATATTTATTTAATATTTTATACGTGTCAGGTACTGCATTTTGTAACTTATCTTTTAATAATCTTTCCAAATCTCTAAAAGGAGAATTCTGCTCTTTTATAGAGAAAATAAGGATGGCTCTGAAAATGTTAGTAGTAGGGGAAGTAGGGTGAGGGACATAGGGGGCACTTTGTGTTATTTGTGCATTTTACTATCAATCTAAAATCAGGTCAAAATAAAAATTAAAAAAATGAGTAGTAGAAGCAGGTTGTTAAGATTTTCAGTGTGACTCTAGAATTTTTTTGTTTGTTGTTTGTTTTGGAGTGTAGTGGTATTATCTCTGCTCACTGCAACCTCCACTTCCCAGGCTCAAGCAATTCTCCCCCTCAGTCTCCCAAGTAGCTCGGATTATAGGTGCCTCCCCCCACACCCAGCTAATTTTTGTATTTTTTTTTTTTTTAGTAGAGATGGGGTTTCAGCATGTTGGCCAGGCCAGTCTCCAACTCCTGACTTCAAGTCATCCGCACGCCTCAGCCTCCCGAAGTGCTGGGATTATAGGCATGAGCCACCACTCCTGGCCCAAAGTTCATATTTTAACTACTAACCTAAATTATTTTAAAAACAAAAGCCTCCTTGGACTCAAACCAGGTCAGAGTGACATGATCATGTGCCTGTTTTGTGCAGGGTGAAGTGAGATTATTATCTAGGAAATAGCTGAAATGTCTTGTTGTGGGCATAAATATTTCATATAAATTCTAAGCTTCATATTAGCACTTAGATTATAATTATCTAAAGAATAGAGAACAATTTCATATAATTTTCAGTGTATCAGGCGAATCAAAAGTATACATACAAGCATGCAGATGAATTTCAGTGAATATAGTGGTGACAATGCTCAACAGAATATGTGTCCCCCACCCCATCCCTGCTTCTTGCTCTTTCACTGTCCTAAAGATAGAACAAAATGGTTCAGGCATCCAGCTTGTCCCCTCCACACTTCACACTTTTACTTAATAGCAGCTTATCTTTAACACTTTGTCATCTTTAAGATGTTGCTAATTCTTTCTGGTAGATCCCAGGACTGAGGATGAGGAAGAATGATTTTATTTAAATAAAGTTGCTTAATTAAAAAACAATTTTTTTTAGTTTTAAAATATTTTCATTATTTTATAAAATTTTTGTGGGTACATAGGAGGTTTATATATTTGTGGGGTACATGAGATGTTTTGATACAGGCATGCAGTGTGAAATAATCACATCATGAGGAATGGGCTTTCCATCCCCTCAAGCATTTATCCTCTGAGTTAAAAACTATTCAATTGGCTGGGCGCGGTGGCTCACGCCTGTAGTCCCAGCTCTTTGGGAGGCCAAGGGGGGCGGATCGCCTGAGGTCAGGAGTTTGAGACCAGCCTGGCCAACATGATGAAACCCCATCTCTACTAAAAATACAAAAATTAGCCAGGTGTGGTGGCGAGTGCCTGTCATCCCAGCTACTCGGGAGGCTGAGACAGAAAAATCATTTGAACCTGGGAGGTGGAGGTTACAGTGAGCCGAGATCATGCCATTGTACTCCAGCCTGAGTGACAAGAGTGAAACTCCATGTCAAAAACAAACAAAAATCAATTACATTCTTTAAGTTATTAAAATTAAATATTGTAAATAATTTTTTTTCCCAAAGCTTTTTCAGAGAAAAAAAAAAGTAGAAACAAAGACACTTTCTACTGATTTCCAACATGGTGACTGTATTTCTAGCATGTGCTAAGGTGAAAAATTGATTTTATGTTTAATACAAAACATAGCATAATGTAATGAAAAGCAAGATTGTAATGATGAAGGAAAATAACATTAGTGCTAACTTTTTTCAATTTGAAGCATTGGATTAAAATGAATTAGGTTATATTCCAACATGTTTATATTGAATTTCTTTTTTCTCCAATTGGTTTCTTTTTATTAATGGGGGAGTGTTGCATTTGTATAAGGTTTCCCTATTATATTCAATTGTTTTGAGATGCTTTTAATATGAAGTTTTTATGTTTTCTTTTTGATGTATACATGTTATGCTTTTATGCTGAATTTGATAATTGGTGCTGTATATGCAAAGCAAATGTAATTTCCCAGCTTTTATTTTTTAAAGCCCTGGGAAGCAACATAATGAAGTAGAAATAGTATCAAGACAGGAGTTAGAATACCTGGATTCTAAAATTTAAATTAAATTAGGATCTAGTGACATTATAGGTGTTCCTTGATCTTCTGATGACCCGGTTCCTCAAAAGAAAAATAAAATAATCTATAAATTGTTTCTAATTCTAAAACTCTATCAATCCTATTTTTAAAATTATAATTAGTTGAACTCTATAAGGTCACAAAAATCCCTAAGAAACTAAAATAAAATTTTATCATATCTTAAAAATACTCTGATCTTTTTTTATATGCTGACATGAATTCTAATTATTTTTGAGCCCCTAAAAAACATTTAAGATCACAGTTTATGTTTTATTATTGACTTTCAGATAATTAACATTTTACTGATAGATATGAACAAATCTACTCTAACAGAGATAGTCATTAGTTTATTTCTCTCTTTTCAGTATCAATAAAAAGTATCGATTTACCAATAACAATGAATTAATTGCCTGAAATAAATGAAACGTAAGCAGCAAAAGTGAACCTTTTAGTATAACTCTTCTTGTAAACATTGACTTAGTTCAAAGGGAGCTTATCTTTAAAAAAAAGCGCTAATTCATGTCTATTGGTATAGATATAATCTTTTGTTCCTTGAAAATAGATCCTACTATACTCCAGACACTATGCCACTTGGTGCAGATATTAACACAAATAGCAGGTGATCATTGTCCTCATGGAGTTTATTTTAAAGAGAACAAAGTGAGACAAAGGCACACAAGCAAAGAACTACAATACAAAGCGGATGGCATCTGACTCAGCATGGAGGTGTCACGGAAGGTGTTGTTTTGCTTAGGTTTTGAAGTGTGGGTAGGAGATGGCCCATGTTGAGAGTGGGAACTGGGAATTAAAAAGATGAGGAGGTCTCTGCAAATCTACATGGATGGGAAGTAGCATGCTGATGTGGGAAACAACTAAAAAGTTCCAGAATGCATGGTTTATAAAGCGTGAGTCAGAGAGGGCTAGACCAGTAGCCAGATCAAGGATATCTCAGATGTTATAGTCATGAATTAGTGCATTGACCTGCAGGCCATGGGAGTCACTGAAGGTTTCAGTCAGGTAAGTGAGCTGATCAGAACAGTCCTTTAGATAGGCCGCTCTTTTGGCTGTAAGGGGGACACGTTTGAAGTAGGGCTATAGCTAAAAATATACAGACACTTCCTCTTGTCTACAGCCCTGCTGGCATCTGTTGTATTTTGACTTTTTAGTAATAGCCATTCCAACCGGTATGAAATGGTATCTCATTGTGTTTTGATTTGCATTTTTCTGATGATTAGTGATTCTAAGCATTTTTTTTTTCGTGTATTTGCTGGCCATTTGTATATGTTCTTTTGAGAAGTGTTTGTTCATGTCCTTTGCCCATTTTTTAATTGGGTTATTTTTTTTCTATTTGATTTAAGTTCCCTGTAGATTCTGTATACTAAAAAACAAACAAAAACCAGAAGTAAATAAATTCTCAGGACACACACACACACACCCACACCCACAGAGAGAGAGAGAGAGAGAGCGCCTCGGTAACAGGCCACCAACCACCAGGGTCTAAACTGGGAACACTTTCTAGTACAGAATGAATGGAAAGGATTCATGAAATATCTAGAAAGTAACGTTAATGAGATTTACATGTATGGAGTGAATGAGGAGAAACGGATCATTCAGGATTCTGGTGGGAATAACAGGGGGAGCCATTAGTTGAAATTTTGATGTGGGAGAAGGAGAGGGAGTTTTAGGGAGAAAGATGAGTTTTTTTTAGGTATTTCAAACCCTTGAAGCTTCTATGGGACATCGAAGTGGAAATAACAGTCTGTGGGTTGGGACAATAAAGAAAGAAATTGGTTGAAGACTAGGGGAAGAGTATAGAGCAAAGAAATATTTAAGATAATAAACATAGAGAGATAGCTGAAAATGTGGGACTGGATTACAAAGGAAGAATGATTTAGTTATGAAGCCCAAGGGCTGACAGGAATGGGTGACTACTCGAGGAGTTCATATGCATCTGTTATTGTATGAATAAAAAAAATTATCTGTTCCTTCCTAAAGATATCTTCAACCTGTTTTTGGATACATATGGGCACTGCTTTTCATTCTCTTAGCCCCATTTCTTATTTTAGCCTCTGCTGTAGCAATCAGTTCTGCACAGGCTTTGACCCAGGCTTTGACTACTTGGTGCAGGTGTGATATGACACTTACCTGGAATGGCCCACAGTTTGTGGCTGCTCTCACTTAAGCAGGTGGGATGCTCATGTAGGTGTAACCTAGAAGCTTGGTAGAGTTTATGCCCATGGGGCAACCTGTGACCACTCAAAAATAAAGCCCTTTCCTCCTCCCAGATTGAGGAGTCTTGCATTATGTAATAAAACTCCTTAGAAGGCCTATTAGGTTCCAATACAGCATTAGGCAACTTGATAAGGTATCCCATCATCAGCCTTCCTTTCTTCCCTCATTCCACTGCCTCTCACTCTTTCTTCCTAAGTTAACTTCTTAGATAAAATGCCAACTTTCTATATTTTGTTTCACATCAGGGAAAATAATTGTATATCCCATTTCAAAAGCATATAAAAAGGTTACTGTATAGAAAATTTGTCTTTAATAGATTAAGCTGTAATTTTCCAAATACTTTAAAATTTTATTTCAGAATCGTTTTTCCTTTTTATAAGCTTCATCTAAAAGCAGAGTTCACCTAAGAATATACCTAAGAGCATATTACATAGAATATATTTTATGTTTCAGTAGTTTAGCTAGGATTCTTTCAAAATTGAGAGGATCTACAAATATTTCTAACACATTAGTTTTCAGTCTTAAGGCTGAGTCAAGAACAAAGCTCCTAAACTTTGTGTTGGTGATTGAGAACATTTTAAAATTGTTATTTAATTCATTAATTTATTTTTAAAAAAATTTCACATTGTAATTATATAGATTTATAGGATACAATTTGATGTTTCAATGAATATGTATGTTGTCTAATGATCCAATAAGGATACTTAGTGTATTAATTACCTCATGCATTCATCATTTCTTTTTCATAAGAAATTTCAAAATCCTTTCTTCTAGATACTTTGTAATATACAATACTTTACTAACTATAGTCACCCTGCTTTGCAAAGAACACTTCAACTTATTCTTCCTATATAATTGTGATTTCATAACTGTTAACCAATCTATCTCCATTTTGCCCTCCCCACTTCTTCCTCACTGTTTGGTAACCACTATTCTACTCTACTTCTCTATTAACTTTTTTTTTTTAAGATTTCACATATGAGAGAGATCATGCGGTATTTGCTTTCCGTGTCTGGCTTATTTCACTTAACATTGTATCCTGCAGGGTCATCCATGTTGTTGCAACTGGCAGAATTTCATTCTTTTTTTATGGCTGAATAGTAGTTCATTGTGTGTGTGTCCATATACATATATATATATATAATTAATTTTATGTATAATTATAATTACACATAAAATTATATATAATTATAATTATAATTATATGTAATTATACATATAATAATATATATTATACGTAATATATATAATATACATAATATACGTTATGTATATTATACATAATATACGTTATGTATATTATACATAATATACGATATGTATATTATATATGTATATATGTATTATATATGTATGTATATATTATACGTTATATATTATATATAATATACATAATATGTCATGTATATTATATACATAATATATATTATGTATATAATATACATGACATATTATGTATAGTATACATAATATATATTATATATAATATACATAATATATATTATTTATAATATACATAATATATTATATATATTATACATCATATATATTATATAATATACTTAATATATATTATATATAATATACATAGTATATATTATATATATAATATATATTATGTATAATATATATTATATATAATATACATTATGTATAATATATATTATATATAATATACATAATATATATTATATATAATATACATAATATATATTATATATAATATACATAATATATATTATATATAATATACATAATATATATTATATATAATATACATAATATATATTATATATAATATACATAATATATATTATATATAATATACATAATATATATTATATATAATATACATAATATATATTATGTATAATATACATAATATATATTATATATAATATACATAATATATATTATATGTAATATACATAATATATATTATATATAATATACATAATATATATTATATATAATATACATAATATATTATATATAATATACATAATATATATTGTATATATATAATTCACTTGTTTGTTTTTAGACACATAGATTGATTCCATATCTGATTATTAGAAATAGTGCTACAGTAAACATAAGAGTGCAGATATTTTTCAAACACAATGATTTCATTTCCTATGGATATATACCCAGTAGTGGGATTGCTGGGTTATGTGATCGAATGATTGTTTTTTTGTTTTTTTTTTTATTTTTTAGCGAATTTCCATAAAGTTTTGCTTAATGGTTGTACTAGTTTACAACCCCATCAACAGTGTGTAAGTGTTCCCTTTTCTCCACTTCCTTGCCAACTCTTGTTATCTTTTACCTTTTTGGTAATAGCCATTCTAATGGGTGAACTGGTATCTCATTGTGGTTTTGATTTGCATTTCCCTGATGGTTAGTGATGTTGAACATGATTTTATTATATATTCGTCTTGACCATTTCTATATTTTCTCTTGTGGCATGTCTTTTAGTTTATTTTGTCCTTTTTTTTTTTTTTTTTCAGAAGGAGTCTTGCTCTGTTGCCCAAGCTGGAGTACAGTGGTGCAATCGGGGCTCACGGCAACCTCCATCTCCCTCTTTCAAGCAATTCTCCTGCCTCAGCCTGCTGAGTAGCCGGGGTTACAGGCACACGCCATCATGTTTGGCTAAATTTTTGTATTTTTAGTAGAGAAATGATTTCACCATATTGGTCAGGCTGGTCTCAAACTCCTGACCTCAGGCAATCCACCTGCCTCAGCCTCCCAGTTTTGCCCATTTTTAAATAAGTTATTTATGTTTTTGCTGTTGAGTTGTTTAAGTTTCTTATATAATCTGGGCATTAACTCCTTAGCAGATGTATAGTTTGCAAATATTGTATCCCATTCTGTAAGTTGTTTTTTCACTCTGTTAAGTTTCCTTTGCTGTGCAAAAGCATTTTAGTTTGATGAAACCCCATTTATCTATTTTTGCTTTTGTTGCCTGTGCTTTTGACGTCTCATTTAAAAAATCCTTGTACAACCCAAAGTTATAGAGAATTTCCCACATGTTATCTTCTAGTAGTTTTTCATAGTTTTCAATCTTACCTTTAGGTCTTTAATCGCATTTGAGTTGATTTTGTATAAGGTAAAAGATAGGGGTCTGATTTCATTATCCCACATATAGATATCCAATCTTCTCAGTACCATTTAATGAAGACACTGTCTTTACCCCTGTGTGTGCTCTTGACTCCTTTTTTGAAAATCAGTTGACTTTAGGTATGAGAATTTATTTCTGAGCTGTATATTCTCTTCCATTGGTCTATGTGTTTGCTTTATGGCAGTGCCATGCTGTTTTGCTTACTATGGCTTTGTAGTATATTTTGAAGTCAGGTAGTGTGGTGCCTCCAGCTTTGTTATTTTTGCACAGGATTGCTTTGGTTATTTGGGGTCTTTTCTGGTTTCATACAAATTTTAGGGTATTTTTTTCTATTTCTGTGAAGAATTTCATTGTTATTTTGATAGGGATTGCATTGAATCTGTAGGACATTTTGTTAGTATGGTCATTTCAATAGTATCAATTCTTCCATTCCATGAGTATATAGTGTCCATTTTTTGTGTATTGTAAATTTTTCCATCAGTGTGTTATAGTTTTCATTGAAGAGATCTTTCACGACCTTGATTAAATTTATCTGCAGATTTCTTGGTAGCTATTGTAAATGGAATTCCTTTCTTGATGACTTTTTCAGATAGTTCACTATTAGTGTATAGAAACACCACTGAATTTTCTGTGTTGATTTTGTATACTACAACTTTACTGAATTTATTTATGATTTCTAGTAGTTTTTGGTCAAGTCTTTAGGGTTCTCACTCTATATAAGTATATATAGAAAGAACCCTAAAGAGAGAGAGATCATATATATCTATATGATCATATATATAGATGTATACATATGTATGTGAGATCACATTTTCTACAAACAGAAACAATCTGACTTCCTTCTTTCCAGTTTGGATCCCTCTTATTTATTTCTTTTGTCTAATTGCTCTGGCTCTGACCTCCAGTACTATGCTAAATAGAAGTGGTAGAAGTTGACATCCTTGTCTTCCTCCATATCATAGAGGAAAAGCATTTAACTATTCACCATAAATAAGATGTTAGCTGTGGGTTTGTCACATATGGCCTTTACTGCGTTGAGGTACACTCCTATACCTACTTTCTTGACAGTTTTTATCATAAACGAATGTTGACTTTTGTCAAGTGTTCTTTTTGCATCTGTTGAAATGATCACATGGTTTTTGTTTTTCTTTCTATTGTGGTGGTGTATCATATTTACTGATTTGTGCATGTTAAGCCATCCTTTCATCCCTGGGATGAATCCCACTTGATTATAGTGAATACTCTTTTTAGTGTGCTGTCGAAGTCAGTTCACTTGTATCTTGTTGAGAATTTTTGTATCTATGTTCTTCAGGAATATTGGCCCGTTATTTTCATTTTGTGCGTGTCTTTGTCTGGTTTTAGAATCAGGATATTGCGAGCCTCATAAGATGAGTATGGAAGTATTCCTTCCTCATTACTTTTGTGGAAAAGTTTGTGGAGAATTGGTAGTTATTCTTTAACTGTTTGGTAGAATTCAGCAGTGAAGACATCAGGTCCTGGGTGTTGGTTGTTGTTGTTGTTGTTTTGATGGAAGATGTTTTATTATTGATTCAATTTCCAAACTCATTATTGATGTGTTCAGATGTTATATTTCCTCACAATTTAATCTGGGTAGTTGTATGTGTGCAGAAATTTATTCATTTTATTCTACATTATCAAATTTGTTGGCATATAGTTATGAGTAATGTCTTACAATCCCTTATATTTCTGTGGTGTATCAGTTGTAATGTCTCCTTTTTCATCTTTTATTTATTTGAATTTTCTCTCCTTTTGTCTTAGTTTAGCTAAAGGTTTGTCAGTTTTACCTTTACACTTTGTCTTATTTATCTTTTGAAATATTTTTTAGTGTCTGTTTCCTTTATATCTGCTGTGAGCTTTATTATTTCCTTCCTTCTACCAATTTTGGGTTTAGTTTGTTTTTGATGTTCTAGTTACTTGAAGTGTATAATTTTGCTTTGTGATTTGAAAATCTTTCTTCATTTTTGGTGTAGGCTTTTATTGCTATAAATTTCCCTCTTAGAACTGCTTTTGCTACGTTCCATAGGTTTGGGTATGTTGGATTTTCATTCTTACTTGTCTCAGTGACTTTTGAAATTTTCCTATTAATGTCTTAATGAGACCTATTGATTTCTTGGGTGCATGCTATTTAATTTCCATGTTTTTATAAAATTTCCAAGGGCTTTCCTGTTGTTGATTTCTGGCTTTATATCACTGTAATCAGAAAAGATACTTCATATGATATCTGTCTTCTTAAGTTTGTTAAGACTTATTATGTGTCATAATGTATGATTTGTCCTAGAGAATGTTTGGTGTACAGTTGAGAATAATTTGTATTCTGCAGCTGCTGGATGATGTATTAGTCTGTTTTCATACTGCTGATAAAGACATACCCGAGACTGGGTAATTTACAGAGAAAAAGAGGTTTAGTGGACTCATAGTTCCACGTGGCTGGGGAGGTCTCCCAATCATGATGGAAGGCGAAAGGCACATCTTACATGGTGGCAAACAAAATAGAATTGAGAACCAAGTGAAAGGGTTCCCCCTTATAAAACCATCAGATCTTGTTAGACGTACACACTACCACAAGAACATTATGGGGGAAACCGCCCCCATGATTCAATTATCTCCCACTGGTTCCCTCCCACAACATGTATGAATTATGGGAGCTATAATCAAGATGAGATTTCGGTGGGGATATACAGCCAAACCATATCAGGTGAGATCTTCTTTACCTGCTAGGTCCATTTGGTCTATGGTATAGTTTGAGTCTGTCATTTTTTGGTTGATTTTCTCTTCATATAATCTGTCCATTTTTAAAGTGGAGTGTTGAAATTTCCTACTAATATTGTATTGCAGTCTATCTCTACCTTTAAATCTAATATTTGCTTTACATATCTGGTTGTTCTGGTGTTGGGTACATATATAGTTACACCTAAGTAACATATATGTTACGTCCTCTTATTGAATTGGACCTTATCATTTCATTATACAGTGACATTCTTTTTTTATATAGTTTTTTTATTTAAAGCCTTTTAAAATATGACATGACTGTGGCTACTCCTGCTTGCTTTTCATTTGTTTGCATAATATATATTTTTCCATCTCTTCACTTTCAGTCTATTTGTCTTTAATAGTGAGGTAAGTATCATGTAGGCAGCACATAGGTGGGTTTTGCTATCTGAATCCATTCATCCACTTTATATCTTTTAAGTAGAGTTTAATCCACTTCTATTCAAGTTTATTATTGATAAATTAGGACTTCCTTCTACCATTTCATTACCTGTTTTTTAGATTACTTGTTCACTTCTTCCTTTCTTATTGTTCATCTCTCTAGTTTGGTGGTTTTCTGTGGTGCTAAGCTTTGTTTCTTTTCCCTTTTTTGGTGTGTGTGTGTGTATCTGCTGTAATTTATTTCTTTCTGGTAAGTGAAACTAACATACAGAGTCCTGTATTTGTAACAGACTATTTTACACTGATAACAACTTAACTTCTGTCACATAAAAATACTCTTGACTTCTCCCCCTCACACACACAATTTATACTTTTGTTACCTTACATTGCATCTTTATGAATGGTAGACTCAATGGAACATAGGATCTATGTCACAACTAAATCAATTATTTAATGGCAGCATTAAAGCAGGCCAAAGAATGTGAAAAACTGGTGTGGGTGTATTTAACTTTTTAAAAGCTATGTTTCATAATGTTTTCATTAAAAAGTCTTTATCAGTTTGCTAAAGCCTAATTTTTACAACCAGCCACCATAGATTTTACAGGATAAATATATTATTTCAGTGGTAATTGAAGCAGAATTTTTGTTGCTCTTCTTACCCTTAGAGATTGTGTATTATCCTCAGACGTAATTCTTTGATTTTTTTTCTTTTCATGTTGTTACACATAGTTACCAACAATCAACGTGAGAATAACCTTTGAATATTTTCAAGCATTAAGATTTGTTTATACAGCTGCACAATTAGACAACCAACACTCTTGGGTCTTTACCTCTCAGCATTCACCTGATTATTAACTTAAAGGTATGATGGGAAAAGTATCAATTTTTCTTGGTCACCTAGATTTAGAAATATGTAATAACTATAAGCTTGGGTCTGCTTCTTCAGAAGCCTAGGAAGTGGAGTGATGGTTCTCTGAAGAGGCTGGAAACAAAGTATGTGTTTCCAGAAGGCTTAATAGAATATGTTGAGACATAGGCCATTAACACAAAAGTGAAAGAAATGCAAAAAATGTATGAAAGTAAGGATTTGAGAAGGGAAATTTTATTTTTAAGTCTAAGATTCCTATGAATTATATGAAAGTAAATGTCCTATCCCTAAAATTAGCCAAAGGAAGCACTTCACTTATCAATGTGATATGACTTTTCATACTCTTATCTAAAGATATCCTAAACTAAGATCCAGTTTTCTAAGAAAAGACCTTTTACTCATGCTTTAAAGCATGTTAGATGATTCCTACCACATCACATCATGTTGTTTACATGTATGATTTAAACTGCATTTATTCTTCAACTCACTGGTTCCTTAGGCTTCTTATCTTTCCTTGCACGCTTAGATAATTTTATGTAAAATTGATTTTTAGAAGTTTAGTTGCTGGGCGTAGTGGCTGTCACCTGTACACCCAGTACTTTTGGAATTCAAGGCAGGTGGATTTCTTGAGTCTTGGAGTTTGAGGCCTGCGTGGGAAAGATGACAAACCCCATTTGTACAAAAATAAAAATATTAGCTGGATATGGTGGCACATGCCTGTGGTCCCAGCTACCCCAAGTCTGAGGTGGGTGGATGGCTTGAGTCCGAGAGGCAGAGGTGTGAGCCAAGATCATGCCCTGCTCTTCACCCTGGGCAACGAAGCCAGACACTGTTTCAAAAAAAAAAATCTAGTGAGATTAGATTTCTATTTCTATGTGATTCAAAATTAGGAGAACTTCAAGGCTAATGAATATTAAAAAATGGCCATTGCTACTTGCATGTTCTATGAAGCCAGCATACACAGCAACGTGCAACCTAAAAACCAAGCTACTTAATATGTAGCTTAGATTTCAGATTTGATTGTCTTTGAGGTTTCATTATTACAGAGATCAATTGCCAGACCAAATATAGACTAATTATGTACTTGGTCTTTTTTCATGTGAAACATCCCAGCCTTGGGTATAAATTAAGAGCAAATACGGATGTTTATACCGATAGCGGTGTAGATATTTCAATGTTTATACAGTTAGCGGTGTAGATATTTCCATGTCTATACAGATAGCGGTGTGGACATTTCCATGTTTATACAGATAGTGGTGTAGATATTTCCATGTTTATAGAGATAGCGGTATAGATATTTCCATGTTTATACAGATAGCGGTGCAGATATTTCCATGTATATACAGATAGCGGTGTAGATATTTCCATGTTTATACAGATGGCAGTGTAGATATTTCCATGTTTATAGAGATGGCAGTGTAGATATTTCCATATTCCTACAGATGGCGGTGTAGGTATTTCCATGTTCATACAGATGGCGGTGAAGATATTTGCATGTTCATACAGATGAATGTGTACATATTTCCATGATCATACAGATGGTGGTGTGGATATTTCCATGTTCATACAGATTTCGCGGTAGGTATTTCCAAGTTCATACAGATGGCGGTGTAGATATTTCCATGTTCATACAGATGGCGGTGTAGATATTTCCATGTTTATAGAGATTGCGGTGAAGATATTTCCATGTTTATACAGATGGCCGTGTAGATATTCCCATTTTTATTCAGATGGCGGTGTAAATATTTCCATTTTATACAGATAGCGGTGTAGATATTTCCATGTTCATACAGATTGCGGTGAAGATATTTCCATCTTTATAGAGATAGCGGTGTAGATATTTCCATGTTCATACAGATAGCGGTTTAGATATTTCCATGTTTATAGAGATGGCGGTGTAGATATTTCCAAGTTCATACAGATGGCGGAGTAGATATTTCCATGTTTATAGAGATGGTGGTGTAGATATTTCCATGTTTATACAGATGGCGGTGCAGATATTTCCATGTTTATAGAGATAACGGTGTAGATATTTCCATGTTTATGAACATAGCGGTGTAAATATTTCCATGTTTATAGAGACAGCGGTGTAGACATTTCCATGTTAATAGAGATAGCATTCTAGATATTTCCATGTTTCTACAGATATCGGTGTAGATATTTCAATGTTCATACAGATAGTAGTGTAGATATCTCCATGTTTATAGAGATAGCGGTGTAGACACTTCCCTGTTTTACAGATAGTAGTGTTGATATTTCCATGTTTATACAGATAGCGGTGTAGATATTTCCATGTTCATACAGATAGCGGTGTAGGTATTTCCATGTTCATACAGTTAGCGGTGTAGATATTTCCATGTTCATACAGATGGCGGTGTAGATATTTCCCTGTTCATACAGATAGCAGTGTAGATATTTCCATGTTCATACAGATAGCGTTGTAGATACTTCGATGTTCATTCAGATGGCGGAGTAGTTATTTCCGTGTTTATAGAGATAGCATTGTAGATGCCTCCATGTTTATACAGATGGCGCTGTAGATATTTTCATGTTCATGCAGATAGCGGTGTAGGTGTTTCCATGTTTATAGAGATGGCGGTGTAGATATTTTCTTGTTTATAGAGATAGCGGTGAAGATATTTCCATGATCATAGAGATCGCGGTGTAGATATTTCCATGTTTATACAGATAGCAGTGTAGGTATTTCCATGTTCATACAGATAGCGGTGTAGATATTTGCATCTTTATGCAGGTGGCAGTGTAGATATTTAAATGTTCATATAGATGACGGTGTAGATATTTCCATGATTATAGAGAGGGCGGTGTTTGTGTTTCCATGTTTATACAGATGGCGGTGTAGATATTTCCATGTTTATACAGATGGCGGTGTAGATATTTCCATGTTTATAGAGATGGCGGTGTGGATATTTCCATGTTTACACAGATGGCAGTGTAGATATTTCCATGTATACACAGATAGCGTTGCAGATATTTCTATGTTTATAGAGATAGCGGTGTAGATATTTCCATGTTTATACAGATGGCGGTGTACATATTTCCATCTTTATAGTGATGGTGTTGTAGATATTTCCATGTTCATAGAGAGGGCGGTATAGATATTTCCGTGTTTATGAAGATGGTGGTGTAGATATTTCCATGTTTATAGAGATGGCGGTTTAGATATTTTCATGTTTATAGAGATAGCCGTGTAGATACTTCCATGTTCATACAGATGGCGCTGTAGATATTTTCATGTTCATACAGGTAGCTGTGTAGATATTTCCATGTTTATAGAGATGGCGGTGTAGATATTTCCTTGTTTATACGGATAGCGGTGTAGATATTTCCATGTTTACAGAGGTAGCGGTGTAGATATTTCCATGTTTATGCAGATAGCGGTGTAGATATTTAAATGTTTATAGAGATAGTGGTGTAGATATTTCCATGTCCATACTGATTGCGGTGTAGATATTTATTTCCATCTTTATACAGACGGTGGTGTAGATATTTCCATATTCACACAGATGGCTGTGGAGATGTTTAAATGTTTATAGAGATGGCAGTGTAGATATTTCCATGTTTCTACAGATGGCGGTGTAGATATTTCCATGTTTATAGAGATAGCGGTGTAGATATCTAGATGTTTATACATACAGCGGTGTGGATATTTCCATGTTCATGCAGTAGCGGTGTAGATATTTCTATGTATATACAGATAGCGGTGTGGAGATTTCCATGTTTTTACAGATGGCAGTGTAGATATTTCCATGTTTATAGAGATGGCGGAGTAGCTATTTCCTTGTTTATACAGATAGCGGTGTAGATATTTGCATGTTTATAGAGATAGCGGTGTAGATATTTCCATGTTCATACAGATAGCGGTGTAGATTTTCCATGTTCATACAGATGGCGGTGTAGATATTTCAATGTTTATACAGGTAGTAGTGTAGATATCTCCATGTTTATAGAGATAGCGGTGTAGAAACGTCCCTGTTTTGCAGATAGCAGTGTAGATATTTCCATGTTTATACAGATAGCGGTGTAGATATTTCCATGTTTATACAGATAGCTGTGAAGATATTTCCATGTTTATAAAGATAGCGGTGTAGATATTTCCATGTTCATACAAATAGCGGTTTAGGTATTTTCATGTTTATACAGATAGCGGTGTAGATATTTCCATGTTTTTACAGATATCCTTGTAGATATTTCCATGGTTATACAGATGGCGGTGTAGATATTTCCATGTTTATACAGATGGCGGTGTATGTATTTCTTTGTTTATGGAGATGGCGGTCTAGATACTTTCATGTTTAAGGAGATAGCGGTGTAGTTATTTCCATGTTTAGAGAGATAGCGGAGTTGATATTTCCATGTTCATTCAGATAGCGGTGTAGATATTTCCATGTTCATACAGATAGCGGTGTAGATACTTCCATGTTCATTCAGATGGCGGGGTAGTTATTGCCATGTTTATAGAGATAGCGTTGAAGATGCCTCTATGTTTATACAGATGGCGGTGTAGATATATTCATTTTCATACGGATAGCGGTGTAGGTATTTCCATGTTTATAGAGATGGCGGTGTAGATATTTCCTTGTTTATACAGATAGCGGTGAAGATATTTCCATGTTCATAGAGATAGCTCTGTAGATATTTCCAAGTTTATGCAGATAGCAGTGTAGGTATTTAGATGTTCATACAGATAGCGGTGTAGATATTTGCATTTTTATGCATTTGGTGGCGTAGATATATAATGTTCATACAGATGGCGGTGTAGATATTTCCATGGTTATAGAGAGGGCGGTGTTGATGTTTCCTTGTTTATACAGATGGCAGTGTATATATTTCCATGTTTATACAGATGGCGGTGTAGATATTTCCATGTTCATACAGATAGCCGTGTAGATATTTCCATGTTCAAACAGATGGCGGTGTAGATATTTTAATGTTTATACAGATAGTAGTGTAGATATCTCCATGTTTATAGAGATAGCGGTGTAGACACTTCCCTGTTTTGCAGATAGCAGTGTAGATATTACCATCTTTATACAGATAGCGGTGTAGATATTTCCATGTTTATACAGATAGCGTTGTAGATATTTCCATGCTTATACACTTAGCGGTGTAGATATTTCCATCCTTATACACTTAGCGGTGTAGATATTTCCATGTTTATACAGATAGCGGTGTATTTCCATCTTTATAGTGATGGCGCTGTGGATATTTCCATGTTCAAACAGATGGCACTGTAGAAATTTCCATGTTTACACAGATAGCGGTGTAGACATTTCCATGTTTACACAGATACCGTTGTAGATATTTCCATGTTTATAGAGATAGCGGTGTAGATATTTCCATGTTTACACAGATAGCTGTGAAGATATTTCCATGTTTATAAAGATAGCGGTGTAGATATTTCCATGTTCATACAGATAGCGGTTTAGGTATTTTCATGTTTATACAGATAGTGGTGTAGATATTTCCATGTTTTTACAGATAGCCTTGTAGATATTTAAATGTTTAAACTGATGGCGGTGTAGATATTTCCATGTTTATACAGATGGTGGTGTAGGTATTTCCATGTTTATGGAGATGGCGGTCTAGATACTTTCATGTTTAAGGAGATAGCGGTGTAGTTATTTCCATGTTCATATAGTAGCGGTGTAGATATTTCTATGTATATACTGATAGCGATGTGGATATTTCCATGCTTTTACAGATGGCAGTGTAGATATTTCCATGTTTATAGAGATGGCGGTGTAGCTATTTCCTTGTTTATACAGATAGCGGTGTAGATATTTGCATAGTTATAGAGATAGCGGTGTAGATATTTCCATGTTCATACAGATAGTGGTGTAGATATTTCCATGTTCATCCAGATGGCGGTGTAGATATTTCCATGGTCATACAGATGGCGGTGTAGATATTTCCATGTTTACAGAGATAGCGGTGTAGATATTTCCATATTGTTACACATAGCGGTGCAGATATTTCCAAGTTTATAGAAATGGCGGTGTAGATATTTCCATGTTTCTACAGATAGCGGTATGGATATTTCCATGTTTATACAGATGGCGGTGTAGATATTTCCATGTTTGTAGAAATGGCAGTCTAGATATTTCCATGTTTATAGAGATAGTGGTGTAGATATTTCCAAGTTTATAGAGATAGCGGTGTAGGTATTTCCATGTTTATACACATAGCGGTGTAGATATTTCCATGTTTATACAGATAGCGGTGTAGATATTTCCATGTTTATACAGATAGCAGTGTAGATATTTCCATGTACATAAAGATGGCGGTGTAGATATTTCCATGTTTATACAGATTGTAGTGTAGATATCTCCATGTTTATAGAGATAGCGGTGTAGACACTTCCCCGTTTTGCAGATAGCAGTGTAGATATTTCCATGTTTATACACATAGCGGTGTAGATATTTCCATGTTTATACAGATAGCGGTGAAGATATTTCCATGTTTATACAGATAGCAGTGTACATATTTCCATGTTTATACAGATAGCGGTGTAGATATTTCTATGTTTATACACATAGCGTTGTAGATATTTCCATGCTTATACACTTAGCGGTCTAGATATTTCCATGTTTATACAGATAGCGGTGAAGGTATTTCCATCTTTATAGTGATGGGGCTGTGCATATTTCCATGTTCAAACATATGGCGGTGTAGAAATTTCCATGTTTACACAGATAGCGGTGTAGACATTTCCATGTTTACAGAGATACCGTTGTAGATATTTCCATGTTTATAGAGATAGCGGTGTAGATATTTCCATGTTTATACAGATAGCTGTGTAGATATTTCCATTTTTATACAGATAGCTGTGTAGATATTTCCATGTTTACAGAGGTAGCGGTGTAGATATTTCCATGTTTATGCAGATAGCGGTGTAGATATTTAAATGTTTATACATATAGCGGTGTAGATATTACCATGTCCATACTGATTGCGGGGTAAATATTTATTTCCATCTTTATACAGATGGTGGTGTAGATATTTCCATATTCACACAGATGACTGTGGAGATATTTAAATGTTTATAGAGATGGCAGTGTAGATATTTCCATGTTTCTACAGATGGCGGTTTAGATATTTCCATGTTTATAGAGATAGCGGTGTAGATATCTGGATGTTTATACATACAGCGGTGTAGATTTTTCCATGTTCATACAGTAGGGGTGTAGATATTTCTATGTATATACAGATAGCGGTGTGGATATTTCCATGTTTTACAGATGGCAGTGTAGATATTTCCATGTTTATAGAGATGGCAGTGTAGCTATTTCCTTGTTCATACAGAAAGCGGTGTAGATATTTGCATGTTTATACAGATAGCGGTGTAGATATTTCCAAGTTCATACAGATAGCGGTGTAGATATTTCCATATTCATCCAGATGGCGGTGTAGATATTTCCATGGTCATACAGATTGCGGTGTAGATATTTCCATGTTTACAGAGAAAGCGGTGTAGATATTTTCATCTTGATACACATAGCGGTGCAGATATTTCCAAGTTTATAGAGATAGCGGTGTAGATATTTCCATGTTTATACAGATGGCCATGTAGATATTTCCATGTTCATACAGATGTCGGTGTAGCTATTTCCATGTTTACACAGATGGCAGTGTAGATATTTCCATGTATACACAGATAGCGTTGTAGATATTTCTATGTTTATAGAGATAGCGGTGTAGATATTTCCATGTTTATATAGATGGCGGTGTGCATATTTCCATCTTTATAGAGATGGCGTTGGAAATATTTCCATGTTCATACAGAGGGGCGTATAGATATTTCCGTGTTTATAAAGATGGCGGTGTAGATATTTCCGTTTTTAGAGAGATGGCGGTTTAGATATTTTCATGTTTATAGAGATAGCCGTGTAGATACTTCCATGTTTATACAGATGGCGCTGTAGATATTTTCATGTTCATACAGATAGCGGTGTAGATATTTCCATGTTTATAGAGATGGCAGTGTAGATATTTCCTTGTTTAAACAGATAGCGGTGTAGATATTTCCATGTTAACAGAGGAAGCGGTGTAGATATTTCCATGATTTCGCAGATAGCGGTGTAGATATTTAAATGTTTATACAGATAGTGGTGTGGATATTTCCACGTCCATACTGATTGCGGAGTAGATATTTATTTCCATCTTTATACAGATGGTGGTGTAGATATTTCCATGTTGATACACATAGCGCTGCAGATATTTCCAAGTTTATAGAGATAGCGGTGTAGATATTTCCATGTTTATACAGATAGCTGTGTAGATATTTCCATGTTTATAGAAATGGCGGTCTAGATATTTCCATGTTTATAGAGATAGTGGTGTAGATATTTCCAAGTTGATAGAGATAGCGGTGGAGGTATTTCCATGTTTATACAGATAGCGGTGTAGATATTCCCATGTTTATACAGATAGCGGTGTAGATATTTCCATTTTTATACAGATAGCAGTGTAGATATTTCCATGTACATACAGAGAGCGGTGTAGATATTTCCACATTTATAGAGATGGCGGTGTAGATATTTCCATGTTCATACAGATGGCGGTGTAGATATTTCCATGTTTATAGAGATGGCGGTGTAGATATTTCATGTTTATACTGATGGCGGTGTAGATATTTCCATGTTTATAGAGATGGTGGTGTAGATATTTCCATGTTTACACAGATAGCGGTGTAGATATTTCCAATTTTACACAGATAGCGCTGTAGGCATTTCCATGTTTACACAGAAAACGTTGTAGTTATTCGCATGGTTATAGAGATAATGGTGTAGTTATTTCCATGTTTATACAGATAGCGGTGAAGAGATTTCCATGTTGACACAGATAGCGGTGTGGATATTTACCTGTTTATACAGATAGCGGAGTAGATATTTCCATGTTTATACTGATAGCGGTGGAGATATTTCCATGTTTATACAGATAGCGGTGTAGATATTTCCATGTTTATACAGATAGCGGTGTAGATATTTCCATGTTTATAGAGATAGCGGTGTAGATATTTCCATGTTTATACAGATAGCGGTGTAGATATTTCCATGTTTATACAGATAGCGGTGTAGATATTTACCTGTTTATAGAGATGGCGGTCTATATATTTTCTCGTTTACACAGATTGCGCTGTAGATGTTTCCATGTTTATAGAGATAGCAGTGTAGAGATTTCCAATTTTATACAGATAGCAATGTCGATATTTCCATGTTCATGCAGATAGCGGTGTAGATATTTCCACGTTTATAGAGATTGAGGTGTAGATATTTCCGTGTTTATACAGAGAGCGGTGCAGATATTTCCATCTTAATACAGATGGCGCTGTAGATATTTCCATGTTGCTACAGATGGTGGTGTAGATATTTCCATGTTCATACAGATGGTGGTGTAGATATTTCGAAGTTTATAGAGATAGCGGTGTAGTTATTTCCATGTTTATAGAGAAAGCTGTGTAGATATTTCAATGTATATGCAGATTGCTGTGCAGATATTTCCATGTTAATGCAGATAGCGGTGTAGATATTTCCATGTTCATCCAGGTGCCGGTGTAGGTATATCCATGTTCATACAGGTGGCGGTGAAGATATTTCCATGTTCATACAGATTGCAGTGTAGTTACTTCCATGTTCATACAAATCACGGTGTAGATATTTCCATGTTCATAGAGATGGAGGTGTAGATATTTCTATGTTCATACAAGTGGCGGTGTAGTGATTTCCATGTTCATAGAGATGGTAGTGTAGATATTTCCATGTTTATACAGATAGAAGTGTAGTTATTGCCATGTTTATAGAGATAGCAGTATATATATTTCCATTGATATACAGATAGCTGTGTAGATATTTGCATGTTCATACAGATAGCGGTGTAGATATTTCCATGTTCATACAGATAGCGGTGTAGATATTTCCATGCGGATACAGATGGCGGGGTAGATATTTCCATGTTTATACAGATGGCGGTCTAGATATTTCCAAGTTTATAGAGATAGTGGTGTAGTTATTTCCAAGTTTATAGAGATAGCAGTGTAGCTATTTCCATGTTTATACAGATAGCGGTGTAGATATTTCCATGTTTATACAGATAGCGGTGTAGATATTTCCATGTTTATAGAGATGGCGGTCAAGATATTTCCTTGTTTATTCAGATTGAGTTGTAGATATTTCCATGTTTATAGAGATAGCGGTGTAGATATTTCCATTTTTATACAGATAGCAATGTACATATTTCCATGTTCATACAGATAGCGGTGTAGATATTTCCATGTTCATACAGATAGCGATGTAGATATTTCCATATTTATAGAAATAGCTGTGTAGATATTTCCATGTTTATACAGATAGCGGTGTAGATATTTCCATGTTTATACAGATAGCTGTGCCGATATTTCCATGTTTATACAGATAGCAGTGTAGATATTTCAATGTTTACGCAGATAGCGGTATAGATATTTCCATGTTTATACAGATGGTGGTGTAGATATTTCCGTGTTTATAGAGATGGCGGTCTAGATATTTCCAAGTTTACAGAGATAGTGGTGTAGTTATTTCCAAGTTTATAGAGACGCGTTGTAGATATTTCCATGTTTATGCAGATAGCGGTGAAGATATTTCCAGGTTTATACAGATAGCGGTGTAGATATTTCCATGTTCATGCAGATAGCAGTGTAGATATTTCCATGTTCATGCAGATAGCGGTGTAGATATTTCCATGTTCATCCAGATGGCGGTGAAGATATTTCCATGTTCATACAGATGGCTGTGTATATATTTCCATGTTTATACAGATAGCAGTGTAGATATTTCCATGTTTATAGAGATAGTGGTGTAGATAATTTCAATTTTATACAGATAGCAGTGTAGATATTTCCAAGTTCATACAGATAGCGGTGTAGATATTTCCACGTTTATAGAGATGGCGGTGTAGATATATCCATGTTCATACAGATGGCGGTGTAGATATTTCCATGTTTTTAGAGATGGCGGTGTAGATATTTTCACGTTTACACAGATGGCGGTGGAGATATTTCCATGTTTACACAGATAGTGGTGCAGACATTTCCATGTTTACACAGATAGCGGTGTGGATATTTCCATATTAATGCAGATAGCGTTGTAGATATTTCCATGTTTATACAGATAGCGGTGTAGATATTTCCATCTTAATACAGATGGCGGTGTAGATATGTCCATGTTCGTACAGATGGTGGTGTAGATATTTCCATGTTCATACAGATGGCGGTGTAGATATTTTGAAGTTTATAGAGGTAGCGTGGTAGTTATTTCCATATTTATAGAGAAATCTCTGTAGATATTTCCATGTATATGCAGATACCTGTGTAGATATTTCCATGTTCATGCAGATAGCGGTGTAGATATTTCCATGTTCATCCAGATGACGGTGTAGATATATCCATGTTCATACAGATGGCGGTGAAGATATTTCCATGTTCATACAGATGGCGGTGTAGATATTTCCATGTTCATACACATGGCGGTGTAGATATTTCCATGTTCATAGAGATGGCGGTGTAGATATTTCCATGTTCACACATATGGCGGTGTAGATATTTCCATGTTCATAGAGATGGCGGTGTAGATATTTCATTGTTTGTACAGATAACAGTGTAGCTATTTCCATTATTATAGAGATAGCAGTGTAGATATTTCCATTGATATACAGATAGCTGTGTAGATATTTGCATGTTCATACCGATAGTGGTGTAGATATTTCCATGCTCATACAGATAGCGGTGTAGATATTTCCATATTCATACAGATAGCGGTGCAGATATTTCCATGTTCATACAGATAGCGGTGTAGTTATTTCCATGTTCATGCAGATATTGGTGTAAATATTTCCATGTTCATACAGTTAGCGGTGTAGATATTTCCACGTTCATACAGATGGCGGAGCAGATATCTACATGTTGATACAGATGGCGGTGTAGATATTCAAATGTTCGCACGGATGGCAGTGTAGATATTTCCATGTTCATACAGGTGGCGGTGTAGATATTTCATTGTTTTTACAGATAGCAGTGTAGTTATTTCCATGTTTATAGAGATAGCAGTGTAGATATTTCCGTTGATATACAGATAGCTGTGTAGATATTTGCATGTTCATACAGATAGCGGTGTAGATATTTCCATGTTCGTACAGATAGCGGTGTAGATATTTCCATGTTCATACAGATAGCGGTGTAGATATTTCCATGTTCATACAGATAGCAGTGTAGATATTTCCATGTTCATACAGATAGCGGTGTAGATATTTCCATGTTCATACAGATGGCAGTGTAGATATTTCCATGTTTTTAGAGATGGCGGTGTAGATATTTTCACGTTTACACAGATGGCGGTAGAGATATTTCAATGTTTACACTGATAGCGGTGCAGACATTTCCATGTTTACACAGATAGTTGGGCAGATAATTCCATGTTTATACAGATAGCGGTGTAGATATTTCCATGTTCATACAAATGGGGGTGTAGATATTTCCATGTTCATACAGATGGCGGTGTAGATATTTCCATGTTCGCACGGATGGCAGTGTAGATATTTCCATGTTCATACAGGTGGCGGTGTAGATATTTCCATGTTTATACAGATAGCAGTGTAGTTATTTCCATGTTTATAGAGATAGCAGTGTAGATATTTCCATTGATATACAGATAGCTGTGTAGATATTTGCATGTTCATACAGATGGCGGTGTAGATATTTCGAAGTTTATAGAGATAGCGCTGTAGTTATTTCCATATTTATAGAGAAATCTGTGTAGATATTTCCATGTTCATCCAGATGGCGGTGAAGATATTTCCATGTTCATACAGATGGCTGTGTAGCTATTTCCATGTTCATACACATGGCGGTGTAGATATTTCCATGTTCATAGAGATGGCGGTGTAGATATTTCCATGTTCATAAAAATGGCAGTGTAGATATTTCCGTGTTCATAGAGATGGCAGTGTAGATATTTCCATGTTTATACACATAGCAGTGTAGTTATTTTCGTGTTTATAGAGATAGCAGTGTAGATATTTCCATTGGTATACAGATAGCTGTGTAGATATTTGCATGTTCATACAGATAGCGGTGTAGATATTTCCATGTTCAAACTGATAGCGGTGTAGATATTTCCATGTTCATACAGATGGTGGTGTAGATATTTCCATGTTAATACAGATGGCGGTGTAGATATTTACATGTTCATACAGATGGCGGTGTAGATATTTCCATGTTCGTACGAATGGCGGTGTAGATATTTCCATGTTCATACAGGTGGCGGTGTAGATATTCCCATGTTTTTACAGATAGCTGTGTAGTCATTCCCATGTTTATAGAGATAGCAGTGTAGATATTTCCATTGATATACAGATAGCTGTGTAGATATTTGCATGTTCATACAGATAGCGGTGTAGATTTTCCATGTTCATACAGATGGCGGTGTAGATATTTCAATGTTTATACAGATAGTAGTGTAGATATCTCCATGTTTATAGAGATAGCGGTGTAGACACTTCCCTGTTTTGCAGATAGCAGTGTAGATATTACCATGTTTATACAGATAGCGGTGTAGATATTTCCATGTTTATACAGATAGCGTTGTAGATATTTCCATGCTTATACACTTAGCGGTGTAGATATTTCCATGTTTATACAGATAGCGTTGTAGATATTTCCATGCTTATACACTTAGCGGTGTAGATATTTCCATCCTTATACACTTAGCGGTGTAGATATTTCCATGTTTATACAGATAGCGGTGTAGGTATTTCCATCTTTATAGTGATGGCGCTGTGGATATTTCCATGTTCAAACAGATGGCACTGTAGAAATTTCCATGTTTACACAGATAGCGGTGTAGACATTTCCATGTTTACACAGATACTGTTGTAGATATTTCCATGTTTATAGAGATAGCGGTGTAGATATTTCCATGTTTACACAGATAGCTGTGAAGATATTTCCATGTTTATAAAGATAGCGGTGTAGATATTTCCATGTTCATACAGATAGCGGTTTAGGTATTTTCATGTTTATACAGATAGCGGTGTAGATATTTCCATGTTTTTACAGACAGCCTTGTAGTTATTTAAATGTTTAAACTGATGGCGGTGTAGATATTTCCATGTTTATACAGATGGTGGTGTAGGAATTTCCATGTTTATGGAGATGGCGGTCTAGATACTTTCATGTTTAAGGGGATAGCGGTGTAGTTATTTCCATGTTCATATAATAGCGGTGTAGATATTTCTATGTATATACTGATAGCGATGTGGATATTTCCATGCTTTTACAGATGGCAGTGTAGATATTTCCATGTTTATAGAGATGGCGGTGTAGCTATTTCCTTGTTTATACAGATAGCGGTGTAGATATTTGCATAGTTATAGAGATAGCGGTGTAGATATTTCCATGTTCATATAGATAGCGGTGTAGATATTTCCATGTTCCTCCAGATGGCGGTGTAGATATTTCCATGGTCATACAGATAGCGGTGTAGATATTTCCATGTTTACAGAGATAGCGGTGTAGATATTTCCATGTTGTTACACATAGCGGTGCAGATATTTCCAAGTTTATAGAGATGGCGGTGTAGATATTTCCATGTTTCTACAGATAGCGGTATGGATATTTCCATGTTTATACAGATGGCGGTGTAGATATTTCCATGTTTGTAGAAATGGCAGTCTAGATATTTCCATGTTTATAGTGATAGTGGTGTAGATATTTCCAAGTTTATAGAGATAGCGGTGTAGGTATTTCCATGTTTATACACATAGCGGTGTAGATATTTCCATGTTTATACAGATAGCGGTGTAGATATTTCCATGTTTATACAGATAGCAGTGTAGATATTTCCATGTACATACAGATGGCGGTGTAGATATTTCCATGTTTATACAGATGGTGGTGTAGATATCTCCATGTTTATAGAGACAGCGGTGTAGATATTTCCATGTTCATACAGATAGCGGTGTAGATATTTCCATGTTCATACAGATAGCGGTGTAGATATTTCCATGTTCATACACATAGCGGTGCAGATATTTCCATGTTCGTACGGATGGCGGTGTAGATATTTCCATGTTCATACAGGTGGCGGTGTAGATATTTCCATGTTCCTACAGATGGCGGTGTAGATATTTCCATGTTCATACAGGTGGCGGTGTAGATATTTCCATGTTCATACAGATGGCGGTGTAGATATTTCCAAGTTCATACAGATGGCAGTGTAGATATTTACATGTTCATACAGATGGCGGTGTAGATATTTGCATGTTCATACAGATAGCGGTGTAGATATTTCCATGTTCATACAGATAGCGGTGTAGATATTTCCATGTTCATACACATAGCGGTGCAGATATTTCCATGTTCATACAGATAACGGTGTAGATATTTCCATGTTCATACAGATAGCGGTGTAGATATTTCCATCTTCACACAGATAGCGGTGTAGATATTTCCATGTTTATACAGATAGCGGTGCGGTTATTTCCATGTTTATACAGATAGTTGGGCAGATATTTCCATGTTTATACAGATTGCGATGTAGATATTTCCATCTAAATACAGATGGCGGTGTAGATATGTCTATGTTCGTACAGATGGCGTTGTAGATATTTCCATGTTCATACAGATGGCGGTGTAGATATTTCGAAGTTTATAGAGATAGCGCTGTAGTTATTTCCATATTTATAGAGACAGCATTGTAGATATTTCCATGTTTATACAGATAGCGGTGAAGATATTTCCATGTTTATACAGATAGCTGTGTAGATATTTCCATGTTCATACAGTTAGCCGTGTAGATATTTCCATGTTCATACAGATGGCGGTGTAGATATTTACATGTTCATACAGATGGCCGTGTAGATATTTCCATGTTCGCACGGATGGCAGTGTAGATATTTCCATGTTCATACCGGTGTCGGTGTAGATATTTCCATGTTCATACAGATAGCAGTGAAGTTATTTCCATGTTTATAGAGATAGCAATGTTGATGTATCCATTGATATACATATAGCTGTGTAGATATTTGCATGTTCATACAGATAGCGGTGTAGATATTTCCATGTTCGTACAGATAGCGGTGTAGATATTTCCATGTTCATACAGATAGCGGTGTAGATATTTCCATGTTCATACAGATAACGGTGTAGATATTTCCATGTTCATACAGATAGCGGTGTAGATATTTCCATGTTCATACAGTTAGCGGTGTAGATATTTCCATGTTCATACAGATGGCGGTGTAGATATTTACATGTTCATACAGATGGCGGTGTAGATATTTCCATGTTCGTACAGATGGCGGTGTAGATATTTCCATGTTCATAGAGATGGCGGTGTAGATATTTCCATGTTTATGCAGATAGCGGTATAGATATTTCCATGTTTATACAGATGGTGGTGTAGATATTTCCATGTTTATAGAGATGGCGGTCTAGATATTTCCATGTTTATAGAGATAGTGGTGAAGTTATTTCCAAGATTATAGAGACAGCATTGTAGATATTTCCATGTTTATACAGATAGCGGAGAAGATATTTCCATGTTTTTACAGATAGCAGTGTAGATATTTCCATGTTTATACAGATAGCAGTGTAGATATTTCCATGTTTATAGAGATAGTGGTGTAGATAATTTCAATTTTATACAGATAGCAATGTAGATATTTCCAAGTTCATACAGATAGCGGTGTAGATATTTCCACGTTTATAGAGATGGCGGTGTAGATATATCCATGTTCATACAGATGGCGGTGTAGATATTTTCACGTTTACACAGATGGCGGTGGAGATATTTCCATGTTTACACAGATAGTGGTGCAGACATTTCCATGTTTACACAGATAGCGGTGTGGATATTTCCATATTAATGCAGATTGCGTTGTAGATATTTCCATGTTTATACAGATAGCGGTGTAGATATTTCCATCTTAATACAGATGGCGTTGTAGATATGTCCATGTTCGTACAGATGGTGGTGTAGATATTTCCCTGTTCATACAGATGGTGGTGTAGATATTTTGAAGTTTATAGAGGTAGCGTGGTAGTTATTTCCATATTTATAGAGAAATCTCTGTAGATTTTTCCATGTATATGCAGATACCTGTGTAGATATTTCCATGTTCACGCAGATAGCGGTGTAGATATTTCCATGTTCATCCAGATGACGGTGTAGATATATCCATGTTCATACAGATGGCGGTGAAGATATTTCCATGTTCATACAGATGGCGGTGTAGATATTTCCATGTTCATACACATGGCGGTGTAGATATTTCCATGTTCATAGAGATGGCGGTGTAGATATTTCCATGTTCACACATATGGCGGTGTAGATATTTCCATGTTCATAGAGATGGCGGTGTAGATATTTCATTGTTTGTACAGATAACACTGTAGCTATTTCCATTATTATAGAGATAGCAGTGTAGATATTTCCATTGATATACAGATAGCTGTGTAGATATTTGCATGTTCATACCGATAGGGGTGTAGATATTTCCATGCTCATACAGATAGCTGTGTAGATATTTCCATATTCATACAGATAGCGGTGCAGATATTTCCATGTTCATACAGATAGCGGTGTAGTTATTTCCATGTTCATACAGATATTGGTGTAAATATTTCCATGTTTATAGAGTTAGCGTTGTAGATATTTCCATGTTCATACAGATGGCGGAGTAGATATCTACATGTTGATAGAGATGGCGGTGTAGATATTCAAATGTTCGCACGGATGGCAGTGTAGATATTTCCATGTTCATACAGGTGGCGGTGTAGATATTTCATTGTTTGTACAGATAGCAGTGTAGTTATTTCCATGTTTATAGAGATAGCAGTGTAGATATTTCCGTTGATATACAGATAGCTGTGTAGATATTTGCATGTTCATACAGATAGCGGTGTAGATATTTCCATGTTCGTACAGATAGCGGTGTAGATATTTCCATGTTCATACAGATAGCGGTGTAGATATTTCCATGTTCATACAGATAGCGGTGTAGATATTTCCATGTTCATACAGATAGCGGTGTAGATATTTCCATGTTCATACAGATGGCAGTGTAGATATTTCCATGTTTTTAGAGATGGCGGTGTAGATATTTTCACGTTTACACAGATGGCGGTAGAGATATTTCAATGTTTACACTGATAGCGGTGCAGACATTTCCATGTTTACACAGATAGTTGGGCAGATAATTCCATGTTTATACAGATAGCGGTGTAGATATTTCCATGTTCATACAAATGGCGGTGTAGATATTTCCATGTTCATACAGATGGCGGTGTAGATATTTCCATGTTCGCACGGATGGCAGTGTAGATATTTCCATGTTCATACAGGTGGCGGTGTAGATATTTCCATGTTTATACAGATAGCAGTGTAGTTATTTCCATGTTTATAGAGATAGCAATGTAGATATTTCCATTGATATACAGATAGCTGTGTAGATATTTGCATGTTCATACAGATGGCGGTGTAGATATTTCGAAGTTTATAGAGATAGCGCTGTAGTTATTTCCATATTTATAGAGAAATCTGTGTAGATATTTCCATGTTCATCCAGATGGCGGTGAAGATATTTCCATGTTCATACAGATGGCTGTGTAGATATTTCCATGTTCATACACATGGCGGTGTAGATATTTCCATGTTCATAGAGATGGCGGTGTAGATATTTCCATGTTCATAAAAATGGCGGTGTAGATATTTCCGTGTTCATAGAGATGGCAGTGTAGATATTTCCATGTTTATACACATAGCAGTGTAGTTATTTTCGTGTTTATAGAGATAGCAGTGTAGATATTTCCATTGATATACAGATAGCTGTGTAGATATTTGCATGTTCATACAGATAGCGGTGTAGATATTTCCATGTTCAAACTGATAGCGGTGTAGATATTTCCATGTTCATACAGTTAGCGGTGTAGATATTTCCATGTTCATACAGATGGCGGTGTAGATATTTCCATGTTAATACAGATGGCGGTGTAGATATTTACATGTTCATACAGATGGCGGTGTAGATATTTCCATGTTCGTACGGATGGCAGTGTAGATATTTCCATGTTCATACAGGTGGCGGTGTAGATATTCCCATGTTTTTACAGATAGCTGTGTAGTCATTCCCATGTTTATAGAGATAGCAGTGTAGATATTTCCATTGATATACAGATAGCTGTGTAGATATTTGCATGTTCATACAGATAGCGGTGTAGGTTTTCCATGTTCATACAGATGGCGGTGTAGATATTTCAATGTTTATACAGATAGTAGTGTAGATATCTCCATGTTTATAGAGATAGCGGTGTAGACACTTCCCTGTTTTGCAGATAGCAGTGTAGATATTACCATGTTTATACAGATAGCGGTGTAGATATTTCCATGTTTATACAGATAGCGTTGTAGATATTTCCATGCTTATACACTTAGCGGTGTAGATATTTCCATCCTTATACACTTAGCGGTGTAGATATTTCCATGTTTATACAGATAGCGGTGTAGGTATTTCCATCTTTATAGTGATGGCGCTGTGGATATTTCCATGTTCAAACAGATGGCGCTGTAGAAATTTCCATGTTTACACAGATAGCGGTGTAGACATTTCCATGTTTACACAGATACTGTTGTAGATATTTCCATGTTTATAGAGATAGCGGTGTAGATATTTCCATGTTTACACAGATAGCTGTGAAGATATTTCCATGTTTATAAAGATAGCGGTGTAGATATTTCCATGATCATACAGATAGCGGTTTAGGTATTTTCATGTTTATACAGATAGCGGTGTAGATATTTCCATGTTTTTACAGACAGCCTTGTAGATATTTAAATGTTTAAACTGATGGCGGTGTAGATATTTCCATGTTTATACAGATGGTGGTGTAGGAATTTCCATGTTTATGGAGATGGCGGTCTAGATACTTTCATGTTTAAGGGGATAGCGGTGTAGTTATTTCCATGTTCATATAATAGCGGTGTAGATATTTCTATGTATATACTGATAGCGATGTGGATATTTCCATGCTTTTACAGATGGCAGTGTAGATATTTCCATGTTTATAGAGATGGCGGTGTAGCTATTTCCTTGTTTATACAGATAGCGGTGTAGATATTTGCATAGTTATAGAGATAGCGGTGTAGATATTTCCATGTTCATACAGATAGCGGTGTAGATATTTCCATGTTCATCCAGATGGCGGTGTAGATATTTCCATGGTCATACAGATAGCGGTGTAGATATTTCCATGTTTACAGAGATAGCGGTGTAGATATTTCCATGTTGTTACACATAGCGGTGCAGATATTTCCAAGTTTATAGAGATGGCGGTGTAGATATTTCCATGTTTCTACAGATAGCGGTATGGATATTTCCATGTTTATACAGATGGCGGTGTAGATATTTCCATGTTTGTAGAAATGGCAGTCTAGATATTTCCATGTTTATAGAGATAGTGGTGTAGATATTTCCAAGTTTATAGAGATAGCGGTGTAGGTATTTCCATGTTTATACACATAGCGGTGTAGATATTTCCATGTTTATACAGATAGCGGTGTAGATATTTCCATGTTTATACAGATAGCAGTGTAGATATTTCCATGTACATACAGATGGCGGTGTAGATATTTCCATGTTTATACAGATGGTGGTGTAGATATCTCCATGTTTATAGAGATAGCGGTGTAGACACTTCCCCGTTTTGCAGATAGCAGTGTAGATATTTCTATGTTTATACAGACAGCGGTGTAGATATTTCCATGTTTATACAGATAGCGGTGAAGATATTTCCATGTTTATACAGATAGCGGTGTACATATTTCCATGTTTATACAGATAGCGTGTAGATATTTCTATGTTTATACACATAGCGTTGTAGATATTTCAATGCTTATACACTTAGCGGTGTAGATATTTCCATGTTTATACAGATAGCGGTGAAGGTATTTCCATCTTTATAGTGATGGGGCTGTGCATATTTCCATGTTCAAACATATGGCGGTGTAGAAATTTCCATGTTTACACAGATAGCGGTGTAGACATTTATATGTTTACACAGATTCCGTTGTAGATATTTCCATGTTTATAGAGATAGCGGTGTAGATATTTCCATGTTTATACAGATAGCTGTGTAGATATTTCCATGTTTACAGAGGTAGCGGTGTAGATATTTCCATGTTTATGCAGATAGCGGTGTAGATATTTAAATGTTTATACATATAGCGGTGTAGATATTACCATGTCCATACTGATTGCGGGGTAAATATTTATTTCCATCTTTATACAGATGGTGGTGTAGATATTTCCATATTCACACAGATGGCTGTGGAGATATTTAAATGTTTATAGAGATGGCAGTGTAGATATTTCCATGTTTCTACAGATGGCGGTGTAGATATTTCCATGTTTATAGAGATAGCGGTGTAGATATCTAGATGTTTATACATACAGCGGTGTAGATTTTTCCATGTTCATACAGTAGGGGTGTAGATATTTCTATGTATATACAGATTGCGGTGTGGATATTTCCATGTTTTACAGATGGCAGTGTAGATATTTCCATGTTTATAGAGATGGCAGTGTAGCTATTTCCTTGTTCATACAGAAAGCGGTGTAGATATTTGCATGTTTATACAGATAGCGGTGTAGATATTTTCAAGTTCATACAGATAGCGGTGTAGATATTTCCATGTTCATCCAGACGGCGGTGTAGATATTTCCATGGTCATACAGATAGCGGTGTAGATATTTCCATGTTTACAGAGAAAGCGGTGGAGATATTTTCATCTTGATACACATAGCGGTGCAGATATTTCCAAGTTTATAGAGATAGCGGTGTAGATATTTCCATGTTTATACAGTTGGCCATGTAGATATTTCCATGTTCATACAGATGTCGGTGTGGCTATTTCCATGTTTACACAGATGGCAGTGTAGATATTTCCATGTATACACAGATAGCGTTGAAGATATTTCTATGTTTATAGAGATAGCGGTGTAGATATTTCCATGTTTATACAGATGGCGGTGTGCATATTTCCATCTTTATAGAGATGGCGTTGGAGATATTTCCATGTTCATACAGAGGGGCGTATAGATATTTCCGTGTTTATAAAGATGGCGGTGTAGATATTTCCGTTTTTAGAGAGATGGCGGTTTAGATATTTTCATGTTTATAGAGATAGCCATGTAGATACTTCCATGTTTATACAGATGGCGCTGTAGATATTTTCATGTTCATACAGATAGCAGTGGAGATATTTCCATGTTTATAGAGATGGCAGTGTAGATATTTCCTTGTTTAAACAGATAGCGGTGTAGATATTTCCATGTTAACAGAGGAAGCGGTGTAGATATTTCCATGATTTCGCAGATAGCGGTGTAGATATTTAAATGTTTATACAGATAGTGGTGTGGGTATTTCCACGTCCATACTGATTGCGGAGTAGATATTTATTTCCATCTTTATACAGATGGTGGTGTAGATATTTCCATGTTGATACACATAGCGCTGCAGATATTTCCAAGTTTATAGAGATAGCGGTGTAGATATTTCCATGTTTATACAGATAGCTGTGTAGATATTTCCATGTTTATAGAAATGGCGGTCTAGATATTTCCATGTTTATAGAGATAGTGGTGTAGATATTTCCAAGTTGGTAGAGATAGCGGTGTAGGTATTTCCATGTTTATACAGATAGCGGTGTAGATATTTCCATGTTTATACAGATAGCGGTGTAGATATTTCCATTTTTATACAGATAGCAGTGTAGATATTTCCATGTACATACAGAGAGCGGGGTAGATATTTCCACATTTATAGAGATGGCGGTGTAGATATTTCCATGTTCATACAGATGGCAGTGTAGATATTTCCATGTTTATAGAGATGGCGGTGTAGATATTTCATGTTTATACTGATGGCGGTGTAGATATTTCCTTGTTTATAGAGATGGTGGTGTAGATATTTCCATGTTTACACAGATAGCGGTGTAGATATTTCCAATTTTACACAGATAGCGCTGTAGGCATTTCCATGTTTACACAGATAGCCTTGTAGTTATTCGCATGGTTATAGAGATAGTGGTGTAGTTATTTCCATGTTTATACAGATAGCGGTGAAGAGATTTCCATGTTGACACAGATAGTGGTGTGGATATTTACCTGTTTATACAGATAGCGGAGTAGATATTTCCATGTTTATACTGATAGCGGTGGAGATATTTCCATGTTTATACAGATAGCGGTGCAGATATTTCCAAGTTTATACAGATAGCGGTGTAGATATTTCCATGTTTATACAGATAGCAGTGTAGATATTTCCATGTTTATAGAGATAGCGGTGTAGATATTTCCATGTTTATACAGATAGCGGTGTAGATATTTCCATGTTTATACAGATAGCGGTGTAGATATTTACCTGTTTATAGAGATGGCGGTCTATATATTTTCTCATTTACACAGATTGCGCTGTAGATGTTTCCATGTTTATAGAGATAGCAGTGTAGAGATTTCCAATTTTATACAGATCGCAATGTCGATATTTCCATGTTCATGCAGATAGCGGTGTAGATATTTCCACGTTTATAGAGATTGAGGTGTAGATATTTCCGTGTTTATACAGAGAGCGGTGCAGATATTTCCATCTTAATACAGATGGCGCTGTAGATATTTCCATGTTCCTACAGATGGTGGTGTAGATATTTCCATGTTCATACAGATGGTGGTGTAGATATTTCGAAGTTTATAGAGATAGCGGTGTAGTTATTTCCATGTTTATAGAGAAAGCAGTGTAGATATTTCCATGTATATGCAGATTGCTGTGCAGATATTTCCATGTTAATGCAGATAGCGGTGTAGATATTTCCATGTTCATCCAGGTGCCGGTGTAGGTATATCCATGTTCATACAGATGGCGGTGAAGATATTTCCATGTTCATACAGATTGCGGTGTAGTTACTTCCATGTTCATACAAATCACGGTGTAGATATTTCCATGTTCATAGAGATGGAGGTGTAGATATTTCTATGTTCATACAAGTGGCGGTGTAGTGATTTCCATGTTCATAGAGATGGTAGTGTAGATATTTCCATGTTTATACAGATAGAAGTGTAGTTATTGCCATGTTTATAGAGATAGCAGTATATATATTTCCATTGATATACAGATAGCTGTGTAGATATTTGCATGTTCATACAGATAGCGGTGTAGGTATTTCCATGTTCGTACAGATAGCGGTGTAGATATTTCCATGCTGATACAGATGGCGGGGTAGATATTTCCATGTTTATAGAGATGGCGGTCTAGATATTTCCAAGTTTATAGAGATAGTGGTGTAGTTATTTCCAAGTTTATAGAGATAGCAGTGTAGCTATTTCCATGTTTATACAGATAGCGGTGTAGATATTTCCATGTTTATACAGATAGCGGTGTAGATATTTCCATGTTTATAGAGATGGCGGTCAAGATATTTCCTTGTTTATACAGATAGAGGTGTAGATATTTCCATGTTTATAGAGATAGCGGTGTAGATATTTCCATTTTTATACAGATAGCAATGTACATATTTCCATGTTCATACAGATAGCGGTGTAGATATTTCCATGTTCATACAGATAGCGATGTAGATATTTCCATATTTATAGAAATAGCAGTGTAGATATTTCCATGTTTATACAGATAGCGGTGTAGATATTTCCATGTTTATACAGATTGCTGTGCCGATATTTCCATGTTTATACAGATAGCAGTGTAGATATTTCCATGTTTACGCAGATAGCGGTATAGATATTTCCATGTTTATACAGATGGTGGTGTAGATATTTCCGTGTTTATAGAGATGGCGGTCTAGATATTTCCATGTTTACAGAGATAGTGGTGTAGTTATTTCCAAGTTTATAGAGAAGCGTTGTAGATATTTCCATGTTTATGCAGATAGCGGTGAAGATATTTCCATGTTTATACAGATAGCGGTGTAGATATTTCCATGTTTATACAGATAGCAGTGTAGATATTTCCATGTTTATAGAGATAGTGGTGTAGATAATTTCATTTTCATACCGAGAGCAGTGTAGATATTTCCAAGTTCATACAGATAGCGGTGTAGATATTTCCACATTTATAGAGATGGCGGTGTAGATATTTCCATGTTCATACTGATGGCGGTGTAGATATTTCCATGTTTATAGAGATGGCGGTGCAGATATTTTCATGTTTACACAGTTGGCGGTGTAGATATTTCCATGTTTACACAGATAGCGGTGTAGACATTTCCATGTTTACACAGATAGCGGTGTGGATATTTCCATGTTTGTGCAGATAGCGGTGTAGATATTTCCATCTTAATACAGATGGCGGTGTAGATATGTCCATGTTCATACAGATGGCGGTGTAGATATTTCCAATGTCATACAGATGGCGGTGTAGTTATTTCGAAGTTTATAGAGATAGCTCTGTAGTTATTTCCATATTTATAGAGAAATCTGTGTAGATATTTCCATGTATATGCAGATAGCTGTGTAGATATTTCCATGTTCATGCAGATAGCGGTGCAGATATTTCCATGTTCATCCAGATGCCGGTGTAGATATATCCATGTTCATACAGATGGCGGTGAAGATATTTCCATGTTCGCACGGATGGCATTGTATATATTTCCATGTTTATACAGGTGGCGGTGTAGATATTTCCATGTTTATACAGATAGCAGTGTAGTTATTTCCATGTTTATAGAGATAGCAGTGTAGATATTTCCATTGATAGACAGATAGCTGTGTAGATATATGCATGTTCATACAGATAGCGGTGTAGATACTTCCATGTTCGTACAGATAGCGGTGTAGATATTTCCATGTTCATACATATAGCGGTGTAGATATTTCCATGTTCATACAGATAACGGTGTAGATATTTCCATGTTCATACAGATAGCCTTGTAGATATTTCCATGTTCATACAGTTCGCGGTGTAGATATTTCCATGTTCATAGAGATGGCGGTGTAGATATTTCCATGTTTCTGCAGATAGCGGTATAGGTATTTCCATGTTTATACAGATGGTGGTGTAGATATTTCCATGTTTATAGAGATGGCGGTCTAGATATTTCCATGTTTATAGAGATAGTGTTGTAGTTATTTCATAGTTTCTAGAGACAGCGTTGTAGATATTTCCATGTTTATAAAGACAGCGGTGAAGATATTTCCATGTTTATACAGATAGCGGTGTAGATATTTCCATGGTTATACAGACAGCAGTGTAGATATTTCCTTGTTTATAGAGATAGTGGTGTAGATAATTTCAATTTTATACAGATAGCAGTGTAGATATTTCCAAGTTCATACAGATAGCGGTGTAGATATTTCCACGTTTATAGAGATAGCGGTGTAGATATTTCCATGTTTATACAGATAGCGGTGTAGATATTTCCATGTTTATACCGATAGCGGTGTAGATATTTACCTGTTTATAGAGATGGCGGTCTATATATTTTCTCGTTTACACAGATTGCGCTGTAGATGTTTCCATGTTTATAGAGATAGCAGTGTAGAGATTTCCAATTTTATACAGATAGCAATGTCGATATTTCCATGTTCATGCAGATAGCGGTGTAGATATTTCCACGTTTATAGAGATTGAGGTGTAGATATTTCCGTGTTTATACAGAGAGCGGTGCAGATATTTCCATCTTAATACAGATGGCGCTGTAGATATTTCCATGTTCCTATAGATGGTGGTGTAGATATTTCCATGTTCATACAGATGGTGGTGTAGATATTTCGAAGTTTATAGAGATAGCGGTGTAGTTATTTCCATGTTTATAGAGAAAGCAGTGTAGATATTTCCATGTATATGCAGATTGCTGTGCTGATATTTCCATGTTAATGCAGATAGCGGTGTAGATATTTCCATGTTCATCCAGGTGCCGGTGTAGGTATATCCATGTTCATACAGATGGCGGTGAAGATATTTCCATGTTCATACAGATTGCGGTGTAGTTACTTCCATGTTCATACAAATCACGGTGTAGATATTTCCATGTTCATAGAGATGGAGGTGTAGATATTTCTATGTTCATACACGTGGCGGTGTAGTGATTTCCATGTTCATAGAGATGGTAGTGTAGATATTTCCATGTTTATACAGATAGAAGTGTAGTTATTGCCATGTTTATAGAGATAGCAGTATATATATTTCCATTGATATACAGATAGCTGTGTAGATATTTGCATGTTCATACAGATAGCGGTGTAGGTATTTCCATGTTCGTACAGATAGCGGTGTAGATATTTCCATGCTGATACAGATGGCGGGGTAGATATTTCCATGTTTATAGAGATGGCGGTCTAGATATTTCCAAGTTTATAGAGATAGTGGTGTAGTTATTTCCAAGTTTATAGAGATAGCAGTGTAGCTATTTCCATGTTTATACAGATAGCGGTGTAGATATTTCCATGTTTATACAGATAGCGGTGTAGATATTTCCATGTTTATAGAGATGGCGGTCAAGATATTTCCTTGTTTACACAGAAAGAGGTGTAGATATTTCCATGTTTATAGAGATAGCGGTGTAGATATTTCCATTTTTATACAGATAGCAATGTACATTTTTCCATGTTCATACAGATAGCGGTGTAGATATTTCCATGTTCATACAGATAGCGATGTAGATATTTCCATATTTATAGAAATAGCAGTGTAGATATTTCCATGTTTATACAGATAGCGGTGTAGATATTTCCATGTTTATACAGATTGCTGTGCCGATATTTCCATGTTTATACAGATAGCAGTGTAGATATTTCCATGTTTACGCAGATAGCGGTATAGATATTTCCATGTTTATACAGATGGTGGTGTAGATATTTCCGTGTTTATAGAGATGGCGGTCTAGATATTTCCATGTTTACAGAGATAGTGGTGTAGTTATTTCCAAGTTTATAGAGAAGCGTTGTAGATATTTCCATGTTTATGCAGATAGCGGTGAAGATATTTCCATGTTTATACAGATAGCGGTGTAGATATTTCCATGTTTATACAGATAGCAGTGTAGATATTTCCATGTTTATAGAGATAGTGGTGTAGATAATTTCATTTTCATACCGAGAGCAGTGTAGATATTTCCAAGTTCATACAGATAGCGGTGTAGATATTTCCACATTTATAGAGATGGCGGTGTAGATATTTCCATGTTCATACTGATGGCGGTGTAGATATTTCCATGTTTATAGAGATGGCGGTGTAGATATTTTCATGTTTACACAGTTGGCGGTGTAGATATTTCCATGTTTACACAGATAGCGGTGTAGACATTTCCATGTTTACACAGATAGCGGTGTGGATATTTCCATGTTTGTGCAGATAGCGGTGTAGATATTTTCATCTTAATACAGATGGCGGTGTAGATATTTCCATGTTTATAGAGATAGTGGTGTAGATAATTTCATTTTCATACCGAGAGCAGTGTAGATATTTCCAAGTTCATACAGATAGCGGTGTAGATATTTCCACATTTATAGAGATGGCGGTGTAGATATTTCCATGTTCATACTGATGGCGGTGTAGATATTTCCATGTTTATAGAGATGGCGGTGTAGATATTTTCATGTTTACACAGTTGGCGGTGTAGATATTTCCATGTTTACACAGATAGCGGTGTAGACATTTCCATGTTTACACAGATAGCGGTGTGGATATTTCCATGTTTGTGCAGATAGCGGTGTAGATATTTCCATCTTAATACAGATGGCGGTGTAGATATGTCCATGTTCATACAGATGGCGGTGTAGATATTTCCAATGTCATACAGATGGCGGTGTAGTTATTTCGAAGTTTATAGAGATAGCTCTGTAGTTATTTCCATATTTATAGAGAAATCTGTGTAGATATTTCCATGTATATGCAGATAGCTGTGTAGATATTTCCATGTTCATGCAGATAGCGGTGCAGATATTTCCATGTTCATCCAGATGCCGGTGTAGATATATCCATGTTCATACAGATGGCGGTGAATATATTTCCATGTTCGCACGGATGGCATTGTATATATTTCCATGTTTATACAGGTGGCGGTGTAGATATTTCCATGTTTATACAGATAGCAGTGTAGTTATTTCCATGTTTATAGAGATAGCAGTGTAGATATTTCCATTGATAGACAGATAGCTGTGTAGATATATGCATGTTCATACAGATAGCGGTGTAGATACTTCCATGTTCGTACAGATAGCGGTGTAGATATTTCCATGTTCATACAGATAGCGGTGTAGATATTTCCATGTTCATACAGATAACGGTGTAGATATTTCCATGTTCATACAGATAGCCTTGTAGATATTTCCATGTTCATACAGTTCGCGGTGTAGATATTTCCATGTTCATAGAGATGGCGGTGTAGATATTTCCATGTTTCTGCAGATAGCGGTATAGGTATTTCCATGTTTATACAGATGGTGGTGTAGATATTTCCATGTTTATAGAGATGGCGGTCTAGATATTTCCATGTTTATAGAGATAGTGTTGTAGTTATTTCATAGTTTCTAGAGACAGCGTTGTAGATATTTCCATGTTTATAAAGACAGCGGTGAAGATATTTCCATGTTTATACAGATAGCGGTGTAGATATTTCCATGGTTATACAGACAGCAGTGTAGATATTTCCTTGTTTATAGAGATAGTGGTGTAGATAATTTCAATTTTATACAGATAGCAGTGTAGATATTTCCAAGTTCATACAGATAGCGGTGTAGATATTTCCACGTTTATAGAGATGGCGGTGTAGATATTTCCATGTTCATACAGATGGCAGTGTAGATATTTCCATGCTTTTAGAGATGGCGGTGTAGATATTTTCACGTATACACAGATGGCGGTAGAGATATTTCCATGTTTACACTGATAGGGGTGCAGACATTTCCATGTTTACACAGATAGTTGTGCAGATAATTCCATGTTTATACAGATAGCAGTGTAGATATTTCCATCTTAATACAGATGGCGGTGTAGATATGTCCATGTTCATACAGATGGCGGTGTAGATATTTCGAAGTTTATAGAGATAGCGCTGTGGTAATTTCCATATTCATAGAGAAATCTGTGTAGATATTTCCATGTATATGCAGATAGCTGAGTAGATATTTCCATGTTCATGCAGATAGCGGTGTAGATATTTCCATGTTCATCCAGATGCCGGTGTAGATACATCCATGTTCATACAGATGGCGGTGAAGATATTTCCATGTTCATACAGATGGCGTTGTAGATATTTCCATGTTCATACACATGGCGGTGTACATATTTCCATGCTCATAGAGATGGCGGTGTAGATATTTCCATGTTCATACAAATGGTGGTGTAGATATTTCCATGTTCATAGAGATGGCGGTGTAGATATTTCATTGTTTGTACAGATAGCAGTGTAGTTATTTCCATGTTTATAGAGATAGCAGTGTAGATATTTCCATTGATATACAGATAGCTATGTAGATATTTGCATGTTCATACAGATAGCGGTGTAGATACTTCCATGCTCATACAGATAGCGGTGTAGATATTTCCATATTCATACAGATAGCGGTGCAGATATTTCCATGTTCATACAGATAGCGGTGTAGATATTTCCATGTTCATACAGATAGCGGTGTAGATATTTCCATGTTCATACAGTTAGCGGTGTAGATATTTCCATATTCATACAAATGGCGGTGAAGATATTTCCATGTTCATACAGATGGCGGTGTAGATATTTCCGTGTTCATACACATGGCGGTGTACATATTTCCATGCTCATAGAGATGGCGGTGTAGATATTTCCATGTTCATACAAATGGTGGTGTAGATATTTCCATGTTCATAGAGATGGCGGTGTAGATATTTCATTGTTTGTACAGATAGCAGTGTAGTTATTTCCATGTTTATAGAGATAGCAGTGTAGATATTTCCATTGATATACAGATAGCTATGTAGATATTTGCATGTTCATACAGATAACGGTGTAGATACTTCCATGCTCATACAGATAGCGGTGTAGATATTTCCATATTCATACAGATAGCGGTGCAGATATTTCCATGTTCATACAGATAGCGGTGTAGATATTTCCATGTTCATACAGATAGCGGTGTAGATATTTCCATGTTCATACAGTTAGCGGTGTAGATATTTCCATATTCATACAAATGGCGGTGTAGATATTTACATGTTCATACAGATGGCGGTGTAGATATTTCCATGTTCGCACGGATGGCAGTGTAGATATTTCCATGTTCATACAGGTGGCGGTGTAGATATTTCCATGTTTATACAGATAGCAGTGTAGTTATTTCCATGTTTAAAGAGATAGCAGTGTAGATATTTCCATTGATATACAGATAGCTGCGTAGATATTTGCATGTTCATACAGAAGCGGTGTAGATATTTCAACGTTTATAGAGATAGCGCTGTAGTTATTTCCATATTTATAGAGAAATCTGTGTAGATATTTCCATGTATATGCAGATAGCTGTGTAGATATTTCCATGTTCATGCAGATAGCGGTGTAGATATTTCCATGTTCATCCAGATGGCGGTGAAGATATTTCCATGTTCATACAGATGGCTGTGTAGATATTTCCATGTTCATACACATGGCGTTGTAGATATTTCCATGTTCATAGAGATGGCGGTGTAGATATTTCCATGTTCATAAAAATGGCGGTGTAGATGTTTCCGTGTTCATAGAGATTGCAGTGTAGATATTTCCATGTTTATACACATACCAGTGTAGTTATTTTCGTGTTTATAGAGATAGCAGTGTAGATATTTCCATTGATATACAGATATCTGTGTAGATATTTGCATGTTCATACAGATAGCGGTGTAGATATTTCCATCTTCATACTGATAGCGGTGTAGATATTTCCATGTTCATACAGTTAGCGGTGTAGATATTTCCATGTTCATACAGATGGCGGTGTAGATATTTCCATGTTCATACAGATGGCAGTGTAGATATTTACATGTTCATACAGATGGCGGTGTAGATATTTCCATGTTTGTACGGATGGCGGTGTAGATATTTCCATGTTCATACAGGTGGCGGTGTAGATATTCCCATGTTTTTACAGATAGATGTGTATTCATTCCCATGTTTATAGAGATAGCAGTGTAGATATTTCCATTGATATACAGATAGCTGTGTAGATATTTGCATGTTCATACAGATAGCGGTGTAGATATTTCCATGTTCATACAGATAGCGGTGTAGATATTTCCATGTTCATACACATAGCGGTGCAGATATTTCCATGTTCATACAGATAACGGTGTAGATATTTCCATGTTCATACAGATAGCGGTGTAGATATTTCCATCTTCACACAGATAGCGGTGTAGTTATTTCCATGTTTATACAGATAGCGGTGCAGATATTTCCATGTTTATACAGATAGTTGGGCAGATATTTCCATGCTTATACAGATTGCGGTGTAGATATCTCCATCTTAATACAGATGGCGGTGTAGATATGTCTATGTTCGTACAGATGGCGTTGTAGATATTTCCATGTTCATACAGATGGCGGTGTAGATATTTCGAAGTTTATAGAGATAGCGCTGTAGTTATTTCCATATTTATAGAGACAGCATTGTAGATATTTCCATGTTTATACAGATAGCGGTGAAGATATTTCCATGTTTATAGAGATACCAGTGTAGATAATTTCAATTTCATACAGATAGCTGTGTAGATATTTCCATGTTTATACAGATAGCGGTGCGGATATTTCCATGTTTATACAGATAGTTGGGCAGATATTTCCATGTTTATACAGATAGCGGTGTAGATATTTCCATCTTAATACAGATGGCGGTGTAGATATGTCCATGTTTGTACAGATGGCGGTGTAGATATTTCCATGTTCATACAGATGGCGGTGTAGATATTTCGAAGTTTATAGACATAGCGTTGTAGTTATTTCCATATTTATTGAGAAATCTCTGTAGATATTTCCATGTATATGCAGATAGCTGTGTAGATATTTCCATGTTCATGCAGATAGCGGTGTAGTTATTTCCATGTTCCTCCAGATGCCAGTGTAGATATATCCATGTTCATACAGATGGCGGTGAAGATATTTCCATGTTCATACAGATGGCGGTGTAGATATTTCCATGTTCATACAGATGGTGTTGTAGATATTTCCATGTTCATACAAATGGCGGTGTAGATATTTCCATGTTCATAGAAATGGCGGTGTAGACATTTCCGTGTTCATACAAATGGCGGTGTAGATATTTCCATGTTCATAGAGATGGCGGTGTAAATATTTCCATGTTTATACAGATACCAATGTAGATATTTCCATGTTTATAGAAATAGCGGTGTAGATATTTCCATTGATATACAGATAGCTGTGTAGATATTTGCATGTTCATACAGATAGCGGTGTAGATATTTCCATGTTCGTACAGATAGCGGTGTAGATATTTCCATCTTAATACAGATGGCGGTGTAGATATGTCCATGTTCGTGAAGATGGCGGTGTAGATATTTCCATGTTCATACAGATGGCTTTGTAGATATTTCGAAGTTTATAGAGATAGCGCTGTAGTTATTTCCATATTTATAGAGAAATCTCTGTAGATATTTCCATGTATATGCAGATAGCTGTGTAGATATTTCCATGTTCATGCAGATAGCGGTGTAGATATTTCCATGTTCATCCAGATGCCGGTGTAGATATATCCATGTTCATTCAGATGGCGGTGACGATATTTCCATGTTCATACAGATGGCGGTGTAGATATTTCCATGTTCATACAGATGGCTGTGTAGATATTTCCATGTTCATACAGATGGCGGTGTAGATATTTCCGTGTTCATACACATGGCGGCGTTTATATTTCCATGTTCATAGAGATGGCAGTGTAGATATTTCCATGTTTATACAGATAGCAGTGTAGTTATTTCCATGTTTATAGAGATAGCAGTGTAGATATTTCAATTGATATGAAGATAGCTGTGTAGATATTTGCATGTTCATACAGATAGCGGTGTAGATATTTCCACGTTCATACTGGTAGCGGTGTAGATATTTCCATGTTCATACAGTTAGCCGTGTAGATATTTCCATGTTCATACAGATGGCGGTGTAGATATTTCCATGTTCATACAGATGGCGGTGTAGATATTTACATGTTCATACAGATGGTGGTGTACATATTTCCATGTTTATAGAGATGGCGGTCTAGAAATTTCCATGTTTACAGAGATAGTGGTGTAGTTATTTCCAAGTTTATAGAGAAGCGTTGTAGATATTTCCATGTTTATGCAGATAGCGGTGAAGATATTTCCATGTTTATACAGATAGCGTTGTAGATATTTCCATGTTTATACAGATAGCAGTGTAGATATTTCCATGTTTATAGAGATAGTGGTGTAGATAATTTCATTTTCATACTGAGAGCAGTGTAGATACTTCCAAGTTCATACAGATAGCGGTGTAGATATTTCCACATTTATAGAGATGGCGGTGTAGATATTTCCATGTTCATACTGATGGCGGTGTAGATATTTCCATGTTTATAGAGATGGCGGTGTAGATATTTTCATGTTTACACAGTTGGCGGTGTAGATATTTCCATGTTTACACAGATAGCGGTGTAGACATTTCCATGTTTACACAGATAGCGGTGTGGATATTTCCATGTTTGTGCAGATAGCGGTGTAGATATTTCCATCTTAATACAGATGGCGGTGTAGATATTTCCATGTTTATAGAGATAGTGGTGTAGATAATTTCATTTTCATACCGAGAGCAGTGTAGATATTTCCAAGTTCATACAGATAGCGGTGTAGATATTTCCACATTTATAGAGATGGCGGTGTAGATATTTCCATGTTCATACTGATGGCGGTGTAGATATTTCCATGTTTATAGAGATGGCGGTGTAGATATTTTCATGTTTACACAGTTGGCGGTGTAGATATTTCCATGTTTACACAGATAGCGGTGTAGACATTTCCATGTTTACACAGATAGCGGTGTGGATATTTCCATGTTTGTGCAGATAGCGGTGTAGATATTTCCATCTTAATACAGATGGCGGTGTAGATATGTCCATGTTCATACAGATGGCGGTGTAGATATTTCCAATGTCATACAGATGGCGGTGTAGTTATTTCGAAGTTTATAGAGATAGCTCTGTAGTTATTTCCATATTTATAGAGAAATCTGTGTAGATATTTCCATGTATATGCAGATAGCTGTGTAGATATTTCCATGTTCATGCAGATAGCGGTGCAGATATTTCCATGTTCATCCAGATGCCGGTGTAGATATATCCATGTTCATACAGATGGCGGTGAAGATATTTCCATGTTCGCACGGATGGCATTGTATATATTTCCATGTTTATACAGGTGGCGGTGTAGATATTTCCATGTTTATACAGATAGCAGTGTAGTTATTTCCATGTTTATAGAGATAGCAGTGTAGATATTTCCATTGATAGACAGATAGCTGTGTAGATATATGCATGTTCATACAGATAGCGGTGTAGATACTTCCATGTTCGTACAGATACCGGTGTAGATATTTCCATGTTCATACAGATAGCGGTGTAGATATTTCCATGTTCATACAGATAACGGTGTAGATATTTCCATGTTCATACAGATAGCCTTGTAGATATTTCCATGTTCATACAGTTCGCGGTGTAGATATTTCCATGTTCATAGAGATGGCGGTGTAGATATTTCCATGTTTCTGCAGATAGCGGTATAGGTATTTCCATGTTTATACGGATGGTGGTGTAGATATTTCCATGTTTATAGAGATGGCGGTCTTGATATTTCCATGTTTATAGAGATAGTGTTGTAGTTATTTCATAGTTTCTAGAGACAGCGTTGTAGATATTTCCATGTTTATAAAGACAGCGGTGAAGATATTTCCATGTTTATACAGATAGCGGTGTAGATATTTCCATGGTTATACAGACAGCAGTGTAGATATTTCCTTGTTTATAGAGATAGTGGTGTAGATAATTTCAATTTTATACAGATAGCAGTGTAGATATTTCCAAGTTCATACAGATAGCGGTGTAGATATTTCCACGTTTATAGAGATGGCGGTGTAGATATTTCCATGTTCATACAGATGGCAGTGTAGATATTTCCATGTTTTTAGAGATGGCGGTGTAGATATTTTCACGTATACACAGATGGCGGTAGAGATATTTCCATGTTTACACTGATAGGGGTGCAGACATTTCCATGTTTACACAGATAGTTGCGCAGATAATTCCATGTTTATACAGATAGCAGTGTAGATATTTCCATCTTAATACAGATGGCGGTGTAGATATGTCCATGTTCATACAGATGGCGGTGTAGATATTTCGAAGTTTATAGAGATAGCGCTGTAGTAATTTCCATATTCATAGAGAAATCTGTGTAGATATTTCCATGTATATGCAGATAGCTGAGTAGATATTTCCATGTTCATGCAGATAGCGGTGTAGATATTTCCATGTTCATCCAGATGCCGGTGTAGATATATCCATGTTCATACAGATGGCGGTGAAGATATTTCCATGTTCATACAGATGGCGGTGTAGATATTTCCATGTTCATACACATGGCGGTGTACATATTTCCATGCTCATAGAGATGGCGGTGTAGATATTTCCATGTTCATACAAATGGTGGTGTAGATATTTCCATGTTCATAGAGATGGCGGTGTAGATATTTCATTGTTTGTACAGATAGCAGTGTAGTTATTTCCATGTTTATAGAGATAGCAGTGTAGATATTTCCATTGATATACAGATAGCTATGTAGATATTTGCATGTTCATACAGATAGCGGTGTAGATACTTCCATGCTCATACAGATAGCGGTGTAGATATTTCCATATTCATACAGATAGCGGTGCAGATATTTCCATGTTCATACAGATAGCGGTGTAGATATTTCCATGCTCATACAGATAGCGGTGTAGATATTTCCATGTTCATACAGTTAGCGGTGTAGATATTTCCATATTCATACAAATGGCGGTGAAGATATTTCCATGTTCATACAGATGGCGGTGTAGATATTTCCGTGTTCATACACATGGCGGTGTACATATTTCCATGCTCATAGAGATGGCGGTGTAGATATTTCCATGTTCATACAAATGGTGGTGTAGATATTTCCATGTTCATAGAGATGGCGGTGTAGATATTTCATTGTTTGTACAGATAGCAGTGTAGTTATTTCCATGTTTATAGAGATAGCAGTGTAGATATTTCCATTGATATACAGATAGCTATGTAGATATTTGCATGTTCATACAGATAGCGGTGTAGATACTTCCATGCTCATACAGATAGCGGTGTAGATATTTCCATATTCATACAGATAGCGGTGCAGATATTTCCATGTTCATACAGATAGCGGTGTAGATATTTCCATGTTCATACAGATAGCGGTGTAGATATTTCCATGTTCATACAGTTAGCGGTGTAGATATTTCCATATTCATACAAATGGCGGTGTAGATATTTACATGTTCATACAGATGGCGGTGTAGATATTTCCATGTTCGCACGGATGGCAGTGTAGATATTTCCATGTTCATACAGGTGGCGGTGTAGATATTTCCATGTTTATACAGATAGCAGTGTAGTTATTTCCATGTTTAAAGAGATAGCAGTGTAGATATTTCCATTGATATACAGATAGCTGCGTAGATATTTGCATGTTCATACAGAAGCGGTGTAGATATTTCAACGTTTATAGAGATAGCGCTGTAGTTATTTCCATATTTATAGAGAAATCTGTGTAGATATTTCCATGTATATGCAGATAGCTGTGTAGATATTTCCATGTTCATGCAGATAGCGGTGTAGATATTTCCATGTTCATCCGGATGGCGGTGAAGATATTTCCATGTTCATACAGATGGCTGTGTAGATATTTCCATGTTCATACACATGGCGTTGTAGATATTTCCATGTTCATAGAGATGGCGGTGTAGATATTTCCATGTTCATAAAAATGGCGGTGTAGATGTTTCCGTGTTCATAGAGATTGCAGTGTAGATATTTCCATGTTTATACACATACCAGTGTAGTTATTTTCGTGTTTATAGAGATAGCAGTGTAGATATTTCCATTGATATACAGATATCTGTGTAGATATTTGCATGTTCATACAGATAGCGGTGTAGATATTTCCATCTTCATACTGATAGCGGTGTAGATATTTCCATGTTCATACAGTTAGCGGTGTAGATATTTCCATGTTCATACAGATGGCGGTGTAGATATTTCCATGTTCATACAGATGGCAGTGTAGATATTTACATGTTCATACAGATGGCGGTGTAGATATTTCCATGTTTGTACGGATGGCGGTGTAGATATTTCCATGTTCATACAGGTGGCGGTGTAGATATTCCCATGTTTTTACAGATAGATGTGTATTCATTCCCATGTTTATAGAGATAGCAGTGTAGATATTTCCATTGATATACAGATAGCTGTGTAGATATTTGCATGTTCATACAGATAGCGGTGTAGATATTTCCATGTTCATACAGATAGCGGTGTAGATATTTCCATGTTCATACACATAGCGGTGCAGATATTTCCATGTTCATACAGATAACGGTGTAGATATTTCCATGTTCATACAGATAGCGGTGTAGATATTTCCATCTTCACACAGATAGCGGTGTAGTTATTTCCATGTTTATACAGATAGCGGTGCGGATATTTCCATGCTTATACAGATAGTTGGGCAGATATTTCCATGTTTATACAGATTGCGGTGTAGATATCTCCATCTTAATACAGATGGTGGTGTAGATATGTCTATGTTCGTACAGATGGCGTTGTAGATATTTCCATGTTCATACAGATGGCGGTGTAGATATTTCGAAGTTTATAGAGATAGCGCTGTAGTTATTTCCATATTTATAGAGACAGCATTGTAGATATTTCCATGTTTATACAGATAGCGGTGAAGATATTTCCATGTTTATACAGAGAGCGGTGTAGATATTTCCATGTTTATACAGATAGCAGTGTAGATATTTCCATGTTTATAGAGATAGCGGTGTAGATAATTTCAATTTCATACAGATAGCTGTGTAGATATTTCCATGTTTATACAGATAGCGGTGCGGATATTTCCATGTTTATACAGATAGTTGGGCAGATATTTCCATGTTTATACAGATAGCGGTGTAGATATTTCCATCTTAATACAGATGGCGGTGTAGATATGTCCATGTTTGTACAGATGGCGGTGTAGATATTTCCATGTTCATACAGATGGCGGTGTAGATATTTCGAAGGTTATAGACATAGCGTTGTAGTTATTTCCATATTTATTGAGAAATCTCTGTAGATATTTCCATGTATATGCAGATAGCTGTGTAGATATTTCCATGTTCATGCAGATAGCGGTGTAGTTATTTCCATGTTCCTCCAGATGCCAGTGTAGATATATCCATGTTCATACAGATGGCGGTGAAGATATTTCCATGTTCATACAGATGGTGGTGTAGATATTTCCATGTTCATACAGATGGTGTTGTAGATATTTCCATGTTCATACAAATGGCGGTGTAGATATTTCCATGTTCATAGAAATGGCGGTGTAGATATTTCCGTGTTCATACAAATGGCGGTGTAGATATTTCCATGTTCATAGAGATGGCGGTGTAAATATTTCCATGTTTATACAGATACCAATGTAGATATTTCCATGTTTATAGAGATAGCGGTGTAGATATTTCCATTGATATACAGATAGCTGTGTAGATATTTGCATGTTCATACAGATAGCGGTGTAGATATTTCCATGTTCGTACAGATAGCGGTGTAGATATTTCCATCTTAATACAGATGGCGGTGTAGATATGTCCATGTTCGTGAAGATGGCGGTGTAGATATTTCCATGTTCATACAGATGGCTTTGTAGATATTTCGAAGTTTATAGAGATAGCGCTGTAGTTATTTCCATATTTATAGAGAAATCTCTGTAGATATTTCCATGTATATGCAGATAGCTGTGTAGATATTTCCATGTTCATGCAGATAGCGGTGTAGATATTTCCATGTTCATCCAGATGCCGGTGTAGATATATCCATGTTCATTCAGATGGCGGTGACGATATTTCCATGTTCATACAAATGGCGGTGTAGATATTTCCATGTTCATACATATAGCGGTGTAGATATTTCCATGTTCGTACAGATAGCGGTGTAGATATTTCCATGTTCATCCAGATGGCTGTGTAGATATATCCATGTTCATACATACAGATGGCAGAGAAGATATTTCCATGTTCATACAGATAGCGGTGTAAATATTTCCATGTTCATCCAGATGGCTGTGTAGTATATCCATGTTCATACATACAGATGGCAGAGAAGATATTTCCATGTTCATACAGATAGCGGTGTAAATATTTCCATGTTCATACAGATAGCGGTGTAGATATTTCCATGTTCATCGAGATGGCTGTGTAGATATATCCATGTTCATACAGATGGCGGAGAAGATATTTCCATGTTCTTACAGATAGCGGTGAAGATATTTCCATGTTCATACAGATAGCGGTGTAGATATTTCCATGTTCGTACAGTTATCGGTTTAGATATTTCCATGTTCATAAAGATAGCGGTGTTGATATTTCCATGTTTATACAGATAGCGGTGAAGATGTATGCATGTTTACACAGATAGCGGTGTAGATATTTCCATGTTTATACAGATAGCAGTGTAGTTATTTCCATGTTTATAGAGATACCAGTGTGGATATTTCCATTGATATACAGATAGCTGTGTAGATATTTGCATGTTCATACAGATAGCGCTGTAGATATTTCCATGTTCATACAGATAGCAGTGTAGATATTTCCATGTTCATACAGATAGCGGTGTAGATATTTCCATGTTCATACAGATAGCGGTGTCGGTATTTCCATGTTCATACAGATAGCGGTGTAGATATTTCCATGTTCATACAGTTAGCGGTGTAGGTATTTCCATGTTCATACAGATGGCGGTGTAGATATTTACATGTTCATACAGATGGCGTTGTAGATATTTCCATGTTTGTACAGATAGCAATGTAGATATTTCCATGTTCTTACAGATAGCGGTGTAGATATTTCCATGTTCATACACATAGCGGTGTAGATATTTGCATGTTCATACCAATAGCGGTGTTGACATTTCCATGTTCATACAGTTAGCGGTGTAGATATTTCCATGTTCATACAGATGGCGGTGTAGGTATTTACATGGTCATACAGATGGCGGTGTAGATATTTCCATGTTCGTATGGATGGCAGTGTAGATATTTTCATGTTCATACAGGTGGCGGTGCAGATATTTCCATGTTTATACAGATAGCAGTGTAGTTATTTCCATGTTTATAGAGATAGCAGTGTATACATTTCCATTGATATACAGATAGCTGTGTAGATATTTGCATGGTCACACTGATAGCGGTGTACATATTTCCATGTTCGTACAGATAGCGGTGTAGATCTTTCCATGTTCATACAGATGGCGGTGTAGATATTTCCATGTTCATACAGATAACGGTGTAGATATTCCCATGTTCATACAGATAGCGGTGTAGATATTTCCATGTTCATACAGTTAGCGGTGTAGATATTTCCATGTTCATAGAGATGGCGGTGTAGATATTTCCATCTTCATAGAGATGGCGGTGTAGATATTTCCATATTTATACAGATAGCAGTGTAGATATTTCCATGTTTATAGAGATAGCAGTGTAGATATTTCCATTGATATACAGATAGCTGTGTAGATATTTGCATGTTCATACAGATAGCGGTATAGATATTTCCATGTTTATACAGATGGTGGTGTAGATATTTCCATGTTTATAGAGATGGAGGTCTAGATATTTCCATGTTTAAAGAGATAGTGGTGTAGTTATTTCCAAGTTCATAGAGACAGCGTTGTAGATATTTCCATGTTTATACAGATAGCTGTGAAGATATTTCCATGTTTATACACATAGCGGTGTAGATATTTCCATGTTTATACAGATAGCAGTGTAGATATTTCCATGTTTATAGAGATAGTGGTGAAGATAATTTCAATTTTATACAGAGAGCAGTGTAGATATTTCCAAGTTCATATAGATAGCGGTGTAGATATTTCCACGTTTATAGAGATGGCGGTGTAGATATTTCCATGTTCATACAGTTAGCGGTGTAGATATTTCCATGTTCATACAGATAGCGGTGTAGATATTTCCATGTTCATACCAATAGCGGTGTAGGTATTTCCATGTTCATACAGTTAGCGGTGTAGATATTTCCACGATCATACAGATGGCGGTGTAGATATTTACATGTTCATACAGATGGCGGTGTAGATATTTCCATGTTCATACCGATGGCAGTGTAGATATTTCCATGTTCATACAGGTGGCGGTGTAGATATTTCCATGTTTATACAGATAGCAGTGTAGTTATTTCCATGTTTATAGAGATAGCAGTGTATACATTTCCATTGATATACAGAGAGCTGTGTAGATATTTGGATGGTCACACTGATAGCGGTGTAGATATTTCCAAGTTCGCACAGATAGCGGTGTAGATATTTCCATGTTCATACAGATAGCGGTGTAGATATTTCCATGTTCATACAGATAACGGTGTAGATATTTCCATGTTCATACAGATAGCGGTGTCGATATTTCCATGTTCATACAGATAGCGGTGTAGATATTTCCATGTTCATAGAGATGGCGGTGTAGATATTTCCATGTTCATACAAATGGCGGTGTAGATATTTCCATCTTCATAGAGATGGCGGTGTAGATATTTCCATATTTATACAGATAGCAGTGTAGTTATTTCCATGTTTATAGAGATAGCAGTGTAGATATTTCCATTGATATACAGATAGCTGTGTAGATATTTGCATGTTCATACAGATAGCGGTGTAGATATTTCCATGTTCATACATATAGCGGTGTAGATATTTCCATGTTCATACAGATAGCGGTGTAGATATTTCCATGTTCATACAGATAGCGTTGTAGATATTTCCATGTTCATACTGATAGCGATGTAGATATTTCCATGTTCTTATAGTTAGCGGTGTAGATATTTCCATGTTCATACAGATGGCGGTGTAGATATTTGCATGTTCATACAGATGGCGGTGTAGATATTTCCATTTTCGTACGGGTGGCATTGAAGATATTTCCATGTTCATACAGGTGGCGGTGCAGATATTTCCATATTTATACAGATAGCAGTGTAGTTATTTCCATGTTTATAGAGGTAGCAGTGTAGATATTTCCATTGATATACAGATAGCTGTGTAGATATTTGCATGTTCACACAGATAGCGGTGTAGATATTTCCATGTACATACAGATAGCGGTGTAGATATTACCATGTTCATACAGATAGCGGTGTAGATATTTCCATGTTCATATAGTTATCGGTGTAGATATTTCCATGTTCATACAGATGGCGGTGTAGATATTTCCATGTTCATACAGATGGCGGTGTAGATATTTCCATGTTCATACAGATAGCGGTGTAGATATTTCCATGTTCATACAGATGGCGGTGTAGATATTTCCATCTTAATACATATGGCGGTGTAGATATGTCCATGTTTGTACAGATGGCGGTGTAGATATTTCCATGTTCATACAGATGGCGGTGTAGATATTTCGAAGTTTATAGACATAGCGTTGTAGTTATTTCCATATTTATTGAGAAATCTCTGTAGATATTTCCATGTATATGCAGATAGCTGTGTAGATATTTCCATGTTCATGCAGATAGCGGTGTAGATATTTCCATGTTCATCCAGATGCCGGTGTACATATATCCATGTCCATACAGATGGCGGTGAAGATATTTCCATGTTCATACAGATGGCGGTGTAGGTATTTCCATGTTCATAGAGATGGCGGTGTAGATATTTCCATGTTCATACAGATGGCGGTGTAGATATTTCCATGTTTACACAGATAGCGGTGTGGATATTTCCATGTTTATGCAGATAGCAGTGTAGATATTTCCATGTTTATACATATAGCGTTGTGGGTATTTCCATGTTTATTCAGATAGCGGTGCGGATATTTCCATGTTTATACAGATAGTTGGGCAGATATTTCCATGTTTATAGAGATAGCGGTGTAGATATTTCTATCTTAAAACTGATGGCGGTGTAGATATGTCCATGTTTGTACAGATGGCGGTGTAGATATTTCCATGTTCATACAGATGGTGGTGTAGATATTTCGAAGTTTATGGAGATAGCGCTGTAGTTATTTCCATATTTATAGAGAAATCTGTGTAGATATTTCCATGTATATTCAGATAGCTGTGTAGATATTTCCATGTTCATGCAGATTGCGGTGTAGATATTTCCATGTTCATCCAGATGCCGGTGTACATATATCCATGTTCATACAGATGGCGGTGAAGATATTTCCATGTTCATACAGATGGTGGTGTATAAATTTCCATGTTCATACAAAGCGCGGTGTAGATATTTCCATGTTCATAGAGATGGCAGTGTAGATATTTCCATGTTCATACAAATGGCGGTGTAGATATTTCCATGTTCATAGAGATGGTGGTTTAGATATTTCCATATTTATAGAGATAGCAGTGTAGTTATTTCCATGTTTATAGAGATAGCAGTGTAGATATTTCCATTGATATACAGATAGCTGTGTAGTTATTTGCATGTTCATAGAGACAGCGGTGTAGATATTTCCATGTTCATACAGATAGCGGTGTAGATATTTCCATGTTCATACAGATAGCGGTGTAGATATTTCCATGTTCATACAGATAGCGGTGTAGATAATTCCACGTTCATACAGTTAGCTGTGTAGATATTTCCATGTTCATACAGATAGCGGTGAAGATATTTACATGTTCATACAGATGGCGGTGTAGATATTTCCATGTTCATAGATAGCGGTGTATATATTTCCATGTTCATACAGATAGCGGTGTAGATATTTCCATGTTCACACAGATAGCGTTGTAGATATTTCCATGTTCATACCAATAGCGGTGTAGACATTTCCATGTTCATACATTTAGTGGTGTAGATATTTCCATTTTCATACAGATGGCGGTGAAGATATTTCCATGTTCATACAGATTACGGTGTAGATATTTCCATGTTTGTACGGAAGGCAGTGTAGATATTTCCATGTTCATACAGGTGGCGGTGTATATATTTCCATGTTTATACAGATAGCAGTGTAGGTATATCCATGTTAATAGAGATAGCTGTGTAGATATTTCCATTTTCATACAGATAGCGGTGTAGATATTTCCATGTTCATACAGTTAGCGGTGTAGATATTTCCATGTTCATACAGATGGCGGTGTAGATATGTCCATGTTTGTAAAGATGGCGGTGTAGATATTTCCATGTTCGTACAGATGGCCGTGTAGATATTTCCATGTTCATAGAGATGGCGGTGTAGATATTTCCATGTTTATGCAGATAGCGGTATAGATATTTCCATGTTTATACAGATGGTGGTGTAGATATTTCCATGTTTATAGAGATGGCGGTGTAGATATTTCCATGTTCATACAGATGGCGGTGTAGATATTTCCATGTTTGTAGGGATGGCGGTTTAGATATTTTCATGTTTACACAGATGGCGGTGTAGATATTTCCATGTTTACACAAATAGCGGTGAAGACATTTCCATGTTTACACAGATAACGGTGTGGATATTTCCATGTTTATGCAGATAGCAGTGTAGATATTTCCATGTTTATACAGATAGCGGTTCAGACATTTCCATGTTTACACAGATAGTTGGGCAGATAATTCCATGTTTATACAGATAGCGGTGTAGATATTTCCATCTTAATACAGATGGCGGTGTAGATATGTCCATGATTGTACAGACGGCGGTGTAGATATTTCCATGTTCATACAGATGGCGGTGTAGATATTTCCATGTTCGTACTGATGGCAGTGTAGATATTTCCATGTTCATACAGGTGGCGGTGTAGATATTTATATGTTTATACAGATAGCAGTGTAGTTATTTCCATGTTTATAGAGACAGCTGTGTAGATATTTCCATTGATATACAGATAGCTGTGTAGATATTTGCATGTTCATACAGATAGCGGTGTAGATATTTCCATGTTCCTACAGATAGCGGTGTACATATTTCCATGTTCATACAGATGGCGGTGTAGATATTTACATGTTCATACAGCTGGCAGTAGAGATATTTCCATGTTCATACAGATGGCGATGTAGATATTTCCATGTTCATAGAGATGGCGGTGTAGATATTTCCATGTTCATACTGATGGCGGTGTAGATATTTCCATGTTTATAGAGATGGCGGTGTAGATATTTTCATGTTTACACAGTTGGCGGTGTAGATATTTCCATGTTTACACAGATAGCGGTGTAGACATTTCCATGTTTACACAGATAGCGGTGTGGATATTTCCATGTTTGTGCAGATAGCGGTGTAGATATTTCCATCTTAATACAGATGGCGGTGTAGATATTTCCATGTTTATAGAGATAGTGGTGTAGATAATTTCATTTTCATACCGAGAGCAGTGTAGATATTTCCAAGTTCATACAGATAGCGGTGTAGATATTTCCACATTTATAGAGATGGCGGTGTAGATATTTCCATGTTCATACTGATGGCGGTGTAGATATTTCCATGTTTATAGAGATGGCGGTGTAGATATTTTCATGTTTACACAGTTGGCGGTGTAGATATTTCCATGTTTACACAGATAGCGGTGTAGACATTTCCATGTTTACACAGATAGCGGTGTGGATATTTCCATGTTTGTGCAGATAGCGGTGTAGATATTTCCATCTTAATACAGATGGCGGTGTAGATATGTCCATGTTCATACAGATGGCGGTGTAGATATTTCCAATGTCATACAGATGGCGGTGTAGTTATTTCGAAGTTTATAGAGATAGCTCTGTAGTTATTTCCATGTTTATAGAGATAGCAGTGTAGATATTTCCATTGATATACAGATAGCTGTGTAGTTATTTGCATGTTCATAGAGACAGCGGTGTAGATATTTCCATGTTCATACAGATAGCGGTGTAGATATTTCCATGTTCATACAGATAGCGGTGTAGATATTTCCATGTTCATACAGATAGCGGTGTAGATAATTCCACGTTCATACAGTTAGCTGTGTAGATATTTCCATGTTCATACAGATAGCGGTGAAGATATTTACATGTTCATACAGATGGCGGTGTAGATATTTCCATGTTCATAGATAGCGGTGTATATATTTCCATGTTCATACAGATAGCGGTGTAGATATTTCCATGTTCACACAGATAGCGTTGTAGATATTTCCATGTTCATACCAATAGCGGTGTAGACATTTCCATGTTCATACATTTAGTGGTGTAGATATTTCCATTTTCATACAGATGGCGGTGAAGATATTTCCATGTTCATACAGATTACGGTGTAGATATTTCCATGTTTGTACGGAAGGCAGTGTAGATATTTCCATGTTCATACAGGTGGCGGTGTATATATTTCCATGTTTATACAGATAGCAGTGTAGGTATATCCATGTTAATAGAGATAGCTGTGTAGATATTTCCATGTTCATACAGATAGCGGTGTAGATATTTCCATGTTCATACAGTTAGCGGTGTAGATATTTCCATGTTCATACAGATGGCGGTGTAGATATGTCCATGTTTGTAAAGATGGCGGTGTAGATATTTCCATGTTCGTACAGATGGCCGTGTAGATATTTCCATGTTCATAGAGATGGCGGTGTAGATATTTCCATGTTTATGCAGATAGCGGTATAGATATTTCCATGTTTATACAGATGGTGGTGTAGATATTTCCATGTTTATAGAGATGGCGGTGTAGATATTTCCATGTTCATACAGATGGCGGTGTAGATATTTCCATGTTTGTAGGGATGGCGGTTTAGATATTTTCATGTTTACACAGATGGCGGTGTAGATATTTCCATGTTTACACAAATAGCGGTGAAGACATTTCCATGTTTACACAGATAACGGTGTGGATATTTCCATGTTTATGCAGATAGCAGTGTAGATATTTCCATGTTTATACAGATAGCGGTTCAGACATTTCCATGTTTACACAGATAGTTGGGCAGATAATTCCATGTTTATACAGATAGCGGTGTAGATATTTCCATCTTAATACAGATGGCGGTGTAGATATGTCCATGATTGTACAGACGGCGGTGTAGATATTTCCATGTTCATACAGATGGCGGTGTAGATATTTCCATGTTCGTACTGATGGCAGTGTAGATATTTCCATGTTCATACAGGTGGCGGTGTAGATATTTATATGTTTATACAGATAGCAGTGTAGTTATTTCCATGTTTATAGAGACAGCTGTGTAGATATTTCCATTGATATACAGATAGCTGTGTAGATATTTGCATGTTCATACAGATAGCGGTGTAGATATTTCCATGTTCCTACAGATAGCGGTGTACATATTTCCATGTTCATACAGATGGCGGTGTAGATATTTACATGTTCATACAGCTGGCAGTAGAGATATTTCCATGTTCATACAGATGGCGATGTAGATATTTCCATGTTCATAGAGATGGCGGTGTAGATATTTCCATGTTCATACTGATGGCGGTGTAGATATTTCCATGTTTATAGAGATGGCGGTGTAGATATTTTCATGTTTACACAGTTGGCGGTGTAGATATTTCCATGTTTACACAGATAGCGGTGTAGACATTTCCATGTTTACACAGATAGCGGTGTGGATATTTCCATGTTTGTGCAGATAGCGGTGTAGATATTTCCATCTTAATACAGATGGCGGTGTAGATATTTCCATGTTTATAGAGATAGTGGTGTAGATAATTTCATTTTCATACCGAGAGCAGTGTAGATATTTCCAAGTTCATACAGATAGCGGTGTAGATATTTCCACATTTATAGAGATGGCGGTGTAGATATTTCCATGTTCATACTGATGGCGGTGTAGATATTTCCATGTTTATAGAGATGGCGGTGTAGATATTTTCATGTTTACACAGTTGGCGGTGTAGATATTTCCATGTTTACACAGATAGCGGTGTAGACATTTCCATGTTTACACAGATAGCGGTGTGGATATTTCCATGTTTGTGCAGATAGCGGTGTAGATATTTCCATCTTAATACAGATGGCGGTGTAGATATGTCCATGTTCATACAGATGGCGGTGTAGATATTTCCAATGTCATACAGATGGCGGTGTAGTTATTTCGAAGTTTATAGAGATAGCTCTGTAGTTATTTCCATATTTATAGAGAAATCTGTGTAGATATTTCCATGTATATGCAGATAGCTGTGTAGATATTTCCATGTTCATGCAGATAGCGGTGCAGATATTTCCATGTTCATCCAGATGCCGGTGTAGATATATCCATGTTCATACAGATGGCGGTGAATATATTTCCATGTTCGCACGGATGGCATTGTATATATTTCCATGTTTATACAGGTGGCGGTGTAGATATTTCCATGTTTATACAGATAGCAGTGTAGTTATTTCCATGTTTATAGAGATAGCAGTGTAGATATTTCCATTGATAGACAGATAGCTGTGTAGATATATGCATGTTCATACAGATAGCGGTGTAGATACTTCCATGTTCGTACAGATACCGGTGTAGATATTTCCATGTTCATACAGATAGCGGTGTAGATATTTCCATGTTCATACAGATAACGGTGTAGATATTTCCATGTTCATACAGATAGCCTTGTAGATATTTCCATGTTCATACAGTTCGCGGTGTAGATATTTCCATGTTCATAGAGATGGCGGTGTAGATATTTCCATGTTTCTGCAGATAGCGGTATAGGTATTTCCATGTTTATACAGATGGTGGTGTAGATATTTCCATGTTTATAGAGATGGCGGTCTAGATATTTCCATGTTTATAGAGATAGTGTTGTAGTTATTTCATAGTTTCTAGAGACAGCGTTGTAGATATTTCCATGTTTATAAAGACAGCGGTGAAGATATTTCCATGTTTATACAGATAGCGGTGTAGATATTTCCATGGTTATACAGACAGCAGTGTAGATATTTCCTTGTTTATAGAGATAGTGGTGTAGATAATTTCAATTTTATACAGATAGCAGTGTAGATATTTCCAAGTTCATACAGATAGCGGTGTAGATATTTCCACGTTTATAGAGATGGCGGTGTAGATATTTCCATGTTCATACAGATGGCAGTGTAGATATTTCCATGCTTTTAGAGATGGCGGTGTAGATATTTTCACGTATACACAGATGGCGGTAGAGATATTTCCATGTTTACACTGATAGGGGTGCAGACATTTCCATGTTTACACAGATAGTTGTGCAGATAATTCCATGTTTATACAGATAGCAGTGTAGATATTTCCATCTTAATACAGATGGCGGTGTAGATATGTCCATGTTCATACAGATGGCGGTGTAGATATTTCGAAGTTTATAGAGATAGCGCTGTGGTAATTTCCATATTCATAGAGAAATCTGTGTAGATATTTCCATGTATATGCAGATAGCTGAGTAGATATTTCCATGTTCATGCAGATAGCGGTGTAGATATTTCCATGTTCATCCAGATGCCGGTGTAGATACATCCATGTTCATACAGATGGCGGTGAAGATATTTCCATGTTCATACAGATGGCGTTGTAGATATTTCCATGTTCATACACATGGCGGTGTACATATTTCCATGCTCATAGAGATGGCGGTGTAGATATTTCCATGTTCATACAAATGGTGGTGTAGATATTTCCATGTTCATAGAGATGGCGGTGTAGATATTTCATTGTTTGTACAGATAGCAGTGTAGTTATTTCCATGTTTATAGAGATAGCAGTGTAGATATTTCCATTGATATACAGATAGCTATGTAGATATTTGCATGTTCATACAGATAGCGGTGTAGATACTTCCATGCTCATACAGATAGCGGTGTAGATATTTCCATATTCATACAGATAGCGGTGCAGATATTTCCATGTTCATACAGATAGCGGTGTAGATATTTCCATGTTCATACAGATAGCGGTGTAGATATTTCCATGTTCATACAGTTAGCGGTGTAGATATTTCCATATTCATACAAATGGCGGTGAAGATATTTCCATGTTCATACAGATGGCGGTGTAGATATTTCCGTGTTCATACACATGGCGGTGTACATATTTCCATGCTCATAGAGATGGCGGTGTAGATATTTCCATGTTCATACAAATGGTGGTGTAGATATTTCCATGTTCATAGAGATGGCGGTGTAGATATTTCATTGTTTGTACAGATAGCAGTGTAGTTATTTCCATGTTTATAGAGATAGCAGTGTAGATATTTCCATTGATATACAGATAGCTATGTAGATATTTGCATGTTCATACAGATAACGGTGTAGATACTTCCATGCTCATACAGATAGCGGTGTAGATATTTCCATATTCATACAGATAGCGGTGCAGATATTTCCATGTTCATACAGATAGCGGTGTAGATATTTCCATGTTCATACAGATAGCGGTGTAGATATTTCCATGTTCATACAGTTAGCGGTGTAGATATTTCCATATTCATACAAATGGCGGTGTAGATATTTACATGTTCATACAGATGGCGGTGTAGATATTTCCATGTTCGCACGGATGGCAGTGTAGATATTTCCATGTTCATACAGGTGGCGGTGTAGATATTTCCATGTTTATACAGATAGCAGTGTAGTTATTTCCATGTTTAAAGAGATAGCAGTGTAGATATTTCCATTGATATACAGATAGCTGCGTAGATATTTGCATGTTCATACAGAAGCGGTGTAGATATTTCAACGTTTATAGAGATAGCGCTGTAGTTATTTCCATATTTATAGAGAAATCTGTGTAGATATTTCCATGTATATGCAGATAGCTGTGTAGATATTTCCATGTTCATGCAGATAGCGGTGTAGATATTTCCATGTTCATCCAGATGGCGGTGAAGATATTTCCATGTTCATACAGATGGCTGTGTAGATATTTCCATGTTCATACACATGGCGTTGTAGATATTTCCATGTTCATAGAGATGGCGGTGTAGATATTTCCATGTTCATAAAAATGGCGGTGTAGATGTTTCCGTGTTCATAGAGATTGCAGTGTAGATATTTCCATGTTTATACACATACCAGTGTAGTTATTTTCGTGTTTATAGAGATAGCAGTGTAGATATTTCCATTGATATACAGATATCTGTGTAGATATTTGCATGTTCATACAGATAGCGGTGTAGATATTTCCATCTTCATACTGATAGCGGTGTAGATATTTCCATGTTCATACAGTTAGTGGTGTAGATATTTCCATGTTCATACAGATGGCGGTGTAGATATTTCCATGTTCATACAGATGGCAGTGTAGATATTTACATGTTCATACAGATGGCGGTGTAGATATTTCCATGTTTGTACGGATGGCGGTGTAGATATTTCCATGTTCATACAGGTGGCGGTGTAGATATTCCCATGTTTTTACAGATAGATGTGTATTCATTCCCATGTTTATAGAGATAGCAGTGTAGATATTTCCATTGATATACAGATAGCTGTGTAGATATTTGCATGTTCATACAGATAGCGGTGTAGATATTTCCATGTTCATACAGATAGCGGTGTAGATATTTCCATGTTCATACACATAGCGGTGCAGATATTTCCATGTTCATACAGATAACGGTGTAGATATTTCCATGTTCATACAGATAGCGGTGTAGATATTTCCATCTTCACACAGATAGCGGTGTAGTTATTTCCATGTTTATACAGATAGCGGTGCAGATATTTCCATGTTTATACAGATAGTTGGGCAGATATTTCCATGCTTATACAGATTGCGGTGTAGATATCTCCATCTTAATACAGATGGCGGTGTAGATATGTCTATGTTCGTACAGATGGCGTTGTAGATATTTCCATGTTCATACAGATGGCGGTGTAGATATTTCGAAGTTTATAGAGATAGCGCTGTAGTTATTTCCATATTTATAGAGACAGCATTGTAGATATTTCCATGTTTATACAGATAGCGGTGAAGATATTTCCATGTTTATAGAGATACCAGTGTAGATAATTTCAATTTCATACAGATAGCTGTGTAGATATTTCCATGTTTATACAGATAGCGGTGCGGATATTTCCATGTTTATACAGATAGTTGGGCAGATATTTCCATGTTTATACAGATAGCGGTGTAGATATTTCCATCTTAATACAGATGGCGGTGTAGATATGTCCATGTTTGTACAGATGGCGGTGTAGATATTTCCATGTTCATACAGATGGCGGTGTAGATATTTCGAAGTTTATAGACATAGCGTTGTAGTTATTTCCATATTTATTGAGAAATCTCTGTAGATATTTCCATGTATATGCAGATAGCTGTGTAGATATTTCCATGTTCATGCAGATAGCGGTGTAGTTATTTCCATGTTCCTCCAGATGCCAGTGTAGATATATCCATGTTCATACAGATGGCGGTGAAGATATTTCCATGTTCATACAGATGGCGGTGTAGATATTTCCATGTTCATACAGATGGTGTTGTAGATATTTCCATGTTCATACAAATGGCGGTGTAGATATTTCCATGTTCATAGAAATGGCGGTGTAGATATTTCCGTGTTCATACAAATGGCGGTGTAGATATTTCCATGTTCATAGAGATGGCGGTGTAAATATTTCCATGTTTATACAGATACCAATGTAGATATTTCCATGTTTATAGAAATAGCGGTGTAGATATTTCCATTGATATACAGATAGCTGTGTAGATATTTGCATGTTCATACAGATAGCGGTGTAGATATTTCCATGTTCGTACAGATAGCGGTGTAGATATTTCCATCTTAATACAGATGGCGGTGTAGATATGTCCATGTTCGTGAAGATGGCGGTGTAGATATTTCCATGTTCATACAGATGGCTTTGTAGATATTTCGAAGTTTATAGAGATAGCGCTGTAGTTATTTCCATATTTATAGAGAAATCTCTGTAGATATTTCCATGTATATGCAGATAGCTGTGTAGATATTTCCATGTTCATGCAGATAGCGGTGTAGATATTTCCATGTTCATCCAGATGCCGGTGTAGATATATCCATGTTCATTCAGATGGCGGTGACGATATTTCCATGTTCATACAGATGGCGGTGTAGATATTTCCATGTTCATACAGATGGCTGTGTAGATATTTCCATGTTCATACAGATGGCGGTGTAGATATTTCCGTGTTCATACACATGGCGGCGTTTATATTTCCATGTTCATAGAGATGGCAGTGTAGATATTTCCATGTTTATACAGATAGCAGTGTAGTTATTTCCATGTTTATAGAGATAGCAGTGTAGATATTTCAATTGATATGAAGATAGCTGTGTAGATATTTGCATGTTCATACAGATAGCGGTGTAGATATTTCCACGTTCATACTGGTAGCGGTGTAGATATTTCCATGTTCATACAGTTAGCCGTGTAGATATTTCCATGTTCATACAGATGGCGGTGTAGATATTTCCATGTTCATACAGATGGCGGTGTAGATATTTACATGTTCATACAGATGGTGGTGTACATATTTCCATGTTTATAGAGATGGCGGTCTAGAAATTTCCATGTTTACAGAGATAGTGGTGTAGTTATTTCCAAGTTTATAGAGAAGCGTTGTAGATATTTCCATGTTTATGCAGATAGCGGTGAAGATATTTCCATGTTTATACAGATAGCGTTGTAGATATTTCCATGTTTATACAGATAGCAGTGTAGATATTTCCATGTTTATAGAGATAGTGGTGTAGATAATTTCATTTTCATACTGAGAGCAGTGTAGATACTTCCAAGTTCATACAGATAGCGGTGTAGATATTTCCACATTTATAGAGATGGCGGTGTAGATATTTCCATGTTCATACTGATGGCGGTGTAGATATTTCCATGTTTATAGAGATGGCGGTGTAGATATTTTCATGTTTACACAGTTGGCGGTGTAGATATTTCCATGTTTACACAGATAGCGGTGTAGACATTTCCATGTTTACACAGATAGCGGTGTGGATATTTCCATGTTTGTGCAGATAGCGGTGTAGATATTTCCATCTTAATACAGATGGCGGTGTAGATATTTCCATGTTTATAGAGATAGTGGTGTAGATAATTTCATTTTCATACCGAGAGCAGTGTAGATATTTCCAAGTTCATACAGATAGCGGTGTAGATATTTCCACATTTATAGAGATGGCGGTGTAGATATTTCCATGTTCATACTGATGGCGGTGTAGATATTTCCATGTTTATAGAGATGGCGGTGTAGATATTTTCATGTTTACACAGTTGGCGGTGTAGATATTTCCATGTTTACACAGATAGCGGTGTAGACATTTCCATGTTTACACAGATAGCGGTGTGGATATTTCCATGTTTGTGCAGATAGCGGTGTAGATATTTCCATCTTAATACAGATGGCGGTGTAGATATGTCCATGTTCATACAGATGGCGGTGTAGATATTTCCAATGTCATACAGATGGCGGTGTAGTTATTTCGAAGTTTATAGAGATAGCTCTGTAGTTATTTCCATATTTATAGAGAAATCTGTGTAGATATTTCCATGTATATGCAGATAGCTGTGTAGATATTTCCATGTTCATGCAGATAGCGGTGCAGATATTTCCATGTTCATCCAGATGCCGGTGTAGATATATCCATGTTCATACAGATGGCGGTGAAGATATTTCCATGTTCGCACGGATGGCATTGTATATATTTCCATGTTTATACAGGTGGCGGTGTAGATATTTCCATGTTTATACAGATAGCAGTGTAGTTATTTCCATGTTTATAGAGATAGCAGTGTAGATATTTCCATTGATAGACAGATAGCTGTGTAGATATATGCATGTTCATACAGATAGCGGTGTAGATACTTCCATGTTCGTACAGATACCGGTGTAGATATTTCCATGTTCATACAGATAGCGGTGTAGATATTTCCATGTTCATACAGATAACGGTGTAGATATTTCCATGTTCATACAGATAGCCTTGTAGATATTTCCATGTTCATACAGTTCGCGGTGTAGATATTTCCATGTTCATAGAGATGGCGGTGTAGATATTTCCATGTTTCTGCAGATAGCGGTATAGGTATTTCCATGTTTATACGGATGGTGGTGTAGATATTTCCATGTTTATAGAGATGGCGGTCTTGATATTTCCATGTTTATAGAGATAGTGTTGTAGTTATTTCATAGTTTCTAGAGACAGCGTTGTAGATATTTCCATGTTTATAAAGACAGCGGTGAAGATATTTCCATGTTTATACAGATAGCGGTGTAGATATTTCCATGGTTATACAGACAGCAGTGTAGATATTTCCTTGTTTATAGAGATAGTGGTGTAGATAATTTCAATTTTATACAGATAGCAGTGTAGATATTTCCAAGTTCATACAGATAGCGGTGTAGATATTTCCACGTTTATAGAGATGGCGGTGTAGATATTTCCATGTTCATACAGATGGCAGTGTAGATATTTCCATGTTTTTAGAGATGGCGGTGTAGATATTTTCACGTATACACAGATGGCGGTAGAGATATTTCCATGTTTACACTGATAGGGGTGCAGACATTTCCATGTTTACACAGATAGTTGCGCAGATAATTCCATGTTTATACAGATAGCAGTGTAGATATTTCCATCTTAATACAGATGGCGGTGTAGATATGTCCATGTTCATACAGATGGCGGTGTAGATATTTCGAAGTTTATAGAGATAGCGCTGTAGTAATTTCCATATTCATAGAGAAATCTGTGTAGATATTTCCATGTATATGCAGATAGCTGAGTAGATATTTCCATGTTCATGCAGATAGCGGTGTAGATATTTCCATGTTCATCCAGATGCCGGTGTAGATATATCCATGTTCATACAGATGGCGGTGAAGATATTTCCATGTTCATACAGATGGCGGTGTAGATATTTCCATGTTCATACACATGGCGGTGTACATATTTCCATGCTCATAGAGATGGCGGTGTAGATATTTCCATGTTCATACAAATGGTGGTGTAGATATTTCCATGTTCATAGAGATGGCGGTGTAGATATTTCATTGTTTGTACAGATAGCAGTGTAGTTATTTCCATGTTTATAGAGATAGCAGTGTAGATATTTCCATTGATATACAGATAGCTATGTAGATATTTGCATGTTCATACAGATAGCGGTGTAGATACTTCCATGCTCATACAGATAGCGGTGTAGATATTTCCATATTCATACAGATAGCGGTGCAGATATTTCCATGTTCATACAGATAGCGGTGTAGATATTTCCATGTTCATACAGATAGCGGTGTAGATATTTCCATGTTCATACAGTTAGCGGTGTAGATATTTCCATATTCATACAAATGGCGGTGAAGATATTTCCATGTTCATACAGATGGCGGTGTAGATATTTCCGTGTTCATACACATGGCGGTGTACATATTTCCATGCTCATAGAGATGGCGGTGTAGATATTTCCATGTTCATACAAATGGTGGTGTAGATATTTCCATGTTCATAGAGATGGCGGTGTAGATATTTCATTGTTTGTACAGATAGCAGTGTAGTTATTTCCATGTTTATAGAGATAGCAGTGTAGATATTTCCATTGATATACAGATAGCTATGTAGATATTTGCATGTTCATACAGATAGCGGTGTAGATACTTCCATGCTCATACAGATAGCGGTGTAGATATTTCCATATTCATACAGATAGCGGTGCAGATATTTCCATGTTCATACAGATAGCGGTGTAGATATTTCCATGTTCATACAGATAGCGGTGTAGATATTTCCATGTTCATACAGTTAGCGGTGTAGATATTTCCATATTCATACAAATGGCGGTGTAGATATTTACATGTTCATACAGATGGCGGTGTAGATATTTCCATGTTCGCACGGATGGCAGTGTAGATATTTCCATGTTCATACAGGTGGCGGTGTAGATATTTCCATGTTTATACAGATAGCAGTGTAGTTATTTCCATGTTTAAAGAGATAGCAGTGTAGATATTTCCATTGATATACAGATAGCTGCGTAGATATTTGCATGTTCATACAGAAGCGGTGTAGATATTTCAACGTTTATAGAGATAGCGCTGTAGTTATTTCCATATTTATAGAGAAATCTGTGTAGATATTTCCATGTATATGCAGATAGCTGTGTAGATATTTCCATGTTCATGCAGATAGCGGTGTAGATATTTCCATGTTCATCCGGATGGCGGTGAAGATATTTCCATGTTCATACAGATGGCTGTGTAGATATTTCCATGTTCATACACATGGCGTTGTAGATATTTCCATGTTCATAGAGATGGCGGTGTAGATATTTCCATGTTCATAAAAATGGCGGTGTAGATGTTTCCGTGTTCATAGAGATTGCAGTGTAGATATTTCCATGTTTATACACATACCAGTGTAGTTATTTTCGTGTTTATAGAGATAGCAGTGTAGATATTTCCATTGATATACAGATATCTGTGTAGATATTTGCATGTTCATACAGATAGCGGTGTAGATATTTCCATCTTCATACTGATAGCGGTGTAGATATTTCCATGTTCATACAGTTAGCGGTGTAGATATTTCCATGTTCATACAGATGGCGGTGTAGATATTTCCATGTTCATACAGATGGCAGTGTAGATATTTACATGTTCATACAGATGGCGGTGTAGATATTTCCATGTTTGTACGGATGGCGGTGTAGATATTTCCATGTTCATACAGGTGGCGGTGTAGATATTCCCATGTTTTTACAGATAGATGTGTATTCATTCCCATGTTTATAGAGATAGCAGTGTAGATATTTCCATTGATATACAGATAGCTGTGTAGATATTTGCATGTTCATACAGATAGCGGTGTAGATATTTCCATGTTCATACAGATAGCGGTGTAGATATTTCCATGTTCATACACATAGCGGTGCAGATATTTCCATGTTCATACAGATAACGGTGTAGATATTTCCATGTTCATACAGATAGCGGTGTAGATATTTCCATCTTCACACAGATAGCGGTGTAGTTATTTCCATGTTTATACAGATAGCGGTGCGGATATTTCCATGTTTATACAGATAGTTGGGCAGATATTTCCATGTTTATACAGATTGCGGTGTAGATATCTCCATCTTAATACAGATGGTGGTGTAGATATGTCTATGTTCGTACAGATGGCGTTGTAGATATTTCCATGTTCATACAGATGGCGGTGTAGATATTTCGAAGTTTATAGAGATAGCGCTGTAGTTATTTCCATATTTATAGAGACAGCATTGTAGATATTTCCATGTTTATACAGATAGCGGTGAAGATATTTCCATGTTTATACAGAGAGCGGTGTAGATATTTCCATGTTTATACAGATAGCAGTGTAGATATTTCCATGTTTATAGAGATAGCGGTGTAGATAATTTCAATTTCATACAGATAGCTGTGTAGATATTTCCATGTTTATACAGATAGCGGTGCGGATATTTCCATGTTTATACAGATAGTTGGGCAGATATTTCCATGTTTATACAGATAGCGGTGTAGATATTTCCATCTTAATACAGATGGCGGTGTAGATATGTCCATGTTTGTACAGATGGCGGTGTAGATATTTCCATGTTCATACAGATGGCGGTGTAGATATTTCGAAGGTTATAGACATAGCGTTGTAGTTATTTCCATATTTATTGAGAAATCTCTGTAGATATTTCCATGTATATGCAGATAGCTGTGTAGATATTTCCATGTTCATGCAGATAGCGGTGTAGTTATTTCCATGTTCCTCCAGATGCCAGTGTAGATATATCCATGTTCATACAGATGGCGGTGAAGATATTTCCATGTTCATACAGATGGTGGTGTAGATATTTCCATGTTCATACAGATGGTGTTGTAGATATTTCCATGTTCATACAAATGGCGGTGTAGATATTTCCATGTTCATAGAAATGGCGGTGTAGATATTTCCGTGTTCATACAAATGGCGGTGTAGATATTTCCATGTTCATAGAGATGGCGGTGTAAATATTTCCATGTTTATACAGATACCAATGTAGATATTTCCATGTTTATAGAGATAGCGGTGTAGATATTTCCATTGATATACAGATAGCTGTGTAGATATTTGCATGTTCATACAGATAGCGGTGTAGATATTTCCATGTTCGTACAGATAGCGGTGTAGATATTTCCATCTTAATACAGATGGCGGTGTAGATATGTCCATGTTCGTGAAGATGGCGGTGTAGATATTTCCATGTTCATACAGATGGCTTTGTAGATATTTCGAAGTTTATAGAGATAGCGCTGTAGTTATTTCCATATTTATAGAGAAATCTCTGTAGATATTTCCATGTATATGCAGATAGCTGTGTAGATATTTCCATGTTCATGCAGATAGCGGTGTAGATATTTCCATGTTCATCCAGATGCCGGTGTAGATATATCCATGTTCATTCAGATGGCGGTGACGATATTTCCATGTTCATACAAATGGCGGTGTAGATATTTCCATGTTCATACATATAGCGGTGTAGATATTTCCATGTTCGTACAGATAGCGGTGTAGATATTTCCATGTTCATCCAGATGGCTGTGTAGATATATCCATGTTCATACATACAGATGGCAGAGAAGATATTTCCATGTTCATACAGATAGCGGTGTAAATATTTCCATGTTCATCCAGATGGCTGTGTAGTATATCCATGTTCATACATACAGATGGCAGAGAAGATATTTCCATGTTCATACAGATAGCGGTGTAAATATTTCCATGTTCATACAGATAGCGGTGTAGATATTTCCATGTTCATCGAGATGGCTGTGTAGATATATCCATGTTCATACAGATGGCGGAGAAGATATTTCCATGTTCTTACAGATAGCGGTGAAGATATTTCCATGTTCATACAGATAGCGGTGTAGATATTTCCATGTTCGTACAGTTATCGGTTTAGATATTTCCATGTTCATAAAGATAGCGGTGTTGATATTTCCATGTTTATACAGATAGCGGTGAAGATGTATGCATGTTTACACAGATAGCGGTGTAGATATTTCCATGTTTATACAGATAGCAGTGTAGTTATTTCCATGTTTATAGAGATACCAGTGTGGATATTTCCATTGATATACAGATAGCTGTGTAGATATTTGCATGTTCATACAGATAGCGCTGTAGATATTTCCATGTTCATACAGATAGCAGTGTAGATATTTCCATGTTCATACAGATAGCGGTGTAGATATTTCCATGTTCATACAGATAGCGGTGTCGGTATTTCCATGTTCATACAGATAGCGGTGTAGATATTTCCATGTTCATACAGTTAGCGGTGTAGGTATTTCCATGTTCATACAGATGGCGGTGTAGATATTTACATGTTCATACAGATGGCGTTGTAGATATTTCCATGTTTGTACAGATAGCAATGTATATATTTCCATGTTCTTACAGATAGCGGTGTAGATATTTCCATGTTCATACACATAGCGGTGTAGATATTTGCATGTTCATGCCAATAGCGGTGTTGACATTTCCATGTTCATACAGTTAGCGGTGTAGATATTTCCATGTTCATACAGATGGCGGTGTAGGTATTTACATGGTCATACAGATGGCGGTGTAGATATTTCCATGTTCGTATGGATGGCAGTGTAGATATTTTCATGTTCATACAGGTGGCGGTGCAGATATTTCCATGTTTATACAGATAGCAGTGTAGTTATTTCCATGTTTATAGAGATAGCAGTGTATACATTTCCATTGATATACAGATAGCTGTGTAGATATTTGCATGGTCACACTGATAGCGGTGTACATATTTCCATGTTCGTACAGATAGCGGTGTAGATCTTTCCATGTTCATACAGATGGCGGTGTAGATATTTCCATGTTCATACAGATAACGGTGTAGATATTCCCATGTTCATACAGATAGCGGTGTAGATATTTCCATGTTCATACAGTTAGCGGTGTAGATATTTCCATGTTCATAGAGATGGCGGTGTAGATATTTCCATCTTCATAGAGATGGCGGTGTAGATATTTCCATATTTATACAGATAGCAGTGTAGATATTTCCATGTTTATAGAGATAGCAGTGTAGATATTTCCATTGATATACAGATAGCTGTGTAGATATTTGCATGTTCATACAGATAGCGGTATAGATATTTCCATGTTTATACAGATGGTGGTGCAGATATTTCCATGTTTATAGAGATGGAGGTCTAGATATTTCCATGTTTAAAGAGATAGTGGTGTAGTTATTTCCAAGTTCATAGAGACAGCGTTGTAGATATTTCCATGTTTATACAGATAGCTGTGAAGATATTTCCATGTTTATACACATAGCGGTGTAGATATTTCCATGTTTATACAGATAGCAGTGTAGATATTTCCATGTTTATAGAGATAGTGGTGAAGATAATTTCAATTTTATACAGAGAGCAGTGTAGATATTTCCAAGTTCATATAGATAGCGGTGTAGATATTTCCACGTTTATAGAGATGGCGGTGTAGATATTTCCATGTTCATACAGTTAGCGGTGTAGATATTTCCATGTTCATACAGATAGCGGTGTAGATATTTCCATGTTCATACCAATAGCGGTGTAGGTATTTCCATGTTCATACAGTTAGCGGTGTAGATATTTCCACGATCATACAGATGGCGGTGTAGATATTTACATGTTCATACAGATGGCGGTGTAGATATTTCCATGTTCATACCGATGGCAGTGTAGATATTTCCATGTTCATACAGGTGGCGGTGTAGATATTTCCATGTTTATACAGATAGCAGTGTAGTTATTTCCATGTTTATAGAGATAGCAGTGTATACATTTCCATTGATATACAGAGAGCTGTGTAGATATTTGGATGGTCACACTGATAGCGGTGTAGATATTTCCAAGTTCGCACAGATAGCGGTGTAGATATTTCCATGTTCATACAGATAGCGGTGTAGATATTTCCATGTTCATACAGATAACGGTGTAGATATTTCCATGTTCATACAGATAGCGGTGTCGATATTTCCATGTTCATACAGATAGCGGTGTAGATATTTCCATGTTCATAGAGATGGCGGTGTAGATATTTCCATGTTCATACAAATGGCGGTGTAGATATTTCCATCTTCATAGAGATGGCGGTGTAGATATTTCCATATTTATACAGATAGCAGTGTAGTTATTTCCATGTTTATAGAGATAGCAGTGTAGATATTTCCATTGATATACAGATAGCTGTGTAGATATTTGCATGTTCATACAGATAGCGGTGTAGATATTTCCATGTTCATACATATAGCGGTGTAGATATTTCCATGTTCATACAGATAGCGGTGTAGATATTTCCATGTTCATACAGATAGCGTTGTAGATATTTCCATGTTCATACTGATAGCGATGTAGATATTTCCATGTTCTTATAGTTAGCGGTGTAGATATTTCCATGTTCATACAGATGGCGGTGTAGATATTTGCATGTTCATACAGATGGCGGTGTAGATATTTCCATTTTCGTACGGATGGCATTGAAGATATTTCCATGTTCATACAGGTGGCGGTGCAGATATTTCCATATTTATACAGATAGCAGTGTAGTTATTTCCATGTTTATAGAGGTAGCAGTGTAGATATTTCCATTGATATACAGATAGCTGTGTAGATATTTGCATGTTCACACAGATAGCGGTGTAGATATTTCCATGTACATACAGATAGCGGTGTAGATATTACCATGTTCATACAGATAGCGGTGTAGATATTTCCATGTTCATATAGTTATCGGTGTAGATATTTCCATGTTCATACAGATGGCGGTGTAGATATTTCCATGTTCATACAGATGGCGGTGTAGATATTTCCATGTTCATACAGATAGCGGTGTAGATATTTCCATGTTCATACAGATGGCGGTGTAGATATTTCCATCTTAATACAGATGGCGGTGTAGATATGTCCATGTTTGTACAGATGGCGGTGTAGATATTTCCATGTTCATACAGATGGCGGTGTAGATATTTCGAAGTTTATAGACATAGCGTTGTAGTTATTTCCATATTTATTGAGAAATCTCTGTAGATATTTCCATGTATATGCAGATAGCTGTGTAGATATTTCCATGTTCATGCAGATAGCGGTGTAGATATTTCCATGTTCATCCAGATGCCGGTGTACATATATCCATGTCCATACAGATGGCGGTGAAGATATTTCCATGTTCATACAGATGGCGGTGTAGGTATTTCCATGTTCATAGAGATGGCGGTGTAGATATTTCCATGTTCATACAGATGGCGGTGTAGATATTTCCATGTTTACACAGATAGCGGTGTGGATATTTCCATGTTTATGCAGATAGCAGTGTAGATATTTCCATGTTTATACATATAGCGTTGTGGATATTTCCATGTTTATTCAGATAGCGGTGCGGATATTTCCATGTTTATACAGATAGTTGGGCAGATATTTCCATGTTTATAGAGATAGCGGTGTAGATATTTCTATCTTAAAACTGATGGCGGTGTAGATATGTCCATGTTTGTACAGATGGCGGTGTAGATATTTCCATGTTCATACAGATGGTGGTGTAGATATTTCGAAGTTTATGGAGATAGCGCTGTAGTTATTTCCATATTTATAGAGAAATCTGTGTAGATATTTCCATGTATATTCAGATAGCTGTGTAGATATTTCCATGTTCATGCAGATTGCGGTGTAGATATTTCCATGTTCATCCAGATGCCGGTGTACATATATCCATGTTCATACAGATGGCGGTGAAGATATTTCCATGTTCATACAGATGGTGGTGTATAAATTTCCATGTTCATACAAAGCGCGGTGTAGATATTTCCATGTTCATAGAGATGGCAGTGTAGATATTTCCATGTTCATACAAATGGCGGTGTAGATATTTCCATGTTCATAGAGATGGTGGTTTAGATATTTCCATATTTATAGAGATAGCAGTGTAGTTATTTCCATGTTTATAGAGATAGCAGTGTAGATATTTCCATTGATATACAGATAGCTGTGTAGTTATTTGCATGTTCATAGAGACAGCGGTGTAGATATTTCCATGTTCATACAGATAGCGGTGTAGATATTTCCATGTTCATACAGATAGCGGTGTAGATATTTCCATGTTCATACAGATAGCGGTGTAGATAATTCCACGTTCATACAGTTAGCTGTGTAGATATTTCCATGTTCATACAGATAGCGGTGAAGATATTTACATGTTCATACAGATGGCGGTGTAGATATTTCCATGTTCATAGATAGCGGTGTATATATTTCCATGTTCATACAGATAGCGGTGTAGATATTTCCATGTTCACACAGATAGCGTTGTAGATATTTCCATGTTCATACCAATAGCGGTGTAGACATTTCCATGTTCATACATTTAGTGGTGTAGATATTTCCATTTTCATACAGATGGCGGTGAAGATATTTCCATGTTCATACAGATTACGGTGTAGATATTTCCATGTTTGTACGGAAGGCAGTGTAGATATTTCCATGTTCATACAGGTGGCGGTGTATATATTTCCATGTTTATACAGATAGCAGTGTAGGTATATCCATGTTAATAGAGATAGCTGTGTAGATATTTCCATGTTCATACAGATAGCGGTGTAGATATTTCCATGTTCATACAGTTAGCGGTGTAGATATTTCCATGTTCATACAGATGGCGGTGTAGATATGTCCATGTTTGTAAAGATGGCGGTGTAGATATTTCCATGTTCGTACAGATGGCCGTGTAGATATTTCCATGTTCATAGAGATGGCGGTGTAGATATTTCCATGTTTATGCAGATAGCGGTATAGATATTTCCATGTTTATACAGATGGTGGTGTAGATATTTCCATGTTTATAGAGATGGCGGTGTAGATATTTCCATGTTCATACAGATGGCGGTGTAGATATTTCCATGTTTGTAGGGATGGCGGTTTAGATATTTTCATGTTTACACAGATGGCGGTGTAGATATTTCCATGTTTACACAAATAGCGGTGAAGACATTTCCATGTTTACACAGATAACGGTGTGGATATTTCCATGTTTATGCAGATAGCAGTGTAGATATTTCCATGTTTATACAGATAGCGGTTCAGACATTTCCATGTTTACACAGATAGTTGGGCAGATAATTCCATGTTTATACAGATAGCGGTGTAGATATTTCCATCTTAATACAGATGGCGGTGTAGATATGTCCATGATTGTACAGACGGCGGTGTAGATATTTCCATGTTCATACAGATGGCGGTGTAGATATTTCCATGTTCGTACTGATGGCAGTGTAGATATTTCCATGTTCATACAGGTGGCGGTGTAGATATTTATATGTTTATACAGATAGCAGTGTAGTTATTTCCATGTTTATAGAGACAGCTGTGTAGATATTTCCATTGATATACAGATAGCTGTGTAGATATTTGCATGTTCATACAGATAGCGGTGTAGATATTTCCATGTTCCTACAGATAGCGGTGTACATATTTCCATGTTCATACAGATGGCGGTGTAGATATTTACATGTTCATACAGCTGGCAGTAGAGATATTTCCATGTTCATACAGATGGCGATGTAGATATTTCCATGTTCATAGAGATGGCGGTGTAGATATTTCCGTGTTTATAGAGATGGCGGTCTAGATATTTCCATGTTTCCAGAGATAGTGGTGTAGTTATTTCCAAGTTTATAGAGAAGCGTTGTAGATATTTCCATGTTTATGCAGATAGCGGTGAAGATATTTCCATGTTTATACAGATAGCGGTGTAGATATTTCCATGTTTATACAGATAGCAGTGTAGATATTTCCATGTTTATAGAGATAGTGGTGTAGATAATTTCATTTTCATACCGAGATCAGTGTAGATATTTCCAAGTTCATACAGATAGCGGTGTAGATATTTCCACATTTATAGAGATGGCGGTGTAGATATTTCCATGTTCATACTGAAGGCGGTGTAGATATTTCCATGTTTATAGAGATGGCGGTGTAGATATTTTCATGTTTACACAGTTGGCGGTGTAGATATTTCCATGTTTACACAGATAGCCGTGTAGACATTTCCATGTTTACACAGATAGCAGTGTGGATATTTCCATGTTTGTGCAGATAGCGGTGTAGATATTTCCATCTTAATACAGATGGCGGTGTAGATATGTCCATGTTCATACAGATGGCGGCGTTGATATTTCCAATGTCATACAGATGGCGGTGTAGTTATTTCGAAGTTTATAGAGATAGCTCTGTAGTTATTTCCATATTTATAGAGAAATCTGTGTAGTTATTTCCATGTATATGCAGATAGCTGTGTAGATATTTCCATGTTCATGCAGATAGCGGTGCAGATATTTCCATGTTCATCCAGATGCCGGTGTAGATATATCCATGTTCATACAGATGGCGGTGAAGATATTTCCATGTTCGCACGGATGGCATTGTATATATTTCCATGTTTATACAGGTGGCGGTGTAGATATTTCCATGTTTATACAGATAGCAGTGTAGTTATTTCCATGTTTATAGAGATAGCAGTGTAGATATTTCCATTGATAGACAGATAGCTGTGTAGATATATGCATGTTCATACAGATAGCGGTGTAGATACTTCCATGTTCGTACAGATAGCGGTGTAGATATTTCCATGTTCATACAGATAGCTGTGTAGATATTTCCATGTTCATACAGATAACGGTGTAGATATTTCCATGTTCATACAGATAGCCTTGTAGATATTTCCATGTTCATACAGTTCGCGGTGTAGATATTTCCATGTTCATAGAGATGGCGGTGTAGATATTTCCATGTTTCTGCAGATAGCGGTATAGGTATTTCCATGTTTATACAGATGGTGGTGTAGATATTTCCATGTTTATAGAGATGGCGGTCTAGATATTTCCATGTTTATAGAGATAGTGTTGTAGTTATTTCATAGTTTCTAGAGACAGCGTTGTAGATATTTCCATGTTTATAAAGACAGCGGTGAAGATATTTCCATGTTTATACAGATAGCGGTGTAGATATTTCCATGGTTATACAGACACCAGTGTAGATATTTCCTTGTTTATAGAGATAGTGGTGTAGATAATTTCAATTTTATACAGATAGCAGTGTAGATATTTCCAAGTTCATACAGATAGCGGTGTAGATATTTCCACGTTTATAGAGATAGCAGTGTAGATATTTCCATGTTTATACAGATAGCGGTGTAGATATTTCCATGTTTATACAGATAGCGGTGTAGATATTTACCTGTTTATAGAGATGGCGGTCTATATATTTTCTCGTTTACACAGATTGCGCTGTAGATGTTTCCATGTTTATAGAGATAGCAGTGTAGAGATTTCCAATTTTATACAGATAGCAATGTCGATATTTCCATGTTCATGCAGATAGCGGTGTAGATATTTCCACGTTTATAGAGATTGAGGTGTAGATATTTCCGTGTTTATACAGAGAGCGGTGCAGATATTTCCATCTTAATACAGATGGCGCTGTAGATATTTCCATGTTCCTATAGATGGTGGTGTAGATATTTCCATGTTCATAAAGATGGTGGTGTAGATATTTCGAAGTTTATAGAGATAGCGGTGTAGTTATTTCCATGTTTATAGAGAAAGCAGTGTAGATATTTCCATGTATATGCAGATTGCTGTGCAGATATTTCCATGTTAATGCAGATAGCGGTGTAGATATTTCCATGTTCATCCAGGTGCCGGTGTAGGTATATCCATGTTCATACAGATGGCGGTGAAGATATTTCAATGTTCATACAGATTGCGGTGTAGTTACTTCCATGTTCACACAAATCACGGTGTAGATATTTCCATGTTCATAGAGATGGAGGTGTAGATATTTCTATGTTCATACAAGTGGCGGTGTAGTGATTTCCATGTTCATAGAGATGGTAGTGTAGATATTTCCATGTTTATACAGATAGAAGTGTAGTTATTGCCATGTTTATAGAGATAGCAGTATATATATTTCCATTGATATACAGATAGCTGTGTAGATATTTGCATGTTCATACAGATAGCGGTGTAGGTATTTCCATGTTCGTACAGATAGCGGTGTAGATATTTCCATGCTGATACAGATGGCGGGGTAGATATTTCCATGTTTATAGAGATGGCGGTCTAGATATTTCCAAGTTTATAGAGATAGTGGTGTAGTTATTTCCAAGTTTATAGAGATAGCAGTGTAGCTATTTCCATGTTTATACAGATAGCGGTGTAGATATTTCCATGTTTATACAGATAGCGGTGTAGATATTTCCATGTTTATAGAGATGGCGGTCAAGATATTTCCTTGTTTATACAGATAGAGGTGTAGATATTTCCATGTTTATAGAGATAGCGGTGTAGATATTTCCATTTTTATACAGATAGCAATGTACATATTTCCATGATCATACAGATAGCGGTGTAGATATTTCCATGTTCATACAGATAGCGATGTAGATATTTCCATATTTATAGAAATAGCAGTGTAGATATTTCCATGTTTATACAGATAGCGGTGTAGATATTTCCATGTTTATACAGATTGCTGTGCCGATATTTCCATGTTTATACAGATAGCTGTGTAGATATTTCCATGTTTACGCAGATAGCGGTATAGATATTTCCATGTTTATACAGATGGTGGTGTAGATATTTCCGTGTTTATAGAGATGGCGGTCTAGATATTTCCATGTTTACAGAGATAGTGGTGTAGTTATTTCCAAGTTTATAGAGAAGCGTTGTAGATATTTCCATGTTTATGCAGATAGCGGTGAAGATATTTCCATGTTTATACAGATAGCGGTGTAGATATTTCCATGTTTATACAGATAGCAGTGTAGATATTTCCATGTTTATAGAGATAGTGGTGTAGATAATTTCATTTTCATACTGAGAGCAGTGTAGATATTTCCAAGTTCATACAGATAGCGGTGTAGATATTTCCACATTTATAGAGATGGCGGTGTAGATATTTCCATGTTCATACTGATGGCGGTGTAGATATTTCCATGTTTATAGAGATGGCGGTGTAGATATTTTCATGTTTACACAGTTGGCGGTGTAGATATTTCCATGTTTACACAGATAGCGGTGTAGACATTTCCATGTTTACACAGATAGCGGTGTGGATATTTCCATGTTTGTGCAGATAGCGGTGTAGATATTTCCATCTTAATACAGATGGCGGTGTAGATATTTCCATGTTTATAGAGATAGTGGTGTAGATAATTTCATTTTCATACCGAGAGCAGTGTAGATATTTCCAAGTTCATACAGATAGCGGTGTAGATATTTCCACATTTATAGAGATGGCGGTGTAGATATTTCCATGTTCATACTGATGGCGGTGTAGATATTTCCATGTTTATAGAGATGGCGGTGTAGATATTTTCATGTTTACACAGTTGGCGGTGTAGATATTTCCATGTTTACACAGATAGCGGTGTAGACATTTCCATGTTTACACAGATAGCGGTGTGGATATTTCCATGTTTGTGCAGATAGCGGTGTAGATATTTCCATCTTAATACAGATGGCGGTGTAGATATGTCCATGTTCATACAGATGGCGGTGTAGATATTTCCAATGTCATACAGATGGCGGTGTAGTTATTTCGAAGTTTATAGAGATAGCTCTGTAGTTATTTCCATATTTATAGAGAAATCTGTGTAGATATTTCCATGTATATGCAGATAGCTGTGTAGATATTTCCATGTTCATGCAGATAGCGGTGCAGATATTTCCATGTTCATCCAGATGCCGGTGTAGATATATCCATGTTCATACAGATGGCGGTGAATATATTTCCATGTTCGCACGGATGGCATTGTATATATTTCCATGTTTATACAGGTGGCGGTGTAGATATTTCCATGTTTATACAGATAGCAGTGTAGTTATTTCCATGTTTATAGAGATAGCAGTGTAGATATTTCCATTGATAGACAGATAGCTGTGTAGATATATGCATGTTCATACAGATAGCGGTGTAGATACTTCCATGTTCGTACAGATACCGGTGTAGATATTTCCATGTTCATACAGATAGCGGTGTAGATATTTCCATGTTCATACAGATAACGGTGTAGATATTTCCATGTTCATACAGATAGCCTTGTAGATATTTCCATGTTCATACAGTTCGCGGTGTAGATATTTCCATGTTCATAGAGATGGCGGTGTAGATATTTCCATGTTTCTGCAGATAGCGGTATAGGTATTTCCATGTTTATACAGATGGTGGTGTAGATATTTCCATGTTTATAGAGATGGCGGTCTAGATATTTCCATGTTTATAGAGATAGTGTTGTAGTTATTTCATAGTTTCTAGAGACAGCGTTGTAGATATTTCCATGTTTATAAAGACAGCGGTGAAGATATTTCCATGTTTATACAGATAGCGGTGTAGATATTTCCATGGTTATACAGACAGCAGTGTAGATATTTCCTTGTTTATAGAGATAGTGGTGTAGATAATTTCAATTTTATACAGATAGCAGTGTAGATATTTCCAAGTTCATACAGATAGCGGTGTAGATATTTCCACGTTTATAGAGATGGCGGTGTAGATATTTCCATGTTCATACAGATGGCAGTGTAGATATTTCCATGCTTTTAGAGATGGCGGTGTAGATATTTTCACGTATACACAGATGGCGGTAGAGATATTTCCATGTTTACACTGATAGGGGTGCAGACATTTCCATGTTTACACAGATAGTTGTGCAGATAATTCCATGTTTATACAGATAGCAGTGTAGATATTTCCATCTTAATACAGATGGCGGTGTAGATATGTCCATGTTCATACAGATGGCGGTGTAGATATTTCGAAGTTTATAGAGATAGCGCTGTGGTAATTTCCATATTCATAGAGAAATCTGTGTAGATATTTCCATGTATATGCAGATAGCTGAGTAGATATTTCCATGTTCATGCAGATAGCGGTGTAGATATTTCCATGTTCATCCAGATGCCGGTGTAGATACATCCATGTTCATACAGATGGCGGTGAAGATATTTCCATGTTCATACAGATGGCGGTGTAGATATTTCCATGTTCATACACATGGCGGTGTACATATTTCCATGCTCATAGAGATGGCGGTGTAGATATTTCCATGTTCATACAAATGGTGGTGTAGATATTTCCATGTTCATAGAGATGGCGGTGTAGATATTTCATTGTTTGTACAGATAGCAGTGTAGTTATTTCCATGTTTATAGAGATAGCAGTGTAGATATTTCCATTGATATACAGATAGCTATGTAGATATTTGCATGTTCATACAGATAGCGGTGTAGATACTTCCATGCTCATACAGATAGCGGTGTAGATATTTCCATATTCATACAGATAGCGGTGCAGATATTTCCATGTTCATACAGATAGCGGTGTAGATATTTCCATGTTCATACAGATAGCGGTGTAGATATTTCCATGTTCATACAGTTAGCGGTGTAGATATTTCCATATTCATACAAATGGCGGTGAAGATATTTCCATGTTCATACAGATGGCGGTGTAGATATTTCCGTGTTCATACACATGGCGGTGTACATATTTCCATGCTCATAGAGATGGCGGTGTAGATATTTCCATGTTCATACAAATGGTGGTGTAGATATTTCCATGTTCATAGAGATGGCGGTGTAGATATTTCATTGTTTGTACAGATAGCAGTGTAGTTATTTCCATGTTTATAGAGATAGCAGTGTAGATATTTCCATTGATATACAGATAGCTATGTAGATATTTGCATGTTCATACAGATAGCGGTGTAGATACTTCCATGCTCATACAGATAGCGGTGTAGATATTTCCATATTCATACAGATAGCGGTGCAGATATTTCCATGTTCATACAGATAGCGGTGTAGATATTTCCATGTTCATACAGATAGCGGTGTAGATATTTCCATGTTCATACAGTTAGCGGTGTAGATATTTCCATATTCATACAAATGGCGGTGTAGATATTTACATGTTCATACAGATGGCGGTGTAGATATTTCCATGTTCGCACGGATGGCAGTGTAGATATTTCCATGTTCATACAGGTGGCGGTGTAGATATTTCCATGTTTATACAGATAGCAGTGTAGTTATTTCCATGTTTAAAGAGATAGCAGTGTAGATATTTCCATTGATATACAGATAGCTGCGTAGATATTTGCATGTTCATACAGAAGCGGTGTAGATATTTCAACGTTTATAGAGATAGCGCTGTAGTTATTTCCATATTTATAGAGAAATCTGTGTAGATATTTCCATGTATATGCAGATAGCTGTGTAGATATTTCCATGTTCATGCAGATAGCGGTGTAGATATTTCCATGTTCATCCAGATGGCGGTGAAGATATTTCCATGTTCATACAGATGGCTGTGTAGATATTTCCATGTTCATACACATGGCGTTGTAGATATTTCCATGTTCATAGAGATGGCGGTGTAGATATTTCCATGTTCATAAAAATGGCGGTGTAGATGTTTCCGTGTTCATAGAGATTGCAGTGTAGATATTTCCATGTTTATACACATACCAGTGTAGTTATTTTCGTGTTTATAGAGATAGCAGTGTAGATATTTCCATTGATATACAGATATCTGTGTAGATATTTGCATGTTCATACAGATAGCGGTGTAGATATTTCCATCTTCATACTGATAGCGGTGTAGATATTTCCATGTTCATACAGTTAGCGGTGTAGATATTTCCATGTTCATACAGATGGCGGTGTAGATATTTCCATGTTCATACAGATGGCAGTGTAGATATTTACATGTTCATACAGATGGCGGTGTAGATATTTCCATGTTTGTACGGATGGCGGTGTAGATATTTCCATGTTCATACAGGTGGCGGTGTAGATATTCCCATGTTTTTACAGATAGATGTGTATTCATTCCCATGTTTATAGAGATAGCAGTGTAGATATTTCCATTGATATACAGATAGCTGTGTAGATATTTGCATGTTCATACAGATAGCGGTGTAGATATTTCCATGTTCATACAGATAGCGGTGTAAATATTTCCATGTTCATACACATAGCGGTGCAGATATTTCCATGTTCATACAGATAACGGTGTAGATATTTCCATGTTCATACAGATAGCGGTGTAGATATTTCCATCTTCACACAGATAGCGGTGTAGTTATTTCCATGTTTATACAGATAGCGGTGCAGATATTTCCATGTTTATACAGATAGTTGGGCAGATATTTCCATGCTTATACAGATTGCGGTGTAGATATCTCCATCTTAATACAGATGGCGGTGTAGATATGTCTATGTTCGTACAGATGGCGTTGTAGATATTTCCATGTTCATACAGATGGCGGTGTAGATATTTCGAAGTTTATAGAGATAGCGCTGTGGTTATTTCCATATTTATAGAGACAGCATTGTAGATATTTCCATGTTTATACAGATAGCGGTGAAGATATTTCCATGTTTATAGAGATACCGGTGTAGATAATTTCAATTTCATACAGATAGCTGTGTAGATATTTCCATGTTTATACAGATAGCGGTGCGGATATTTCCATGTTTATACAGATAGTTGGGCAGATATTTCCATGTTTATACAGATAGCGGTGTAGATATTTCCATCTTAATACAGATGGCGGTGTAGATATGTCCATGTTTGTACAGATGGCGGTGTAGATATTTCCATGTTCATACAGATGGCGGTGTAGATATTTCGAAGTTTATAGACATAGCGTTGTAGTTATTTCCATATTTATTGAGAAATCTCTGTAGATATTTCCATGTATATGCAGATAGCTGTGTAGATATTTCCATGTTCATGCAGATAGCGGTGTAGTTATTTCCATGTTCCTCCAGATGCCAGTGTAGATATATCCATGTTCATACAGATGGCGGTGAAGATATTTCCATGTTCATACAGATGGCGGTGTAGATATTTCCATGTTCATACAGATGGTGTTGTAGATATTTCCATGTTCATACAAATGGCGGTGTAGATATTTCCATGTTCATAGAAATGGCGGTGTAGATATTTCCGTGTTCATACAAATGGCGGTGTAGATATTTCCATGTTCATAGAGATGGCGGTGTAAATATTTCCATGTTTATACAGATACCAATGTAGATATTTCCATGTTTATAGAAATAGCGGTGTAGATATTTCCATTGATATACAGATAGCTGTGTAGATATTTGCATGTTCATACAGATAGCGGTGTAGATATTTCCATGTTCGTACAGATAGCGGTGTAGATATTTCCATCTTAATACAGATGGCGGTGTAGATATGTCCATGTTCGTGAAGATGGCGGTGTAGATATTTCCATGTTCATACAGATGGCTTTGTAGATATTTCGAAGTTTATAGAGATAGCGCTGTAGTTATTTCCATATTTATAGAGAAATCTCTGTAGATATTTCCATGTATATGCAGATAGCTGTGTAGATATTTCCATGTTCATGCAGATAGCGGTGTAGATAATTCCATGTTCATCCAGATGCCGGTGTAGATATATCCATGTTCATTCAGATGGCGGTGACGATATTTCCATGTTCATACAGATGGCGGTGTAGATATTTCCATGTTCATACAGATGGCTGTGTAGATATTTCCATGTTCATACAGATGGCGGTGTAGATATTTCCGTGTTCATACACATGGCGGCGTTTATATTTCCATGTTCATAGAGATGGCAGTGTAGATATTTCCATGTTTATACAGATAGCAGTGTAGTTATTTCCATGTTTATAGAGATAGCAGTGTAGATATTTCAATTGATATGAAGATAGCTGTGTAGATATTTGCATGTTCATACAGATAGCGGTGTAGATATTTCCACGTTCATACTGGTAGCGGTGTAGATATTTCCATGTTCATACAGTTAGCCGTGTAGATATTTCCATGTTCATACAGATGGCGGTGTAGATATTTCCATGTTCATACAGATGGCGGTGTAGATATTTACATGTTCATACAGATGGTGGTGTACATATTTCCATGTTTATAGAGATGGCGGTCTAGAAATTTCCATGTTTACAGAGATAGTGGTGTAGTTATTTCCAAGTTTATAGAGAAGCGTTGTAGATATTTCCATGTTTATGCAGATAGCGGTGAAGATATTTCCATGTTTATACAGATAGCGTTGTAGATATTTCCATGTTTATACAGATAGCAGTGTAGATATTTCCATGTTTATAGAGATAGTGGTGTAGATAATTTCATTTTCATACTGAGAGCAGTGTAGATACTTCCAAGTTCATACAGATAGCGGTGTAGATATTTCCACATTTATAGAGATGGCGGTGTAGATATTTCCATGTTCATACTGATGGCGGTGTAGATATTTCCATGTTTATAGAGATGGCGGTGTAGATATTTTCATGTTTACACAGTTGGCGGTGTAGATATTTCCATGTTTACACAGATAGCGGTGTAGACATTTCCATGTTTACACAGATAGCGGTGTGGATATTTCCATGTTTGTGCAGATAGCGGTGTAGATATTTCCATCTTAATACAGATGGCGGTGTAGATATTTCCATGTTTATAGAGATAGTGGTGTAGATAATTTCATTTTCATACCGAGAGCAGTGTAGATATTTCCAAGTTCATACAGATAGCGGTGTAGATATTTCCACATTTATAGAGATGGCGGTGTAGATATTTCCATGTTCATACTGATGGCGGTGTAGATATTTCCATGTTTATAGAGATGGCGGTGTAGATATTTTCATGTTTACACAGTTGGCGGTGTAGATATTTCCATGTTTACACAGATAGCGGTGTAGACATTTCCATGTTTACACAGATAGCGGTGTGGATATTTCCATGTTTGTGCAGATAGCGGTGTAGATATTTCCATCTTAATACAGATGGCGGTGTAGATATGTCCATGTTCATACAGATGGCGGTGTAGATATTTCCAATGTCATACAGATGGCGGTGTAGTTATTTCGAAGTTTATAGAGATAGCTCTGTAGTTATTTCCATATTTATAGAGAAATCTGTGTAGATATTTCCATTAATATGCAGATAGCTGTGTAGATATTTCCATGTTCATGCAGATAGCGGTGCAGATATTTCCATGTTCATCCAGATGCCGGTGTAGATATATCCATGTTCATACAGATGGCGGTGAAGATATTTCCATGTTCGCACGGATGGCATTGTATATATTTCCATGTTTATACAGGTGGCGGTGTAGATATTTCCATGTTTATACAGATAGCAGTGTAGTTATTTCCATGTTTATAGAGATAGCAGTGTAGATATTTCCATTGATAGACAGATAGCTGTGTAGATATATGCATGTTCATACAGATAGCGGTGTAGATACTTCCATGTTCGTACAGATACCGGTGTAGATATTTCCATGTTCATACAGATAGCGGTGTAGATATTTCCATGTTCGTACAGATAACGGTGTAGATATTTCCATGTTCATACAGATAGCCTTGTAGATATTTCCATGTTCATACAGTTCGCGGTGTAGATATTTCCATGTTCATAGAGATGGCGGTGTAGATATTTCCATGTTTCTGCAGATAGCGGTATAGGTATTTCCATGTTTATACGGATGGTGGTGTAGATATTTCCATGTTTATAGAGATGGCGGTCTTGATATTTCCATGTTTATAGAGATAGTGTTGTAGTTATTTCATAGTTTCTAGAGACAGCGTTGTAGATATTTCCATGTTTATAAAGACAGCGGTGAAGATATTTCCATGTTTATACAGATAGCGGTGTAGATATTTCCATGGTTATACAGACAGCAGTGTAGATATTTCCTTGTTTATAGAGATAGTGGTGTAGATAATTTCAATTTTATACAGATAGCAGTGTAGATATTTCCAAGTTCATACAGATAGCGGTGTAGATATTTCCACGTTTATAGAGATGGCGGTGTAGATATTTCCATGTTCATACAGATGGCAGTGTAGATATTTCCATGTTTTTAGAGATGGCGGTGTAGATATTTTCACGTATACACAGATGGCGGTAGAGATATTTCCATGTTTACACTGATAGGGGTGCAGACATTTCCATGTTTACACAGATAGTTGCGCAGATAATTCCATGTTTATACAGATAGCAGTGTAGATATTTCCATCTTAATACAGATGGCGGTGTAGATATGTCCATGTTCATACAGATGGCGGTGTAGATATTTCGAAGTTTATAGAGATAGCGCTGTAGTAATTTCCATATTCATAGAGAAATCTGTGTAGATATTTCCATGTATATGCAGATAGCTGAGTAGATATTTCCATGTTCATGCAGATAGCGGTGTAGATATTTCCATGTTCATCCAGATGCCGGTGTAGATATATCCATGTTCATACAGATGGCGGTGAAGATATTTCCATGTTCATACAGATGGCGGTGTAGATATTTCCATGTTCATACACATGGCGGTGTACATATTTCCATGCTCATAGAGATGGCGGTGTAGATATTTCCATGTTCATACAAATGGTGGTGTAGATATTTCCATGTTCATAGAGATGGCGGTGTAGATATTTCATTGTTTGTACAGATAGCAGTGTAGTTATTTCCATGTTTATAGAGATAGCAGTGTAGATATTTCCATTGATATACAGATAGCTATGTAGATATTTGCATGTTCATACAGATAGCGGTGTAGATACTTCCATGCTCATACAGATAGCGGTGTAGATATTTCCATATTCATACAGATAGCGGTGCAGATATTTCCATGTTCATACAGATAGCGGTGTAGATATTTCCATGTTCATACAGATAGCGGTGTAGATATTTCCATGTTCATACAGTTAGCGGTGTAGATATTTCCATATTCATACAAATGGCGGTGAAGATATTTCCATGTTCATACAGATGGCGGTGTAGATATTTCCGTGTTCATACACATGGCGGTGTACATATTTCCATGCTCATAGAGATGGCGGTGTAGATATTTCCATGTTCATACAAATGGTGGTGTAGATATTTCCATGTTCATAGAGATGGCGGTGTAGATATTTCATTGTTTGTACAGATAGCAGTGTAGTTATTTCCATGTTTATAGAGATAGCAGTGTAGATATTTCCATTGATATACAGATAGCTATGTAGATATTTGCATGTTCATACAGATAGCGGTGTAGATACTTCCATGCTCATACAGATAGCGGTGTAGATATTTCCATATTCATACAGATAGCGGTGCAGATATTTCCATGTTCATACAGATAGCGGTGTAGATATTTCCATGTTCATACAGATAGCGGTGTAGATATTTCCATGTTCATACAGTTAGCGGAGTAGATATTTCCATATTCATACAAATGGCGGTGTAGATATTTACATGTTCATACAGATGGCGGTGTAGATATTTCCATGTTCGCACGGATGGCAGTGTAGATATTTCCATGTTCATACAGGTGGCGGTGTAGATATTTCCATGTTTATACAGATAGCAGTGTAGTTATTTCCATGTTTAAAGAGATAGCATTGTAGATATTTCCATTGATATACAGATAGCTGCGTAGATATTTGCATGTTCATACAGAAGCGGTGTAGATATTTCAACGTTTATAGAGATAGCGCTGTAGTTATTTCCATATTTATAGAGAAATCTGTGTAGATATTTCCATGTATATGCAGATAGCTGTGTAGATATTTCCATGTTCATGCAGATAGCGGTGTAGATATTTCCATGTTCATCCGGATGGCGGTGAAGATATTTCCATGTTCATACAGATGGCTGTGTAGATATTTCCATGTTCATACACATGGCGTTGTAGATATTTCCATGTTCATAGAGATGGCGGTGTAGATATTTCCATGTTCATAAAAATGGCGGTGTAGATGTTTCCGTGTTCATAGAGATTGCAGTGTAGATATTTCCATGTTTATACACATACCAGTGTAGTTATTTTCGTGTTTATAGAGATAGCAGTGTAGATATTTCCATTGATATACAGATATCTGTGTAGATATTTGCATGTTCATACAGATAGCGGTGTAGATATTTCCATCTTCATACTGATAGCGGTGTAGATATTTCCATGTTCATACAGTTAGCGGTGTAGATATTTCCATGTTCATACAGATGGCGGTGTAGATATTTCCATGTTCATACAGATGGCAGTGTAGATATTTACATGTTCATACAGATGGCGGTGTAGATATTTCCATGTTTGTACGGATGGCGGTGTAGATATTTCCATGTTCATACAGGTGGCGGTGTAGATATTCCCGTGTTTTTACAGATAGATGTGTATTCATTCCCATGTTTATAGAGATAGCAGTGTAGATATTTCCATTGATATACAGATAGCTGTGTAGATATTTGCATGTTCATACAGATAGCGGTGTAGATATTTCCATGTTCATACAGATAGCGGTGTAGATATTTCCATGTTCATACACATAGCTGTGCAGATATTTCCATGTTCATACAGATAACGGTGTAGATATTTCCATGTTCATACAGATAGCGGTGTAGATATTTCCATCTTCACACAGATAGCGGTGTAGTTATTTCCATGTTTATACAGATAGCGGTGCGGATATTTCCATGTTTATACAGATAGTTGGGCAGATATTTCCATGTTTATACAGATTGCGGTGTAGATATCTCCATCTTAATACAGATGGCGGTGTAGATATGTCTATGTTCGTACAGATGGCGTTGTAGATATTTCCATGTTCATACAGATGGCGGTGTAGATATTTCGAAGTTTATAGAGATAGCGCTGTAGTTATTTCCATATTTATAGAGACAGCATTGTAGATATTTCCATGTTTATACAGATAGCGGTGAAGATATTTCCATGTTTATACAGAGAGCGGTGTAGATATTTCCATGTTTATACAGATAGCAGTGTAGATATTTCCATGTTTATAGAGATAGCGGTGTAGATAATTTCAATTTCATACAGATAGCTGTGTAGATATTTCCATGTTTATACAGATAGCGGTGCGGATATTTCCATGTTTATACAGATAGTTGGGCAGATATTTCCATGTTTATACAGATAGCGGTGTAGATATTTCCATCTTAATACAGATGGCGGTGTAGATATGTCCATGTTTGTACAGATGGCGGTGTAGATATTTCCATGTTCATACAGATGGCGGTGTAGATATTTCGAAGGTTATAGACATAGCGTTGTAGTTATTTCCATATTTATTGAGAAATCTCTGTAGATATTTCCATGTATATGCAGATAGCTGTGTAGATATTTCCATGTTCATGCAGATAGCGGTGTAGTTATTTCCATGTTCCTCCAGATGCCAGTGTAGATATATCCATGTTCATACAGATGGCGGTGAAGATATTTCCATGTTCATACAGATGGTGGTGTAGATATTTCCATGTTCATACAGATGGTGTTGTAGATATTTCCATGTTCATACAAATGGCGGTGTAGATATTTCCATGTTCATAGAAATGGCGGTGTAGATATTTCCGTGTTCATACAAATGGCGGTGTAGATATTTCCATGTTCATAGAGATGGCGGTGTAAATATTTCCATGTTTATACAGATACCAATGTAGATATTTCCATGTTTATAGAGATAGCGGTGTAGATATTTCCATTGATATACAGATAGCTGTGTAGATATTTGCATGTTCATACAGATAGCGGTGTAGATATTTCCATGTTCGTACAGATAGCGGTGTAGATATTTCCATCTTAATACAGATGGCGGTGTAGATATGTCCATGTTCGTGAAGATGGCGGTGTAGATATTTCCATGTTCATACAGATGGCTTTGTAGATATTTCGAAGTTTATAGAGATAGCGCTGTAGTTATTTCCATATTTATAGAGAAATCTCTGTAGATATTTCCATGTATATGCAGATAGCTGTGTAGATATTTCCATGTTCATGCAGATAGCGGTGTAGATATTTCCATGTTCATCCAGATGCCGGTGTAGATATATCCATGTTCATTCAGATGGCGGTGACGATATTTCCATGTTCATACAAATGGCGGTGTAGATATTTCCATGTTCATACAGATGGCTGTGTAGATATTTCCATGTTCATACAGATGGCGGTGTAGATATTTCCGTGTTCATACAAATGGCGGCGTTTATATTTCCATGTTCATAGAGATGGCAGTGTAGATATTTCCATGTTTATACAGATAGCAGTGTAGTTATTTCCATGTTTATAGAGATAGCAGTGTAGATATTTCAATTGATATGAAGATAGCTGTGTAGATATTTGCATGTTCATACAGATAGCGGTGTAGATATTTCCACGTTCATACTGGTAGCGGTGTAGATATTTCCATGTTCATACAGTTAGCCGTGTAGATATTTCCATGTTCATACAGATGGCGGTGTAGATATTTCCATGTTCATACAGATGGCGGTGTAGATATTTACATGTTCATACAGATGGTGGTGTACATATTTCCATGTTTATAGAGATGGCGGTCTAGAAATTTCCATGTTTACAGAGATAGTGGTGTAGTTATTTCCAAGTTTATAGAGACAGCGTTGTAGATATTTCCATGTTTATACAGATAGCGGTGTAGATATTTCTATGTTTATACAGATAGCGGTGTAGATATTTCCATGTTTATACAGATAGCAGTGTAGATATTTCCATGTTTATAGAGATACTGGTGTAGATAATTTCAATTTTATACAGAGAGCAGTGTAGATATTTCCAAGTTCATACAGATAGCGGTGTAGATATTTCCACGTTTATAGAGATGGCGGTGTAGATATTTCCATGTTCATACAGAGGACGGTGTAGAGATTTCCATGTTTATAGTGAAGGCGGTGTAGATATTTTCATGTTTACACAAATAGTGGTGTAGACATTTCCATGTTTACACAGATAGCGGTGTGGATATTTCCGTGTTTATGCAGATAGCAGTGTAGATATTTTCATGTTTATACAGATAGCGGTGTAGATATTTCCATCTTAATACAGATGGCGGTGTAGATATTTCCATGTTTACACAGATAGCGGTGTAGACATTTCCATGTTTACACAGATAGCGGTGTGGATATTTCCATGTTTATGCAGATAGCAGTGTAGATATTTCCATGTTTATACATATAGCGGTGTGGATATTTCCATGTTTATTCAGATAGCGGTGCGGATATTTCCATCTTTATACAGATAATTGGGCAGATATTTCCATGTTTATACAGATAGCGGTGTAGATATTTCCATCTTAATACAGATGGCGGTGTAGATATGTCCATGTTTGTACAGATGGCGGTGTAGATATTTCCATGTTCATACAGATGGCGGTGTAGATATTTCGAAGTTTATAGAGATAGCGCTGTAGTTATTTCCATATTTATAGAGAAATCTGTGTAGATATTTCCATGTATATTCAGATAGCTGTGTAGATATTTCCATGTTCATGCAGATAGCGGTGTAGATATTTCCATGTTCATCCAGATGCTAGTGTACATATATCCATGTTCATACAGATGGCGGTGTAGATATTTCCATGCTCATACAAATGGCGGTGTAGATATTTCCATGTTCATAGAGATGGCGGTGTAGATATTTCCATGTTCATACAAATGGCGGTGTAGATATTTCCATGTTCATAGAGATGGCGGTGTAGATATTTCCATGTTCATACAAATGGCGGTGTAGATATTTCCATGTTCATAGAGATGGTGGTGTAGATATTTCCATATTTATAGAGATAGCAGTGTAGTTATTTCTATGTATATAGAGATAGCAGTGTAGATATTTCCATTGATATACAGATAGCTGTGTAGTTAGTTGCATGTTCATAGAGATAGCGGTGTAGATATTTCCATGTTCATACAGATAGCGGTGTAGATATTTCCATGTTCATACAGATAGCGGTGTAGATATTTCCATGTTCATACAGATAGCGGTGTAGATATTTCCATGTTCATACAGATAGCAGCGTAGATAATTCCATGTTCATACAGTTAGTTGTGTAGGTATTTCCATGTTCATACTGATGGCGGTGTAGATATTTAAATGTTCAAACAGATGGCGGTGTAGATATTTCCATGTTCATACAGATAGAGGTGTAGATATTTCCATGTTCATACAGATAGCGGTGTAGATATTTCCATGTTCATACAGATAGCGTTGTAGATATTTCCATGTTCATACCAATAGCGGTGTAGACATTTCCATGTTCATACAATTAGCGGTGTAGATATTTCCATATTCATACAGATGGCGGTGAAGATATTTCCGTGTTCATACAGAGGGCGGTGTAGATATTTCCATGTTTGTACGGATGGCACTATGGATATTTCCATGTTCATACAGGTGGCGGTGTAGATATTTCCATGTTTATACAGATAGCAGTGTAGTTATTTCCATGTTAATAGAGATGGCTGTGTATATATTTCCATTGATATACAGATTGCTGTGTAGATATTTGCATGTTCATACAGATAGCAGTGTAGATATTTCCATGTTCGTACAAATAGCGGTGTAGATATTTCCATGTTCATACAGATGGCGTTGTAGATATTTACATGTTCGTACAGAAGGCGGTGTAGATATTTCCATGCTCATAGAGATGGCGGCGTAGATATTTCCATCTTTCTGCAGATAGCGGTATAGATTTTCCATGTTTACACAGATGGCGGTGTAGATATTTCCATGTTTACACAGATAGCGGTGTAGACATTTCCATGTTTACACAGATAGCGGTGTGGATATTTCCATGTTTATGCAGATAGCGGTGTAGGTATTTCCATGTTTATACAGATAGCGGTGCGGATATTTCCATGTTTATACAGATATTTGGGCAGATATTTCCATGTTTATACAGATAGCGGTGTAGACATTTCCATCTTAATACAGATGGCGGTGTAGATATGTCCATGTTTGTACAGATAGCGGTGTAGACATTTCCATCTTAATACAGATGGCGGTGTAGATATGTCCATGTTTGTACAGATGGCGGTGTAGATATTTCCATGTTCATACAGATGGCGGTGTAGATATTTCGAAGTTTATAGACATAGCGTTGTAGTTATTTCCATATTTATTGAGAAATCTCTGTAGATATTTCCATGTATATGCAGATAGCTGTGTAGATATTTCCATGTTCATGCAGATAGCGGTGTAGTTATTTCCATGTTCCTCCAGATGCCAGTGTAGATATATCCATGTTCATACAGATGGCGGTGAAGATATTTCCATGTTCATACAGATGGCGGTGTAGATATTTCCATGTTCATACATATGGTGTTGTAGATATTTCCATGTTCATACAAATGGCGGTGTAGATATTTCCATGTTCATAGAGATGGCGGTGTAGATATTTCCGTGTTCATACAAATGGCGGTGTAGATATTTCCATGTTCATAGAGATGGCGGTGTAAATATTTCCATGTTTATACAGATAGCAATGTAGATATTTCCATGTTTATAGAGATAGCGGTGTAGATATTTCCATTGATATACAGATAGCTGTGTAGATATTTGCATGTTCATACAGTTAGCGGTGTAGATATTTCCATGTTCATACAGATGGCGGTGTAGATATTTACATGTTCATACAGATGGCCGTGTAGTTATTTCCATGTTCATACGGATGGCAGTGTAGATATTTCCATTTTCATACCGGTGTCGGTGTAGATATTTCCATGTTCATACAGCTAGCAGTGAAGTTATTTTCATGTTTATAGAGATAGCAATGTAGATATTTCCATTGATATACATATAGCTGTGTAGATATTTGCATGTTCATACAGATAGCGGTGTAGATATTTCCATGTTCGTACAGATAGCGGTGTAGATATTTCCGTCTTAATACAGATGGCGGTGTAGATATGTCCATGTTCGTGAAGATGGCGGTGTAGATATTTCCATGTTCATACAGATGGCTTTGTAGATATTTCGAAGTTTATAGAGATAGCGCTGTAGTTATTTCCATATTTATAGAGAAATCTCTGTAGATATTTCCATGTATATGCAGATAGCTGTGTAGATATTTCCATGTTCATGCAGATCGCGGTGTAGATATTTCCATGTTCATCCAGATGCCGGTGTAGATATATCCATGTTCATTCAGATGGCGGTGACGATATTTCCATGTTCATACAGATGGCGGTGTAGATATTTCCCTGTTCATACAGATGGCTGTGTAGATATTTCCATGTTCATACAGATGGCGGTGTAGATATTTCCGTGTTCATACAAATGGCGGCGTTTATATTTCCATGTTCATAGAGATGGCAGTGTAGATATTTCCATGTTTATACAGATAGCAGTGTAGTTATTTCCATGTTTATAGAGATAGCAGTGTAGATATTTCAATTGATATGAAGATAGCTGTGTAGATATTTGCATGTTCATACAGATAGCGGTGTAGATATTTCCACGTTCATACTGGTAGCGGTGTAGATATTTCCATGTTCATACAGTTAGCGGTGTAGATATTTCCATGTTCATACAGATGGCGGTGTAGATATTTCCATGTTCATACAGATGGCGGTGTAGATATTTACATGTTCATACAGATGGCGGTGTACATATTTCCATGTTTATAGAGATGGCGGTCTAGAAATTTCCATGTTTACAGAGATAGTGGTGTAGTTATTTCCAAGTTTATAGAGACAGCGTTGTAGATATTTCCATGTTTATACAGATAGCGGTGTAGATATTTCTATGTTTATACAGATAGCGGTGTATATATTTCCATCTTAATACAGATGGCGGCATAGATAAGTCCATGTTCGTACAGATGGCGGTGTAGATATTTCCATGTTCATACAGATGGCGGTGTAGATATTTGGAAGTTTATAGAGATAGCGCTGTAGTTATTTCCATGTTTATAAAGAAATCTGTGTAGATATTTCCATGTATATGCAGATAGCTGTGTAGATATTTCCATGTTCATGCAGATAGCGGTGTAGATGTTTCCATGTTCATCCAGATGCTGGTGTAGATATATCCATGTTCATACAGATGGCGGTGAAGATATTTCCATGTTCATACAGATGGCGGTGTAGATATTTCCATGTTCATGCAAATGGCGGTGTAGATATTTCCATGTTCATAGAGATGGCGGTGAAGATTTTTCCATGTTTATAGAGATAGCAGTGAAGTTATTTCCATGTTTATAGAGATAGCCGTGTAGATATTTCCATTGATATACAGACAGCTGTGTAGATATTTGCATGTTCATACAGATAGCGGTGTAGATATTTCCATGTTCATACAGATAGCGGTGTAGATATTTCCATGTTCATACAGATAGCGGTGTAGGTATTTCGATGTTTGTAGAGATAGTGGTGTAGATAATTCCAATTTTATACAGATAGCAGTGTAGATATTTCCAAGTTCATACAGATAGCGGTGTAGATATTTCCACGTTTATAGAGATGGCGGTGCAGATATGTCCATGTTCATACAGATGGCGGTGTAGATATTTCCATGGTTATAGAGATGGCGGTGTAGATATATTCATGTTTACACAGATGGCTGTGTAGATATTTCCATGTTTACACTGATAGCGGTGAAGACATTTCCATGTTTACACAGATAGCGGTGTGGATATTTCCATGTTTATGCAGATAGCGGTGTAGATATTTCCATGTTTATACAGATATCTGTGCAGTTATTTCCATGTTTATACAGATAGTGGTGCAGATATTTCCATGTTTATACAGATAGCGGTGTAGATATTTCCATCTTAATACTGATGGCGGTGTAGATATCTCCATGTTCCTACAGATGGCGGTGTAGATATTTCCAAGTTCATACAGATGGCGGTGTAGATATTTGGAAGTTTTTAGAGATAGCGCTGTAGTTATTTCCATGTTTATAGAGAAATCTGTGTAGATATTTCCATGTATATGTAGATAGCTGTGTAGATATATCCATCTTCATACAGATGGCGGTGAAGACATTTCCATGTTCTTACTGATGGCAGTGTAGATATATCCAAGTTCATACAAATGGCGGTGTGGATATTTCCATGTTCATAGAGATGGCGGTGTAGATGTTTCCATGTTCATCCAGAGGGCAGTGTAGATTTTTCCATGTTTATTGAGATGGCGGAGTAGATATTTCCATGTTCCTACAGATGGCGGTGTAGATATTTCCATGTTCATAGAGATGGCGGTGTAGATATTTCCACGTTCCTACAGATGGCGGTGTAGATATTTCCATGTTCGTACAGACAGCGGTGTAGATATTTCCACGTTTATAGAGATAGCGGTGTAGTTATTTCCATGTTTATAGAGAATGCGGTGTAGATATTTCCATGTATATGGAGATAGCTGTGTAGATATTTCCATGTTCATGTAGATAGCTGTGTAGATATTTCCATGTTCATCCAGATGGCGGTGTAGATATATCCATGTTCATACCGATGGAGGTGAAGATATTGCCATGTTCATACAGATGGCTTTGTAGATATTTCCATGTTCCTACAAATGGCGGTGTAGATATTTCCATGTTCATAGAAATGGCAGTGTAGATATTTCTATGTTTATACAGATACCGGTGTAGTTATTTCCATGTTTATAGAGATAGCAGTGTAGATATTTCCATTGATATACAGATAGCTGTGTAGATATATCCAAGTTCATACAGATAGCGGTGTAGATATTTCCATGTTCATACACATAGCGGTGTAGATATTTCCATCTTCATACACATAGCGGTGTAGATATTTCCATGTTCATACAGATAGCGGTGTAGATATTCCCATGTTCATACAGATAGCGGTGTAGGTATTTCCATGTTCATACAGATAGCGGTGTAGATATTTTCATGTTCATACAGATAGCAGTGTAGATATTTCCAAGTTCATACAGATAGCGGTGTAGATATTTCCATGTTCATACAGATAGCGGTGTAGATATTTCCATGTTCATACAGATAGCGGTGTAGATATTTCCATGTTCATACAGATAGCGGTGTAGGTATTTCGATGTTCATACAGATAATGGCGTAGACAATTCCATGTTCATACAGATGGAGGTATAGATATTTCCATGTTCATACAGTTAGCGGTGTAGATATTTCCGTGTTAATACAGATGGCGGTGTAGATATTTACATGTTCATACAGCTGGCGGTGTAGATATTTCCATGTTCGTACAGATACCGGTGTAGATATTTAAATGTTCATACAGATAGCAGTGTAGATATTTCCATGTTCATACAGATAATGGCGTAGACATTTCCATGTTCATACAGATAGCGGTGTAGATATTTCCATGTTCATACAGTTAGCGGTGTAGATATTTCCATGTTCATACAGATGGCGGTGTAGATATTTCCATGTTTCTAGAGATGGCGGTGTAGATATTTCCATGTTTATGCAGATAGTGGTATAGATATTTCCATGTTTATACAGATGGTGGTGTAGATATTTCCATTTTATAGAGATGGCGGTCTAGATATTTCCATGTTTATAGAGATAGTAATGTAGTTATTTACAAGTTTATAGAGACAGCGTTGTAGATATTTCCATGTTTATACAGATAGTGGTGAAGATATTTCAAGGTTTATACTGATAGCGGTGTAGATATTTCCATCTTTATTCAGATAGCGGTGTAGATATTTCCATGTTTGTAGAGATAGTGGTGTAGATAATTCCAATTTTATACAGATAGCAGTGTAGATATTTCCAAGTTCATACAGATATCGGTGTAGATATTTCCACGTTTATAGAGATGGCGGTGTAGATATGTCCATGTTCATACAGATGGCGGTGTAGATATTTCCATGGTTATAGAGATGGCGGTGTAGATATTTTCATGTTTACACAGATGGCTGTGTAGATATTTTCTTGTTTACACTGATAGCGGTGTAGACATTTCCATGTTTACACAGATAGCGGTGTGGATATTTCTATGTTTATGCAGATAGCGGTGTAGATATTTCCATGTTTATACAGATATCTGTGTGGTTATTTCCATGTTTATACAGATAGTGGTGCAGATATTTCCATGTTTATACAGATAGCGGTGTAGATATTTCCATCTTAATACAGATGGCGGTGTAGATATCTCCATGTTCCTACAGATGGCGGTGTAGATATTTCCATGTTCATACAGATGGCGGTGTAGATATTTGGAAGTTTTTAGAGATAGCGCTGTAGTTATTTCCATGTTTATAGAGAAATCTGTGTAGATATTTCCATGTGTAGGTAGATAGCTGTGTAGATATATCCATCTTCATACAGATGGCGGTGAAGACAATTCCATGTTCTTACTGATGGCAGTGTAGATATATCCAAGTTCATACAAATGGCGGTGTGGATATTTCCATGTTCATAGAGATGGCGGTGTAGATGTTTCCATGTTCATCCAGATGGCAGTGTAGATTTTTCCATGTTTATTGAGACGGCGGAGTAGATATTTCCATGTTCCTACAGATGGCGGTGTAGATATTTCCATGTTCATAGAGATGGCGGTGTAGATATTTCCAAGTTCCTACAGATGGCGGTGTAGATATTTCCATGTTCATACAGACAGCGGTGTAGATATTTCCACGTTTATAGAGATAGCGGTGTAGTTATTTCCATGTTTATAGAGAATGCGGTTTAGATATTTCCATGTATATGAAGATAGCTGTGTAGATATTTCCATGTTCATACAGATAGCAGTGTAGATATTTCCATGTTCATCCAGATGGCGGTGTAGATATATCCATGTTCATACCGATGGAGGTGAAGATACTGCCATGTTCATACAGATGGCTTTGTAGATATTTCCATGTTCCTACAAATGGCGGTGTAGATATTTCCATGTTCATAGAAATGGCAGTGTAGATATTTCTATGTTTATACAGATAACGGTGTAGTTATTTCCATGTTTATAGAGATAGCATTGTAGTTATTTTCATTGATATACAGATAGCTGTGTAGATATATCCAAGTTCATACAGATAGCGGTGTAGATATTTCCATGTTCATACAGATAGCGGTGTAGATATTTCCATGTTCATACAGATGGCGGTGTAGATATTTCCATGTTTATACAGATAGCGGTGAAGATATTTCCATGTTTATACAGATAGCGGTGTAGATATTTCCATGTTGATACAGATAGCAGTGTAGATATTTCCATGTTTATAGAGATAGTGGTGTAGATAATTTCAATTCTATACAGAGAGCAGTGTAGATATTTCCAAGTTCATACAGATAGCGGTGTAGATATTTCCACGTTTATAGAGATGGCGGTGTAGATATTTCCATGTTCATACAGTTAGCGGTGTAGATATTTCCATGTTCATACAGATAGCGGTGTAGATATTTCCATGTTCATACCAATAGCGGTGTAGATATTTCCATGGTCATACAGTTAGCGGTGTAGATATTTCCACGATCATACAGATGGCGGTGTAGATATTTACATGTTCATACAGATGGCGGTGTAGATATTTCCATGTTCATACGGATGGCAGTGTAGATATTTCCATGTTCATACAGGTGGCGGTGTAGATATTTCCATGTTTATACAGATAGCAGTGTAGTTATTTCCATGTTTATAGAGATAGCAGTGTATACATTTCCATTGATATACAGAGAGCTGTGTAGATATTTGGATGGTCACACTGATAGCGGTGTAGATATTTCCATGTTCGCACAGATAGCGGTGCAGATATTTCCATGTTCATACAGATGGCGGTGTAGATATTTACATGTTCATACAGATGGCAGTAGAGATAGTTCCATGTTCGTACAGATGGTGGTGTAGATATTTCCATGTTCATAGAGATGGCGGTGTAGATATTTCCATGTTTATGCAGATAGCGGTATAGATATTTCCATGTTTATACAGATGGTGGTGTAGATATTTCCATGTTTATAGAGATGGCGGTCTAGATATTTTCATGTTTACAGAGATAGTGGTGTAGTTATTTCCAACTTTATAGAGACAGCGTTGTAGATATTTCCATGTTTATACAGATAGCGGTGAAGATATTTCCATGTTAATACAGATAGCGGTGTAGATATTTCCATGTTTATACAGATAGCAGAGTAGATATTTCCATGTTTATAGAGATAGTGGTGTAGATAATTTCAATTTTATACAGAGAGCAGTGTAGATATTTCCAAGTTCATACAGATAGCGGTGTAGATATTTCCACCTTTATAGAGATGGCGGTGTAGATATTTCCAAGTTCATACAGAGGACGGTGTGGATATTTCCATGTTTATAGGGATGGCGGTGTAGATATTTTCATGTTTACACAGATGGCGGTGTAGATATTTCCATGTTTACACGGATAGCGGTGTAGACATTTCCATGTTTACACAGATAGCGGTGTGGATATTTCCAGGTTTATGCAGATAGCAGTGTAGATATTTCCATGTTTATACAGATAGCGGTGCGGATATTTCCATGTTTATTCAGATAGCGGTGCGGTTATTTCCATGTTTATACAGATAGTTGCGCAGATATTTCCATGTTTATACAGATAGCGGTGTAGGTATTTCCATCTTAATACAGATGGCGGTTTAGATATGTCCATGTTCGTACAGATGGCGGTGTAGATATTTCCATGTTCATACAGATGGCGGTGTAGGTATTTCGAAGTTTATAGAGATAGCGCTGTAGTTATTTCCATATTTATAGAGAAATCGGTGTAGATATTTCCATGTATATTCAGATAGCTGTGTAGATATTTCCATGTTCATGCAGATAGCGGTGTAGATATTTCCATGTTGATCCAGATGCCGGTGTACATATATCCATGTTCATACAGATAGCGGTGTAGATATTTCCATGTTCATACAGTTAGCGGTGTAGATATTTCCATGTTCATACAGAGGACGGTGTAGATATTTCCATGTTTATAGGGATGGCGGTGTAGATATTTTCATGTTTACACAGATGGCGGTGTAGATATTTCCATGTTTACACGGATAGCGGTGTAGACATTTCCATGTTTACACAGATAGCGGTGTGGATATTTCCAGGTTTATGCAGATAGCAGTGTAGATATTTCCATGTTTATACAGATAGCGGTGCGGATATTTCCATGTTTATTCAGATAGCGGTGCGGTTATTTCCATGTTTATACAGATAGTTGCGCAGATATTTCCATGTTTATACAGATAGCGGTGTAGATATTTATATATTAATACAGATGGCGATTTAGATATGTCCATGTTCGTACAGATGGCGGTGTAGATATTTCCATGTTCATACAGATGGCGGTGTAGGTATTTCGAAGTTTATAGAGATAGCGCTGTAGTTATTTCCATATTTATAGAGAAATCGGTGTAGATATTTACATGTATATTCAGATAGCTGTGTAGATATTTCCATGTTCATGCAGATAGCGGTGTAGATATTTCCATGTTCATCCAGATGCCGGTGTACATATATCCATGTTCTTACAGATGGCGGTGAAGATATTTCCATGTTCATACAGATGGCGGTGTAGGTATTTCCATGTTCATACAAATGGCGGTGTAGATATTTCCATGTTCATAGAGATGGCGGTGTAGATACTTCCAGGTTCATACAAATAGCGGTGTAGATATTTCCATGTTCATAGAGATGGCGGTGTAGATATTTCCATGTTTATACAGATAGCAGTGTAGTTATTTCCATGTTTATAGAGATACCAGTGTGGATATTTCCATTGATATACAGATAGCTGTGTAGATATTTGCATGTTCATACAGATAGCGCTGTAGATATTTCCATGTTCATACAGATAGCAGTGTAGACATTTCCATGTTCATACAGATAGCGGTGTAGATATTTCCATGTTCATACAGATAGCGGAGTCGGTATTTCCATGTTCATACAGATAGCGGTGTAGATATTTCCATGTTCATACAGTTAGCGGTGTAGGTATTTCCATGTTCATACAGATGGCGGTGTAGATATTTACATGTTCATACAGATGGCGTTGTAGATATTTCCATGTTTGTACAGATTGCGGTGTTGAGATTTCCATGTTCTTACAGATAGCGGTGTAGATATTTCCATGTTCATACACATAGCGGTGTAGATATTTCCATGTTCATACCAATAGCGGTGTAGACATTTCCATGTTCATACAGTTAGCGGTGTAGATATTTCCATGTTCATACAGATGGCGGTGTAGATATTTACATGTTCATACAGATGGCGGTGTAGATATTTCCATGTTCGTATGGATGGCAGTGTAGATATTTTCATGTTCATACAGGTGGCGGTGCAGATATTTCCATGTTTATACAGATAGCAGTGTAGTTATTTCCATGTTTATAGAGATAGCAGTGTATACATTTCCATTGATATACAGATAGCTGTGTAGATATTTGCATGGTCACACTGATAGCGGTGTACATATTTCCATGTTCGTACAGATAGCGGTGTAGATCTTTCCATGTTCATACAGATAGCGGTGTAGATATTTCCATGTTCATACAGATAACGGTGTAGATATTCCCATGTTCATACAGATAGCGGTGTAGATATTTCCATGTTCATACAGTTAGCGGTGTAGATATTTCCATGTTCATAGAGATGGCGGTGTAGATATTTCCATCTTCATAGAGATGGCGGTGTAGATATTTCCATATTTATACAGATAGCAGTGTAGTTATTTCCATGTTTATAGAGATAGCAGTGTAGATATTTCCATTGATATACAGATAGCTGTGTAGATATTTGCATGTTCATACAGATAGCGGTATAGATATTTCCATGTTTATACAGATGGTGGTGTAGATATTTCCATGTTTATAGAGATGGAGGTCTAGATATTTCCATGTTTACAGAGATAGTGGTGTAGTTATTTCCAAGTTTATAGAGACAGCGTTGTAGATATTTCCATGTTTATACAGATAGCTGTGAAGATATTTCCATGTTTATACACATAGCGGTGTAGATATTTCCATGTTTATACAGATAGCAGTGTAGATATTTCCATGTTTATAGAGATAGTGGTGAAGATAATTTCAATTTTATACAGAGAGCAGTGTAGATATTTCCAAGTTCATATAGATAGCGGTTTAGATATTTCCACGTTTATAGAGATGGCGGTGTAGATATTTCCATGTTCATACAGTTAGCGGTGTAGATATATCCATGTTCATACAGATAGCGGTGTAGATATTTCCATGTTCATACCAATAGCGGTGTAGATATTTCCATGTTCATACAGTTAGCGGTGTAGATATTTCCACGATCATACAGATGGCGGTGTAGATATTTACATGTTCATACAGATGGCGGTGTAGATATTTCCATGTTCATACCGATGGCAGTGTAGATATTTCCATGTTCATACAGGTGGCGGTGTAGATATTTCCATGTTTATACAGATAGCAGTGTAGTTATTTCCATGTTTATAGAGATAGCAGTGTATACATTTCCATTGATATACAGAGAGCTGTGTAGATATTTGGATGGTCACACTGATAGCGGTGTAGATATTTCCATGTTCGCACAGATAGCGGTGTAGATATTTCCATGTTCATACAGATAGCGGTGTAGATATTTCCATGTTCATACAGATAACGGTGTAGATATTTCCATGTTCATACAGATAGCGGTGTCGATATTTCCATGTTCATACAGTTAGCGGTGTAGATATTTCCATGTTCATAGAGATGGCGGTGTAGATATTTCCATGTTCATACAAATGGCGGTGTAGATATTTCCATCTTCATAGAGATGGCGGTGTAGATATTTCCATATTTATACAGATAGCAGTGTAGTTATTTCCATGTTTATAGAGATAGCAGTGTAGATATTTCCATTGATATACAGATAGCTGTGTAGATATTTGCATGTTCATACAGATAGCGGTGTAGATATTTCCATGTTCATACAGATAGCGGTGTAGATATTTCCATGTTCATACAGAAAGCGGTGTAGATATTTCCATGTTCATACAGATAGCGGTGTAGATATTTCCATGTTCATACAGATAGCGTTGTAGATATTTCCATGTTCATACAGATAGCGGTGTAGATATTTCCATGTTCATATAGTTAGCGGTGTAGATATTTCCATGTTCATACAGATGGCGGTGTAGATATTTCCATGTTCATACAGATGGCGGTGTAGATATTTCCATGTTCGTACGGATGGCATTGAAGATATTTCCATGTTCATACAGGTGGCGGTGCAGATATTTCCATATTTATACAGATAGCAGTGTAGTTATTTCCATGTTTATAGAGGTAGCAGTGTAGATATTTCCATTGATATACAGATAGCTGTGTAGATATTTGCATGTTCACACAGATAGCGGTGTAGATATTTCCATGTACATACAGATAGCGGTGTAGATATTACCATGTTCATACAGATAGCGGTGTAGATATTTCCATGTTCATACAGATGGCGGTGTAGATATTTCCATGTTCATACAGATGGCGGTGTAGATATTTCCATGTTCATAGAGATGGCGGTGTAGATATTTCCATGTTCATACAGATGGCGGTGTAGATATTTCCATGTTCATACAGATGGCGGTGTAGATATTTCCATGTTCATACAGATAGCGGTGTAGATATTTCCATGTTCATACCGATGGCGGTGTAGATATTTCCATGTTCATACAGTTGGCGGTGTAGATATTTCCATTTTCATAGAGATGGCGGTGTAGATATTTCCATGTTTATGCAGATAGCGGTATAGATATTTCCGTGTTTATACAGATGGTGGTGTAGATATTTCCATGTTTATAGACATGGCGGTCTAGATATGTCCATGTTTACAGAGATAGTGGTGTATTTATTTCCAAGTTTATAGAGACAGCGTTGTAGATATTTCCATGTTTATACCGATAGCGGTGAAGATATTTCCATGTTTATACAGATAGCGGTGTAGATATTTCCATGTTTTTACAGACAGCAGTGTAGATATTTCCATGTTTATAGAGATAGTGGTGTAGATAATTTCAATTTTATACAGAGAGCAGTGTAGATATTTCCAAGTTCATACAGATAGCGGTGTAGATATTTCCACCTTTATAGAGATGGCGGTGTAGATATTTCCATGTTCATACAGAGGACGGTGTGGATATTTCCATGTTTATAGGGATGGCGGTGTAGATATTTTCATGTTTACACAGATGGCGGTGTAGATATTTCCATGTTTCCACGGATACCGGTGTAGACATTTCCATGTTTACACAGATAGCGGTGTGGATATTTCCAGGTTTATGCAGATAGCAGTGTAGATATTTCCATGTTTATACAGATAGCTGTGCGGATATTTCCATGTTTATTCAGATAGCGGTGCGGTTATTTCCATGTTTATACAGATAGTTGCGCAGATATTTCCATGTTTAGACAGATAGCGGTGTAGGTATTTCCATCTTAATACAGATGGCGGTTTAGATATGTCCATGTTCGTACAGATGGCGGTGTAGATATTTCCATGTTCATACAGATGGCGGTGTAGGTATTTCGAAGTTTATAGAGATAGCGCTGTAGTTATTTCCATATTTATAGAGAAATCGGTGTAGATATTTCCATGTATATTCAGATAGCTGTGTAGATATTTCCATGTTCATGCAGATAGCGGTGTAGATATTTCCATGTTTATAGAGATAGTGGTGTAGATAATTTCAATTTTATACAGAGAGCAGTGTAGATATTTCCAAGTTCATACAGATAGCGGTGTAGATATTTCCACGTTTATAGAGATGGCGGTGTAGATATTTCCATGCTCATACAGAGGACGGTGTGGATATTTCCATGTTTATAGGGATGGCGGTGTAGATATTTTCATGTTTACAAAGATGGCGGTGTAGATATTTCCATGTTTACACGGATAGCGGTGTAGACATTTCCATGTTTACACAGATAGCGGTGTGGATATTTCCAGGTTTATGCAGATAGCAGTGTAGATATTTCCATGTTTATACAGATAGCGGTGCGGATATTTCCATGTATATTCAGATAGCGGTGCGGTTATTTCCATGTTTATACAGATAGTTGCGCAGATATTTCCATGTTTATACAGATAGCGGTGTAGGTATTTCCATCTTAATACAGATGGCGGTTTAGATATGTCCATGTTCGTACAGATGGCGGTGTAGATATTTCCATGTTCATACAGATGGTGGTGTAGGTATTTCGAAGTTTATAGTGATAGCGCTGTAGTTATTTCCATATTTATAGAGAAATCGGTGTAGATATTTCCATGTATATTCAGATAGCTGTGTAGATATTTCCATGTTCATGCAGATAGAGGTGTAGATATTTCCATGTTCATCCAGATGCCGGTGTACATATATCCATGTTCATACAGATGGCGGTGAAGATATTTCCATGTTCATACAGATGGCGGTGTAGGTATTTCCATGTTCATAGAGATGGCGGTGTAGATATTTCCATGTTCATACAGATGGCGGTGTAGATATTTCCATGTTTATACGGATGGCGGTGTAGATATTTCCATGTTTACACAGATAGCGGTGTAGACATTTCCATGTTTACACAGATAGCGGTGTGGATATTTCCATGTTTATGCAGATAGCAGTGTAGATATTTCCATGTTTATACATATAGCGGTGTGGATATTTCCATGTTTATTCAGATAGCGGTGCGGATATTTCCATGTTTATACAGATAGTTGGGCAGATATTTCCATGTTTATAGAGATAGCGGTGTAGATATTTCTATCTTAAAACTGATGGCGGTGTAGATATGTCCATGTTTGTACAGATGGCGGTGTAGATATTTCCATGTTCATACAGATGGTGGTGTAGATATTTCGAAGATTATGGAGATAGCGCTGTAGTTATTTCCATAATTATAGAGAAATCTGTGTAGATATTTCCATGTATATTCAGATAGCTGTGTAGATATTTCCATGTTCATGCAGATTGCGGTGTAGATATTTCCATGTTCATCCAGATGCCGGTGTACATATATCCATGTTCATACAGATGGCGGTGAAGATATTTCCATGTTCATACAGATGGTGGTGTATAAATTTCCATGTTCATACAAATTGCGGTGTAGATATTTCCATGTTCATAGAGATGGCAGTGTAGATATTTCCATGTTCATACAAATGGCGGTGTAGATATTTCCATGTTCATAGAGATGGTGGTGTAGATATTTCCATATTTATAGAGATAGCAGTGTAGTTATTTCCATGTTTATAGAGATAGCAGTGTAGATATTTCCATTGATATACAGACAGCTGTGTAGTTATTTGCATGTTCATAGAGACAGCGGTGTAGATATTTCCATGTTCATACAGATAGCGGTGTAGATATTTCCATATTCATACAGATAGCGGTGTAGATATTTCCATCTTCATACAGATAGCGGTGTAGATAATTCCACGTTCATACAGTTAGCTGTGTAGATATTTCCATGTTCATACAGATAGCGGTGAAGATATTTACATGTTCATACAGATGGCGGTGTAGATATTTCCATGTTTATAGATAGCGGTGTATATATTTCCATGTTCATACAGATAGCGGTGTAGATATTTCCATGTTCACACAGATAGCGTTGTAGATATTTCCATGTTCATACCAATAGCGGTGTAGACATTTCCATGTTCATACATTTAGCGGTGTAGATATTTCCATTTTCATACAGATGGCGGTGAAGATATTTCCATGTTCATACAGATGACGGTGTAGATATTTCCATGTTTGTACGGAAGGCAGTGTAGATATTTCCATGTTCATACAGGTGGCGGTGTATATATTTCCATGTTTATACAGATAGCAGTGTAGGTATATCCATGTTAATAGAGATAGCTGTGTAGATATTTCCATGTTCATACAGATAGCGGTGTAGATATTTCCATGTTCATACAGTTAGCGGTGTAGATATTTCCATGTTCATACAGATGGCGGTGTAGATATGTCCATGTTTGTAAAGATGGCGGTGTAGATATTTCCATGTTCGTACAGATGGCGGTGTAGATATTTCCATGTTCATAGAGATGGCGGTGTAGATATTTCCATGTTTATGCAGATAGCGGTATAGATATTTCCATGTTTATACAGATGGTGGTGTAGATATTTCCATGTTTATAGAGATGGCGGTGTAGATATTTCCATGTTCATACAGATGGCGGTGTAGATATTTCCATGTTTGTTGGGATGGCGGTTTAGATATTTTCATGTTTACACAGATGGCGGTGTAGATATTTCCATGTTCATACGGATAACGGTGTAGATATTTCCATGTTCATACATATAGCGGTGTAGATATTTCCATGTTCATACAGATAGCGGTGTAGATATTTCCATGTTCATACAGATGGCGGTGTAGATATTTCCATGTTCGTACGGATGACAGTGTAGATATTTCCATGTTCATAGAGATGGCGGTGTAGATATTTCCATGTTTATGCAGATAGCAGTGTAGTTATTTCCATGTTTATAGAGATACCAGTGTGGATATTTCCATTGATATAGAGATAGCTGTGTAGATATTTGCATGTTCATACAGATAGCGGTGTAGATATTTCCATGTTCATACAGATAGCGGTGTAGATATTTCCATGTTCATACAGATGGCGGTGTAGATATTTACATGTTCATACAGATGGCGGTGTAGATATTTCCATGTTCATACAGATTGCTGTGTAGAGATTTCCATGTTCATACAGATATCGGTGTAGATATTTCCATGTTCATACAGATAGCGGTGTAGATATTTCCATGTTCATACCAATAGCGGTGTAGACATTTCCATGTTCATACAGTTAGCGGTGTAGATATTTCCATGTTCATACAGATGGCGGTGTAGATATTTCCATGTTCATACAGATGGCGGTGTAGATATTTCCATGTTCATACGGATGGCAGTGTAGATATTTTCATGTTCATACAGGTGGCGGTGCAGATATTTCCATGTTTATACAGATAGCAGTGTAGTTATTTCCATGTTTATAGAGATAGCAGTGTATACATTTCCATTGATATACAGATAGCTGTGTAGATATTTGCATGGTCACACTGATAGCGGTGTACATATTTCCATGTTCGTACAGATAGCGGTGTAGATATTTCCATGTTCATACAGATAGCGGTGTAGATATTTCCATGTTCATACAGATAACGGTGTAGTTATTTCCATGTTCAGACAGATAGCGGTGTAGATATTTCCATGTTCGTACAGTTAGCGGTGTAGATATTTCCATTTTCATAGAGATGGCGGTGTAGACATTTCCATGTTCATACAGTTAGCGATGTAGATATTTCCATGTTCATACAGATGGCGGTGTAGATATTTCCATATTTATACAGAAAGCAGTGTAGTTATTTCCATGTTTATAGAGATAGCAGTGTAGATATTTCCATTGTTATACAGATAGCTGTGTAGATATTTGCATGTTCATACAGATAGCGGTATTGATATTTCCATGTTTATACAAATTGTGGTGTAGATATTTCCATGTTTATAGATATGGAGGTCTAGATATTTCCATGTTTACAGAAATAGTGGTGAAGTTATTTCCAAGTTTATAGAGACAGCGTTGTAGATATTTCGATGTTTATACAGATAGCGGTGTAGATATTTCCATGTTTATACAGATAGTAGTGTAGATATTCCCATGTTTATAGAGATAGCGGTGTAGATAATTTCAATTTTATACAGAGAGCAGTGTAGATATTTCCAAGTTCATACAGATAGCGGTGTAGATATTTGCACGTTTATAGAGATGGCGGTGTAGATATTTCCATGTTCATACAGATGGCAGTGTAGATATTTCCATGTTTATAGGGATGGCGGTGTAGATATTTCCATGTTCATACAGATAACGGTGTAGATATTTCCATGTTCATACATATAGCGGTGTAGATATTTCCATGTTCATACTGATTGCGGTGTAGATATTTCCATGTTCATACAGATGGCGGTGTAGATATTTCCATGTTCGTACGGATGGCAGTGTAGATATTTCCATGTTCATAGAGATGGCGGTGTAGATATTTCCATGTTTATACAGATAGCAGTGTAGTTATTTCCATGTTTATAGAGATACCAGTGTGGATATTTCCATTGAAATACAGACAGCTGTGTAGATATTTGCATGTTCATACAGATAGTGGTGTAGATATTTCCATGTTCATACAGATAACAGTGTAGATATTTCCATGTTCATACAGATAGCGGTGTAGATATTTCCATGTTCATACAGATAGCAGTGTAGATATTTCCATGTTCATACAGATTGCTGTGTAGAGATTTCCATGTTCATACAGATATCGGTGTAGATATTTCCATGTTCATACAGATAGCGGTGTAGATATTTCCATGTTCATACCAATAGCGGTGTAGACATTTCCATGTTCATACAGTTAGCGGTGTAGATATTACCATGTTCATACAGATTGCGGTGTAGATATTTACATGTTCATACAGATGGCGGTGTAGATATTTCCATGTTCGTACGGATGGCAGTGTAGATATTTTCATGTTCATACAGGTTGCGGTGCAGATATTTCCATGTTTATACAGATAGCAGTGTAGTTATTTCCATGTTTATAGAGATAGCAGTGTATACATTTCCATTGATATACAGATAGCTGTGTAGATATTTGCATGGTCACACTGATAGCGGTGTACATATTTCCATGTTCGTACAGATAGCGGTGTAGATATTTCCATGTTCATACAGATGGCTGTGTAGATATTTCCATGTTCATACAGATGGCGGTGTAGATATTTCCGTGTTCATACAAATGGCGGCGTTCATATTTCCATGTTCATAGAGATGGCAGTGTAGATATTTCCATGTTTATACAGATAGCAGTGTAGTTATTTCCATGTTTATAGAGATAGCAGTGTAGATATTTCAATTGATATGAAGATAGCTGTGTAGATATTTGCATGTTCATACAGATAGCGGTGTAGATATTTCCACGTTCATACTGGTAGCGGTGTAGATATTTCCATGTTCATACAGTTAGCGGTGTAGATATTTCCATGTTCATACAGATGGCGGTGTAGATATTTCCATGTTCATACAGATGGCGGTGTAGATATTTACATGTTCATACAGATGGCGGTGTACATATTTCCATGTTTATAGAGATGGCGGTCTAGAAATTTCCATGTTTACAGAGATAGTGGTGTAGTTATTTCCAAGTTTATGGAGACAGCGTTGTAGATATTTCCATGTTTATACAGATAGCGGTGTAGATATTTCTATGTTTATACAGATAGCGGTGTAGATATTTCCATGTTTATACAGATAGCAGTGTAGATATTTCCATGTTTATAGAGATAGTGGTGTAGATAATTTCAATTTTATACAGAGAGCAGTGTAGATATTTCCAAGTTCATACAGATAGCGGTGTAGATATTTCCACGTTTATAGAGATGGCGGTGAAGATATTTCCATGTTCATACAGAGGACGGTGTAGAGATTTCCATGTTTCTAGTGAAGGCGGTGTAGATATTTTCATGTTTACACAAATAGTGGTGTAGACATTTCCATGTTTACACAGATAGCGGTGTGGATATTTCTATGTTTATGAAGATAGCAGTGTAGATATTTCCATGTTTATACAGACAGCGGTGTAGATATTTCCATCTTAATACAGATGGCGGTGTAGATATTTCCATGTTTACACAGATAGCGGTGTAGACATTTCCATGTTTACACAGATAGCGGTGTGGATATTTCCATGTTTATGCAGATAGCAGTGTAGATATTTCCATGTTTATACATATAGCGGTGTGGATATTTCCATGTTTATTCAGATAGCGGTGCGGATATTTCCATCTTTATACAGATAATTGGGCAGATATTTCCATGCTTATACAGATAGCGGTGTAGATATTTCCATCTTAATACAGATGGCGGTGTAGATATGTCCATGTTTGTACAGATGGCGGTGTAGATATTTCCATGTTCATACAGATGGCGGTGTAGATATTTCGAAGTTTATAGAGATAGCGCTGTAGTTATTTCCATATTTATAGAGAAATCTGTGTAGATATTTCCATGTACATTCAGATAGCTGTGTAGATATTTCCATGTTCATGCAGATAGCGGCGTAGATATTTCCATGTTCATCCAGATGCTAGTGTACATATATCCATGTTCATACAGATGGCGGTGTAGATATTTCCATGTTCATACAAATGGCGGTGTAGATATTTCCATGTTCATAGAGATGGCGGTGTGGATATTTCCATGTTCATACAAATGGCGGTGTAGATATTTCCATGTTCATAGAGATGGCGGTGTAGATATTTCCATGTTCATACAAATGGCGGTGTAGATATTTCCATGTTCATAGAGATGGTGGTGTAGATATTTCCATATTTATAGAGATAGCAGTGTAGTTATTTCTATGTATATAGAGATAGCAGTGTAGATATTTCCATTGATATACAGATAGCTGTGTAGTTAGTTGCATGTTCATAGAGATAGCGGTGTAGATATTTCCATGTTCATACAGATAGCGGTGTAGATATTTCCATGTTCATACAGATAGCGGTGTAGATATTTCCATGTTCATACAGATAGCGGTGTAGATATTTCCATGTTCATACAGATAGCAGCGTAGATAATTACATGTTCATACAGTTAGTTGTGTAGGTATTTCCATGTTCATACTGCTGGCGGTGTAGATATTTAAATGTTCAAACAGATGGCGTTGTAGATATTTCCATGTTCATACAGATAGAGGTGTAGATATTTCCATGTTCATACAGATAGCGGTGTAGATATTTCCATGTTCATACAGTTAGCGGTGTAGATATTTCCATGTTCATACCAATAGCGGTGTAGACATTTCCATGTTCATACAATTAGCGGTGTAGATATTTCCATGTTCATACAGATGGCGGTGAAGATATTTCCGTGTTCATACAGAGGGCGGTGTAGATATTTACATGTTTGTACGGATGGCAGTATGGATATTTCCATGTTCATACAGGTGGCGGTGTAGATATTTCCATGTTTATACAGATAGCAGTTAGTTATTTCCATGTTAATAGAGATAGCTGTGTATATATTTCCATTGATATACAGATTGCTGTGTAGATATTTGCATGTTCATACAGATAGCGGTGTAGATATTTCCATGTTCGTACAAATAGCGGTGTAGATATTTCCATGTTCATACAGATGGCAGTGTAGATATTTCCATGTTTATACAGATAGCGGTGAAGATATTTCCATCTTTATACACATAGCGGTGTAGATATTTCCATGTTGATACAGATAGCAGTGTAGATATTTCCATGTTTATAGAGATAGTGGTGTAGATAATTTCAATTCTATACAGAGAGCAGTGTAGATATTTCCAAGTTCATACAGATAGCGGTGTAGATATTTCCACGTTTATAAAGATGGCGGTGTAGATATTTCCATGTTCATACAGTTAGCGGTGTAGATATTTCCATATTCATACAAATGGCGGTGAAGATATTTCCATGTTCATACAGATAGCGGTGTAGATATTTCCATGTTCATACCAATAGCGGTGTAGATATGTCCATGGTCATACAGTTAGCGGTGTAGATATTTCCACGATCATACAGATGGCGGTGTAGATATTTACATGTTCATACAGATGGCGGTGTAGATATTTCCATGTTCATACGGATGGCAGTGTAGATATTTCCATGTTCATACAGGTGGCGGTGTAGATATTTCCATGTTTATACAGATAGCAGTGTAGTTATTTCCATGTTTATAGAGATAGCAGTGTATACATTTCCATTGATATACAGAGAGCTGTGTAGATATTTGGATGGTCACACTGATAGCGGTGTAGATATTTCCATGTTCGCACAGATAGCGGTGCAGATATTTCCATGTTCATACAGATGGCGGTGTAGATATTTACATGTTCATACAGATGGCAGTAGAGATAGTTCCATGTTCGTACAGATGGTGGTGTAGATATTTCCATGTTCATAGAGATGGCGGTGTAGATATTTCCATGTTTATGCAGATAGCGGTATAGATATTTCCATGTTTATACAGATGGTGGTGTAGATATTTCCATGTTTATAGAGATGGCGGTCTAGATATTTTCATGTTTACAGAGATAGTGGTGTAGTTATTTCCAACTTTATAGAGACAGCGTTGTAGATATTTCCATGTTTATACAGATAGCGGTGAAGATATTTCCATGTTAATACAGATAGCGTTGTAGATATTTCCACGTTTATACAGATAGCAGAGTAGATATTTCCATGTTTATAGAGATAGTGGTGTAGATAATTTCAATTTTATACAGAGAGCAGTGTAGATATTTCCAAGTTCATACAGGTAGCGGTGTAGATATTTCCACCTTTATAGAGATGGCGGTGTAGATATTTCCAAGTTCATACAGAGGACGGTGTGGATATTTCCATGTTTATAGGGATGGCGGTGTAGATATTTTCATGTTTACACAGATGGCGGTGTAGATATTTCCATGTTTACACGGATAGCGGTGTAGACATTTCCATGTTTACACAGATAGCGGTGTGGATATTTCCAGGTTTATGCAGATAGCAGTGTAGATATTTCCATGTTTATACAGATAGCGGTGCGGATATTTCCATGTTTATTCAGATAGCGGTGCGGTTATTTCCATGTTTATACAGATAGTTGCGCAGATATTTCCATGTTTATACAGATAGCGGTGTAGGTATTTCCATCTTAATACAGATGGCGGTTTAGATATGTCCATGTTCGTACAGATGGCGTTGTAGATATTTCCATGTTCATACAGATGGCGGTGTAGGTATTTCGAAGTTTATAGAGATAGCGCTGTAGTTATTTCCATATTTATAGAGAAATCGGTGTAGATATTTCCATGTATATTCAGATAGCTGTGTAGATATTTCCATGTTCATGCAGATAGCGGTGTAGATATTTCCATGTTTATAGAGATAGTGGTGTAGATAATTTCAATTTTATACAGAGAGCAGTGTAGATATTTCCAAGTTCATACAGATAGCGGTGTAGATATTTCCACGTTTATAGAGATGGCGGTGTAGATATTTCCATGCTCATACAGAGGACGGTGTGGATATTTCCATGTTTATAGGGATGGCGGTGTAGATATTTTCATGTTTACAAAGATGGCGGTGTAGATATTTCCATGTTTACACGGATAGCGGTGTAGACATTTCCATGTTTACACAGATAGCGGTGTGGATATTTCCAGGTTTATGCAGATAGCAGTGTAGATATTTCCATGTTTATACAGATAGCGGTGCGGATATTTCCATGTATATTCAGATAGCGGTGCGGTTATTTCCATGTTTATACAGATAGTTGCGCAGATATTTCCATGTTTATACAGATAGCGGTGTAGGTATTTCCATCTTAATACAGATGGCGGTTTAGATATGTCCATGTTCGTACAGATGGCGGTGTAGATATTTCCATGTTCATACAGATGGTGGTGTAGGTATTTCGAAGTTTATAGTGATAGCGCTGTAGTTATTTCCATATTTATAGAGAAATCGGTGTAGATATTTCAATGTATATTCAGATAGCTGTGTAGATATTTCCATGTTCATGCAGATAGCGGTGTAGATATTTCCATGTTCATCCAGATGCCGGTGTACATATATCCATGTTCATACAGATGGCGGTGAAGATATTTCCATGTTCATACAGATGGCGGTGTAGGTATTTCCATGTTCATAGAGATGGCGGTGTAGATATTTCCATGTTCATACAGATGGCGGTGTAGATATTTCCATGTTTATACGGATGGCGGTGTAGATATTTCCATGTTTACACAGATAGCGGTGTAGACATTTCCATGTTTACACAGATAGCGGTGTGGATATTTCCATGTTTATGCAGATAGCAGTGTAGATATTTCCATGTTTATACATATAGCGGTGTGGATATTTCCATGTTTATTCAGATAGCGGTGCGGATATTTCCATGTTTATACAGATAGTTGGGCAGATATTTCCATGTTTATAGAGATAGCGGTGTAGATATTTCTATCTTAAAACTGATGGCGGTGTAGATATGTCCATGTTTGTACAGATGGCGGTGTAGATATTTCCATGTTCATACAGATGGTGGTGTAGATATTTCGAAGTTTATGGAGATAGCGCTGTAGTTATTTCCATATTTATAGAGAAATCTGTGTAGATATTTCCATGTATATTCAGATAGCTGTGTAGATATTTCCATGTTCATGCAGATTGCGGTGTAGATATTTCCATGTTCATCCAGATGCCGGTGTACATATATCCATGTTCATACAGATGGCGGTGAAGATATTTCCATGTTCATACAGATGGTGGTGTATAAATTTCCATGTTCATACAAATCGCGGTGTAGATATTTCCATGTTCATAGAGATGGCAGTGTAGATATTTCCATGTTCATACAAATGGCGGTGTAGATATTTCCATGTTCATAGAGATGGTGGTGTAGATATTTCCATATTTATAGAGATAGCAGTGTAGTTATTTCCATGTTTATAGAGATAGCAGTGTAGATATTTCCATTGATATACAGATAGCTGTGTAGTTATTTGCATGTTCATAGAGACAGCGGTGTAGATATTTCCATGTTCATACAGATAGCGGTGTAGATATTTCCATGTTCATACAGATAGCGGTGTAGATATTTCCATGTTCATACAGATAGCGGTGTAGATAATTCCACGTTCATACAGTTAGCTGTGTAGATATTTCCATGTTCATACAGATAGCGGTGAAGATATTTACATGTTCATACAGATGGCGGTGTAGATATTTCCATGTTCATAGATAGTGGTGTATATATTTCCATGTTCATACAGATAGCGGTGTAGATATTTCCATGTTCACACAGATAGCGTTGTAGATATTTCCATGTTCATACCAATAGCGGTGTAGACATTTCCATGTTCATACATTTAGCGGTGTAGATATTTCCATTTTCATACAGATGGCGGTGAAGATATTTCCATGTTCATACAGATGACGGTGTAGATATTTCCATGTTTGTACGGAAGGCAGTGTAGATATTTCCATGTTCATACAGGTGGCGTTGTATATATTTCCATGTTTATACAGATAGCAGTGTAGGTATATCCATGTTAATAGAGATAGCTTTGTAGATATTTCCATGTTCATACAGATAGCGGTGTAGATATTTCCATGTTCATACAGTTAGCGGTGTAGATATTTCCATGTTCATACAGATGGCGGTGTAGATATGTCCATGTTTGTAAAGATGGCGGTGTAGATATATCCATGTTCGTACAGATGGCGGTGTAGATATTTCCATGTTCATAGAGATGGCGGTGTAGATATTTCCATGTTTATGCAGATAGCGGTATAGATATTTCCATGTTTATACAGATGGTGGTGTAGATATTTCCATGTTTATAGAGATGGCGGTGTAGATATTTCCATGTTCATACAGATGGCGGTGTAGATATTTCCATGTTTGTAGGGATGGCGGTTTAGATATTTTCATGTTTACACAGATGGCGGTGTAGATATTTCCATGTTCATACGGATAACGGTGTAGATATTTCCATGTTCATACATATAGAGGTGTAGATATTTCCATGTTCATACAGATAGCGGTGTAGATATTTCCATGTTCATACAGATGGCGGTGTAGATATTTCCATGTTCGTACGGATGGCAGTGTAGATATTTCCATGTTCATAGAGATGGCGGTGTAGATATTTCCATGTTTATGCAGATAGCAGTGTAGTTATTTCCATGTTTATAGAGATACCAGTGTGGATATTTCCATTGATATAGAGATAGCTGTGTAGATATTTGCATGTTCATACAGATAGCGGTGTAGATATTTCCATGTTCATACAGATAGCGGTGTAGATATTTCCATGTTCATACAGATAGCGGTGTAGATATTTCCATGTTGATACAGATAGCGGTGTAGATATTTCCATGTTCATACAGATAGCGGTGTAGATATTTCCATGTTCATACAGTTAGCGGTGTAGGTATTTCCATGTTCATACAGATGGCGGTGTAGATATTTACATGTTCATACAGATGGCAGTGTAGATATTTCCATGTTCATACAGATTGCTGTGTAGAGATTTCCATGTTCATACAGATATCGGTGTAGATATTTCCATGTTCATACAGATAGCGGTGTAGATATTTCCATGTTCATACCAATAGCGGTGTAGACATTTCCATGTTCATACAGTTAGCGGTGTAGATATTTACATGTTCATACAGATGGCGGTGTAGATATTTCCATGTTCATACGGATGGCAGTGTAGATATTTTCATGTTCATACAGGTGGCGGTGCAGATATTTCCATGTTTATACAGATAGCAGTGTAGTTATTTCCATGTTTATAGAGATAGCAGTGTATACATTTCCATTGATATACAGATAGCTGTGTAGATATTTGCATGTTCATACAGATAGCGGTATTGATATTTCCATGTTTATACATATTGTGGTGTAGATATTTCCATGTTTATAGATATGGAGGTCTAGATATTTCCATGTTTACAGAGATAGTGGTGTAGTTATTTCCAAGTTTATAGAGACAGCGTTGTAGATATTTCGATGTTTATACAGATAGCGGTGTAGATATTTCCATGTTTATACACATAGTAGTGTAGATATTCCCATGTTTATAGAGATAGCGGTGTAGATAATTTCAATTTTATACAGAGAGCAGTGTAGATATTTCCAAGTTCATACAGATAGCGGTGTAGATATTTGCACGTTTATAGAGATGGCGGTGTAGATATTTCCATGTTCATACAGATGGAAGTGTAGATATTTCCATGTTTATAGGGATGGCGGTGTAGATATTTCCATGTTCATACAGATAACGGTGTAGATATTTCCATGTTCATACATATAGCGGTGTAGATATTTCCATGTTCATACTGATTGCGGTGTAGATATTTCCATGTTCATACAGATGGCGGTGTAGATATTTCCATGTTCGTACGGATGGCAGTGTAGATATTTCCATGTTCATAGAGATGGCGGTGTAGATATTTCCATGTTTATACAGATAGCAGTGTAGTTATTTCCATGTTTATAGAGATACCAGTGTGGATATTTCCATTGAAATACAGACAGCTGTGTAGATATTTGCATGTTCATACAGATAGTGGTGTAGATATTTCCATGTTCATACAGATAACAGTGTAGATATTTCCATGTTCATACAGATAGCGGTGTAGATATTTCCATGTTCATACAGATAGCAGTGTAGATATTTCCATGTTCATACAGATTGCTGTGTAGAGATTTCCATGTTCATACAGATATCGGTGTAGATATTTCCATGTTCATACAGATAGCGGTGTAGATATTTCCATGTTCATACCAATAGCGGTGTAGACATTTCCATGTTCATACAGTTAGCGGTGTAGATATTACCATGTTCATACAGATTGCGGTGTAGATATTTACATGTTCATACAGATGGCGGTGTAGATATTTCCATGTTCGTACGGATGGCAGTGTAGATATTTTCATGTTCATACAGGTGGCGGTGCAGATATTTCCATGTTTATACAGATAGCAGTGTAGTTATTTCCATGTTTATAGAGATAGCAGTGTATACATTTCCATTGATATACAGATAGCTGTGTAGATATTTGCATGGTCACACTGATAGCGGTGTACATATTTCCATGTTCGTACAGATAGCGGTGTAGATATTTCCATGTTCATACAGATAGCGGTGTAGATATTTCCATGTTCATACAGATAACGGTGTAGATATTTCCATGTTCAGACAGATAGCGGTGTACATATTTCCATGTTCATACAGTTAGCGGTGTAGATATTTCCATGTTCATAGAGATGGCGGTGTAGATATTTCCATGTTCATACAAATGGCGGTGTAGATATTTCCATCTTCATAGAGATGGCGGTGTAGATATTTTCATATTTATACAGATAGCAGTGTAGTTATTTCCATGTTTATAGAGATAGCAGTGTAGATATTTCCATTGATATACAGATAGCTGTGTAGATATTTGCATGTTCATACAGATAGCGGTATAGATATTTCCATGTTTATACAGATGGTGGTGTAGATATTTCCATGTTTATAGAGATGGAGGTCTAGATATTTCCATGTTTACAGAGATAGTGGTGTAGTTATTTCCAAGTTTATAGAGACAGCATTGTAGATATTTCCATGTTTATACAGATAGCTGTGAAGATATTTCCATGTTTATACAGATAGCGGTGTAGATATTTCCATGTTTATACAGATAGCAGTGTAGATATTTCCATGTATATAGAGATAGTGGTGTAGATAATTTCAATTTTATACAGAGAGCAGTGTAGATATTTCAAAGTTCATACAGATAGCGGTGTAGATATTTCCACGTTTATAGAGATGGCGGTGTAGATATTTCCATGTTCAAACAGATGGCGGTGTAGATATTTCCATGTTTACAGGGATGGCGGTGTAGATATTTCCATGTTCATACATATAGCGGTGTAGATATTTCCATGTTCATACTGATTGCGGTGTAGATATTTCCATGTTCATACAGATGGCGGTGTAGATATTTCCATGTTCGTACGGATGGCAGTGTAGATATTTCCATGTTCATAGAGATGGCGGTGTAGATATTTCCATGTTTATACAGATAGCAGTGTAGTTATTTCCATGTTTATAGAGATACCAGTGTGGATATTTCCATTGATATACAGATAGCTGTGTAGATATTTGCATGTTCATACAGATAGTGGTGTAGATATTTCCATGTTCATACAGATAACAGTGTAGATATTTCCATGTTCATACAGATAGCGGTGTAGATATTTCCATGTTCATACAGATAGCGGTGTAGATATTTCCATGTTCATACAGATAGCGGTGTAGATATTTCCATGTTCATACAGTTAGCGGTGTAGGTATTTCCATGTTCATACAGATGGCGGTGTAGATATTTACATGTTCATACAGATGGCGGTGTAGATATTTCCATGTTCATACAGATTGCGGTGTAGAGATTTCCATGTTCATACAGATATCGGTGTAGATATTTCCATGTTCATACAGATGGCGGTGTAGATATTTACATGTTCGTACGGATGGCAGTGTAGATATTTTCATGTTCATACAGGTGGCGGTGCAGATATTTCCATGTTTATACAGATAGCAGTGTAGTTATTTCCATGTTTATAGAGATAGCAGTGTATACATTTCCATTGTTATACAGATAGCTGTGTAGATATTTGCATGGTCACACTGATAGCAGTGTACATATTTCCATGTTCGTACAGATAGCGGTGTAGATCTTTCCATGTTCATACAGATAGTGGTGTAGATATTTCCATGTTCATACAGATAACGGTGTAGATATTCCCATGTTCATACAGATAGCGGTGTAGATATTTCCATGTTCATACAGTTAGCGGTGTAGATATTTCCATGTTCATAGAGATGGCGGTGTAGATATTTCCATGTTCATACAAATGGCGGTGTAGATATTTCCATCTTCATAGAGATGGCGGTGTAGATATTTCCATATTTATACAGATAGCAGTGTAGTTATTTCCATGTTTATAGAGATAGCAGTGTAGATATTTCCATTGATATACAGATAGCTGTGTAGATATTTGCATGTTCATACAGATAGCGGTATAGATATTTCCATGTTGATACAGATGGTGGTGTAGATATTTCCATGTTTATAGAGATGGAGGTCTAGATATTTCCATGTTTACAGAGATAGTGGTGTAGTTATTTCCAAGTTTATAGAGACAGCATTGTAGATATTTCCATGTTTATACAGATAGCTGTGAAGATATTTCCATGTTTATACAGATAGCGGTGTGGATATTTCCATGTTTATACAGATAGCAGTGTAGATATTTCCATGTATATAGAGACAGTGGTGTAGATAATTTCAATTTTATACAGAGAGCAGTGTAGATATTTCCAAGTTCATACAGATAGCGGTGTAGATATTTCCACGTTTATAGAGATGGCGGTGTAGATATTTCCATGTTCAAACAGATGGCGGTGTAGATATTTCCATGTTTACAGGGATGGCGGTGTAGATATTTCCATGTTCATACATATAGCGGTGTAGATATTTCCATGTTTATACAGATAGCGGTGTAGATATTTCCATGTTTATACAGATAGCAGTGTAGATATTTCCATGCTTATAGAGATAGTGGTGTAGATAATTTCAATTTTATACAGACAGCAGTGTAGATATTTCCAAGTTCATACAGATAGCGGTGTAGATATTTCCACGTTGATAGAGATGGCGGTGTAGATATTTCCATGTTCATACAGATGGTGGTGTAGATATTTCCATGTTTATAGGGATGGCGGTGTAGATATTTCCATGTTCATACGGATAACGGTGTAGATATTTCCATGTTCATACATATAGCGGTGTAGATATTTCCATGTTCATACAGATAGCGGTGTAGATATTTCCATGTTCATACAGATGGCGGTGTAGATATTTCCATGTTCGTACGGATGGCAGTGTAGATATTTCCATGTTCATAGAGATGGCGGTGTAGATATTTCCATGTTTATGCAGATAGCAGTGTAGTTATTTCCATGTTTATAGAGATACCAGTGTGGATATTTCCATTGATATAGAGATAGCTGTGTAGATATTTGCATGTTCATACAGAGAGCGGTGTAGATATTTCCATGTTCATACAGATAGCGGTGTAGATATTTCCATGTTCATACAGATAGCGGTGTAGATATTTCCATGTTGATACAGATAGCGGTGTAGATATTTCCATGTTTATACAGATAGCGGTGTAGATATTTCCATGTTCATACAGTTAGCGGTGTAGGTATTTCCATGTTCATACAGATGGCGGTGTAGATATTTACATGTTCATACAGATTGCTGTGTAGAGATTTCCATGTTCATACAGATTGCTGTGTAGAGATTTCCATGTTCATACAGATATCGGTGTAGATATTTCCATGTTCATACAGATAGCGGTGTAGATATTTCCATGTTCATACCAATAGCGGTGTAGACATTTCCATGTTCATACAGTTAGCGGTGTAGATATTACCATGTTCATACAGATTGCGGTGTAGATATTTACATGTTCCTACAGATGGCGGTGTAGATATTTCCATGTTCGTACGGATGGCAGTGTAGATATTTTCATGTTCATACAGGTGGCGGTGCAGATATTTCCATGTTTATACAGATAGCAGTGTAGTTATTTCCATGTATATAGAGATAGCAGTGTATAAATTTCCATTGATATACAGATAGCTGTGTAGATATTTGCATTGTCACACTGATAGCGGTGTACATATTTCCATGTTCGTACAGATAGCGGTGTAGATATTTCCATGTTCATACAGATAGCGGTGTAGATATTTCCATGTTCATACAGATAACGGTGTAGATATTTCCATGTTCAGACAGATAGCGGTGTAGATATTTCCATGTTCATACAGTTAGCGGTGTAGATATTTCCATGTTCATAGAGATGGCGGTGTAGATATTTCCATGTTCATACAAATGGCGGTGTAGATATTTCCATCTTCATAGAGATGGCGGTGTAGATATTTCCATATTTATACAGATAGCAGTGTAGTTATTTCCGTGTTTATAGAGATAGCAGTGTAGATATTTCCATTGATATACAGATAGCTGTGTAGATATTTGCATGTTCATACAGATAGCGGTATAGATATTTCCATGTTTATACAGATGGTGGTGTAGATATTTCCATGTTTATAGAGATGGAGGTCTAGATATTTCCATGTTTACAGAGATAGTGGTGTAGTTATTTCCAAGTTTATAGAGACAGCATTGTAGATATTTCCATGTTTATACAGATAGCTGTGAAGATATTTCCATGTTTATACAGATAGCCGTGTAGATATTTCCATGTTTATACAGATAGCAGTGTAGATATTTCCATGTATATAGAGATAGTGGTGTATATAACTTCAATTTTATACAGAGAGCAGTGTAGATATTTCAAAGTTCATACAGATAGCGGTGTAGATATTTCCACGTTTATAGAGATGGCGGTGTAGATATTTCCATGTTCAAACAGATGGCGGTGTAGATATTTCCATGTTTACAGGGATGGCGGTGTAGATATTTCCATGTTCATACATATAGCGGTGTAGATATTTCCATGTTCATACTGATTGCGGTGTAGATATTTCCATGTTCATACAGATGGCGGTGTAGATATTTCCATGTTCGTACGGATGGCAGTGTAGATATTTCCATGTTCATAGAGATGGCGGTGTAGATATTTCCATGTTTATACAGATAGCAGTGTAGTTATTTCCATGTTTATAGAGATACCAGTGTGGATATTTCCATTGATATACAGATAGCTGTGTAGATATTTGCATGTTCATACAGATAGTGGTGTAGATATTTCCATGTTCATACAGATAACAGTGTAGATATTTCCATGTTCATACAGATAGCGGTGTAGATATTTCCATGTTCATACAGATAGCGGTGTAGATATTTCCATGTTCATACAGATTGCTGTGTAGAGATTTCCATGTTCATACAGTTAGCGGTGTAGATATTTCCATGTTCATACAGATGGCGGTGTAGATATTTACATGTTCATACAGATGGCGGTGTAGACATTTCCATGTTCATACAGTTAGCGGTGTAGATATTACCATGTTCATACAGATTGCGGTGTAGATATTTACATGTTCCTACAGATGGCGGTGTAGATATTTCCATGTTCGTACGGATGGCAGTTTAGATATTTTCATGTTCATACAGGTGGCGGTGCAGATATTTCCATGTTTATACAGATAGCAGTGTAGTTATTTCCATGTTTATAGAGATAGCAGTGTATACATTTCCATTGATATACAGATAGCTGTGTAGATATTTGCATGGTCACACTGATAGCGGTGTACATATTTCCATGTTCGTACAGATAGCGGTGTAGATATTTCCATGTTCATACAGATAGCGGTGTAGATAATTCCATGTTCATACAGATAACGGTGTAGATATTTCCATGTTCAGACAGATAGCGGTGTAGATATTTCCATGTTCATACAGTTAGCGGTGTAGATATTTCCATGTTCATAGAGATGGCGGTGTAGATATTTCCATGTTCATACAAATGGCAGTGTAGATATTTCCATCTTCATAGAGATGGCGGTGTAGATATTTCCATATTTATACAGATAGCAGTGTAGTTATTTCCATGTTTATAGAGAGAGCAGTGTAGATATTTCCATTGATATACAGATAGCTGTGTAGATATTTGCATGTTCATACAGATAGCGGTATAGATATTTCCATCTTTATACATATGGTGGTGTAGATATTTCCATGTTTATAGATATGGAGGTCTAGATATTTCCATGTTTACAGAGATAGTGGTGTAGTTATTTCCAAGTTTATAGAGACAGCGTTGTAGATATTTCGATGTTTATACAGATAGCGGTGTAGATATTTCCATGTTTATACAGATAGCAGTGTAGATATTCCCATGTTTATAGAGATAGCGGTGTAGATAATTTCAATTTTATACAGAGAGCAGTGTAGATATTTCCAAGTTCATACAGATAGCGGTGTAGATATTTGCACGTTTATAGAGATGGCGGTGTAGATATTTCCATGTTCATACAGATGGCGGTGTAGATATTTCCATGTTTATAGGGATGGCGGTGTAGATATTTCCATGTTCATACAGATAACGGTGTAGATATTTCCATGTTCATACATATAGCGGTGTAGATATTTCCATGTTCATACTGATTGCGGTGTAGATATTTCCATGTTCATACAGATGGTGGTGTAGATATTTCCATGTTCGTACGGATGGCAGTGTAGATATTTCCATGTTCATAGAGATGGCGGTGTAGATATTTCCATGTTTATACAGATAGCAGTGTAGTTATTTCCATGTTTATAGAGATACCAGTGTGGATATTTCCATTGAAATACAGACAGCTGTGTAGATATTTGCATGTTCATACAGATAGTGGTGTAGATATTTCCATGTTCATACAGATAACAGTGTAGATATTTCCATGTTCATACAGATAGCGGTGTAGATATTTCCATGTTCATACAGATAGCGGTGTAGATATTTCCATGTTCATACAGATTGCTGTGTAGAGATTTCCATGTTCATACAGATATCGGTGTAGATATTTCCATGTTCATACAGATAGCGGTGTAGATATTTCCATGTTCATACCAATAGCGGTGTAGACATTTCCATGTTCATACAGTTAGCGGTGTAGATATTACCATGTTCATACAGATTGCGGTGTAGATATTTACATGTTCCTACAGATGGCGGTGTAGATATTTCCATGTTCGTACGGATGGCAGTGTAGATATTTTCATGTTCATACAGGTGGCGGTGCAGATATTTCCATGTTTATACAGATAGCAGTGTAGTTATTTCCATGTATATAGAGATAGCAGTGTATACATTTCCATTGATATACAGATAGCTGTGTAGATATTTGCATGGTCACACTGATAGCGGTGTACATATTTCCATGTTCGTACAGATAGCGGTGTAGATATTTCCATGTTCATACAGATAGCGGTGTAGATATTTCCATGTTCATACAGATAACGGTGTAGATATTTCCATGTTCAGACAGATAGCGGTGTAGATATTTCCATGTTCATACAGTTAGCGGTGTAGATATTTCCATGTTCTTAGAGATGGCGGTGTAGATATTTCCATGTTCATACAAATGGCGGTGTAGATATTTCCATCTTCATAGAGATGGCGGTGTAGATATTTCCATATTTATACAGATAGCAGTGTAGTTATTTCCGTGTTTATAGAGATAGCAGTGTAGATATTTCCATTGATATACAGATAGCTGTGTAGATATTTGCATGTTCATACAGATAGCGGTATAGATATTTCCATGTTTATACAGATGGTGGTGTAGATATTTCCATGTTTATAGAGATGGAGGTCTAGATATTTCCATGTTTACAGAGATAGTGGTGTAGTTATTTCCAAGTTTATAGAGACAGCATTGTAGATATTTCCATGTTTATACAGATAGCTGTGAAGATATTTCCATGTTTATACAGATAGCGGTGTAGATATTTCCATGTTTATACAGATAGCAGTGTAGATATTTCCATGTATATAGAGATAGTGGTGTAGATAGCTTCAATTTTATACAGAGAGCAGTGTAGATATTTCAAAGTTCATACAGATAGCGGTGTAGATATTTCCACGTTTATAGAGATGGCGGTGTAGATATTTCCATGTTCAAACAGATGGCGGTGTAGATATTTCCATGTTTACAGGGATGGCGGTGTAGATATTTCCATGTTCATACATATAGCGGTGTAGATATTTCCATGTTCATACTGATTGCGGTGTAGATATTTCCATGTTCATACAGATGGCGGTGTAGATATTTCCATGTTCGTACGGATGGCAGTGTAGATATTTCCATGTTCATAGAGATGGCGGTGTAGATATTTCCATGTTTATACAGATAGCAGTGTAGTTATTTCCATGTTTATAGAGATACCAGTGTGGATATTTCCATTGATATACAGATAGCTGTGTAGATATTTGCATGTTCATACAGATAGTGGTGTAGATATTTCCATGTTCATACAGATAACAGTGTAGATATTTCCATGTTCATACAGATAGCGGTGTAGATATTTCCATGTTCATACAGATAGCGGTGTAGATATTTCCATGTTCATACAGATTGCTGTGTAGAGATTTCCATGTTCATACAGTTAGCGGTGTAGGTATTTCCATGTTCATACAGATGGCGGTGTAGATATTTACATGTTCATACAGATGGCGGTGTAGACATTTCCATGTTCATACAGTTAGCGGTGTAGATATTACCATGTTCATACAGATTGCGGTGTAGATATTTACATGTTCCTACAGATGGCGGTGTAGATATTTCCATGTTCGTACGGATGGCAGTGTAGATATTTTCATGTTCATACAGGTGGCGGTGCAGATATTTCCATGTTTATACAGATAGCAGTGTAGTTATTTCCATGTTTATAGAGATAGCAGTGTATACATTTCCATTGATATACAGATAGCTGTGTAGATATTTGCATGGTCACACTGATAGCGGTGTACATATTTCCATGTTCATACAGATAGCGGTGTAGATATTTCCATGTTCATACAGATAGCGGTGTAGATATTTCCATGTTCATACAGATAACGGTGTAGATATTTCCATGTTCAGACAGATAGCGGTGTAGATATTTCCATGTTCATACAGTTAGCGGTGTAGATATTTCCATGTTCATAGAGATGGCGGTGTAGATATTTCCATGTTCATACAAATGGCGGTGTAGATATTTCCATCTTCATAGAGATGGCGGTGTAGATATTTCCATATTTATACAGATAGCAGTGTAGTTATTTCCATGTTTATAGAGATAGCAGTGTAGATATTTCCATTGATATACAGATAGCTGTGTAGATATTTGCATGTTCATACAGATAGCGGTATAGATATTTCCATGTTTATACAGATGGTGGTGTAGATATTTCCATGTTTATAGAGATGGAGGTCTAGATTTTTCCATGTTTACAGAGATAGTGGTGTAGTTATTTCCAAGTTTATAGAGACAGCATTGTAGATATTTCCATGTTTATACAGATAGCTGTGAAGATATTTCCATGTTTATACAGATAGCGGTGTAGATATTTCCATGTTTATACAGATAGCAGTGTAGATATTTCCATGTATATAGAGATAGTGGTGTAGATAACTTCAATTTTATACAGAGAGCAGTGTAGATATTTCAAAGTTCATACAGATAGCGGTGTAGATATTTCCACGTTTATAGAGATGGCGGTGTAGATATTTCCATGTTCAAACAGATGGCGGTGTAGATATTTCCATGTTTACAGGGATGGCGGTGTAGATATTTCCATGTTCATACATATAGCGGTGTAGATATTTCCATGTTCATACTGATTGCGGTGTAGATATTTCCATGTTCATACAGATGGCGGTGTAGATATTTCCATGTTCGTACGGATGGCAGTGTAGATATTTCCATGTTCATAGAGATGGCGGTGTAGATATTTCCATGTTTATACAGATAGCAGTGTAGTTATTTCCATGTTTATAGAGATACCAGTGTGGATATTTCCATTGATATACAGATAGCTGTGTAGATATTTGCATGTTCATACAGATAGTGGTGTAGATATTTCCATGTTCATACAGATAACAGTGTAGATATTTCCATGTTCATACAGATAGCGGTGTAGATATTTCCATGTTCATACAGATAGCGGTGTAGATATTTCCATGTTCATACAGATAGCGGTGTAGATATTTCCATGTTCATACAGTTAGCGGTGTAGGTATTTCCATGTTCATACAGATGGCGGTGTAGATATTTACATGTTCATACAGATGGCGGTGTAGATATTTCCATGTTCATACAGATTGCGGTGTAGAGATTTCCATGTTCATACAGATATAGGTGTAGATATTTCCATGTTCATACAGATGGCGGTGTAGATATTTACATGTTCGTACGGATGGCAGTGTAGATATTTTCATGTTCATACAGGTGGCGGTGCAGATATTTCCATGTTTATACAGATAGCAGTGTAGTTATTTCCATGTTTATAGAGATAGCAGTGTATACATTTCCATTGTTATACAGATAGCTGTGTAGATATTTGCATGGTCACACTGATAGCAGTGTACATATTTCCATGTTCGTACAGATAGCGGTGTAGATCTTTCCATGTTCATACAGATAGTGGTGTAGATATTTCCATGTTCATACAGATAACGGTGTAGATATTCCCATGTTCATACAGATAGCGGTGTAGATATTTCCATGTTCATACAGTTAGCGGTGTAGATATTTCCATGTTCATAGAGATGGCGGTGTAGATATTTCCATGTTCATACAAATGGCGGTGTAGATATTTCCATCTTCATAGAGATGGCGGTGTAGATATTTCCATATTTATACAGATAGCAGTGTAGTTATTTCCATGTTTATAGAGATAGCAGTGTAGATATTTCCATTGATATACAGATAGCTGTGTAGATATTTGCATGTTCATACAGATAGCGGTATAGATATTTCCATGTTGATACAGATGGTGGTGTAGATATTTCCATGTTTATAGAGATGGAGGTCTAGATATTTCCATGTTTACAGAGATAGTGGTGTAGTTATTTCCAAGTTTATAGAGACAGCATTGTAGATATTTCCATGTTTATACAGATAGCTGTGAAGATATTTCCATGTTTATACAGATAGCGGTGTGGATATTTCCATGTTTATACAGATAGCAGTGTAGATATTTCCATGTATATAGAGATAGTGGTGTAGATAATTTCAATTTTATACAGAGAGCAGTGTAGATATTTCCAAGTTCATACAGATAGCGGTGTAGATATTTCCACGTTTATAGAGATGGCGGTGTAGATATTTCCATGTTCAAACAGATGGCGGTGTAGATATTTCCATGTTTACAGGGATGGCGGTGTAGATATTTCCATGTTCATACATATAGCGGTGTAGATATTTCCATGTTTATACAGATAGCGGTGTAGATATTTCCATGTTTATACAGATAGCAGTGTAGGTATTTCCATGTTTATAGAGATAGTGGTGTAGATAATTTCAATTTTATACAGACAGCAGTGTAGATATTTCCAAGTTCATACAGATAGCGGTGTAGATATTTCCACGTTGATAGAGATGGCGGTGTAGATATGTCCATGTTCATACAGATGGTGGTGTAGATATTTCCATGTTTATAGGGATGGCGGTGTAGATATTTCCATATTCATACGGATAACGGTGTAGATATTTCCATGTTCATACATATAGCGGTGTAGATATTTCCATGTTCATACAGATAGCGGTGTAGATATTTCCATGTTCATACAGATGGCGGTGTAGATATTTCCATGTTCGTACGGATGGCAGTGTAGATATTTCCATGTTCATAGAGATGGCGGTGTAGATATTTCCATGTTTATGCAGATAGCAGTGTAGTTATTTCCATGTTTATAGAGATACCAGTGTGGATATTTCCATTGATATAGAGATAGCTGTGTAGATATTTGCATGTTCATACAGAGAGCGGTGTAGATATTTCCATGTTCATACAGATAGCGGTGTAGATATTTCCATGTTCATACAGATAGCGGTGTAGATATTTCCATGTTGATACAGATAGCGGTGTAGATATTTCCATGTTCATACAGATAGCGGTGTAGATATTTCCATGTTCATACAGTTAGCGGTGTAGGTATTTCCATGTTCATACAGATGGCGGTGTAGATATTTACATGTTCATACAGATGGCGGTGTAGATATTTCCATGTTCATACAGATTGCTGTGTAGAGATTTCCATGTTCATACAGATATCGGTGTAGATATTTCCATGTTCATACAGATAGCGGTGTAGATATTTCCATGTTCATACCAATAGCGGTGTAGACATTTCCATGTTCATACAGTTAGCGGTGTAGATATTTCCATGTTCATACAGATGGCGGTGTAGATATTTACATGTTCATACAGATGGCGGTGTAGATATTTCCATGTTCATACGGATGGCAGTGTAGATATTTTCATGTTCATACAGGTGGCGGTGCAGATATTTCCATGTTTATACAGATAGCAGTGTAGTTATTTCCATGTTTATAGAGATAGCAGTGTATACATTTCCATTGATATACAGATAGCTGTGTAGATATTTGCATGGTCACACTGATAGCGGTGTACATATTTCCATGTTAGTACAGATAGCGGTGTAGATATTTCCATGTTCATACAGATAGCGGTGTAGATATTTCCATGTTCATACAGATAACGGTGTAGATATTTCCATGTTCAGACAGATAGCGGTGTAGATATTTCCATGTTCGTACAGTTAGCGGTGTAGATATTTCCATGTTCATAGAGATGGCGGTGTAGATATTTCCATGTTCATACAAATGGCGGTGTAGATATTTCCATCTTCATAGAGATGGCGGTGTAGATATTTCCATATTTATACAGAAAGCAGTGTAGTTATTTCCATGTTTATAGAGATAGCAGTGTAGATATTTCCATTGATATACAGATAGCTGTGTAGATATTTGCATGTTCATACAGATAGCGGTATAGATATTTCCATGTTTATACATATGGTGGTGTAGATATTTCCATGTTTATAGATATGGAGGTCTAGATATTTCCATGTTTACAGAGATAGTGGTGTAGTTATTTCCAAGTTTATAGAGGCAGCGTTGTAGATATTTCGATGTTTATACAGGTAGCGGTGTAGATATTTCCATGTTTATACAGATAGCAGTGTAGATATTCCCATGTTTATAGAGATAGCGGTGTAGATAATTTCAATTTTATACAGAGAGCAGTGTAGATATTTCCAAGTTCATACAGATAGCGGTGTAGATATTTGCACGTTTATAGAGATGGCGGTGTAGATATTTCCATGTTAATACAGATGGCGGTGTAGATATTTCCATGTTTATAGGGATGGCGGTGTAGATATTTTCATGTTCATACAGATAACGGTGTAGATATTTCCATGTTCATACATATAGCGGTGTAGATATTTCCATGTTCATACTGATTGCGGTGTAGATATTTCCATGTTCATACAGATGGCGGTGTAGATATTTCCATGTTCGTACGGATGGCAGTGTAGATATTTCCATGATCATAGAGATGGCGGTGTAGATATTTCCATGTTTATACAGATAGCAGTGTAGTTATTTCCATGTTTATAGAGATACCAGTGTGGATATTTCCATTGAAATACAGACAGCTGTGTAGATATTTGCATGTTCATACAGATAGCAGTGTAGATATTTCCATTGATATACAGATAGCTGTGTAGATATTTGCATGTTCATACAGATAGCGGTATAGATATTTCCATGTTTATACAGATGGTGGTGTAGATATTTCCATGTTTATAGAGATGGAGGTCTAGATATTTCCATGTTTACAGAGATAGTGGTGTAGTTATTTCCAAGTTTATAGAGACAGCATTGTAGATATTTCCATGTTTATACAGATAGCTGTGAAGATATTTCCATGTTTATACAGATAGCGGTGTAGATATTTCCATGTTTATACAGATAGCAGTGTAGATATTTCCATGTATATAGAGATAGTGGTGTAGATAATTTCAATTTTATACAGAGAGCAGTGTAGATATTTCAAAGTTCATACAGATAGCGGTGTAGATATTTCCACGTTTATAGAGATGGCGGTGTAGATATTTCCATGTTCAAACAGATGGCGGTGTAGATATTTCCATGTTTACAGGGATGGCGGTGTAGATATTTCCATGTTCATACATATAGCGGTGTAGATATTTCCATGTTCATACTGATTGCGGTGTAGATATTTCCATGTTCGTACGGATGGTAGTGTAGATATTTCCATGTTCATAGAGATGGCGGTGTAGATATTTCCATGTTTATACAGATAGCAGTGTAGTTATTTCCATGTTTATAGAGATACCAGTGTGGATATTTCCATTGATATACAGATAGCTGTGTAGATATTTGCATGTTCATACAGATGGTGGTGTAGATATTTCCATGTTCATACAGATAACAGTGTAGATATTTCCATGTTCATACAGATAGCGGTGTAGATATTTCCATGTTCATACAGATAGCGGTGTAGATATTTCCATGTTCATACAGTTAGCGGTGTAGGTATTTCCATGTTCATACAGATGGCGGTGTAGATATTTACATGTTCATACAGATGGCGGTGTAGATATTTCCATGTTCATACAGATTGCGGTGTAGAGATTTCCATGTTCATACAGATATCGGTGTAGATATTTCCATGTTCATACAGATAGCGCTGTAGATATTTCCATGTTCATACCGATAGCAGTGTAGACATTTTCATGTTCATACAGTTAGCGGTGTAGATATTTCCATGTTCATACAGATGGCGGTGTAGATATTTACATGTTCATACAGATGGCGGTGTAGATATTTCCATGTTCGTACGGATGGCAGTGTAGATATTTTCATGTTCATACAGGTGGCGGTGCAGATATTTCCATGTTTATACAGATAGCAGTGTAGTTATTTCCATGTTTATAGAGATAGCAGTGTATACATTTCCATTGATATACAGATAGCTGTGTAGATATTTGCATGGTCACACTGATAGCGGTGTACATATTTCCATGTTCGTACAGATAGCGGTGTAGATATTTCCATGTTCATACAGATAGTGGTGTAGATATTTCCATGTTCATACAGATAACGGTGTAGATATTCCCATGTTCATACAGATAGCGGTGTAGATATTTCCATGTTCATACAGTTAGCGGTGTAGATATTTCCATGTTCATAGAGATGGCGGTGTAGATATTTCCATGTTCATACAAATGGCGGTGTAGATATTTCCATCTTCATAGAGATGGCGGTGTAGATATTTCCATATTTATACAGATAGCAGTGTAGTTATTTCCATGTTTATAGAGATAGCAGTGTAGATATTTCCATTGATATACAGATAGCTGTGTAGATATTTGCATGTTCATACAGATAGCGGTATAGATATTTCCATGTTTATACAGATGGTGGTGTAGATATTTCCATGTTTACAGAGATGGAGGTCTAGATATTTCCATATTTACAGAGATAGTGGTGTAGTTATTTCCAAGTTTATAGAGACAGCATTGTAGATATTTCCATGTTTATACAGATAGCTGTGAAGATATTTCCATGTTTATACAGATAGCGGTGTGGATATTTCCATGTTTATACAGATAGCAGTGTAGATATTTCCATGTATATAGAGATAGTGGTGTAGATAATTTCAATTTTATACAGAGAGCAGTGTAGATATTTCCAAGTTCATACAGATAGCGGTGTAGATATTTCCACGTTTATAGAGATGGCGGTGTAGATATTTCCATGTTCAAACAGATGGCGGTGTAGATATTTCCATGTTTACAGGGATGGCGGTGTAGATATTTCCATGTTCATACATATAGCGGTGTAGATATTTCCATGTTCATACTGATTGCGGTGTAGATATTTCCATGTTCATACAGATGGCGGTGTAGATATTTCCATGTTCGTACGGATGGCAGTGTAGATATTTCCATGTTCATAGAGATGGCGGTGTAGATATTTCCATGTTTATACAGATAGCAGTGTAGTTATTTCCATGTTTATAGAGATACCAGTGTGGATATTTCCATTGATATACAGATAGCTGTGTAGATATTTGCATGTTCATACAGATAGTGGTGTAGATATTTCCATGTTCATACAGATAACAGTGTAGGTATTTCCATGTTCATACAGATAGCGGTGTAGATATTTCCATGTTCATACAGATAGCGGTGTAGATATTTCCATGTTCATACAGATAGCGGTGTAGATATTTCCATGTTCATACAGTTAGCGGTGTAGGTATTTCCATGTTCATACAGATGGCGGTGTAGATATTTACATGTTCATACAGATGGCGGTGTAGATATTTCCATGTTCATACAGATTGAGTTGTAGAGATTTCCATGTTCATACAGATATCGGTGTAGATATTTCCATGTACATACAGATAGCGGTGTAGATATTTCCATGTTCATACCGATAGCAGTGTAGACATTTCCATGTTCATACAGTTAGCGGTGTAGATATTTCCAGGTTCATACAGATGTCGGTGTAGATATTTACATGTTCATACAGATGGCGGTGTAGATATTTCCATGTTCGTACGGATGGCAGTGTAGATATTTTCATGTTCATACAGGTGGCGGTGCAGATATTTCCATGTTTATACAGATAGCAGTGTAGTTATTTCCATGTTTATAGAGGCAGCAGTGTATACATTTCCATTGACATACAGATAGCTGTGTAGATATTTGCAAGGTCACACTGATAGCGGTGTACCTATTTCCATGTTCGTACAGATAGCGGTGTAGATATTTCCATGTTCATACAGATAGCGGTGTAGATATTTCCATGTTCATACAGATAACGGTGTAGATATTCCCATGTTCATACAGATAGCGGTGTAGATATTTCCATGTTCATACAGTTGGCGGTGTAGATATTTCCATGTTCATAGAGATGGCGGTGTAGATATTTCCATGTTCATACAAATGGCGGTGTAGATATTTCCATCTTCATAGAGATGGCGGTGTAGATATTTCCATATTTATACAGATAGCAGTGTAGTTATTTCCATGTTTATAGAGATAGCAGTGTAGATATTTCCATTGATATACAGATAGCTGTGTAGATATTTGCATGTTCATACAGATAGCGGTATAGATGTTTCCATGTTTATACAGATGGTGGTGTAGATATTTCCATGTTTATAGAGATGGAGGTCTAGATATTTCCATGTTTACAGAGATAGTGGTGTAGTTATTTCCAAGTTTATAGAGACAGCGTTGTAGATATTTCCATGTGTATACAGATAGCCGTGAAGATATTTCCATGTTTATACAGATAGCGGTGTAGATATTTCCATGTTTATACAGATAGCAGTGTAGATATTTCCATGTATATAGAGATAGTGGTGTAGATAATTTCAATTTTATACAGAGAGCAGTGTAGATATTTCCAAGTTCATACAGATAGCGGTGTAGATATTTCCACGTTTATAGAGATGGCGGTGTAGATATTTCCATGTTCAAACAGATGGCGGTGTGGATATTTCCATCTTTACAGGGATGGCGGTGTAGATATTTCCATGTTCATACATATAGCGGTGTAGATATTTCCATGTTCATACTGATTGCAGTGTAGATATTCCATGTTCATACGGATGGCGGTGTAGATATTTCCATGTTCGTACGGATGGCAGTGTAGATATTTCCATGTTCATAGAGATGGCGGTGTAGATATTTCCATGTTTATACAGATAGCAGTGTAGTTATTTCCATGTTTATAGAGATACCAGTGTGGATATTTCCATTGATATACAGATAGCTGTGTAGATATTTGCATGTTCATACAGATAGTGGTGTTGATATTTCCATGTTCATACAGATAACAGTGTAGATATTTCCATGTTCATACAGATAGCGGTGTAGATATTTCCATGTTCATACAGATAGTGGTGTAGATATTTCCATGTTCATACAGATAGCGGTGTAGATATTTCCATGTTCATACAGTTAGCGGTGTTGGTATTTCCATGTTCATACAGATGGCGGTGTAGATATTTACATGTTCATACAGATGGCGGTGTAGATATTTCCATGTTCATACAGATTGCGGTGTAGAGATTTCCATGTTCATACAGATAGCGGTGTAGATATTTCCATGTTCATACAGATAGCGGTGTAGATATTTCCATGTTCATACCGATAGCAGTGTAGACATTTCCATGTTCATACAGTTAGCGGTGTAGATATTTCCATGTTCATACAGATGGCGGTGTAGATATTTACATGTTCATACAGATGGCGGTGTAGATATTTCCATGTTCGTACGGATGGCAGTGTAGATATTTTCATGTTCATACAGGTGGCGGTGCAGATATTTCCATGTATATACAGATAGCAGTGTAGTTATTTCCATGTTTATAGAGATAGCAGTGTATACATTTCCATTGATATACAGATAGCTGTGTAGATATTTTCATGGTCACACTGATAGCGGTGTACATATTTCCATGTTCGTACAGATAGCGGTGTAGATATTCCCATGTTCATACAGATAGCGGTGTAGATATTTCCATGTTCATACAGTTAGCGGTGTAGATATTTCCATGTTCATAGAGATGGCGGTGTAGATATTTCCATGTTCATACAAATGGCGGTGTAGATATTTCCATCTTCATAGAGATGGCGGTGTAGATATTTCCATATTTATACAGATAGCAGTGTAGTTATTTCCATGTTTATAGAGATAGCAGTGTAGATATTTCCATTGATATACAGATAGCTGTGTAGATATTTGCATGTTCATACAGATAGCGGTATAGATATTTCCATGTTTATACAGATGGTGGTGTAGATATTTCCATGTTTATAGAGATGGAGTTCTAGATATTTCCATGTTTTCAGAGATAGTGGTGTAGTTATTTCCAAGTTTATTGAGACAGCGTTGTAGATATTTCCATGTGTATACAGATAGCTGTGAAGATATTTCCATGTTTATACAGATAGCAGTGTAGATATTTCCATGTTTATACAGATAGCAGGGTAGATATTTCCATGTTTTTAGAGATAGTGGTGTAGATAATTTCAATTTTATACAGACAGCAGTGTAGATATTTCCAAGTTCATACAGATAGCGGTGTAGATATTTCCACGTTTATAGAGATGGCGGTGTAGATATTTCCATGTTCATACAGATGGCGGTGTAGATATTTCCATGTTCATACAGATGGCGGTGTAGATATTTCCATGTTCATACAGATGGCGATGTAGATATTTCCATGTTCATACAGATAACGGTGTAGATATTTCCATGTTCATAATGATGGCGGTATAGATATTTCCATGTTCATACAGTTGGCGGTGTAGATATTTCCATGTTCATACAGATGGCGGTGTAGATATTTACATGTTAATACAGATGGCGGTGTAGATATTTCCATGTTCTTACTGATGGCAGTGTAGATATTTCCATGTTCATACAGGTGGCGGTGTAGATATTTCCATGTTTATACAGATAGCAGGGTAGTTATTTCCATGTTTATAGAGACAGCTGTGTAGATATTTCCAATGATATGCAGATAGCTGCGTAGATATTTGCATGTTCATACAGATAGCGGTGTAGATATTTCCATGTTCATACAGATAGCGGTGTAGATATTTCCATGTTCATACAGATGGCGGTGTAAATATTTCCATGTTCATACAGATAGCGGTGTAGATTTTTCCATGTTCATACCAATAGCTTTGTAGACATTTCCATGTTCATACAGATAGCGGTGTAGATATTTCCATGTTCATACAGATGGCGGTGTAGATATTTACATGATCATACAGATGGCGGTGTAGATATTTCCATGTTCGTACGGATGGCAGTGTAGATATTTATATGTTCATACAGGTTTCGGTGTAGATATTTCCATGTTCATACAGGTAGCGGGTTAGATATTTCCATGTTCATATAGTTAGCGGTGTAGATATTTCCATGTTCATACAGATGGCGGTGTAGATATTTACATGTTCATACAGATGGCGGTGTAGATATTTCCATGTTCATACAGATGGCGGTGAAGATATTTCCATGTTCATACAGATAGCGGTGTAGATATTTCCATGTTCATACAGATAACGGTTTAGATATTTCCATGTTCATAACGATGGCGGTGTAGATATTTCCATGTTCATACAGTTGGCGGTATAGATATTTCCATGTTCATACACATAGCGGTGTAGATATTTACATGTTCATACAGATGGAGGTGTAGATATTTCCATGTTCATAGAGATGGCGGTGTAGATATTTCCATGTTCATACAAATGGCGGTGTAGATATTTCCATATTTATACAGATAGCAGTGTAGTTATTTCCATGTTTATAGAGATAGCAGTGTAGATATTTCCATTGATATACAGATAGCTGTGTAGATATTTGCATGTTCATACAGATAGTGGTGTAGATATTTCCGTGTTCATACAGATAACAGTGTAGATATTTCCATGTTCATACAGATAGCGGTGTAGATATTTCCATGTTCATACAGATAGCGGTGTAGATATTTCCATGTTCATACAGATAGCGGTGTAGATATTTCCATGTTCATACAGTTAGCGGTGTAGGTATTTCCATGTTCATACAGATGGCGGTGTAGATATTTACATGTTCATACAGATGGCGGTGTAGATATTTCCATGTTCATACAGATTGCGGTGTAGAGATTTCCATGTTCATACAGATATCGGTGTAGATATTTCCATGTTCATACAGATAGCGGTGTACATATTTCCATGTTCATACCAATAGCGGTATAGACATTTCCATGTTCATACAGTTAGCGGTGTAGATATTTCCATGTTCATACAGATGGCGGTGTAGATATTTACATGTTCATACAGATGGCGGTGTAGATATTTCCATGTTCGTACGGATGGCAGTGTAGATATTTTCATGTTCATACAGGTGGCGGTGCAGATATTTCCATGTTTATACAGATAGCAGTGTAGTTATTTCCATGTTTATAGAGATAGCAGTGTATACATTTCCATTGATATACAGATAGCTGTGTAGATATTTGCATGGTCACACTGATAGCAGTGTACATATTTCCATGTTCGTACAGATAGCGGTGTAGATATTTCCATGTTCATACAGATAGCGGTGTAGATATTTCCATGTTCATACAGATAACGGTGTAGATATTCCCATGTTCATACAGATAGCGGTGTAGATATTTCCATGTTCATACAGTTGTTGGTGTAGATATTTCCATGTTCATAGAGATGGCGGTGTAGATATTTCCATGTTCATACAAATGGCGGTGTAGATATTTCCATCTTCATAGAGATGGCGGTGTAGATATTTCCATATTTATACAGATAGCAGTGTAGTTATTTCCATGTTTATAGAGATAGCAGTGTAGATATTTCCATTGATATACAGATAGCTGTGTAGATATTTGCATGTTCATACAGATAGCGGCATAGATATTTCCATGTTTATACAGATGGTGGTGTAGATATTTCCATGTTTATAGAGATGGAGGTCTAGATATTTCCATGTTTACAGAGATAGTGGTGTAGTTATTTCCAAGTTTATAGAGACAGCGTTGTAGATATTTCCATGTTTTTACAGATAGCTGTGAAGATATTTCCATGTTTATACAGATAGCGGTGTAGATATTTCCATGTTTATACAGATAGCAGTGTAGATATTTCCATGTTTATAGAGATAGTGGTGTAGATAATTTCAATTTTATACAGACAGCAGTGTAGATATTTCCAAGTTCATACAGATAGCGGTGTAGATATTTCCACGTTTATAGAGATGGCGGTGTAGATATTTCCATGTTCATACAGATGGCGGTGTAGATATTTCCATGTTTATAGGGATGGCGGTGTAGATATTTCCATGTTCATACGGATAACGGTGTAGATATTTCCATGTTCATACATATAGCGGTGTAGATATTTCCATGTTCATATAGATAGCGGTGTAGATATTTCCATGTTCATACAGATGGCGGTGTAGATATTTCCATGTTCGTACGGATGGCAGTGTAGATATTTCCATGTTCATAGAGATGGCGGTGTAGATATTTCCATGTTTATGCATATAGCAGTGTAGTTATTTCCATGTTTATAGAGATACCAGTGTGGATATTTCCATTGATATAGAGATAGCTGTGTAGATATTTGCATATTCATACAGATAGCGGTGTAGATATTTCCATGTTCATACAGATAGCGGTGTAGATATTTCCATGTTCATACAGTTAGCGGTGTAGATATTTCCATGTTGATACAGATAGCGGTGTAGATATTTCCATGTTCATACAGATAGCGGTGTTGATATTTCCATGTTCATACAGTTAGCGGTGTAGGTATTTCCATGTTCATACAGATGGCGGTGTAGATATTTACATGTTCATACAGATGGCGGTGTAGATATTTCCATGTTCATACAGATTGCTGTGTAGAGATTTCCATGTTCATACAGATATCGGTGTAGATATTTCCATGTTCATACAGATAGCGGTGTAGATATTTCCATGTTCATACCAACAGCGGTGTAGACATTTCCATGTTCATACAGTTAGCGGTGTAGATATTACCATGTTCATACAGATTGCGGTGTAGATATTTACATGTTCATACAGATGGCGGTGTAGATATTTCCATGTTCGTACGGATGGCAGTGTAGATATTTTCATGTTCATACAGGTGGCGGTGCAGATATTTCCATGTTTATACAGATAGCAGTGTAGTTATTTCCATGTTTATAGAGATAGCAGTGTATACATTTCCATTGATATACAGATGGCTGTGTAGATATTTGCATGGTCACACTGATAGCGGTGTACATATTTCCATGTTCGTACAGATAGCGGTGTAGATATTTCCATGTTCATATAGATAGCGGTGTAGATATTTCCATGTTCATACAGATAACGGTGTAGATATTTCCATGTTCAGACAGATAGCGGTGTAGATATTTCCATGTTCATACAGTTAGCGGTGTAGATATTTCCATGTTCATAGAGATGGCGGTGTAGATATTTCCATGTTCATACAAATGGCGGTGTAGATATTTCCATCTTCATAGAGATGGCGGTGTAGATATTTCCATATTTATACAGATAGCAGTGTAGTTATTTCCATGTTTATAGAGATAGCAGTGTAGATATTTCCATTGATATACAGATAGCTGTGTAGATATTTGCATGTTCATACAGATAGCGGTATAGATATTTCCATGTTTATACAGATGGTGGTGTAGATATTTCCATGTTTATAGAGATGGAGGTCTAGATATTTCCATGTTTACAGAGATAGTGGTGTAGTTATTTCCAAGTTTATAGAGACAGCATTGTAGATATTTCCATGTTTATACAGATAGCTGTGAAGATATTTCCATGTTTATACAGATAGCGGTGTAGATATTTCCATGTTTATACAGATAGCAGTGTAGATATTTCCATGTATATAGAGATAGTGGTTTAGATAATTTCAATTTTATACAGAGAGCAGTGTAGATATTTCAAAGTTCATACAGATAGCGGTGTAGATATTTCCACGTTTATAGAGATGGCGGTGTAGATATTTCCATGTTCAAACAGATGGCGGTGTAGATATTTCCATGTTTACAGGGATGGCGGTGTAGATATTTCCATGTTCATACATATAGCGGTGTAGATATTTCCATGTTCATACTGGTTGCGGTGTAGATATTTCCATGTTCATACAGATGGCGGTGTAGATATTTCCATGTTCGTACGGATGGCAGTGTAGATATTTCCATGTTCATAGAGATGGCGGTGTAGATATTTCCATGTTTATACAGATAGCAGTGTAGTTATTTCCATGTTTATAGAGATACCAGTGTGGATATTTCCATTGATATACAGATAGCTGTGTAGATATTTGCATGTTCATACAGATAGCGGTGTAGATATTTCCATGTTCATACAGATAGCGGTGTAGATATTTCCATGTTCATACAGATAGCGGTGTAGATATTTCCATGTTCATACAGTTAGCGGTGTAGGTATTTCCATGTTCATACAGATGGCGGTGTAGATATTTCCATATTTATACAGATAGCAGTGTAGTTATTTCCATGTTTATAGAGATAGCAGTGTAGATATTTCCATTGATATACAGATAGCTGTGTAGATATTTGCATGTTCATACAGATAGCGGTATAGATATTTCCATGTTTATACAGATGGTGGTGTAGATATTTCCATGTTTATAGAGATGGAGGTCTAGATATTTCCATGTTTACAGAGATAGTGGTGTAGTTATTTCCAAGTTTATAGAGACAGCATTGTAGATATTTCCATGTTTATACAGATAGCTGTGAAGATATTTCCATGTTTATACAGATAGCGGTGTAGATATTTCCATGTTTATACAGATAGCAGTGTAGATATTTCCATGTATATAGAGATAGTGGTGTAGATAATTTCAATTTTATACAGAGAGCAGTGTAGATATTTCAAAGTTCATACAGATAGCGGTGTAGATATTTCCACGTTTATAGAGATGGCGGTGTAGATATTTCCATGTTCAAACAGATGGCGGTGTAGATATTTCCATGTTTACAGGGATGGCGGTGTAGATATTTCCATGTTCATACATATAGCGGTGTAGATATTTCCATGTTCATACTGATTGCGGTGTAGATATTTCCATGTTCATACAGATGGCGGTGTAGATATTTCCATGTTCGTACGGATGGCAGTGTAGATATTTCCATGTTCATAGAGATGGCGGTGTAGATATTTCCATGTTTATACAGATAGCAGTGTAGTTATTTCCATGTTTATAGAGATACCAGTGTGGATATTTCCATTGATATACAGATAGCTGTGTAGATATTTGCATGTTCATACAGATAGCGGTGTAGATATTTCCATGTTCATACAGATAGCGGTGTAGATATTTCCATGTTCATACAGATAGCGGTGTAGATATTTCCATGTTCATACAGTTAGCGGTGTAGGTATTTCCATGTTCATACAGATGGCGGTGTAGATATTTACATGTTCATACAGATGGCGGTGTAGATATTTCCATGTTCATACAGATGGCGGTGAAGAGATTTCCATGTTCATACAGATATCGGTGTAGATATTTTCATGTTCATACCGATAGCAGTGTAGACATTTCCATGTTCATACAGTTAGCGGTGTAGATATTTCCATGTTAATACAGATGGCGGTGTAGATATTTACATGTTCATACAGATGGCGGTGTAGATATTTCCATGTTCGTACGGATGGCAGTGTAGATATTTTCATGTTCATACAGGTGGCGGTGCAGATATTTCCATGTTTATACAGATAGCAGTGTAGTTATTTCCATGTTTATAGAGATAGCAGTGTATACATTTCCATTGATATACACATAGCTGTGTAGATATTTGCATGGTCACACTGATAGCGGTGTACATATTTCCATGTTCGTACAGATAGCGGTGTAAATCTTTCCATGTTCATACAGATAGTGGTGTAGATATTTCCATGTTCATACAGATAACGGTGTAGATATTCCCATGTTCATACAGATAGCTGTGTAGATATTTCCATGTTCATACAGTTAGCGGTGTAGATATTTCCATGTTCATAGAGATGGCGGTGTAGATATTTCCATGTTCATACAAATGGCGGTGTAGATATTTCCATCTTCATAGAGAAGGCGGTGTAGATATTTCCATATTTATACAGATAGCAGTGTAGTTATTTCCATGTTTATAGAGATAGCAGTGTAGATATTTCCATTGATATACACATAGCTGTGTAGATATTTGCATGTTCATACATATAGCGGTATAGATATTTCCATGTTTATACAGATGGTGGTGTAGATATTTCCATGTTTATAGAGATGGAGGTCTAGATATTTCCATGTTTACAGAGATAGTGGTGTAGTTATTTCCAAGTTTATAGAGACAGCATTGTAGATATTTCCATGTTTATACAGATAGCTGTGAAGATATTTCCATGTTTATACAGATAGCGGTGTAGATATTTCCATGTTTATACAGATAGCAGTGTAGATATTTCCATGTATATAGAGATAGTGGTGTAGATAATTTCAATTTTATACAGAGAGCAGTGTAGATATTTGAAAGTTCATACAGATAGCGGTGTAGATATTTCCACGTTTATAGAGATGGCGGTGTAGATATTTCCATGTTCAAACAGATGGCGGTGTAGATATTTCCATGTTTACAGGGATGGCGGTGTAGATATTTCCATGTTCATACATATAGCGGTGTAGATATTTCCATGTTCATACTGATGGCGGTGTAGATATTTCCATGTTCATACAGATGGCGGTGTAGATATTTCCATGTTCGTACGGATGGCAGTGTAGATATTTCCATGTTCATAGAGATGGCGGTGGAGATATTTCCATGTTTATACAGATAGCAGTGTAGTTATTTCCATGTTTATAGAGATACCAGTGTGGATATTTCCATTGATATACAGATAGCTGTGTAGATATTTGCATGTTCATACAGATAGTGGTGTAGATATTTCCATGTTCATACAGATAACAGTGTAGATATTTCCATGTTCATACAGATAGCGGTGTAGATATTTCCATGTTCATACAGATAGCGGTGTAGATATTTCCATGTTCATACAGATAGCGGTGTAGATATTTCCATGTTCATACAGTTAGCGGTGTAGGTATTTCCATGTTCATACAGATGGCGGTGTAGATATTTACATGTTCATACAGATGGCGGTGTAGATATTTCCATGTTCATACAGATTGCGGTGTAGAGATTTCCATGTTCATACAGATATCGGTGTAGATATTTCCATGTTCATACCGATAGCAGTGTAGACATTTCCATGTTCATACAGTTAGCGGTGTAGATATTTCCATGTTCATACAGATGGCGGTGTAGATATTTACATGTTCATACAGATGGGGGTGTAGATATTTCCATGTTCGTACGGATGGCAGTGTAGATATTTTCATGTTCATACAGGTGGCGGTGCAGATATTTCCATGTTTATACAGATAGCAGTGTAGTTATTTCCATGTTTATAGAGATAGCAGTGTATACATTTCCATTGATATACAGATAGCTGTGTAGATATTTGCATGGTCACACTGATAGCGGTGTACATATTTCCATGTTCTTACAGATAGCGGTGTAGATCTTTCCATGTTCATACAGATAGCGGTGTAGATATTTCCATGTTCATACAGATAACGGTGTAGATATTTCCATGTTCATAGAGATGGCGGTGTAGATATTTCCATGTTCATACTGATGGCGGTGTAGATATTTCCATGTTCATACAGATGGCGGTGTAGATATTTCCATGTTTGTACGGATGGCAGTGTAGATATTTCCATGTTCATAGAGATGGCGGTGTAGATATTCCCATGTTTATACAGATAGCAGTGTAGTTATTTCCATGTTTATAGAGATACCAGTGTGGATATTTCCATTGATATACAGATAGCTGTTTAGATATTTGCATGTTCATACAGATAGTGGTGTAGATATTTCCATGTTCATACAGATAACAGTGTAGATATTTCCATGTTCATACAGATAGCGGTGTAGATATTTCCATGTTCATACAGATAGCGGTGTAGATATTTCCATGTTCATACAGATAGCGGTGTAGATATTTCCATGTTCATACAGTTAGCGGTGTAGGTATTTCCATGTTCATACAGATGGCGGTGTAGATATTTACATGTTCATACAGATGGCGGTGTAGATATTTCCATGTTCATACAGATTGCGGTGTAGAGATTTCCATGTTCATACAGATATCGGTGTAGATATTTCCATGTTCATACCGATAGCAGTGTAGACATTTCCATGTTCATACAGTTAGCGGTGTAGATATTTCCATGTTCATACAGATGGCGGTGTAGATATTCACATGTTCATACAGATGGCGGTGTAGATATTTCCATGTTCGTACGGATGGCAGTGTAGATATTTTCATGTTCATACAGGTGGCGGTGCAGATATTTCCATGTTTATACAGATAGCAGTGTAGTTATTTCCATGTTTATAGAGATAGCAGTGTATACATTTCCATTGATATACAGATAGCTGTGTAGATATTTGCATGGTCACACTGATAGCGGTGTACATATTTCCATGTTCTTACAGATAGCGGTGTAGATCTTTCCATGTTCATACAGATAGCGGTGTAGATATTTCCATGTTCATACAGTTAGCGGTGTAGATATTTCCATGTTCATAGAGATGGCGGTGTAGATATTTCCATGTTCATACAAATGGCGGTGTAGATATTTCCATCTTCATAGAGATGGCGGTGTAGATATTTCCATATTTATACAGATAGCAGTGTAGTTATTTCCATGTTTATAGAGATAGCAGTGTAGATATTTCCATTGATATACAGATAGCTGCGTAGATATTTGCATGTTCATACAGATAGCGGTATAGATATTTCCATGTTGATACAGATGGTGGTGTAGATATTTCCATGTTTATAGAGATGGAGGTCTAGATATTTCCATGTTTACAGAGATAGTGGTGTAGTTATTTCCAAGTTTATAGAGACAGCATTGTAGATATTTCCATGTTTATACAGATAGCTGTGAAGATATTTCCATGTTTATACAGATAGCGGTGTGGATATTTCCATGTTTATACAGATAGCAGTGTAGATATTTCCATGTATATAGAGATAGTGGTGTAGATAATTTCAATTTTATACAGAGAGCAGTGTAGATATTTCCAAGTTCATACAGATAGCGGTGTAGATATTTCCACGTTTATAGAGATGGCGGTGTAGATATTTCCATGTTCAAACAGATGGCGGTGTAGATATTTCCATGTTTACAGGGATGGCGGTGTAGATATTTCCAGGTTCATACATATAGCGGTGTAGATATTTCCATGTTTATACAGATAGCGGTGTAGATATTTCCATGTTTATACAGATAGCAGTGTAGATATTTCCATGTTTATAGAGATAGTGGTGTAGATAATTTCAATTTTATACAGACAGCAGTGTAGATATTTCCAAGTTCATACAGATAGCGGTGTAGATATTTCCACGTTGATAGAGATGGCGGTGTAGATATTTCCATGTTCATACAGATGGTGGTGTAGATATTTCCATGTTTATAGGGATGGCGGTGTAGATATTTCCATGTTCATACGGATAACGGTGTAGATATTTCCATGTTCATACATATAGCGGTGTAGATATTTCCATGTTCATACAGATAGCGGTGTAGATATTTCCATGTTCATACAGATGGCGGTGTAAATATTTCCATGTTCGTATGGATGGCAGTGTAGATATTTCCATGTTCATAGAGATGGCGGTGTAGATATTTCCATGTTTATGCAGATAGCAGTGTAGTTATTTCCATGTTTATAGAGATACCAGTGTGGATATTTCCATTGATATAGAGATAGCTGTGTAGATATTTGCATGTTCATACAGAGAGCGGTGTAGATATTTCCATGTTCTTACAGATAGCGGTGTAGATATTTCCATGTTCATACAGATAGCGGTGTAGATATTTCCATGTTGATACAGATAGCGGTGTAGATATTTCCATGTTCATACAGATAGCGGTGTTGATATTTCCATGTTCATACAGTTAGCGGTGTAGGTATTTCCATGTTCATACAGATGGCGGTGTAGATATTTACATGTTCATACAGATGGCGGTGTAGATATTTCCATGTTCATACAGATTGCTGTGTAGAGATTTCCATGTTCATACAGATATCGGTGTAGATATTTCCATGTTCATACAGATAGCGGTGTAGATATTTCCATGTTCATACCAATAGCGGGGTAGACATTTCCATGTTCATACAGTTAGCGGTGTAGATATTTCCATGTTCATACAGATGGCGGTGTAGATATTTACATGTTCATACAGATGGCGGTGTAGATATTTCCATGTTCATACGGATGGCAGTGTAGATATTTTCATGTTCATACAGGTGGCGGTGCAGATATTTCCATGTTTATACAGATAGCAGTGTAGTTATTTCCATGTTTATAGAGATAGCAGTGTATACATTTCCATTGATATACAGATAGCTGTGTAGATATTTGCATGGTCATACTGATAGCGGTGTACATATTTCCATGTTCGTACAGATAGCGGTGTAGATATTTCCATGTTCATACAGATAGCGGTGTAGATATTTCCATGTTCATACAGATAACGGTGTAGATATTTCCATGTTCAGACAGATAGCGGTGTAGATATTTCCATGTTCGTACAGTTAGCGGTGTAGATATTTCCATGTTCATACAGATAACGGTGTAGATATTCCCATGTTCATACAGATAGCGGTGTAGATATTTCCATGTTCATACAGTTAGCGGTGTAGATATTTCCATGTTCATAGAGATGGCGGTGTAGATATTTCCATGTTCATACAAATGGCGGTGTAGATATTTCCATCTTCATAGAGATGGCGGTGTAGATATTTCCATATTTATACAGATAGCAGTGTGGTTATTTCCATGTTTATAGAGATAGCAGTGTAGATATTTCCATTGATATACAGATAGCTGCGTAGATATTTGCATGTTCATACAGATAGCGGTATAGATATTTCCATGTTGATACAGATGGTGGTGTAGATATTTCCATGTTTATAGAGATGGAGGTCTAGATATTTCCATGTTTACAGAGATAGTGGTGTAGTTATTTCCAAGTTTATAGAGACAGCATTGTAGATATTTCCATGTTTATACAGATAGCTGTGAAGATATTTCCATGTTTATACAGATAGCGGTGTGGATATTTCCATGTTTATACAGATAGCAGTGTAGATATTTCCATGTATATAGAGATAGTGGTGTAGATAATTTCAATTTTATACAGAGAGCAGTGTAGATATTTCCAAGTTCATACAGATAGCGGTGTAGATATTTCCACGTTTATAGAGATGGCGGTGTAGATATTTCCATGTTCAAACAGATGGCGGTGTAGATATTTCCATGTTTACAGGGATGGCGGTGTAGATATTTCCATGTTCATACATATAGCGGTGTAGATATTTCCATGTTTATACAGATAGAGGTGTAGATATTTCCATGTTTATACAGATAGCAGTGTAGATATTTCCATGTTTATAGAGATAGTGGTGTAGATAATTTCAATTTTATACAGACAGCAGTGTAGATATTTCCAAGTTCATACAGATAGCGGTGTAGATATTTCCACGTTGATAGAGATGGCGGTGTAGATATTTCCATGTTCATACAGATGGTGGTGTAGATATTTCCATGTTTATAGGGATGGCGGTGTAGATATTTCCATGTTCATACGGATAACGGTGTAGATATTTCTATGTTCATACATATAGCGGTGTAGATATTTCCATGTTCATACAGATAGCGGTGTAGATATTTCCATGTTCATACAGATGGCGGTGTAGATATTTCCATGTTCGTATGGATGGCAGTGTAGATATTTCCATGTTCATAGAGATGGCGGTGTAGATATTTCCATGTTTATGCAGATAGCAGTGTAGTTATTTCCATGTTTATAGAGATACCAGTGTGGATATTTCCATTGATATAGAGATAGCTGTGTAGATATTTGCATGTTCATACAGAGAGCGGTGTAGATATTTCCATGTTCTTACAGATAGCGGTGTAGATATTTCCATGTTCATACAGATAGCGGTGTAGATATTTCCATGTTGATACAGATAGCGGTGTAGATATTTCCATGTTCATACAGATAGCGGTGTTGATATTTCCATGTTCATACAGTTAGCGGTGTAGGTATTTCCATGTTCATACAGATGCGGTGTAGATATTTACATGTTCATACAGATGGCGGTGTAGATATTTCCATGTTCATACAGATTGCTGTGTAGAGATTTCCATGTTCATACAGATATCGGTGTAGATATTTCCATGTTCATACAGATAGCGGTGTAGATATTTCCATGTTCATACCAATAGCGGTGTAGACATTTCCATGTTCATACAGTTAGCGGTGTAGATATTTCCATGTTCATACAGATGGCGGTGTAGATATTTACATGTTCATACAGATGGCGGTGTAGATATTTCCATGTTCATACGGATGGCAGTGTAGATATTTTCATGTTCATACAGGTGGCGGTGCAGATATTTCCATGTTTATACAGATAGCAGTGTAGTTATTTCCATGTTTATAGAGATAGCAGTGTATACATTTCCATTGATATACAGATAGCTGTGTAGATATTTGCATGGTCATACTGATAGCGGTGTACATATTTCCATGTTCGTACAGATAGCGGTGTAGATATTTCCATGTTCATACAGATAGCGGTGTAGATATTTCCATGTTCATACAGATAACGGTGTAGATATTTCCATGTTCAGACAGATAGCGGTGTAGATATTTCCATGTTCGTACAGTTAGCGGTGTAGATATTTCCATGTTCATAGAGATGGCGGTGTAGATATTTCTATGTTCATACAAATGGCGGTGTAGATATTTCCATCTTCATAGAGATGGTGGTGTAGATATTTCCATATTTATACAGAAAGCAGTGTAGTTATTTCCATGTTTAGAGAGATAGCAGTGTAGATATTTCCATTGATATACAGATAGCTGTGTAGATATTTGCATGTTCATACAGATAGCGGTATAGATATTTCCATGTTTATACATATGGTGGTGTAGATATTTCCATGTTTATAGATATGGAGGTCTAGATATTTCCATGTTTACAGAGATAGTGGTGTAGTTATTTCCAAGTTTATAGAGACAGCGTTGTAGATATTTCGATGTTTATACAGATAGCGGTGTAGATATTTCCATGTTTATACAGATAGCAGTGTAGATATTCCCATGTTTATAGAGATAGCGGTGTAGATAATTTCAATTTTATACAGAGAGCAGTGTAGATATTTCCAAGTTCATACAGATAGCGGTGTAGATATTTGCACGTTTATAGAGATGGCGGTGTAGATATTTCCATGTTCATACAGATGGCGGTGTAGATATTTCCATGTTTATAGGGATGGCGGTGTAGATATTTCCATGTTCATACAGATAACGGTGTAGATATTTCCATGTTCATACATATAGCGGTGTAGATATTTCCATGTTCATACTGATTGCGGTGTAGATATTTCCATGTTCATACAGATGGCGGTGTAGATATTTCCATGTTCGTACGGATGGCAGTGTAGATATTTCCATGTTCATAGAGATGGCGGTGTAGATATTTCCATGTTTATACAGATAGCAGTGTAGTTATTTCCATGTTTATAGAGATACCAGTGTGGATATTTCCATTGAAATACAGACAGCTGTGTAGATATTTGCATGTTCATACAGATAGTGGTGTAGATATTTCCATGTTCATACAGATAACAGTGTAGATATTTCCATGTTCATACAGATAGCGGTGTAGATATTTCCATGTTCATACAGATAGCGGTGTAGATATTTCCATGTTCATACAGATTGCTGTGTAGAGATTTCCATGTTCATACAGATATCGGTGTAGATATTTCCGTGTTCATACAGATAGCGGTGTAGATATTTCCATGTTCATACCAATAGCGGTGTAGACATTTCCATGTTCATACAGTTAGCGGTGTAGATATTACCATGTTCATACAGATTGCGGTGTAGATATTTACATGTTCCTACAGATGGCGGTGTAGATATTTCCATGTTCGTACAGATGGCAGTGTAGATATTTTCATGTTCATACAGGTGGCGGTGCAGATATTTCCATGTTTATACAGATAGCAGTGTAGTTATTTCCATGTTTATAGAGATAGCAGTGTATACATTTCCATTGATATACAGATAGCTGTGTAGATATTTGCATGGTCACACTGATAGCGGTGTACATATTCCCATGTTCGTACAGATAGCGGTGTAGATATTTCCATGTTCATACAGATAGCGGTGTAGATATTTCCATGTTCATACAGATAACGGTGTAGATATTTCCATGTTCAGACAGATAGAGGTGTAGATATTTCCATGTTCATACAGTTAGCGGTGTAGATATTTCCATGTTCATAGAGATGGCGGTGTAGATATTTCCATGTTCATACAAATGGCGGTGTAGATATTTCCATCTTCATAGAGATGGCGGTGTAGATATTTCCATATTTATACAGAAAGCAGTGTAGTTATTTCCATGTTTATAGAGATAGCAGTGTAGATATTTCCATTGATATACAGATAGCTGTGTAGATATTTGCATGTTCATACAGATAGCGGTATAGATATTTCCATGTTTATACAGACGGTGGTGTAGATATTTCCATGTTTATAGAGATGGAGGCCTAGATATTTCCATGTTTACAGAGATAGTGGTGTAGTTATTTCCAAGTTTATAGAGACAGCATTGTAGATATTTCCATGTTTATACAGATAGCTGTGAAGATATTTCCATGTTTATACAGATAGCGGTGTAGATATTTCCATGTTTATACAGATAGCAGTGTAGATATTTCCATGTATATAGAGATAGTGGTGTAGATTATTTCAATTTTATACAGAGAGCAGTGTAGATATTTCAAAGTTCATACAGATAGCGGTGTAGATATTTCCACGTTTATAGAGATGGCGGTGTAGATATTTCCATGTTCAAACAGATGGCGGTGTAGATATTTCCATGTTTACAGGGATGGCGGTGTAGATATTTCCAAGTTCATACATATAGCAGTGTAGATATTTCCATGTTCATACTGATTGCGGTGTAGATATTTCCATGTTCATACAGATGGCGGTGTAGATATTTCCATGTTCGTACGGATGGCAGTGTAGATATTTCCATGTTCATAGAGATGGCGGTGTAGATATTTCCATGTTTATACAGATAGCAGTGTAGTTATTTCCATGTTTATAGAGATACCAGTGTGGATATTTCCATTGATATACAGATAGCTGTGTAGATATTTGCATGTTCATACAGATAGTGGTGTAGATATTTCCATGTTCATACAGATAACAGTGTAGATATTTCCATGTTCATACAGATAGCGGTGTAGATATTTCCATTTTCATACAGATAGCGGTGTAGATATTTCCATGTTCATACAGATAGCGGTGTAGATATTTCCATGTTCATACAGTTAGCGGTGTAGGTATTTCCATGTTCATACAGATGGCGGTGTAGATATTTACATGTTCATACAGATGGCGGTGTAGATATTTCCATGTTGATACAGATTGCGGTGTAGAGATTTCCATGTTCATACAGATATCGGTGTAGATATTTCCATGTTCATACCGATAGCAGTGTAGACATTTCCATGTTCATACAGTTAGCGGTGTAGATATTTCCATGTTCATACAGATGGCGGTGTAGATATTTACATGTTCATACAGATGGCGGTGTAGATATTTCCATGTTCGTACGGATGGCAGTGTAGATATTTTCATGTTCATACAGGTGGCGGTGCAGATATTTCCATGTTTATACAGATAGCAGTGTAGTTATTTCCATGTTTATAGAGATAGCAGTGTATACATTTCCATTGATGTACAGATAGCTGTGTAGATATTTGCATGGTCACACTGATAGCGGTGTACATATTTCCATGTTCGTACAGATAGCGGTGTAGATCTTTCCATGTTCATACAGATAGTGGTGTAGATATTTCCATGTTCATACAGATAACGGTGTAGATATTCCCATGTTCATACAGATAGCGGTGTAGATATTTCCATGTTCATACAGTTAGCGGTGTAGATATTTCCATGTTCATAGAGATGGCGGTGTAGATATTTCCATGTTCATACAAATGGCGGTGTAGATATTTCCATCTTCATAGAGATGGCGGTGTAGATATTTCCATATTTATACAGATAGCAGTGTAGTTATTTCCATGTTTATAGAGATAGCAGTGTAGATATTTCCATTGATATACAGATAGCTGTGTAGATATTTGCATGTTCATACAGATAGCGGTATAGATATTTCCATGTTTATACAGATGGTGGTGTAGATATTTCCATGTTTATAGAGATGGAGGTCTAGATATTTCCATGTTTACAGAGATAGTGGTGTAGTTATTTCCAAGTTTATAGAGACAGCATTGTAGATATTTCCATGTTTATACAGATAGCTGTGAAGATATTTCCATGTTTATACAGATAGCGGTGTGGATATTTCCATGTTTATACAGATAGCAGTGTAGATATTTCCATGTATATAGAGATAGTGGTGTAGATAATTTCAATTTTATACAGAGAGCAGTGTAGATATTTCAAAGTTCATACAGATAGCGGTGTAGATATTTCCACGTTTATAGAGATGGCGGTGTAGATATTTCCATGTTCAAACAGATGGCGGTGTAGATATTTCCATGTTTACAGGGATGGCGGTGTAGATATTTCCATGTTCATACATATAGCGGTGTAGATATTTCCATGTTCATACTGATTGCGGTGTAGATATTTCCATGTTCATACAGATGGCGGTGTAGATATTTCCATGTTCGTACGGATGGCAGTGTAGATATTTCCATGTTCATAGAGATGGCGGTGTAGATATTTCCATGTTTATACAGATAGCAGTGTAGTTATTTCCATGTTTATAGAGATACCAGTGTGGATATTTCCATTGATATACAGATAGCTGTGTAGATATTTGCATGTTCATACAGATAGTGGTGTAGATATTTCCATGTTCATACAGATAACAGTGTAGATATTTCCATGTTCATACAGATAGCGGTGTAGATATTTCCATGTTCATACAGATAGCGGTGTAGATATTTCCATGTTCATACAGATAGCGGTGTAGATATTTCCATGTTCATACAGTTAGCGGTGTAGGTATTTCCATGTTCATACAGATGGCGGTGTAGATATTTACATGTTCATACAGATGGCGGTGTAGATATTTCCATGTTCATACAGATTGCGGTGTAGAGATTTCCATGTTCATACAGATATCGGTGTAGATATTTCCATGTTCATACCGATAGCAGTGTAGACATTTCCATGTTCATACAGTTAGCGGTGTAGATATTTCCATGTTCATACAGATGGCGGTGTAGATATTTCCATGTTCATACAGATGGCGGTGTAGATATTTCCATGTTCGTACGGATGGCAGTGTAGATATTTCCATGTTCATAGAGATGGCGGTGTACATATTTCCATGTTTATACAGATAGCAGTGTAGTTATTTCCATGTTTATAGAGATACCAGTGTGGATATTTCCATTGATATACAGATAGCTGTGTAGATATTTGCATGTTCATACAGATAGTGGTGTAGATATTTCCATGTTCATACAGATAGCGGTGTAGATATTTCCATGTTCATACAGTTAGCGGTGTAGGTATTTCCATGTTCATACAGATGGCGGTGTAGATATTTACATGTTCATACAGATGGCGGTGTAGATATTTCCATGTTCATACAGATTGAGGTGTAGAGATTTCCATGTTCATACAGATATCGGTGTAGATATTTCCATGTTCATACAGATAGCGGTGTAGATATTTCCATGTTCATACCGATAGCAGTGTAGACATTTCCATGTTCATACAGTTAGCGGTGTAGATATTTCCAGGTTCATACAGATGGCGGTGTAGATATTTACATGTTCATACAGATGGCGGTGTAGATATTTCCATGTTCGTACGGATGGCAGTGTAGATATTTTCATGTTCATACAGGTGGCGGTGCAGATATTTCCATGTTTATACAGATAGCAGTGTAGTTATTTCCATGTTTATAGAGACAGCAGTGTATACATTTCCATTGACATACAGATAGCTGTGTAGATATTTGCAAGGTCACACTGATAGCGGTGTACCTATTTCCATGTTCGTACAGATAGCGGTGTAGATATTTCCATGTTCATACAGATAGCGGTGTAGATATTTCCATGTTCATACAGATAACGGTGTAGATATTCCCATGTTCATACAGATAGCGGTGTAGATATTTCCATGTTCATACAGTTGGCGGTGTAGATATTTCCATGTTCATAGAGATGGCGGTGTAGATATTTCCATGTTCATACAAATGGCGGTGTAGATATTTCCATCTTCATAGAGATGGCGGTGTAGATATTTCCATATTTATACAGATAGCAGTGTAGTTATTTCCATGTTTATAGAGATAGCAGTGTAGATATTTCCATTGATATACAGATAGCTGTGTAGATATTTGCATGTTCATACAGATAGCGGTATAGATATTTCCATGTTTATACAGATGGTGGTGTAGATATTTCCATGTTTATAGAGATGGAGGTCTAGATATTTCCATGTTTACAGAGATAGTGGTGTAGTTATTTCCAAGTTTATAGAGACAGCGTTGTAGATATTTCCATGTGTATACAGATAGCTGTGAAGATATTTCCATGTTTATACAGATAGCGGTGTAGATATTTCCATGTTTATACAGATAGCAGTGTAGATATTTCCATGTATATAGAGATAGTGGTGTAGATAATTTCAATTTTATACAGAGAGCAGTGTAGATATTTCCAAGTTCATACAGATAGCGGTGTAGATATTTCCACGTTTATAGAGATGGCGGTGTAGATATTTCCATGTTCAAACAGATGGCGGTGTGGATATTTCCATCTTTACAGGGATGGCGGTGTAGATATTTCCATGTTCATACATATAGCGGTGTAGATATTTCCATGTTCATACTGATTGCAGTGTAGATATTCCATGTTCATACGGATGGCGGTGTAGATATTTCCATGTTCGTACGGATGGCAGTGTAGATATTTCCATGTTCATAGAGATGGCGGTGTAGATATTTCCATGTTTATACAGATAGCAGTGTAGTTATTTCCATGTTTATAGAGATACCAGTGTGGATATTTCCATTGATATACAGATAGCTGTGTAGATATTTGCATGTTCATACAGATAGTGGTGTTGATATTTCCATGTTCATACAGATAACAGTGTAGATATTTCCATGTTCATACAGATAGCGGTGTAGATATTTCCATGTTCATACAGATAGTGGTGTAGATATTTCCATGTTCATACAGATAGCGGTGTAGATATTTCCATGTTCATACAGTTAGCGGTGTTGGTATTTCCATGTTCATACAGATGGCGGTGTAGATATTTACATGTTCATACAGATGGCGGTGTAGATATTTCCATGTTCATACAGATTGCGGTGTAGAGATTTCCATGTTCATACAGATAGCGGTGTAGATATTTCCATGTTCATACAGATAGCGGTGTAGATATTTCCATGTTCATACCGATAGCAGTGTAGACATTTCCATGTTCATACAGTTAGCGGTGTAGATATTTCCATGTTCATACAGATGGCGGTGTAGATATTTACATGTTCATACAGATGGCGGTGTAGATATTTCCATGTTCGTACGGATGGCAGTGTAGATATTTTCATGTTCATACAGGTGGCGGTGCAGATATTTCCATGTATATACAGATAGCAGTGTAGTTATTTCCATGTTTATAGAGATAGCAGTGTATACATTTCCATTGATATACAGATAGCTGTGTAGATATTTTCATGGTCACACTGATAGCGGTGTACATATTTCCATGTTCGTACAGATAGCGGTGTAGATATTCCCATGTTCATACAGATAGCGGTGTAGATATTTCCATGTTCATACAGTTAGCGGTGTAGATATTTCCATGTTCATAGAGATGGCGGTGTAGATATTTCCATGTTCATACAAATGGCGGTGTAGATATTTCCATCTTCATAGAGATGGCGGTGTAGATATTTCCATATTTATACAGATAGCAGTGTAGTTATTTCCATGTTTATAGAGATAGCAGTGTAGATATTTCCATTGATATACAGATAGCTGTGTAGATATTTGCATGTTCATACAGATAGCGGTATAGATATTTCCATGTTTATACAGATGGTGGTGTAGATATTTCCATGTTTATAGAGATGGAGTTCTAGATATTTCCATGTTTACAGAGATAGTGGTGTAGTTATTTCCAAGTTTATTGAGACAGCGTTGTAGATATTTCCATGTGTATACAGATAGCTGTGAAGATATTTCCATGTTTATACAGATAGCAGTGTAGATATTTCCATGTTTATACAGATAGCAGGGTAGATATTTCCATGTTTTTAGAGATAGTGGTGTAGATAATTTCAATTTTATACAGACAGCAGTGTAGATATTTCCAGGTTCATACAGATAGCGGTGTAGATATTTCCACGTTTATAGAGATGGCGGTGTAGATATTTCCATGTTCATACAGATGGCGGTGTAGATATTTCCATGTTCATACAGATGGCGGTGTAGATATTTCCATGTTCATACAGATGGCGGTGTAGATATTTCCATGTTCATACAGATAACGGTGTAGATATTTCCATGTTCATAACGATGGCGGTGTAGATATTTCCATGTTCATACAGTTGGCGGTGTAGATATTTCCATGTTCATACAGATGGCGGTGTAGATATTTACATGTTAATACAGATGGCGGTGTATATATTTCCATGTTCGTACTGATGGCAGTGTAGATATTTCCATGTTCATACAGGTGGCGGTGTAGATATTTCCATGTTTATACAGATAGCAGTGTAGTTATTTCCATGTTTATAGAGACAGCTGTGTAGATATTTCCATTGATATACAGATAGCTGTGTAGATATTTGCATGTTCATACAGATAGCGGTGTAGATATTTCCATGTTCGTACAGATAGCGGTGTACATATTTCCATGTTCATACAGATGGTGGTGTAGATATTTACATGTTCATACAGCTGGCATTAGAGTTATTTCCATGTTCATACAGATGGAGGTGTAGATATTTCCATGTTCATAGAGATGGCGGTGTAGATATTTCCATGTTCATACAAATGGCGGTGTAGATATTTCCATATTTATACAGATAGCAGTGTAGTTATTTCCATGTTTATAGAGATAGCAGTGTAGATATTTCCATTGATATACAGATAGCTGTGTAGATATTTGCATGTTCATACAGATAGTGGTGTAGATATTTCCGTGTTCATACAGATAACAGTGTAGATATTTCCATGTTCATACAGATAGCGGTGTAGATATTTCCATGTTCATACAGATAGCGGTGTAGATATTTCCATGTTCATACAGATAGCGGTGTAGATATTTCCATGTTCATACAGTTAGCGGTGTAGGTATTTCCATGTTCATACAGATGGCGGTGTAGATATTTACATGTTCATACAAATGGCGGTGTAGATATTTCCATGTTCATACAGATTGCGGTGTAGAGATTTCCATGTTCATACAGATATCGGTGTAGATATTTCCATGTTCATACAGATAGCGGTGTACATATTTCCATGTTCATACCAATAGCGGTATAGACATTTCCATGTTCATACAGTTAGCGGTGTAGATATTTCCATGTTCATACAGATGGCGGTGTAGATATTTACATGTTCATACAGATGGCGGTGTAGATATTTCCATGTTCGTACGGATGGCAGTGTAGATATTTTCATGTTCATACAGGTGGCGGTGCAGATATTTCCATGTTTATACAGATAGCAGTGTAGTTATTTCCATGTTTATAGAGATAGCAGTGTATACATTTCCATTGATATACAGATAGCTGTGTAGATATTTGCATGGTCACACTGATAGCAGTGTACATATTTCCATGTTCGTACAGATAGCGGTGTAGATATTTCCATGTTCATACAGATAGCGGTGTAGATATTTCCATGTTCATACAGATAACGGTGTAGATATTCCCATGTTCATACAGATAGCGGTGTAGATATTTCCATGTTCATACAGTTGGTGGTGTAGATATTTCCATGTTCATAGAGATGGCGGTGTAGATATTTCCATGTTCATACAAATGGCGGTGTAGATATTTCCATCTTCATAGAGATGGCGGTGTAGATATTTCCATATTTATACAGATAGCAGTGTAGTTATTTCCATGTTTATAGAGATAGCAGTGTAGATATTTCCACTGATATACAGATAGCTGTGTAGATATTTGCATGTTCATACAGATAGCGGCATAGATATTTCCATGTTTATACAGATGGTGGTGTAGATATTTCCATGTTTATAGAGATGGAGGTCTAGATATTTCCATGTTTACAGAGATAGTGGTGTAGTTATTTCCAAGTTTATAGAGACAGCGTTGTAGATATTTCCATGTTTTTACAGATAGCTGTGAAGATATTTCCATGTTTATACAGATAGCGGTGTAGATATTTCCATGTTTATACAGATAGCAGTGTAGATATTTCCATGTTTATAGAGATAGTGGTGTAGATAATTTCAATTTTATACAGACAGCAGTGTAGATATTTCCAAGTTCATACAGATAGCGGTGTAGATATTTCCACGTTTATAGAGATGGCGGTGTAGATATTTCCATGTTCATACAGATGGCGGTGTAGATATTTCCATGTTTATAGGGATGGCGGTGTAGATATTTCCATGTTCATACGGATAACGGTGTAGATATTTCCATGTTCATACATATAGCGGTGTAGATATTTCCATGTTCATATAGATAGCGGTGTAGATATTTCCATGTTCATACAGATGGCGGTGTAGATATTTCCATGTTCGTACGGATGGCAGTGTAGATATTTCCATGTTCATAGAGATGGCGGTGTAGATATTTCCATGTTTATGCATATAGCAGTGTAGTTATTTCCATGTTTATAGAGATACCAGTGTGGATATTTCCATTGATATAGAGATAGCTGTGTAGATATTTGCATATTCATACAGATAGCGGTGTAGATATTTCCATGTTCATACAGATAGCGGTGTAGATATTTCCATGTTCATACAGATAGCGGTGTAGATATTTCCATGTTGATACAGATAGCGGTGTAGATATTTCCATGTTCATACAGATAGCGGTGTTGATATTTCCATGTTCATACAGTTAGCGGTGTAGGTATTTCCATGTTCATACAGATGGCGGTGTAGATATTTACATGTTCATACAGATGGCGGTGTAGATATTTCCATGTTCATACAGATTGCTGTGTAGAGATTTCCATGTTCATACAGATATCGGTGTAGATATTTCCATGTTCATACAGATAGCGGTGTAGATATTTCCATGTTCATACCAACAGCGGTGTAGACATTTCCATGTTCATACAGTTAGCGGTGTAGATATTACCATGTTCATACAGATTGCGGTGTAGATATTTACATGTTCATACAGATGGCGGTGTAGATATTTCCATGTTCGTACGGATGGCAGTGTAGATATTTTCATGTTCATACAGGTGGCGGTGCAGATATTTCCATGTTTATACAGATAGCAGTGTAGTTATTTCCATGTTTATAGAGATAGCAGTGTATACATTTCCATTGATATACAGATGGCTGTGTAGATATTTGCATGGTCACACTGATAGCGGTGTACATATTTCCATGTTCGTACAGATAGCGGTGTAGATATTTCCATGTTCATATAGATAGCGGTGTAGATATTTCCATGTTCATACAGATAACGGTGTAGATATTTCCATGTTCAGACAGATAGCGGTGTAGATATTTCCATGTTCATACAGTTAGCGGTGTAGATATTTCCATGTTCATAGAGATGGCGGTGTAGATATTTCCATGTTCATACAAATGGCGGTGTAGATATTTCCATCTTCATAGAGATGGCGGTGTAGATATTTCCATATTTATACAGATAGCAGTGTAGTTATTTCCATGTTTATAGAGATAGCAGTGTAGATATTTCCATTGATATACAGATAGCTGTGTAGATATTTGCATGTTCATACAGATAGCGGTATAGATATTTCCATGTTTATACAGATGGTGGTGTAGATATTTCCATGTTTATAGAGATGGAGGTCTAGATATTTCCATGTTTACAGAGATAGTGGTGTAGTTATTTCCAAGTTTATAGAGACAGCATTGTAGATATTTCCATGTTTATACAGATAGCTGTGAAGATATTTCCATGTTTATACAGATAGCGGTGTAGATATTTCCATGTTTATACAGATAGCAGTGTAGATATTTCCGTGTATATAGAGATAGTGGTGTAGATAATTTCAATTTTATACAGAGAGCAGTGTAGATATTTCAAAGTTCATACAGATAGCGGTGTAGATATTTCCACGTTTATAGAGATGGCGGTGTAGATATTTCCATGTTCAAACAGATGGCGGTGTAGATATTTCCATGTTTACAGGGATGGCGGTGTAGATATTTCCATGTTCATACATATAGCGGTGTAGATATTTCCATGTTCATACTGATTGCGGTGTAGATATTTCCATGTTCATACAGATGGCGGTGTAGATATTTCCATGTTCGTACGGATGGCAGTGTAGATATTTCCATGTTCATAGAGATGGCGGTGTAGATATTTCCATGTTTATACAGATAGCAGTGTAGTTATTTCCATGTTTATAGAGATACCAGTGTGGATATTTCCATTGATATACAGATAGCTGTGTAGATATTTGCATGTTCATACAGATAGCGGTGTAGATATTTCCATGTTCATACAGATAGCGGTGTAGATATTTCCATGTTCATACAGATAGCGGTGTAGATATTTCCATGTTCATACAGTTAGCGGTGTAGGTATTTCCATGTTCATACAGATGGCGGTGTAGATATTTCCATATTTATACAGATAGCAGTGTAGTTATTTCCATGTTTATAGAGATAGCAGTGTAGATATTTCCATTGATATACAGATAGCTGTGTAGATATTTGCATGTTCATACAGATAGCGGTATAGATATTTCCATGTTTATACAGATGGTGGTGTAGATATTTCCATGTTTATAGAGATGGAGGTCTAGATATTTCCATGTTTACAGAGATAGTGGTGTAGTTATTTCCAAGTTTATAGAGACAGCATTGTAGATATTTCCATGTTTATACAGATAGCTGTGAAGATATTTCCATGTTTATACAGATAGCGGTGTAGATATTTCCATGTTTATACAGATAGCAGTGTAGATATTTCCATGTATATAGAGATAGTGGTGTAGATAATTTCAATTTTATACAGAGAGCAGTGTAGATATTTCAAAGTTCATACAGATAGCGGTGTAGATATTTCCACGTTTATAGAGATGGCGGTGTAGATATTTCCATGTTCAAACAGATGGCGGTGTAGATATTTCCATGTTTACAGGGATGGCGGTGTAGATATTTCCATGTTCATACATATAGCGGTGTAGATATTTCCATGTTCATACTGATTGCGGTGTAGATATTTCCATGTTCATACAGATGGCGGTGTAGATATTTCCATGTTCGTACGGATGGCAGTGTAGATATTTCCATGTTCATAGAGATGGCGGTGTAGATATTTCCATGTTTATACAGATAGCAGTGTAGTTATTTCCATGTTTATAGAGATACCAGTGTGGATATTTCCATTGATATACAGATAGCTGTGTAGATATTTGCATGTTCATACAGATAGCGGTGTAGATATTTCCATGTTCATACAGATAGCGGTGTAGATATTTCCATGTTCATACAGATAGCGGTGTAGATATTTCCATGTTCATACAGTTAGCGGTGTAGGTATTTCCATGTTCATACAGATGGCGGTGTAGATATTTACATGTTCATACAGATGGCGGTGTAGATATTTCCATGTTCATACAGATGGCGGTGAAGAGATTTCCATGTTCATACAGATATCGGTGTAGATATTTTCATGTTCATACCGATAGCAGTGTAGACATTTCCATGTTCATACAGTTAGCGGTGTAGATATTTCCATGTTCATACAGATGGCGGTGTAGATATTTACATGTTCATACAGATGGCGGTGTAGATATTTCCATGTTCGTACGGATGGCAGTGTAGATATTTTCATGTTCATACAGGTGGCGGTGCAGATATTTCCATGTTTATACAGATAGCAGTGTAGTTATTTCCATGTTTATAGAGATAGCAGTGTATACATTTCCATTGATATACAGATAGCTGTGTAGATATTTGCATGGTCACACTGATAGCGGTGTACATATTTCCATGTTCATACAGATAGCGGTGTAAATCTTTCCATGTTCATACAGATAGTGGTGTAGATATTTCCATGTTCATACAGATAACGGTGTAGATATTCCCATGTTCATACAGATAGCGGTGTAGATATTTCCATGTTCATACAGTTAGCGGTGTAGATATTTCCATGTTCATAGAGATGGCGGTGTAGATATTTCCATGTTCATACAAATGGCGGTGTAGATATTTCCATCTTCATAGAGAAGGCGGTGTAGATATTTCCATATTTATACAGATAGCAGTGTAGTTATTTCCATGTTTATAGAGATAGCAGTGTAGATATTTCCATTGATATACACATAGCTGTGTAGATATTTGCATGTTCATACATATAGCGGTATAGATATTTCCATGTTTATACAGATGGTGGTGTAGATATTTCCATGTTTATAGAGATGGAGGTCTAGATATTTCCATGTTTACAGAGATAGTGGTGTAGTTATTTCCAAGTTTATAGAGACAGCATTGTAGATATTTCCATGTTTATACAGATAGCTGTGAAGATATTTCCATGTTTATACAGATAGCGGTGTAGATATTTCCATGTTTATACAGATAGCAGTGTAGATATTTCCATGTATATAGAGATAGTGGTGTAGATAATTTCAATTTTATACAGAGAGCAGTGTAGATATTTGAAAGTTCATACAGATAGCGGTGTAGATATTTCCACGTTTATAGAGATGGCGGTGTAGATATTTCCATGTTCAAACAGATGGCGGTGTAGATATTTCCATGTTTACAGGGATGGCGGTGTAGATATTTCCATGTTCATACATATAGCGGTGTAGATATTTCCATGTTCATACTGATGGCGGTGTAGATATTTCCATGTTCATACAGATGGCGGTGTAGATATTTCCATGTTCGTACGGATGGCAGTGTAGATATTTCCATGTTCATAGAGATGGCGGTGGAGATATTTCCATGTTTATACAGATAGCAGTGTAGTTATTTCCATGTTTATAGAGATACCAGTGTGGATATTTCCATTGATATACAGATAGCTGTGTAGATATTTGCATGTTCATACAGATAGTGGTGTAGATATTTCCATGTTCATACAGATAACAGTGTAGATATTTCCATGTTCATACAGATAGCGGTGTAGATATTTCCATGTTCATACAGATAGCGGTGTAGATATTTCCATGTTCATACAGATAGCGGTGTAGATATTTCAATGTTCATACAGTTAGCGGTGTAGGTATTTCCATGTTCATACAGATGGCGGTGTAGATATTTACATGTTCATACAGATGGCGGTGTAGATATTTCCATGTTCATACAGATTGCGGTGTAGAGATTTCCATGTTCATACAGATATCGGTGTAGATATTTCCATGTTCATACCGATAGCAGTGTAGACATTTCCATGTTCATACAGTTAGCGGTGTAGATATTTCCATGTTCATACAGATGGCGGTGTAGATATTTACATGTTCATACAGATGGCGGTGTAGATATTTCCATGTTCGTACGGATGGCAGTGTAGATATTTTCATGTTCATACAGGTGGCGGTGCAGATATTTCCATGTTTATACAGATAGCAGTGTAGTTATTTCCATGTTTATAGAGATAGCAGTGTATACATTTCCATTGATATACAGATAGCTGTGTAGATATTTGCATGGTCACACTGATAGCGGTGTACATATTTCCATGTTCTTACAGATAGCGGTGTAGATCTTTCCATGTTCATACAGATAGCGGTGTAGATATTTCCATGTTCATACAGATAACGGTGTAGATATTTCCATGTTCATAGAGATGGCGGTGTAGATATTTCCATGTTCATACTGATGGCGGTGTAGATATTTCCATGTTCATACAGATGGCGGTGTAGATATTTCCATGTTCGTACGGATGGCAGTGTAGATATTTCCATGTTCATAGAGATGGCGGTGTAGATATTTCCATGTTTATACAGATAGCAGTGTAGTTATTTCCATGTTTATAGAGATACCAGTGTGGATATTTCCATTGATATACAGATAGCTGTGTAGATATTTGCATGTTCATACAGATAGTGGTGTAGATATTTCCATGTTCATACAGATAACAGTGTAGATATTTCCATGTTCATACAGATAGCGGTGTAGATATTTCCATGTTCATACAGATAGCGGTGTAGATATTTCCATGTTCATACAGATAGCGGTGTAGATATTTCCATGTTCATACAGTTAGCGGTGTAGGTATTTCCATGTTCATACAGATGGCGGTGTAGATATTTACATGTTCATACAGATGGCGGTGTAGATATTTCCATGTTCATACAGATTGCGGTGTAGAGATTTCCATGTTCATACAGATATCGGTGTAGATATTTCCATGTTCATACCGATAGCAGTGTAGACATTTCCATGTTCATACAGTTAGCGGTGTAGATATTTCCATGTTCATACAGATGGCGGTGTAGATATTTACATGTTCATACAGATGGCGGTGTAGATATTTCCATGTTCGTACGGATGGCAGTGTAGATATTTTCATGTTCATATAGGTGGCGGTGCAGATATTTCCATGTTTATACAGATAGCAGTGTAGTTATTTCCATGTTTATAGAGATAGCAGTGTATACATTTCCATTGATATACAGATAGCTGTGTAGATATTTGCATGGTCACACTGATAGCGGTGTACATATTTCCATGTTCTTACAGATAGCGGTGTAGATCTTTCCATGTTCATACAGATAGCGGTGTAGATATTTCCATGTTCATACAGTTAGCGGTGTAGATATTTCCATGTTCATAGAGATGGCGGTGTAGATATTTCCATGTTCATACAAATGGCGGTGTAGATATTTCCATCTTCATAGAGATGGCGGTGTAGATATTTCCATATTTATACAGATAGCAGTGTAGTTATTTCCATGTTTATAGAGATAGCAGTGTAGATATTTCCATTGATATACAGATAGCTGCGTAGATATTTGCATGTTCATACAGATAGCGGTATAGATATTTCCATGTTGATACAGATGGTGGTGTAGATATTTCCATGTTTATAGAGATGGAGGTCTAGATATTTCCATGTTTACAGAGATAGTGGTGTAGTTATTTCCAAGTTTATAGAGACAGCATTGTAGATATTTCCATATTTATACAGATAGCAGTGTAGTTATTTCCATGTTTATAGAGATAGCAGTGTAGATATTTCCATTGATATACAGATAGCTGCGTAGATATTTCCATGTTCATACATATAGCGGTGTAGATATTTCCATGTTTATACAGATAGCGGTGTAGATATTTCCATGTTTATACAGATAGCAGTGTAGATATTTCCATGTTTATAGAGATAGTGGTGTAGATAATTTCAATTTTATACAGACAGCAGTGTAGATATTTCCAAGTTCATACAGATAGCGGTGTAGATATTTCCACGTTGATAGAGATGGCGGTGTAGATATTTCCATGTTCATACAGATGGTGGTGTAGATATTTCCATGTTTATAGGGATGGCGGTGTAGATATTTCCATGTTCATACGGATAACGGTGTAGATATTTCCATGTTCATACATATAGCGGTGTAGATATTTCCATGTTCATACAGATAGCGGTGTAGATATTTCCATGTTCATACAGATGGCGGTGTAGATATTTCCATGTTCGTATGGATGGCAGTGTAGATATTTCCATGTTCATAGAGATGGCGGTGTAGATATTTCCATGTTTATGCAGATAGCAGTGTAGTTATTTCCATGTTTATAGAGATACCAGTGTGGATATTTCCATTGATATAGAGATAGCTGTGTAGATATTTGCATGTTCATACAGAGAGCGGTGTAGATATTTCCATGTTCTTACAGATAGCGGTGTAGATATTTCCATGTTCATACAGATAGCGGTGTAGATATTTCCATGTTGATACAGATAGCGGTGTAGATATTTCCATGTTCATACAGATAGCGGTGTTGATATTTCCATGTTCATACAGTTAGCGGTGTAGGTATTTCCATGTTCATACAGATGGCGGTGTAGATATTTACATGTTCATACAGATGGCGGTGTAGATATTTCCATGTTCATACAGATTGCTGTGTAGAGATTTCCATGTTCATACAGATATCGGTGTAGATATTTCCATGTTCATACAGATAGCGGTGTAGATATTTCCATGTTCATACCAATAGCGGGGTAGACATTTCCATGTTCATACAGTTAGCGGTGTAGATATTTCCATGTTCATACAGATGGCGGTGTAGATATTTACATGTTCATACAGATGGCGGTGTAGATATTTCCATGTTCATACGGATGGCAGTGTAGATATTTTCATGTTCATACAGGTGGCGGTGCAGATATTTCCATGTTTATACAGATAGCAGTGTAGTTATTTCCATGTTTATAGAGATAGCAGTGTATACATTTCCATTGATATACAGATAGCTGTGTAGATATTTGCATGGTCATACTGATAGCGGTGTACATATTTCCATGTTCGTACAGATAGCGGTGTAGATATTTCCATGTTCATACAGATAGCGGTGTAGATATTTCCATGTTCATACAGATAACGGTGTAGATATTTCCATGTTCAGACAGATAGCGGTGTAGATATTTCCATGTTCGTACAGTTAGCGGTGTAGATATTTCCATGTTCATACAGATAACGGTGTAGATATTCCCATGTTCATACAGATAGCGGTGTAGATATTTCCATGTTCATACAGTTAGCGGTGTAGATATTTCCATGTTCATAGAGATGGCGGTGTAGATATTTCCATGTTCATACAAATGGCGGTGTAGATATTTCCATCTTCATAGAGATGGCGGTGTAGATATTTCCATATTTATACAGATAGCAGTGTAGTTATTTCCATGTTTATAGAGATAGCAGTGTAGATATTTCCATTGATATACAGATAGCTGCGTAGATATTTGCATGTTCATACAGATAGCGGTATAGATATTTCCATGTTGATACAGATGGTGGTGTAGATATTTCCATGTTTATAGAGATGGAGGTCTAGATATTTCCATGTTTACAGAGATAGTGGTGTAGTTATTTCCAAGTTTTTAGAGACAGCATTGTAGATATTTCCATGTTTATACAGATAGCTGTGAAGATATTTCCATGTTTATACAGATAGCGGTGTGGATATTTCCATGTTTATACAGATAGCAGTGTAGATATTTCCATGTATATAGAGATAGTGGTGTAGATAATTTCAATTTTATACAGAGAGCAGTGTAGATATTTCCAAGTTCATACAGATAGCGGTGTAGATATTTCCACGTTTATAGAGATGGCGGTGTAGATATTTCCATGTTCAAACAGATGGCGGTGTAGATATTTCCATGTTTACAGGGATGGCGGTGTAGATATTTCCATGTTCATACATATAGCGGTGTAGATATTTCCATGTTTATACAGATAGCGGTGTAGATATTTCCATGTTTATACAGATAGCAGTGTAGATATTTCCATGTTTATAGAGATAGTGGTGTAGATAATTTCAATTTTCTACAGACAGCAGTGTAGATATTTCCAAGTTCATACAGATAGCGGTGTAGATATTTCCACGTTGATAGAGATGGCGGTGTAGATATTTCCATGTTCATACAGATGGTGGTGTAGATATTTCCATGTTTATAGGGATGGCGGTGTAGATATTTCCATGTTCATACGGATAACGGTGTAGATATTTCTATGTTCATACATATAGCGGTGTAGATATTTCCATGTTCATACAGATAGCGGTGTAGATATTTCCATGTTCATACAGATGGCGGTGTAGATATTTCCATGTTCGTATGGATGGCAGTGTAGATATTTCCATGTTCATAGAGATGGCGGTGTAGATATTTCCATGTTTATGCAGATAGCAGTGTAGTTATTTCCATGTTTATAGAGATACCAGTGTGGATATTTCCATTGATATAGAGATAGCTGTGTAGATATTTGCATGTTCATACAGAGAGCGGTGTAGATATTTCCATGTTCTTACAGATAGCGGTGTAGATATTTCCATGTTCATACAGATAGCGGTGTAGATATTTCCATGTTGATACAGATAGCGGTGTAGATATTTCCATGTTCATACAGATAGCGGTGTTGATATTTCCATGTTCATACAGTTAGCGGTGTAGGTATTTCCATGTTCATACAGATGCGGTGTAGATATTTACATGTTCATACAGATGGCGGTGTAGATATTTCCATGTTCATACAGATTGCTGTGTAGAGATTTCCATGTTCATACAGATATCGGTGTAGATATTTCCATGTTCATACAGATAGCGGTGTAGATATTTCCATGTTCATACCAATAGCGGTGTAGACATTTCCATGTTCATACAGTTAGCGGTGTAGATATTTCCATGTTCATACAGATGGCGGTGTAGATATTTACATGTTCATACAGATGGCGGTGTAGATATTTCCATGTTCATACGGATGGCAGTGTAGATATTTTCATGTTCATACAGGTGGCGGTGCAGATATTTCCATGTTTATACAGATAGCAGTGTAGTTATTTCCATGTTTATAGAGATAGCAGTGTATACATTTCCATTGATATACAGATAGCTGTGTAGATATTTGCATGGTCATACTGATAGCGGTGTACATATTTCCATGTTCGTACAGATAGCGGTGTAGATATTTCCATGTTCATACAGATAGCGGTGTAGATATTTCCATGTTCATACAGATAACGGTGTAGATATTTCCATGTTCAGACAGATAGCGGTGTAGATATTTCCATGTTCGTACAGTTAGCGGTGTAGATATTTCCATGTTCATAGAGATGGCGGTGTAGATATTTCTATGTTCATACAAATGGCGGTGTAGATATTTCCATCTTCATAGAGATGGTGGTGTAGATATTTCCATATTTATACAGAAAGCAGTGTAGTTATTTCCATGTTTAGAGAGATAGCAGTGTAGATATTTCCATTGATATACAGATAGCTGTGTAGATATTTGCATGTTCATACAGATAGCGGTATAGATATTTCCATGTTTATACATATGGTGGTGTAGATATTTCCATGTTTATAGATATGGAGGTCTAGATATTTCCATGTTTACAGAGATAGTGGTGTAGTTATTTCCAAGTTTATAGAGACAGCGTTGTAGATATTTCGATGTTTATACAGATAGCGGTGTAGATATTTCCATGTTTATACAGATAGCAGTGTAGATATTCCCATGTTTATAGAGATAGCGGTGTAGATAATTTCAATTTTATACAGAGAGCAGTGTAGATATTTCCAAGTTCATACAGATAGCGGTGTAGATATTTGCACGTTTATAGAGATGGCGGTGTAGATATTTCCATGTTCATACAGATGGCGGTGTAGATATTTCCATGTTTATAGGGATGGCGGTGTAGATATTTCCATGTTCATACAGATAACGGTGTAGATATTTCCATGTTCATACATATAGCGGTGTAGATATTTCCATGTTCATACTGATTGCGGTGTAGATATTTCCATGTTCATACAGATGGCGGTGTAGATATTTCCATGTTCGTACGGATGGCAGTGTAGATATTTCCATGTTCATAGAGATGGCGGTGTAGATATTTCCATGTTTATACAGATAGCAGTGTAGTTATTTCCATGTTTATAGAGATACCAGTGTGGATATTTCCATTGAAATTCAGACAGCTGTGTAGATATTTGCATGTTCATACAGATAGTGGTGTAGATATTTCCATGTTCATACAGATAACAGTGTAGATATTTCCATGTTCATACAGATAGCGGTGTAGATATTTCCATGTTCATACAGATAGCGGTGTAGATATTTCCATGTTCATACAGATTGCTGTGTAGAGATTTCCATGTTCATACAGATATCGGTGTAGATATTTCCGTGTTCATACAGATAGCGGTGTAGATATTTCCATGTTCATACCAATAGCGGTGTAGACATTTCCATGTTCATACAGTTAGCGGTGTAGATATTACCATGTTCATACAGATTGCGGTGTAGATATTTACATGTTCCTACAGATGGCGGTGTAGATATTTCCATGTTCGTACAGATGGCAGTGTAGATATTTTCATGTTCATACAGGTGGCGGTGCAGATATTTCCATGTTTATACAGATAGCAGTGTAGTTATTTCCATGTTTATAGAGATAGCAGTGTATACATTTCCATTGATATACAGATAGCTGTGTAGATATTTGCATGGTCACACTGATAGCGGTGTACATATTCCCATGTTCGTACAGATAGCGGTGTAGATATTTCCATGTTCATACAGATAGCGGTGTAGATATTTCCATGTTCATACAGATAACGGTGTAGATATTTCCATGTTCAGACAGATAGCGGTGTAGATATTTCCATGTTCATACAGTTAGCGGTGTAGATATTTCCATGTTCATAGAGATGGCGGTGTAGATATTTCCATGTTCATACAAATGGCGGTGTAGATATTTCCATCTTCATAGAGATGGTGGTGTAGATATTTCCATATTTATACAGAAAGCAGTGTAGTTATTTCCATGTTTATAGAGATAGCAGTGTAGATATTTCCATTGATATACAGATAGCTGTGTAGATATTTGCATGTTCATACAGATAGCGGTATAGATATTTCCATGTTTATACAGACGGTGGTGTAGATATTTCCATGTTTATAGAGATGGAGGCCTAGATATTTCCATGTTTACAGAGATAGTGGTGTAGTTATTTCCAAGTTTATAGAGACAGCATTGTAGATATTTCCATGTTTATACAGATAGCTGTGAAGATATTTCCATGTTTATACAGATAGCGGTGTAGATATTTCCATGTTTATACAGATAGCAGTGTAGATATTTCCATGTATATAGAGATAGTGGTGTAGATAATTTCAATTTTATACAGAGAGCAGTGTAGATATTTCAAAGTTCATACAGATAGCGGTGTAGATATTTCCACGTTTATAGAGATGGCGGTGTAGATATTTCCATGTTCAAACAGATGGCGGTGTAGATATTTCCATGTTTACAGGGATGGCGGTGTAGATATTTCCATGTTCATACATATAGCAGTGTAGATATTTCCATGTTCATACTGATTGCGGTGTAGATATTTCCATGTTCATACAGATGGCGGTGTAGATATTTCCATGTTCGTACGGATGGCAGTGTAGATATTTCCATGTTCATAGAGATGGCGGTGTAGATATTTCCATGTTTATACAGATAGCAGTGTAGTTATTTCCATGTTTATAGAGATACCAGTGTGGATATTTCCATTGATATACAGATAGCTGTGTAGATATTTGCATGTTCATACAGATAGTGGTGTAGATATTTCCATGTTCATACAGATAACAGTGTAGATATTTCCATGTTCATACAGATAGCGGTGTAGATATTTCCATTTTCATACAGATAGCGGTGTAGATATTTCCATGTTCATACAGATAGCGGTGTAGATATTTCCATGTTCATACAGTTAGCGGTGTAGGTATTTCCATGTTCATACAGATGGCGGTGTAGATATTTACATGTTCATACAGATGGCGGTGTAGATATTTCCATGTTCATACAGATTGCGGTGTAGAGATTTCCATGTTCATACAGATATCGGTGTAGATATTTCCATGTTCATACCGATAGCAGTGTAGACATTTCCATGTTCATATAGTTAGCGGTGTAGATATTTCCATGTTCATACAGATGGCGGTGTAGATATTTACATGTTCATACAGATGGCGGTGTAGATATTTCCATGTTCGTACGGATGGCAGTGTAGATATTTTCATGTTCATACAGGTGGCGGTGCAGATATTTCCATGTTTATACAGATAGCAGTGTAGTTATTTCCATGTTTATAGAGATAGCAGTGTATACATTTCCATTGATATACAGATAGCTGTGTAGATATTTGCATGGTCACACTGATAGCGGTGTACATATTCCCATGTTCGTACAGATAGCGGTGTAGATATTTCCATGTTCATACAGATAGCGGTGTAGATATTTCCATGTTCATACAGATAACGGTGTAGATATTTCCATGTTCAGACAGATAGCGGTGTAGATATTTCCATGTTCATACAGTTAGCGGTGTAGATATTTCCATGTTCATAGAGATGGCGGTGTAGATATTTCCATGTTCATACAAATGGCGGTGTAGATATTTCCATCTTCATAGAGATGGCGGTGTAGATATTTCCATATTTATACAGATAGCAGTGTAGTTATTTCCATGTTCATAGAGATAGCAGTGTAGATATTTCCATTGATATACAGATAGCTGTGTAGATATTTTCATGTTCATACAGATAGCGGTATAGATATTTCCATGTTTATACAGATGGTGGTGTAGATATTTCCATGTTTATAGAGATGGAGGTCTAGATATTTCCATGTTTACAGAGATAGTGGTGTAGTTATTTCCAAGTTTATAGAGACAGCATTGTAGATATTTCCATGTTTATACAGATAGCTGTGAAGATATTTCCATGTTTATACAGATAGCGGTGTAGATATTTCCATGTTTATACAGATAGCAGTGTAGATATTTCCATGTATATAGAGATAGTGGTGTAGATAATTTCAATTTTATACAGAGAGCAGTGTAGATATTTCCAAGTTCATACAGATAGCGGTGTAGATATTTCCACGTTTATAGAGATGGCGGTGTAGATATTTCCATGTTCAAACAGATGGCGGTGTAGATATTTCCATGTTTACAGGGATGGCGGTGTAGATATTTCCATGTTCATACATATAGCGGTGTAGATATTTCCATGTTCATACTGATTGCGGTGTAGATATTTCCATGTTCATACAGATGGCGGTGTAGATATTTCCATGTTCGTACGGATGGCAGTGTAGATATTTCCATGTTCACAGAGATGGCGGTGTAGATATTTCCATGTTTATACAGATAGCAGTGTAGTTATTTCCATGTTTATAGAGATACCAGTGTGGATATTTCCATTGATATACAGATAGCTGTGTAGATATTTGCATGTTCATACAGATAGTGGTGTAGATATTTCCATGTTCATACAGATAACAGTGTAGATATTTCCATGTTCATACAGATAGCGGTGTAGATATTTCCATGTTCATACAGATAGCGGTGTAGATATTTCCATGTTCATACAGTTAGCGGTGTAGGTATTTCCATGTTCATACAGATGGCGGTGTAGATATTTACATGTTCATACAGATGGCGGTGTAGATATTTCCATGTTCATACAGATTGCGGTGTAGAGATTTCCATGTTCATACAGATATCGGTGTAGATATTTCCATGTTCATACCGATAGCAGTGTAGACATTTCCATGTTCATACAGTTAGCGGTGTAGATATTTCCATGTTCATACAGATGGCGGTGTATATATTTACATGTTCATACAGATGGCGGTGTAGATATTTCCATGTTCGTACGGATGGCAGTGTAGATATTTTCATGTTCATACAGGTGGCGGTGCAGATATTTCCATGTTTATACAGATAGCAGTGTAGTTATTTCCATGTTTATAGAGATAGCAGTGTATACATTTCCATTGATATACAGATAGCTGTGTAGATATTTGCATGGTCACACTGATAGCGGTGTACATATTTCCATGTTCGTACAGATAGCGGTGTAGATCTTTCCATGTTCATACAGATAGTGGTGTAGATATTTCCATGTTCATACAGATAACGGTGTAGATATTCCCATGTTCATACAGATAGCGGGGTAGATATTTCCATGTTCATACAGATAGCGGTGTAGATATTTCCATGTTCATAGAGATGGCGGTGTAGATATTTCCATGTTCATACAAATGGCGGTGTAGATATTTCCATCTTCATAGAGATGGCGGTGTAGATATTTCCATATTTATACAGATAGCAGTGTAGTTATTTCCATGTTTATAGAGATAGCAGTGTAGATATTTCCATTGATATACAGATAGCTGTGTAGGTATTTGCATGTTCATACAGATAGCGGTATAGATATTTCCATGTTGATACAGATGGTGGTGTAGATATTTCCATGTTTATAGAGATGGAGGTCTAGATATTTCCATGTTTACAGAGATAGTGGTGTAGTTATTTCCAAGTTTATAGAGACAGCATTGTAGATATTTCCATGTTTATACAGATAGCTGTGAAGATATTTCCATGTTTATACAGATAGCGGTGTGGATATTTCCATGTTTATACAGATAGCAGTGTAGATATTTCCATGTATATAGAGATAGTGGTGTAGATAATTTCAATTTTATACAGAGAGCAGTGTAGATATTTCCAAGTTCATACAGATAGCGGTGTAGATATTTCCACGTTTATAGAGATGGCGGTGTAGATATTTCCATGTTCAAACAGATGGCGGTGTAGATATTTCCATGTTCACAGGGATGGCGGTGTAGATATTTCCATGTTCATACATATAGCGGTGTAGATATTTCCATGTTTATACAGATCGCGGTGTAGATATTTCCATGTTTATACAGATAGCAGTGTAGATATTTCCATGTTTATAGAGATAGTAGTGTAGATAGTTTCAATTTTATACAGACAGCAGTGTAGATATTTCCAAGTTCATACAGATAGCGGTGTAGATATTTCCACGTTGATAGAGATGGCGGTGTAGATATTTCCATGTTCATACAGATGGTGGTGTAGATATTTCCATGTTTATAGGGATGGCGGTGTAGATATTTCCATATTCATACGGATAACGGTGTAGATATTTCCATGTTCATACATATAGCGGTGTAGATATTTCCATGTTCATACAGATAGTGGTGTAGATATTTCCATGTTCAAACAGATAGTTGTGTAGATATTTCCATGTTCATACAGATAGCGGTGTAGATATTTCCATGTTCATCCAGATGGCTGTGTAGATATATCCATGTTCATACAGATAACGGTGTAGATATTTCCATGTTCATACATATAGCGGTGTAGATATTTCCATGTTCATACTGATTGCGGTGTAGATATTTCCATGTTCATACAGATGGCGGTGTAGATATTTCCATGTTCGTACGGATGGCAGTGTAGATATTTCCATGTTCATAGAGATGGCGGTGTAGATATTTCCATGTTTATACAGATAGCAGTGTAGTTATTTCCATGTTTATAGAGATACCAGTGTGGATATTTCCATTGAAATACAGACAGCTGTGTAGATATTTGCATGTTCATACAGATAGCAGTGTAGATATTTCCATTGATATACAGATAGCTGTGTAGATATTTGCATGTTCATACAGATAGCGGTATAGATATTTCCATGTTTATACAGATGGTGGTGTAGATATTTCCATGTTTATAGAGATGGAGGTCTAGATATTTCCATGTTTACAGAGATAGTGGTGTAGTTATTTCCAAGTTTATAGAGACAGCATTGTAGATATTTCCATGTTTATACAGATAGCTGTGAAGATATTTCCATGTTTATACAGATAGCGGTGTAGATATTTCCATGTTTATACAGATAGCAGTGTAGATATTTCCATGTACATAGAGATAGTGGTGTAGATAATTTCAATTTTATACAGAGAGCAGTGTAGATATTTCAAAGTTCATACAGATAGCGGTGTAGATATTTCCACGTTTATAGAGATGGCGGTGTAGATATTTCCATGTTCAAACAGATGGCGGTGTAGATATTTCCATGTTTACAGGGATGGCGGTGTAGATATTTCCATGTTCATACATATGGCGGTGTAGATATTTCCATGTTCATACTGATTGCGGTGTAGATATTTCCATGTTCATACAGATGGCGGTGTAGATATTTCCATGTTCGTACGGATGGCAGTGTAGATATTTCCATGTTCATAGAGATGGCGGTGTAGATATTTCCATGTTTATACAGATAGCAGTGTAGTTATTTCCATGTTTATAGAGATACCAGTGTGGATATTTCCATTGATATACAGATAGCTGTGTAGATATTTGCATGTTCATACAGATGGTGGTGTAGATATTTCCATGTTCATACAGATAACAGTGTAGATATTTCCATGTTCATACAGATAGCGGTGTAGATATTTCCATGTTCATACAGATAGCGGTGTAGATATTTCCATGTTCATACAGTTAGCGGTGTAGGTATTTCCATGTTCATACAGATGGCGGTGTAGATATTTACATGTTCATACAGATGGCGGTGTAGATATTTCCATGTTCATACAGATTGCGGTGTAGAGATTTCCATGTTCATACAGATATCGGTGTAGATATTTCCATGTTCATACAGATAGCGCTGTAGATATTTCCATGTTCATACCGATAGCAGTGTAGACATTTTCATGTTCATACAGTTAGCGGTGTAGATATTTCCATGTTCATACAGATGGCGGTGTAGATATTTCCATGTTCGTACGGATGGCAGTGTAGATATTTTCATGTTCATACAGGTGGCGGTGCAGATATTTCCATGTTTATACAGATAGCAGTGTAGTTATTTCCATGTTTATAGAGATAGCAGTGTATACATTTCCATTGATATACAGATAGCTGTGTAGATATTTGCATGGTCACACTGATAGCGGTGTACATATTTCCATGTTCGTACAGATAGCGGTGTAGATATTTCCATGTTCATACAGATAGTGGTGTAGATATTTCCATGTTCATACAGATAACGGTGTAGATATTCCCATGTTCATACAGATAGCGGTGTAGATATTTCCATGTTCATACAGTTAGCGGTGTAGATATTTCCATGTTCATAGAGATGGCGGTGTAGATATTTCCATGTTCATACAAATGGCGGTGTAGATATTTCCATCTTCATAGAGATGGCGGTGTAGATATTTCCATATTTATACAGATAGCAGTGTAGTTATTTCCATGTTTATAGAGATAGCAGTGTAGATATTTCCATTCATATACAGATAGCTGTGTAGATATTTGCATGTTCATACAGATAGCGGTATAGATATTTCCATGTTTATACAGATGGTGGTGTAGATATTTCCATGTTTATAGAGATGGAGGTCTAGATATTTCCATGTTTACAGAGATAGTGGTGTAGTTATTTCCAAGTTTATAGAGACAGCATTGTAGATATTTCCATGTTTATACAGATAGCTGTGAAGATATTTCCATGTTTATACAGATAGCGGTGTAAATATTTCCATGTTTATACAGATAGCAGTGTAGATATTTCCATGTTTATAGAGATAGTGGTGTAGATAATTTCAATTTTATACAGACAGCAGTGTAGATATTTCCAAGTTCATACAGATAGCGGTGTAGATATTTCCACGTTTATAGAGATGGCGGTGTAGATATTTCCATGTTCATACAGATGGCGGTGTAGATATTTCCATGTTTATAGGGATGGCGGTGTAGATATTTCCATGTTCATACGGATAACGGTGTAGATATTTCCATGTTCATACATATAGCGGTGTAGATATTTCCATGTTCATATAGATAGCGGTGTAGATATTTCCATGTTCATACAGATGGCGGTGTAGATATTTCCATGTTCGTACGGATGGCAGTGTAGATATTTCCATGTTCATAGAGATGGCGGTGTAGATATTTCCATGTTTATGCAGATAGCAGTGTAGTTATTTCCATGTTTATAGAGATACCAGTGTGGATATTTCCATTGATATAGAGATAGCTGTGTAGATATTTGCATATTCATACAGATAGCGGTGTAGATATTTCCATGTTCATACAGATAGCGGTGTAGATATTTCCATGTTCATACAGATAGTGGTGTAGATATTTCCATGTTGATACAGATAGCGGTGTAGATATTTCCATGTTCATACAGATAGCGGTGTAGATATTTCCATGTTCATACAGTTAGCGGTGTAGGTATTTCCATGTTCATACAGATGGCGGTGTAGATATTTACATGTTCATACAGATGGCGGTGTAGATATTTCCATGTTCATACAGATTGCTGTGTAGAGATTTCCATGTTCATACAGATATCGGTGTAGATATTTCCATGTTCATACAGATAGCGGTGTAGATATTTCCACGTTCATACCAATAGCGGTGTAGACATTTCCATGTTCATACAGATAGCGGTGTAGATATTTCCATGTTCATACAGATAACGGTGTAGATATTTCCATGTTCTGACAGATAGCGGTGTAGATATTTCCATGTTCGTACAGTTAGCGGTGTAGATATTTCCATGTTCATAGAGATGGCGGTGTAGATATTTCTATGTTCATACAAATGGCGGTGTAGATATTTCCATCTTCACAGAGATGGTGGTGTAGATATTTCCATATTTATACAGAAAGCAGTGTAGTTATTTCCATGTTTAGAGAGATAGCAGTGTAGATATTTCCATTGATATACAGATAGCTGTGTAGATATTTGCATGTTCATACAGATAGCGGTATAGATATTTCCATGTTTATACATATGGTGGTGTAGATATTTCCATGTTTATAGATATGGAGGTCTAGATATTTCCATGTTTACAGAGATAGTGGTGTAGTTATTTCCAAGTTTATAGAGACAGCGTTGTAGATATTTCGATGTTTATACAGATAGCGGTGTAGATATTTCCATGTTTATACAGATAGCAGTGTAGATATTCCCATGTTTATAGAGATAGCGGTGTAGATAATTTCAATTTTATACAGAGAGCAGTGTAGATATTTCCAAGTTCATACAGATAGCGGTGTAGATATTTGCACGTTTATAGAGATGGCGGTGTAGATATTTCCATGTTCATACAGATGGCGGTGTAGATATTTCCATGTTTATAGGGATGGCGGTGTAGATATTTCCATGTTCATACAGATAACGGTGTAGATATTTCCATGTTCATACATATAGCGGTGTAGATATTTCCATGTTCATACTGATTGCGGTGTAGATATTTCCATGTTCATACAGATGGCGGTGTAGATATTTCCATGTTCGTACGGATGGCAGTGTAGATATTTCCATGTTCATAGAGATGGCGGTGTAGATATTTCCATGTTTATACAGATAGCAGTGTAGTTATTTCCATGTTTATAGAGATACCAGTGTGGATATTTCCATTGAAATACAGACAGCTGTGTAGATATTTGCATGTTCATACAGATAGTGGTGTAGATATTTCCATGTTCATACAGATACCAGTGTAGATATTTCCATGTTCATACAGATAGCGGTGTAGATATTTCCATGTTCATACAGATAGCGGTGTAGATATTTCCATGTTCATACAGATTGCTGTGTAGAGATTTCCATGTTCATACAGATTTCGGTGTAGATATTTCCGTGTTCATACAGATAGCGGTGTAGATATTTCCATGTTCATACCAATAGCGGTGTAGACATTTCCATGTTCATACAGTTAGCGGTGTAGATATTACCATGTTCATACAGATTGCGGTGTAGATATTTACATGTTCCTACAGATGGCGGTGTAGATATTTCCATGTTCGTACAGATGGCAGTGTAGATATTTTCATGTTCATACAGGTGGCGGTGCAGATATTTCCATGTTTATACAGATAGCAGTGTAGTTATTTCCATGTTTATAGAGATAGCAGTGTATACATTTCCATTGATATACAGATAGCTGTGTAGATATTTGCATGGTCACACTGATAGCGGTGTACATATTCCCATGTTCGTACAGATAGCGGTGTAGATATTTCCATGTTCATACAGATAGCGGTGTAGATATTTCCATGTTCATACAGATAACGGTGTAGATATTTCCATGTTCAGACAGATAGCGGTGTAGATATTTCCATGTTCATACAGTTAGCGGTGTAGATATTTCCATGTTCATAGAGATGGCGGTGTAGATATTTCCATGTTCATACAAATGGCGGTGTAGATATTTCCATCTTCATAGAGATGGCGGTGTAGATATTTCCATATTTATACAGATAGCAGTGTAGTTATTTCCATGTTTATAGAGATAGCAGTGTAGATATTTCCATTGATATACAGATAGCTGTGTAGATATTTGCATGTTCATACAGATAGCGGTATAGATATTTCCATGTTTATACAGATGGTGGTGTAGATATTTCCATGTTTATAGAGATGGAGGTCTAGATATTTCCATGTTTACAGAGATAGTGGTGTAGTTATTTCCAAGTTTATAGAGACAGCATTGTAGATATTTCCATGTTTATACAGATAGCTGTGAAGATATTTCCATGTTTATACAGATAGCGGTGTAGATATTTCCATGTTTATACAGATAGCAGTGTAGATATTTCCATGTATATAGAGATAGTGGTGTAGATAATTTCAATTTTATACAGAGAGCAGTGTAGATATTTCAAAGTTCATACAGATAGCGGTGTAGATATTTCCACGTTTATAGAGATGGCGGTGTAGATATTTCCATGTTCAAACAGATGGCGGTGTAGATATTTCCATGTTTACAGGGATGGCGGTGTAGATATTTCCATGTTCATACATATAGCGGTGTAGATATTTCCATGTTCATACTGATTGCGGTGTAGATATTTCCATGTTCATACAGATGGCGGTGTAGATATTTCCATGTTCGTACGGATGGCAGTGTAGATATTTCCATGTTCATAGAGATGGCGGTGTAGATATTTCCATGTTTATACAGATAGCAGTGTAGTTATTTCCATGTTTATAGAGATACCAGTGTGGATATTTCCATTGATATACAGATAGCTGTGTAGATATTTGCATGTTCATACAGATAGTGGTGTAGATATTTCCATGTTCATACAGATAACAGTGTAGATATTTCCATGTTCATACAGATAGCGGTGTAGATATTTCCATGTTCATACAGATAGCGGTGTAGATATTTCCATGTTCATACAGAAAGCGGTGTAGATATTTCCATGTTCATACAGTTAGCGGTGTAGGTATTTCCATGTTCATACAGATGGCGGTGTAGATATTTACATGTTCATACAGATGGCGGTGTAGATATTTCCATGTTCATACAGATTGCGGTGTAGAGATTTCCATGTTCATACAGATATCGGTGTAGATATTTCCATGTTCATACCGATAGCAGTGTAGACATTTCCATGTTCATACAGTTAGCGGTGTAGATATTTCCATGTTCATACAGATGGCGGTGTAGATATTTACATGTTCATACAGATGGCGGTGTAGATATTTCCATGTTCGTACGGATGGCAGTGTAGATATTTTCATGTTCATACAGGTGGCGGTGCAGATATTTCCATGTTAATACAGATAGCAGTGTAGATATTTCCATGTTTATAGAGATAGCAGTGTATACATTTCCATTGATATACAGATAGCTGTGTAGATATTTGCATGGTCACACTGATAGCGGTGTACATATTTCCATGTTCGTACAGATAGCGGTGCAGATCTTTCCATGTTCATACAGATAGTGGTGTAGATATTTCCATGTTCATACAGATAACGGTGTAGATATTCCCATGTTCATACAGATAGCGGTGTAGATATTTCCATGTTCATACAGTTAGCGGTGTAGCTATTTCCATGTTCATAGAGATGGCGGTGTAGATATTTCCATGTTCATACAAATGGCGGTGTAGATATTTCCATCTTCATAGAGATGGCGGTGTAGATATTTCCATATTTATACAGATAGCAGTGTAGTTATTTCCATGTTTATAGAGATAGCAGTGTATATATTTCCATTGATATACAGATAGCTGTGTAGATATTTGCATGTTCATACAGATAGCGGTATAGATATTTCCATGTTGATAGAGATGGTGGTGTAGATATTTCCATGTTTATAGAGATGGAGGTCTAGATATTTCCATGTTTACAGAGATAGTGGTGTAGTTATTTCCAAGTTTATAGAGACAGCATTGTAGATATTTCCATGTTTATACAGATAGCTGTGAAGATATTTCCATGTTTATACAGATAGCGGTGTGGATATTTCCATGTTTATACAGATAGCAGTGTAGATATTTCCATGTATATAGAGATAGTGGTGTAGATAATTTCAATTTTATACAGAGAGCAGTGTAGATATTTCCAAGTTCATACAGATAGCGGTGTAGATATTTCCACGTTTATAGAGATGGGGGTGTAGATATTTCCATGTTCAAACAGATGGCGGTGTAGATATTTCCATGTTTACAGGGATGGCGGTGTAGATATTTCCATGTTCATACATATAGCGGTGTAGATATTTCCATGTTCATACTGATTGCGGTGTAGATATTTCCATGTTCATACAGATGGCGGTGTAGATATTTCCATGTTCATACTGATTGCGGTGTAGATATTTCCATGTTCATACAGATGGCGGTGTAGATATTTCCATGTTCGTACGGATGGCAGTGTAGATATTTCCATGTTCATAGAGATGGCGGTGTAGATATTTCCATGTTTATACAGATAGCAGTGTAGTTATTTCCATGTTTATAGAGATACCTGTGTGGATATTTCCATTGATATACAGATAGCTGTGTAGATATTTGCATGTTCATACAGATAGTGGTGTAGATATTTCCATTTTCATACAGATAACAGTGTAGGTATTTCCATGTTCATACAGATAGCGGTGTAGATATTTCCACGTTTATAGAGATGGCGGTGTAGATATTTCCATGTTCAAACAGATGGCGGTGTGGATATTTCCATGTTTACAGGGATGGCGTTGTAGATATTTCCATGTTCATACATATAGCGGTGTAGATATTTCCATGTTCATACTGATTGCAGTGTAGATATTCCGTGTTCATACAGATGGCGGTGTAGATATTTCCATGTTCGTACGGATGGCAGTGTAGATATTTCCATGTTCATAGAGATGGCGGTGTAGATATTTCCATGTTTATACAGATAGCAGTGTAGTTATTTCCATGTTTATAGAGATACCAGTGTGGATATTTCCATTGATATACAGATAGCTGTGTAGATATTTGCATGTTCATACAGATAGTGGTGTAGATATTTCCATGTTCATACAGATAACAGTGTAGATATTTCCATGTTCATACAGATAGCGGTGTAGATATTTCCATGTTCATACAGATAGTGGTGTAGATATTTCCATGTTCATACAGATAGCGGTGTAGATATTTCCATGTTCATACAGTTAGCGGTGTAGGTATTTCCATGTTCATACAGATGGCGGTGTAGATATTTACATGTTCATACAGATGGCGGTGTAGATATTTCCATGTTCATACAGATTGCGGTGTAGAGATTTCCATGTTCATACAGATAGCGGTGTAGATATTTCCATGTTCATACAGATAGCGGTGTAGATATTTCCATGTTCATACCGATAGCAGTGTAGACATTTCCATGTTCATACAGTTAGCGGTGTAGATATTTCCATGTTCATACAGATGGCGGTGTAGATATTTACATGTTCATACAGATGGCGGTGTAGATATTTCCATGTTCGTACGGATGGCAGTGTAGATATTTTCATGTTCATACAGGTGGCGGTGCAGATATTTCCATGTATATACGGATAGCAGTGTAGTTATTTCCATGTTTATAGAGATAGCAGTGTATACATTTCCATTGATATACAGATAGCTGTGTAGATATTTTCATGGTCACACTGATAGCAGTGTACATATTTCCATGTTCGTACAGATAGCGGTGTAGATATTCCCATGTTCATACAGATAGCGGTGTAGATATTTCCATGTTCATACAGTTAGCGGTGTAGATATTTCCATGTTCATAGAGATGGCGGTGTAGATATTTCCATGTTCATACAAATGGCGGTGTAGATATTTCCATCTTCATAGAGATGGCGGTGTAGATATTTCCATATTTATACAGATAGCAGTGTAGTTATTTCCATGTTTATAGAGATAGCAGTGTAGATATTTCCATTGATATACAGATAGCTGTGTAGATATTTGCATGTTCATACAGATAGCGGTATAGATATTTCCATGTTTATACAGATGGTGGTGTAGATATTTCCATGTTTATAGAGATGGAGTTCTAGATATTTCCATGTTTACAGAGATAGTGGTGTAGTTATTTCCAAGTTTATAGAGACAGCGTTGTATATATTTCCATGTGTATACAGATAGCTGTGAAGATATTTCCATGTTTATACAGATAGCAGTGTAGATATTTCCATGTTTATACAGATAGCAGGGTAGATATTTCCATGTTTTTAGAGATAGTGGTGTAGATAATTTCAATTTTATACAGACAGCAGTGTAGATATTTCCAAGTTCATACAGATAGCGGTGTAGATATTTCCACGTTTATAGAGATGGCGGTGTAGATATTTCCATGTTCATACAGATGGCGGTGTAGATATTTCCATGTTTATAGGGATGGCGGTGTAGATATTTCCATGTTCGTACGGATGGCAGTGTAGATATTTCCATGTTCATAGAGATGGCGGTGTAGATATTTCCATGTTTATACAGATAGCAGTGTAGTTATTTCCATGTTTATAGAGATACCAGTGTGGATATTTCCATTGATATACAGATAGCTGTGTAGATATTTGCATGTTCATACAGATAGCGGTGTAGATATTTCCATGTTCATACAGATAACAGTGTAGATATTTCCATGTTCATACAGATAGCGGTGTAGATATTTCCATGTTCATACAGATAGTGGTGTAGATATTTCCATGTTCATACAGATAGCGGTGTAGATATTTCCATGTTCATACAGTTAGCGGTGTAGGTATTTCCATGTTCATACAGATGGCGGTGTAGATATTTACATGTTCATACAGATGGCGTTGTAGATATTTCCATGTTCATACAGATTGCGGTGTAGAGATTTCCATGTTCATACAGATAGCAGTGTAGATATTTCCATTGATATACAGATAGCTGTGTAGATATTTGCATTTTCATACAGATAGCGGTATAGATATTTCCATGTTTATACAGATGGTGGTGTAGATATTTCCATGTTTATAGAGACGGAGGTCTAGATATTTCCTTGTTTACAGAGATAGTGGTGTAGTTATTTCCAAGTTTATAGACACAGCGTTGTAGATATTTCCATGTTTATACAGATAGCTGTGAAGGTATTTCCATGTTTATACAGATAGCGGTGTAGATATTTCCATGTTTATACAGATAGCAGTGTAGATATTTCCATGTTTATAGAGATAGTGGTGTAGATAATTTCAATTTTATACAGAAAGCAGTGTAGATATTTCCAAGTTCATACAGATAGCGGTGTAGATATTTCCACGTTTATAGAGATGGCGGTGTAGATATTTCCATGTTCATACAGATGGCGGTGTAGATATTTCCATGTTTATAGGGATGGCGGTGTAGATATTTCCATGTTTACACAGATAGTGGTGTAGACATTTCCATGTTGACACAGATAGCGGTGTGGATATTTCCATGTTTATGCAGATAGCAGTGTAGATATTTCCATGTTTATACATATAGCGGTGTGGATATTTCCATGTTTATTCAGATAGCGGTGCGGATATTTCCATGTTTATACAGATAGTTGGGCAGATATTTCCATGTTTATAGAGATAGCGGTGTAGATATTTCCATCTTAATACAGATGGCGGTGTAGATATGTCCATGTTTGTACAGATGGCGGTGTAGATATTTCCATGTTCATACAGATGGTGGTGTAGATATTTCGAAGTTTATGGAGATAGCGCTGTAGTTATTTCCATATTTATAGAGAAATCTGTGTAGATATTTCCATGTATATTCAGATGGCTGTGTAGATATTTCCATGCTCATGCAGATTGCGGTGTAGATATTTCCATGTTCATCCAGATGCCGGTGTACATATATCCATGTTCATACAGATGGCGGTGAAGATATTTCCATGTTCATACAGATGGTGGTGTATATATTTCCATGTTCATACAAATCGCGGTGTAGATATTTCCATGTTCATAGAGATGGCGGTGTAGTTATTTCCATGTTCATACAAATGGCGGTGTAGATATTTCCATGTTTATAGAGATGGTGGTGTAGATATTTCCATATTTATAGAGATAGCAGTGTAGTTATTTCCATGTTTATAGAGATAGCAATGTAGATATTTCCATTGATATACAGATAGCTGTGTAGTTATTTGCATGTTCATAGAGATAGCGGTGTAGATATTTCCATGTTCATACAGATAGCGGTGTAGATATTTCCATGTTCATACAGATAGCAGTGTAGATATTTCCATGTTCATACAGATAGCGGTGTAGATAATTCCACGTTCATACAGTTAGCTGTGTAGATATATCAATGTTCATATAGATGGCGGTGAAGATATTTACATGTTCATACAGATGGCGGTGTAGATATTTCCATGTTCATAGATAGCGGTGTATATATTTCCATGTTCATACAGATAGCGGTGTAGATATTTCCATGTTCATACAGATAGCTTTGTAGATATATCCATGTTCATACCAATAGCGATGTAGACATTTCCATGTTCATACATTTAGCGGTGTAGATATTTCCATTTTCATACAGAGGGCGGTGAAGATATTTCCATGTTCATACAGATGACGGTGTAGATATTTCCATGTTTGTACGGAAGGCAGTGCAGATATTTCCATGTTCATACAGGTGGCGGTGTAGATATTTCCATGTTTATACAGATAGCAGTGTAGGTATTTCCATGTTAATAGAGATAGCTGTGTAGATATTTCCATTGATATACAGATAGCGGTGTAGATATTTGCATGTTCATACAGATAGCGGTGTAGATATTTCCATGTTCATACTGATAGCGGTGTACATATTTCCATGTTCATGCAGATAGCGGTGTAGATATTTCCATGTTCATACAGATAACGGTGTAGATATTTCCATGTTCATGCAGATAGCGGTGTAGATATTTCCATGTTCATACAGTTAGCGGTGTAGATATTTCCATGTTCATACAGATGGCGGTGTAGATATTTCCATCTTCATAGAGATGGCGGTGTAGATATTTCCATATTTATACAGATAGCAGTGTAGTTATTTCCATGTTTATAGAAATAGCAGTGTAGATATTTCCATTGATATACAGATAGCTGTGTAGATATTTGCATTTTCATACAGATAGCGGTATAGATATTTCCATGTTTATACAGATGGTGGTGTAGATATTTCCATGTTTATAGAGACGGAGGTCTAGATATTTCCTTGTTTACAGAGATAGTGGTGTAGTTATTTCCAAGTTTATAGACACAGCGTTGTAGATATTTCCATGTTTATACAGATAGCTGTGAAGATATTTCCATGTTTATACAGATAGCGGTGTAGATATTTCCATGTTTATACAGATAGCAGTGTAGATATTTCCATGTTTATAGAGATAGTGGTGTAGATAATTTCAATTTTATACAGAAAGCAGTGTAGATATTTCCAAGTTCATACAGATAGCGGTGTAGATATTTCCACGTTTATAGAGATGGCGGTGTAGATATTTCCATGTTCATACAGATGGCGGTGTAGATATTTCCATGTTTATAGGGATGGCGGTGTAGATATTTCCATGTTTACACAGATAGTGGTGTAGACATTTCCATGTTGACACAGATAGCGGTGTGGATATTTCCATGTTTATGCAGATAGCAGTGTAGATATTTCCATGTTTATACATATAGCGGTGTGGATATTTCCATGTTTATTCAGATAGCGGTGCGGATATTTCCATGTTTATACAGATAGTTGGGCAGATATTTCCATGTTTATAGAGATAGCCGTGTAGATATTTCCATCTTAATACATATGGCGGTGTAGATATGTCCATGTTTGTACAGATGGTGGTGTAGATATTTCCATGTTCATACAGATGGTGGTGTAGATATTTCGAAGTTTATGGAGATAGCGCTGTAGTTATTTCCATATTTATAGAGAAATCTGTGTAGATATTTCCATGTATATTCAGATGGCTGTGTAGATATTTCCATGCTCATGCAGATTGCGGTGTAGATATTTCCATGTTCATCCAGATGCCGGTGTACATATATCCATGTTCATACAGATGGCGGTGAAGATATTTCCATGTTCATACAGATGGTGGTGTATATATTTCCATGTTCATACAAATCGCGGTGTAGATATTTCCATGTTCATAGAGATGGCGGTGTAGTTATTTCCATGTTCATACAAATGGCGGTGTAGATATTTCCATGTTTATAGAGATGGCGGTGTAGATATTTCCATATTTATAGAGATAGCAGTGTAGTTATTTCCATGTTTATAGAGATAGCAATGTAGATATTTCCATTGATATACAGATAGCTGTGTAGTTATTTGCATGTTCATAGAGATAGCGGTGTAGATATTTCCATGTTCATACAGATAGCGGTGTAGATATTTCCATGTTCATACAGATAGCAGTGTAGATATTTCCATGTTCATACAGATAGCGGTGTAGATAATTCCACGTTCATACAGTTAGCTGTGTAGATATATCAATGTTCATATAGATTGCGGTGAAGATATTTACATGTTCATACAGATGGCGGTGTAGATATTTCCATGTTCATAGATAGCGGTGTATATATTTCCATGTTCATACAGATAGCGGTGTAGATATTTCCATGTTCATACAGATAGCTTTGTAGATATATCCATGTTCATACCAATAGCGGTGTAGACATTTCCATGTTCATACATTTAGCGGTGTAGATATTTCCATTTTCATACAGAGGGCGGTGAAGATATTTCCATGTTCATACAGATGACGGTGTAGATATTTCCATGTTTGTACGGAAGGCAGTGCAGATATTTCCATGTTCATACAGGTGGCGGTGTAGATATTTCCATGTTTATACAGATAGCAGTGTAGGTATTTCCATGTTAATAGAGATAGCTGTGTAGATATTTCCATTGATATACAGATAGCGGTGTAGATATTTGCATGTTCATACAGATAGCGGTGTAGATATTTCCATGTTCATACTGATAGCGGTGTACATATTTCCATGTTCATGCAGATAGCGGTGTAGATATTTCCATGTTCATACAGATAACGGTGTAGATATTTCCATGTTCATGCAGATAGCGGTGTAGATATTTCCATGTTCATACAGTTAGCGGTGTAGATATTTCCATGTTCATACAGATGGCGGTGTAGATATTTACATGTTCATACAGATGGCGGTATAGATATTTCCATGTTCGTAGAGATGGCGGTGTAGATATTTCCATGTTCATAGAGATGGCGGTGGAGATATTTCCATGTTTATGCAGATAGCGGTATAGATATTTCCATGTTTATACAGATGGTGGTGTAGGTATTTCCATGTTTATAGAGATGGCGGTGTAGATATTTCCATGTTCATACAGATGGCGGTGTAGATATTTAAATGTTCATAGAGATGGCCGTGTAGATATTTCCATGTTTATGCAGATAGCGGTATAGATATTTCCATGTTTATACAGATGGCGGTGTAGATATTTTCATGTTTACACAGATGGCGGTGTAGATATTTCCATGTTTACACAGATAGCGGTGAAGACATTTCCATGTTTACACAGATAACGGTGTGGATATTTCCATGTTTATGCAGATAGCAGTGTAGATATTTCCATGTTTATACTGATAGCGGTGCAGACATTTCCATGTTTACACAGATAGTTGGGCAGATAATTCCATGTTTATACAGATAGCGGTGTAGATATTTCCATGTTCATACTGATAGCGGTGTACATATTTCCATGTTCATGCAGATAGCGGTGTAGATATTTCCATGTTCATACAGATAACGGTGTAGATATTTCCATGTTCATGCAGATAGCGGTGTAGATATTTCCATGTTCATACAGTTAGCGGTGTAGATATTTCCATGTTCATACAGATGGCGGTGTAGATATTTACATGTTCATACAGATGGCGGTATAGATATTTCCATGTTCGTAGAGATGGCGGTGTAGATATTTCCATGTTCATAGAGATGGCGGTGGAGATATTTCCATGTTTATGCAGATAGCGGTATAGATATTTCCATGTTTATACAGATGGTGGTGTAGGTATTTCCATGTTTATAGAGATGGCGGTGTAGATATTTCCATGTTCATACAGATGGCGGTGTAGATATTTAAATGTTCATAGAGATGGCCGTGTAGATATTTCCATGTTTATACAGATGGTGGTGTAGATATTTCCATGTTTATACAGATGGCGGTGTAGATATTTTCATGTTTACACAGATGGCGGTGTAGATATTTCCATGTTTACACAGATAGCGGTGAAGACATTTCCATGTTTACACAGATAACGGTGTGGATATTTCCATGTTTATGCAGATAGCAGTGTAGATATTTCCATGTTTATACTGATAGCGGTGCAGACATTTCCATGTTTACACAGATAGTTGGGCAGATAATTCCATGTTTATACAGATAGCGGTGTAGATATTTCCATCTTAATACAGATGGCGGTGTAGATATGTCCATGTTTGTACAGATGGCGGTGTAGATATATCCATGTTCATACAGATGACGGTGTAGATATTTCGAAGTTTATAGAGATAGCTCTGTAGTTATTTCCATATTTATAGAGAAATCTGTGTAGATATTTCCATGTATATTCAGATAGCTGTGTAGATATTTCCATGTTCATGCAGATAGCGGTGTAGATATTTCCATGTTCATCCAGATGCCGGTGTACATATATCCATGTTCATACAGATGGCGGTGAAGATATTTCCATGTTCATACAGATGTTGGTGTAGATATTTCCATGTTCATAGAGATGGCCGTGTAGATAATTCCATGTTCATAGAGATGGCGGTGTAGATAATTCCATGTTCATACAAATGGTGGTGTAGATATTTCCATGTTCATAGAGATGGCGGTGTAGATATTTCCATATTTATAGGGATGGCAGTGTAGTTATTTCCATGTTTATGGGAATAGCAGTGTAGATATTTTCATTGATATACAGATAGCTGTGTAGATATTTGCATGTTCATACAGATAGCGGTGTAGATATTTGCATGTTCATTCAGATAGCGTTGTAGATATTTCCATGTTCATACAGATAGCGGTGTAGATATTTCCATGTTCATACAGTTAGCGGTGTAGATATCACCATGTTCATACAGATGACGGTGTAGATATTTACATGTTCATACAGATGGCGGTGTAGATATTTCCATGTTCATACAGATGGTGGTGTACATATTTCCATGTTCATACAGATAGCGGTGTAGATATTTACATGTTCATACCAATAGCGGTGTATACATTTCCATGTTCATACAGTTAGCGGTGTAGATATTTCCATGTTCATACAGATGGCGGTGTAGATATTTACATGATCATACAGATGGCGGTGTAGATATTTCCATGTTCGTACGGATGGCAGTGTAGGTATTTCCATGTTCATACAGGTGGCAGTGTAGATATTTCCATGTTCATACAGATAGCGCTGCAGATATTTCCATGTTCATATAGTTAGCGGTGTAGATATTTCCATGTTCATACAGATGGCGGTGTAGATATTTACATGTTCATACAGATGGCGGTGTAGATATTTCCATGTTCATACAGATGGCGGTGTAGATATTTCCATGTTCATACAGATAGCGGTGTAGATATTTCCATGTTTATACAGATAACGGTGTAGATATTTCCATGTTCATAACGATGGCGGTGTAGATATTTCCATGTTCATACAGTTGGCGGTGTAGATATTTCCATGTTCATACAGATGGCGGTGTAGATATTTACATGTTCATACAGATGGCGGTGTAGATATTTCCATGTTCGTACTGATGGCAGTGTAGATATTTCCATGTTCATACAGGTGGCGGTGTAGATATTTCCATGTTTATACAGATAGCAGTGTAGTTATTTCCATGTTTATAGAGACAGCTGTGTAGATATTTCCATTGATATACAGATAGCTGTGTAGATATTTGCATGTTCATACAGATAGCGGTGTAGATATTTCCATGTTCGTACAGATAGCGGTGTAGATATTTCCATGTTCATACAGATGGCGGTGTAGATATTTACATGTTCATACAGATGGCAGTAGAGGTATTTCCATGTTCATACAGATGGCAGTGTAGATATTTCCATGTTCATAGAGATTACGGTGTAGATATTTCCATGTTTATGCAGATAGCGGTATAGATATTTCCATGTTTATACAGATGGTGGTGTAGATATTTCCATGTTTATACAGATGGCGGTCTAGATATTTCCATGTTTACAGAGATAGTGGTGTAGTTATTTCCAAGTTTATAGAGACAGCGTTGTAGATATTTCCATGTTTATATAGATAGCGGTGAAGATATTTCCATGTTTATACAGATAGCGGTGTAGATATTTCCATGTTTATACAGATAGCAGTGTAGATATTTCCATGTTTACAGAGATAGTGGTGTAGATAATTTCAATTTTTACAGAGAGCAGTGTAGATATTTCCAAGTTCATGCAGATAGCGGTGTAGATATTTCCATGTTGATCCAGATGCCGGTGTACATATATCCATGTTCATACAGATGGCGGTGAAGATATTTCCATGTTCATACAGATGGCAGTGTAGGTATTTCCATGTTCATACAAATGGCGGTGTAGATATTTCCATGTTCATAGAGATGGCGGTGTAGATATTTCCAGGATCATACAAATGGCGGTGTAGATATTTCCATGTTCATAGAGATGGCGGTGTAGATATTTCCATGTTTATACAGATAGCAGTGTAGTTATTTCCATGTTTATAGAGATACCGGTGTGGATATTTCCATTGATATACACATAGCTGTGTAGATATTTGCATGTTCATACAGATAGCGGTGTAGATATTTCCATGTTCATACAGATAGCGGTGTAGATATTTCCATGTTCATACAGATAGCGGTGTAGATATTTCCATGTTCATACAGATAGCGGTGTAGATATTTCCATGTTCATACAGATAGCGGTGTAGGTTTTTCCGTGTCCATACAGTTAGCGGTGTAGATATTTCCATGTTCAAACAGAGGACGGTGTAGATATTTCCATGTTTATAGGGATGGCGGTGTAGATATTTTCATGTTTACACAGATGGCGGTGTAGATATTTCCATGTTTACACGGATAGCGGTGTAGACATTTCCATGTTTACACAGATAGCGGTGTGGATATTTCCAGGTTTATGCAGATAGCAGTGTAGATATTTCCATGTTTATACAGATAGCGGTGCGGATATTTCCATGTTTATTCAGATAGCGGTGCGGTTATTTCCATGTTTATACAGATAGTTGCGCAGATATTTCCATGTTTATACAGATAGCGGTGTAGATATTCCCATCTTAATACAGATGGCGATTTAGATATGTCCATGTTCGTACAGATGGCGGTGTAGATATTTCCATGTTCATACAGATGGCGGTGTAGGTATTTCGAAGTTTATAGAGATAGTGCTGTAGTTATTTCCATATTTATAGAGAAATCGGTGTAGATATTTCCATGTTCATACATATGACGGTGTAGATATTTCCATGTTTGTACGGAAGGCAGTGTAGATATTTCATGTTCATACAGGTGGCGGTGTAGATACTTCCATGTTTATACAGATAGCAGTGTAGGTATTTCCATGTTAATAGAGATAGCTGTGTAGATATTTCCATTGATATACAGATAGCGGTGTAGATATTTGCATGTTCATACAGATAGCGGTGTAGATATTTCCATGTTCGTACTGATAGCGGTGTAGTTATTTCCATGTTCATACAGATAGCGGTGTAGATATTTACATGTTCATACAGATAACAGTGTAGATATTTCCATTTTCATGCAGATAGCGGTGTAGATATTTCCATGTTCATACAGTTAGCGGTGTAGATATTTCCATGTTCATACAGATGGCGGTGTAGATATTTACATGTTCATACAGATGGCGGTATAGATATTTCCATGTTCGTACAGATGGCCGTGTAGATATTTCCATGTTCATAGAGATGGCGGTGTAGATATTTCCATGTTTATGCAGATAGCGGTATAGATATTTCCATGTTTATACAGATGGTGGTGTAGATATTTCCATGTTTATAGAGATGGCGGTGTAGATATTTCCATGTTCATACAGATGGCGGTGTAGATATTTCCATGTTTACACAGATGGCGGTGTAGATATTTCCATGTTTACACAGATAGCGGTGAAGACATTTCCATGTTTACACAGATAACTTTGTGGATATTTCCATGTTTATGCAGATAGCAGTGTAGATATTTCCATGTATATACAGATAGCGGTGCAGACATTTCCATGTTTACACAGATAGTTGGGCAGATAATTCCATGTTTATACAGATAGCAGTGTAGATATTTCCATCTTAATACAGATGGCGGTGTAGATATGTCCATGTTTGTACAGACGGCGGTGAAGATATTTCCATGTTCATACAGATGACGGTGTAGATATTTCGAAGTTTATAGAGATAGCGCTGTAGTTATTTCCATATTTATAGAGAAATCTGTGTAGAAATTTCCATGTATATTCAGATAGCTGTGTAGATATTTCCAAGTTCATGCAGATAGCGGTGTAGATATTTCCATGTTCATCCAGATGCCGGTGTACATATATCCATGTTCATACAGATGGCGGTGAAAATATTTCCATGTTCATACAGATGGCGGTGTAGGTATTTCCATGTTCATAGAGATGGCGGTGTAGATAATTCCATGTTCATAGAGATGGCGGTGTAGATAATTCCATGTTCATACAAATGGTGGTGTAGATATTTCCATGTTCATAGAGATGGCGGGGTAGATATTTCCATATTTATAGAGATAGCAGTGTAGTTATTTCCATGTTTATAGGGATAGCAGTGTAGATATTTTCATTGATATACAGATAGCTGTGTAGATATTTGCATGTTCATACAGATAGCGGTCTAGTTATTTCCATGTTCGTAAAGATAGCGGTGTAGATATTTCCATGTTCACAGATAGTGGTGTAGATATTTGCATGTTCATTCAGATAGCGTTGTAGATATTTCCATGTTGATACAGATAGCGGTGTACATATTTCCATGTTCATACAGTTAGCGGTGTAGATATTTCCATGTTCATACAGATGGCGGTGTAGATATTTCCATGTTCATACAGATGGCGGTGTAGATATTTCCATGTTCATACAGATGGCGGTGTAGATATTTCCATGTTCATACAGATGGCGGTGTAGATATTTCCATGTTCATACAGATAACGGTGTAGATATTTCCATGTTCATAACGATGGCGGTGTAGATATTTCCATGTTCATACAGGTGGCGGTGTAGATATTTCCATGTTTATACAGATAGCAGGGTAGTTATTTCCATGTTTATAGAGACAGCTGTGTAGATATTTCCAATGATATGCAGATAGCTGCGTAGATATTTGCATGTTCATACAGATAGCGGTGTAGATATTTCCATGTTCATACAGATAGCGGTGTAGATATTTCCATGTTCATACAGATGGCGGTGTAAATATTTCCATGTTCATACAGATAGCGGTGTAGATATTTCCATGTTCATACCAATAGCTTTGTAGACATTTCCATGTTCATACAGTTAGCGGTGTAGATATTTCCATGTTCATACAGATGGCGGTGTAGATATTTACATAATCATACAGATGGCGGTGTAGATATTTCCATGTTCGTACGGATGGCAGTGTAGATATTTATATGTTCATACAGGTTTCGGTGTAGATATTTCCATGTTCATACAGGTAGCGGGTTAGATATTTCCATGTTCATATAGTTAGCGGTGTAGATATTTCCATGTTCATACAGATGGCGGTGTAGATATTTACATGTTCATACAGATGGCGGTGTAGATATTTCCATGTTCATACAGATGGCGGTGTAGATATTTCCATGTTCATACAGATGGCGGTGTAGATATTTCCATGTTCATACAGATAACGGTGTAGATATTTCCATGTTCATAACGATGGCGGTGTAGATATTTCCATGTTCATACAGTTGGCGGTATAGATATTTCCATGTTCATACACATAGCGGTGTAGATATTTACATGTTCATACAGATGGCGGTGTATATATTTCCATGTTCGTACTGATGGCAGTGTAGATATTTCCATGTTCATACAGGTGGCGGTGTAGATATTTCCATGTTTATACAGATAGCAGTGTAGTTATTTCCATGTTTATAGAGACAGCTGTGTAGATATTTCCATTGATATACAGATAGCTGTGTAGATATTTGCATGTTCATACAGATAGCGGTGTAGATATTTCCATGTTCGTACAGATAGCGGTGTACATATTTCCATGTTCATACAGATGGTGGTGTAGATATTTACATGTTCATACAGCTGGCATTAGAGATATTTCCATGTTCATACAGATGGAGGTGTAGATATTTCCATGTTCATAGAGATGGCGGTGTAGATATTTCCATGTTCATACAAATGGCGGTGTAGATATTTCCATATTTATACAGATAGCAGTGTAGTTATTTCCATGTTTATAGAGATAGCAGTGTAGATATTTCCATTGATATACAGATAGCTGTGTAGATATTTGCATGTTCATACAGATAGTGGTGTAGATATTTCCGTGTTCATACAGATAACAGTGTAGATATTTCCATGTTCATACAGATAGCGGTGTAGATATTTCCATGTTCATACAGATAGCGGTGTAGATATTTCCATGTTCATACAGATAGCGGTGTAGATATTTCCATGTTCATACAGTTAGCGGTGTAGGTATTTCCATGTTCATACAGATGGCGGTGTAGATATTTACATGTTCATACAGATGGCGGTGTAGATATTTCCATGTTCATACAGATTGCGGTGTAGAGATTTCTATGTTCATACAGATATCGGTGTAGATATTTCCATGTTCATACAGATAGCGGTGTACATATTTCCATGTTCATACCAATAGCGGTGTAGACATTTCCATGTTCATACAGTTAGCGGTGTAGATATTTCCATGTTCATACAGATGGAGGTGTAGATATTTACATGTTCATACAGATGGCGGTGTAGATATTTCCATGTTCGTACGGATGGCAGTGTAGATATTTTCATGTTCATACAGGTGGCGGTGCAGATATTTCCATGTTTATACAGATAGCAGTGTAGTTATTTCCATGTTTATAGAGATAGCAGTGTATACATTTCCATTGATATACAGATAGCTGTGTAGATATTTGCATGGTCACACTGATAGCAGTGTACATATTTCCATGTTCGTACAGATAGCGGTGTAGATATTTCCATGTTCATACAGATAGCGGTGTAGATATTTCCATGTTCATACAGATAACGGTGTACATATTCCCATGTTCATACAGATAGCGGTGTAGATATTTCCATGTTCATACAGTTGGCGGTGTAGATATTTCCATGTTCATAGAGATGGCGGTGTAGATATTTCCATGTTCATACAAATGGCGGTGTAGATATTTCCATCTTCATAGAGATGGCGGTGTAGATATTTCCATATTTATACAGATAGCAGTGTAGTTATTTCCATGTTTATAGAGATAGCAGTGTAGATATTTCCATTGATATACGGATAGCTGTGTAGATATTTGCATGTTCATACAGATAGCGGTATAGATATTTCCATGTTTATACAGATTGTGGTGTAGATATTTCCATGTTTATAGAGATGGAGGTCTAGATATTTCCATGTTTACAGAGATAGTGGTGTAGTTATTTCCAAGTTTATAGAGACAGCGTTGTAGATATTTCGATGTTTTTACAGATAGCTGTGAAGATATTTCCATGTTTATACAGATAGCGGTGTAAATATTTCCATGTTTATACAGATAGCAGTGTAGATATTTCCATGTTTATAGAGATAGTGGTGTAGATAATTTCAATTTTATACAGACAGCAGTGTAGATATTTCCAAGTTCATACAGATAGCGGTGTAGATATTTCCACGTTTATAGAGATGGCGGTGTAGATATTTCCATGTTCATACAGATGGCGGTGTAGATATTTCCATGTTTATAGGGATGGCGGTGTAGATATTTCCATGTTCATACGGATAACGGTGTAGATATTTCCATGTTCATACATATAGCGGTGTAGATATTTCCATGTTCATATAGATAGCGGTGTAGATATTTCCATGTTCATACAGATGGCGGTGTAGATATTTCCATGTTCGTACGGATGGCAGTGTAGATATTTCCATGTTCATAGAGATGGCGGTGTAGATATTTCCATGTTTATGCAGATAGCAGTGTAGTTATTTCCATGTTTATAGAGATACCAGTGTGGATATTTCCATTGATATAGAGATAGCTGTGTAGATATTTGCATATTCATACAGATAGCGGTGTAGATATTTCCATGTTCATACAGATAGCGGTGTAGATATTTCCATGTTCATACAGATAGTGGTGTAGATATTTCCATGTTGATACAGATAGCGGTGTAGATATTTCCATGTTCATACAGATAGCGGTGTAGATATTTCCATGTTCATACAGTTAGCGGTGTAGGTATTTCCATGTTCATACAGATGGCGGTGTAGATATTTACATGTTCATACAGATGGCGGTGTAGATATTTCCATGTTCATACAGATTGCTGTGTAGAGATTTCCATGTTCATACAGATATCGGTGTAGATATTTCCATGTTCATACAGATAGCGGTGTAGATATTTCCACGTTCATACCAATAGCGGTGTAGACATTTCCATGTTCATACAGATAGCGGTGTAGATATTTCCATGTTCATACAGATAACGGTGTAGATATTTCCATGTTCTGACAGATAGCGGTGTAGATATTTCCATGTTCGTACAGTTAGCGGTGTAGATATTTCCATGTTCATAGAGATGGCGGTGTAGATATTTCTATGTTCATACAAATGGCGGTGTAGATATTTCCATCTTCACAGAGATGGTGGTGTAGATATTTCCATATTTATACAGAAAGCAGTGTAGTTATTTCCATGTTTAGAGAGATAGCAGTGTAGATATTTCCATTGATATACAGATAGCTGTGTAGATATTTGCATGTTCATACAGATAGCGGTATAGATATTTCCATGTTTATACATATGGTGGTGTAGATATTTCCATGTTTATAGATATGGAGGTCTAGATATTTCCATGTTTACAGAGATAGTGGTGTAGTTATTTCCAAGTTTATAGAGACAGCGTTGTAGATATTTCGATGTTTATACAGATAGCGGTGTAGATATTTCCATGTTTATACAGATAGCAGTGTAGATATTCCCATGTTTATAGAGATAGCGGTGTAGATAATTTCAATTTTATACAGAGAGCAGTGTAGATATTTCCAAGTTCATACAGATAGCGGTGTAGATATTTGCACGTTTATAGAGATGGCGGTGTAGATATTTCCATGTTCATACAGATGGCGGTGTAGATATTTCCATGTTTATAGGGATGGCGGTGTAGATATTTCCATGTTCATACAGATAACGGTGTAGATATTTCCATGTTCATACATATAGCGGTGTAGATATTTCCATGTTCATACTGATTGCGGTGTAGATATTTCCATGTTCATACAGATGGCGGTGTAGATATTTCCATGTTCGTACGGATGGCAGTGTAGATATTTCCATGTTCATAGAGATGGCGGTGTAGATATTTCCATGTTTATACAGATAGCAGTGTAGTTATTTCCATGTTTATAGAGATACCAGTGTGGATATTTCCATTGAAATACAGACAGCTGTGTAGATATTTGCATGTTCATACAGATAGTGGTGTAGATATTTCCATGTTCATACAGATACCAGTGTAGATATTTCCATGTTCATACAGATAGCGGTGTAGATATTTCCATGTTCATACAGATAGCGGTGTAGATATTTCCATGTTCATACAGATTGCTGTGTAGAGATTTCCATGTTCATACAGATATCGGTGTAGATATTTCCGTGTTCATACAGATAGCGGTGTAGATATTTCCATGTTCATACCAATAGCGGTGTAGACATTTCCATGTTCATACAGTTAGCGGTGTAGATATTACCATGTTCATACAGATTGCGGTGTAGATATTTACATGTTCCTACAGATGGCGGTGTAGATATTTCCATGTTCGTACAGATGGCAGTGTAGATATTTCCATGTTCATAGAGATGGCGGTGTAGATATTTCCATGTTTATACAGATAGCAGTGTAGTTATTTCCATGTTTATAGAGATACCAGTGTGGATATTTCCATTGATATACAGATAGCTGTGTAGATATTTGCATGTTCATACAGATAGTGGTGTAGATATTTCCATGTTCATACAGATAACAGTGTAGATATTTCCATGTTCATACAGATAGCGGTGTAGATATTTCCATGTTCATACAGATAGCGGTGTAGATATTTGCATGTTCATACAGATAGCGGTGTAGATATTTCCATGTTCATACAGTTAGCGGTGTAGGTATTTCCATGTTCATACAGATGGCGGTGTAGATATTTACATGTTCATACAGATGGCGGTGTAGATATTTCCATGTTCATACAGATTGCGGTGTAGAGATTTCCATGTTCATACAGATATCGGTGTAGATATTTCCATGTTCATACCGACAGCAGTGTAGACATTTCCATGTTCATACAGTTAGCGGTGTAGATATTTCCATGTTCATACAGATGGCGGTGTAGATATTTACATGTTCATACAGATGGCGGTGTAGATATTTCCATGTTCGTACGGATGGCAGTGTAGATATTTTCATGTTCATACAGGTGGCGGTGCAGATATTTCCATGTTTATACAGATAGCAGTGTAGTTATTTCCATGTTTATAGAGATAGCAGTGTATACATTTCCATTGATATACAGATAGCTGTGTAGATATTTGCATGGTCACACTGATAGCGGTGTACATATTTCCATGTTCGTACAGATAGCGGTATAGATCTTTCCATGTTCATACAGATAGTGGTGTAGATATTTCCATGTTCATACAGATAACGGTGTAGATATTCCCATGTTCATACAGATAGCGGTGTAGATATTTCCATGTTCATACAGTTAGCGGTGTAGATATTTCCATGTTCATAGAGATGGCGGTGTAGATATTTCCATGTTCATACAAATGGCGGTGTAGATATTTCCATCTTCATAGAGATGGCGGTGTAGATATTTCCATATTTATACAGATAGCAGTGTAGTTATTTCCATGTTTATAGAGATAGCAGTGTAGATATTTCCATTGATATACAGATAGCTGTGTAGATATTTGCATGTTCATACAGATAGCGGTATAGATATTTCCATGTTTATACAGATGGTGGTGTAGATATTTCCATGTTTATAGAGATGGAGGTCTAGATATTTCCATGTTTACAGAGATAGTGGTGTAGTTATTTCCAAGTTTATAGAGACAGCATTGTAGATATTTCCATGTTTATACAGATAGCTGTGAAGATATTTCCATGTTTATACAGATAGCGGTGTAGATATTTCCATGTTTATACAGATAGCAGTGTAGATATTTCCATGTATATAGAGATAGTGGTGTAGATAATTTCAATTTTATACAGAGAGCAGTGTAGATATTTCAAAGTTCATACAGATAGCGGTGTAGATATTTCCACGTTTATAGAGATGGCGGTGTAGATATTTCCATGTTCAAACAGATGGCGGTGTAGATATTTCCATGTTTACAGGGATGGCGGTGTAGATATTTCCATGTTCATACATATAGCGGTGTAGATATTTCCATGTTCATACTGATTGCGGTGTAGATATTTCCATGTTCATACAGATGGCGGTGTAGATATTTCCATGTTCGTACGGATGGCAGTGTAGATATTTCCATGTTCATAGAGATGGCGGTGTAGATATTTCCATGTTTATACAGATAGCAGTGTAGTTATTTCCATGTTTATAGAGATACCAGTGTGGATATATCCATTGATATACAGATAGCTGTGTAGATATTTGCATGTTCATACAGATAGTGGTGTAGATATTTCCATGTTCATACAGATAACAGTGTAGATATTTCCATGTTCATACAGATAGCGGTGTAGATATTTCCATGTTCATACAGATAGCGGTGTAGATATTTCCATGTTCATACAGAAAGCGGTGTAGATATTTCCATGTTCATACAGTTAGCGGTGTAGGTATTTCCATGTTCATACAGATGGCGGTGTAGATATTTACATGTTCATACAGATGGCGGTGTAGATATTTCCATGTTCATACAGATTGCGGTGTAGAGATTTCCATGTTCATACAGATATCGGTGTAGATATTTCCATGTTCATACCGATAGCAGTGTAGACATTTCCATGTTCATACAGTTAGCGGTGTAGATATTTCCATGTTCATACAGATGGCGGTGTAGATATTTACATGTTCATACAGATGGCGGTGTAGATATTTCCATGTTCGTACGGATGGCAGTGTAGATATTTTCATGTTCATACAGGTGGCGGTGCAGATATTTCCATGTTTATACAGATAGCAGTGTAGTTATTTCCATGTTTATAGAGATAGCAGTGTATACATTTCCATTGATATACAGATAGCTGTGTAGATATTTGCATGGTCACACTGATAGCGGTGTACATATTTCCATGTTCGTACAGATAGCGGTGCAGATCTTTCCATGTTCATACAGATAGTGGTGTAGATATTTCCATGTTCATACAGATAACGGTGTAGATATTCCCATGTTCATACAGATAGCGGTGTAGATATTTCCATGTTCATACAGTTAGCGGTGTAGCTATTTCCATGTTCATAGAGATGGCGGTGTAGATATTTCCATGTTCATACAAATGGCGGTGTAGATATTTCCATCTTCATAGAGATGGCGGTGTAGGTATTTCCATATTTATACAGATAGCAGTGTAGTTATTTCCATGTTTATAGAGATAGCAGTGTATATATTTCCATTGATATACAGATAGCTGTGTAGATATTTGCATGTTCATACAGATAGCGGTATAGATATTTCCATGTTGATACAGATGGTGGTGTAGATATTTCCATGTTTATAGAGATGGAGGTCTAGATATTTCCATGTTTACAGAGATAGTGGTGTAGTTATTTCCAAGTTTATAGAGACAGCATTGTAGATATTTCCATGTTTATACAGATAGCTGTGAAGATATTTCCATGTTTATACAGATAGCGGTGTGGATATTTCCATGTTTATACAGATAGCAGTGTAGATATTTCCATGTATATAGAGATAGTGGTGTAGATAATTTCAATTTTATACAGAGAGCAGTGTAGATATTTCCAAGTTCATACAGATAGCGGTGTAGATATTTCCACGTTTATAGAGATGGGGGTGTAGATATTTCCATGTTCAAACAGATGGCGGTGTAGATATTTCCATGTTTACAGGGATGGCGGTGTAGATATTTCCATGTTCATACATATAGCGGTGTAGATATTTCCATGTTCATACTGATTGCGGTGTAGATATTTCCATGTTCATACAGATGGCGGTGTAGATATTTCCATGTTCATACTGATTGCGGTGTAGATATTTCCATGTTCATACAGATGGCGGTGTAGATATTTCCATGTTCGTACGGATGGCAGTGTAGATATTTCCATGTTCATAGAGATGGCGGTGTAGATATTTCCATGTTTATACAGATAGCAGTGTAGTTATTTCCATGTTTATAGAGATACCTGTGTGGATATTTCCATTGATATACAGATAGCTGTGTAGATATTTGCATGTTCATACAGATAGTGGTGTAGATATTTCCATTTTCATACAGATAACAGTGTAGGTATTTCCATGTTCATACAGATAGCGGTGTAGATATTTCCACGTTTATAGAGATGGCGGTGTACATATTTCCATGTTCAAACAGATGGCGGTGTGGATATTTCCATGTTTACAGGGATGGCGTTGTAGATATTTCCATGTTCATACATATAGCGGTGTAGATATTTCCATGTTCATACTGATTGCAGTGTAGATATTCCATGTTCATACAGATGGCGGTGTAGATATTTCCATGTTCGTACGGATGGCAGTGTAGATATTTCCATGTTCATAGAGATGGCGGTGTAGATATTTCCATGTTTATACAGATAGCAGTGTAGTTATTTCCATGTTTATAGAGATACCAGTGTGGATATTTCCATTGATATACAGATAGCTGTGTAGATATTTGCATGTTCATACAGATAGTGGTGTAGATATTTCCATGTTCATACAGATAACAGTGTAGATATTTCCATGTTCATACAGATAGCGGTGTAGATATTTCCATGTTCATACAGATAGTGGTGTAGATATTTCCATGTTCATACAGATAGCGGTGTAGATATTTCCATGTTCATACAGTTAGCGGTGTAGGTATTTCCATGTTCATACAGATGGCGGTGTAGATATTTACATGTTCATACAGATGGCGGTGTAGATATTTCCATGTTCATACAGATTGCGGTGTAGAGATTTCCATGTTCATACAGATAGCGGTGTAGATATTTCCATGTTCATACAGATAGCGGTGTAGATATTTCCATGTTCATACCGATAGCAGTGTAGACATTTCCATGTTCATACAGTTAGCGGTGTAGATATTTCCATGTTCATACAGATGGCGGTGTAGATATTTACATGTTCATACAGATGGCGGTGTAGATATTTCCATGTTCGTACGGATGGCAGTGTAGATATTTTCATGTTCATACAGGTGGCGGTGCAGATATTTCCATGTATATACGGATAGCAGTGTAGTTATTTCCATGTTTATAGAGATAGCAGTGTATACATTTCCATTGATATACAGATAGCTGTGTAGATATTTTCATGGTCACACTGATAGCAGTGTACATATTTCCATGTTCGTACAGATAGCGGTGTAGATATTCCCATGTTCATACAGATAGCGGTGTAGATATTTCCATGTTCATACAGTTAGCGGTGTAGATATTTCCATGTTCATAGAGATGGCGGTGTAGATATTTCCATGTTCATACAAATGGCGGTGTAGATATTTCCATCTTCATAGAGATGGCGGTGTAGCTATTTCCATATTTATACAGATAGCAGTGTAGTTATTTCCATGTTTATAGAGATAGCAGTGTAGATATTTCCATTGATATACAGATAGCTGTGTAGATATTTGCATGTTCATACAGATAGCGGTATAGATATTTCCATGTTTATACAGATGGTGGTGTAGATATTTCCATGTTTATAGAGATGGAGTTCTAGATATTTCCATGTTTACAGAGATAGTGGTGTAGTTATTTCCAAGTTTATAGAGACAGCGTTGTATATATTTCCATGTGTATACAGATAGCTGTGAAGATATTTCCATGTTTATACAGATAGCAGTGTAGATATTTCCATGTTTATACAGATAGCAGGGTAGATATTTCCATGTTTTTAGAGATAGTGGTGTAGATAATTTCAATTTTATACAGACAGCAGTGTAGATATTTCCAAGTTCATACAGATAGCGGTGTAGATATTTCCACGTTTATAGAGATGGCGGTGTAGATATTTCCATGTTCATACAGATGGCGGTGTAGATATTTCCATGTTTATAGGGATGGCGGTGTAGATATTTCCATGTTCGTACGGATGGCAGTGTAGATATTTCCATGTTCATAGAGATGGCGGTGTAGATATTTCCATGTTTATACAGATAGCAGTGTAGTTATTTCCATGTTTATAGAGATACCAGTGTGGATATTTCCATTGATATACAGATAGCTGTGTAGATATTTGCATGTTCATACAGATAGCGGTGTAGATATTTCCATGTTCATACAGATAACAGTGTAGATATTTCCATGTTCATACAGATAGCGGTGTAGATATTTCCATGTTCATACAGATAGTGGTGTAGATATTTCCATGTTCATACAGATAGCGGTGTAGATATTTCCATGTTCATACAGTTAGCGGTGTAGGTATTTCCATGTTCATACAGATGGCGGTGTAGATATTTACATGTTCATACAGATGGCGGTGTAGATATTTCCATGTTCATACAGATTGCGGTGTAGAGATTTCCATGTTCATACAGATAGCGGTGTAGATATTTCCATGTTCATACAGATAGCGGTGTAGATATTTCCATGTTCATACCGATAGCGGTGTAGACATTTCCATGTTCATACAGTTAGCGGTGTAGATATTTCCATGTTCATACAGATGGCGGTGTAGATATTTACATGTTCATACAGATGGCGGTGTAGATATTTCCATGTTCGTACGGATGGCAGTGTAGATATTTTCATGTTCATACAGGTGGCGGTGCAGATATTTCCATGTATATACAGATAGCAGTGTAGTTATTTCCATGTTTATAGAGATAGCAGTGTATACATTTCCATTGATATACAGATAGCTGTGTAGATATTTTCATGGTCACACTGATAGCAGTGTACATATTTCCATGTTCGTACAGATAGCGGTGTAGATATTCCCATGTTCATACAGATAGCGGTGTAGATATTTCCATGTTCATACAGTTAGCGGTGTAGATATTTCCATGTTCATAGAGATGGCGGTGTAGATATTTCCATGTTCATACAAATGGCGGTGTAGATATTTCCATCTTCATAGAGATGGCGGTGTAGATATTTCCATATTTATACAGATAGCAGTGTAGTTATTTCCATGTTTATAGAGATAGCAGTGTAGATATTTCCATTGATATACAGATAGCTGTGTAGATATTTGCATGTTCATACAGATCGCGGTATAGATATTTCCATGTTTATACAGATGGTGGTGTAGATATTTCCATGTTTATAGAGATGGAGTTCTAGATATTTCCATGTTTACAGAGATAGTGGTGTAGTTATTTCCAAGTTTATAGAGACAGCGTTGTATATATTTCCATGTGTATACAGATAGCTGTGAAGATATTTCCATGTTTATACAGATAGCAGTGTAGATATTTCCATGTTTATACAGATAGCAGGGTAGATATTTCCATGTTTTTAGAGATAGTGGTGTAGATAATTTCAATTTTATACAGACAGCAGTGTAGATATTTCCAAGTTCATACAGATAGCGGTGTAGATATTTCCAAGTTTATAGAGATGGCGGTGTAGATATTTCCATGTTCATACAGATGGCGGTGTAGATATTTCCATGTTTATAGGGATGGCGGTGTAGATATTTCCATCTTCATACGGATAACGGTGTAGATATTTCCATGTTCATACATATAGCGGTGTAGATATTTCCATGTTCATACAGATAGCGGTGTAGATATTTCCATGTTCATACAGATTGCGGTGTAGAGATTTCCATGTTCATACAGATAGCGGTGTAGATATTTCCATTTTCATACACATAGCGGTGTAGATATTTCCATGTTCATACCAATAGCGGTGTAGACATTTCCATGTTCATACAGTTAGCGGTGTAGATATTTCCATGTTCATACAGATGGGGGTGTAGATATTTACATGTTCATACAGATGGCGGTGTAGATATTTCCATGTTCGTACGGATGGCAGTGTAGATATTTTCATGTTCATACAGGTGGCGGTGCAGATATTTCCATGTTTATACAGACAGCAGTGTAGTTATTTCCATGTTTATAGAGATCGCAGTGTATACATTTCCATTGATATACAGATAGCTGTGTAGATATTTGCATGGACACACTGATAGCGGTGTACATATTTCCATGTTCGTACAGATAGCGGTGTAGATATTTCCATGTTCGTACAGATAGCGGTGTAGATATTTCCATGTTCGTACAGATAGCGGTGTAGATATTTCCATGTTCGTACAGATAGCGGTGTAGATATTTCCATGTTCATACAGATAACGGTGTAGATATTTCCATGTTCATACAGATAGCAGTGTAGATATTTCCATGTTCATACAGTTAGCGGTGTAGATATTTCCATGTTCATAGAATTGGCGGTGTAGCTATTTCCATGTTCATACAAATGGCGGTGTAGATATTTCCATCTTCATAGAGATGGCGGTGTAGATATTTCCATATTTATACAGATAGCAGTGTAGTTATTTCCATGTTTATAGAGATAGCAGTGTAGATATTTCCATTGATATACAGATAGCTGTGTAGATATTTGCATTTTCATACAGATAGCGGTATAGATATTTCCATGTTTATACAGATGGTGGTGTAGATATTTCCATGTTTATAGAGACGGAGGTCTAGATATTTCCTTGTTTACAGAGATAGTGGTGTAGTTATTTCCAAGTTTATAGACACAGCGTTGTAGATATTTCCATGTTTATACAGATAGCTGTGAAGATATTTCCATGTTTATACAGATAGCGGTGTAGATATTTCCATGTTTATACAGATAGCAGTGTAGATATTTCCATGTTTATAGAGATAGTGGTGTAGATAATTTCAATTTTATACAGAAAGCAGTGTAGATATTTCCAAGTTCATACAGATAGCGGTGTAGATATTTCCACGTTTATAGAGATGGCGGTGTAGATATTTCCATGTTCATACAGATGGCGGTGTAGATATTTCCATGTTTATAGGGATGGCGGTGTAGATATTTCCATGTTTACACAGATAGTGGTGTAGACATTTCCATGTTGACACAGATAGCGGTGTGGATATTTCCATGTTTATGCAGATAGCAGTGTAGATATTTCCATGTTTATACATATAGCGGTGTGGATATTTCCATGTTTATTCAGATAGCGGTGCGGATATTTCCATGTTTATACAGATAGTTGGGCAGATATTTCCATGTTTATAGAGATAGCGGTGTAGATATTTCCATCTTAATACAGATGGCGGTGTAGATATGTCCATGTTTGTACAGATGGCGGTGTAGATATTTCCATGTTCATACAGATGGTGGTGTAGATATTTCGAAGTTTATGGAGATAGCGCTGTAGTTATTTCCATATTTATAGAGAAATCTGTGTAGATATTTCCATGTATATTCAGATGGCTGTGTAGATATTTCCATGCTCATGCAGATTGCGGTGTAGATATTTCCATGTTCATCCAGATGCCGGTGTACATATATCCATGTTCATACAGATGGCGGTGAAGATATTTCCATGTTCATACAGATGGTGGTGTATATATTTCCATGTTCATACAAATCGCGGTGTAGATATTTCCATGTTCATAGAGATGGCGGTGTAGTTATTTCCATGTTCATACAAATGGCGGTGTAGATATTTCCATGTTTATAGAGATGGTGGTGTAGATATTTCCATATTTATAGAGATAGCAGTGTAGTTATTTCCATGTTTATAGAGATAGCAATGTAGATATTTCCATTGATATACAGATAGCTGTGTAGTTATTTGCATGTTCATAGAGATAGCGGTGTAGATATTTCCATGTTCATACAGATAGCGGTGTAGATATTTCCATGTTCATACAGATAGCAGTGTAGATATTTCCATGTTCATACAGATAGCGGTGTAGATAATTCCACGTTCATACAGTTAGCTGTGTAGATATATCAATGTTCATATAGATGGCGGTGAAGATATTTACATGTTCATACAGATGGCGGTGTAGATATTTCCATGTTCATAGATAGCGGTGTATATATTTCCATGTTCATACAGATAGCGGTGTAGATATTTCCATGTTCATACAGATAGCTTTGTAGATATATCCATGTTCATACCAATAGCGGTGTAGACATTTCCATGTTCATACATTTAGCGGTGTAGATATTTCCATTTTCATACAGAGGGCGGTGAAGATATTTCCATGTTCATACAGATGACGGTGTAGATATTTCCATGTTTGTACGGAAGGCAGTGCAGATATTTCCATGTTCATACAGGTGGCGGTGTAGATATTTCCATGTTTATACAGATAGCAGTGTAGGTATTTCCATGTTAATAGAGATAGCTGTGTAGATATTTCCATTGATATACAGATAGCGGTGTAGATATTTGCATGTTCATACAGATAGCGGTGTAGATATTTCCATGTTCATACTGATAGCGGTGTACATATTTCCATGTTCATGCAGATAGCGGTGTAGATATTTCCATGTTCATACAGATAACGGTGTAGATATTTCCATGTTCATGCAGATAGCGGTGTAGATATTTCCATGTTCATACAGTTAGCGGTGTAGATATTTCCATGTTCATACAGATGGCGGTGTAGATATTTCCATCTTCATAGAGATGGCGGTGTAGATATTTCCATATTTATACAGATAGCAGTGTAGTTATTTCCATGTTTATAGAGATAGCAGTGTAGATATTTCCATTGATATACAGATAGCTGTGTAGATATTTGCATTTTCATACAGATAGCGGTATAGATATTTCCATGTTTATACAGATGGTGGTGTAGATATTTCCATGTTTATAGAGACGGAGGTCTAGATATTTCCTTGTTTACAGAGATAGTGGTGTAGTTATTTCCAAGTTTATAGACACAGCGTTGTAGATATTTCCATGTTTATACAGATAGCTGTGAAGATATTTCCATGTTTATACAGATAGCGGTGTAGATATTTCCATGTTTATACAGATAGCAGTGTAGATATTTCCATGTTTATAGAGATAGTGGTGTAGATAATTTCAATTTTATACAGAAAGCAGTGTAGATATTTCCAAGTTCATACAGATAGCGGTGTAGATATTTCCACGTTTATAGAGATGGCGGTGTAGATATTTCCATGTTCATACAGATGGCGGTGTAGATATTTCCATGTTTATAGGGATGGCGGTGTAGATATTTCCATGTTTACACAGATAGTGGTGTAGACATTTCCATGTTGACACAGATAGCGGTGTGGATATTTCCATGTTTATGCAGATAGCAGTGTAGATATTTCCATGTTTATACATATAGCGGTGTGGATATTTCCATGTTTATTCAGATAGCGGTGCGGATATTTCCATGTTTATACAGATAGTTGGGCAGATATTTCCATGTTTATAGAGATAGCGGTGTAGATATTTCCATCTTAATACAGATGGCGGTGTAGATATGTCCATGTTTGTACAGATGGTGGTGTAGATATTTCCATGTTCATACAGATGGTGGTGTAGATATTTCGAAGTTTATGGAGATAGCGCTGTAGTTATTTCCATATTTATAGAGAAATCTGTGTAGATATTTCCATGTATATTCAGATGGCTGTGTAGATATTTCCATGCTCATGCAGATTGCGGTGTAGATATTTCCATGTTCATCCAGATGCCGGTGTACATATATCCATGTTCATACAGATGGCGGTGAAGATATTTCCATGTTCATACAGATGGTGGTGTATATATTTCCATGTTCATACAAATCGCGGTGTAGATATTTCCATGTTCATAGAGATGGCGGTGTAGTTATTTCCATGTTCATACAAATGGCGGTGTAGATATTTCCATGTTTATAGAGATGGTGGTGTAGATATTTCCATATTTATAGAGATAGCAGTGTAGTTATTTCCATGTTTATAGAGATAGCAATGTAGATATTTCCATTGATATACAGATAGCTGTGTAGTTATTTGCATGTTCATAGAGATAGCGGTGTAGATATTTCCATGTTCATACAGATAGCGGTGTAGATATTTCCATGTTCATACAGATAGCAGTGTAGATATTTCCATGTTCATACAGATAGCGGTGTAGATAATTCCACGTTCATACAGTTAGCTGTGTAGATATATCAATGTTCATATAGATGGCGGTGAAGATATTTACATGTTCATACAGATGGCGGTGTAGATATTTCCATGTTCATAGATAGCGGTGTATATATTTCCATGTTCATACAGATAGCGGTGTAGATATTTCCATGTTCATACAGATAGCTTTGTAGATATATCCATGTTCATACCAATAGCGGTGTAGACATTTCCATGTTCATACATTTAGCGGTGTAGATATTTCCATTTTCATACAGAGGGCGGTGAAGATATTTCCATGTTCATACAGATGACGGTGTAGATATTTCCATGTTTGTACGGAAGGCAGTGCAGATATTTCCATGTTCATACAGGTGGCGGTGTAGATATTTCCATGTTTATACAGATAGCAGTGTAGGTATTTCCATGTTAATAGAGATAGCTGTGTAGATATTTCCATTGATATACAGATAGCGGTGTAGATATTTGCATGTTCATACAGATAGCGGTGTAGATATTTCCATGTTCATACTGATAGCGGTGTACATATTTCCATGTTCATGCAGATAGCGGTGTAGATATTTCCATGTTCATACAGATAACGGTGTAGATATTTCCATGTTCATGCAGATAGCGGTGTAGATATTTCCATGTTCATACAGTTAGCGGTGTAGATATTTCCATGTTCATACAGATGGCGGTGTAGATATTTACATGTTCATACAGATGGCGGTATAGATATTTCCATGTTCGTAGAGATGGCGGTGTAGATATTTCCATGTTCATAGAGATGGCGGTGGAGATATTTCCATGTTTATGCAGATAGCGGTATAGATATTTCCATGTTTATACAGATGGTGGTGTAGGTATTTCCATGTTTATAGAGATGGCGGTGTAGATATTTCCATGTTCATACAGATGGCGGTGTAGATATTTAAATGTTCATAGAGATGGCCGTGTAGATATTTCCATGTTTATGCAGATAGCGGTATAGATATTTCCATGTTTATACAGATGGTGGTGTAGATATTTCCATGTTTATACAGATGGCGGTGTAGATATTTTCATGTTTACACAGATGGCGGTGTAGATATTTCCATGTTTACACAGATAGCGGTGAAGACATTTCCATGTTTACACAGATAACGGTGTGGATATTTCCATGTTTATGCAGATAGCAGTGTAGATATTTCCATGTTTATACAGATAGCGGTGCAGACATTTCCATGTTTACACAGATAGTTGGGCAGATAATTCCATGTTTATACAGATAGCGGTGTAGATATTTCCATCTTAATACAGATGGCGGTGTAGATATGTCCATGTTTGTACAGATGGCGGTGTAGATATATCCATGTTCATACAGATGACGGTGTAGATATTTCGAAGTTTATAGAGATAGCTCTGTAGTTATTTCCATATTTATAGAGAAATCTGTGTAGATATTTCCATGTATATTCAGATAGCTGTGTAGATATTTCCATGTTCATGCAGATAGCGGTGTAGATATTTCCATGTTCATCCAGATGCCGGTGTACATATATCCATGTTCATACAGATGGCGGTGAAGATATTTCCATGTTCATACAGATGGTGGTGTAGATATTTCCATGTTCATAGAGATGGCCGTGTAGATAATTCCATGTTCATAGAGATGGCGGTGTAGATAATTCCATGTTCATACAAATGGTGGTGTAGATATTTCCATGTTCATAGAGATGGCGGTGTAGATATTTCCATATTTATAGGGATGGCAGTGTAGTTATTTCCATGTTTATGGGGATAGCAGTGTAGATATTTTCATTGATATACAGATAGCTGTGTAGATATTTGCATGTTCATACAGATAGCGGTGTAGATATTTGCATGTTCATTCAGATAGCGTTGTAGATATTTCCATGTTCATACAGATAGCGGTGTAGATATTTCCATGTTCATACAGTTAGCGGTGTAGATATCACCATGTTCATACAGATGACGGTGTAGATATTTACATGTTCATACAGATGGCGGTGTAGATATTTCCATGTTCATACAGATGGTGGTGTACATATTTCCATGTTCATACAGATAGCGGTGTAGATATTTACATGTTCATACCAATAGCGGTGTATACATTTCCATGTTCATACAGTTAGCGGTGTAGATATTTCCATGTTCATACAGATGGCGGTGTAGATATTTACATGATCATACAGATGGCGGTGTAGATATTTCCATGTTCGTACGGATGGCAGTGTAGGTATTTCCATGTTCATACAGGTGGCAGTGTAGATATTTCCATGTTCATACAGATAGCGCTGCAGATATTTCCATGTTCATATAGTTAGCGGTGTAGATATTTCCATGTTCATACAGATGGCGGTGTAGATATTTACATGTTCATACAGATGGCGGTGTAGATATTTCCATGTTCATACAGATGGCGGTGTAGAGATTTCCATGTTCATACAGATAGCGGTGTAGATATTTCCATGTTTATACAGATAACGGTGAAGATATTTCCATGTTCATAACGATGGCGGTGTAGATATTTCCATGTTCATACAGTTGGCGGTGTAGATATTTCCATGTTCATACAGATGGCGGTGTAGATATTTACATGTTCATACAGATGGCGGTGTAGATATTTCCATGTTCGTACTGATGGCAGTGTAGATATTTCCATGTTCATACAGGTGGCGGTGTAGATATTTCCATGTTTATACAGATAGCAGTGTAGTTATTTCCATGTTTATAGAGACAGCTGTGTAGATATTTCCATTGATATACAGATAGCTGTGTAGATATTTGCATGTTCATACAGATAGCGGTGTAGATATTTCCATGTTCGTACAGATAGCGGTGTAGATATTTCCATGTTCATACAGATGGCGGTGTAGATATTTACATGTTCATACAGATGGCAGTAGAGGTATTTCCATGTTCATACAGATGGCAGTGTAGATATTTCCATGTTCATAGAGATTGCGGTGTAGATATTTCCATGTTTATGCAGATAGCGGTATAGATATTTCCATGTTTATACAGATGGTGGTGTAGATATTTCCATGTTTATACAGATGGCGCTCTAGATATTTCCATGTTTACAGAGATAGTGGTGTAGTTATTTCCAAGTTTATAGAGACAGCGTTGTAGATATTTCCATGTTTATACAGATAGCGGTGTAGATATTTCCATGTTTATACAGATAGCAGTGTAGATATTTCCATGTTTACAGAGATAGTGGTGTAGATAATTTCAATTTTTACAGAGAGCAGTGTAGATATTTCCAAGTTCATGCAGATAGCGGTGTAGATATTTCCATGTTGATCCAGATGCCGGTGTACATATATCCATGTTCATACAGATGGCGGTGAAGATATTTCCATGTTCATACAGATGGCAGTGTAGGTATTTCCATGTTCATACAAATGGCGGTGTAGATATTTCCATGTTCATAGAGATGGCGGTGTAGATATTTCCAGGATCATACAAATGGCGGTGTAGATATTTCCATGTTCATAGAGATGGCGGTGTAGATATTTCCATGTTTATACAGATAGCAGTGTAGTTATTTCCATGTTTATAGAGATACCGGTGTGGATATTTCCATTGATATACACATAGCTGTGTAGATATTTGCATGTTCATACAGATAGCGGTGTAGATATTTCCATGTTCATACAGATAGCGGTGTAGATATTTCCATGTTCATACAGATAGCGGTGTAGATATTTCCATGTTCATACAGATAGCGGTGTAGATATTTCCATGTTCATACAGATAGCGGTGTAGGTTTTTCCGTGTCCATACAGTTAGCGGTGTAGATATTTCCATGTTCAAACAGAGGACGGTGTAGATATTTCCATGTTTATAGGGATGGCGGTGTAGATATTTTCATGTTTACACAGATGGCGGTGTAGATATTTCCATGTTTACACGGATAGCGGTGTAGACATTTCCATGTTTACACAGATAGCGGTGTGGATATTTCCAGGTTTATGCAGATAGCAGTGTAGATATTTCCATGTTTATACAGATAGCGGTGCGGATATTTCCATGTTTATTCAGATAGCGGTGCGGTTATTTCCATGTTTATACAGATAGTTGCGCAGATATTTCCATGTTTATACAGATAGCGGTGTAGATATTCCCATCTTAATACAGATGGCGGTTTAGATATGTCCATGTTCGTACAGATGGCGGTGTAGATATTTCCATGTTCATACAGATGGCGGTGTAGGTATTTCGAAGTTTATAGAGATAGTGCTGTAGTTATTTCCATATTTATAGAGAAATCGGTGTAGATATTTCCATGTTCATACAGATGACGGTGTAGGTATTTCCATGTTTGTACGGAAGGCAGTGTAGATATTTCCATGTTCATACAGGTGGCGGTGTAGATACTTCCATGTTTATACAGATAGCAGTGTAGGTATTTCCATGTTAATAGAGATAGCTGTGTAGATATTTCCATTGATATACAGATAGCGGTGTAGATATTTGCATGTTCATACAGATAGCGGTGTAGATATTTCCATGTTCGTACTGATAGCGGTGTAGTTATTTCCATGTTCATACAGATATCGGTGTAGATATTTACATGTTCATACAGATAACGGTGTAGATATTTCCATTTTCATGCAGATAGCGGTGTAGATATTTCCATGTTCATACAGTTAGGGGTGTAGATATTTCCATGTTCATACAGATGGCGGTATAGATATTTCCATGTTCGTACAGATGTCCGTGTAGATATTTCCATGTTCATAGAGATGGCGGTGTAGATATTTCCATGTTTATGCAGATAGCGGTATAGATATTTCCATGTTTATACAGATGGTGGTGTAGATATTTCCATGTTTATAGAGATGGCGGTGTAGATATTTCCATGTTCATACAGATGGCGGTGTAGATATTTCCATGTTTACACAGATGGCAGTGTAGATATTTCCATGTTTACACAGATAGCGGTGAAGACATTTCCATGTTTACACAGATAACTGTGTGGATATTTCCATGTTTATGCAGATAGCAGTGTAGATATTTCCATGTATATACAGATAGCGCTGCAGACATTTCCATGTTTACACAGATAGTTGGGCAGATAATTCCATGTTTATACAGATAGCAGTGTAGATATTTCCATCTTAATACAGATGGCGGTGTAGATATGTCCATGTTTGTACAGACGGCGGTGAAGATATTTCCATGTTCATACAGATGACGGTGTAGATATTTCGAAGTTTATAGAGATAGCGCTGTAGTTATTTCCATATTTATAGAGAAATCTGTGTAGATATTTCCATGTATATTCAGATAGCTGTGTAGATATTTCCAAGTTCATGCAGATAGCGGTGTAGATATTTCCATGTTCATCCAGATTCCGGTGTACATATATCCATGTTCATACAGATGGCGGTGAAAATATTTCCATGTTCATACAGATGGCGGTGTAGGTATTTCCATGTTCATAGAGATGGCGGTGTAGATAATTCCATGTTCATAGAGATGGCGGTGTAGATAATTCCATGTTCATACAAATGGTGGTGTAGATATTTCCATGTTCATAGAGATGGCGGTGTAGATATTTCCATATTTATAGAGATAGCAGTGTAGTTATTTCCATGTTTATAGGGATAGCAGTGTAGATATTTTCATTGATATACAGATAGCTGTGTAGATATTTGCATGTTCATACAGATAGCGGTCTAGTTATTTCCATGTTCGTAAAGATAGCGGTGTAGATATTTCCATGTTCACAGATAGTGGTGTAGATATTTGCATGTTCATTCAGATAGCGTTGTAGATATTTCCATGTTCATACAGATAACGGTGTAGATATTTCCATGTTCATAACGATGGCGGTGTAGATATTTCCATGTTCATACAGTTGGCGGTGTAGTTATTTCCATGTTCATACAGATGGCGGTGTAGATATTTACATGTTCATACAGATGGCGGTGTAGATATTTCCATGTTCTTACTGATGGCAGTGTAGATATTTCCATGTTCATACAGGTGGCGGTGTAGATATTTCCATGTTTATACAGATAGCAGTGTAGTTATTTCCATGTTTATAGAGACAGCTGTGTAGATATTTCCAATGATATGCAGATAGCTGCGTAGATATTTGCATGTTCATACAGATAGCGGTGTAGATATTTCCATGTTCATACAGATAGCGGTGTAGATATTTCCATGTTCATACAGATAGCGGTGTAGGTATTTCCGTGTTCATACAGTTAGCGGTGTAGATATTTCCATGTTCAAACAGAGGACGGTGTAGATATTTCCATGTTTATAGGGATGGCGGTGTAGATATTTTCATGTTTACACAGATGGCGGTGTAGATATTTCCATGTTTACACGGATAGCGGTGTAGACATTTCCATGTTTACACAAATAGCGGTGTGGATATTTCCAGGTTTATGCAGATAGCAGTGTAGATATTTCCATGTTTATACAGATAGCGGTGCGGATATTTCCATGCTTATTCAGATAGCGGTGCGGTTATTTCCATGTTTATACAGATAGTTGCGCAGATATTTCCATGTTTATACAGATAGCGGTGTAGATATTCCCATCTTAATACAGATGGCGATTTAGATATGTCCATGTTCGTACAGATGGCGGTGTAGATATTTCCATGTTCATACAGATGGCGGTGTAGGTATTTCGAAGTTTATAGAGATAGTGCTGTAGTTATTTCCATATTTATAGAGAAATCGGTGTATATATTTCCATGTTCATACAGATGACGGTGTAGATATTTCCATGTTTGTACGGAAGGCAGTGTAGATATTTCCATGTTCATACAGGTGGCGGTGTAGATACTTCCATGTTTATACAGATAGCAGTGTAGGTATTTCCATGTTAATAGAGATAGCTGTGTAGATATTTCCATTGATATACAGATAGAGGTGTAGATATTTGCATGTTCATACAGATAGCGGTGTAGATATTTCCATGTTCGTACTGATAGCGGTGTAGTTATTTCCATGTTCATACAGATAGCGGTGTAGATATTTACATGTTCATACAGATAACGGTGTAGATATTTCCATTTTCATGCAGATAGCGGTGTAGATATTTCCATGTTCATACAGTTAGGGGTGTAGATATTTCCATGTTCATACAGATGGCGGTATAGATATTTCCATGTTCGTACAGATGTCCGTGTAGATATTTCCATGTTCATAGAGATGGCGGTGTAGATATTTCCATGTTTATGCAGATAGCGGTATAGATATTTCCATGTTTATACAGATGGTGGTGTAGATATTTCCATGTTTATAGAGATGGCGGTGTAGATATTTCCATGTTCATACAGATGGCGGTGTAGATATTTCCATGTTTACACAGATGGCGGTGTAGATATTTCCATGTTTACACAGATAGCGGTGAAGACATTTCCATGTTTACACAGATAACTTTGTGGATATTTCCATGTTTATGCAGATAGCAGTGTAGATATTTCCATGTATATACAGATAGCGCTGCAGACATTTCCATGTTTACACAGATAGTTGGGCAGATAATTCCATGTTTATACAGATAGCAGTGTAGATATTTCCATCTTAATACAGATGGCGGTGTAGATATGTCCATGTTTGTACAGACGGCGGTGAAGATATTTCCATGTTCATACAGATGACGGTGTAGATATTTCGAAGTTTATAGAGATAGCGCTGTAGTTATTTCCATATTTATAGAGAAATCTGTGTAGATATTTCCATGTATATTCAGATAGCTGTGTAGATATTTCCAAGTTCATGCAGATAGCGGTGTAGATATTTCCATGTTCATCCAGATTCCGGTGTACATATATCCATGTTCATACAGATGGCGGTGAAAATATTTCCATGTTCATACAGATGGCGGTGTAGGTATTTCCATGTTCATAGAGATGGCGGTGTAGATAATTCCATGTTCATAGAGATGGCGGTGTAGATAATTCCATGTTCATACAAATGGTGGTGTAGATATTTCCATGTTCATAGAGATGGCGGTGTAGATATTTCCATATTTATAGAGATAGCAGTGTAGTTATTTCCATGTTTATAGGGATAGCAGTGTAGATATTTTCATTGATATACAGATAGCTGTGTAGATATTTGCATGTTCATACAGATAGCGGTCTAGTTATTTCCATGTTCGTAAAGATAGCGGTGTAGATATTTCCATGTTCACAGATAGTGGTGTAGATATTTGCATGTTCATTCAGATAGCGTTGTAGATATTTCCATGTTCATACAGATAACGGTGTAGATATTTCCATGTTCATAACGATGGCGGTGTAGATATTTCCATGTTCATACAGTTGGCGGTGTAGTTATTTCCATGTTCATACAGATGGCGGTGTAGATATTTACATGTTCATACAGATGGCGGTGTAGATATTTCCATGTTCTTACTGATGGCAGTGTAGATATTTCCATGTTCATACAGGTGGCGGTGTAGATATTTCCATGTTTATACAGATAGCAGTGTAGTTATTTCCATGTTTATAGAGACAGCTGTGTAGATATTTCCAATGATATGCAGATAGCTGCGTAGATATTTGCATGTTCATACAGATAGCGGTGTAGATATTTCCATGTTCATACAGATAGCGGTGTAGATATTTCCATGTTCATACAGATAGCGGTGTAGGTATTTCCGTGTTCATACAGTTAGCGGTGTAGATATTTCCATGTTCAAACAGAGGACGGTGTAGATATTTCCATGTTTATAGGGATGGCGGTGTAGATATTTTCATGTTTACACAGATGGCGGTGTAGATATTTCCATGTTTACACGGATAGCGGTGTAGACATTTCCATGTTTACACAAATAGCGGTGTGGATATTTCCAGGTTTATGCAGATAGCAGTGTAGATATTTCCATGTTTATACAGATAGCGGTGCGGATATTTCCATGCTTATTCAGATAGCGGTGCGGTTATTTCCATGTTTATACAGATAGTTGCGCAGATATTTCCATGTTTATACAGATAGCGGTGTAGATATTCCCATCTTAATACAGATGGCGATTTAGATATGTCCATGTTCGTACAGATGGCGGTGTAGATATTTCCATGTTCATACAGATGGCGGTGTAGGTATTTCGAAGTTTATAGAGATAGTGCTGTAGTTATTTCCATATTTATAGAGAAATCGGTGTATATATTTCCATGTTCATACAGATGACGGTGTAGATATTTCCATGTTTGTACGGAAGGCAGTGTAGATATTTCCATGTTCATACAGGTGGCGGTGTAGATACTTCCATGTTTATACAGATAGCAGTGTAGGTATTTCCATGTTAATAGAGATAGCTGTGTAGATATTTCCATTGATATACAGATAGAGGTGTAGATATTTGCATGTTCATACAGATAGCGGTGTAGATATTTCCATGTTCGTACTGATAGCGGTGTAGTTATTTCCATGTTCATACAGATAGCGGTGTAGATATTTACATGTTCATACAGATAACGGTGTAGATATTTCCATTTTCATGCAGATAGCGGTGTAGATATTTCCATGTTCATACAGTTAGGGGTGTAGATATTTCCATGTTCATACAGATGGCGGTATAGATATTTCCATGTTCGTACAGATGTCCGTGTAGATATTTCCATGTTCATAGAGATGGCGGTGTAGATATTTCCATGTTTATGCAGATAGCGGTATAGATATTTCCATGTTTATACAGATGGTGGTGTAGATATTTCCATGTTTATAGAGATGGCGGTGTAGATATTTCCATGTTCATACAGATGGCGGTGTAGATATTTCCATGTTTACACAGATGGCGGTGTAGATATTTCCATGTTTACACAGATAGCGGTGAAGACATTTCCATGTTTACACAGATAACTTTGTGGATATTTCCATGTTTATGCAGATAGCAGTGTAGATATTTCCATGTATATACAGATAGCGCTGCAGACATTTCCATGTTTACACAGATAGTTGGGCAGATAATTCCATGTTTATACAGATAGCAGTGTAGATATTTCCATCTTAATACAGATGGCGGTGTAGATATGTCCATGTTTGTACAGATGGCGGTGAAGATATTTCCATGTTCATACAGATGACGGTGTAGATATTTCGAAGTTTATAGAGATAGCGCTGTAGTTATTTCCATATTTATAGAGAAATCTGTGTAGATATTTCCATGTATATTCAGATAGCTGTGTAGATATTTCCAAGTTCATGCAGATAGCGGTGTAGATATTTGCATGTTCATCCAGATTCCGGTGTACATATATCCATGTTCATACAGATGGCGGTGAAAATATTTCCATGTTCATACAGATGGCGGTGTAGGTATTTCCATGTTCATAGAGATGGCGGTGTAGATAATTCCATGTTCATAGAGATGGCGGTGTAGATAATTCCATGTTCATACAAATGGTGGTGTAGATATTTCCATGTTCATAGAGATGGCGGTGTAGATATTTCCATATTTATAGAGATAGCAGTGTAGTTATTTCCATGTTTATAGGGATAGCAGTGTAGATATTTTCATTGATATACAGATAGCTGTGTAGATATTTGCATGTTCATACAGATAGCGGTCTAGTTATTTCCATGTTCGTAAAGATAGCGGTGTAGATATTTCCATGTTCACAGATAGTGGTGTAGATATTTGCATGTTCATTCAGATAGCGTTGTAGATATTTCCATGTTCATACAGATAACGGTGTAGATATTTCCATGTTCATAACGATGGCGGTGTAGATATTTCCATGTTCATAGAGTTGGCGGTGTAGTTATTTCCATGTTCATACAGATGGCGGTGTAGATATTTACATGTTCATACAGATGGCGGTGTAGATATTTCCATGTTCTTACTGATGGCAGTGTAGATATTTCCATGTTCATACAGGTGGCGGTGTAGATATTTCCATGTTTATACAGATAGCAGTGTAGTTATTTCCATGTTTATAGAGACAGCTGTGTAGATATTTCCAATGATATGCAGATAGCTGCGTAGATATTTGCATGTTCATACAGATAGCGGTGTAGATATTTCCATGTTCATACAGATAGCGGTGTAGATATTTCCATGTTCATACAGATAGCGGTGTAGGTATTTCCGTGTTCATACAGTTAGCGGTGTAGATATTTCCATGTTCAAACAGAGGACGGTGTAGATATTTCCATGTTTATAGGGATGGCGGTGTAGATATTTTCATGTTTACACAGATGGCGGTGTAGATATTTCCATGTTTACACGGATAGCGGTGTAGACATTTCCATGTTTACACAAATAGCGGTGTGGATATTTCCAGGTTTATGCAGATAGCAGTGTAGATATTTCCATGTTTTTACAGATAGCGGTGCGGATATTTCCATGCTTATTCAGATAGCGGTGCGGTTATTTCCATGTTTATACAGATAGTTGCGCAGATATTTCCATGTTTATAGAGATAGCGGTGTAGATATTCCCATCTTAATACAGATGGCGATTTAGATATGTCCATGTTCGTACAGATGGCGGTGTAGATATTTCCATGTTCATACAGATGGCGGTGTAGGTATTTCGAAGTTTATAGAGATAGTGCTGTAGTTATTTCCATATTTATAGAGAAATCGGTGTATATATTTCCATGTTCATACAGATGACGGTGTAGATATTTCCATGTTTGTACGGAAGGCAGTGTAGATATTTCCATGTTCATACAGGTGGCGGTGTAGATACTTCCATGTTTATACAGATAGCAGTGTAGGTATTTCCATGTTAATAGAGATAGCTGTGTAGATATTTCCATTGATATACAGATAGCGGTGTAGATATTTGCATGTTCATACAGATAGCGGTGTAGATATTTCCATGTTCGTACTGATAGCGGTGTAGTTATTTCCATGTTCATACAGATAGCGGTGTAGATATTTACATGTTCATACAGATAACGGTGTAGATATTTCCATTTTCATGCAGATAGCGGTGTAGATATTTCCATGTTCATACAGTTAGCGGTGTAGATATTTCCATGTTCATACAGATGGCGGTGTAGATATTTACATGTTCATACAGATGGCGGTATAGATATTTCCATGTTCGTACAGATGGCCGTGTAGATATTTCCATGTTTATGCAGATAGCGGTATAGATATTTCCATGTTTATACAGATGGTGGTGTAGATATTTCCATGTTTATAGAGATGGCGGTGTAGATATTTCCATGTTCATACAGATGGCGGTGTAGATATTTCCATGTTTACACAGATGGCGGTGTAGATATTTCCATGTTTACACAGGTAGAGGTGAAGACATTTCCATGTTTACACAGATAACTTTGTGGATATTTCCATGTTTATGCAGATAGCAGTGTAGATATTTCCATGTATATACAGATAGCGGTGCAGACATTTCCATGTTTACACAGATAGTTGGGCAGATAATTCCATGTTTATACAGATAGCAGTGTAGATATTTCCATCTTAATACAGATGGCGGTGTAGATATGTCCATGTTTGTACAGACGGCGGTGAAGATATTTCCATGTTCATACAGATGACGGTGTAGATATTTCGAAGTTTATAGAGATAGCGCTGTAGTTATTTCCATATTTATAGAGAAATCTGTGTAGATATTTCCATGTATATTCAGATAGCTGTGTAGATATTTCCAAGTTCATGCAGATAGCGGTGTAGATATTTCCATGTTCATCCAGATGCCGGTGTACATATATCCATGTTCATACAGATGGCGGTGAAAATATTTCCATGTTCATACAGATGGCGGTGTAGGTATTTCCATGTTCATAGAGATGGCGGTGTAGATAATTCCATGTTCATAGAGATGGCGGTGTAGATAATTCCATGTTCATACAAATGGTGGTGTAGATATTTCCATGTTCATAGAGATGGCGGGGTAGATATTTCCAAATTTATAGAGATAGCAGTGTAGTTATTTCCATGTTTATAGGGATAGCAGTGTAGATATTTTCATTGATATACAGATAGCTGTGTAGATATTTGCATGTTCATACAGATAGCGGTCTAGTTATTTCCATGTTCGTAAAGATAGCGGTGTAGATATTTCCATGTTCACAGATAGTGGTGTAGATATTTGCATGTTCATTCAGATAGCGTTGTAGATATTTCCATGTTCATACAGATAGCGGTGTACATATTTCCATGTTCATACAGTTAGCTGTGTAGATATTTCCATGCTCATACAGATGGCGGTGTAGATATCTCCATGTTCATACAGATGGCGGTGTAGATATTTCCATGTTCATACAGATGGCGGTGTAGATATTTCCATGTTCATACAGATAGCGGTGTAGATATTTCCATGTTCATACAGATAACGGTGTAGGTATTTCCATGTTCATAACGATGGCGGTGTAGATATTTCCATGTTCATACAGTTGGCGGTGCAGATATTTCCATGTTCATACAGATGGCGGTGTAGATATTTACATGTTCATACAGATGGCGGTGTAGATATTTCCATGTTCTTACTGATGGCAGTGTAGATATTTCCATGTTCATACAGGTGGCGGTGTAGATATTTCCATGTTTATACAGATAGCAGGGTAGCTATTTCCATGTTTATAGAGACAGCTGTGTAGATATTTCCAATGATATGCAGATAGCTGCGTAGATATTTGCATGTTCATACAGATAGCGGTGTAGATATTTCCATGTTCATACAGATAGCGGTGTAGATATTTCCATGTTCATACAGATGGCGGTGTAAATATTTCCATGTTCATACAGATAGCGGTGTAGATATTTCCATGTTCATACCAATAGCTTTGTAGACATTTCCATGTTCATACAGTTAGCGGTGTAGATATTTCCATGTTCATACAGATGGCGGTGTAGATATTTACATGATCATACAGATGGCGGTGTAGATATTTCCATGTTCGTACGGATGGCAGTGTAGATATTTATATGTTCATACAGGTTTCGGTGTAGATATTTCCATGTTCATACAGGTAGCTGGTTAGATATTTCCATGTTCATATAGTTAGCGGTGTAGATATTTCCATGTTCATACAGATGGCGGTGTAGATATTTACATGTTCATACAGATGGCGGTGTAGATATTTACATGTTCATACAGATGGCGGTGTAGATATTTACATGATCATACAGATGACGGTGTAGATATTTCCATGTTTGTACGGAAGGCAGTGTAGATATTTCCATGTTCATACAGGTGGCGGTGTAGATACTTCCATGTTTATACAGATAGCAGTGTAGGTATTTCCATGTTAATAGAGATAGCTGTGTAGATATTTCCATTGATATACAGATAGCGGTGTAGATATTTGCATGTTCATACAGATAGCGGTGTAGATATTTCCATGTTCGTACTGATAGCGGTGTAGTTATTTCCATGTTCATACAGATAGCGGTGTAGATATTTACATGTTCATACAGATAACGGTGTAGATATTTCCATTTTCATGCAGATAGCGGTGTAGATATTTCCATGTTCATACAGTTAGCGGTGTAGATATTTCCATGTTCATACAGATGGCGGTGTAGATATTTACATGTTCATACAGATGGCGGTATAGATATTTCCATGTTCGTACAGATGGCCGTGTAGATATTTCCATGTTCATAGAGATGGCGGTGTAGATATTTCCATGTTTATGCAGATAGCGGTATAGATATTTCCATGTTTATACAGATGGTGGTGTAGATATTTCCATGTTTATAGAGATGGCGGTGTAGATATTTCCATGTTCATACAGATGGCGGTGTAGATATTTCCATGTTTACACAGATGGCGGTGTAGATATTTCCATGTTTACACAGGTAGCGGTGAAGACATTTCCATGTTTACACAGATAACTTTGTGGATATTTCCATGTTTATGCAGATAGCAGTGTAGATATTTCCATGTATATACAGATAGGGGTGCAGACATTTCCATGTTTACACAGATAGTTTGGCAGATAATTCCATGTTTATACAGATAGCAGTGTAGATATTTCCATCTTAATACAGATGGCGGTGTAGATATGTCCATGTTTGTACAGATGGCGGTGAAGATATTTCCATGTTCATACAGATGACGGTGTAGATATTTCGAAGTTTATAGAGATAGCGCTGTAGTTATTTCCATATTTATAGAGAAATCTGTGTAGATATTTCCATGTATATTCAGATAGCTGTGTAGATATTTCCAAGTTCATGCAGATAGCGGTGTAGATATTTCCATGTTCATCCAGATTCCGGTGTACATATATCCATGTTCATACAGATGGCGGTGAAAATATTTCCATGTTCATACAGATGGCGGTGTAGGTATTTCCATGTTCATAGAGATGGCGGTGTAGATAATTCCATGTTCATAGAGATGGCGGTGTAGATAATTCCATGTTCATACAAATGGTGGTGTAGATATTTCCATGTTCATAGAGATGGCGGGGTAGATATTTCCAAATTTATAGAGATAGCAGTGTAGTTATTTCCATGTTTATAGGGATAGCAGTGTAGATATTTTCATTGATATACAGATAGCTGTGTAGATATTTGCATGTTCATACAGATAGCGGTCTAGTTATTTCCATGTTCGTAAAGATAGCGGTGTAGATATTTCCATGTTCACAGTTAGTGGTGTAGATAATTGCATGTTCATTCAGATAGCGTTGTAGATATTTCCATGTTCATACAGATAGCGGTGTACATATTTCCATGTTCATACAGTTAGCTGTGTAGATATTTCCATGCTCATACAGATGGCGGTGTAGATATCTCCATGTTCATACAGATGGCGGTGTAGATATTTCCATGTTCATACAGATGGCGGTGTAGATATTTCCATGTTCATACAGATAGCGGTGTAGATATTTCCATGTTCATACAGATAACGGTGTAGATATTTCCATGTTCATAACGATGGCGGTGTAGATATTTCCATGTTCATACAGTTGGCGGTGCAGATATTTCCATGTTCATACAGATGGCGGTGTAGATATTTACATGTTCATACAGATGGCGGTGTAGATATTTCCATGTTCTTACTGATGGCAGTGTAGATATTTCCATGTTCATACAGGTGGCGGTGTAGATATTTCCATGTTTATACAGATAGCAGGGTAGCTATTTCCATGTTTATAGAGACAGCTGTGTAGATATTTCCAATGATATGCAGATAGCTGCGTAGATATTTGCATGTTCATACAGATAGCGGTGTAGATATTTCCATGTTCATACAGATAGCGGTGTAGATATTTCCATGTTCATACAGATGGCGGTGTAAATATTTCCATGTTCATACAGATAGCGGTGTAGATATTTCCATGTTCATACCAATAGCTTTGTAGACATTTCCATGTTCATACAGTTAGCGGTGTAGATATTTCCATGTTCATACAGATGGCGGTGTAGATATTTACATGATCATACAGATGGCGGTGTAGATATTTCCATGTTCGTACGGATGGCAGTGTAGATATTTATATGTTCACACAGGTTTCGGTGTAGATATTTCCATGTTCATACAGGTAGCTGGTTAGATATTTCCATGTTCGTACAGATAGCGGTGTACATATTTCCATGTTCATACAGATGGTGGTGTAGATATTTACATGTTCATACAGCTGGCATTAGAGATATTTCCATGTTCATACAGATGGAGGTGTAGATATTTCCATGTTCATAGAGATGGCGGTGTAGATATTTCCATGTTCATACAAATGGCGGTGTAGATATTTCCATATTTATACAGATAGCAGTGTAGTTATTTCCATGTTTATAGAGATAGCAGTGTAGATATTTCCATTGATATACAGATAGCTGTGTAGATATTTGCATGTTCATACAGATAGTGGTGTAGATATTTCCGTGTTCATACAGATAACAGTGTAGATATTTCCATGTTCATACAGATAGCGGTGTAGATATTTCCATGTTCATACAGATAGCGGTGTAGATATTTCCATGTTCATACAGATAGCGGTGTAGATATTTCCATGTTCATACAGTTAGCGGTGTAGGTATTTCCATGTTCATACAGATGGCGGTGTAGATATTTACATGTTCATACAGATGGCGGTGTAGATATTTCCATGTTCATACAGATTGCGGTGTAGAGATTTCCATGTTCATACAGATGGCGGTGTAGATATTTACATGTTCATAGAGATGGCGGTGTAGATATTTCCATGTTCGTACGGATGGCAGTGTAGATATTTTCATGTTCATACAGGTGGCGGTGCAGATATTTCCATGTTCATACAGATAGCAGTGTAGTTATTTCCATGTTTATAGAGATAGCAGTGTATACATTTCCATTGATATACAGATAGCTGTGTAGATATTTGCATGGTCACACTGATAGCAGTGTACATATTTCCATGTTCGTACAGATAGCGGTGTAGATATTTCAATGTTCATACAGATAGCGGTGTAGATATTTCCATGTTCATACAGATAACGGTGTAGATATTCCCATGTTCATACAGATAGCGGTGTAGATATTTCCATGTTCATACAGTTGGCGGTGTAGATATTTCCATGTTCATAGAGATGGCGGTGTAGATATTTCCATGTTCATACAAATGGCAGTGTAGATATTTCCATCTTCATAGAGATGGCGGTGTAGATATTTCCATATTTATACAGATAGCAGTGTAGTTATTTCCATGTTTATAGAGATAGAAGTGTAGATATTTCCATAGATATACAGATAGCTGTGTAGATATTTGCATGTTCATACAGATAGCGGTATAGATATTTCCATGTTTATACAGATGGTGGTGTAGATATTTCCATGTTTATAGAGATGGAGGTCTAGATATTTCCATGTTTACAGAGATAGTGGTGTAGTTATTTCCAAGTTTATAGAGACAGCGTTGTAGATATTTCCATGTTTTTACAGATAGCTGTGAAGATATTTCCATGTTTATACAGATAGCGGTGTAGATATTTCCATGTTTATACAGATAGCAGTGTAGATATTTCCATGTTTATAGAGATAGTGGTGTAGATAATTTCAATTTTATACAGACAGCAGTGTAGATATTTCCAAGTTCATACAGATAGCGGTGTAGATATTTCCACGTTTATAGAGATGGCGGTGTAGATATTTCCATGTTCATACAGATGGCGGTGTAGATATTTCCATGTTTATAGGGATGGCGGTGTAGATATTTCCATGTTCATACAGATAACGGTGTAGATATTTCCATGTTCATACATATAGCGGTGTAGATATTTCCATGTTCATATAGATAGCGGTGTAGATATTTCCATGTTCATACAGATGGCGGTGTAGATATTTCCATGTTCGTACGGATGGCAGTGTAGATATTTCCATGTTCATAGAGATGGCGGTGTAGATATTTCCATGTTTATGCATATAGCAGTGTAGTTATTTCCATGTTTATAGAGATACCAGTGTGGATATTTCCATTGATATAGAGATAGCTGTGTAGATATTTGCATATTCATACAGATAGCGGTGTAGATATTTCCATGTTCATACAGATAGCGGTGTAGATATTTCCATGTTCATACAGATAGCGGTGTAGATATTTCCATGTTGATACAGAAAGCGGTGTAGATATTTCCATGTTCATACAGATAGCGGTGTAGATATTTCCATGTTCATACAGTTAGCGGTGTAGGTATTTCCATGTTCATACAGATGGCGGTGTAGATATTTACATGATCATACAGATGGCGGTGTAGATATTTCCATGTTCATACAGATTGCTGTGTAGAGATTTCCATGTTCATACAGATATCGGTGTAGATATTTCCATGTTCATACAGATAGCGGTGTAGATATTTCCATGTTCATACCAATAGCGGTGTAGACATTTCCATGTTCATACAGTTAGCGGTGTAGATATTTCCATGTTCATACAGATGGCGGTGTAGATATTTACATGTTCATACAGATGGCGGTGTAGATATTTCCATGTTCATACGGATGGCAGTGTAGATATTTTCATGTTCATACAGGTGGCGGTGCAGATATTTCCATGTTTACAGATAGCAGTGTAGTTATTTCCATGTTTATAGAGATAGCAGTGTATACATTTCCATTGATATACAGATAGCTGTGTAGATATTTGCATGGTCACACTGATAGCGGTGTACATATTTCCATGTTCATACAGATAACGGTGTAGATATTTCCATGTTCAGACAGATAGCGGTGTAGATATTTCCATGTTCGTACAGTTAGCGGTGTAGATATTTCCATGTTCATAGAGATGGCGGTGTAGATATTTCCATGTTCATACAAATGTCGGTGTAGATATTTCCATCTTCATAGAGATGGCGGTGTAGATATTTCCATATTTATACAGAAAGCAGTGTAGTTATTTCCATGTTTATAGAGATAGCAGTGTAGATATTTCCATTGATATACAGATAGCTGTGTAGATATTTGCATGTTCATACAGATAGCGGTATAGATATTTCCATGTTTATACAGATGGTGGTGTAGATATATCCATGTTTATAGATATGGAGGTCTAGATATTTCCATGTTTACAGAGATAGTGGTGTAGTTATTTCCAAGTTTATAGAGACAGCGTTGTAGATATTTCCATGTTTATACAGATAGCGGTGTAGATATTTCCATGTTTATACAGATAGCCGTGTAGATATTCCCATGTTTATAGAGATAGCGGTGTAGATAATTTCAATTTTATACAGAGAGCAGTGTAGATATTTCCAAGTTCATACAGATAGCGGTGTAGATATTTCCACATTTATAGAGATGGCGATGTAGATATTTCCATGTTCATACAGATGGCGGTGTAGATATTTCCATGTTTATAGGGATGGCGGTGTAGATATTTCCATGTTCAAACAGATAACGGTGTAGATATTTCCATGTTCATACATATAGCGGTGTAGATATTTCCATGTTCATACTGATTGCGGTGTAGATATTTCCATGTTCATACAGATGGCGGTGTAGATATTTCCATGTTCGTACGGATGGCAGTGTAGATATTTCCATGTTCATAGAGATGGCGGTGTAGATATTTCCATGTTTATACAGATAGCAGTGTAGTTATTTCCATGTTTATAGAGATACCAGTGTGGATATTTCCATTGATATACAGACAGCTGTGTAGATATTTGCATGTTCATACAGATAGTGGTGTAGATATTTCAATGTTCATACAGATAACAGTGTAGATATTTCCATGTTCATACAGATAGCGGTGTAGATATTTCCATGTTCATTCAGATAGCGGTTTAGATATTTCCATGATGATACAGATAGCGGTGTAGATATTTCCATGTTCATACAGATAGCGGTGTAGATATTTCCATGTTCATACAGTTAGCGGTGTAGTTATTTCCATGTTCATACAGATGGCGGTGTAGATATTTCCATGTTCATACAGGTGGCGGTGTAGATATTTCCATGTTCATACAGATTGCTGTGTAGAGATTTCCATGTTCATACAGATATCGGTGTAGATATTTCCATGTTCATACAGATAGCGGTGTAGATATTTCCATGTTCATACCAATAGCGGTGTAGACATTTCCATGTTCATACAGTTAGCGGTGTAGATATTTCCATGTTCATACAGATGGCGGTGTAGATATTTACATGTTCATACAGATGGCCGTGTAGATATTTCCATGTTCATACGGATGGCAGTGTAGATATTTTCATGTTCATACAGGTGGCGGTGCAGATATTTCCATGTTTATACAGATAGCAGTGTAGTTATTTCCATGTTTATAGAGATAGCAGTGTATACATTTCCATTGATATACAGATAGCTGTGTAGATATTTGCATGGTCACACTGATAGCGGTGTATATATTTCCATGTTCGTACAGATAGCGGTGTAGATATTTCCATGTTAATACAGATAGCGGTGTAGATATTTCCATGTTCATACAGATAACGGTGTAGATATTTCCATGTTCAGACAGATAGCGGTGTGTATATTTCCATGTTCGTACAGTTAGCGGTGTAGATATTTCCATGTTCATAGAGATGGCGGTGTAGATATTTCCATGTTCATACAAATGTCGGTGTAGATATTTCCATCTTCATAGAGATGGCGGTGTAGATATTTCCATATTTATACAGAAAGCAGTGTAGTTATTTCCATGTTTATAGAGATAGCAGTGTAGATATTTCCATTGATATACAGATAGCTGTGTAGATATTTCCATGTTCATACAAATGGCGGTGTAGATATTTCCATCTTCATAGAGATGGCGGTGTAGATATTTCCATGTTCATACAGATAACGTTGTAGATATTTCCATGTTTATACAGATGGTGGTGTAGATATTTCCATGTTTATAGATATGGAGGTCTAGATATTTCCATGTTTACAGAGATAGTGGTGTAGTTATTTCCAAGTTTATAGAGACAGCGTTGTAGATATTTCCATGTTTATACAGATAGCGGTGTAGATATTTCCATGTTTATACAGATAGCAGTGTAGATATTCCCATGTTTATAGAGATAGCGGTGTAGATAATTTCAATTTTATACAGAGAGCAGTGTAGATATTTCCAAGTTCATACAGATAGCGGTGTAGATATTTCCATGTTCATACAGTTGGCGGTGTAGATATTTCCATGTTCATAGAGATGGCGGTGTAGATATTTCCATGTTCATACAAATGGCGGTGTAGATATTTCCATCTTCATAGAGATGGCGGTGTAGATATTTCCATATTTATACAGATAGCAGTGTAGTTATTTCCATGTTTATACAGATAGCAGTGTAGATATTTCCATAGATATACAGATAGCTGTGTAGATATTTGCATGTTCATACAGATAGCGGTATAGATATTTCCATGTTTATACAGATGGTGGTGTAGATATTTCCATGTTTATAGAGATGGAGGTCTAGATATTTCCATGTTTACAGAGATAGTGGTGTAGTTATTTCCAAGTTTATAGAGACAGCGTTGTAGATATTTCCATGTTTTTACAGATAGCTGTGAAGATATTTCCATGTTTATACAGATAGCGGTGTAGATATTTCCATGTTTATACAGATAGCAGTGTAGATATTTCCATGTTTATAGAGATAGTGGTGTAGATAATTTCAATTTTATACAGACAGCAGTGTAGATATTTCCAAGTTCATACAGATAGCGGTGTAGATATTTCCACGTTTATAGAGATGGCGGTGTAGATATTTCCATGTTCATACAGATGGCGGTGTAGATAATTCCATGTTCATACAAATGGTGGTGTAGATATTTCCATGTTCATAGAGATGGCGGGGTAGATATTTCCAAATTTATAGAGATAGCAGTGTAGTTATTTCCATGTTTATAGGGATAGCAGTGTAGATATTTTCATTGATATACAGATAGCTGTGTAGATATTTGCATGTTCATACAGATAGCGGTCTAGTTATTTCCATGTTCCTAAAGATAGCGGTGTAGATATTTCCATGTTCACAGATAGTGGTGTAGATATTTGCATGTTCATTCAGATAGCGTTGTAGATATTTCCATGTTCATACAGATAGCGGTGTACATATTTCCATGTTCATACAGTTAGCTGTGTAGATATTTCCATGCTCATACAGATGGCGGTGTAGATATCTCCATGTTCATACAGATGGCGGTGTAGATATTTCCATGTTCATACAGATGGCGGTGTAGATATTTCCATGTTCATACAGATAGCGGTGTAGATATTTCCATGTTCATACAGATAACGGTGTAGGTATTTCCATGTTCATAACGATGGCGGTGTAGATATTTCCATGTTCATACAGTTGGCGGTGCAGATATTTCCATGTTCATACAGATGGCGGTGTAGATATTTACATGTTCATACAGATGGCGGTGTAGATATTTCCATGTTCTTACTGATGGCAGTGTAGATATTTCCATGTTCATACAGGTGGCGGTGTAGATATTTCCATGTTTATACAGATAGCAGGGTAGCTATTTCCATGTTTATAGAGACAGCTGTGTAGATATTTCCAATGATATGCAGATAGCTGTGTAGATATTTGCATGTTCATACAGATAGCGGTGTAGATATTTCCATGTTCATACAGATAGCGGTGTAGATATTTCCATGTTCATACAGATGGCGGTGTAAATATTTCCATGTTCATACAGATAGCGGTGTAGATATTTCCATGTTCATACCAATAGCTTTGTAGACATTTCCATGTTCATACAGTTAGCGGTGTAGATATTTCCATGTTCATACAGATGGCGGTGTAGATATTTACATGATCATACAGATGGCGGTGTAGATATTTCCATGTTCGTACGGATGGCAGTGTAGATATTTATATGTTCATACAGGTTTCGGTGTAGATATTTCCATGTTCATACAGGTAGCTGGTTAGATATTTCCATGTTCATATAGTTAGCGGTGTAGATATTTCCATGTTCATACAGATGGCGGTGTAGATATTTACATGTTCATACAGATGGCGGTGTAGATATTTACATGTTCATACAGATGGCGGTGTAGATATTTACATGATCATACAGATGACGGTGTAGATATTTCCATGTTTGTACGGAAGGCAGTGTAGATATTTCCATGTTCATACAGGTGGCGGTGTAGATACTTCCATGTTTATACAGATAGCAGTGTAGGTATTTCCATGTTAATAGAGATAGCTGTGTAGATATTTCCATTGATATACAGATAGCGGTGTAGATATTTGCATGTTCATACAGATAGCGGTGTAGATATTTCCATGTTCGTACTGATAGCGGTGTAGTTATTTCCATGTTCATACAGATAGCGGTGTAGATATTTACATGTTCATACAGATAACGGTGTAGATATTTCCATTTTCATGCAGATAGCGGTGTAGATATTTCCATGTTCATACAGTTAGCGGTGTAGATATTTCCATGTTCATACAGATGGCGGTGTAGATATTTACATGTTCATACAGATGGCGGTATAGATATTTCCATGTTCGTACAGATGGCCGTGTAGATATTTCCATGTTCATAGAGATGGCGGTGTAGATATTTCCATGTTTATGCAGATAGCGGTATAGATATTTCCATGTTTATACAGATGGTGGTGTAGATATTTCCATGTTTATAGAGATGGCGGTGTAGATATTTCCATGTTCATACAGATGGCGGTGTAGATATTTCCATGTTTACACAGATGGCGGTGTAGATATTTCCATGTTTACACAGGTAGCGGTGAAGACATTTCCATGTTTACACAGATAACTTTGTGGATATTTCCATGTTTATGCAGATAGCAGTGTAGATATTTCCATGTATATACAGATAGGGGTGCAGACATTTCCATGTTTACACAGATAGTTGGGCAGATAATTCCATGTTTATACAGATAGCAGTGTAGATATTTCCATCTTAATACAGATGGCGGTGTAGATATGTCCATGTTTGTACAGATGGCGGTGAAGATATTTCCATGTTCATACAGATGACGGTGTAGATATTTCGAAGTTTATAGAGATAGCGCTGTAGTTATTTCCATATTTATAGAGAAATCTGTGTAGATATTTCCATGTATATTCAGATAGCTGTGTAGATATTTCCAAGTTCATGCAGATAGCGGTGTAGATATTTCCATGTTCATCCAGATTCCGGTGTACATATATCCATGTTCATACAGATGGCGGTGAAAATATTTCCATGTTCATACAGATGGCGGTGTAGGTATTTCCATGTTCATAGAGATGGCGGTGTAGATAATTCCATGTTCATAGAGATGGCGGTGTAGATAATTCCATGTTCATACAAATGGTGGTGTAGATATTTCCATGTTCATAGAGATGGCGGGGTAGATATTTCCAAATTTATAGAGATAGCAGTGTAGTTATTTCCATGTTTATAGGGATAGCAGTGTAGATATTTTCATTGATATACAGATAGCTGTGTAGATATTTGCATGTTCATACAGATAGCGGTCTAGTTATTTCCATGTTCGTAAAGATAGCGGTGTAGATATTTCCATGTTCACAGTTAGTGGTGTAGATAATTGCATGTTCATTCAGATAGCGTTGTAGATATTTCCATGTTCATACAGATAGCGGTGTACATATTTCCATGTTCATACAGTTAGCTGTGTAGATATTTCCATGCTCATACAGATGGCGGTGTAGATATCTCCATGTTCATACAGATGGCGGTGTAGATATTTCCATGTTCATACAGATGGCGGTGTAGATATTTCCATGTTCATACAGATAGCGGTGTAGATATTTCCATGTTCATACAGATAACGGTGTAGATATTTCCATGTTCATAACGATGGCGGTGTAGATATTTCCATGTTCATACAGTTGGCGGTGCAGATATTTCCATGTTCATACAGATGGCGGTGTAGATATTTACATGTTCATACAGATGGCGGTGTAGATATTTCCATGTTCTTACTGATGGCAGTGTAGATATTTCCATGTTCATACAGGTGGCGGTGTAGATATTTCCATGTTTATACAGATAGCAGGGTAGCTATTTCCATGTTTATAGAGACAGCTGTGTAGATATTTCCAATGATATGCAGATAGCTGCGTAGATATTTGCATGTTCATACAGATAGCGGTGTAGATATTTCCATGTTCATACAGATAGCGGTGTAGATATTTCCATGTTCATACAGATGGCGGTGTAAATATTTCCATGTTCATACAGATAGCGGTGTAGATATTTCCATGTTCATACCAATAGCTTTGTAGACATTTCCATGTTCATACAGTTAGCGGTGTAGATATTTCCATGTTCATACAGATGGCGGTGTAGATATTTACATGATCATACAGATGGCGGTGTAGATATTTCCATGTTCGTACGGATGGCAGTGTAGATATTTATATGTTCACACAGGTTTCGGTGTAGATATTTCCATGTTCATACAGGTAGCTGGTTAGATATTTCCATGTTCGTACAGATAGCGGTGTACATATTTCCATGTTCATACAGATGGTGGTGTAGATATTTACATGTTCATACAGCTGGCATTAGAGATATTTCCATGTTCATACAGATGGAGGTGTAGATATTTCCATGTTCATAGAGATGGCGGTGTAGATATTTCCATGTTCATACAAATGGCGGTGTAGATATTTCCATATTTATACAGATAGCAGTGTAGTTATTTCCATGTTTATAGAGATAGCAGTGTAGATATTTCCATTGATATACAGATAGCTGTGTAGATATTTGCATGTTCATACAGATAGTGGTGTAGATATTTCCGTGTTCATACAGATAACAGTGTAGATATTTCCATGTTCATACAGATAGCGGTGTAGATATTTCCATGTTCATACAGATAGCGGTGTAGATATTTCCATGTTCATACAGATAGCGGTGTAGATATTTCCATGTTCATACAGTTAGCGGTGTAGGTATTTCCATGTTCATACAGATGGCGGTGTAGATATTTACATGTTCATACAGATGGCGGTGTAGATATTTCCATGTTCATACAGATTGCGGTGTAGAGATTTCCATGTTCATACAGATGGCGGTGTAGATATTTACATGTTCATAGAGATGGCGGTGTAGATATTTCCATGTTCGTACGGATGGCAGTGTAGATATTTTCATGTTCATACAGGTGGCGGTGCAGATATTTCCATGTTCATACAGATAGCAGTGTAGTTATTTCCATGTTTATAGAGATAGCAGTGTATACATTTCCATTGATATACAGATAGCTGTGTAGATATTTGCATGGTCACACTGATAGCAGTGTACATATTTCCATGTTCGTACAGATAGCGGTGTAGATATTTCAATGTTCATACAGATAGCGGTGTAGATATTTCCATGTTCATACAGATAACGGTGTAGATATTCCCATGTTCATACAGATAGCGGTGTAGATATTTCCATGTTCATACAGTTGGCGGTGTAGATATTTCCATGTTCATAGAGATGGCGGTGTAGATATTTCCATGTTCATACAAATGGCAGTGTAGATATTTCCATCTTCATAGAGATGGCGGTGTAGATATTTCCATATTTATACAGATAGCAGTGTAGTTATTTCCATGTTTATAGAGATAGAAGTGTAGATATTTCCATAGATATACAGATAGCTGTGTAGATATTTGCATGTTCATACAGATAGCGGTATAGATATTTCCATGTTTATACAGATGGTGGTGTAGATATTTCCATGTTTATAGAGATGGAGGTCTAGATATTTCCATGTTTACAGAGATAGTGGTGTAGTTATTTCCAAGTTTATAGAGACAGCGTTGTAGATATTTCCATGTTTTTACAGATAGCTGTGAAGATATTTCCATGTTTATACAGATAGCGGTGTAGATATTTCCATGTTTATACAGATAGCAGTGTAGATATTTCCATGTTTATAGAGATAGTGGTGTAGATAATTTCAATTTTATACAGACAGCAGTGTAGATATTTCCAAGTTCATACAGATAGCGGTGTAGATATTTCCACGTTTATAGAGATGGCGGTGTAGATATTTCCATGTTCATACAGATGGCGGTGTAGATATTTCCATGTTTATAGGGATGGCGGTGTAGATATTTCCATGTTCATACAGATAACGGTGTAGATATTTCCATGTTCATACATATAGCGGTGTAGATATTTCCATGTTCATATAGATAGCGGTGTAGATATTTCCATGTTCATACAGATGGCGGTGTAGATATTTCCATGTTCGTACGGATGGCAGTGTAGATATTTCCATGTTCATAGAGATGGCGGTGTAGATATTTCCATGTTTATGCATATAGCAGTGTAGTTATTTCCATGTTTATAGAGATACCAGTGTGGATATTTCCATTGATATAGAGATAGCTGTGTAGATATTTGCATATTCATACAGATAGCGGTGTAGATATTTCCATGTTCATACAGATAGCGGTGTAGATATTTCCATGTTCATACAGATAGCGGTGTAGATATTTCCATGTTGATACAGAAAGCGGTGTAGATATTTCCATGTTCATACAGATAGCGGTGTAGATATTTCCATGTTCATACAGTTAGCGGTGTAGGTATTTCCATGTTCATACAGATGGCGGTGTAGATATTTACATGATCATACAGATGGCGGTGTAGATATTTCCATGTTCATACAGATTGCTGTGTAGAGATTTCCATGTTCATACAGATATCGGTGTAGATATTTCCATGTTCATACAGATAGCGGTGTAGATATTTCCATGTTCATACCAATAGCGGTGTAGACATTTCCATGTTCATACAGTTAGCGGTGTAGATATTTCCATGTTCATACAGATGGCGGTGTAGATATTTACATGTTCATACAGATGGCGGTGTAGATATTTCCATGTTCATACGGATGGCAGTGTAGATATTTTCATGTTCATACAGGTGGCGGTGCAGATATTTCCATGTTTACAGATAGCAGTGTAGTTATTTCCATGTTTATAGAGATAGCAGTGTATACATTTCCATTGATATACAGATAGCTGTGTAGATATTTGCATGGTCACACTGATAGCGGTGTAGATATTTCCATGTTCATACAGATAACGGTGTAGATATTTCCATGTTCAGACAGATAGCGGTGTAGATATTTCCATGTTCGTACAGTTAGCGGTGTAGATATTTCCATGTTCATAGAGATGGCGGTGTAGATATTTCCATGTTCATACAAATGTCGGTGTAGATATTTCCATCTTCATAGAGATGGCGGTGTAGATATTTCCATATTTATACAGAAAGCAGTGTAGTTATTTCCATGTTTATAGAGATAGCAGTGTAGATATTTCCATTGATATACAGATAGCTGTGTAGATATTTGCATGTTCATACAGATAGCGGTATAGATATTTCCATGTTTATACAGATGGTGGTGTAGATATATCCATGTTTATAGATATGGAGGTCTAGATATTTCCATGTTTACAGAGATAGTGGTGTAGTTATTTCCAAGTTTATAGAGACAGCGTTGTAGATATTTCCATGTTTATACAGATAGCGGTGTAGATATTTCCATGTTTATACAGATAGCCGTGTAGATATTCCCATGTTTATAGAGATAGCGGTGTAGATAATTTCAATTTTATACAGAGAGCAGTGTAGATATTTCCAAGTTCATACAGATAGCGGTGTAGATATTTCCACATTTATAGAGATGGCGATGTAGATATTTCCATGTTCATACAGATGGCGGTGTAGATATTTCCATGTTTATAGGGATGGCGGTGTAGATATTTCCATGTTCAAACAGATAACGGTGTAGATATTTCCATGTTCATACATATAGCGGTGTAGATATTTCCATGTTCATACTGATTGCGGTGTAGATATTTCCATGTTCATACAGATGGCGGTGTAGATATTTCCATGTTCGTACGGATGGCAGTGTAGATATTTCCATGTTCATAGAGATGGCGGTGTAGATATTTCCATGTTTATACAGATAGCAGTGTAGTTATTTCCATGTTTATAGAGATACCAGTGTGGATATTTCCATTGATATACAGACAGCTGTGTAGATATTTGCATGTTCATACAGATAGTGGTGTAGATATTTCCATGTTCATACAGATAACAGTGTAGATATTTCCATGTTCATACAGATAGCGGTGTAGATATTTCCATGTTCATACAGATAGCGGTGTAGATATTTCCATGATGATACAGATAGCGGTGTAGATATTTCCATGTTCATACAGATAGCGGTGTAGATATTTCCATGTTCATACAGTTAGCGGTGTAGTTATTTCCATGTTCATACAGATGGCGGTGTAGATATTTCCATGTTCATACAGGTGGCGGTGTAGATATTTCCATGTTCATACAGATTGCTGTGTAGAGATTTCCATGTTCATACAGATATCGGTGTAGATATTTCCATGTTCATACAGATAGCGGTGTAGATATTTCCATGTTCATACCAATAGCGGTGTAGACATTTCCATGTTCATACAGTTAGCGGTGTAGATATTTCCATGTTCATACAGATGGCGGTGTAGATATTTACATGTTCATACAGATGGCGGTGTAGATATTTCCATGTTCATACGGATGGCAGTGTAGATATTTTCATGTTCATACAGGTGGCGGTGGAGATATTTCCATGTTTATACAGATAGCAGTGTAGTTATTTCCATGTTTATAGAGATAGCAGTGTATACATTTCCATTGATATACAGATAGCTGTGTAGATATTTGCATGGTCACACTGATAGCGGTGTATATATTTCCATGTTCGTACAGATAGCGGTGTAGATATTTCCATGTTCATACAGATAGCGGTGTAGATATTTCCATGTTCATACAGATAACGGTGTAGATATTTCCATGTTCAGACAGATAGCGGTGTGTATATTTCCATGTTCGTACAGTTAGCGGTGTAGATATTTCCATGTTCATAGAGATGGCGGTGTAGATATTTCCATGTTCATACAAATGTCGGTGTAGATATTTCCATCTTCATAGAGATGGCGGTGTAGATATTTCCATATTTATACAGAAAGCAGTGTAGTTATTTCCATGTTTATAGAGATAGCAGTGTAGATATTTCCATTGATATACAGATAGCTGTGTAGATATTTCCATGTTCATACAAATGGCGGTGTAGATATTTCCATCTTCATAGAGATGGCGGTGTAGATATTTCCATGTTCATACAGATAACGTTGTAGATATTTCCATGTTTATACAGATGGTGGTGTAGATATTTCCATGTTTATAGATATGGAGGTCTAGATATTTCCATGTTTACAGAGATAGTGGTGTAGTTATTTCCAAGTTTATAGAGACAGCGTTGTAGATATTTCCATGTTTATACAGATAGCGGTGTAGATATTTCCATGTTTATACAGATAGCAGTGTAGATATTCCCATGTTTATAGAGATAGCGGTGTAGATAATTTCAATTTTATACAGAGAGCAGTGTAGATATTTCCAAGTTCATACAGATAGCGGTGTAGATATTTCCATGTTCATACAGTTGGCGGTGTAGATATTTCCATGTTCATAGAGATGGCGGTGTAGATATTTCCATGTTCATACAAATGGCGGTGTAGATATTTCCATCTTCATAGAGATGGCGGTGTAGATATTTCCATATTTATACAGATAGCAGTGTAGTTATTTCCATGTTTATAGAGATAGCAGTGTAGATATTTCCATAGATACACAGATAGCTGTGTAGATATTTGCATGTTCATACAGATAGCGGTATAGATATTTCCATGTTTATACAGATGGTGGTGTAGATATTTCCATGTTTATAGAGATGGAGGTCTAGATATTTCCATGTTTACAGAGATAGTGGTGTAGTTATTTCCAAGTTTATAGAGACAGCGTTGTAGATATTTCCATGTTTTTACAGATAGCTGTGAAGATATTTCCATGTTTATACAGATAGCGGTGTAGATATTTCCATGTTTATACAGATAGCAGTGTAGATATTTCCATGATTATAGAGATAGTGGTGTAGATAATTTCAATTTTATACAGACAGCAGTGTAGATATTTCCAAGTTCATACAGATAGCGGTGTAGATATTTCCACGTTTATAGAGATGGCGGTGTAGATATTTCCATGTTCATACAGATGGCGGTGTAGATATTTCCATGTTTATAGGGATGGCGGTGTAGATATATCCATGTTCATACAGATGGAGATGAAGATATTTCCATGTTCATACAGATGGCGGTGTAGATATTTCCATGTTCGTACGGATGGCAGTGTAGATATTTCCATGTTCATAGAGATGGCGGTGTAGATATTTCCATGTTTATGCATATAGCAGTGTAGTTATTTCCATGTTTATAGAGATACCAGTGTGGATATTTCCATTGATATAGAGATAGCTGTGTAGATATTTGCATATTCATACAGATAGCGGTGTAGATATTTCCATGTTCATACAGATAGCGGTGTAGATATTTCCATGTTCATACAGATAGCGGTGTAGATATTTCCATGTTGATACAGATAGCGGTGTAGATATTTCCATGTTCATACAGATAGCGGTGTAGATATTTCCATGTTCATACAGTTAGCGGTGTAGGTATTTCCATGTTCATACAGATGGCGGTGTAGATATTTACATGTTCATACAGATGGCGGTGTAGATATTTCCATGTTCATACAGATTGCTGTGTAGAGATTTCCATGTTCATACAGATATCGGTGTAGATATTTCCATGTTCATACAGATAGCGGTGTAGATATTTCCATGTTCATACCAATAGCGGTGTAGACATTTCCATGTTCATACAGTTAGCGGTGTAGATATTTCCATGTTCATACAGATGGCGGTGTAGATATTTACATGTTCATACAGATGGCGGTGTAGATATTTCCATGTTCATACGGATGGCAGTGTAGATATTTTCATGTTCATACAGGTGGCGGTGCAGATATTTCCATGTTTATACAGATAGCAGTGTAGTTATTTCCATGTTTATACAGATAGCAGTGTATACATTTCCATTGATATACAGATAGCTGTGTAGATATTTGCATGGTCACACTGATAGCGGTGTATATATTTCCATGTTCGTACAGATAGCGGTGTAGATATTTCCATGTTCATACAGATAGCGGTGTAGATATTTCCATGTTCATACAGATAACGGTGTAGATATTTCCATGTTCAGACAGATAGCGGTGTAGATATTTCCATGTTCGTACAGTTAGCGGTGTAGATATTTCCATGTTCATAGAGATGGCGGTGTAGATATTTCCATGTTCATACAAATGTCGGTGTAGATATTTCCATCTTCATAGAGATGGCGGTGTAGATATTTCCATATTTATACAGAAAGCAGTGTAGTTATTTCCATGTTTATAGAGATAGCAGTGTAGATATTTCCATTGATATAAAGATAGCTGTGTAGATATTTGCATGTTCATACAGATAGCGGTATAGATATTTCCATGTTTATACAGATGGTGGTGTAGATATTTCCATGTTTATAGAGATGGAGGTCTAGATATTTCCATGTTTACAGAGATAGTGGTGTAGTTATTTCCAAGTTTATAGAGACAGCGTTGTAGATATTTCCATGTTTTTACAGATAGCTGTGAAGATATTTCCATGTTTATACAGATAGCGGTGTAGATATTTCCATGTTTATACAGATAGCAGTGTAGATATTTCCATGTTTATAGAGATAGTGGTGTAGATAATTTCAATTTTATACAGACAGCAGTGTAGATATTTCCAAGTTCATACAGATAGCGGTGTAGATATTTCCACGTTTATAGAGATGGCGGTGTAGATATTTCCATGTTCATACAGATGGCGGTGTAGATATTTCCATGTTTATAGGGATGGCGGTGTAGATATTTCCATGTTCATACGGATAACGGTGTAGATATTTCCATGTTCATACATATAGCGGTGTAGATATTTCCATGTTCATATAGATAGCGGTGTAGATATTTCCATGTTCATACAGATGGCGGTGTAGATATTTCCATGTTCGTACGGATGGCAGTGTAGATATTTCCATGTTCATAGAGATGGCGGTGTAGATATTTCCATGTTTATGCATATAGCAGTGTAGTTATTTCCATGTTTATAGAGATACCAGTGTGGATATTTCCATTGATATAGAGATAGCTGTGTAGATATTTGCATATTCATACAGATAGCGGTGTAGATATTTCCATGTTCATACAGATAGCGGTGTAGATATTTCCATGTTCATACAGATAGCGGTGTAGATATTTCCATGTTGATACAGATAGCGGTGTAGATATTTCCATGTTCATACAGATAGCGGTGTAGATATTTCCATGTTCATACAGTTAGCGGTGTAGGTATTTCCATGTTCATACAGATGGCGGTGTAGATATTTACATGTTCATACAGATGGCGGTGTAGATATTTCCATGTTCATACAGATTGCTGTGTAGAGATTTCCATGTTCATACAGATATCGGTGTAGATATTTCCATGTTCATACAGATAGCGGTGTAGATATTTCCATGTTCATACCAATAGCGGTGTAGACATTTCCATGTTCATACAGTTAGCGGTGTAGATATTTCCATGTTCATACAGATGGCGGTGTAGATATTTACATGTTCATACAGATGGCGGTGTAGATATTTCCATGTTCATACGGATGGCAGTGTAGATATTTTCATGTTCATACAGGTGGCGGTGCAGATATTTCCATGTTTATACAGATAGCAGTGTAGTTATTTCCATGTTTATACAGATAGCAGTGTATACATTTCCATTGATATACAGATAGCTGTGTAGATATTTGCATGGTCACACTGATAGCGGTGTATATATTTCCATGTTCGTACAGATAGCGGTGTAGATATTTCCATGTTCATACAGATAGCGGTGTAGATATTTCCATGTTCATACAGATAACGGTGTAGATATTTCCATGTTCAGACAGATAGCGGTGTAGATATTTCCATGTTCGTACAGTTAGCGGTGTAGATATTTCCATGTTCATAGAGATGGCGGTGTAGATATTTCCATGTTCATACAAATGTCGGTGTAGATATTTCCATCTTCATAGAGATGGCGGTGTAGATATTTCCATATTTATACAGAAAGCAGTGTAGTTATTTCCATGTTTATAGAGATAGCAGTGTAGATATTTCCATTGATATAAAGATAGCTGTGTAGATATTTGCATGTTCATACAGATAGCGGTATAGATATTTCCATGTTTATACAGATGGTGGTGTAGATATTTCCATGTTTATAGAGATGGAGGTCTAGATATTTCCATGTTTACAGAGATAGTGGTGTAGTTATTTCCAAGTTTATAGAGACAGCGTTGTAGATATTTCCATGTTTTTACAGATAGCTGTGAAGATATTTCCATGTTTATACAGATAGCGGTGTAGATATTTCCATGTTTATACAGATAGCAGTGTAGATATTTCCATGTTTATAGAGATAGTGGTGTAGATAATTTCAATTTTATACAGACAGCAGTGTAGATATTTCCAAGTTCATACAGATAGCGGTGTAGATATTTCCACGTTTATAGAGATGGTGGTGTTGATATTTCCATGTTCATACAGATGGCGGTGTAGATATTTCCATGTTTATAGGGATGGCGGTGTAGATATTTCCATGTTCATACGGATAACGGTGTAGATATTTCCATGTTCATACATATAGCGGTGTAGATATTTCCATGTTCATATAGATAGCGGTGTAGATATTTCCATGTTCATACAGATGGCGGTGTAGATATTTCCATGTTCATAGAGATGGCGGTGTAGATATTTCCATGTTTATGCATATAGCAGTGTAGTTATTTCCATGTTTATAGAGATACCAGTGTGGATATTTCCATTGATATAGAGATAGCTGTGTAGATATTTGCATATTCATACAGATAGCGGTGTAGATATTTCCATGTTCATACAGATAGCGGTGTAGATATTTCCATGTTCATACAGATAGCGGTGTAGATATTTCCATGTTGATACAGATAGCGGTGTAGATATTTCCATGTTCATACAGATAGCGGTGTAGATATTTCCATGTTCATACAGTTAGCGGTGTAGGTATTTCCATGTTCATACAGATGGCGGGGTAGATATTTCCATGTTCGTACGGATGGCAGTGTAGATATTTCCATGTTCATAGAGATGGCGGTGTAGATATTTCCATGTTTATTCAGATAGCAGTGTAGTTATTTCCATGTTTATAGAGATACCAGTGTGGATATTTCCATTGATATACAGACAGCTGTGTAGATATTTGCATGTTCATACAGATAGTGGTGTAGATATTTCCATGTTCATACAGATAACAGTGTAGATATTTCCATGTTCATTCAGATAGCGGTGTAGATATTTCCATGTTCATACAGATAGCGGTGTAGATATTTCCATGTTGATACAGATAGCGGTGTAGGTATTTCCATGTTCATACAGATAGCGGTGTAGATATTTCCATGTTCATACAGTTAGCGGTGTAGTTATTTCCATGTTCATACAGATGGCGGTGTAGATATTTCCATGTTCATACAGGTGGCGGTGTAGATATTTCCATGTTCATACAGATTGCTGTGTAGAGATTTCCTTGTTCATACAGATATCGGTGTAGATATTTCCATGTTCATACAGATAGCGGTGTAGATATTTCCATGTTCATACCAATAGCGGTGTAGACATTTCCATGTTCATACAGTTAGCGGTGTAGATATTTCCATGTTCATACAGATGGCGGTGTAGATATTTACATGTTCATACAGATGGCGGTGTAGATATTTCCATGTTCATACGGATGGCAGTGTAGATATTTTCATGTTCATACAGGTGGCGGTGCAGATATTTCCATGTTTATACAGATAGCAGTGTAGTTATTTCCATGTTTATAGAGATAGCAGTGTATACATTTCCATTGATATACAGATAGCTGTGTAGATATTTGCATGGTCACACTGATAGCGGTGTATATATTTCCATGTTCGTACAGATAGCGGTGTACATATTTCCATGTTCATACAGATAGCGGTGTAGATATTTCCATGTTCATACAGATAACGGTGTAGATATTTCCATGTTCAGACAGATAGCGGTGTGGATATTTCCATGTTCGTACAGTTAGCGGTGTAGATATTTCCATGTTCATAGAGATGGCGGTGTAGATATTTCCATGTTCATACAAATGTCGGTGTAGATATTTCCATCTTCATAGAGATGGCGGTGTAGATATTTCCATATTTATACAGAAAGCAGTGTAGTTATTTCCATGTTTATAGAGATAGCAGTGCAGATATTTCCATTGATATACAGATAGCTGTGTAGATATTTCCATGTTCATACAAATGGCGGTGTAGATATTTCCATCTTCATAGAGATGGCGGTGTAGATATTTCCATGTTCATACAGATAACGTTGTAGATATTTCCATGTTTATACAGATGGTGGTGTAGATATTTCCATGTTTATAGATATGGAGGTCTAGATATTTCCATGTTTACAGAGATAGTGGTGTAGTTATTTCCAAGTTTATAGAGACAGCGTTGTAGATATTTCCATGTTTATACAGATAGCGGTGTAGATATTTCCATGTTTATACAGATAGCAGTGTAGATATTCCCATGTTTATAGAGATAGCGGTGTAGATAATTTCAATTTTATACAGAGAGCAGTGTAGATATTTCCAAGTTCATACAGATAGCGGTGTAGATATTTCCACGTTTATAGAGATGGCGGTGTAGATATTTCCATGTTCATACAGATGGCGGTGTAGATATTTCCATGTTTATAGGGATGGCGGTGTAGATATTTCCATGTTCATACAGATAACGGTGTAGATATTTCAATGTTCATACATATAGCGGGGTAGATATTTCCATGTTCATACTGATTGCGGTGTAGATATTTCCATGTTCATACAGATGGCGGTGTAGATATTTCCATGTTCGTACGGATGGCAGTGTAGATATTTCCATGTTCATAGAGATGGCGGTGTAGATATTTCCATGTTTATACAGATAGCAGTGTAGTTATTTCCATGTTTATAGAGATACCAGTGTGGATATTTCCATTGATATACAGACAGCTGTGTAGATATTTGCATGTTCATACAGATAGTGGTGTAGATATTTCCATGTTCATACAGTTAGCGGTTTAGGTATTTCCATTATCATACAGATGGCGGTGTAGATATTTCCATGTTCATACAGGTGGCGGTGTAGATATTTCCATGTTCATACAGATTGCTGTGTAGAGATTTCCATGTTCATACAGATATCGGTGTAGATATTTCCATGTTCATACAGATAGCGGTGTAGATATTTCCATGTTCATGCCAATAGCGGTGTAGACATTTCCATGTTCATACAGTTAGCGGTGTAGATATTTCCATGTTCATACAGATGGCGGTGTAGATATTTACATGTTCATACAGATGGCGGTGTAGATATTTCCATGTTCATACGGATGGCAGTGTAGATATTTTCATGTTCATACAGGTGGCGGTGCAGATATTTCCATGTTTATACAGATAGCAGTGTAGTTATTTCCATGTTTATAGAGATAGCAGTGTATACATTTCCATTGATATACAGATAGCTGTGTAGATATTTGCATGGTCACACTGATAGCGGTGTACATATTTCCATGTTCGTACAGATAGCGGTGTAGATATTTCCATGTTCATACAGATAGCGGTGTAGATATTTCCATGTTCATACAGATAACGGTGTAGATATTTCCATGTTCATACAGATAGCGGTGTAGATATTTCCATGTTCGTACAGTTAGCGGTGTAGATATTTCCATGTTCATAGAGATGGCGGTGTAGATATTTCCATGTTCATACAAATGGCGGTGTAGATATTTCCATCTTCATAGAGATGGCGGTGTAGATATTTCCATGTTCATACAGATAACGTTGTAGATATTTCCATGTTTATACAGATGATGGTGTAGATATTTCCATGTTTATAGATATGGAGGTCTAGATATTTCCATGTTTACAGAGATAGTGGTGTAGTTATTTCCAAGTTTATAGAGACAGCGTTGTAGATATTTCCATGTTTATACAGATAGCGGTGTAGATATTTCCATGTTCATACATATAGCGGTGTAGATATTTCCATGTTCATACTGATTGCGGTGTAGATATTTCCATGTTCATACAGATGGCGGTGTAGATATTTCCATGTTCGTACGGATGGCAGTGTAGATATTTCCATGTTCATAGAGATGGCGGTGTAGATATTTCCATGTTTATACAGATAGCAGTGTAGTTATTTCCATGTTTATAGAGATAGCAGTGTATACATTTCCATTGATATACAGATAGCTGTGTAGATATTTGCATGGTCACACTGATAGCGGTGTACATATTTCCATGTTCGTACAGATAGCGGTGTAGATATTTCCATGTTCATACAGATAACGGTGTAGATATTTCCATGTTCAGACAGATAGCAGTGTAGATATTTCCATGTATATAGAGATAGTGGTGTAGATAATTTCAATTTTATACAGAGAGCAGTGTAGATATTTCCAAGTTCATACAGATAGCGGTGTAGATATTTCCACGTTTATAGAGATGGCGGTGTAGATATTTCCATGTTCAAACAGATGGCGGTGTAGATATTTCCATGTTCATACAAATGGCGGTGTAGATATTTCCATCTTCATAGAGATGGCGGTGTAGATATTTCCATATTTATACAGATAGCAGTGTAGTTATTTCCATGTTTATAGAGATAGCAGTGTAGATATTTCCATTGATATACAGATAGCTGTGTAGATATTTGCATGTTCATACAGATAGCGGTATAGATATTTCCATGTTTATGCAGATGGTGGTGTAGATATTTCCATGTTTATAGAGATGGAGGGCTAGATATTTCCATGTTTACAGAGATAGTGGTGTAGTTATTTCCAAGTTTATAGAGACAGCGTTGTAGATATTTCCATGTGTATACAGATAGCTGTGAAGATATTTCCATGTTTATACAGATAGCGGTGTAGATATTTCCATGTTTATACAGATAGCAGTTTAGATATTTCCATGTTTTTAGAGATAGTGGTGTAGATAATTTCAACTTTATACAGACAGCAGTGTAGATATTTCCAAGTTCATACAGATAGCGGTGTAGATATTTCCACGTTTATAGAGATGGCGGTGTAGATATTTCCATGTTCATACAGATGGCGGTGTAGATATTTCCATGTTTATAGGGATGGCGGTGTAGATATTTAAATGTCCATACGGATAACGGTGTAGATATTTCCATGTTCATACATATAGCGGTGTAGATATTTCCATGTTCATACAGATAGCGGTGTAGATATTTCCATGTTCATACAGATGGCGGTGTAGATATTTCCATGTTCGTACGGATGGCAGTGTAGATATTTCCATGTTCATAGAGATGGCGGTGTAGATATTTCCATGTTTATGCAGATAGCAGTGTAGTTATTTCCATGTTTATAGAGATACCAGTGTGGATATTTCCATTGATATACAGATAGCTGTGTAGATATTTGCATGTTCATACAGATAGCGGTGTGGATATTTCCATGTTTATGCAGATAGCAGCGTAGATATTTCCATGTTTATACATATAGCAGTGTGGATATTTCCATGTTTATTCAGATAGCGGTGCGGATATTTCCATGTTTATACAGATAGTTGGGCAGATATTTCCATGTTTATAGAGATAGCGGTGTAGATATTTCCATCTTAATACAGATGGCGGTGTAGATATGACCATGTTTGTACAGATGGCAGTGTAGATATTTCCATGTTCATACAGATGGTGGTGTAGATATTTCGAAGTTTATGGAGATAGCGCTGTAGTTATTTCCATATTTATAGAGAAATCTGTGTAGATATTTCCATGTATATTCAGATGGCTGTTTAGATATTTCCATATTCATGCAGATTGCGGTGTAGATATTTCCATGTTCATCCAGATGCCGGTGTACATATATCCATGTTCATACAGATGGCGGTGAAGATATTTCCATGTTCATACAGATGGTGGTGTATATATTTCCGTGTTCATACAAATCGTGGTGTAGATATTTCCATGTTCATAGAGATGGCGGTGTAGATATTTCCATGTTCATACAAATGGCGGTGTAGATATTTCCATGTTTATAGAGATGGTGGTGTAGATATTTCCATATTTATAGAGATAGCAGTGTAGTTATTTCCATGTTTATAGAGATAGCAGTGTAGATATTTCCATTGATATACAGATAGCTGTGTAGTTATTTGCATGTTCATAGAGATAGCGCTGTAGATATTTCCATGTTCATACAGATAGCGGTGTAGATATTTCCATGTTCATACAGATAGCAGTGTAGATATTTCCATGTTCATACAGATAGCGGTGTAGATAATTCCACGTTCATACAGTTAGCTGTGCAGATATATCCGTGTTCATATAGATGGCGGTGAAGATATTTACATGTTCATACAGATGGCGGTGTAGATATTTCCATGTTCATAGATAGCGGTGTATATATTTCCATGTTCATACAGATAGCGGTGTAGATATTTCCATGTTCATACAGATAGCATTGTAGATATTTCCATGTTCATACCAATAGCGGTGTAGACATTTCCATGTTCATACATTTAGCGGTGTAGATATTTCCATTTTCATACAGAGGGCGGTGAAGATATTTCCATGTTTGTACGGAAGGCAGTGCAGATATTTCCATGTTCATACAGGTGGCGGTGTAGATATTTCCATGTTTATACAGATAGCAGTGTAGGTATTTCCATGTTAATAGAGATAGCTGTGTAGATATTTCCATTGATATACAGATAGCGGTGTAGATATTTGCATGTTCATACAGATAGCGGTGTAGATATTTCCATGTTCGTACTGATAGCGGTGTACATATTTCCATGTTCATGCAGATAGCGGTGTAGATATTTCCATGTTCATACAGATAACGGTGTAGATATTTCCATGTTCATGCAGATAGCGGTGTAGATATTTCCATGTTCATACAGTTAGCGGTGTAGATATTTCCATGTTCATACAGATGGCGGTGTAGATATTTACATGTTCATACAGATTGCGGTATAGATATTTCCATGTTCGTACAGATGGCGGTGTAGATATTTCCATGTTCATAGAGATGGCGGTGTAGATATTTCCATGTTTATGCAGATAGCGGTATAGATATTTCCATGTTTATACAGATGGTGGTGTAGATATTTCCATGTTTATAGAGATGGCGTTGTAGATATTTCCATGTTCATACAGATGGCGGTGTAGATATTTCCATGTTTATAGGGATGGCGGTGTAGATATTTTCATGTTTACACAGATGGCGGTGTAGATATTTCCATGTTTACACAGATAGCGGTGAAGACATTTCCATGTTTACACAGATAACGGTGTGGATATTTCCATGTTTATGCAGATAGCAGTGTAGATATTTCCATGTTTATACAGATAGCGGTGCAGACATTTCCATGTTTACACAGATAGTTGGGCAGATAATTCCATGTTTATACAGATAGCGGTGTAGATATTTCCATCTTAATACAGATGGCGGTGTAGATATGTCCATGTTTGTACAGACGGCGGTGTAGATATATCCATGTTCATACAGATGACGGTGTAGATATTTCGAAGTTTATAGAGATAGCGCTGTAGTTATTTCCATATTTATAGAGAAATCTGTGTAGATATTTCCATGTATATTCAGATAGCTGTGTAGATATTTCCATGTTCATGCAGATAGCGGTGTAGATATTTCCATGTTCATCCAGATGCCGGTGTACATATATCCATGTTCATACAGATGGCGGTGAAGATATTTCCATGTTCATACAGATGGTGGTGTAGATATTTCCATGTTCATAGAGATGGCCGTGTAGATAATTCCATGTTCATAGAGATGGCAGTGTAGATAATTCCATGTTCATACAAATGGTGGTGTAGATATTTCCATGTTCATAGAGATGGCGGTGTAGATATTTCCATATTTATAGAGATAGCAGTGTAGTTATTTCCATGTTTATGGGGATAGCAGTGTAGATATTTTCATTGATATACAGATAGCTGTGTAGATATTTGCATGTTCATTCAGATAGCGTTGTAGATATTTCCATGTTCATACAGATAGCGGTGTAGATATTTCCATGTTCATACAGTTAGCGGTGTAGATATTTCCATGTTCATACAGATGGCGGTGTAGATATTTACATGTTCATACAGATGGCGGTGTAGATATTTCCATGTTCATACAGATGGTGGTGTAAATATTTCCATGTTCATACAGATAGCGGTGGAGATATTTCCATGTTCATACCAATAGCGGTGTATACATTTCCATGTTCATACCGTTAGCGGTGTAGATATTTCCATGTTCATACAGATGGCGGTGTAGATATTTACATGATCATACAGATGGCGGTGTAGATATTTCCATGTTCGTACGGATGGCAGTGTAGATATTTCCATGTTCATACAGGTGGCAGTGTAGATATTTTCATGTTCATACAGATAGCGCTGCAGATATTTCCATGTTCATATAGTTAGCGGTGTAGATATTTCCATGTTCATACAGATGGCGGTGTAGATATTTCCATGTTCATACAGTTAGCGGTGTAGGTATTTACATGTTCATACAGATGGCGGTGTAGATATTTACATGTTCATACAGATGGCGGTGTAGATATTTCCATGTTCATACAGATTGCGGTGTAGAGATTTCCATGTTCATACAGATATCGGTGTAGATATTTCCATGTTCATACAGATAGCGTTGTAGATATTTCCATGTTCATACCAATAGCAGTGTAGACATTTCCATGTTCATACAGTTAGCGGTGTAGATATTTCCATGTTCATACAGATGGCGGTGTAGATATTTACATGTTCATACAGATGGCGGTGTAGATATTTCCAAGTTCGTACGGATGGCAGTGTAGATATTTTCATGTTCATACAGGTGGCGGTGCAGATATTTCCATGTTTATACAGATAGCAGTGTAGTTATTTCCATGTTTATAGAGATAGCAATGTATACATTTCCATTGATATACAGATAGCTGTGTAGATATTTGCGTGGTCACACTGATAGCGGTGTACATATTTCCATGTTCGTACAGATAGCGGTGTAGATATTTCCATGTTCATACAGATAGCGGTGTAGATATTTCCATGTTCATACAGATAACGGTGTAGATATTTCCATGTTCATACAGATAGCGGTGTAGATATTTCCATGTTCATACAGTTGGCGGTGTAGATATTTCCATGTTCATAGAGATGGCGGTGTAGATATTTCCATGTTCATACAAATGGCGGTGTAGATATTTCCATCTTCATAGAGATGGTGGTGTAGATATTTCCATATTTATACAGATAGCAGTGTAGTTATTTCCATGTTTATAGAGATTGCAGTGTAGATATTTCCACTGATATACAGATAGCTGTGTAGATATTTGCATTTTCATACAGATAGCGGTATAGATATTTCCATGTTTATACAGATGGTGGTGTAGATATTTCCATGTTTATAGAGATGGAGGTTTAGATATTTCCATGTTTACAGAGATAGTGGTGTAGTTATTTCCAAGTTTATAGAGACAGCGTTGTAGATATTTCCATGTTTATACAGATAGCTGTGAAGATATTTCCATGTTTATACAAATAGCGGTGTAGATATTTCCATGTTTATACAGATAGCAGTGTAGATATTTCCATGTTTATAGAGATAGTGGTGTAGATAATTTCAATTTTATACAAAGAGCAGTGTAGATATTTCCAAGTTCATACAGATAGCGGTGTAGATATTTCCACGTTTATAGAGATGGCGGTGTAGATATTTCCATGTTCAAACAGATGGTGTAGATATTTCCATGTTTATAGGGATGGCGGTGTAGATATTTCCATGTTTACACAGATAGCGGTGTAGACATTTCCATGTTTACACAGATAGCGGTGTGGATATTTCCATGTTTATGCAGATAGCAGTGTAGATATTTCCATGTTTATACATATTGCGGTGTGGATATTTCCATGTTCATACAGATAGCGGTGTAGATATTTCCATGTTCATACAGATAGCGGTGTAGATAATTCCACGTTCATACAGTTAGCTGTGTAGATATTTCCATGTTCATACAGATGGCGGTGTAGATATTTCCATGTTCCTACAGATGGCGGTGTAAATATTTCCATGTTCATACAGATAGCGGTGTAGATATTTCCATGTTAATACCAATAGCGGTGTAGACATTTCCATGTTCATACAGTTAGCGTTGTAGATATTTCCATGTTCATACAGATAGCGGTGTAGATATTTCCATGTTCATAGAGTTAGCGGTGTAGATATTTCCATGTTCATACAGATGGCGGTGTAGATATTTCCATGTTCATACAGATAGCGGTGTAGATATTTCCATGTTCATACAGATAACGGTGTAGATATTTCCATGTTCATAACGATGGCGGTGTAGATATTTCCATGTTCATACAGTTTGCGGTGTAGATATTTCCATTTTCATACAGAGGGCGGTGAAGATATTTCCATGTTTGTACGGAAGGCAGTGCAGATATTTCCATGTTCATACAGGTGGCGGTGTAGATATTTCCATGTTTATACAGATAGCAGTGTAGGTATTTCCATGTTAATAGAGATAGCTGTGTAGATATTTCCATTGATATACAGATAGCGGTGTAGATATTTGCATGTTCATACAGATAGCGGTGTAGATATTTCCATGTTCGTACTGATAGCGGTGTACATATTTCCATGTTCATGCAGATAGCGGTGTAGATATTTCCATGTTCATACAGATAACGGTGTAGATATTTCCATGTTCATGCAGATAGCGGTGTAGATATTTCCATGTTCATACAGTTAGCGGTGTAGATATTTCCATGTTCATACAGATGGCGGTGTAGATATTTACATGTTCATACAGATTGCGGTATAGATATTTCCATGTTCGTACAGATGGCGGTGTAGATATTTCCATGTTCATAGAGATGGCGGTGTAGATATTTCCATGTTTATGCAGATAGCGGTATAGATATTTCCATGTTTATACAGATGGTGGTGTAGATATTTCCATGTTTATAGAGATGGCGTTGTAGATATTTCCATGTTCATACAGATGGCGGTGTAGATATTTCCATGTTTATAGGGATGGCGGTGTAGATATTTTCATGTTTACACAGATGGCGGTGTAGATATTTCCATGTTTACACAGATAGCGGTGAAGACATTTCCATGTTTACACAGATAACGGTGTGGATATTTCCATGTTTATGCAGATAGCAGTGTAGATATTTCCATGTTTATACAGATAGCGGTGCAGACATTTCCATGTTTACACAGATAGTTGGGCAGATAATTCCATGTTTATACAGATAGCGGTGTAGATATTTCCATCTTAATACAGATGGCGGTGTAGATATGTCCATGTTTGTACAGACGGCGGTGTAGATATATCCATGTTCATACAGATGACGGTGTAGATATTTCGAAGTTTATAGAGATAGCGCTGTAGTTATTTCCATATTTATAGAGAAATCTGTGTAGATATTTCCATGTATATTCAGATAGCTGTGTAGATATTTCCATGTTCATGCAGATAGCGGTGTAGATATTTCCATGTTCATCCAGATGCCGGTGTACATATATCCATGTTCATACAGATGGCGGTGAAGATATTTCCATGTTCATACAGATGGTGGTGTAGATATTTCCATGTTCATAGAGATGGCCGTGTAGATAATTCCATGTTCATAGAGATGGCAGTGTAGATAATTCCATGTTCATACAAATGGTGGTGTAGATATTTCCATGTTCATAGAGATGGCGGTGTAGATATTTCCATATTTATAGAGATAGCAGTGTAGTTATTTCCATGTTTATGGGGATAGCAGTGTAGATATTTTCATTGATATACAGATAGCTGTGTAGATATTTGCATGTTCATTCAGATAGCGTTGTAGATATTTCCATGTTCATACAGATAGCGGTGTAGATATTTCCATGTTCATACAGTTAGCGGTGTAGATATTTCCATGTTCATACAGATGGCGGTGTAGATATTTACATGTTCATACAGATGGCGGTGTAGATATTTCCATGTTCATACAGATGGTGGTGTAAATATTTCCATGTTCATACAGATAGCGGTGGAGATATTTCCATGTTCATACCAATAGCGGTGTATACATTTCCATGTTCATACCGTTAGCGGTGTAGATATTTCCATGTTCATACAGATGGCGGTGTAGATATTTACATGATCATACAGATGGCGGTGTAGATATTTCCATGTTCGTACGGATGGCAGTGTAGATATTTCCATGTTCATACAGGTGGCAGTGTAGATATTTTCATGTTCATACAGATAGCGCTGCAGATATTTCCATGTTCATATAGTTAGCGGTGTAGATATTTCCATGTTCATACAGATGGCGGTGTAGATATTTCCATGTTCATACAGTTAGCGGTGTAGGTATTTACATGTTCATACAGATGGCGGTGTAGATATTTACATGTTCATACAGATGGCGGTGTAGATATTTCCATGTTCATACAGATTGCGGTGTAGAGATTTCCATATTCATACAGATATCGGTGTAGATATTTCCATGTTCATACAGATAGCGGTGTAGATATTTCCATGTTCATACCAATAGCAGTGTAGACATTTCCATGTTCATACAGTTAGCGGTGTAGATATTTCCATGTTCATACAGATGGCGGTGTAGATATTTCCATGTTCATACAGATGGCGGTGTAGATATTTCCAAGTTCGTACGGATGGCAGTGTAGATATTTTCATGTTCATACAGGTGGCGGTGCAGATATTTCCATGTTTATACAGATAGCAGTGTAGTTATTTCCATGTTTATAGAGATAGCAATGTATACATTTCCATTGATATACAGATAGCTGTGTAGATATTTGCGTGGTCACACTGATAGCGGTGTACATATTTCCATGTTCGTACAGATAGCGGTGTAGATATTTCCATGTTCATACAGATAGCGGTGTAGATATTTCCATGTTCATACAGATAACGGTGTAGATATTTCCATGTTCATACAGATAGCGGTGTAGATATTTCCATGTTCATACAGTTGGCGGTGTAGATATTTCCATGTTCATAGAGATGGCGGTGTAGATATTTCCATGTTCATACAAATGGCGGTGTAGATATTTCCATCTTCATAGAGATGGTGGTGTAGATATTTCCATATTTATACAGATAGCAGTGTAGTTATTTCCATGTTTATAGAGATTGCAGTGTAGATATTTCCACTGATATACAGATAGCTGTGTAGATATTTGCATTTTCATACAGATAGCGGTATAGATATTTCCATGTTTATACAGATGGTGGTGTAGATATTTCCATGTTTATAGAGATGGAGGTTTAGATATTTCCATGTTTACAGAGATAGTGGTGTAGTTATTTCCAAGTTTATAGAGACAGCGTTGTAGATATTTCCATGTTTATACAGATAGCTGTGAAGATATTTCCATGTTTATACAAATAGCGGTGTAGATATTTCCATGTTTATACAGATAGCAGTGTAGATATTTCCATGTTTATAGAGATAGTGGTGTAGATAATTTCAATTTTATACAAAGAGCAGTGTAGATATTTCCAAGTTCATACAGATAGCGGTGTAGATATTTCCACGTTTATAGAGATGGCGGTGTAGATATTTCCATGTTCAAACAGATGGTGTAGATATTTCCATGTTTATAGGGATGGCGGTGTAGATATTTCCATGTTTACACAGATAGCGGTGTAGACATTTCCATGTTTACACAGATAGCGGTGTGGATATTTCCATGTTTATGCAGATAGCAGTGTAGATATTTCCATGTTTATACATATTGCGGTGTGGATATTTCCATGTTCATACAGATAGCGGTGTAGATATTTCCATGTTCATACAGATAGCGGTGTAGATAATTCCACGTTCATACAGTTAGCTGTGTAGATATTTCCATGTTCATACAGATGGCGGTGTAGATATTTCCATGTTCCTACAGATGGCGGTGTAAATATTTCCATGTTCATACAGATAGCGGTGTAGATATTTCCATGTTAATACCAATAGCGGTGTAGACATTTCCATGTTCATACAGTTAGCGTTGTAGATATTTCCATGTTCATACAGATAGAGGTGTAGATATTTCCATGTTCATAGAGTTAGCGGTGTAGATATTTCCATGTTCATACAGATGGCGGTGTAGATATTTCCATGTTCATACAGATAACGGTGTAGATATTTCCATGTTCATACAGATAACGGTGTAGATATTTCCATGTTCATAACGATGGCGGTGTAGATATTTCCATGTTCATACAGTTTGCGGTGTAGATATTTCCATGTTCATACAGATGGCGGTGTAGATATTTACATGTTCATACAGATGGCGGTGTAGATATTTCCATGTTCGTACTGATGGCAGTGTAGATATTTCCATGTTCATACAGGTGGCGGTGTAGATATTTCCATGTTTATACAGAGAGCAGTGTAGTTATTTCCATGTTTATAGAGACAGCTGTGTAGATATTTCCATTGATATGCAGATAGCTGTGTAGATATTTGCATGTTCATACAGATAGCGGTGTAGATATTTCCATGTTCATACAGATAGCGGTGTAGATATTTCCATGTTCATACAGATGCAGTGTAGATATTTACATGTTCATACAGGTGGCAGTAGAGATATTTCCATGTTCATACAGATGGCGGTGTAGATATTTCCATGTTCATAGAGATGGCGGTGTAGATATTTCCATGTTTATGCAGATAGCGGTATAGATATTTCCATGTTTATACAGATGGTGGTGTAGATATTTCCATGTTTATAGAGATGGCGGTCTAGATATTTCCATGTTTACAGAGATAGTGGTGTAGTTATTTCCAAGTTTATAGAGACAGCGTTGTAGATATTTCCATGTTTATACAGATAGCGGTGAAGATATTTCCATGTTTATACAGATAGCAGTGTAGATATTTCCATGTTTATACAGATAGCAGTGTAGATATTTCCATGTTTATAGAGATAGTGGTGTAGATAATTTCAATTTTATACAGAGAGCAGTGTAGATATTTCCAAGTTCATACAGGTAGCGGTGTAGATATTTCCACCTTTATAGAGATGGCGGTGTAGATATTTCCATGTTCATACAGAGGACGGTGTAGATATTTCCATGTTTATAGGGATGGCGGTGTAGATATTTTCATCTTTACACAGATGGCGGTGTAGATATTTCCATGTTTACACGGATAGCGGTGTAGACATTTCCATGTTTACACAGATAGCGGTGTGGATATTTCCAGGTTTATGCAGATAGCAGTGTAGATATTTCCATGTTTATACAGATAGTGGTGCGGATATTTCCATGTTTATTCAGATAGCGGTGCGGTTATTTCCATGTTTATACAGATAGTTGGGCACATATTTCCATGCTTATACAGATAGCGGTGTAGATATTTCCATCTTAATACAGATGGCGGTTTAGATATGTAAATGTTCGTACAGATGGCGGTGTAGATATTTCCATGTTCATACAGATGGCGGTGTAGGTATTTCGAAGTTTATAGAGATAGCGCTGTAGTTATTTCCATATTTATAGAGAAATCGGTGTAGATATTTCCATTTATATTCAGATAGCTGTGTAGATATTTCCATGTTCATGCAGATAGCGGTGTAGATATTTCCATGTTGATCCAGATGCCGGTGTACATATATCCATGTTCATAGAGATGGCGGTGAAGATATTTCCATGTTCATACAGATGGCGGTGTTGGTATATCCATGTTCATACAAATGGCGGTGTAGATATTTCCATGTTCATAGAGATGGCGGTGTAGATATTTCCAGGTTCATACAAATGGCGGTGTAGATATTTCCAGGTTCATACAAATGGCCGTGTAGATATTTCCATGTTCATAGAGATGGCGGTGTAGATATTTCCATGTTTATACAGATAGCAGTGTAGTTATTTCCATGTTTATAGAGATACCAGTGTGGATATTTCCATTGATATACAGATAGCTGTGTAGATATTTGCATGTTCATACAGATAGCGGTGTAGATATTTGCATGTTCATACAGATAGCGGTGTAGATATTTCCATGTTCATACAGATAGCGGTGTAGATATTTCCATGTTCATACAGATAGCGGTGTAGATATTTCCATGTTCATACAGATAGCGGTGTAGATATTTCCATGTTCATACAGTTAGCGGTGTAGGTATTTCCATGTTCATACAGATGGCGGTGTAGATATTTACATGTTCATACAGATGGCGGTGTAGATATTTCCATGTTCATACAGATTGCGGTGTAGAGATTTCCATGTTCATACAGATATCGGTGTAGATATTTCCATGTTCATACAGGTAGCGGTGTAGATATTTCCATGTTCATACCTATAGCGGTGTAGACATTTCCATGTTCATACAGTTAGCGGTGTAGATATTTCCATGTTCATACAGATGGCGGTGTAGATATTTCCATGTTCGTACGGATGGCAGTGTAGATATTTTCATGTTCATACAGGTGGCGGTGCAGATATTTCCATGTTTATACAGATAGAAGTGTAGTTATTTCCATGTTTATAGAGATAGCAGTGTATACATTTCCATTGATATACAGATAGCTGTGTAGATATTTGCATGGTCACACTGATAGCGGTGTACATATTTCCATGTTCGTACAGATAGCGGTGTAGTTATTTCCATGTTCATACAGATGGCGGTGTAGATATTTCCATGTTCATACAGATGGCGGTGTAAATATTTCCATGTTCTTACAGATAGCGGTGTAGATATTTCCATGTTCATACCAATAGCGGTGTAGACATTTCCATGTTCATACAGTTAGCGGTGTAGATATTTCCATGTTCATACAGATGGCGGTGTAGATATTTACATGACCATACAGATGGCGGTGTAGATATTTCCATGTTCATACGGATGGCAGTGTAGATATTTCCATGTTCAAACAGATAGCGGTGTAGATATTTCCATGTTCATACAGTTAGCGGTGTAGATATTTCCATGTTCATACAGATGGCGGTGTAGATATTTACATGTTCATACAGATGGCGGTGTAGATATTTCCATGTTCATACAGATGGCGGTATAGATATTTCCATGTTCATACAGATAGCGGTGTAGATATTTCCATGTTCATACAGATAACGGTGTAGATATTTCCATGTTCATAACGATGGCGGTGTAGATATTTCCATGTTCATACAGTTGGCGGTGTAGATATTTCCATGTTCATACAGATGGCGGTGTAGATATTTACATGTTCATACAGATGGCGGTGTAGATATTTCCATGTTCGTACTGATGGCAGTGTAGATATTTACATGTTCATACAGGTGGCGGTGTAGATATTTCCATGTTTATTCAGATAGCAGTGTAGTTATTTCCATGTTTATAGAGACAGCTGTGTAGATATTTCCATTGATATACAGATAGCTGTGTAGATATTTGCATGTTCATACAGATAGCGGTATAGATATTTCCATGTTCATACAGATAGCGGTGTAGATATTTCCATGTTCATACAGATGGCGGTGTAGATATTTCCAAGTTCATACAGATAGCGGTGTAGATATTTCCATGTTCATACAGATAGCGGTGTAGATATTTCCATGTTCATACAGATAGCGGTGTAGATATTTCCATGTTCATACAGTTAGCGGTGTAGGTATTTCCATGTTCATACAGATGGCGGTGTAGATATTTACATGTTCATACAGACGGCGGTGTAGATATTTCCATGTTCATACAGATTGCGGTGTAGAGATTTCCATGTTCATACAGATATCGGTGTAGATATTTCCATGTTCATACAGATAGCGGTGTAGATATTTCCATGTTCATACCAATAGCGGTGTAGACATTTCCATGTTCATACAGTTAGCGGTGTAGATATTTCCATGTTCATACAGATGGCGGTGTAGATATTTCCATGTTCGAACGGATGGCAGTGTAGATATTTTCATGTTCATACAGGTGGCGGTGCAGATATTTCCATGTTTATACAGATAGCAGTGTAGTTATTTCCATGTTTATAGAGATAGCAGTGTATACATTTCCATTGATATACAGATAGCTGTGTAGATATTTGCATGGTCACACTGATAGCGGTGTACATATTTCCATGTTTGTACAGATAGCAGTGTAGATATTTCCATGTTCATACAGATAGCGGTGTAGATATTTCCATGTTCATACAGATAACGGTGTAGATATTTCCATGTTCATACAGATAGCGGTGTAGATATTTCCATGTTCATACAGTTAGCGGTGTAGATATTTCCATGTTCATAGAGATGGCGGTGTAGATATTTCCATGTTCATACAAATGGCGGTGTAGATATTTCCATCTTCATAGAGATGGCGGTGTAGATATCTCCATATTTATACAGATAGCAGTGTAGTTATTTCCATGTTTATAGAGATAGCAGTGTAGATATTTCCATTGATATACAGATATCTGTGTAGATATTTGCATGTTCATACAGATAGCGGTGTGGATATTTCCATGTTCATACAGGTGGCGGTGTAGATATTTCCATGTTCATACAGATAGCGGTGTAGATATTTCCGTCTTCATACAGATGGCGGTGTAAATATTTCCATGTTTATACAGATATCAGTGAAGTTATTTCCATGTTTATAGAGATACCAGTGTGGATATTTCCATTGATATACAGATAGCTGTGTAGATATTTGCATGTTCATACAGATAGCGGTGTAGATATTCCCATCTTAATACAGATGGCGGTTTAGTTATGTCCTTGTTCATACAGATGGCGGTGTAGATATTTCCATGTTCATACAGATGGCGGTGTAGGTATTTCGAAGTTTATAGAGATAGCGCTGTAGTTATTTCCATATTTATAGAGAAATCGGTGTAGATATTTCCATGTATATTCAGATAGCTGTGTAGATATTTCCATGTTCATGCAGATAGCGGTGTAGATATTTCCATGTTCATACAAATGGCGGTGTAGATATTTCCATGTTCATACAGATGGCGGTGCAGATATTTCCATGTTCATAAAAATGGCGGTGTAGATATTTCCATGTTCATAGAGATGGCGGTGTAGATATTTCCAGGTTTATGCAGATAGCGGTATAGATATTTCCATGTTTATACAGATGGTGGTGTAGATATTTCCATGTTTACAGAGATAGTGGTGTAGTTATTTCCAAGTTTATAGAGACAGCGTTGTAGATATTTCCATGTTTATACAGATAGCGGTGAAGATATTTCCATGTTTATACAGATAGCGGTGTAGATATTTCCATGTTTATACAGATAGCAGTGTAGATATTTCCATGTTTATAGAGATAGTGGTGTAGATAATTTCAATTTTATACAGAGAGCAGTGTAGATATTTCCAAGTTCATACAGATAGCGGTGTAGATATTTCCACCTTTATAGAGATGGCGGTGTAGATATTTCCATGTTCATACAGAGGACGGTGTAGATATTTCCATGTTTATAGGGATGGCGGTGTAGATATTTTCATGTTTACACAGATGGCGGTGTCGATATTTCCATGTTTACACGGATAGCGGTGTAGACATTTCCATGTTTACACAGATAGCGGTGTGGATATTTCCAGGTTTATACAGATAGCAGTGTAGATATTTCCATGTTTATACAGATAGCGGTGCGGATATTTCCATGTTTATACAGATAGTTGGGCAGATATTTCCATGTTTAAACAGATAGCGGTGTAGATATTTCCATGTTGATCCAGATGCCGGTGTACATATATCCATGTTCAAACAGATGGCAGTGAAGATATTTCCATGTTCATACAGATGGCGGTGTAGGTATTTCCATGTTCATACAAATGGCGGTGTAGATATTTCCATGTTCATAGAGATGGCGGTGTAGATAATTCCAGGTTCATACAAATGGCTGTGTAGATATTTCCATGTTCATAGAGATGGCGGTGTAGATATTTCCATGTTTATGCAGATACCAGTGTAGTTATTTCCATGTTTATAGAGATACCAGTGTGGATATTTCCATTGATATACAGATAGCTGTGTAGATATTTGCATGTTCATACAGATAGCTTTGTAGATATTTCCATGTTCATACAGATAACGGTGTAGATATTTCCATGTTCATACAGATAGCGGTGTAGATATTTCCATGTTCATACAGATAGCGGTGTAGATATTTCCATGTTCATACAGATAGCGGTGTAGATATTTCCGTGTTCATACAGTTAGCGGTGTAGATATTTCCATGTTCATACAGAGGACGGTGTAGATATTTCCATGTTTATAGGGATGGCGGTGTAGATATTTTCATGTTTACACACATGGCGGTGTAGATATTTCCATGTTTACACGGATAGCGGTGTAGACATTTCCATGTTTACACAGATAGCGGTGTGGATATTTCCAGGTTTATGCAGATAGCAGTGTAGATATTTCCATGTTTATACAGATAGCGGTGCATATATTTCCATGTTTATTCAGATAGCGGTGCGGTTATTTCCATGTTTATACAGATAGTTGCGCAGATATTTCCATGTTTATACAGATAGCGGTGTAGATATTCCCATCTTAATACAGATGGCGGTTTAGTTATGTCCTTGTTCATACAGATGGCGGTGTAGATATTTCTATGTTCATACAGATGGCGGTGTAGGTATTTCGAAGTTTATAGAGATAGCGCTGTAGTTATTTCCATATTTATAGAGAAATCGGTGTAGATATTTCCATGTATATTCAGATAGCTGTGTAGATATTTCCATGTTCATGCAGATAGCGGTGTAGATATTTCCATGTTCATACAAATGGCGGTGTAGATATTTCCATGTTCATACAGATGGCGGTGCAGATATTTCCATGTTCATAAAAATGGCGGTGTAGATATTTCCATGTTCATAGAGATGGCGGTGTAGATATTTCCAGGTTTATGCAGATAGCGGTATAGATATTTCCATGTTTATACAGATGGTGGTGTAGATATTTCCATGTTTACAGAGATAGTGGTGTAGTTATTTCCAAGTTTATAGAGACAGCGTTGTAGATATTTCCATGTTTATACAGATAGCGGTGAAGATATTTCCATGTTTATACAGATAGCGGTGTAGATATTTCCATGTTTATACAGATAGCAGTGTAGATATTTCCATGTTTATAGAGATAGTGGTGTAGATAATTTCAATTTTATACAGAGAGCAGTGTAGATATTTCCCAGTTCATACAGATAGCGGTGTAGATATTTCCACCTTTATAGAGATGGCGGTGTAGATATTTCCATGTTTATACAGATAGCAGTGTAGATATTTCCATGTTTATAGAGATAGTGGTGTAGATAATTTCAATTTTATACAGAGAGCAGTGTAGATATTTCCAAGTTCATACAGATAGCGGTGTAGATATTTCCACCTTTATAGAGATGGCGGTGTAGATATTTCCATGTTCATACAGAGGACGGTGTAGATATTTCCATGTTTATAGGGATGGCGGTGTAGATATTTTCATGTTTACACAGATGGCGGTGTCGATATTTCCATGTTTACACGGATAGCGGTGTAGACATTTCCATGTTTACACAGATAGCGGTGTGGATATTTCCAGGTTTATACAGATAGCAGTGTAGATATTTCCATGTTTATACAGATAGCGGTGCGGATATTTCCATGTTTATACAGATAGTTGGGCAGATATTTCCATGTTTAAACAGATAGCGGTGTAGATATTTCCATGTTGATCCAGATGCCGGTGTACATATATCCATGTTCAAACAGATGGCAGTGAAGATATTTCCATGTTCATACAGATGGCGGTGTAGGTATTTCCATGTTCATACAAATGGCGGTGTAGATATTTCCATGTTCATAGAGATGGCGGTGTAGATAATTCCAGGTTCATACAAATGGCTGTGTAGATATTTCCATGTTCATAGAGATGGCGGTGTAGATATTTCCATGTTTATGCAGATACCAGTGTAGTTATTTCCATGTTTATAGAGATACCAGTGTGGATATTTCCATTGATATACAGATAGCTGTGTAGATATTTGCATGTTCATACAGATAGCTTTGTAGATATTTCCATGTTCATACAGATAACGGTGTAGATATTTCCATGTTCATACAGATAGCGGTGTAGATATTTCCATGTTCATACAGATAGCGGTGTAGATATTTCCATGTTCATACAGATAGCGGTGTAGATATTTCCGTGTTCATACAGTTAGCGGTGTAGATATTTCCATGTTCATACAGAGGACGGTGTAGATATTTCCATGTTTATAGGGATGGCGGTGTAGATATTTTCATGTTTACACACATGGCGGTGTAGATATTTCCATGTTTACACGGATAGCGGTGTAGACATTTCCATGTTTACACAGATAGCGGTGTGGATATTTCCAGGTTTATGCAGATAGCAGTGTAGATATTTCCATGTTTATACAGATAGCGGTGCATATATTTCCATGTTTATTCAGATAGCGGTGCGGTTATTTCCATGTTTATACAGATAGTTGCGCAGATATTTCCATGTTTATACAGATAGCGGTGTAGATATTCCCATCTTAATACAGATGGCGGTTTAGTTATGTCCTTGTTCATACAGATGGCGGTGTAGATATTTCTATGTTCATACAGATGGCGGTGTAGGTATTTCGAAGTTTATAGAGATAGCGCTGTAGTTATTTCCATATTTATAGAGAAATCGGTGTAGATATTTCCATGTATATTCAGATAGCTGTGTAGATATTTCCATGTTCATGCAGATAGCGGTGTAGATATTTCCATGTTCATACAAATGGCGGTGTAGATATTTCCATGTTCATACAGATGGCGGTGCAGATATTTCCATGTTCATAAAAATGGCGGTGTAGATATTTCCATGTTCATAGAGATGGCGGTGTAGATATTTCCAGGTTTATGCAGATAGCGGTATAGATATTTCCATGTTTATACAGATGGTGGTGTAGATATTTCCATGTTTACAGAGATAGTGGTGTAGTTATTTCCAAGTTTATAGAGACAGCGTTGTAGATATTTCCATGTTTATACAGATAGCGGTGAAGATATTTCCATGTTTATACAGATAGCGGTGTAGATATTTCCATGTTTATACAGATAGCAGTGTAGATATTTCCATGTTTATAGAGATAGTGGTGTAGATAATTTCAATTTTATACAGAGAGCAGTGTAGATATTTCCCAGTTCATACAGATAGCGGTGTAGATATTTCCACCTTTATAGAGATGGCGGTGTAGATATTTCCATGTTCATACAGAGGACGGTGTAGATATTTCCATGTTTATAGGGATGGCTGTGTAGATATTTTCATGTTTACACAGATGGCGGTGTCGATATTTCCATGTTTACACGGATAGCGGTGTAGACATTTCCATGTTTACACAGATAGCGGTGTGGATATTTCCAGGTTTATACAGATAGCAGTGTAGATATTTCCATGTTTATACAGATAGCGGTGCGGATATTTCCATGTTTATACAGATAGTTGGGCAGATATTTCCATGTTTAAACAGATAGCGGTGTAGATATTTCCATGTTGATCCAGATGCCGGTGTACATATATCCATGTTCAAACAGATGGCAGTGAAGATATTTCCATGTTCATACAGATGGCGGTGTAGGTATTTCCATGTTCATACAAATGGCGGTGTAGATATTTCCATGTTCATAGAGATGGCGGTGTAGATATTTCCAGGTTCATACAAATGGCTGTGTAGATATTTCCATGTTCATAGAGATGGCGGTGTAGATATTTCCATGTTTATGCAGATACCAGTGTAGTTATTTCCATGTTTATAGAGATACCAGTGTGGATATTTCCATTGATATACAGATAGCTGTGTAGATATTTGCATGTTCATACAGATAGCGGTGTAGATATTTCCATGTTCATACAGATAACGGTGTAGATATTTCCATGTTCATACAGATAGCGGTGTAGATATTTCCATGTTCATACAGATAGCGGTGTAGATATTTCCATGTTCATACAGATAGCGGTGTAGATATTTCCGTGTTCATACAGTTAGCGGTGTAGATATTTCCATGTTCATACAGAGGACGGTGTAGATATTTCCATGTTTATAGGGATGGCGGTGTAGATATTTTCATGTTTACACACATGGCGGTGTAGATATTTCCATGTTTACACGGATAGCGGTGTAGACATTTCCATGTTTACACAGATAGCGGTGTGGATATTTCCAGGTTTATGCAGATAGCAGTGTAGATATTTCCATGTTTATACAGATAGCGGTGCAGATATTTCCATGTTTATTCAGATAGCGGTGCGGTTATTTCCATGTTTATACAGATAGTTGCGCAGATATTTCCATGCTTATACAGATAGCGGTGTAGATATTCCCATCTTAATACAGATGGCGGTTTAGTTATGTCCTTGTTCGTACAGATGGCAGTGTAGATATTTCCATGTTCATACAGATGGCGGTGTAGGTATTTCGAAGTTTATAGAGATAGCGCTGTAGTTATTTCCATATTTATAGAGAAATCGGTGTAGATATTTCCATGTATATTCAGATAGCTGTGTAGATATTTCCATGTTCATGCAGATAGCGGTGTAGATATTTCCATGTTCATCCAGATGCCGGTGTACATATATCCATGTTCATACAGATGGCGGTGAAGACATTTCCATGTTCATACAGATGGCGGTGTAGGTATTTCCATGTTCATACAAATGGCGGTGTAGATATTTCCATGTTCATAGAGATGGCAGTGTAGATATTTCCAGGTTCATACAAATGGCGGTGTAGATATTTCCATGTTCATAGAGATGGCGGTGTAGATATTTCCATGTTTATACAGATAGCAGTGTAGTTATTTCCATGTTTATAGAGATACCAGTGTGGATATATCCACTGATATACAGATAGCTGTGTAGATATTTGCATGTTCATACAGATAGCGGTGTAGATATTTCCATGTTCATGCAGATAGCGGTGTAGATATTTCCATGTTCATACAGATAGCGGTGTAGATATTTCCATGTTCATACAGATAGCGGTGTAGATATTTCCATGTTCATACAGATAGCGGTGTAGATATTTCCATGTTCATACAGTTAGCGGTGTAGGTATTTCCACGTTCATACAGATGGCGGTGTAGATATTTACATGTTCATACAGACGGCGGTGTAGATATTTCTATGTTCATACAGATGGCGGTGTAGAGATTTCCATGTTCATACAGATATCGGTGTAGATATTTCCATGTTCATACAGATAGCGGTGTAGATATTTCCATGTACATACCAATAGCGGTGTAGACATTTCCATGTTCATACAGTTAGCGGTGTAGATATTTCCATGTTCATACAGATGGCGGTGTAGATATTTACATGTTCATACAGATGGCGGTGTAGATATTTCCATGTTCGTACGGATGGCAGTGTAGATATTTTCATGTTCATACAGGTGGCGGTGCAGATATTTCCATGTTTATACAGATAGCAGTGTAGTTATTTCCATGTTTATATAGATAGCAGTGTATACATTTCCATTGATATACAGATAGCTGTGTAGATATTTGCATGGTCACACTGATAGCGGTGTACATATTTCCATGTTCGTACAGATAGCGGTGTAGATATTTCCATGTTCATACAGATAGCGGTGTAGATATTTCCATGTTCATACAGATAACGGTGTAGATATTTCCATGTTCATACAGATAGCGGTGTAGATATTTCCATGTTCATACAGAGGACGGTGTAGATATTTCCATGTTTGTAGGGATGGCGGTGTAGATATTTTCATGTTTACACAGATGGCGGTGTAGATATTTCCATGTTTACACGGATAGCGGTGTAGTCATTTCCATGTTTACTCAGATTGCGGTGTGGATATTTCCAGGTTTATGCAGATAGCAGTGTAGATATTTCCATGTTTATACAGATAGCGGTGCGGATATTTCCATGTTTATTCAGATAGCGGTGCGGTTATTTCCATGTTTATACAGATAGTTGCGCAGATATTTCTATGTTTATACAGATAGCGGTGTAGATATTCCCATGTTAATACAGATGGCGGTTTAGATATGTCCATGTTCGTACAGATGGCGGTGTAGATATTTCCATGTTCATACAGATGGCGGTGTAGGTATTTCGAAGTTTATAGAGATAGCGCTGTAGTTATTTCCATATTTATAGAGAAATCAGTGTAGATATTTCCATGTATATTCAGATAGCTGTGTAGATATTTCCATGTTCATGCAGATAGCGGTGTAGATATTTCCATGTTCTTCCAGATGCCGGTGTACATATATCCATGTTCATACAGATGGCGGTGAAGAGATTTCCATGTTCATACAGATGGCGGTGTAGGTATTTCCATGTTCATAAAAATGGCGGTGTAGATATTTCCATGTTCATAGAGATGGCGGTGTGGATACTTCCAGGTTCATACAAATGGCGGTGTAGATATTTCCATGTTCATAGAGATGGCGGTGTAGATATTTCCATGTTTATACAGATAGCAGTGTAGTTATTTCCATGTTTATAGAGATACCAGTGTGGATATTTCCATTGATATACAGATAGCTGTGTAGATATTTGCATGTTAATACAGATAGCGGTGTAGATATTTCCATGTTCATGCAGATAGCGGTGTAGATATTTCCATGTTCATACAGATAGCGGTGTAGATATTTCCATGTTCATACAGATAGCGGTGTAGATATTTCCATGTTCATACGGATAGCGGTGTAGATATTTCCATGTTCATACAGATAGCGGTGTAGATATTTCCATGTTCATACAAATAGCGGTGTAGATATTTCCATGTTCATACAGATAGCGGTGTAGATATTTCCATGTTGATACAGTTAGCGGTGTAGGTATTTCCATGTTCATACAGATGGCGGTGTAGATATTTACATGTTCATACAGATAGCGGTGTAGATATTTCCATGTTTATAGAGATAGTGGTGTAGATAATTTCAATTTTATACAGAGAGCAGTGTAGATATTTCCAAGTTCATACAGATAGCGGTGTAGATATTTCCACCTTTATAGAGATGGCGGTGTAGATATTTCCATGTTCATACAGAGGACGGTGTAGATATTTCCATGTTTATAGGGATGGCGGTGTAGATATTTTCATGTTTACACAGATGGCGGTGTCGATATTTCCATGTTTACACGGATAGCGGTGTAGACATTTCCATGTTTACACAGATAGCGGTGTGGATATTTCCAGGTTTATGCAGATAGCAGTGTAGATATTTCCATGTTTATACAGATAGCGGTGCGGATATTTCCATGTTTATACAGATAGTTGGGCAGATATTTCCATGTTTAAACAGATAGCGGTGTAGATATTTCCATGTTGATCCAGATGCCGGTGTACATATATCCATGTTCATACAGATCGCGGTGAAGATATTTCCATGTTCGTACAGATGGCGGTGTAGGTATTTCCATGTTCATACAAATGGCGGTGTAGATATTTCCATGTTCATAGAGATGGCGGTGTAGATATTTCCAGGTTCATACAAATGGCTGTGTAGATATTTCCATGTTCATAGAGATGGCGGTGTAGATATTTCCATGTTTATGCAGATACCAGTGTAGTTATTTGCATGTTTATAGAGATACCAGTGTGGATATTTCCATTGATATACAGATAGCTGTGTAGATATTTGCATGTTCATACAGATAGCGGTGTAGATATTTCCATGTTCATACAGATAACGGTGTAGATATTTCCATGTTCATACAGATAGCGGTGTAGATATTTCCATGTTCATGCAGATAGCGGTGAAGATATTTCCATGTTCATACAGATAGCGGTGTAGATATTTCCGTGTTCATACAGTTAGCGGTGTAGATATTTCCATGTTCATACAGATAGCGGTGTAGATATTTCCATGTTCATACAGTTAGCGGTGTAGGTATTTCCACGTTCATACAGATGGCGGTGTAGATATTTACATGTTCATACAGACGGCGGTGTAGATATTTCTATGTTCATACAGATGGCGGTGTAGAGATTTCCATGTTCATACAGATATCGGTGTAGATATTTCCATGTACATACAGATAGCGGTGTAGATATTTCCATGTACATACCAATAGCGGTTTAGACATTTCCATGTTCATACAGTTAGCGGTGTAGATATTTCCATGTTCATACAGATGGCGGTGTAGATATTTCCATGTTCGTACGGATGGCAGTGTAGATATTTTCATGTTCATACAGGTGGTGGTGCAGATATTTCCATGTTTATACAGATAGCAGTGTAGTTATTTCCATGTTTATAGAGACAGCAGTGTATACATTTCCATTGATATACAGATAGCTGTGTAGATATTTGCATGGTCACACTGATAGCGGTGTACATATTTCCATGTTCGTACAGATAGCGGTGTAGATATTTCCATGTTCATACAGATAGCGGTGTAGATATTTCCATGTTCATACAGATAACGGTGTAGATATTTCCATGTTCATACAGATAGCGGTGTAGATATTTCCATGTTCATACAGTTAGCGGTGTAGATATTTCCATGTTCATAGAGATGGCGGTGTAGATATTTCCATGTTCATACAGAGGACGGTGTAGATATTTCCATGTTTGTAGGGATGGCGGTGTAGATATTTTCATGTTTACACAGATGGCGGTGTAGATATTTCCATGTTTACACGGATAGCGGTGTAGACATTTCCATGTTTACTCAGATAGCGGTGTGGATATTTCCAGGTTTATGCAGATAGCAGTGTAGATATTTCCATGTTTATACAGATAGCGGTGCGGATATTTCCATGTTTATTCAGATAGCGGTGCGGTTATTTCCATGTTTATACAGATAGTTGCGCAGATATTTCTATGTTTATACAGATAGCGGTGTAGATATTCCCATGTTAATACAGATGGCGGTTTAGATATGTCCATGTTCGTACAGATGGTGGTGTAGATATTTCCATGTTCATACAGATGGCGGTGTAGGTATTTCGAAGTTTATAGAGATAGCGCTGTAGTTATTTCCATATTTATAGAGAAATCAGTGTAGATATTTCCATGTATATTCAGATAGCTGTGTAGATATTTCCATGTTCATGCAGATAGCGGTGTAGATATTTCCATGTTCATCCAGATGCCGGTGTACATATATCCATGTTCATACAGATGGCGGTGAAGATATTTCCATGTTCATACAGATGGCGGTGTAGGTATTTCCATGTTCATACAAATGGCAGTGTAGATATTTCCATGTTCATAGAGATGGCGGTGTAGATACTTCCAGGTTCATACAAATGGCGGTGTAGATATTTCCATGTTCATAGAGATTGCGGTGTAGATATTTCCATGTTTATACAGATAGCAGTGTAGTTATTTCCATGTTTATAGAGATACCAGTGTGGATATTTCCATTGATATACAGATAGCTGTGTAGATATTTGCATGTTCATACAGATAGCGGTGTAGATATTTCCATGTTCATACAGATAGCGGTGTAGATATTTCCATGTTCATACAGATAGCGGTGTAGTTATTTCCATGTTCATACAGATAGCGGTGTAGATATTTCCATGTTCATACAGATAGCGGTGTAGATATTTCCATGTTGATACAGTTAGCGGTGTAGGTATTTCCATGTTCATACAGATGGCGGTGTAGATATTTACATGTTCATACAGATGGCAGTAGAGATATTTCCATGTTCATACAGATGGCGGTGTAGATATTTCCATGTTCATAGAGATGGCGGTGTAGATATTTCCATGTTTATGTAGATAGCGGTATAGATATTTCCATGTTTATACAGATTGTGGTGTAGATATTTCCATGTTTACAGAGATAGTTGTGTAGTTATTTCCAAGTTTATAGAGACAGCGTTGTAGATATTTCCATGTTTATACAGATAGCGGTGAAGATATTTCCATTTTTATACAGATAGCGGTGTAGATATTTCCATGTTTATACAGATAGCAGTGTAGATATTTCCATGTTAATAGAGATAGTGGTGTAGATAATTTCAATTTTATACAGAGAGCAGTGTAGATATTTCCAAGTTCATACAGATAGCGGTGTAGATATTTCCACCTTTATAGAGATGGCGGTGTAGATATTTCCATGTTCATACAGAGGACGGTGTAGATATTTCCATGTTTATAGGGATGGCGGTGTAGATATTTTCATGTTTACACAGATGGCGGTGTCGATATTTCCATGTTTACACGGATAGCGGTGTAGACATTTCCATGTTTACACAGATAGCGGTGTGGATATTTCCAGGTTTATGCAGATAGCAGTGTAGATATTTCCATGTTTATACAGATAGCGGTGCGGATATTTCCATGTTTATACAGATAGTTGGGCAGATATTTCCATGCTTAAACAGATAGCGGTGTAGATATTTCCATGTTGATCCAGATGCCGGTGTACATATATCCATGTTCATACAGATGGCGGTGAAGATATTTCCATGTTCATACAGATGGCGGTGTAGGTATTTCCATGTTCATACAAATGGCGGTGTAGATATTTCCATGTTCATAGAGATGGCGGTGTAGATATTTCCATGTTTATGCAGATACCAGTGTAGTTATTTCCATGTTTATAGAGATACCAGTGTGGATATTTCCATTGATATACAGATAGCTGTGTAGATATTTGCATGTTCATACAGATAGCGGTGTCGATATTTCCATGTTCATACAGATAACGGTGTAGATATTTCCATGTTCATACAGATAGCGGTGTAGATATTTCCATGTTCATACAGATAGCGGTGTAGATATTTCCATGTTCATACAGATAGCGGTGTAGATATTTCCGTGTTCATACAGTTAGCGGTGTAGATATTTCCATGTTCATACAGAGGACGGTGTAGATATTTCCATGTTTATAGGGATGGCGGTGTAGATATTTTCATGTTTACACACATGGCGGTGTAGATATTTCCATGTTTACACGGATAGCGGTGTAGACATTTCCATGTTTACACAGATAGCGGTGTGGATATTTCCAGGTTTATGCAGATAGCAGTGTAGATATTTCCATGTTTATACAGATAGCGGTGCAGATATTTCCATGTTTATTCAGATAGCGGTGCGGTTATTTCCATGTTTATACAGATAGTTGCGCAGATATTTCCATGTTTATACAGATAGCGGTGTAGATATTCCCATCTTAATACAGATGGCGGTTTAGATATTTCCTTGTTCGTACAGATGGCGGTGTAGATATTTCCATGTTCATACAGATGGCGGTGTAGGTATTTCGAAGTTTATACAGGTAGCGCTGTAGTTATTTCCATATTTATAGAGAAATCTGTGTAGATATTTCCATGTATATTCAGATAGCTGTGTAGATATTTCCATGTTCATGCAGATAGCGGTGTAGATATTTCCATGTTCATCCAGATGCCGGTGTACATATATCCATGTTCATACAGATGGCGGTGAAGATATTTCCATGTTCATACAGATGGCGGTGTAGGTATTTCCATGTTCATACAAATGGCGGTGTAGATATGTCCATGTTCATAGAGATGGCAGTGTAGATATTTCCAGGTTCATACAAATGGCGGTGTAGATATTTCCATGTTCATAGAGGTGGCGGTGTAGATATTTCCATGTTTATACAGATAGCAGTGTAGTTATTTCCATGTTTATAGAGATACCAGTGTGGATATTTCCACTGATATACAGATAGCTGTGTAGATATTTGCATGTTCATACAGATAGCGGTGTAGATATTTCCATGTTCATGCAGATAGCGGTGTAGATATTTCCATGTTCATACAGATAGCGGTGTAGATATTTCCATGTTCATACAGATAGCGGTGTAGATATTTCCATGTTCATACAGATAGCGGTGTAGATATTTCCATGTTCATACAGTTAGCGGTGTAGGTATTTCCACGTTCATACAGATGGCGGTGTAGATATTTACATGTTCATACAGACGGCGGTGTAGATATTTCTATGTTCATACTGATGGCGGTGTAGAGATTTCCATGTTCATACAGATATCGGTGTAGATATTTCCATGTTCATACAGATAGCGGTGTAGATATTTTCATGTACATACCAATAGGGGTGTAGACATTTCCATGTTCATACAGTTAGCGGTGTAGATATTTCCATGTTCATACAGATGGCGGTGTAGATATTTACATGTTCATACAGATGGCGGTGTAGATTTTTCCATGTTCGTACGGATGGCAGTGTAGATATTTTCATGTTCATACAGGTGGCGGTGCAGTTATTTCCATGTTTATACAGATAGCAGTGTAGTTATTTCCATGTTTATAGAGATAGCAGTGTATACATTTCCATTGATATACAGATAGCTGTGTAGATATTTGCATGGTCACACTGATAGCGGTGTACATATTTCCATGTTCGTACAGACAGCGGTGTAGATATTTCCATGTTCATACAGATAGCGGTGTAGATATTTCCATGTTCATACAGATAACGGTGTAGATATTTCCATGTTCATACAGATAGCGGTGTAGATATTTCCATGTTCATACAGTTAGCGGTGTAGATATTTCCATGTTCATAGAGATGGCGGTGTAGATATTTCCATGTTCATACAGGGGACGGTGTAGATATTTCCATGTTTGTAGGGATGGCGGTGTAGATATTTTCATGTTTACACAGATGGCGGGGTAGATATTTCCATGTTTACACGGATAGCGCTGTAGACATTTCAATGTTTACTCAGATAGCGGTGTGGATATTTCCAGGTTTATGCAGATAGCAGTGTAGATATTTCCATGTTTATACAGATAGCGGTGCGGATATTTCCATGTTTATTCAGATAGCGGTGCGGTTATTTCCATGTTTATACAGATAGTTGCGCAGATATTTCTATGTTTATACAGATAGCGGTGTAGATATTCCCATGTTAATACAGATGGCGGTTTAGATATGTCCATGTTCGTACAGATGGCGGTGTATATATTTCCATGTTCATACAGATGGCGGTGTAGGTATTTCGAAGTTTATAGAGATAGTGCTGTAGTTATTTCCATATTTATAGAGAAATCAGTGTACATATTTCCATGTATATTCAGATAGCTGTGTAGATATTTCCATGTTCATGCAGATAGCGGTGTACATATTTCCATGTTCATCCAGATGCCGGTGTACATATATCCATGTTCATACAGATGGCGGTGAAGATATTTCCATGTTCATACAGATGGCGGTGTAGGTATTTCCATGTTCATACAAATGGCGGTGTAGATATTTCCATGTTCATAGAGATGGCGGTGTAGATACTTCCAGGTTCATACAAATGGCGGTGTAGATATTTCCATGTTCATAGAGATGGCGGTGTAGATATTTCCATGTTTATACAGATAGCAGTGTAGTTATTTCCATGTTTATAGAGATACCAGTGTGGATATTTCCAGTGATATACAGATAGCTGTGTAGATATTTGCGTGTTTATACACATAGCGGTGTAGATATTTCCATGTTCATACAGATAGCGGTGTACATATTTCCATGTTGATACAGTTAGCGGTGTAGGTATTTCCATGTTCATACAGATGGCGGTGTAGATATTTACATGTTCATACAGATAGCGGTGTAGATATTTCCATGTTTATAGAGATAGTGATGTAGATAATTTCAATTTTATACAGAGAGCAGTGTAGATATTTCCAAGTTCATACAGATAGCGGTGTAGATATTTCCACCTTTATAGAGATGGCGGTGTAGATATTTCCATGTTCATACAGAGGACGGTGTAGATATTTCCATGTTTATAGGGATGGCGGTGTAGATTTTTTCATGTTTACACAGATGGCGGTGTCGATATTTCTATGTTTACATGGATAGCGGTGTAGACATTTCCATGTTTACACAGATAGCGGTGTGGATATTTCCAGGTTTATGCAGATAGCAGTGTAGATATTTCCATGTTTATACAGATAGCGGTGCGGATATTTCCATGTTTATACAGATAGTTGGGCAGATATTTCCATGTTTAAACAGATAGCGGTGTAGATATTTCCATGTTCATCCAGATGCCGGTGTACATATATCCTTGTTCATACAGATGGCGGAGAACATATTTCCATGTTCATACAGATGGCGGTGTAGGTATTTCCATGTTCATACAAATGGCGGTGTAGGTATTTCCATGTTCATAGAGATGGCGGTGTAGATATTTCCAGGTTCATACAAATGGCTGTGTAGATATTTCCATGTTCATAGAGATGGCGGTGTAGATATTTCCATGTTTATGCAGATAGCGGTATAGATATTTCCACGTTTATACAGATGGTGGTGTAGATATTTCCATGTGTATAGAGATGGCGGTCTAGATATTTCCATGTTTACAGAGTTAGTGGTGTAGTTATTTCCAAGTTTATAGTGACAGCGTTGTAGATATTTCCATGTTTATGCAGATAGCAGTGTAGGTATTTCCATGTTTATACAGATAGTTGGGCGGATATTTCCATGTTTCTACAGATAGCGGTGTAGATATATCCATCTTAATACTGATAACGGTGTAGATACTTCCATGTTCATACAGACAGCAGTGTAGATATTTCCATGTTTATACAGATAGCAGTGTAGATATTTCCATGTTTATAGAGATAGTGGTGTAGATAATTTCAATTTTATACAGAGAGCAGTGTAGATATTTCCAAGTTCATACAGATAGCAGTGTAGATATTTCCACGTTTATAGAGATGGCGGTGTAGATATTTCCATGTTCATACAGATGGCGGTGTAGATATTTCCATGTTTATAGGGATGGCGGTGTAGATATTTTCATGTTTACACAGATGGTGGTGTAGATATTTCCATGTTTACACTGATAGCGGTGGAGACATTTCCATGTTTGCACAGATAGCGGTGTGGATATTTCCATGTTTATGCAGATAGAGGTGTAGGTATTTCCATGTTTATACAGATAGCGGTGCGGATATTTCCATGTTTATACAGATAGTTGGGCGGATATTTCCATGTTTATACAGATAGTGGTGTAGATATATCCATCTTAATTCAGATGGCGGTGTAGATATGTCCATGTTCGTACAGATGGCGGTGTAGATATTTCCATGTTCATACAGATGGCGGTGTAGATATTTCGAAGTTTATAGAGATAGCGCTGTAGTTATTTCCATATTTATAGAGAAATCTGTGTAGATATTTCCATGTATATTCAGATAGCTGTGTAGATATTTCCATGTTCATGCAGATAGCGGTGTAGATATTTCCATGTTCATCCAGATGCCGGTGTACATATATCCATGTTCATACAGATGGCTGTGAAGATATATCCATGTTCATACAGATGGTGGTGTAGATATTTCCATGTTCATACAAATGGCGGTGTAGATATTTCCATCTTCATAGAGATGGCAGTGTAGATATTTCCATATTTATACAGATAGCAGTGTAGTTATTTCCATGTTTATAGAGATACCAGTGTGGATATTTCCATTGATATACAGATAGCTGTGTAGATATTTGCATGTTCATACAGATAGTGGTGTAGATATTTCCATGTTCATACAGATAACAGTGTAGATATTTCCATGTTCATACAGATAGCGGTGTAGATATCTCCATGTTCATACAGATAGCGGTGTAGATATTTTCATGTTCATACAGATAGCGGTGTAGATATTTCCATGTTCATACAGTTAGCGGTGTAGGTATTTCCATGTTCATACAGATGGCGGTGTAGATATTTACATGTTCATACAGATGGCGGTGTAGATATTTCCATGTTCATACAGATTGCGATGTAGAGATTTCCATGTTCATACAGATATCGGTGTAGATATTTCCATGTTCATACAGATAGCGGTGTAGATATTTCCATGTTCATACCGATAGCAGTGTAGACATTTCCATGTTCATACAGTTAGCGGTGTAGGTATTTCCATGTTCATACAGATGGCGGTGTAGATATTTACATGTTCATACAGATGGCGGTGTAGATATTTCCATGTTCGTACGGATGGCAGTGTAGATATTTTCATGTTCATACAGGTGGCGGTGCAGATATTTCCATGTTTATACAGATAGCAGTGTAGTTATTTCCATGTTTATAGAGATAGCAGTGTATACATTTCCATTGATATACAGATAGCTGTGTAGATATTTGCATGGTCACACTGATAGCGGTGTACATATTTCCATGTTCGTACAGATAGCGGTGTAGATATTTCCATGTTCATACAGATAGCGGTGTAGATATTTCCAAGTTCATACAGATAACGGTGTAGATATTCCCATGTTCATACAGATAGCGGTGTAGATATTTCCATGTTCATACAGTTAGCGGTGTAGATATTTCCATGTTCATAGAGATGGCGGTGTAGATATTTCCATGTTCATACAAATGGCGGTGTAGATATTTCCATCTTCATAGAGATGGCGGTGTAGATATTTCCATATTTATACAGATAGCAGTGTAGTTATTTCCATGTTTATAGAGATAGCAGTGTAGATATTTCCATTGATATACAGATAGCTGTGTAGATATTTGCATGTTCATACAGATAGCGGTATAGATATTTCCATGTTTATACAGATGGTGGTGTAGATATTTCCATGTTTATAGAGATGGAGGTCTAGATATTTCCATGTTTACAGAGATAGTGGTGTAGTTATTTCCAAGTTTATAGAGACAGCGTTGTAGATATTTCCATGTGTATACAGATAGCTGTGAAGATATTTCCATGTTAATACAGATAGCGGTGTAGATATTTCCATGTTTATACAGATAGCAGTGTAGATATTTCCATGTTTTTAGAGATAGTGGTGTAGATAATTTCAATTTTATACAGACAGCAGTGTAGATATTTCCATGTTCATACAGATGGCGGTGTAGATATTTCCATGTTTATAGGGATGGCGGTGTAGATATTTCCATGTTCATACGGATAACGGTGTAGATATTTCCATGTTCATACATATAGCGGTGTAGATATTTCCATGTTCATACAGATAGCGGTGTAGATATTTCCATGTTCATACAGATGGCGGGGTAGATATTTCCATGTTCGTACGGATGGCAGTGTAGATATTTCCATGTTCATAGAGATGGCGGTGTAGATATTTCCATGTTTATGCAGATAGCAGTGTAGTTATTTCCATGTTTATAGAGATACTAGTGTGGATATTTCCATTGATATACAGATAGCTGTGTAGATATTTGCATGTTCATACAGATAGCGGTGTAGATATTTCCATGTTCATACAGATAGCGGTGTAGATATTTCCATGTTCATACAGATAGCGGTGTAGATATTTCCATGTTCATACAGATAGCGGTGTAGATATTTCCATGTTCATACAGATAGCGGTGTAGATATTTCCATGTTCATACAGTTAGCGATGTAGGTATTTCCATGTTCATACAGATGGCGGTGTAGATACTTACATGTTCATACAGATGGCGGTGTAGATATTTCCATGTTCATACAGATTGCGGTGTAGAGATTTCCATGTTCATACAGATAGCGGTGTAGATATTTCCATGTTCATACACATAGCGGTGTAGATATTTCCATGTTCATACCAATAGCGGTGTAGACATTTCCATGTTCATACAGTTAGCGGTGTGGATATTTCCATGTTCATACAGATGGCGGTGTAGATATTTACATGTTCATACAGATGGCGGTGTAGATATTTCCATGTTCGTACGGATGGCAGTGTAGATATTTTCATGGTCATACAGGTGGCGTTGCAGATATTTCCATGTTTATACAGATAGCAGTGTAGTTATTTCCATGTTTATAGAGATAGCAGTGTATACATTTCCATTGATATACAGATAGCTGTGTAGATATTTGCATGGTCACACTGATAGCGGTGTACATATTTCCATGTTCGTACAGATAGCGGTGTAGATATTTCCATGTTCATACAGATAGCGGTGTAGATATTTCCATGTTCATACAGATAACGGTGTAGATATTTCCATGTTCAGACAGATAGCGGTGTAGATATTTCCATGTTCGTACAGTTAGCGGTGTAGATATTTCCATGTTCATAGAGATGGCGGTGTAGATATTTCCATGTTCATACAAATGGCGGTGTAGATATTTCCATCTTCATAGAGATGGCGGTGTAGATATTTCCATATTTATACAGAAAGCAGTGTAGTTATTTCCATGTTTATGGAGATAGCAGTGTAGATATTTCCATTGATATACAGATAGCTGTGTAGATATTTGCATGTTCATACAGATAGCGGTATAGATATTTCCATGTTTATACAGATGGTGGTGTAGATATTTCCATGTTTATAGAGATGGAGGTCTAGATAATTCCATGTTTACAGAGATAGTGGTGTAGTTATTTCCAAGTTTATAGAGACAGCGTTGTAGATATTTCCATGTTTATACAGATAGCTGTGAAGATATTTCCATGTTTATACAGATAGCGGTGTAGATATTTCCATGTTTATACAGATAGCAGTGTAGATATTTCCATGTTTATAGAGATAGTGGTGTAGATAATTTCAATTTTATACTGAGAGCAGTGTAGATATTTCCAAGTTCATACAGATAGCGGTGTAGATATTTCCACGTTTATAGAGATGGCGGTGTAGATATTTCCATGTTCATACAGATGGCGGTGTAGATATTTCCATGTTTATAGGGATGGCGGTGTAGATATATCCATGTTCATACAGATAACGGTGTAGATATTTCCATGTTCATACATATAGCGGTGTAGGTATTTCCATGTTCATACTGATTGCGGTGTAGATATTTCCATGTTCATACAGATGGTGGTGTAGATATTTCCATGTTCGTACGGATGGCAGTGTAGATATTTCCATGTTCATAGAGATGGCGGTGTAGATATTTCCATGTTTATACAGATAGCAGTGTAGTTATTTCCATGTTTATAGAGATACCAGTATGGATATTTCCATTGATATACAGATAGCTGTGTAGATATTTGCATGTTCATACAGATAGTGGTGTAGATATTTCCATGTTCATACAGATAACAGTGTAGATATTTCCATGTTCATACAGATAGCGGTGTAGATATTTCCATGTTCATACAGATAGCGGTGTAGATATTTCCATGTTCATACAGATAGCGGTGTAGATATTTCCATGTTCATACAGTTAGCGGTGTAGGTATTTCCATGTTCATACAGATGGCGGTGTAGATATTTACATGTTCATACAGATGGCGGTGTAGATATTTACATGTTCATACAGATTGCGATGTAGAGATTTCCATGTTCATACAGATATCGGTGTAGATATTTCCATGTTCATACAGATAGCGGTGTAGATATTTCCATGTTCATACCGATAGCAGTGTAGACATTTCCATGTTCATACAGTTAGCGGTGTAGATATTTCCATGTTCATACAGATGGCGGTGTAGATATTTACATGTTCATACAGATGGCGGTGTAGATATTTCCATGTTCGTATGTATGGCAGTGTAGATATTTTCATGTTCATACAGGTGGCGGTGCAGATATTTCCATGTTTATACAGATAGCAGTGTAGTTATTTCCATGTTTATAGAGATAGCAGTGTATACATTTCCATTGATATACAGATAGCTGTGTAGATATTTGCATGGTCACACTGATAGCGGTGTACATATTTCCATGTTCGTACAGATAGCGGTGTAGATATTTCCATGTTCATACAGATAGCGGTGTAGATATTTCCATGTTCATACAGATAGCGGTGTAGATATTCCAATGTTCATACAGATAGCGGTGTAGATATTTCCATGTTCATACAGTTAGCGGTGTAGATATTTCCATGTTCATAGAGATGGCGGTGTAGATATTTCCATGTTCATACAAATGGCGGTGAAGATATTTCCATCTTCATAGAGATGGTGGTGTAGATATTTCCATATTTATACAGATAGCAGTGTAGTTATTTCCATGTATATAGAGATAGCAGTGAAGATATTTCCATTGACATACAGATAGCTGTGTAGATATTTGCATGTTCATACAGATAGCGGTATAGATATTTCCATGTTTATACAGATGGTGGTGTAGATATTTCCATGTTTATAGAGATGGAGGTCTAGATATTTCCATGTTTACAGAGATAGTGGTGTAGTTATTTCCAAGTTTATAGAGACAGCGTTGTAGATATTTCCATGTGTATACAGATAGCTGTGAAGATATTTCCATGTTTATACAGATAGCGGTGTAGATATTTCCATGTTTATACAGAGAGCAGTGTAGATATTTCCATGTTTTTAGAGATAGTGGTGTAGATAATTTCAATTTTATACAGACAGCAGTGTAGATATTTCCAAATTCATACAGATAGCGGTGTAGATATTTCCATGTTTATAGGGATGGCGGTGTAGATATTTCCATGTTCATACGGATAACGGTGTAGATATTTCCATGTTCATACATATAGCGGTGTAGATATTTCCATGTTCATACAGATAGCGGTGTAGATATTTCCATGTTCATACAGATGGCGGTGTAGATATTTCCATGTTCGTACGGATGGCAGTGTAGATATTTCCATGTTCGTAGAGATGGCGGTGTAGATATTTCCATTTTTATGCAGATAGCAGTGTAGTTATTTCCATGTTTATAGAGATACCAGTGTGGATATTTCCATTGATATACAGATAGCTGTGTAGATATTTGCATGTTCATACAGATAGCGGTGTAGATATTTGCATGTTCATACAGATAGCGGTGTAGATATTTCCATGTTCATACAGATAGCGGTGTAGATATTTCCATGTTCATACAGATAGCGGTGTAGATATTTCCATGTTCATACAGATAGCGGTGTAGATATTTCCATGTTCATACAGTTAGCGATGTAGGTATTTCCATGTTCATACAGATGGCGGTGTAGATATTTACATGTTCATACAGATGGCGGTGTAGATATTTCCATGTTCATACTGATTGCGGTGTTGAGATTTCCATGTTCATACAGATAGCGGTGTAGATATTTCCATGTTCATACACATAGCGGTGTAGATATTTCCATGTTCATACCAATAGCGGTGTAGACATTTCCATGTTCATACAGTTGGCGGTGTAGATATTTCCATGTTCATACAGATGGCGGTGTAGATATTTACATGTTCATACAGATGGCGGTGTAGATATTTCCATGTTCGTACGGATGGCAGTGTAGATATTTTCATGTTCATACAGGTGGCGGTGCAGATATTTCCATGTTTATACAGATAGCAGTGTAGTTATTTCCATGTTTATAGAGATCGCAGTGTATACATTTCCATTGATATACAGATAGCTGTGTAGATATTTGCATGGACACACTGATAGCGGTGTACATATTTCCATGTTCGTACAGATAGCGGTGTAGATATTTCCATGTTCATACAGATAGCGGTGTAGATATTTCCATGTTCATACAGATAACGGTGTAGATATTTCCATGTTCATACAGATAGCAGTGTAGATATTTCCATGTTCATACAGTTAGCGGTGTAGATATTTCCATGTTCATAGAGTTGGCGGTGTAGCTATTTCCATGTTCATACAAATGGCGGTGTAGATATTTCCATCTTCATAGAGATGGCGGTGTAGATATTTCCATATTTATACAGATAGCAGTGTAGTTATTTCCATGTTTATAGAGATAGCAGTGTATACATTTCCATTGATATACAGATAGCTGTGTAGATATTTGCATGGACACACTGATAGCGGTGTACATATTTCCATGTTCGTACAGATAGCGGTGTAGATATTTCCATGTTCATGCAGATAGCGGTGTAGATATTTCCATGTTCATACAGATAACGCTGTAGATATTTCCATGTTCATACAGATAGCAGTGTAGATATTTCCATGTTCATACAGTTAGCGGTGTAGATATTTCCATGTTCATAGAGTTGGCGGTGTAGCTATTTCCATGTTTATACAAATGGCGGTGTAGATATTTCCATCTTCATAGAGATGGCGGTGTAGATATTTCCATATTTCTACAGATAGCAGTGTAGTTATTTCCATGTTTATAGAGATAGCAGTGTAGATATTTCCATTGATATACAGATAGCTGTGTAGATATTTGCATTTTCATACAGATAGCGGTATAGTTATTTCCATGTTTATACAGATGGTGGTGTAGATATTTCCATGTTTATAGAGATGGAGGTCTAGATATTTCCATGTTTACAGAGATAGTGGTGTAGTTATTTCCAAGTTTATAGAGACAGCGTTGTAGATATTTCCATGTTTATACAGATAGCAGTGTAGTTATTTCCATGTTTATAGAGATAGCAGTGTATACATTTCCATTGATATACAGATAGCTGTGTAGATAGTTGCATGGTCACACTGATAGCGGTGTAGATATTTCCATGTTCGTACAGATAGCGGTGTAGATATTTCCATGTTCATACAGATAGCTGTGTAGATATTTCCATGTTAATACAGATAGCGGTGTAGATATTTTCATGTTCATTCAGATAGCGGTGTAGATATTTCCATGTTCATACAGATAGCGGTGTTGATATTTCCATGTTCATACAGTTAGCGGTGTAGATATTTCCATGTTCATACAGATGGCGTTGTAGATATTTACATGTTCATACAGATGGCGGTGTAGATATTTCCATGTTCATACAGATGGCGGTGTAGATATTTCCATGTTCATACAGATAGCGGTGTAGATATTTCCATGTTCATACCAATAGCGGTGTAGACATTTCCATGTTCGTACAGTTAGCGGTGTAGATATTTCCATGTTCATACAGATGGCGGTGTAGATATTTACATGATCATACAGATGGCGGTGTAGATATTTCCATGTTCGTACGGATGTCAGTGTAGATATTTCCATGTTCATACTGGTGGCGGTGTAGATATTTCCATGTTCATACAGATAGCGGTGTAGATATTTCCATGTTCATATAGTTAGCGGTGTAGATATTTCCATGTTCATACAGATGGCGTTGTAGATATTTCCATGTTCATACAGATGGCGGTGTAGATATTTCCATGTTCATACAGATGGCGGTGTAGATATTTCCATGTTCATACAGATGGCGGTGTAGATATTTCCATGTTCATACAGATAGCGGTGTAGATATTTCCATGTTCATACAGTTAGCGGTGTAGGTATTTCCATGTTCATACAGATGGAGGTGTAGATATTTACATGTTCATACAAATGGCGGTAGAGATATTTAGATGTTCGTACAGATGGCGGTGTAGATATTTCCATGTTCATAGAGATGGCGGTGTAAACATTTCCATCTTTATGCAGATAGCGGTATAGATATTTCCATGTTTATACAGATGGTGGTGTAGATATTTCCATGTATATAGAGATGGCGGTCTAGATATTTCCATGTTTACAGAGATAGTGGTGTAGTTATTTCCAAGTTTATAGAGACAGCGTTGTAGACATTTCCATGTTTATACTGATAGCGGTGAAGATATTTCCATGTTTATACAGATAGTGGTGTAGATATTTCCATGTTTATACAGATAGCAGTGTAGATATTTACATGTTTATAGAGATAGTGGTATAGATAATTTCAATTTTATACAGAGAGCAGTGTAGATATTTCCAAGTTCATACAGATAGAGGTGTAGATATTTCCACGTTTGTAGAGATGGCGGTGTAGATATTTCCATGTTCATACAGTTAGCGGTGTAGATATTTCCATGTTCATACAGATATCGGTGTAGATATTTACAAGTTCATACCGATGGCGGTGTAGATATTTCCAAGTTCATACAGATGGCGGTGTAGATATTTCCATATTCATACAGATGGCGGTGTAGATATTTCCATGTTCTTACAGATAGCGGTGTAGATATTTCCATGTACATACCAATAGCGGTGTAGACATTTCCATGTTCATACAGTTAGCGGTGTAGACATTTCCATGTTCATACATATGGCGGTGTAGATATTTACATGTTCATACGGATGGCGGTGTAGATATTTCCATGTTCGTACGGATGGCAGTGTAGATATTTTCATGTTCATACAGGTGGCGGTGAAGATATTTCCATGTTTATACAGATAGCAGTGTAGTTATTTCCATGTTTATAGAGATAGCAGTGTATACATTTCAATTGATATACAGATAGCTGTGTAGATATTTGCATGGTCACACTGATAGCGGTGTACATATTTCCATGTTCGTACAGATAGCGGTGTAGATATTTCCTTGTTCATTCAGATAGCGGTGTAGATATTTCCATGTTCATACAGAGGATGGTGTAGATATTTCCATGTTTGTAGGGATGGCGGTGTAGATATTTTCATGTTTACACAGATGGCGGTGTAGATATTTCCATGTTTACACGGATAGCGGTGTAGACATTTCCATGTTTACTCAGATAGCGGTGTGGATATTTCCAGGTTTATGCAGATAGCAGTGTAAATATTTCCATGTTTATACAGATAGCGGTGCGGATATTTCCATGTTTATTCAGATAACGTTGCGGTTATTTCCATGTTTATACAGATACTTGCGCAGATATTTCTATGTTTATACAGATAGCGGGGTAGATATTCCCATGTTAATACAGATGGCGGTTTAGATATGTCCATGTTCGTACAGATGGCGGTGTAGATATTTCCATGTTCATACAGATGGCGGAGTAGGTATTTCGAAGTTTATAGAGATAGCGCTGTAGTTATTTCCATATTTATAGAGAAATCAGTGTAGATATTTCCATGTATATTCAGATAGCTGTGTAGATATTTCCATGTTCATGCAGATAGCGGTGTAGATATTTCCATGTTCATCCAGATGCCGGTGTACATATATCCATGTTCATACAGATGGCGGTGAAGATATTTCCATGTTCATACAGATGGCGGTGTAGTTATTTCCATGTTCATACAAATGGCGGTGTAGATATTTCCATGTTCATAGAGATGGCGGTGTAGATATTTCCAGGTTCATACAAATGGCGGTGTACATATTTCCATGTTCATAGAGATGGCGGTGTAGATATTTCCATGTTTATACAGATAGCAGTGTAGTTATTTCCATGTTTATAGAGATACCAGTGTGGATATTTCCATTGATATACAGATAGCTGTGTAGATATTTGCATGTTCATACAGATAGCGGTGTAGATATTTCCATGTTCATACAGATAGCGGTGTAGATATTTCCATGTTCATAGAGATAGCGGTGTAGATATTTCCATGTTCATACACATAGCGGTGTAGATATTTCCATGTTCATACAGATAGCGGTGTAGATATTTCCATGTTCATACAGTTAGCGGTGTAGGTATTTCCATGTTCATACAGATGGCGGTGTAGATATTTACATGTTCATACAGATGGCGGTGTAGATATTTCCAAGTTCATACAGATTGCGGTGTAGAGATTTCCATGTTCATACAGATATCGGTGTAGATATTTCCATGTTCATACAGATAGCGGTGTAGACATTTCCATGTTCATACCAATAGCGGTGTAGACATTTCCATGTTCATACAGTTAGCGGTGTAGATATTTCCATGTTCATACAGATGGCGGTGTAGATATTTACATGTTCATACGGATGGCAGTGTAGATATTTTCATGTTCATACAGGTGGCGGTGCAGATATTTCCGTGTTTATACAGATAGCAGTGTAGTTATTTCCATGTTTATAGAGATAGCAGTGTATACATTTCCATTGATATACAGATAGCTGTGTAGATATTTGCATGGTCACACTGATAGCGGTGTACATATTTCCATGTTCTTACAGATAGCGGTGTAGATATTTCCATGTTCATACAGATAGCGGTGTAGATATTTCCATGTTCATACAGATAACGGTGTAGATATTTCCATGTTCATACAGATAGCGGTGAAGATATTTCCATGTTCATACAGTTAGCGGTGTAGATATTTCCATGTTCATAGAGATGGCGGTGTAGATATTTCCATGTTCATATAAATGGCGGTGTAGATATTTCCATCTTCATAGAGATGACGGTGTAGATATTTCCATATTTATACAGATAGCAGTGTAGTTATTTCCATGTTTATAGAGATAGCAGTGTAGATATTTCCATTGATATACAGATAGCTGTGTAGATATTTGCATGTTCATACAGATAGCGGTATAGATATTTCCATGTTTATACAGATGGTGGTGTAGATATTTCCATGTTTATACAGATAGCTGTGAAGATATTTCCATGTTTATACAGATAGCGGTGTAGATATTTCCATGTTTATACAGATAGCAGTGTAGATATTTCCATGTTTATAGAGATAGTGGTGTAGATAATTTCAATTTTATACAGAGAGCAGTGTAGATATTTCCAAGTTCATACAGATAGCGGTGTAGATATTTCCACGTTTATAGAGATGGCGGTGTAGATATTTCCATGTTCATACAGATGGCGGTGTAGATATTTCCATGTTTATAGGGATGGCGGTGTAGATATTTCCATGTTCATACAGATAGCGGTGTAGATATTTCCATGTTCATACAGTTAGCGGTGTAGGTATTTCCATGTTCATACAGATGGCGGTGTAGATATTTACATGTTCATACAGATGGCGGTGTAGATATTTCCAAGTTCATACAGATTGCGGTGTAGAGATTTCCATGTTCATACAGATATCGGTGTAGATATTTCCATGTTCATACAGATAGCGGTGTAGACATTTCCATGTTCATACCAATAGCGGTGTAGACATTTCCATGTTCATACAGTTAGCGGTGTAGATATTTCCATGTTCATACAGATGGCGGTGTAGATATTTACATGTTCATACGGATGGCAGTGTAGATATTTTCATGTTCATACAGGTGGCGGTGCAGATATTTCCGTGTTTATACAGATAGCAGTGTAGTTATTTCCATGTTTATAGAGATAGCAGTGTATACATTTCCATTGATATACAGATAGCTGTGTAGATATTTGCATGGTCACACTGATAGCGGTGTACATATTTCCATGTTCTTACAGATAGCGGTGTAGATATTTCCATGTTCATACAGATAGCGGTGTAGATATTTCCATGTTCATACAGATAACGGTGTAGATATTTCCATGTTCATACAGATAGCGGTGAAGATATTTCCATGTTCATACAGTTAGCGGTGTAGATATTTCCATGTTCATAGAGATGGCGGTGTAGATATTTCCATGTTCATATAAATGGCGGTGTAGATATTTCCATCTTCATAGAGATGACGGTGTAGATATTTCCATATTTATACAGATAGCAGTGTAGTTATTTCCATGTTTATAGAGATAGCAGTGTAGATATTTCCATTGATATACAGATAGCTCTGTAGATATTTGCATGTTCATACAGATAGCGGTATAGATATTTCCATGTTTATACAGATGGTGGTGTAGATATTTCCATGTTTATAGAGATGGAGGTCTAGATATTTCCATGTTTACAGAGATAGTGATGTAGTTATTTCCAAGTTTATAGAGACAGCGTTGTAGATATTTCCATGTTTATACAGATAGCTGTGAAGATATTTCCATGTTTATACAGATAGCGGTGTAGATATTTCCATGTTTATACAGATAGCAGTGTAGATATTTCCATGTTTATAGAGATAGTGGTGTAGATAATTTCAATTTTATACAGAGAGCAGTGTAGATATTTCCAAGTTCATACAGATAGCGGTGTAGATATTTCCACGTTTATAGAGATGGCGGTGTAGATATTTCCATGTTCATACAGATGGCGGTGTAGATATTTCCATGTTTATAGGGATGGCGGTGTAGATATTTCCATGTTCATACAGATAACGGTGTAGATATTTCCATGTTCATACATATAGCGGTGTAGATATCTCCATGTTCATACAGATAGCGGTGTAGATATTTCCATGTTCATATAGATGGTGGTGTAGATATTTCCATGTTCGTACGGATGGCAGTATAGGTATTTCCATGTTCATAGAGATGGCGGTGTAGATATTTCCATGTTTATACAGATAGCAGTGTAGTTATTTCCATGTTTATAGAGATACCAGTGTGGATATTTCCATTGATATACAGATAGCTGTGTAGATATTTGCATGTTCATACTGATAGCGGTGTGGATATTTCCATGTTTATACAGATAGTTGGGCAGATATTTCCATGTTTACAGATGGCGGTGTAGATATTTCCATCTTAATACAGATGGCGGTGTAGATATGTCCATGTTTGTACAGATGGCGGTGTAGATATTTCCATGTTCATACAGATGGCGGTGTAGATATTTCGAAGTTTATACAGATAGCGCTGTAGTTATTTCCATATTTATAGAGAAATCGGTGTAGATATTTCCATGTATATTCAGATAGCGGTGTAGATATTTCCATGTTCATCCAGATGCCAGTGTACATATATCCATGTTCATAGAGATGGCGGTGAAGATATTTCCATGTTCAAACAGATGGTGGTGTAGATATTTCCATGTTCATACAAATGGCGGTGTAGATATTTCCGTGTTCATAGAGATGGCGGTGTAGATAATTCCATGTTTATACAAATGGCGATGTAGTTATTTCCATGTTCATAGAGATGGCCGTGTAGATATTTCCATATTTATACAGATAGCAGTGTAGTTATTTCCATGTTTATAGGGATAACGGTGTAGATATTTTCATTGATATACAGATAGCTGTGTAGATATTTGCATGTTCATACAGATAGCGGTCTACATATTTCCATGTTCATACAGATAGCGATGTAGATATTTGCATGTTCATACAGATATCGGTGTAGATATTTCCATGTTCAAACAGATAGCGGTGTAGATATTACCATGTTCATACAGATAGCGGTGTAGATATTTCCACGTTCATACAGATGGCGGTGTAGATATTTCCGCGTTCATACAGATGGCAGTGTAGATATTTCCATGTTCATACAGATGGCCGTGTTGATATTTCCATGTTCATACAGATAGCGGTGTAGATATTTCCATGTTCATACCAATAGCGGTGTAGATATTTCCATGTTCATACAGTTAGCGGTGTAGATATTTCCATCTTCATACAGATGGCAGTGTAGATATTTAAATGTTCATACATTTAGCGGTGTAGATATTTCCATGTTCATACAGATGGCGGTGAAGTTATTTGCATGTTCATACAGATGGCGGTGTAGATATTTCCATGTTCATCCAGATGCCGGTGTACATATATCCATGTTCATACAGATGGCGGTGAAGATATTTCCATGTTCATACAGATGGTGGTGTAGATATTTCCATGTTCATACAAATGGCGGTGTAGATATTTCCATCTTCATAGAGATGGCAGTGTAGATATTTCCATATTTATACAGATAGCAGTGTAGTTATTTCCATGTTTATAGAGATAGCAGTGTAGATATTTCCATTGATATGCAGATAGCTGTGTAGATATTTGCATGTTCATACAGATAGCGGTGTAGATATTTCCATGTTCATACAGATAGCGGTGTAGATATTTCCATGTTCATACAGATAGCAGTGTAGATATTCCAATGTTCATACAGATAGCGGTGTAGATATTTCCATGTTCATACAGGTGGCGGTGTAGCTATTTCCATGTTTATACAGATAGCAGTGTAGTTATTTCCATGTTTATAAAGACAGCTGTGTAGATATTTCCATTTATATATAGATAGCTGTGTAGATATTTGCGTGTTCATACAGATAGCGGTGTAGATATTTCCATGTTCGTACAGATAGCGGTGTAGATATTTCCATGTTCGTACACATGGCGGTGCAGATATTTCCATGTTCATAGAGATGGCGGTGTAGATATTTCCATGTTTATGCAGATAGCGGTATAGATATTTCCATGTTTATACAGATGGTGGTGTAGATATTTCCATGTTTATAGAGATGGCGGTCTAGATATTTCCATGTTTACAGAGATAGTGGTGTAGTTATTTCCAAGTTTATAGAGACAGCGTTGTTGATATTTCCATGTTTATACAGATATCGGTGAAGATATTTCCATGTTTATACAGATAGCGGTGTAGATATTTCCATGTTTATACAGATAGCAGTGTAGATATTTCCATGTTTATAGAGATAGTGGTGTAGATAATTTCAATTTCATACAGAGAGCAGTGTAGATATTTCCAAGTTCATACAGAGAGCGGTGTAGATATTTCCACGTTTATACGGATGGCGGTGTAGATATTTCCATGTTCATACAGAGGACGGTGTAGATATTTCCATGTTTATAGGGATGGCGGTGTGGATATTTTCATGTTTACACAGATGGCGGTGTAGATATTTCCATGTTTACACAGATAGCGGTGTGGATATTTCCATATTTATGCAGATAGCAGTGTAGATATTTCCATGTTTATACAGATAGCGGTGCGGATATTTCCATGTTTATTCAGATAGCGGTGCGGATATTTCCATGTTTATACCGATAGTTGGGCAGATATTTCCATGTTTATACAGATAGCGGTGTAGATATTTCCATCTTAATGCAGATGGCGGTGTAGATATGTCCATGTTTGTACAGATGGCGGTGTAGATATTTCCATGTTCATACAGATGGCGGTGTAGATATTTCGAAGTTTATAGAGATAGCGCTGTAGTTATTTCCATATTTATAGAGACATCTGTGTAGATATTTCCATATATATTCATATAGCTGTGTAGATATTTCCATGTTCATGCAGATAGCGGTGTAGATATTTCCATGTTCATCCAGATGCTAGTGTACATATATCCATGTTCATACAGATGGCGGTGAAGATATTTCCATGTTCATAGAGATGGTGGTGTAGATATTTCCATGTTCATACAGATGGTGGTGTAGATCTTTCCATGTTCATACCAATTTCGGTGTAGATAGTTCCATGTTCATAGAGATGGCGGTGTAGATATTTCCATGTTCATACAAATGGTGGTGTAGATATTTCCATGTTCAGAGAGATGGCGGTGTAGATATTTCCATATTTATAGAGATAGCAGTGTAATTATTTCCATGTTTATAGAGATAGCAGTGTAGATATTTCCATTGATATACAGATAGCTGTGTAGATATTTGCATGTTCATAGAGATAGCGGTGTAGATATTTCCATGTTCATACAGATAGCGGTGTAGATATTTCCATGTTCATTCAGATAGTGGTGAAGATATTTCCATGTTCATACAGATAGCGGTGTAGATATTTCCATGTTCATACAGATAGCGGTGTAGATATTTCCTTGTTCATACAGTTAGCAGTGTAGATATTTCCATGTTTATTGGGATGGCGGTGTAGATATTTTCATGTTTACACAGATGGCGGTGTAGATATTTCCATGTTTACACAGATAGCGGTGTAGACATTTCCATGTTTACACAGATGGCGGTGTGGTTATTTCCATGTTTAAGCAAATAGCAGTGTAGATATTTCCATGTTTACACAAATAGCGGTGCCGATATTTCCATGTTTATACAGATAGTTGGGCAGATATTTCCATGTTCATACAGTTAGCGGTGTAGATATTTCCATGTTCATACAGATGGCGGTGTAGATATTTACATGTTCAAACAGATGGCGGTGTAGATATTTCCATGTTCATACAGATGGCGGTGTAGATATTTCCATGTTCATACAGATGGCGGTGTAGATATTTACATGTTCATACAGATGGCGGTGTAGATATTTCCATGTCCGTACGGATGGCAGTGAAGATATTTCCATGTTCATACAGGTGGCGGTACAGATATTTCCATATTTATACAGATAGCAGTGTAGTTATTTCCATGTTTACAGAGATAGCAGTGTAGATATTTCCATTGATATACAGATAGCTGTGTAGATATTTGCATGTTCACACAGATAGAGGTGTAGATATTTCCATGTTCATAGAGATAGCGGTGTAGATATTACCATGTTCATACAGATAGCGGTGTAGATATTTCCATGTTCATACAGATAGCGGTGTAGATATTTCCATGTTCATACAGATAGCGGTGTAGATATTTCCATGTTCATACAGATAGCGGTGTAGATGTTTCCATGTTCATATAGTTAGCGGTGTAGATATTTCCATGTTCATACAGATGGCGGTGTAGATATTTACATGTTCATACAGATGGCGGTGTAGATATTTCCATGTTCATACAGATGGCGGTGTAGATATTTCCATTGATACACAGATAGTGGTGTAGATATTTCCATGTTCATACAGATAGCGGTGTAGATATTTCCATGTTCATACCGATGGCGGTGTAGATATTTCCATGTTCATACAGTTGGCGGTGTAGATATTTCCATGTTCATACAGATGGCGGTGTAGTTATTTACATGTTCATACAGATGGCGGTGTAGATATTTCCATGTTTGTACTGATGGCAGTGTAGATATTTCCATGTTCATACAGGTGGCGGTGTAGCTATTTCCATGTTTATACAGATAGCAGTGTAGTTATTTCCATGTTTATAGAGACAGCTGTGTAGATATTTCCATTGATATACAGATAGCTCTGTAGATATTTGCATGTTCATAAAGATAGCGGTGTAGATACTTCCATGTTCGTACAGATAGCGGTGTAGATATTTCCATGTTTTACAGATGGCGGTGTAGATATTTACATGTTCATACAGATGGCAGTATAGATATTTCCATGTTCGTACAGATGGCGGTGTAGATATTTCCATGTTCATAGAGATGGCGGTGTAGATATTTCCATGTTTATGCAGATAGCGGTATAGATATTTCCATGTTTATACAGATGGTGGTGTAGATATTTCCATCTTTATAGAGATGGCGGTCTAGATATTTCCATGTTAACAGAGATAGTGGTGTAGTTATTTCCAAGTTTATAGAGACAGCGTTGTAGATATTTCCATGTTTATACAGATAGCGGTGAAGATATTTCCATGTTTATACAGATAGCGGTGTAGATATTTCCATGTTTATACAGATAGCAGTGTAGATATTTCCATGTTTATAGAGATAATGGTGTAGATAATTTCAATTTTATACAGAGAGCAGTGTAGATATTTCCAAGTTCATACAGATAGCGGTGTAGATATTTCCACCTTTATAGAGATGGCGGTGTAGATATTTCCATGTTCATACAGAGGACGGTGTAGATATTTCCATGTTTATAGGGATGGCGGTGTAGATATTTTCATGTTTACACAGATGGCGGTGTAGATAATTCCATCTTTACACGGATAGCGGTGTAGACATTTCCATGTTTACACAGATAGCGGTGTGGATATTTCCAGGTTTATGCAGATAGCAGTGTAGATATTTCCATGTTTATACAGATAGCGGTGCGGATATTTCCATGTTTATTCAGATAGCGGTGCGGTTATTTCCATGTTTATACAGATAGTTGCGCAGATATTTCCATGTTTATACAGATAGCGGTGTAGATATTTCCATCTTAATACACATGGTGGTTTAGATATGTCCATGTTCGTACAGATGGCGGTGTAGATATTTCCATGTTCATACAGATGGCGGTGTAGGTATTTCGAAGTTTATAGAGATAGCGCTGTAATTATTTCCATATTTATAGAGAAATCGGTGTAGATATTTCCATATATATTCAGATAGCTGTGTAGATATTTCCATGTTCATGCAGATAGCGGTGTAAATATTTCCATCTTCATCCAGATGCCGGTGTACATATATCCATGTTCATACAGATGGCGGTGAAGATATGTCCATGTTCATACAGATGGCGGTGTAGGTATTTCCATGTTCATACAAATGGCGGTGTAGATATTTCCATGTTCATAGAGATGGCGGTGTAGATATTTCCAGGTTCATACAAATGGCGGTGTAGATATTTCCATGTTCATAGAGATGGCGGTGTAGATATTTCCATGTTTATACAGATAGCAGTGAAGTTATTTCCATGTTTATAGAGATACCAGTGTGGATATTTCCATTGATATACAGATAGCTGTGTAGATATTTCCATGTTCATACAGTTAGCGGTGTAGATATTTCCATGTTCATACAGATGGCGGTGTAGATATTTACATGTTCATACAGATGGCGGTGTAGATATTTCCATGTTCGTACGGATGGCAGTGTAGATATTTTCATGTTCATACATGTGGCGGTGCAGATATTTCCATGTTTATACAGATAGCAGTGTAGTTATTTCCGTGTTTATAGAGATAGCAGTGTATACATTTCCATTGATAGACAGATAGCTGTGTAGATATTTGCATGGTCACACTGATAGCGGTGTAGATATTTTCATGTTCATACAGATAGCGGTGTAGGTTTTTCCATGTTCATACAGATAGCGGTGTAGATATTTCCATGTTCATACAGATAACGGTGTAGATATTTCCATGTTCATACAGATAGCGGTGTAGATATTTCCATGTTCATACAGTTAGCGGTGTAGATATTTCCATGTTCATAGAGATGGCGGTATAGATATTTCCATGTTCATACAAATGGCGGTGTAGATATTTCCATGTTCATAGAGATGGCGGTGTAGATATTTCCAGGTTCATACAAATGGCGGTGTAGATATTTCCATGTTCATAGAGATGGCGGTGTAGATATTTCCATGTTTATACAGATAGCAGTGTAGTTATTTCCATGTTTATAGAGATACCAGTGTGGATATTTCCATTGATATACAGATAGCTGTGTAGATATTTGCATGTTCATACAGATAGCGTTGTAGATATTTCCATGTTCATACAGATAGCGTTGTAGATATTTCCATGTTCATACAGATAGCGGTGTAGATATTTCCATGTTCATACAGATAGCGGTGTAGATATTTCCATGTTCATACAGATAGCGGTGTAGATATTTCCATGTTCATACAGTTAGCGGTGTAGATATTTCCATGTTCATACAGAGGACGGTGTAGATATTTCCATGTTCATACAGATAGCGGTGTAGATATTTCCATGTTCATACACTTAGCGGTGTAGATATTTCCATGTTCTTAGAGATGGCGGTGTAGATATTTCCATGTTCATACAAATGGCGGTGTAGATATTTCCATCTTCATAGAGATGGCGGTGTAGATATTTCCATATTTATACAGATAGCAGTGTAGTTATTTCCATGTTTATAGAGATTGCAGTGTAGACATTTCCATTGATATACAGATAGCTGTGTAGATATTTGCATGTTCACACAGATAGAGGTGTAGATATTTCCATGTTCATAGAGATAGCGGTGTAGATATTACCATGTTCATACAGATAGCGGTGTAGATATTTCCATGTTCATACAGATAGCGGTGTAGATATTTCCATGTTCATACAGATAGCGGTGTAGATATTTCCATGTTCATACAGATAGCGGTGTAGATGTTTCCATGTTCATATAGTTAGCGGTGTAGATATTTCCATGTTCATACAGATGGCGGTGTAGATATTTACATGTTCATACAGATGGCGGTGTAGATATTTCCATGTTCATACAGATGGCGGTGTAGATATTTCCATTGATACACAGATAGTGGTGTAGATATTTCCATGTTCATACAGATAGCGGTGTAGATATTTCCATGTTCATACCGATGGCGGTGTAGATATTTCCATGTTCATACAGTTGGCGGTGTAGATATTTCCATGTTCATACAGATGGCGGTGTAGTTATTTACATGTTCATACAGATGGCGGTGTAGATATTTCCATGTTTGTACTGATGGCAGTGTAGATATTTCCATGTTCATACAGGTGGCGGTGTAGCTATTTCCATGTTTATACAGATAGCAGTGTAGTTATTTCCATGTTTATAGAGACAGCTGTGTAGATATTTCCATTGATATACAGATAGCTCTGTAGATATTTGCATGTTCATAAAGATAGCGGTGTAGATACTTCCATGTTCGTACAGATTGCGGTGTAGATATTTCCATGTTTTACAGATGGCGGTGTAGATATTTACATGTTCATACAGATGGCAGTATAGATATTTCCATGTTCGTACAGATGGCGGTGTAGATATTTCCATGTTCATAGAGATGGCGGTGTAGATATTTCCATGTTTATGCAGATAGCGGTATAGATATTTCCATGTTTATACAGATGGTGGTGTAGATATTTCCATCTTTATAGAGATGGCGGTCTAGATATTTCCATGTTAACAGAGATAGTGGTGTAGTTATTTCCAAGTTTATAGAGACAGCGTTGTAGATATTTCCATGTTTATACAGATAGCGGTGAAGATATTTCCATGTTTATACAGATAGCGGTGTAGATATTTCCATGTTTATACAGATAGCAGTGTAGATATTTCCATGTTTATAGAGATAATGGTGTAGATAATTTCAATTTTATACAGAGAGCAGTGTAGATATTTCCAAGTTCATACAGATAGCGGTGTAGATATTTCCACCTTTATAGAGATGGCGGTGTAGATATTTCCATGTTCATACAGAGGACGGTGTAGATATTTCCATGTTTATAGGGATGGCGGTGTAGATATTTTCATGTTTACACAGATGGCGGTGTAGATAATTCCATCTTTACACGGATAGCGGTGTAGACATTTCCATGTTTACACAGATAGCGGTGTGGATATTTCCAGGTTTATGCAGATAGCAGTGTAGATATTTCCATGTTTATACAGATAGCGGTGCGGATATTTCCATGTTTATTCAGATAGCGGTGCGGTTATTTCCATGTTTATACAGATAGTTGCGCAGATATTTCCATGTTTATACAGATAGCGGTGTAGATATTTCCATCTTAATACACATGGTGGTTTAGATATGTCCATGTTCGTACAGATGGCGGTGTAGATATTTCCATGTTCATACAGATGGCGGTGTAGGTATTTCGAAGTTTATAGAGATAGCACTGTAATTATTTCCATATTTATAGAGAAATCGGTGTAGATATTTCCATATATATTCAGATAGCTGTGTAGATATTTCCATGTTCATGCAGATAGCGGTGTAAATATTTCCATGTTCATCCAGATGCCGGTGTACATATATCCATGTTCATACAGATGGCGGTGAAGATATGTCCATGTTCATACAGATGGCGGTGTAGGTATTTCCATGTTCATACAAATGGCGGTGTAGATATTTCCATGTTCATAGAGATGGCGGTGAAGATATTTCCAGGTTCATACAAATGGCGGTGTAGATATTTCCATGTTCATAGAGATGGCGGTGTAGATATTTCCATGTTTATACAGATAGCAGTGAAGTTATTTCCATGTTTATAGAGATACCAGTGTGGATATTTCCATTGATATACAGATAGCTGTGTAGATATTTGCATGTTCATACAGATAGCGGTGTAGATATTTCCATGTTCATACAGATAGCGGTGTAGATATTTCCATGTTCATACAGATAGCGGTGTAGATATTTTCATGTTCATACAGACAGCGTTGTAGATATTTCCAAGTTCATACAGATAGCGGTGTAGATATTTCCATGTTCATACAGTTAGCGGTGTAGATATTTCCATGTTCATACAGAGGACGGTGTAGATATTTCCATATTTATAGGGATGGCGGTGTAGATATTTTCATGTTTACACAGATGGCGGTGAAGATATTTCCATGTTTACACGGATAGCGGTGTAGACCTTTCCCTGTTTACACAGATAGCAGTGTGGATATTTCCAGGTTTATGCAGATATCAGTGTAGATATTTCCATGTTTATACAGATAGCGGTGCGGATATATCCATATTTATTCAGATAGCGGTGCGGTTATTTCCATGTTCATACAGATAGCGGTGTAGATATTTCCATGTTCATACAGATAGCGGTGTAGATATTTCCATGTTCATACAGTTAGCGGTGTAGGTATTTCCATGTTCATACAGATGGCGGTGTAGATATTTACATGTTCATACAGATGGCGGTGTAGATATTTCCATGTTCATACGGATTGCGGTGTAGAGATTTCCATGTTCATACAGATAGCGGTGTAGATATTTCCATGTTCATACAGATAGCGGTGTAGATATTTCCATGTTCATACCGATAGCGGTGTAGACATTTCCATGTTCATACAGTTAGCGGTGTAGATATTTCCATGTTCATACAGATGGCGGTGTAGATATTTACATGTTCATACAGATGGCGGTGTAGATATTTCCATGTTCGTACGGATGGCAGTGTAGATATTTTCATGTTCATACATGTGGCGGTGCAGATATTTCCATGTTTATACAGATAGCAGTGTAGTTATTTCCGTGTTTATAGAGATAGCAGTGTATACATTTCCATTGATAGACAGATAGCTGTGTAGATATTTGCATGGTCACACTGATAGCGGTGTAGATATTTTCATGTTCATACAGATAGCGGTGTAGGTTTTTCCATGTTCATACAGATAGCGGTGTAGATATTTCCATGTTCATACAGATAACGGTGTAGATATTTCCATGTTCATACAGATAGCGGTGTAGATATTTCCATGTTCATACAGTTAGCGGTGTAGATATTTCCATGTTCATAGAGATGGCGGTATAGATATTTCCATGTTCATACAAATGGCGGTGTAGATATTTCCATGTTCATAGAGATGGCGGTGTAGATATTTCCAGGTTCATACAAATGGCGTTGTAGATATTTCCATGTTCATAGAGATGGCGGTGTAGATATTTCCATGTTTATACAGATAGCAGTGTAGTTATTTCCATGTTTATAGAGATACCAGTGTGGATATTTCCATTGATATACAGATAGCTGTGTAGATATTTGCATGTTCATACAGATAGCGTTGTAGATATTTCCATGTTCATACAGATAGCGTTGTAGATATTTCCATGTTCATACAGATAGCGGTGTAGATATTTCCATGTTCATACAGATAGCGGTGTAGATATTTCCATGTTCATACAGATAGCGGTGTAGATATTTCCATGTTCATACAGTTAGCGGTGTAGATATTTCCATGTTCATACAGAGGACGGTGTAGATATTTCCATGTTCATACAGATAGCGGTGTAGATATTTCCATGTTCATACACTTAGCGGTGTAGATATTTCCATGTTCTTAGAGATGGCGGTGTAGATATTTCCATGTTCATACAAATGGCGGTGTAGATATTTCCATCTTCATAGAGATGGCGGTGTAGATATTTCCATATTTATACAGATAGCAGTGTAGTTATTTCCATGTTTATAGAGATTGCAGTGTAGACATTTCCATTGATATACAGATAGCTGTGTAGATATTTGCATGTTCACACAGATAGAGGTGTAGATATTTCCATGTTCATAGAGATAGCGGTGTAGATATTACCATGTTCATACAGATAGCGGTGTAGATATTTCCATGTTCATACAGATAGCGGTGTAGATATTTCCATGTTCATACAGATAGCGGTGTAGATATTTCCATGTTCATACAGATAGCGGTGTAGATGTTTCCATGTTCATATAGTTAGCGGTGTAGATATTTCCATGTTCATACAGATGGCGGTGTAGATATTTACATGTTCATACAGATGGCGGTGTAGATATTTCCATGTTCATACAGATGGCGGTGTAGATATTTCCATTGATACACAGATAGTGGTGTAGATATTTCCATGTTCATACAGATAGCGGTGTAGATATTTCCATGTTCATACCGATGGCGGTGTAGATATTTCCATGTTCATACAGTTGGCGGTGTAGATATTTCCATGTTCATACAGATGGCGGTGTAGTTATTTACATGTTCATACAGATGGCGGTGTAGATATTTCCATGTTTGTACTGATGGCAGTGTAGATATTTCCATGTTCATACAGGTGGCGGTGTAGCTATTTCCATGTTTATACAGATAGCAGTGTAGTTATTTCCATGTTTATAGAGACAGCTGTGTAGATATTTCCATTGATATACAGATAGCTCTGTAGATATTTGCATGTTCATAAAGATAGCGGTGTAAATACTTCCATGTTCGTACAGATTGCGGTGTAGATATTTCCATGTTTTACAGATGGCGGTGTAGATATTTACATGTTCATACAGATGGCAGTATAGATATTTCCATGTTCGTACAGATGGCGGTGTAGATATTTCCATGTTCATAGAGATGGCGGTGTAGATATTTCCATGTTTATGCAGATAGCGGTATAGATATTTCCATGTTTATACAGATGGTGGTGTAGATATTTCCATCTTTATAGAGATGGCGGTCTAGATATTTCCATGTTAACAGAGATAGTGGTGTAGTTATTTCCAAGTTTATAGAGACAGCGTTGTAGATATTTCCATGTTTATACAGATAGCGGTGAAGATATTTCCATGTTTATACAGATAGCGGTGTAGATATTTCCATGTTTATACAGATAGCAGTGTAGATATTTCCATGTTTATAGAGATAATGGTGTAGATAATTTCAATTTTATACAGAGAGCAGTGTAGATATTTCCAAGTTCATACAGATAGCGGTGTAGATATTTCCACCTTTATAGAGATGGCGGTGTAGATATTTCCATGTTCATACAGAGGACGGTGTAGATATTTCCATGTTTATAGGGATGGCGGTGTAGATATTTTCATGTTTACACAGATGGCGGTGTAGATAATTCCATCTTTACACGGATAGCGGTGTAGACATTTCCATGTTTACACAGATAGCGGTGTGGATATTTCCAGGTTTATGCAGATAGCAGTGTAGATATTTCCATGTTTATACAGATAGCGGTGCGGATATTTCCATGTTTATTCAGATAGCGGTGCGGTTATTTCCATGTTTATACAGATAGTTGCGCAGATATTTCCATGTTTATACAGATAGCGGTGTAGATATTTCCATCTTAATACACATGGTGGTTTAGATATGTCCATGTTCGTACAGATGGCGGTGTAGATATTTCCATGTTCATACAGATGGCGGTGTAGGTATTTCGAAGTTTATAGAGATAGCACTGTAATTATTTCCATATTTATAGAGAAATCGGTGTAGATATTTCCATATATATTCAGATAGCTGTGTAGATATTTCCATGTTCATGCAGATAGCGGTGTAAATATTTCCATGTTCATCCAGATGCCGGTGTACATATATCCATGTTCATACAGATGGCGGTGAAGATATGTCCATGTTCATACAGATGGCGGTGTAGGTATTTCCATGTTCATACAAATGGCGGTGTAGATATTTCCATGTTCATAGAGATGGCGGTGAAGATATTTCCAGGTTCATACAAATGGCGGTGTAGATATTTCCATGTTCATAGAGATGGCGGTGTAGATATTTCCATGTTTATACAGATAGCAGTGAAGTTATTTCCATGTTTATAGAGATACCAGTGTGGATATTTCCATTGATATACAGATAGCTGTGTAGATATTTGCATGTTCATACAGATAGCGGTGTAGATATTTCCATGTTCATACAGATAGCGGTGTAGATATTTCCATGTTCATACAGATAGCGGTGTAGATATTTTCATGTTCATACAGACAGCGTTGTAGATATTTCCAAGTTCATACAGATAGCGGTGTAGATATTTCCATGTTCATACAGTTAGCGGTGTAGATATTTCCATGTTCATACAGAGGACGGTGTAGATATTTCCATATTTATAGGGATGGCGGTGTAGATATTTTCATGTTTACACAGATGGCGGTGAAGATATTTCCATGTTTACACGGATAGCGGTGTAGACCTTTCCCTGTTTACACAGATAGCAGTGTGGATATTTCCAGGTTTATGCAGATATCAGTGTAGATATTTCCATGTTTATACAGATAGCGGTGCGGATATATCCATATTTATTCAGATAGCGGTGCGGTTATTTCCATGTTCATACAGATAGCGGTGTAGATATTTCCATGTTCATACAGATAGCGGTGTAGATATTTCCATGTTCATACAGTTAGCGGTGTAGGTATTTCCATGTTCATACAGATGGCGGTGTAGATATTTACATGTTCATACAGATGGCGGTGTAGATATTTCCATGTTCATACGGATTGCGGTGTAGAGATTTCCATGTTCATACAGATAGCGGTGTAGATATTTCCATGTTCATACAGATAGCGGTGTAGATATTTCCATGTTCATACCGATAGCGGTGTAGACATTTCCATGTTCATACAGTTAGCGGTGTAGATATTTCCATGTTCATACAGATGGCGGTGTAGATATTTACATGTTCATACAGATGGCGGTGTAGATATTTCCATGTTCGTACGGATGGCAGTGTAGATATTTTCATGTTCATACATGTGGCGGTGCAGATATTTCCATGTTTATACAGATAGCAGTGTAGTTATTTCCGTGTTTATAGAGATAGCAGTGTATACATTTCCATTGATAGACAGATAGCTGTGTAGATATTTGCATGGTCACACTGATAGCGGTGTAGATATTTTCATGTTCATACAGATAGCGGTGTAGGTTTTTCCATGTTCATACAGATAGCGGTGTAGATATTTCCATGTTCATACAGATAACGGTGTAGATATTTCCATGTTCATACAGATAGCGGTGTAGATATTTCCATGTTCATACAGTTAGCGGTGTAGATATTTCCATGTTCATAGAGATGGCGGTATAGATATTTCCATGTTCATACAAATGGCGGTGTAGATATTTCCATGTTCATAGAGATGGCGGTGTAGATATTTCCAGGTTCATACAAATGGCGTTGTAGATATTTCCATGTTCATAGAGATGGCGGTGTAGATATTTCCATGTTTATACAGATAGCAGTGTAGTTATTTCCATGTTTATAGAGATACCAGTGTGGATATTTCCATTGATATACAGATAGCTGTGTAGATATTTGCATGTTCATACAGATAGCGTTGTAGATATTTCCATGTTCATACAGATAGCGTTGTAGATATTTCCATGTTCATACAGATAGCGGTGTAGATATTTCCATGTTCATACAGATAGCGGTGTAGATATTTCCATGTTCATACAGATAGCGGTGTAGATATTTCCATGTTCATACAGTTAGCGGTGTAGATATTTCCATGTTCATACAGAGGACGGTGTAGATATTTCCATGTTCATACAGATAGCGGTGTAGATATTTCCATGTTCATACACTTAGCGGTGTAGATATTTCCATGTTCTTAGAGATGGCGGTGTAGATATTTCCATGTTCATACAAATGGCGGTGTAGATATTTCCATCTTCATAGAGATGGCGGTGTAGATATTTCCATATTTATACAGATAGCAGTGTAGTTATTTCCATGTTTATAGAGATTGCAGTGTAGACATTTCCATTGATATACAGATAGCTGTGTAGATATTTGCATGTTCACACAGATAGAGGTGTAGATATTTCCATGTTCATAGAGATAGCGGTGTAGATATTACCATGTTCATACAGATAGCGGTGTAGATATTTCCATGTTCATACAGATAGCGGTGTAGATATTTCCATGTTCATACAGATAGCGGTGTAGATATTTCCATGTTCATACAGATAGCGGTGTAGATGTTTCCATGTTCATATAGTTAGCGGTGTAGATATTTCCATGTTCATACAGATGGCGGTGTAGATATTTACATGTTCATACAGATGGCGGTGTAGATATTTCCATGTTCATACAGATGGCGGTGTAGATATTTCCATTGATACACAGATAGTGGTGTAGATATTTCCATGTTCATACAGATAGCGGTGTAGATATTTCCATGTTCATACCGATGGCGGTGTAGATATTTCCATGTTCATACAGTTGGCGGTGTAGATATTTCCATGTTCATACAGATGGCGGTGTAGTTATTTACATGTTCATACAGATGGCGGTGTAGATATTTCCATGTTTGTACTGATGGCAGTGTAGATATTTCCATGTTCATACAGGTGGCGGTGTAGCTATTTCCATGTTTATACAGATAGCAGTGTAGTTATTTCCATGTTTATAGAGACAGCTGTGTAGATATTTCCATTGATATACAGATAGCTCTGTAGATATTTGCATGTTCATAAAGATAGCGGTGTAAATACTTCCATGTTCGTACAGATTGCGGTGTAGATATTTCCATGTTTTACAGATGGCGGTGTAGATATTTACATGTTCATACAGATGGCAGTATAGATATTTCCATGTTCGTACAGATGGCGGTGTAGATATTTCCATGTTCATAGAGATGGCGGTGTAGATATTTCCATGTTTATGCAGATAGCGGTATAGATATTTCCATGTTTATACAGATGGTGGTGTAGATATTTCCATCTTTATAGAGATGGCGGTCTAGATATTTCCATGTTAACAGAGATAGTGGTGTAGTTATTTCCAAGTTTATAGAGACAGCGTTGTAGATATTTCCATGTTTATACAGATAGCGGTGAAGATATTTCCATGTTTATACAGATAGCGGTGTAGATATTTCCATGTTTATACAGATAGCAGTGTAGATATTTCCATGTTTATAGAGATAATGGTGTAGATAATTTCAATTTTATACAGAGAGCAGTGTAGATATTTCCAAGTTCATACAGATAGCGGTGTAGATATTTCCACCTTTATAGAGATGGCGGTGTAGATATTTCCATGTTCATACAGAGGACGGTGTAGATATTTCCATGTTTATAGGGATGGCGGTGTAGATATTTTCATGTTTACACAGATGGCGGTGTAGATAATTCCATCTTTACACGGATAGCGGTGTAGACATTTCCATGTTTACACAGATAGCGGTGTGGATATTTCCAGGTTTATGCAGATAGCAGTGTAGATATTTCCATGTTTATACAGATAGCGGTGCGGATATTTCCATGTTTATTCAGATAGCGGTGCGGTTATTTCCATGTTTATACAGATAGTTGCGCAGATATTTCCATGTTTATACAGATAGCGGTGTAGATATTTCCATCTTAATACACATGGTGGTTTAGATATGTCCATGTTCGTACAGATGGCGGTGTAGATATTTCCATGTTCATACAGATGGCGGTGTAGGTATTTCGAAGTTTATAGAGATAGCGCTGTAATTATTTCCATATTTATAGAGAAATCGGTGTAGATATTTCCATATATATTCAGATAGCTGTGTAGATATTTCCATGTTCATGCAGATAGCGGTGTAAATATTTCCATGTTCATCCAGATGCCGGTGTACATATATCCATGTTCATACAGATGGCGGTGAAGATATGTCCATGTTCATACAGATGGCGGTGTAGGTATTTCCATGTTCATACAAATGGTGGTGTAGATATTTCCATGTTCATAGAGATGGCGGTGTAGATATTTCCAGGTTCATACAAATGGCGGTGTAGATATTTCCATGTTCATAGAGATGGCGGTGTAGATATTTCCATGTTTATACAGATAGCAGTGAAGTTATTTCCATGTTTATAGAGATACCAGTGTGGATATTTCCATTGATATACAGATAGCTGTGTAGATATTTGCATGTTCATACAGATAGCGGTGTAGATATTTCCATGTTCATACAGATAGCGGTGTAGATATTTCCATGTTCATACAGATAGCGGTGTAGATATTTTCATGTTCATACAGACAGCGTTGTAGATATTTCCAAGTTCATACAGATAGCGGTGTAGATATTTCCATGTTCATACAGTTAGCGGTGTAGATATTTCCATGTTCATACAGAGGACGGTGTAGATATTTCCATATTTATAGGGATGGCGGTGTAGATATTTTCATGTTTACACAGATGGCGGTGAAGATATTTCCATGTTTACACGGATAGCGGTGTAGACCTTTCCCTGTTTACACAGATAGCAGTGTGGATATTTCCAGGTTTATGCAGATATCAGTGTAGATATTTCCATGTTTATACAGATAGCGGTGCGGATATATCCATATTTATTCTGATAGCGGTGCGGTTATTTCCATGTTCATACAGATAGCGGTGTAAATATTTCCATGTTCATACAGATAGCGGTGTAGATATTTCCATGTTCATACAGTTAGCGGTGTAGGTATTTCCATGTTCATACAGATGGCGGTGTAGATATTTACATGTTCATACAGATGGTGGTGTAGATATTTCCATGTTCATACGGATTGCGGTGTAGAGATTTCCATGTTCATACAGATAGCGGTGTAGATATTTCCATGCTCATACAGATAGCGGTGTAGATATTTCCATGTTCATACCGATAGCGGTGTAGACATTTCCATGTTCATACAGTTAGCGGTGTAGATATTTCCATGTTCATACAGATGGCGGTGTAGATATTTACATGTTCATACAGATGGCGGTGTAGATATTTCCATGTTCGTACGGATGGCAGTGTAGATATTTTCATGTTCATACATGTGGCGGTGCAGATATTTCCATGTTTATACAGATAGCAGTGTAGTTATTTCCGTGTTTATAGAGATAGCAGTGTATACATTTCCATTGATAGACAGATAGCTGTGTAGATATTTGCATGGTCACACTGATAGGGGTGTAGATATTTTCATGTTCATACAGATAGCGGTGTAGGTTTTTCCATGTTCATACAGATAGCGGTGTAGATATTTCCATGTTCATACAGATAACGGTGTAGATATTTCCATGTTCATACAGATAGCGGTGTAGATATTTCCATGTTCATACAGTTAGCGGTGTAGATATTTCCATGTTCATAGAGATGGCGGTATAGATATTTCCATGTTCATACAAATGGCGGTGTAGATATTTCCATGTTCATAGAGATGGCGGTGTAGATATTTCCAGGTTCATACAAATGGCGGTGTAGATATTTCCATGTTCATAGAGATGGCGGTGTAGATATTTCCATGTTTATACAGATAGCAGTGTAGTTATTTCCATGTTTATAGAGATACCAGTGTGGATATTTCCATTGATATACAGATAGCTGTGTAGATATTTGCATGTTCATACAGATAGCGTTGTAGATATTTCCATGTTCATACAGATAGCGTTGTAGATATTTCCATGTTCATACAGATAGCGGTGTAGATATTTCCATGTTCATACAGATAGCGGTGTAGATATTTCCATGTTCATACAGATAGCGGTGTAGATATTTCCATGTTCATACAGTTAGCGGTGTAGATATTTCCATGTTCATACAGAGGACGGTGTAGATATTTCCATGTTCATACAGATAGCGGTGTAGATATTTCCATGTTCATACACTTAGCGGTGTAGATATTTCCATGTTCTTAGAGATGGCGGTGTAGATATTTCCATGTTCATACAAATGGCGGTGTAGATATTTCCATCTTCATGGAGATGGCGGTGTAGATATTTCCATATTTATACAGATAGCAGTGTAGTTATTTCCATGTTTATAGAGATTGCAGTGTAGATATTTCCATTGATATACAGATAGCTGTGTAGGTATTTGCATGTTCATACAGATAGCGATATAGATATTTCCATGTTTATACAGATGGTGGTGTAGATATTTCCATGTTTATAGGGATGGAGGTCTAGATATTTCCATGTTTACAGAGATAGTGGTGTAGATATTTCCAAGTTTATAGAGACAGCGTTGTAGATATTTCCATGTTTATACAGATAGCTGTGAAGATATTTCCATGTTTATACAGATAGCGGCGTAGATATTTCCATGTTTATACAGATAGCAGTGCGGTTATTTCCATGTTTATACAGATAGTTGGGCAGATATTTCCATGTTTATACAGATAGCGGTGAAGATATTTCCATCCTAATACAGATGGCGGTTTAGATATGTCCATGTTCGTACAGATGGCGGTGTAGATATTTCCATGTTCATACAGATGGCGGTGTAGGTATTTCGAAGTTTATAGAGATTGCGCTGTAATTTCTATATTTATAGAGAAATCGGTGTATATATTTCCAATTATATTCAGATAGCTGTGTAGATATTTCCATGTTCATGCAGATAGCGGTGTAGATATGTCAATGTTGATCCAGATGACGGTGTACATATATCCGTGTTCATACAGATGGCGGTGAAGATATTTCCATGTTCATGCAGATAGCAGTGTAGTTATTTCCATGTTTAGAGAGATACCAGTGTGGATATTTCCATTGATATACAGATAGCTGTGCAGATATTTGCATGTTCATACAGATAGCGGTGTAGATATTTCCATGTTCATACAGATAGTGGTGTAGATATTTCCATGTTCATACAGATAGTGGTGTAGATATTTCCATGTTCATACAGATATCGGTGTAGGTATTTCCATGTTCATACAGATAGCGGTGTAGATATTTCCATTTTCATACAGTTAGCGGTGTAGATATTTCCATGTTCATACAGAGGACGGTGTAGATATTTCCATGTTCATACAGATATCGGTGTAGATATTTCCATGTTCATACAGTTAGCGGTGTGGATATTTCCATGTTCATACAAATGGCGGTGTAGATATTTCCATCTTCATAGAGATGGCGGTGTAGATATTTCCATATTTATACAGATAGCAGTGTAGTTATTTCCATGTTTATAGAGATAGCAGTGTAGATATTTCCATTGATATACAGATAGCTGAGTAGGTATTTGCATGTTCATACAGATAGCGGTATAGATATTTCCATGTTTATACAGATGGTGGTGTAGAAATTTCCATGTTTATAGAGATGGAGGTCTAGGTATTTCCATGTTTACAGAGATAGTGGTGTAGTTATTTCCAAGTTTATAGAGACAGCGTTGTAGATATTTCCATGTTTATACAGATAGCTGTGAAGATATTTCCATGTTAATACAGATAGCGGTGTAGATATTTCCATGTTTATACAGATAGCAGTGTAGATATTTCCATGTTTATAGACATAGTGGTGTAGATAATTTCAATTTTATACAGAGAGCAGTGTAGATATTTCCATGTTTATAGAGATAGTGGTGTAGATAATTTCAATTTTATACAGAGAGCAGTGTAGATATTTCCAAGTTCATACAGATAGCGGTGTAGATATTTCCAAGTTTATAGAGATGGCGGTGTAGTTATTTCCATGTTCATACAAATGGCGGTGTAGATATTTCCATGTTCATAGAGATGGCAGTGTAGATATTTCCAGGTTCATACAAATGGCGGTATAGATATTTCCATGTTCATAGAGATGGCGGTGTAGATATTTCCATGTTTATACAGATAGCAGTGTAGTTATTTCCATGTTTATAGAGATACCAGTGTGGATATTTCCATTGATATACAGATAGCTGTGTAGATATTTGCATGTTCATACAGATAGCGGTGTAGATATTTCCATGTTCATACAGATAGCGGTGTAGATATTTCCATGTTCATACAGATAGCGGTGTAGATATTTCCATGTTCATACAAATAGCGGTGTAGATATTTCCATGTTCATACAGATAGCGGTGTAGATATTTCCATGTTCATACAGTTAGCGGTGTAGGTATTTCCATGTTCATACAGATGGCGGTGTATATATTTACATGTTCATACAGATGGCGGTGTAGATATTTCCAAGTTCATACAGATTGCGGTGTAGAGATTTCCATGTTCATACAGATTGCAGTGTAGAGATTTCCATGTTCATACAGATAGCGGTGTAGATATTTCCATGTTCATACCAATAGCGGTGCAGACATTTCCATGTTCATACAGTTAGCGGTGTAGATATTTCCATGTTCATACAGATGGCGGTGTAGATATTTACATGTTCATACAGATGGCGGTGTAGATATTTCCATGTTCGTACGGATGGCAGTGTAGATATTTTCATGTTCATACAGGTGGCGGTGCAGATATTTCCATGTTTATACAGATAGCAGTGTAGTTATTTCCATGTTTATAGAGATAGCAGTGTATACATTTCCATTGATATACAGATAGCTGTGTAGATATTTGCATGGTCACACTGATAGCGGTGTACATATTTCTATGTTCGTACAGATTGCGGTGTAGATATTTCCATGTTCCTACAGATAGCGGTGTAGATATTTCCATGTTCATACAGATAACGGTGTAGATATTTCCATGTTCATACAGATAGCGGTGAAGATATTTCCATGTTCATACAGTTAGCGGTGTAGATATTTCCATGTTCATAGAGATGGCGGTGTAGATATTTCCATGTTCATATAAATGGCGGTGTAGATATTTCCATCTTCATAGAGATGGCGGTGTAGTTATTTCCATATTTATACAGATAGCAGTGTAGTTATTTCCATGTTTATAGAGATGGCAGTGTAGATATTTCCATTGATATACAGATAGCTGTGTAGATATTTGCATGTTCATACAGATAGCGGTATAGATATTTCCATGTTTATACAGATGGTGGTGTAGATATTTCCATGTTTATAGAGATGGAGGTCTAGATATTTCCATGTTTACAGAGATAGTGGTGTAGTTATTTCCAAGTTTATAGAGACAGCGTTGTAGATATTTCCATGTTTATACAGATAGCTGTGAAGATATTTCCATGTTTATACAGATAGCGGTGTAGATATTTCCATGTTTATACAGATAGCAGTGTAGATATTTCCATGTTTATAGAGATAGTGGTGTAGATAATTTCAATTTTATACAGAGAGCAGTGTAGATATTTCCAAGTTCATACAGATAGCGGTGTAGATATTTCCACGTTTATAGAGATGGCGGTGTAGATATTTCCATGTTCATACAGATGGCGGTGTAGATATTTCCATGTTTATAGGGATGCCGGTGTAGATATTTCCATGTTCATACAGATAACGGTGTAGTTATTTCCATGTTCATACATATAGCGGTGTAGATATCTCCATGTGAATACAGATAGCGGTGTAGATATTTCCATGTTCATATAGATGGCGGTGTAGATATTTCCATGTTCGTACGGATGGCAGTATAGATATTTGCATGTTCATAGAGATGGCGGTGTAGATATTTCGGTGTTTATACAGATAGCAGTGTAGTTATTTCCATGTTTATAGAGATACCAGTGTGGATATTTCCATTGATATACAGATAGCTGTGTAGATATTTGCATGTTCATACAGATAGCGGTGTGGATATTTCCATGTTTATACAGATAGTTGGGCAGATATTTCCATGTTTATACAGATGGCGGTGTAGATATTTCCATCTTAATACAGATGGCGGTGTAGATATGTCCATGTTTGTACAGATGGCGGTGTAGATATTTCCATGTTCATACAGATGGCGGTGTAGATATTTCGAAGTTTATACAGATAGCGCTGTAGTTATTTCCATATTTATAGAGAAATCGGTGTAGATATTTCCATGTATATTCAGATAGCGGTGTAGATATTTCCATGTTCATCCAGATGCCAGTGTACATATATCCATGTTCATACAGATGGCGGTGAAGATATTTCCATGTTCAAACAGATGGTGGTGTAGATATTTCCATGTTCATACAAATGGCGGTGTAGGTATTTCCATGTTCATAGAGATGGCGGTGTAGATAATTCCATGTTTATACAAATGGCGGTGTAGTTATTTCCATGTTCATAGAGATGGCGGTGTAGATATTTCCATATTTATACAGATAGCAGTGTAGTTATTTCCATGTTTATAGGGATAACGGTGTAGATATTTTCACTGATATACAGATAGCTGTGTAGATATTTGCATGTTCATACAGATAGCGGTCTAGATATTTCCATGTTCATACAGATAGCGATGTAGATATTTGCATGTTCATACAGATAGCGGTGTAGATATTTCCATGTTCAAACAGATAGCGGTGTAGATATTACCATGTTCATAAAGATAGCGGTGTAGATATTTCCACGTTCATACAGATGGCGGTGTAGATATTTCCGCGTTCATACAGATGGCAGTGTAGATATTTCCATGTTCATACAGATGGCCGTGTAGATATTTCCATGTTCATACAGATAGCGGTGTAGATATTTCCATGTTCATACCAATAGCGGTGTAGATATTTCCATGTTCATACAGTTAGCGGTATAGATATTTCCATCTTCATACAGATGGCGGTGTAGATATTTCCATGTTCATACATTTAGCGGTGTAGATATTTCCATGTTCATACAGATGGCGGTGAAGATATTTCCATGTTCATACAGATGGCGGTGTAGATGTTTCCATGTTTGTACGGATGGCAGTGTAGATATTTCCATGTTCATACAGGTGGCGGTGTAGATATTTCCATGTTTATACAGATAGCAGTGTAGTTATTTCCATGTTAATAGAGATAGCTGTGTAGATATTTCCATTGATACACAGATAGTGGTGTAGATATTTCCATGTTCATACAGATAGCGGTGTAGATATTTCCATGTTCATACCGATGGCGGTGTAGATATTTCCATGTTCATACTGTTGGCGGTGTAGATATTTCCATGTTCATACAGATGGCGGTGTAGTTATTTACATGTTCATACAGATGGCGGTGTAGATATTTCCATGTTTGTACTGATGGCAATGTAGATATTTCCATGTTCATACAGGTGGCGGTGTAGCTATTTCCATGTTTATACAGATAGCAGTGTAGTTATTTCCATGTTTATAGAGACAGCTGTGTAGATATTTCCATTGATATACAGATAGCTCTGTAGATATTTGCATGTTCATAAAGATAGTGGTGTAGATACTTCCATGTTCGTACAGATAGCGGTGTAGATATTTCCATGTTCATACAGATGGCGGTGTAGATATTTACATGTTCATACAGATGGCGGTATAGATATTTCCATGTTCGTACAGATGGCGGTGTAGATATTTCCATGTTCATAGAGATGGCGGTGTAGGTATTTCCATGTTTATGCAGATAGCGGTATAGATATTTCCATGTTTATACAGATGGTGGTGTAGAAATTTCCATGTGTATAGAGATGGCGGTCTAGATATTTCCATGTTTACAGAGTTAGTGGTGTAGTTATTTCCAAGTTTATAGTGACAGCGTTGTAGATATTTCCATCTTTATGCAGATAGCAGTGTAGGTATGTCCATGTTTATACAGATAGCGGTGCGGATACTTCCATGTTTATACAGATAGTTGGGCGGATATATCCATGTTTATACAGATAGCGGTGTAGATATATCCATCTTAATACAGATAACGGTGTAGATACTTCCATGTTCATACAGACAGCGGTGTAGATATTTCCATGTTTATACAGATAGCAGTGTAGATATTTCCATGTTTATAGAGATAGTGGTGTAGATAATTTCAATTTTATACAGAGAGCAGTGTAGATATTTCCAAGTTCATACAGATAGCGGTGTAGATATTTCCACGTTTATAGAGATGGCGGTGTAGGTATTTCCATGTTCATACAGATGGCGGTGTAGATATTTCCATGTTTGTAGGGATGGCGGTGTAGATATTTTCATGTTTACACAGATGGTGGTGTACATATTTCCATGTTTACACTGATAGCGGTGTAGACATTTCCATGTTTACACAGATAGCGGTGTGGATATTTCCATGTTTATGCAGATAGCAGTGTAGGTATTTCCATGTTTATACAGATAGCGGTGCGGATATTTCCATGTTTATACAGATAGTTGGGCGGATATTTCCATGTTTATACAGATAGCGGTGTAGATATATCCATCTTAATACAGATGGCGGAGTAGATATGTCCATGTTTGTACAGATGGTGGTGTAGATATTTCCATGTTCATACAGATGGCGGTGTAGATATTTCGAAGTTTATAGAGATAGCGCTGTAGTTATTTCCATATTTATAGAGAAATCTGTGTAGATATTTCCGTGTATATTCAGATAGCTGTGTAGATATTTCCATGTTCATGCAGATAGCGGTGTAGATATTTCCATGTTCATCCAGATGCCGGTGTACATATATCCATATTCATACAGATGGCGGTGAAGATATTTCCATGTTCATACAGATGGTGGTGTAGATATTTCCATGTTCATACAAATGGCGCTGTAGATATTTCCATCTTCATAGAGATGGCAGTGTAGATATTTCCATATTTATACAGATAGCAGTGTAGTTATTTCCATGTTTATAGAGATAGCAGTGTAGATATTTCCATTGATATGCAGATAGCTGTGTAGATATTTGCATGTTCATACAGATAGCGGTGTAGATATTTCCATGTTCATACAGATAGCGGTGTAGATATTTCCATGTTCATACAGATAGCAGTGTAGATATTTCCATGTTCAAACAGATAGCGGTGTAGATATTTCCATGTTCATACAGGTGGTGGTGTAGCTATTTCCATGTTTATACAGATAGCAGTGTAGTTATTTCCATGTTTATAAAGACAGCTGTGTAGACATTTCCATTGATATATAGATAGCTGTGTACATATTTGCGTGTTCATACAGATAGCGGTGTAGATATTTCCATGTTCGTACAGATAGCGGTGTAGATATTTCCATGTTCGTACACATGGCGGTGCAGATATTTCCATATTCATACAGATGGCGGTGTAGATATTTCCATGTTTATGCAGATAGCGGTATAGATATTTCCATGTTTATACAGATGGTGGTGTAGATATTTCCATGTTTATAGAGATGGCGGTCTAGATATTTCCATGTTTACAGAGATAGTGGTGTAGTTATTTCCAAGTTTATAGAGACAGCGTTGTTGATATTTCCATGTTTATACAGATATCGGTGAAGATATTTCCATGTTTATACAGATAGCGGTGTAGATATTTCCATGTTTATACAGATAGCAGTGTAGATATTTCCATGTTTATAGAGATAGTGGTGTAGATAATTTCAATTTCATACAGAGAGCAGTGTAGATATTTCCATGTTCATACAGAGGACGGTGTAGATATTTCCATGTTTATAGGGATGGCGGTTTGGATATTTTCATGTTTACACAGATGGCGGTGTAGATATTTCCATGTTTACACAGATAGCGGTGTAGATATTTCCATATTTATGCATATAGCAGTGTAGATATTTCCATGTTTATACAGATAGCGGTGCGGATATATCCATGTTTATTCAGATAGCGGTGCGGTTATTTCCATGTTCATACAGATAGCGGTGTAGATATTTCCATGTTCATACAGATAGCGGTGTAGATATTTCCATGTTCATACAGTTAGCGGTGTAGGTATTTCCATGTTCATACAGATGGCGGTGTAGATATTTACATGTTCATACAGATGGCGGTGTAGATATTTCCATGTTCATACGGATTGCGGTGTAGAGATTTCCATGTTCATACAGATAGCGGTGTAGATATTTCCATGTTCATACAGATAGCGGTGTAGATATTTCCATGTTCATACCGATAGCGGTGTAGACATTTCCATGTTCATACAGTTAGCGGTGTAGATATTTCCATGTTCATACAGATGGCGGTGTAGATATTTACATGTTCATACAGATGGCGGTGTAGATATTTCCATGTTCGTACGGATGGCAGTGTAGATATTTTCATGTTCATACAGGTGGCGGTGCAGATATTTCCATGTTTATACAGATAGCAGTGTAGTTATTTCCATGTTTATAGAGATAGCAGTGTATACATTTCCATTGATAGACAGATAGCTGTGTAGATATTTGCATGTTCATACAGATAGCGGTGTAGATATTTCCATGTTCATACAGATAGCGGTGTAGATATTTCCATGTTCATACAGATAGCGGTGTAGATATTTCCATGTTCATACAGACAGCGGTGTAGATATTTCCAAGTTCATACAGATAGCATTGTAGATATTTCCGTGTTCATACAGTTAGCGGTGTAGATATTTCCATGTTCATACAGAGGACGGTGTAGATATTTCCATGTTTATAGGGATGGCGGTGTAGATATTTTCATGTTTACACAGATGGCGGTGTAGATATTTCCATGTTTACACGGATAGCGGTGTAGACCTTTCCCTGTTTACACAGATAGCAGTGTGGATATTTCCAGGTTTATGCATATAACAGTGTAGATATTTCCATGTTTATACAGATAGCGGTGCGGATATATCCATGTTTATTCAGATAGCGGTGCGGATATTTCCATGTTCATACAGATAGCGGTGTAGATATTTCCATGTTCATACAGTTAGCGGTGTAGGTATTTCAATGTTCATACAGATGGCGGTGTAGATATTTACATGTTCATACAGATGGCGGTGTAGATATTTCCATGTTCATACGGATTGCGGTGTAGAGATTTCCATGTTCATACAGATAGCGGTGTAGATATTTCCATGTTCATACAGATAGCGGTGTAGATATTTCCATGTTCATACCGATAGCGGTGTAGACATTTCCATGTTCATACAGTTAGCGGTGTAGATATTTCCATGTTCATACAGATGGCGGTGTAGATATTTACATGTTCATACAGATGGCGGTGTAGATATTTCCATGTTCATACGGATGGCAGTGTAGATATTTTCATGTTCATACAGGTGGCGGTGCAGATATTTCCATGTTTATACAGATAGCAGTGTAGTTATTTCCCTGTTTATAGAGATAGCAGTGTATACATTTCCATTGATAGACAGATAGCTGTGTAGATATTTGCATGGTCACACTGATAGCGGTGTAGTTATTTTCATGTTCATACAGATAGCGGTGTAGTTTTTCCATGTTCATACAGATAGCTGTGTACATATTTCCATGTTCATACAGATAACGGTGTAGATATTTCCATGTTCATACAGATAGCGGTGTAGATATTTCCATGCTCATACAGTTAGCGGTGTAGATATTTCCATGTTCATAGAGATGGCGGTATAGATATTTCCATGTTCATACAAATGGCGGTGTAGATATTTCCATGTTCATAGAGATGGCGGTGTAGATATTTCCAGGTTCATACAAATGGCGGTGTAGATATTTCCATGTTCATAGAGATGGCGGTGTAGATATTTCCATGTTTATACAGATAGCAGTGTAGTTATTTCCATGTTTATAGAGATACCAGTGTGGATATTTCCATTGATATACAGATAGCTGTGTAGATATTTGCATGTTCATACAGATAGCGGTGTAGATATTTCCATGTTCATACAGATAGCGGTGTAGATATTTCCATGTTCATACAGATAGCGGTGTAGATATTTCCATGTTCATACAGATAGCGGTGTAGGTATTTCAATGTTCATACAGATAGCGGTGTAGATATTTCCATGTTCATACAGTTAGCGGTGTAGATATTTCCATGTTCATACAGAGGACGGTGTAGATATTTCCATGTTCATACAGATAGCGGTGTAGATATTTCCATGTTCATACAGTTAGCGGTGTAGATACTTCCATGTTCTTAGAGATGGCGGTGTAGATATTTCCATGTTCATACAAATGGCGGTGTAGATATTTCCATCTTCATAGAGATGGCGGTGTAGATATTTCCATATTTATACAGATAGCAGTGTAGTTATTTCCATGTTTATAGAGATAGCAGTGTAGATATTTCCATTGATATACAGATAGCTGTGTAGGTATTTGCATGTTCATACAGATAGCGGTATAGATATTTCCATGTTTATACAGATGGTGGTGTAGATATTTCCATGTTTATAGAGATGGAGGTCTAGATATTTCCATGTTTACAGAGATAGTGGTGTAGATATTTCCAAGTTTATTGAGACAGCATTGTAGATATTTCCATGTTTATACAGATAGCTGTGAAGATATTTCCATGTTTATACAGATAGCGGTGTAGATATTTCCATGTTTATACAGATAGCAGTGTAGATATTTCCATGTTTATAGAGATAGTGGTGTAGATAATTTCAATTTTATACAGAGAGCAGTGTAGATATTTCCATGTTTATAGAGATAGTGGTGTAGATAATTTCAATTTTATACAGAGAGCAGTGTAGTTATTTCCAAGTTCATACAGATAGCGGTGTAGATATTTCCACATTTATAGAGATGGCGGTGTAGATATTTCCATGTTCATACAGATGGCGGTGTAGATATTTCCATGTTCATACAGATTGCGGTGTAGAGATTTCCATGTTCATACAGATAGCGGTTTAGATATTTCCATGTTCATACACATAGCGGTGTAGATATTTCCATGTTCATACCAATAGCGGTGTAGACATTTCCATGTTCATACAGTTAGCGGTGTAGATATTTCCATGTTCATACAGATGGCGGTGTAGATATTTCCATGTTCGTACGGATGGCAGTGTAGATATTTTCATGTTCATACAGGTGGCGTTGCAGATATTTCCATGTTTATACAGATAGCAGTGTAGTTATTTCCATGTTTATAGTGATAGCAGTGTATACATTTCCATTGATATACAGATAGCTGTGTAGATATTTGCATGGTCACACTGATAGCGGTGTACATATTTCCATGTTCGTACAGATAGCGGTGTAGATATTTCCATGTTCATACAGATAGCGGTGTTGATATTTCCATGTTCATACAGATAACGGTGTAGATATTTCCATGTTCATACAGATAGCGGTGTAGATATTTCCATGTTCATACAGTTAGCGGTGTAGATATTTCCATGTTCATAGAGATGGCGGTGTAGATATTTCCATGTTCATAGAGATGGCGGTGTAGATATTTCCATGTTCATACAAATGGCGGTGTAGATATTTCCATCTTCATAGAGATGGCGGTGTAGATATTTCCATATTTATACAGATTGCAGTGTAGTTATTTCCATGTTTATAGAGATAGCAGTGTAGATATTTCCATTGATATACAGATAGCTGTGTAGGTATTTGCATGTTCATACAGATAGCGGTATAGATATTTCCATGTTTATACAGACGGTGGTGTAGATATTTCCATGTTTATAGAGATGGAGGTCTACATATTTCCATGTTTACAGAGATAGTGGTGTAGTTATTTCCAAGTTTATATAGACAGCGTTGTAGATATTTCCATGTTTATACAGATAGCTGTGAAGATATTTCCATGTTTATACATATAGCGGTGTAGATATTTCCATGTTTATACAGATAGCAGGGTAGATATTTCCATGTTTATAGAGATAGTGGTGTAGATAATTTCAATTTTATACAGAGAGCAGTGTTGATATTTCCAAGTTCATACAGATAGCGGTGTAGATATTTCCACGTTTATAGAGATGGCGGTGTAGATATTTCCATGTTCATACAGATAGCGGTGTAGCTATTTCCATGTTTATACAGATAGTTGGGCAGATATTTCCATGTTTATACAGATAGCGGTGTAGATATTTCCATCTTAATACAGATGGCGGTTTAGATATGTCCATGTTCGTACAGATGGCGGTGTAGATATTTCCATGTTCATACAGATGGCGGTGTAGGTATTTCGAAGTTTATAGAGATAGCGCTGTAGTTATTTCCATATTTATAGAGAAATCGGTGTAGATATTTCCATGTATATTCAGATAGCTGTGTCGATATTTCCATGTTGATCCAGATGCCGGTGTACATATATCCATGTTCATACAGATGGCGGTGAAGATATTTCCATGTTCATACAGATGGCGGTGTAGGTATTTCCATGTTCATACAGATGGCGGTGTAGGTATTTCCATGTTCATACAAATGGCGGTGTAGATATTTCCATGTTCATAGAGATGGCGGTGTAGATATTTCCAGGTTCATACAAATGGCGGTGTAGATATTTCCATGTTCATAGAGATGGCGGTGTAGATATTTCCATGTTTATACAGATAGCAGTGTAGTTATTTCCATGTTTATAGAGATACCAGTGTGGATATTTCCATTGATATACAGATAGCTGTGTAGATATTTGCATGTTCATACAGATAGCGGTGTAGATATTTCCATGTTCATACAGAGAGCGGTGTAGATATTTCCATGTTCATACAGATAGCGGTGTAGGTATTTCCATGTTCATACAGATAGCGGTGTAGATATTTCCATGTTCATACAGTTAGCGGTGTAGATATTTCCATGTTCATACAGAGGACGGTGTAGATATTTCCATGTTCATACAGATAGCGGTGTAGATATTTCCATGTTCTTACAGTTAGCGGTGTAGATATTTCCATGTTCATAGAGATGGCGGTGTAGATATTTCCATGTTCATACAAATGGCGGTGTAGATATTTCCATCTTCATAGAGATGGCGGTGTAGATATTTCCATATTTATACAGATAGCAGTGTAGTTATTTCCATGTTTATAGAGATAGCAGTGTAGATATTTCCATTGATATACAGATAGCTGTGTAGGTATTTGCATGTTCATACAGATAGCGATATAGATATTTCCATGTTTATACAGATGGTGGTGTAGATATTTCCATGTTTATAGAGATGGAGGTCTAGATATTTCCATGTTTACAGAGATAGTGGTGTAGTTATTTCCAAGTTTATAGAGACAGCGTTGTAGATATTTCCATGTTTATACAGATAGCTGTGAAGATATTTCCATGATTATACAGATAGCGGTGTAGATATTTCCATGTTTATACAGATAGCAGTGTAGATATTTCCATGTTTATAGAGATAGTGGTGTAGATAATTTCAATTTTATACAGAGAGCAGTGTAGATATTTCCATGTTTATAGAGACAGTGGTGTAGATAATTTCAATTTTATACAGAGAGCAGTGTAGTTATTTCCAAGTTCATACAGATAGCGGTGTAGATATTTCCACGTTTATAGAGATGGCGGTGTAGATATTTCCATGTTCACACAGAGGACGGTGTAGATATTTCCATGTTTATAGGGATGGCGGTGTAGATATTTTCATGTTTACACAGATGGCGGTGTAGATATTTCCATGTTTACACAGATAGCGGTGTAGACATTTCCATGTTTACACAGATAGTGGTGTGGATATTTCCATGTTTATGCAGATAGCAGTGTAGATATTTCCATGTTTATACATATAGCGGTGTGAATATTTCCATGTTTATTCAGATAGCGGTGCGGATATTTCCATGTTTATACAGATAGTTGGGCAGATATTTCCATGTTTATGGAGATAGCGGTGTAGATATTTCCATCTTAATACAGGTGGCGGTGTAGATATGTCCATGTTTGTACAGATGGCGGTGTAGATATTTCCATGTTCATACAGATGGTGGTGTAGGTATTTCGAAGATTTGGTGATAGCGCTGCAGTTATTTCAATATTTATTGAGAAATCTGTGTAGATATTTCCGTGTATATTCAGATAGCTGTGTAGATATTTCCATGTTCATGCAGATTGTGGTGTAGATATTTCCATGTTCATCCAGATGCCGGTGAACATATATCCATGTTCGTACAGATGGCGGTGAAGATATTTCCATGTTCATACAGATGGTGGTGTATATAATTCCATGTTCATACAAATCGCGGTGTAGATATTTCCATGTTCATAGAGATGGCGGTGTAGATATTTCCATGTTCATACAAATGGCGGTGTAGATATTTCCATGTTCATAGAGATGGTGGTGTAGGTATTTCCATGTTTATACAGATAGCAGTGTAGTTATTTCCATGTTTATAGAGATACCAGTGTGGATATTTCCATTGATATTCAGATAGCTGTGTAGTTAGTTGCATGTTCATAGAGATAGCGGTGTAGATATTTCCATGTTCATACAGATAGCGGTGTAGATATTTCCATGTTCATACAGATAGCGGTGTAGATATTTCCATGTTCATACAGTTAGCGGTGTAGGTATTTCCATGTTCATACAGATGGCGGTGTAGATATTTACATGTTCATACAGATGGCGGTGTAGATATTTCCATGTTCATACAGATTGCGGTGTAGAGATTTCCATGTTCATACAGATAGCGGTGTAGATATTTCCATGTTCATACAGATAGCGGTGTGGATATTTCCATGTTCATACCAATAGCGGTGTAGACATTTCCATGTTCATACAGTTAGCGCTGTAGATATTTCCATGTTCATACAGATGTCGGTGTAGATATTTACATGTTCATACAGATGGCGGTGTAGGTATTTCCATGTTCGTACGGATGGCAGTGTAGATATTTTCATGTTCATACAGGTGGCGGTGCAGATACTTCCATGTTTATAGAGATAGCAGTGTAGTTATTTCCATGTTTATAGAGATAGCAGTGTATACATTTCCATTGATATACAGATAGCTGTGTAGATATTTGCATGGTCACACTGATAGCGGTGTACATATTTCCATGTTCGTACAGATAGCGGTGTAGATATTTCCATGTTCATACAGATAGCGGTGTAGATATTTCCAATGTCATACAGATAACGGTGTAGATATTTCCACGTTCATGCAGATAGCGGTGTAGATATTTCCATGTTCATACAGTTAGCGGTGTAGATATTTCCATGTTCATAGAGATGGCGGTGTAGATATTTCCATGTTCATACAGAGGACGGTGTAGATATTTCCATGTTTATAGGGATGGAGGTGTAGATATTTTCATGTTTACACAGATGGCGGTGTAGATATTTCCATGTTTCCACGGATAGCGGTGTAGACATTTCCATGTTTACACAGATAGCGGTGTGGATATTTCCAGGTTTATGCAGATAGCAGTGTAGATATTTCCATGTTTATACAGATAGCGGTGCGGATATTTCCATGTTTATTCAGATAGCGGTGCAGTTATTTCCATGTTTATACAGATAGTTGCGCAGATATTTCCATGTTTATACAGATAGCGGTGTAGATATTCCCATCTTAATACAGATGGCGGTTTAGATATGTCCATGTTCGTACAGATTGCGGTGTAGATATTTCCATGTTCATACAGATGGCGGTGTAGGTATTTCGAAGTTTATAGAGATAGCGCTGTAGTTATTTCCATATTTATAGAGAAATCGGTGTAGATATTTCCATGTTAATACAGTTAGCGGTGTAGGTATTTCCATGTTCATACAGATGGCGGTGTAGATATTTACATTTTCATACAGATGGCGGTGTAGATATTTCTATGTTCATACAGATGGCGGTGTAGAGATTTCCATGTTCATACAGATATCGGTGTAGATATTTCCATGTTCATACAGATAGCGGTGTAGATATTTCCATGTTCATACAAATGGCGGTGTAGATATTTCCATGTTCATACAGATGGCGGTGCAGATATTTCCATGTTCATAAAAATGGCGGTGTAGATATTTCCATGTTCATAGAGATGGCGGTGTAGATATTTCCAGGTTCATACAAATGGCGGTGTAGATATTTCCATGTTCATAGAGATGGCGGTGTAGATATTTCCATGTTTATACAGATAACAGTGTATTTATTTCCATGTTTATAGAGATACCAGTGTGGATATTTCCATTGATATACAGATAGCTGTGTAGATATTTGAATGTTCATACAGATAGCGGTGTAGATATTTCCATGTTCATACCAATAGCGGTGTAGACATTTCCATGTTCATACAGTTAGCGCTGTAGATATTTCCATGTTCATACAGATGTCGGTGTAGATATTTACATGTTCATACAGATGGCGGTGTAGGTATTTCCATGTTCGTACGGATGGCAGTGTAGATATTTTCATGTTCATACAGGTGGCGGTGCAGATATTTCCATGTTTATACAGATAGCAGTGTAGTTATTTCCATGTTTATAGAGATAGCAGTGTATACATTTCCATTGATATACAGATAGCTGTGTAGATATTTGCATGGTCACACTGATAGCGGTGTACATATTTCCATGTTCGTACACATAGCTGTGTTGATATTTCCATGTTCATACAGATAGCGGTGTAGATATTTCCATGTTCATACAGATAACGGTGTAGATATTTCCACGTTCATGCAGATAGCGGTGTAGATATTTCCATGTTCATACAGTTAGCGGTGTAGATATTTCCATGTTCATAGAGATGGCGGTGTAGATATTTCCATGTTCATACAGAGGACGGTGTAGATATTTCCATGTTTATAGGGATGGCGGTGTAGATATTTTCATGTTTACACAGATGGCGGTGTAGATATTTCCATGTTTCCATGGATAGCGGTGTAGACATTTCCATGTTTACACAGATAGCGGTGTGGATATTTCCAGGTTTATGCAGATAGCAGTGTAGATATTTCCATGTTTATACAGATAGCGGTGCGGATATTTCCATGTTTATTCAGATAGCGGTGCGGTTATTTCCATGTTTATACAGATAGTTGCGCAGATATTTCCAGGTTTATACAGATAGCGGTGTAGATATTCCCATCTTAATACAGATGGCGGTTTAGATATGTCCATGTTCGTACAGATGGCGGTGTAGATATTTCCATGTTCATACAGATGGCGGTGTAGGTATTTCGAAGTTTATAGAGATAGCGCTGTAGTTATTTCCATATTTATATAGAAATCGGTGTAGATATTTCCATGTATATTCAGATAGCTGTGTAGATATTTCCATGTTCATGCAGATAGCGGTGTAGATATTTCCATGTTCATACAAATGGCGGTGTAGATATTTCCATGTTCATACAGATGGCGGTGCAGATATTTCCATGTTCATAAAAATGGCGGTGTAGATATTTCCATGTTCATAGAGATGGCGGTGTAGATATTTCCAGGTTCATACAAATGGCGGTGTAGATATTTCCATGTTCATAGAGATGGCGGTGTAGATATTTCCATGTTTATACAGATAACAGTGTATTTATTTCCATGTTTATAGAGATACCAGTGTGGATATTTCCATTGATATACAGATAGCTGTGTAGATATTTGAATGTTCATACAGATAGCGGTGTAGATATTTCCATGTTCATACCAATAGCGGTGTAGACATTTCCATGTTCATACAGTTAGCGCTGTAGATATTTCCATGTTCATACAGATGTCGGTGTAGATATTTACATGTTCATACAGATGGCGGTGTAGGTATTTCCATGTTCGTACGGATGGCAGTGTAGATATTTTCATGTTCATACAGGTGGCGGTGCAGATATTTCCATGTTTATACAGATAGCAGTGTAGTTATTTCCATGTTTATAGAGATAGCAGTGTATACATTTCCATTGATATACAGATAGCTGTGTAGATATTTGCATGGTCACACTGATAGCGGTGTACATATTTCCATGTTCGTACACATAGCTGTGTTGATATTTCCATGTTCATACAGATAGCGGTGTAGATATTTCCATGTTCATACAGATAACGGTGTAGATATTTCCACGTTCATGCAGATAGCGGTGTAGATATTTCCATGTTCATACAGTTAGCGGTGTAGATATTTCCATGTTCATAGAGATGGCGGTGTAGATATTTCCATGTTCATACAGAGGACGGTGTAGATATTTCCATGTTTATAGGGATGGCGGTGTAGATATTTTCATGTTTACACAGATGGCGGTGTAGATATTTCCATGTTTCCATGGATAGCGGTGTAGACATTTCCATGTTTACACAGATAGCGGTGTGGATATTTCCAGGTTTATGCAGATAGCAGTGTAGATATTTCCATGTTTATACAGATAGCGGTGCGGATATTTCCATGTTTATTCAGATAGCGGTGCGGTTATTTCCATGTTTATACAGATAGTTGCGCAGATATTTCCAGGTTTATACAGATAGCGGTGTAGATATTCCCATCTTAATACAGATGGCGGTTTAGATATGTCCATGTTCGTACAGATGGCGGTGTAGATATTTCCATGTTCATACAGATGGCGGTGTAGGTATTTCGAAGTTTATAGAGATAGCGCTGTAGTTATTTCCATATTTATATAGAAATCGGTGTAGATATTTCCATGTATATTCAGATAGCTGTGTAGATATTTCCATGTTCATGCAGATAGCGGTGTAGATATTTCCATGTTCATACAAATGGCGGTGTAGATATTTCCATGTTCATACAGATGGCGGTGCAGATATTTCCATGTTCATAAAAATGGCGGTGTAGATATTTCCATGTTCATAGAGATGGCGGTGTAGATATTTCCAGGTTCATACAAATGGCGGTGTAGATATTTCCATGTTCATAGAGATGGCGGTGTAGATATTTCCATGTTTATACAGATAACAGTGTATTTATTTCCATGTTTATAGAGATACCAGTGTGGATATTTCCATTGATATACAGATAGCTGTGTAGATATTTGAATGTTCATACAGATAGCGGTGTAGATATTTCCATGTTCATACCAATAGCGGTGTAGACATTTCCATGTTCATACAGTTAGCGCTGTAGATATTTCCATGTTCATACAGATGTCGGTGTAGATATTTACATGTTCATACAGATGGCGGTGTAGGTATTTCCATGTTCGTACGGATGGCAGTGTAGATATTTTCATGTTCATACAGGTGGCGGTGCAGATATTTCCATGTTTATACAGATAGCAGTGTAGTTATTTCCATGTTTATAGAGATAGCAGTGTATACATTTCCATTGATATACAGATAGCTGTGTAGATATTTGCATGGTCACACTGATAGCGGTGTACATATTTCCATGTTCGTACACATAGCGGTGTAGATATTTCCATGTTCATACAGATAGCGGTGTAGATATTTCCATGTTCATACAGATAACGGTGTAGATATTTCCACGTTCATGCAGATAGCGGTGTAGATATTTCCATGTTCATACAGTTAGCGGTGTAGATATTTCCATGTTCATAGAGATGGCGGTGTAGATATTTCCATGTTCATACAGAGGACGGTGTAGATATTTCCATGTTTATATGGATGGCGGTGTAGATATTTTCATGTTTACACAGATGGCGGTGTAGATATTTCCATGTTTCCACGGATAGCGGTGTAGACATGTCCATGTTTACACAGATAGCGGTGTGGATATTTCCAGGTTTATGCAGATAGCAGTGTAGATATTTCCATGTTTATACAGATAGCGGTGCGGATATTTCCATGTTTATTCAGATAGCGGTGCGGTTATTTCCATGTTTATACAGATAGTTGCGCAGATATTTCCATGTTTATACAGATAGCGGTGTAGATATTCCCATCTTAATACAGATGGCGGTTTAGATATGTCCATGTTCGTACAGATGGCGGTGTAGATATTTCCATGTTCATACAGATGGCGGTGTAGGTATTTCGAAGTTTATAGAGATAGCGCTGTTGTTATTTCCATATTTATAGAGAAATCGGTGTAGTTATTTCCATGTATATTCAGATAGCTGTGTAGATATTTCCATGTTCATGCAGATAGCGGTGTAGATATTTCCATGTTCATACAAATGGCGGTGTAGGTATTATTTCCATGTTCATAGAGATGGCGGTGTAGATATTTCCAGGTTCATACAAATGGCGGTGTAGATATTTCCATGTTCATAGAGATGGCGGTGTAGATATTTCTAGGTTCATACAAATGGCGGTGTAGATATTTCCATGTTCATAGAGATGGCGGTGTAGATATTTCCATGTTTATACAGATAACAGTGTATTTATTTCCATGTTTATAGAGATACCAGTGTGGATATTTCCATTGATATACAGATAGCTGTGTAGATATTTGAATGTTCATACAGATAGCGGTGTAGATATTTCCATGTTCATACAGATAGTGGTGTAGATATTTCCATGTTCATACAGATAGCGGTGTAGATATTTCCATGTTCATACAGATAGCGGTGTAGATATTTCCATGTTCATACAGATAGCGGTGTAGATATTTCCATGTTCATACAGTTAGCGGTGTAGGTATTTCCATGTTCATACAGATGGCGGTGTAGATATTTACATTTTCATACAGATGGCGGTGTAGATATTTCTATGTTCATACAGATGGCGGTGTAGAGATTTCCATGTTCATACAGATATCGGTGTAGATATTTCCATGTTCATACAGATAGCGGTGTAGATATTTCCATGTTCATACCAATAGCGGTGTAGACATTTCCATGTTCATACAGTTAGCGGTGTAGATATTTCCATGTTCATACAGATGGCGGTATAGATATTTACATGTTCATACAGATGGCGGTGTAGATATTTCCATGTTCGTACGGATGGCAGTGTAGATATTTTCATGTTCATACAGGTGGCGGTGCAGATATTTCCATGTTTATACAGATAGCAGTGTAGTTATTTCCATGTTTATAGAGATAGCAGTGTATACATTTCCTTTGATATACAGATAGCTGTGTAGATATTTGCATGATCACACTGATAGCGGTGTACATATTTCCATGTTCGTACAGATAGCGGTGTAGATATTTCCATGTTCATACAGATAGCGGTGTAGATATTTCCATGTTCATACAGATAACGGTGTAGATATTTCCATGTTCATACATATAGCGGTGTAGATATTTCCATGTTCATACAGTTAGCTGTGTAGATATTTCCATGTTCATAGAGATGGGGGTGTAGATATTTCCATGTTCATACAGAAGGCGGTGTAGGTATTTCGAAGTTTATAGAGAAAGCGCTGTAGTTATTTCCATATTTATAGAGAAATCGGTGTAGATATTTCCATGTATATTCAGATAGCTGTGTAGATATTTCCATGTTCATGCAGATAGCGGTGTAGATATTTCCATGTTCATCCAGATGCCAGTGTACATATATCCATGTTCATACAGATGGCGGTGAAGATAATTCCATGTTCATACAGATGGCGGTGTAGGTATTTCCATGTTCATACAAATGGCGGTGTAGATATTTCCATGTTCATAGAGATGGCGGTGTAGATATTTCCAGGTTCATACAAATGGCGGTGTAGATATTTCCATGTTCATAGAGATGGCGGTGTAGATATTTCCATGTTTATACAGATAGCAGTGTAGTTATTTCCATGTTTATAGAGATACCAGTGTGGATATTTCCATTGATATACAGATAGCTGTGTAGATATTTGCATGTTCATAAAGATAGCGGTGTAGATATTTCCATGTTCATACCAATAGCGGTGTACATATTTCCATGTTCATACAGTTAGCGGTGTAGATATTTCCATGTTCATACAGATGGCGGTGTAGATATTTCCATGTTCATACATTTAGCGGTGTAGATATTTCCATGTTCATACAGATGGCGGTGAAGATATTTCCATGTTCATACAGATGGCGGTGTAGATGTTTCCATGTTTGTACGGATGGCAGTGTAGATATTTCCATGTTCATACAGGTGGCGGTGTAGATATTTCCATGTTTATACAGATAGCAGTGTAGTTATTTCCATGTTAATAGAGATAGCTGTGTAGATATTTCCACTGATATACAGATAGCTGTGTAGATATTTGCATGTTCATACAGATAGCGGTGTAGATATTTCCATGTTCGTACAGATAGCGTTATAGATATTTCCATGTTCATACAGATAGCGGTGTAGATATTTCCAAGTTCATACAGATAACGGTGTAGATACTTCCATGTTCATACAGACAGCGGTGTATATATTTCCATGTTCATACAGTTAGCGGTGTAGGTATTTCCATCTTCATACAGATAGCGGTGTAGATATTTCCATGTTCTTACCGATAGTTGTGTAGATATTTCCATGTTCATACAGTTAGTGGTGTAGGTATTTCCATGTTCATACAGATGGCGGTGTAGATATTTACATTTTCATACAGATGGCGGTGTAGATATTTCTATGTTCATACAGATGGCGGTGTAGAGATTTCCATGTTCATACAGATATCGGTGTAGATATTTCCATGTTCATACAGATAGCGGTGTAGATATTTCCATGTTCATACCAATAGCGGTGTAGACATTTCCATGTTCATACAGTTAGCGGTGTAGATATTTCCATGTTCATACAGATGGCGGTATAGATATTTACATGTTCATACAGATGGAGGTGTAGATATTTCCATGTTCGTACGGATGGCAGTGTAGATATTTTCATGTTCATACAGGTGGCGGTGCAGATATTTCCATGTTTATACAGATAGCAGTGTAGTTATTTCCATGTTTATAGAGATAGCAGTGTATACATTTCCTTTGATATACAGATAGCTGTGTAGATATTTGCATGATCACACTGATAGCGGTGTACATATTTCCATGTTCGTACAGATAGCGGTGTAGATATTTCCATGTTCATACAGATAGCGGTGTAGATATTTCCATGTTCATACAGATAACGGTGTAGATATTTCCATGTTCATACACATAGCGGTGTAGATATTTCCATGTTCATACAGTTAGCTGTGTAGATATTTCCATGTTCATAGAGATGGCGGTGTAGATATTTCCATGTTCATACAGAAGGCGGTGTAGGTATTTCGAAGTTTATAGAGAAAGCGCTGTAGTTATTTCCATATTTATAGAGAAATCGGTGTAGATATTTCCATGTATATTCAGATAGCTGTGTAGATATTTCCATGTTCATGCAGATAGCGGTGTAGATATTTCCATGTTCATCCAGATGCCGGTGTACATATATCCATGTTCATACAGATGGCGGTGAAGATAATTCCATGTTCATACAGATGGCGGTGTAGGTATTTCCATGTTCATAAAAATGGCGGTGTAGATATTTCCATGTTCATAGAGATGGCGGTGTAGATATTTCCAGGTTCATACAAATGGCGGTGTAGATATTTCCATGTTCATAGAGATGGCGGTGTAGATATTTCCATGTTTATACAGATAGCAGTGTAGTTATTTCCATGTTTATAGAGATACCAGTGTGGATATTTCCATTGATATACAGATAGCTGTGTAGATATTTGCATGTTCATACAGATAGCGGTGTAGATATTTCCATGTTCATACAGATAGCGGTGTAGATATTTCCATGTTTATAAAGATAGCGGTGTAGATATTTCCATGTTCATACAGATAGCGGTGTAGATATTTCCATATTCATACAGATAGCGGTGTAGATATTTCCATGTTCATACAGTTAGCGGTGTAGGTATTTCCATGTTCATACAGATGGCGGTGTAGATATTTACATGTTCATACAGATGGCGGTGTAGATATTTCCATGTTCATACAGATAGCAGTGTAGTTATTTCCATGTTTATAGAGATAGCAGTGTATACATTTCCATTGATATACAGATAGCTGTGTAGATATTTGCATGGTCACACTGATAGCGGTGTACATATTTCCATGTTCGTACAGATAGCGGTGTAGATATTTCCATGTTCATACAGATAACGGTGTAGATATTTCCATGTTCATACAGATAGCGGTGTAGATATTTCCATGTTCATACAGTTAGCGGTGTAGATATTTCCATGTTCATAGAGATGGCGGTGTAGATATTTCCATGTTCATACAAATGGCGGTGTAGATATTTCCATCTTCATAGAGATGGCGGTTTAGATATTTCCATATTTATACAGATAGCAGTGTAGTTATTTCCATGTTTATAGAGATTGCAGTGTAGATATTTCCATTGATATACAGATAGCTGTGTAGATATTTGCATGTTCATACAGATAGCGGTATAGATATTTCCATGTTTATACAGATGGTGGTGTAGATATTTCCATGTTTATAGAGATGGAGGTCTAGATATTTCAATGTTTACAGAGATAGTGGTGTAGATATTTCCAAGTTAATAGAGACAGCGTTGTAGATATTTCCATGTTTATACAGATAGCTGTGAAGATATTTCCATGTTTATACAGATAGCGGTGTAGATATTTCCATGTTTATACAGATAGCAGTGTAGATATTTCCATGTTTATAGTGATAGTGGTGTAGATAATTTCAATTTTATACAGAGAGCAGTGTAGATATTTCCAAGTTCATACAGATAGCGGTGTAGATATTTCCACGTTTATAGAGATGGCGGTGTAGATATTTCCATGTTCATACAGATGGCGGTGTAGATATTTCCATGTTTATAGGGATGGCGGTGTAGATATTTCCAAGTTCATACAGATAACGGTGTAGATATTTCCATGTTCATACATATAGCGGTGTAGATATTTCCATGTTCATACAGATAGCGGTGTAGATATTTCCATGTTCATACAGATGGCGGTGTAGATATTTCCACGTTTATAAAGATAGCAGTGTAGTTATTTCCATGTTTATAGAGATAGCAGTGTAGATATTTCCACTGATATACTGATAGCTGTGTAGATATTTGCATGGTCATACAGATAGCGGTGTAGATATTTCCATGTTCGTGCAGATAGCGGTGTAGATATTTCCATGTTCATACAGATAGCGGTGTAGATATTTCCTTGTTCATACAGATAACGGTGTAGATATTTCCATGTTCATACAGATAGCGGTGTAGATATTTCCATGTTCATACAGTTAGCGGTGTAGATATTTCCATGTTCACACAGATGGCGGTGTAGATATTTACATGTTCACACAGATGGCGGTATAGATATTTCCATATTCGTACAGATGGCGGTGTAGGTATTTCCATGTTCATAGAGATGGCGGTGTAGATATTTCCATGTTTATGCAGATAGCGGTATAGATATTTCCATGTTTATACAGATGGTGGTGTAGATATTTCCATATTTATAGAGATGGCGGTCTAGATATTTCCATGTTTACAGAGATAGTGGTGTAGTTATTTCCAAGTTTATAGAGACAGCGTTGTAGATATTTCCATGTTTATACAAATAGCGGTGAAGATATTTCCATGTTTATACAGGTAGTGGTGTAGATATTTCCATGTTGATACAGATAGCAGTGTAGATATTTCCATGTTTATAGAGATAGTGGTGTAGATAATTTCAATTTTATACAGAGAGCAGTGTAGTTATTTCCCAGTTCATACAGATAGCGGTGTAGATATTTCCACGTTTATAGAGATGTTGGTGTAGATATTTCCATGTTCATACAGAGGACGGTATAGATATTTCCATGTTTATAGGGATGGCGGTGTAGATATTTTCATGTTTACACAGATGGCAGTGTAGATATTTCCATGTTTACACAGATAGCGGTGTAGACATTTCCATGTTTACACAGATAGCGGTGTGGATATTTCCATGTTTATGCAGATAGCAGTGTAGATATTTCCATGTTTATACATATAGCGGTGTGGATATTTCCATGTTTATTCAGATAGCGGTGCGGATATTTCCATGTTTATACAGATAGTTGGACAGATATTTCCATGTTTATAGAGATAGCGTTGTAGATATTTCCATCTTAATACAGATGGCGGTTTAGATATGTCCATGTTCGTACAGATGGCGGTGTAGATATTTCCATGTCCATACAGATGGCGGTGTAGATATTTCGAAGTTTATAGAGATAGCGCTGTAGTTATTTCCATATTTATAGAGAAATCGGTGTAGATATTTCCATGTATATTCAGATAGCTGTGTAGATATTTCCATGTTCATGCCGATAGCGGTGTAGATATTTCCATGTTCATCCAGATGCCGGTGTACATATATCCATGTTCATACAGATGGCGGTGAAGATATTTCCATGTTCATACAAATGGCGGTGTAGATATTTCCAGGTTCATACAAATGGCGGTGTAGATATTTCCATGTTCATAGAGATGGCGGTGTAGTTATTTCCATCTTTATAGAGATAGCAGTGTAGTTATTTCCATGTTTATACAGATAGCGGTGTGGATATTTCCATGTTTATACAGATAGTTGGGCAGATATTTCCATGTTTATACAGATGGCGGTGTAGATATTTCCATCTTAATACAGATGGCGGTGTAGATATGTCCATGTTTGTACAGATGGCGGTGTAGATATTTCCATGTTCATACAGATGGCGGTGTAGATATTTCGAAGTTTATACAGATAGCGCTGTAGTTATTTCCATATTTATAGAGAAATCTGTGTAGATATTTCCATGAATATTCAGATAGCGGTGTAGATATTTCCATGTTCATCCAGATGCCGGTGTACATATATCCATGTTCATACAGATGGCGGTGAAGATATTTCCATGTTCATACAAATGGCGGTGTAGATATTTCCATGTTCATAGAGATGGCGGTGTAGATAATTCCATGTTCATACAAATGGCGGTGTAGTTATTTCCATGTTCATAGAGATGGCGGTGTAGATATTTCCATATTTATACAGATAGCAGTGTAGTTATTTCCATGTTTATAGGGATAGCAGTGTAGATATTTTCATTGATATACAGATAGCTGTGTAGATATTTGCATGTTCATACAGATAGCGGTCTAGATATTTCCATGTTCATACAGATAGCGATGTAGATATTTGCATGTTCATACAGATAGCGGTGTAGATATTTCCATGTTCATACAGATAGCGGTGTAGATATTTCCATGTTCATACAGATAGCGGTGTAGATATTTACATGTTCATACAGATGGCGGTGTAGATATTTCCACGTTCATACAGATGGCGGTGTAGATATTTCCATGTTCATACAGATGGCCGTGTAGGTATTTCCATGTTCATACAGATAGCGGTGTAGATATTTCCATGTTCATACCAATAGCGGTTTACATATTTCCATGTTCATACAGTTAGCGGTGTAGATATTTCCATCTTCATACAGATGGCGGTGTAGATATTTCCATGTTCATACATTTAGCGGTGTAGATATTTCCATGTTCATACAGATGGCGGTGAAGATATTTCCATGTTCATACAGATGGCGGTGTAGATGTTTCCATGTTTGTACGGATGGCAGTGTAGATATTTCCATGTTCATACAGGTGGCGGTGTAGATATTTCCATGTTTATACAGATAGCAGTGTAGTTATTTCCATGTTAATAGAGATAGCTGTGTAGATATTTCCATTGATATACAGATAGCTGTGTAGATATTTGCATGTTCATACAGATAGCGGTGTAGATATTTCCATGTTCGTACAGATAGCGTTATAGATATTTCCATGTTCATACAGATAGCGGTGTAGATATTTTCAAGTTCATACAGATAACGGTGTAGATACTTCCATGTTCATACAGATGGCGGGGAAGATATTTCCATGTTCATACAGGTGGTGGTGTAGATATTTCCATGTTTATACAGATAGCAGTGTAGTTATTTCCATGTTAATAGAGATAGCTGTGTAGATATTTCCATTGATATACAGATAGCTGTGTAGATATTTGCATGTTCATACAGATAGCGGTATAGATATTTCCATGTTTATACAGATGGTGGTGTAGATATTTCCATGTTTATAGAGATGGAGGTCTTGATATTTCCATGTTTACAGAGATAGTGGTGTAGTTATTTCCAAGTTTATAGAGACAGCGTTGTAGATATTTCCATGTTTATACAGATAGCTGTGAAGATATTTCCATGTTTATACAGATAGCGGTCTAGATATTTCCATGTTTATACAGATAGCAGTGTAGATATTTCCATGTTTATAGAGATAGTGGTGTAGATAATTTCAATTTTATACAGAGAGCAGTGTAGATATTTCCAAGTTCATACAGATAGTGGTGTAGATATTTCCAGGTTCATACAAATGGCGGTGTAGATATTTCCATGTTCGTCCAGATAGCGGTGTAGATATTTCCATGTTCATACAGATTGCGGTGTAGATATTTCCATGTTCATACAGATAACGGTGTAGATATTTCCATGTTCATACAGATAGCGGTGTAGATATTTCCATGTTCATAAAGATGGCGGTGTAGATATTTACATGTTCATACAGATGGCGGTATAGGTATTTCCATGTTCGTACAGATGGCGGTGTAGATATTTCCATGTTCATAGAGATGGCGGTGTAGATATTTCCATGTTTATGCAGATAGTGGTATAGATATTTCCATGTTTATACAGATGGTGGTGTAGATATTTCCATGTTTATAGAGATGGAGGTCTAGATATTTCCTTGTTTACAGAGATAGTGGTGTAGTTATTTCCAAGTTTATAGAGACAGCGTTGTAAATATTTCCATGTTTATACAGATAGCTGTGAAGATATTTCCTTGTTTATACAGATAGCGGTGTAGATATTTCCATGTTTATACAGATAGCAGTGTAGATATTTCCATGTTTATAGAGATAGTGGTGTAGATAATTTCAATTTTATACAGAGAGCAGTGTAGATATTTCCAAGTTCATACAGATAGCGGTGTAGATATTTCCAAGTTTATAGAGATGGCAGTGTAGATATTTCCATGTTCATACAGATGGCGGTGTAGATATTTCCATGTTTATAGGGATGGCGGTGTAGATATTTTCATGTTTACACAGATGGCAGTGTAGATATTTCCTTGTTTAAACAGATAGCGGTGTAGACATTTCCATGTTTACACAGATAGCGGTGTGGATATTTCCATGTTTATGCAGATAGCAGTGTAGATATTTCCATGTTTATACAGATAGCGGTGCGGATATTTCCGTGTTTATACAGATAGTTGGGCAGATATTTCCATGTTTATACAGATAGCGGTGTAGATATTTCCATCTTAATACAGATGGCGGTGTAGATATGTCCATGTTCGTACAGATGGCGGTGTAGATATTTCCATGTTCATACATATGGCGGTGTAGATATTTCGAAGTTTATAGAGATAGTGCTGTAGTTATTTCCATATTTATAGAGAAATCTGTGTAGATATTTCCAAGTATATTCAGATAGCTGTGTAGATATTTCCATGTTCATGCAGATAGCGGTGTAGATATTTCCATGTTCATCCAGATGCCGGTGTACATATATCCATGTTCATACAGATGGCGGTGAAGATATTTCCATGTTCATACAGATGGTGGTGTAGATATTTCCATGTTCATACAAATGGCGGCGTAGATATTTCCATGCTCATAGAAATGGCGGTGTAGATAATTCCATGTTCATACAAATGGCAGTGTAGAAATTTCCATGTTCATAGAGATGGCGGTGTAGATATTTCCATATTTATACAGATAGCAGTGTAATTGTTTCCATGTTTATAGGGATAGCAGTGTAGATATTTTCATTGATATACAGAGAGCTGTGTAGATATTTTCATGTTCATACAGATAGCGGTGTAGATATTTCCATGTTCATACACATAGCGGTGTAGATAATTGCATGTTCATACAGAGAGCGGTGTAGATATTTCCATGTTCATACAGATGGCGGTGTAGATATTTCCATGTTCATACAGTTAGCGGTGTAGATATTTCCATGTTCGTACAGATCGCGATGTAGATATTTACATGTTCATACAGAAGACGCTGTAGACATTTCCATGTTTATAGGGATGGCGGTGTAGATATTTTCATGTTTACACAGAAGGCGGTGTAGATATCTCCATGTTTACACGGATAGCGGTGTAGACATTTCCATGTTTACACAGATAGCGGTGTGGATATTTCCAGGTTTATACAGATAGCAGTGTAGATATTTCCATGTTTATACAGATAGTTGGGCAGATATTTCCATGTTTATACAGATAGCGGTGTAGATATATCCATCTTAATACAGATGGCGGTGTAGATATGTCCATGTTCGTACAGATGGCGATGTAGATATTTCCATGTTCATACAGATGGCGGTGTAGATATTTCGAAGTTTATAGAGATAGCGCTGTAGTAATTTCCATATTTATAGAGAAATCGGCGTAGATATTTCCATGTATATTCAGATAGCTTTGTAGATATTTCCATGTTCATGCAGATAGCGGCGTAGATATTTCCATGTATATTCAGATAGCTTTGTAGATATTTCCATGTTCATACAAATGGCGGTGTAGATATTTCCATGTTCATAGAGATGGCGGTGTAGATATTTCCAGGTTCATACAAATGGCGGTGTAGATATTTCCATGTTCATAGAGATGGCGGTGTAGATATTTCCATGTTTATACAGATAGCAGTGTAGTTATTTCCATGTTTATAGAGATACCAGTGTGGATATTTCCATTGATATACAGATAGCTGTGTAGATATTTGCATGTTCATAGAGATAGCGGTGTAGATATTTACATGTTCATACAGATGGCGGTGTAGATATTTCCATGTTCTACAGATAGCGGTGTTGAGATTTCCATGTTCATACAGATAGCGGTGTAGATATTTCCATGTTCATACAGATAGCGGTGTAGATATTTCCATGTTCATACCAATAGCGGTGTAGACATTTCCATGTTCATACAGTTAGCGGTGTAGATATTTCCATGTTCATACAGATAGCGGTGTAGATATTTCCATGTTCATACAGATAGCGGTGTAGATAATTCCATGTTCATACAGTTAGCGGTGTAGATATTTCCATGTTCATACAGATGGCGGTGTAGATATTTACATGTTCATACAGATGGCGGTGTAGATATTTCCATGTTCATACTGATAGCGGTGTAGATATTTCCATGTTCATACAGATAGCGGTGTAGATATTTCCATGTTCATACCAATAGCGGTGTAGGCATTTCCATGTTCATATATTTAGCGGTGTAGATATTTCCATGTTCATATAGATGGCGGTGAAGATATTTCCATGTTCATACAGATGGCTGTGTAGATATTTCCATGTTTGTACGGATGGCAGTGTAGATATTTCCATGTTCATACAGGTGGCGGTGTAGATATTTCCATGTTTATACAGATAGCAGTGTAGTTATTTCCATGTTAATAGAGATAGCTGTGTGGATATTTCCACTGATATACAGATAGCTGTGTAGATATGTGCATGTTCATACAAATAGCGGTGTAGATATTTACATGTTCGTACAGATAGCGGTGTAGATATTTCCATGTTCATACAGATAGCGGTGTAGATATTTCCATGTTTATACAGATGGCAGTGTAGTTATTTCCATGTTTATAGAGATAACAGTGTGGATATTTCCATTGATATACAGATAGCTGTGTAGATATTTGCATGTTCATACAGATAGCGGTGTAGATATTTCCATGTTCATACAGATAGCGGTGTAGATATTTCCATGTTCATACAGATAGCGGTGTAGATATTTCCTTGTTCATACAGATAGCGGTGTAGATATTTCCATGTTCATACTGATAGCGGTGTGGATATTTCCATGTTCGTACAGATAACGGTGTAGATATTTCCATGTTCATACAGACAGCGGTGTAGATATTTCCATGTTCATACAGTTAGCGGTGTAGATACTTCCATGTTCATACAGATGGCGGTGTAGATATTTACATGTTCATACAGATGACGGTTTAGATACTTCCATGTTTGTACAGATGGCGGTTTAGATATTTCCATGTTCATACAGATAGCGGTATAGATATTTCCATGTTTATACTGATAGTGGTGAAGATATTTCCATGTATATAGAGATGGCGGCCTAGATATTTCCATGTTTACAGAGATAGTGGTGTAGTTATTTCCAAGTTTATAGAGACAGCGTTGTAGATATTTCCATGTTTATACAGATAGCGGTGAAGATATTTCCATGTTTATACAGATAGCGGTGTAGATATTTCCATGTTTATACAGATAGCAGTGTAGATATTTCCATGTTTATAGAGATAGTGGTGTAGATAATTTCAATTTTATACAGAGAGCAGAGTAGATATTTCCAAGTTCATACAGATAGTGGTGTCGATATTTCCAGGTTCATACAAATGGCGGTGTAGATATTTCCATGTTCGTCCAGATAGCGGTGTAGATATTTCCATGTTCATACAGATAGCGGTGTAGATATTTCCATGTTCATACAGATAACGGTGTAGATATTTCCATGTTCATACAGATAGCGGTGTAGATATTTCCATGTTCATACAGATGGCAGTGTAGATATTTACATGTTCATACAGATGGCGGTACAGATATTTAAATGTTCGTACAGATGATGGTGTAGATATTTCCATGTTCCTAGAGATGGCGGTGTAGATATTTCCATGTTTATGCAGATAGCGGTATAGACATTTCCATGTTTATACAGATGGTGGTGTAGATATTTCCATGTTTATAGAGATGGAGGTCTAGATATTTCCATGTTTACAGAGATAGTAGTGTAGTTATTTACAAGTTTATAGACACAGAGTTGTAAATATTTCCATGTTTATACAGATAGCTGTGAAGATATTTCCTTGTTTATACAGATAGCGGTGTAGATATTTCCATGTTCATACAGATAGCGGTGTAGATATTTCCATGTTCATAGAGATGGCGGTGTAGATATTTCCATGTTTATACAGATGGCAGTGTAGTTATTTCCATGTTTATAGAGATAACAGTGTGGATATTTCCATTGATATACAGATAGCTGTGTAGATATTTGCATGTTCATACAGATAGCGGTGTAGATATTTCCATGTTCATACAGATAGCGGTGTAGATATTTCCATGTTCATACAGATAGCGGTGTAGATATTTCCTTGTTCATACAGATAGCGGTGTAGATATTTCCATGTTCATACAGATAGCGGTGTAGATATTTCCATGTTCGTACAGATAGCGGTGTAGATATTTCCATGTTCATACAGACAGCGGTGTAGATATTTCCATGTTCATACAGTTAGCGGTGTGGATACTTCCATGTTCATACAGATGGCGGTGTAGATATTTACAGTTCATTCAGATGGCGGTTTAGATACTTCCATGTTTGTACAGATGGCGGTTTAGATATTTCCATATTCATACAGATAGCGGTATAGATATTTCCATGTTTATACAGATAGTGGTGTAGATATTTCCATGTATATAGAGATGGCGGCCTAGATATTTCCATGTTTACAGAGATAGTGGTGTAGTTATTTCCAAGTTTATAGAGACAGCGTTGTAGATATTTCCATGTTTATACAGATAGCGGTGAAGATATTTCCATGTTTATACAGATAGCGGTGTAGATATTTCCATGTTTATACAGATAGCAGTGTAGATATTTCCATGTTTATAGAGATAGTGGTGTAGATAATTTCAATTTTATACAGAGAGCAGGGTAGATATTTCCAAGTTCATACAGATAGTGGTGTCGATATTTCCAGGTTCATACAAATGGCGGTGTAGATATTTCCATGTTCGTCCAGATAGCGGTGTAGATATTTCCATGTTCATACAGATAGCGGTGTAGATATTTCCATGTTCATACAGATAACGGTGTAGATATTTCCATGTTCATACAGATAGCGGTGTAGATATTTTCATGTTCATACAGATGGCGGTGTAGATATTTACATGTTCATACAGATGGCGTTACAGATATTTAAATGTTCGTACAGATGGTGGTGTAGATATTTCCATGTTCCTAGAGATGGCGGTGTAGATATTTCCATGTTTATGTAGATAGCGGTATAGATATTTCCATGTTTATACAGATGGTGGTGTAGATATTTCCATGTTTATAGAGATGGAGGTCTAGATATTTCCATGTTTACAGAGATAGTGGTGTAGTTATTTCCAAGTTTATAGACACAGCGTTGTAAATATTTCCATGTTTATACAGATAGCTGTGAAGGTATTTCCTTGTTTATACAGATAGCGGTGTAGATATTTCCATGTTTATACAGATAGCAGTGTAGATATTTTCATGTTTATAGAGATAGTGGTGTAGATAATTTCAATTTTATACAGAGAGCAGTGTAGATATTTCCAAGTTCATACAGATAGCGGTGTAGATATTTCCACGTTTATAGAGATGGCGGTGTAGATATTTCCATGTTCATACAGATGGCGGTGTAGATATTTCCATGTTTATAGGGATGGCGGTGTAGATATTTTCATATTTACACAGATGGCGGTGTAGATACTTCCATGTTTACACAGATAGCGGTGTAGACATTTCCATGTTTACACAGATAGCGGTGTGGATATTTCCATGTTTATGCAGATAGCAGTGTAGATATTTCCATTTTTATACAAATAGCGGTGCGGATATTTCCATGTTTATACAGATAGTTGGGCAGATATTTCCATGTTTATACAGATAGCGGTGTAGATATTTCCATCTTAATACAGATTGCAGTGTAGATATGTCCATGTTTGTACAGATGGCGGTGTAGATATTTCGAAGTTTATAGAGATAGCGCTGTAGTTATTTCCATATTTACAGAGAAATCGGTGTAGATATTTCCATGTATATTCAGATAGCTGTGTAGATATTTCCATGTTCATGCAGATAGCGGTGTAGATATTTCCATGTTCATCCAGATGCCGGTGTACATATATCCATGTTCATACAGATGGCGGTGTAGATATTTCCATGTTCATAGAGATGGCCGTGTAGATATTTCCATGTTTATACAGATAGCAGTGTAGTTATTTCCATGTTTATAGAGATACCAGTGTGGATATTTCCATTGATATACAGATAGCTGTGTAGATATTTCCATGTTCATACAGATAGCGGTGTAGATATTTCCATGTTCATACAGATAGCGGTGTAGATATTTCCATGTTCATACAGATGGCGGCGTAGATATTTACATGTTCATACAGATGGCGGTGTAGATATTTCCAAGTTCATACAGATAGCGGTGTAGAGATTTCCATGTTCATACAGATAGCGGTGTAGATATTTCCATGTTCATACAGATAGCGGTGTAGATATTTCCATGTTCATACCAATAGCGGTGTAGACATTTCCATGTTCATACAGTTAGCGGTGTAGATATTTCCATGTTCATACAGATGGCGGTGTAGATATTTACATGTTCATACAGATAGCGGTGTAGATATTTCCATGTTCGTACGGATGGCAGTGTAGATATTTCCATGTTCATACAGGTGGCGGTGTAGATATTTCCATGTTTATACAGATAGCAGTGTAGTTATATCCATGTTTATAGAGATAGCAGTGTATACGTTTCCACTGATATACAGATAGCTGTGTAGATATTTGCATGGTCACACAGATAGCGGTGTAGATATTTCCATGTTCGTGCAGATAGCGGTGTAGATATTTCCATGTTCACACAGATAGCGGTGTAGATATTTCCATGTTCATACAGATAACGGTGTAGATATTTCCATGTTCATACACATAGCGGTGTAGATATTTCCATGTTCATACAGTTAGCGGTGTAGATATTTCCATGTTCATACAGATGGCGGTGTAGATATTTACATGTTCATACAGATGGCGGTATAGATATTTCCATGTTCGTACAGATGGCGGTGTAGGTATTTCCATGTTCATAGAGATGGCGGTGTAGATATTTCCATGTTTATGCAGATAGCGTTATAGATATTTCCATGTTTATACAGATGGTGGTGTAGATATTTCCATGTTTATAGAGATGGCGGTCTAGATATTTCCATGTTTACAGAGATAGTGGTGTAGTTATTTCCAAGTTTATAGAGACAATGTTGTAGATATTTCCATGTTTATACAGATAGCGGTGAAGATATTTCCATGTTTATACAGATAGCGGTGTAGATATTTCCATGTTTATACAGATAGCAGTGTAGATATTTCCATGTTTATAGAGATAGTGGTGTAGATAATTTCAATTTTATACAGAGAGCAGTGTAGATATTTCCATCTTCATACAGATAGTGGTGTAGATATTTCCACGTTTATAGAGATGGCGGTGTAGATATTTCCATGTTCATACAGAGGACGGTGTAGATATTTCCATGTTTATAGGGATGGCGGTGTAGATATTTTCATGTTTAGACAGATGGCGGTGTAGATATTTCCATGTTTAAACAGATAGCGGTGTAGAAATTTCCATGTTTACACAGATAGCGGTGTGGATATTTCCATTTTTATGCAGATAGCAGTGTAGATATTTCCTTGTTTATACGTATAGCGGTGTGGATATTTCCATGTTTTTTCAGATAGCGGTGCGGATATATCCATGTTTATTCGGATACTTGGGCAGATATTTCCATGTTTCTACAGATAGCGGTGTAGATATTTCCATCTTAATACAGATGGCGGTGTAGATATGTCCATGTTTGTACAGATGGCGGTGTAGATATTTCCATGTTCATACTGATGCCGGTGTACATATATCCATGTTCATACAGATGGCGGTGAAGATATTTCCATGTTCATACAGATGGTGGTGTAGGTATTTCCATGTTCATACAAATGGCGGTGTAGATATTTCCATGTTCATAGAGATGGCGGTGTAGATATTTCCATGTTCATACAGATGGCGGTGTAGATATTTCCATGTTTATAGGGATGGCGGTGTAGATATTTTCATATTTACACAGATGGCGGTGTAGATACTTCCATGTTTACACAGATAGCGGTGTAGACATTTCCATGTTTACACAGATAGCGGTGTGGATATTTCCATGTTTATGCAGATAGCAGTGTAGATATTTCCATTTTTATACAAATAGCGGTGCGGATATTTCCATGTTTATACAGATAGTTGGGCAGATATTTCCATGTTTATACAGATAGCGGTGTAGATATTTCCATCTTAATACAGATTGCAGTGTAGATATGTCCATGTTTGTACAGATGGCGGTGTAGATATTTCGAAGTTTATAGAGATAGCGCTGTAGTTATTTCCATATTTACAGAGAAATCGGTGTAGATATTTCCATGTATATTCAGATAGCTGTGTAGATATTTCCATGTTCATGCAGATAGCGGTGTAGATATTTCCATGTTCATCCAGATGCCGGTGTACATATATCCATGTTCATACAGATGGCGGTGTAGATATTTCCATGTTCATAGAGATGGCCGTGTAGATATTTCCATGTTTATACAGATAGCAGTGTAGTTATTTCCATGTTTATAGAGATACCAGTGTGGATATTTCCATTGATATACAGATAGCTGTGTAGATATTTCCATGTTCATACAGATAGCGGTGTAGATATTTCCATGTTCATACAGATAGCGGTGTAGATATTTCCATGTTCATACAGATGGCGGCGTAGATATTTACATGTTCATACAGATGGCGGTGTAGATATTTCCAAGTTCATACAGATAGCGGTGTAGAGATTTCCATGTTCATACAGATAGCGGTGTAGATATTTCCATGTTCATACAGATAGCGGTGTAGATATTTCCATGTTCATACCAATAGCGGTGTAGACATTTCCATGTTCATACAGTTAGCGGTGTAGATATTTCCATGTTCATACAGATGGCGGTGTAGATATTTACATGTTCATACAGATGGCGGTGTAGATATTTCCATGTCCGTACGGATGGCAGTGTAGATATTTCCATGTTCATACAGGTGGCGGTGTAGATATTTCCATGTTTATACAGATAGCAGTGTAGTTATATCCATGTTTATAGAGATAGCAGTGTATACGTTTCCACTGATATACAGATAGCTGTGTAGATATTTGCATGGTCACACAGATAGCGGTGTAGATATTTCCATGTTCGTGCAGATAGCGGTGTAGATATTTCCATGTTCACACAGATAGCGGTGTAGATATTTCCATGTTCATACAGATAACGGTGTAGATATTTCCATGTTCATACACATAGCGGTGTAGATATTTCCATGTTCATACAGTTAGCGGTGTAGATATTTCCATGTTCATACAGATGGCGGTGTAGATATTTACATGTTCATACAGATGGCGGTATAGATATTTCCATGTTCGTACAGATGGCGGTGTAGGTATTTCCATGTTCATAGAGATGGCGGTGTAGATATTTCCATGTTTATGCAGATAGCGTTATAGATATTTCCATGTTTATACAGATGGTGGTGTAGATATTTCCATGTTTATAGAGATGGCGGTCTAGATATTTCCATGTTTACAGAGATAGTGGTGTAGTTATTTCCAAGTTTATAGAGACAATGTTGTAGATATTTCCATGTTTATACAGATAGCGGTGAAGATATTTCCATGTTTATACAGATAGCGGTGTAGATATTTCCATGTTTATACAGATAGCAGTGTAGATATTTCCATGTTTATAGAGATAGTGGTGTAGATAATTTCAATTTTATACAGAGAGCAGTGTAGATATTTCCATCTTCATACAGATAGTGGTGTAGATATTTCCACGTTTATAGAGATGGCGGTGTAGATATTTCCATGTTCATACAGAGGACGGTGTAGATATTTCCATGTTTATAGGGATGGCGGTGTAGATATTTTCATGTTTAGACAGATGGCGGTGTAGATATTTCCATGTTTAAACAGATAACGGTGTAGACATTTCCATGTTTACACAGATAGCGGTGTGGATATTTCCATTTTTATGCAGATAGCAGTGTAGATATTTCCTTGTTTATACGTATAGCGGTGTGGATATTTCCATGTTTTTTCAGATAGCGGTGCGGATATATCCATGTTTATTCGGATACTTGGGCAGATATTTCCATGTTTCTACAGATAGCGGTGTAGATATTTCCATCTTAATACAGATGGCGGTGTAGATATGTCCATGTTTGTACAGATGGCGGTGTAGATATTTCCATGTTCATACTGATGCCGGTGTACATATATCCATGTTCATACAGATGGCGGTGAAGATATTTCCATGTTCATACAGATGGTGGTGTAGGTATTTCCATGTTCATACAAATGGCGGTGTAGATATTTCCATGTTCATAGAGATGGCGGTGTAGATATTTCCATGTTCATACAAATGGCGGTGTAGATATTTCCATGTTCATAGAGATGGCGGTGTAGATATTTCCATATTTATAGAGATAGCAGTGTAGTTATTTCCATGTTTATAGAGATAGCAGTGTAGATATTTCCATTGATATACAGATAACTGTGTAGATATTTGCATGTTCATAGAGATAGCGGTGTAGATATTTCCATGTTCATACAGATAGCGGTGTAGATATTTCCATGTTCATACAGTTAACGGTGTAGATATTTCCATGTTCATACAGATAGCGGTGTAGATATTTCCATGTTCATACAGATAGCGGTGTAGATCTTTCCATGTTCATACAGTTAGCTGTGTGGATATTTCCATGTTCATACAGTTGGCGGTGTAGATATTTACATGTTCATACAGATGGCGGTGTAGATATTTCCATCTTCGTACAGATAGCGGTGTAGATATTTCCATGTTCATACAGATAGCGGCATAGATATTTCCATGTTCATACCAATAGCGGTGTAGACATTTCCATGTTCATACATTTAGCGGTGTAGATATTTCCATGTTCATACAGATGGCGGTGAAGATATTTCCATTTTCATACAGATGGCGGTGTAGATATTTCCATGTTCATACTGGTGCCGGTGTACATATTTCCATGTTTATACAGATAGCAGTGTAGTTATTTCCATGTTAATAGAGATAGCTGTGTAGATATTTCCATTGATATACAGATAGCTGTGTAGATATTTGCATGTTCATACAGATAGCGGTGTAGATATTTCCATGTTCGTACAGATAGCGGTGTAGATATTTCCATGTTTATACAGATAGCGGTGCGGATATTTCCATGTTTATACAGATAGTTGGGCAGATATTTCCATGTTTATACAGATAGCGGTGTAGATATTTCCATCTTAATACAGATGGCGGTGTAGATATGTCCATGTTTGTACAGATGGTGGTGTAGATATTTCCATGTTCATACAGATGGCGGTGTAGATATTTCGAAGTTTATAGAGATAGCGCTGTAGTTATTTCCATATTTATAGAGAAATCTGTGTAGATATTTCCACGTTCATTCAGATAGCTGTGTAGATATTTCAATGTTCATGCAGATAGCGGTGTAGATATTTCCATGTTCATCCAGATGCCGGTGTACATATATCCATGTTCATACAGATGGCGGTGAAGATATTTCCATGTTCCTACAGATGGCGGTGTAGGTATTTCCATGTTCATACAAATGGCGGTGTAGACATTTCCATGTTCATAGAGATGGCGGTGTAGTTACTTCCAGGTTCATAGACATGGCGGTGTAGATATTTCCATGTTCATAGAGATGGCGGTGTAGATATTTCCATGTTTATACAGATAGCAGTGTAGTTATTTCCATGTTTATAGAGATACCAGTGTGGATATTTCCATTGATATACAGATAGCTGTGTAGATATTTGCATGTTCATACAGATAGCGGTGTAGATAATTCCATGTTCATACAGATAGCGGTGTAGATATTTCCATGTTCATACAGATAGCGGTGTAGATATTTCCATGTTCATACAGATAGCGGTGTAGATATTTCCATGTTCATACAGATAGCGGTGTAGATATTTCCATGTTCATACAGTTAGAGGTGTAGATATTTCCATGTTCATACAGATGGCGGTGTAGATATTTCCATGTTCATACAGATGGCGGTGTAGATATTTCCATGTTTGTAAGGATGGCAGTGTAGATATTTCGATGTTCATACAGGTGGCGGTGTAGATATTTCCATGTTTATACAGATAGCACTGTAGTTATTTCCGTGTTAATAGAGATAGCTGTGTAGATATTTCCATTGATATACAGATAGCTGTGTAGATATTTACATGTTCATACAGATAGCGGTGTAGATATTTCCATGTTCGTACAGATAGCGCTGTAGATATTTCCATGTTTATACAGATAGTGGTGCGGATATTTCCATGTTTATACAAATAGCGGTGTAGATATTTCCATCTTAATACAGATGGCGGTGTAGATACGTCCATGTTTGTACAGATTGCGGTGGAGATATTTCCATGTTCATACAGATGGCGGTGTAGATATTTCGAAGTTTATAGAGATAGCGCTGTAGTTATTTCCATATTTGTAGAGAAATCTGTGTAGATATTTCCACGTATATTCTGATAGCTGTGTAGATATTTCCATGTTCATGCAGATAGCGGTGTAGATATTTCCATGTTCATACAGATAACGGTGTAGATATTTCCATGTTCATACAGATAACGGTGTAGATATTTCCATGTTCATACAGATAGCGGTGTAGATATTTCCATGTTCATAAAGATGGCGGTGTAGATATTTACATGTTCATACAGATGGCGGTATAGATATTTCCATGTTCGTACAGATGGCGGTGTAGATATTTCAATGTTCATAGAGATGGCGGTGTAGATATTTCCATGTTTATGCAGATAGTGGTATAGATATTTCCATGTTTATACAGATGGTGGTGTAGATATTTCCATGTTTATAGAGACGGAGGTCTAGATATTTCCATGTTTACAGAGATAGTGGTGTAGTTATTTCCAAGTTTATACAGACAGCGTTGTAAATATTTCCATGTTTATACAGATAGCTGTGAAGATATTTCCTTGTTTATACAGATAGCGGTGTAGATATTTCCATGTTTATACAGATAGCAGTGTAGATATTTCCATGTTTATAGAGATAGTGGTGTAGATAATTTCAATTTTATACAGAGAGCATTGTAGATATTTCCAAGTTCATACAGATAGCGGTGTAGATGTTTCCACGTTTATAGAGATGGCAGTGTAGATATTTCCATGTTCATACAGATGGCGGTGTAGATATTTGCATGTTTATAGGGATGGTGATGTAGATATTTTCATGTTTACACAGATGGCGGTGTAGATATTTCCATGTTTAAACAGATAGCGGTGTAGACATTTCCATGTTTACACAGATAGCGGTGTGGATATTTCCATGTTTATGCAGATAGCAGTGTAGATATTTCCATGTTTATACAGATAGCGGTGCGGATATTTCCATGTTTATACAGATAGTTGGGCAGATATTTCCATGTTTATACAAATAGCGGTGTAGATATTTGCATCTTAATACAGATGGCGGTGTAGATATGTCCATGTTTGTACAGATGGCGGTGTAGATATTTCCATGTTCATACAGATGGCGGTGTAGATATTTCGAAGTTTATACAGATAGCGCTGTAGTTATTTCCATATTTATAGAGAAATCTGTGTAGATATTTCCATGAATATTCAGATAGCGGTGTAGATATTTCCATGTTCATCCAGATGCCGGTGTACATATATCCATGTTCATACAGATGGCGGTGAAGATATTTCCATGTTCATACAGATGGTGGTGTAGATATTTCCATGTTCATACAAATGGCGGTGTAGATATTTCCATGTTCATAGAGATGGCGGTGTAGATAATTCCATGTTCATACAAATGGCGGTGTAGTTATTTCCATGTTCATAGAGATGGCGGTGTAGATATTTCCATATTTATACAGATAGCAGTGTAGTTATTTCCATGTTTATAGGGATAGCAGTGTAGATATTTTCATTGATATACAGATAGCTGTGTAGATATTTGCATGTTCATACAGATAGCGGTCTAGATATTTCCATGTTCATACAGATAGCGATGTAGATATTTGCATGTTCATACAGATAGCGGTGTAGATATTTCCATGTTCATACAGATAGCGGTGTAGATATTTCCATGTTCATACAGATAGCGGTGTAGATATTTACATGTTCATACAGATGGCGGTGTAGATATTTCCACGTTCATACAGATGGCGGTGTAGATATTTCCATGTTCATACAGATGGCCGTGTAGGTATTTCCATGTTCATACAGATAGCGGTGTAGATATTTCCATGTTCATACCAATAGCGGTTTACATATTTCCATGTTCATACAGTTAGCGGTGTAGATATTTCCATCTTCATACAGATGGCGGTGTAGATATTTCCATGTTCATACATTTAGCGGTGTAGATATTTCCATGTTCATACAGATGGCGGTGAAGATATTTCCATGTTCATACAGATGGCGGTGTAGATGTTTCCATGTTTGTACGGATGGCAGTGTAGATATTTCCATGTTCATACAGGTGGCGGTGTAGATATTTCCATGTTTATACAGATAGCAGTGTAGTTATTTCCATGTTAATAGAGATAGCTGTGTAGATATTTCCATTGATATACAGATAGCTGTGTAGATATTTGCATGTTCATACAGATAGCGGTGTAGATATTTCCATGTTCGTACAGATAGCGTTATAGATATTTCCATGTTCATACAGATAGCGGTGTAGATATTTTCAAGTTCATACAGATAACGGTGTAGATACTTCCATGTTCATACAGATGGCGGGGAAGATATTTCCATGTTCATACAGGTGGTGGTGTAGATATTTCCATGTTTATACAGATAGCAGTGTAGTTATTTCCATGTTAATAGAGATAGCTGTGTAGATATTTCCATTGATATACAGATAGCTGTGTAGATATTTGCATGTTCATACAGATAGCGGTATAGATATTTCCATGTTTATACAGATGGTGGTGTAGATATTTCCATGTTTATAGAGATGGAGGTCTTGATATTTCCATGTTTACAGAGATAGTGGTGTAGTTATTTCCAAGTTTATAGAGACAGCGTTGTAGATATTTCCATGTTTATACAGATAGCTGTGAAGATATTTCCATGTTTATACAGATAGCGGTGTAGATATTTCCATGTTTATACAGATAGCAGTGTAGATATTTCCATGTTTATAGAGATAGTGGTGTAGATAATTTCAATTTTATACAGAGAGCAGTGTAGATATTTCCAAGTTCATACAGATAGTGGTGTAGATATTTCCAGGTTCATACAAATGGCGGTGTAGATATTTCCATGTTCGTCCAGATAGCGGTGTAGATATTTCCATGTTCATACAGATTGCGGTGTAGATATTTCCATGTTCATACAGATAACGGTGTAGATATTTCCATGTTCATACAGATAGCGGTGTAGATATTTCCATGTTCATAAAGATGGCGGTGTAGATATTTACATGTTCATACAGATGGCGGTATAGGTATTTCCATGTTCGTACAGATGGCGGTGTAGATATTTCCATGTTCATAGAGATGGCGGTGTAGATATTTCCATGTTTATGCAGATAGTGGTATAGATATTTCCATGTTTATACAGATGGTGGTGTAGATATTTCCATGTTTATAGAGATGGAGGTCTAGATATTTCCTTGTTTACAGAGATAGTGGTGTAGTTATTTCCAAGTTTATAGAGACAGCGTTGTAAATATTTCCATGTTTATACAGATAGCTGTGAAGATATTTCCTTGTTTATACAGATAGCGGTGTAGATATTTCCATGTTTATACAGATAGCAGTGTAGATATTTCCATGTTTATAGAGATAGTGGTGTAGATAATTTCAATTTTATACAGAGAGCAGTGTAGATATTTCCAAGTTCATACAGATAGCGGTGTAGATATTTCCAAGTTTATAGAGATGGCAGTGTAGATATTTCCATGTTCATACAGATGGCGGTGTAGATATTTCCATGTTTATAGGGATGGCGGTGTAGATATTTTCATGTTTACACAGATGGCAGTGTAGATATTTCCTTGTTTAAACAGATAGCGGTGTAGACATTTCCATGTTTACACAGATAGCGGTGTGGATATTTCCATGTTTATGCAGATAGCAGTGTAGATATTTCCATGTTTATACAGATAGCGGTGCGGATATTTCCGTGTTTATACAGATAGTTGGGCAGATATTTCCATGTTTATACAGATAGCGGTGTAGATATTTCCATCTTAATACAGATGGCGGTGTAGATATGTCCATGTTCGTACAGATGGCGGTGTAGATATTTCCATGTTCATACATATGGCGGTGTAGATATTTCGAAGTTTATAGAGATAGTGCTGTAGTTATTTCCATATTTATAGAGAAATCTGTGTAGATATTTCCAAGTATATTCAGATAGCTGTGTAGATATTTCCATGTTCATGCAGATAGCGGTGTAGATATTTCCATGTTCATCCAGATGCCGGTGTACATATATCCATGTTCATACAGATGGCGGTGAAGATATTTCCATGTTCATACAGATGGTGGTGTAGATATTTCCATGTTCATACAAATGGCGGCGTAGATATTTCCATGCTCATAGAAATGGCGGTGTAGATAATTCCATGTTCATACAAATGGCAGTGTAGAAATTTCCATGTTCATAGAGATGGCGGTGTAGATATTTCCATATTTATACAGATAGCAGTGTAATTGTTTCCATGTTTATAGGGATAGCAGTGTAGATATTTTCATTGATATACAGAGAGCTGTGTAGATATTTTCATGTTCATACAGATAGCGGTGTAGATATTTCCATGTTCATACACATAGCGGTGTAGATAATTGCATGTTCATACAGAGAGCGGTGTAGATATTTCCATGTTCATACAGATGGCGGTGTAGATATTTCCATGTTCATACAGTTAGCGGTGTAGATATTTCCATGTTCGTACAGATCGCGATGTAGATATTTACATGTTCATACAGAAGACGCTGTAGACATTTCCATGTTTATAGGGATGGCGGTGTAGATATTTTCATGTTTACACAGAAGGCGGTGTAGATATCTCCATGTTTACACGGATAGCGGTGTAGACATTTCCATGTTTACACAGATAGCGGTGTGGATATTTCCAGGTTTATACAGATAGCAGTGTAGATATTTCCATGTTTATACAGATAGTTGGGCAGATATTTCCATGTTTATACAGATAGCGGTGTAGATATATCCATCTTAATACAGATGGCGGTGTAGATATGTCCATGTTCGTACAGATGGCGATGTAGATATTTCCATGTTCATACAGATGGCGGTGTAGATATTTCGAAGTTTATAGAGATAGCGCTGTAGTAATTTCCATATTTATAGAGAAATCGGCGTAGATATTTCCATGTATATTCAGATAGCTTTGTAGATATTTCCATGTTCATGCAGATAGCGGCGTAGATATTTCCATGTATATTCAGATAGCTTTGTAGATATTTCCATGTTCATACAAATGGCGGTGTAGATATTTCCATGTTCATAGAGATGGCGGTGTAGATATTTCCAGGTTCATACAAATGGCGGTGTAGATATTTCCATGTTCATAGAGATGGCGGTGTAGATATTTCCATGTTTATACAGATAGCAGTGTAGTTATTTCCATGTTTATAGAGATACCAGTGTGGATATTTCCATTGATATACAGATAGCTGTGTAGATATTTGCATGTTCATAGAGATAGCGGTGTAGATATTTACATGTTCATACAGATGGCGGTGTAGATATTTCCATGTTCTACAGATAGCGGTGTTGAGATTTCCATGTTCATACAGATAGCGGTGTAGATATTTCCATGTTCATACAGATAGCGGTGTAGATATTTCCATGTTCATACCAATAGCGGTGTAGACATTTCCATGTTCATACAGTTAGCGGTGTAGATATTTCCATGTTCATACAGATAGCGGTGTAGATATTTCCATGTTCATACAGATAGCGGTGTAGATAATTCCATGTTCATACAGTTAGCGGTGTAGATATTTCCATGTTCATACAGATGGCGGTGTAGATATTTACATGTTCATACAGATGGCGGTGTAGATATTTCCATGTTCATACTGATAGCGGTGTAGATATTTCCATGTTCATACAGATAGCGGTGTAGATATTTCCATGTTCATACCAATAGCGGTGTAGGCATTTCCATGTTCATATATTTAGCGGTGTAGATATTTCCATGTTCATATAGATGGCGGTGAAGATATTTCCATGTTCATACAGATGGCTGTGTAGATATTTCCATGTTTGTACGGATGGCAGTGTAGATATTTCCATGTTCATACAGGTGGCGGTGTAGATATTTCCATGTTTATACAGATAGCAGTGTAGTTATTTCCATGTTAATAGAGATAGCTGTGTGGATATTTCCACTGATATACAGATAGCTGTGTAGATATGTGCATGTTCATACAAATAGCGGTGTAGATATTTACATGTTCGTACAGATAGCGGTGTAGATATTTCCATGTTCATACAGATAGCGGTGTAGATATTTCCATGTTTATACAGATGGCAGTGTAGTTATTTCCATGTTTATAGAGATAACAGTGTGGATATTTCCATTGATATACAGATAGCTGTGTAGATATTTGCATGTTCATACAGATAGCGGTGTAGATATTTCCATGTTCATACAGATAGCGGTGTAGATATTTCCATGTTCATACAGATAGCGGTGTAGATATTTCCTTGTTCATACAGATAGCGGTGTAGATATTTCCATGTTCATACTGATAGCGGTGTGGATATTTCCATGTTCGTACAGATAACGGTGTAGATATTTCCATGTTCATACAGACAGCGGTGTAGATATTTCCATGTTCATACAGTTAGCGGTGTAGATACTTCCATGTTCATACAGATGGCGGTGTAGATATTTACATGTTCATACAGATGACGGTTTAGATACTTCCATGTTTGTACAGATGGCGGTTTAGATATTTCCATGTTCATACAGATAGCGGTATAGATATTTCCATGTTTATACTGATAGTGGTGAAGATATTTCCATGTATATAGAGATGGCGGCCTAGATATTTCCATGTTTACAGAGATAGTGGTGTAGTTATTTCCAAGTTTATAGAGACAGCGTTGTAGATATTTCCATGTTTATACAGATAGCGGTGAAGATATTTCCATGTTTATACAGATAGCGGTGTAGATATTTCCATGTTTATACAGATAGCAGTGTAGATATTTCCATGTTTATAGAGATAGTGGTGTAGATAATTTCAATTTTATACAGAGAGCAGAGTAGATATTTCCAAGTTCATACAGATAGTGGTGTCGATATTTCCAGGTTCATACAAATGGCGGTGTAGATATTTCCATGTTCGTCCAGATAGCGGTGTAGATATTTCCATGTTCATACAGATAGCGGTGTAGATATTTCCATGTTCATACAGATAACGGTGTAGATATTTCCATGTTCATACAGATAGCGGTGTAGATATTTCCATGTTCATACAGATGGCAGTGTAGATATTTACATGTTCATACAGATGGCGGTACAGATATTTAAATGTTCGTACAGATGATGGTGTAGATATTTCCATGTTCCTAGAGATGGCGGTGTAGATATTTCCATGTTTATGCAGATAGCGGTATAGACATTTCCATGTTTATACAGATGGTGGTGTAGATATTTCCATGTTTATAGAGATGGAGGTCTAGATATTTCCATGTTTACAGAGATAGTAGTGTAGTTATTTACAAGTTTATAGACACAGAGTTGTAAATATTTCCATGTTTATACAGATAGCTGTGAAGATATTTCCTTGTTTATACAGATAGCGGTGTAGATATTTCCATGTTCATACAGATAGCGGTGTAGATATTTCCATGTTCATAGAGATGGCGGTGTAGATATTTCCATGTTTATACAGATGGCAGTGTAGTTATTTCCATGTTTATAGAGATAACAGTGTGGATATTTCCATTGATATACAGATAGCTGTGTAGATATTTGCATGTTCATACAGATAGCGGTGTAGATATTTCCATGTTCATACAGATAGCGGTGTAGATATTTCCATGTTCATACAGATAGCGGTGTAGATATTTCCTTGTTCATACAGATAGCGGTGTAGATATTTCCATGTTCATACAGATAGCGGTGTAGATATTTCCATGTTCGTACAGATAACGGTGTAGATATTTCCATGTTCATACAGACAGCGGTGTAGATATTTCCATGTTCATACAGTTAGCGGTGTGGATACTTCCATGTTCATACAGATGGCGGTGTAGATATTTACAGTTCATTCAGATGGCGGTTTAGATACTTCCATGTTTGTACAGATGGCGGTTTAGATATTTCCATATTCATACAGATAGCGGTATAGATATTTCCATGTTTATACAGATAGTGGTGTAGATATTTCCATGTATATAGAGATGGCGGCCTAGATATTTCCATGTTTACAGAGATAGTGGTGTAGTTATTTCCAAGTTTATAGAGACAGCGTTGTAGATATTTCCATGTTTATACAGATAGCGGTGAAGATATTTCCATGTTTATACAGATAGCGGTGTAGATATTTCCATGTTTATACAGATAGCAGTGTAGATATTTCCATGTTTATAGAGATAGTGGTGTAGATAATTTCAATTTTATACAGAGAGCAGGGTAGATATTTCCAAGTTCATACAGATAGTGGTGTCGATATTTCCAGGTTCATACAAATGGCGGTGTAGATATTTCCATGTTCGTCCAGATAGCGGTGTAGATATTTCCATGTTCATACAGATAGCGGTGTAGATATTTCCATGTTCATACAGATAACGGTGTAGATATTTCCATGTTCATACAGATAGCGGTGTAGATATTTTCATGTTCATACAGATGGCGGTGTAGATATTTACATGTTCATACAGATGGCGTTACAGATATTTAAATGTTCGTACAGATGGTGGTGTAGATATTTCCATGTTCCTAGAGATGGCGGTGTAGATATTTCCATGTTTATGTAGATAGCGGTATAGATATTTCCATGTTTATACAGATGGTGGTGTAGATATTTCCATGTTTATAGAGATGGAGGTCTAGATATTTCCATGTTTACAGAGATAGTGGTGTAGTTATTTCCAAGTTTATAGACACAGCGTTGTAAATATTTCCATGTTTATACAGATAGCTGTGAAGGTATTTCCTTGTTTATACAGATAGCGGTGTAGATATTTCCATGTTTATACAGATAGCAGTGTAGATATTTTCATGTTTATAGAGATAGTGGTGTAGATAATTTCAATTTTATACAGAGAGCAGTGTAGATATTTCCAAGTTCATACAGATAGCGGTGTAGATATTTCCACGTTTATAGAGATGGCGGTGTAGATATTTCCATGTTCATACAGATGGCGGTGTAGATATTTCCATGTTTATAGGGATGGCGGTGTAGATATTTTCATATTTACACAGATGGCGGTGTAGATACTTCCATGTTTACACAGATAGCGGTGTAGACATTTCCATGTTTACACAGATAGCGGTGTGGATATTTCCATGTTTATGCAGATAGCAGTGTAGATATTTCCATTTTTATACAAATAGCGGTGCGGATATTTCCATGTTTATACAGATAGTTGGGCAGATATTTCCATGTTTATACAGATAGCGGTGTAGATATTTCCATCTTAATACAGATTGCAGTGTAGATATGTCCATGTTTGTACAGATGGCGGTGTAGATATTTCGAAGTTTATAGAGATAGCGCTGTAGTTATTTCCATATTTACAGAGAAATCGGTGTAGATATTTCCATGTATATTCAGATAGCTGTGTAGATATTTCCATGTTCATGCAGATAGCGGTGTAGATATTTCCATGTTCATCCAGATGCCGGTGTACATATATCCATGTTCATACAGATGGCGGTGTAGATATTTCCATGTTCATAGAGATGGCCGTGTAGATATTTCCATGTTTATACAGATAGCAGTGTAGTTATTTCCATGTTTATAGAGATACCAGTGTGGATATTTCCATTGATATACAGATAGCTGTGTAGATATTTCCATGTTCATACAGATAGCGGTGTAGATATTTCCATGTTCATACAGATAGCGGTGTAGATATTTCCATGTTCATACAGATGGCGGCGTAGATATTTACATGTTCATACAGATGGCGGTGTAGATATTTCCAAGTTCATACAGATAGCGGTGTAGAGATTTCCATGTTCATACAGATAGCGGTGTAGATATTTCCATGTTCATACAGATAGCGGTGTAGATATTTCCATGTTCATACCAATAGCGGTGTAGACATTTCCATGTTCATACAGTTAGCGGTGTAGATATTTCCATGTTCATACAGATGGCGGTGTAGATATTTACATGTTCATACAGATAGCGGTGTAGATATTTCCATGTTCGTACGGATGGCAGTGTAGATATTTCCATGTTCATACAGGTGGCGGTGTAGATATTTCCATGTTTATACAGATAGCAGTGTAGTTATATCCATGTTTATAGAGATAGCAGTGTATACGTTTCCACTGATATACAGATAGCTGTGTAGATATTTGCATGGTCACACAGATAGCGGTGTAGATATTTCCATGTTCGTGCAGATAGCGGTGTAGATATTTCCATGTTCACACAGATAGCGGTGTAGATATTTCCATGTTCATACAGATAACGGTGTAGATATTTCCATGTTCATACACATAGCGGTGTAGATATTTCCATGTTCATACAGTTAGCGGTGTAGATATTTCCATGTTCATACAGATGGCGGTGTAGATATTTACATGTTCATACAGATGGCGGTATAGATATTTCCATGTTCGTACAGATGGCGGTGTAGGTATTTCCATGTTCATAGAGATGGCGGTGTAGATATTTCCATGTTTATGCAGATAGCGTTATAGATATTTCCATGTTTATACAGATGGTGGTGTAGATATTTCCATGTTTATAGAGATGGCGGTCTAGATATTTCCATGTTTACAGAGATAGTGGTGTAGTTATTTCCAAGTTTATAGAGACAATGTTGTAGATATTTCCATGTTTATACAGATAGCGGTGAAGATATTTCCATGTTTATACAGATAGCGGTGTAGATATTTCCATGTTTATACAGATAGCAGTGTAGATATTTCCATGTTTATAGAGATAGTGGTGTAGATAATTTCAATTTTATACAGAGAGCAGTGTAGATATTTCCATCTTCATACAGATAGTGGTGTAGATATTTCCACGTTTATAGAGATGGCGGTGTAGATATTTCCATGTTCATACAGAGGACGGTGTAGATATTTCCATGTTTATAGGGATGGCGGTGTAGATATTTTCATGTTTAGACAGATGGCGGTGTAGATATTTCCATGTTTAAACAGATAGCGGTGTAGAAATTTCCATGTTTACACAGATAGCGGTGTGGATATTTCCATTTTTATGCAGATAGCAGTGTAGATATTTCCTTGTTTATACGTATAGCGGTGTGGATATTTCCATGTTTTTTCAGATAGCGGTGCGGATATATCCATGTTTATTCGGATACTTGGGCAGATATTTCCATGTTTCTACAGATAGCGGTGTAGATATTTCCATCTTAATACAGATGGCGGTGTAGATATGTCCATGTTTGTACAGATGGCGGTGTAGATATTTCCATGTTCATACTGATGCCGGTGTACATATATCCATGTTCATACAGATGGCGGTGAAGATATTTCCATGTTCATACAGATGGTGGTGTAGGTATTTCCATGTTCATACAAATGGCGGTGTAGATATTTCCATGTTCATAGAGATGGCGGTGTAGATATTTCCATGTTCATACAGATGGCGGTGTAGATATTTCCATGTTTATAGGGATGGCGGTGTAGATATTTTCATATTTACACAGATGGCGGTGTAGATACTTCCATGTTTACACAGATAGCGGTGTAGACATTTCCATGTTTACACAGATAGCGGTGTGGATATTTCCATGTTTATGCAGATAGCAGTGTAGATATTTCCATTTTTATACAAATAGCGGTGCGGATATTTCCATGTTTATACAGATAGTTGGGCAGATATTTCCATGTTTATACAGATAGCGGTGTAGATATTTCCATCTTAATACAGATTGCAGTGTAGATATGTCCATGTTTGTACAGATGGCGGTGTAGATATTTCGAAGTTTATAGAGATAGCGCTGTAGTTATTTCCATATTTACAGAGAAATCGGTGTAGATATTTCCATGTATATTCAGATAGCTGTGTAGATATTTCCATGTTCATGCAGATAGCGGTGTAGATATTTCCATGTTCATCCAGATGCCGGTGTACATATATCCATGTTCATACAGATGGCGGTGTAGATATTTCCATGTTCATAGAGATGGCCGTGTAGATATTTCCATGTTTATACAGATAGCAGTGTAGTTATTTCCATGTTTATAGAGATACCAGTGTGGATATTTCCATTGATATACAGATAGCTGTGTAGATATTTCCATGTTCATACAGATAGCGGTGTAGATATTTCCATGTTCATACAGATAGCGGTGTAGATATTTCCATGTTCATACAGATGGCGGCGTAGATATTTACATGTTCATACAGATGGCGGTGTAGATATTTCCAAGTTCATACAGATAGCGGTGTAGAGATTTCCATGTTCATACAGATAGCGGTGTAGATATTTCCATGTTCATACAGATAGCGGTGTAGATATTTCCATGTTCATACCAATAGCGGTGTAGACATTTCCATGTTCATACAGTTAGCGGTGTAGATATTTCCATGTTCATACAGATGGCGGTGTAGATATTTACATGTTCATACAGATGGCGGTGTAGATATTTCCATGTCCGTACGGATGGCAGTGTAGATATTTCCATGTTCATACAGGTGGCGGTGTAGATATTTCCATGTTTATACAGATAGCAGTGTAGTTATATCCATGTTTATAGAGATAGCAGTGTATACGTTTCCACTGATATACAGATAGCTGTGTAGATATTTGCATGGTCACACAGATAGCGGTGTAGATATTTCCATGTTCGTGCAGATAGCGGTGTAGATATTTCCATGTTCACACAGATAGCGGTGTAGATATTTCCATGTTCATACAGATAACGGTGTAGATATTTCCATGTTCATACACATAGCGGTGTAGATATTTCCATGTTCATACAGTTAGCGGTGTAGATATTTCCATGTTCATACAGATGGCGGTGTAGATATTTACATGTTCATACAGATGGCGGTATAGATATTTCCATGTTCGTACAGATGGCGGTGTAGGTATTTCCATGTTCATAGAGATGGCGGTGTAGATATTTCCATGTTTATGCAGATAGCGTTATAGATATTTCCATGTTTATACAGATGGTGGTGTAGATATTTCCATGTTTATAGAGATGGCGGTCTAGATATTTCCATGTTTACAGAGATAGTGGTGTAGTTATTTCCAAGTTTATAGAGACAATGTTGTAGATATTTCCATGTTTATACAGATAGCGGTGAAGATATTTCCATGTTTATACAGATAGCGGTGTAGATATTTCCATGTTTATACAGATAGCAGTGTAGATATTTCCATGTTTATAGAGATAGTGGTGTAGATAATTTCAATTTTATACAGAGAGCAGTGTAGATATTTCCATCTTCATACAGATAGTGGTGTAGATATTTCCACGTTTATAGAGATGGCGGTGTAGATATTTCCATGTTCATACAGAGGACGGTGTAGATATTTCCATGTTTATAGGGATGGCGGTGTAGATATTTTCATGTTTAGACAGATGGCGGTGTAGATATTTCCATGTTTAAACAGATAGCGGTGTAGACATTTCCATGTTTACACAGATAGCGGTGTGGATATTTCCATTTTTATGCAGATAGCAGTGTAGATATTTCCTTGTTTATACGTATAGCGGTGTGGATATTTCCATGTTTTTTCAGATAGCGGTGCGGATATATCCATGTTTATTCGGATACTTGGGCAGATATTTCCATGTTTCTACAGATAGCGGTGTAGATATTTCCATCTTAATACAGATGGCGGTGTAGATATGTCCATGTTTGTACAGATGGCGGTGTAGATATTTCCATGTTCATACTGATGCCGGTGTACATATATCCATGTTCATACAGATGGCGGTGAAGATATTTCCATGTTCATACAGATGGTGGTGTAGGTATTTCCATGTTCATACAAATGGCGGTGTAGATATTTCCATGTTCATAGAGATGGCGGTGTAGATATTTCCATGTTCATACAAATGGCGGTGTAGATATTTCCATGTTCATAGAGATGGCGGTGTAGATATTTCCATATTTATAGAGATAGCAGTGTAGTTATTTCCATGTTTATAGAGATAGCAGTGTAGATATTTCCATTGATATACAGATAACTGTGTAGATATTTGCATGTTCATAGAGATAGCGGTGTAGATATTTCCATGTTCATACAGATAGCGGTGTAGATATTTCCATGTTCATACAGTTAACGGTGTAGATATTTCCATGTTCATACAGATAGCGGTGTAGATATTTCCATGTTCATACAGATAGCGGTGTAGATCTTTCCATGTTCATACAGTTAGCTGTGTGGATATTTCCATGTTCATACAGTTGGCGGTGTAGATATTTACATGTTCATACAGATGGCGGTGTAGATATTTCCATCTTCGTACAGATAGCGGTGTAGATATTTCCATGTTCATACAGATAGCGGCATAGATATTTCCATGTTCATACCAATAGCGGTGTAGACATTTCCATGTTCATACATTTAGCGGTGTAGATATTTCCATGTTCATACAGATGGCGGTGAAGATATTTCCATTTTCATACAGATGGCGGTGTAGATATTTCCATGTTCATACTGGTGCCGGTGTACATATTTCCATGTTTATACAGATAGCAGTGTAGTTATTTCCATGTTAATAGAGATAGCTGTGTAGATATTTCCATTGATATACAGATAGCTGTGTAGATATTTGCATGTTCATACAGATAGCGGTGTAGATATTTCCATGTTCGTACAGATAGCGGTGTAGATATTTCCATGTTTATACAGATAGCGGTGCGGATATTTCCATGTTTATACAGATAGTTGGGCAGATATTTCCATGTTTATACAGATAGCGGTGTAGATATTTCCATCTTAATACAGATGGCGGTGTAGATATGTCCATGTTTGTACAGATGGTGGTGTAGATATTTCCATGTTCATACAGATGGCGGTGTAGATATTTCGAAGTTTATAGAGATAGCGCTGTAGTTATTTCCATATTTATAGAGAAATCTGTGTAGATATTTCCACGTTCATTCAGATAGCTGTGTAGATATTTCAATGTTCATGCAGATAGCGGTGTAGATATTTCCATGTTCATCCAGATGCCGGTGTACATATATCCATGTTCATACAGATGGCGGTGAAGATATTTCCATGTTCCTACAGATGGCGGTGTAGGTATTTCCATGTTCATACAAATGGCGGTGTAGACATTTCCATGTTCATAGAGATGGCGGTGTAGTTACTTCCAGGTTCATAGACATGGCGGTGTAGATATTTCCATGTTCATAGAGATGGCGGTGTAGATATTTCCATGTTTATACAGATAGCAGTGTAGTTATTTCCATGTTTATAGAGATACCAGTGTGGATATTTCCATTGATATACAGATAGCTGTGTAGATATTTGCATGTTCATACAGATAGCGGTGTAGATAATTCCATGTTCATACAGATAGCGGTGTAGATATTTCCATGTTCATACAGATAGCGGTGTAGATATTTCCATGTTCATACAGATAGCGGTGTAGATATTTCCATGTTCATACAGATAGCGGTGTAGATATTTCCATGTTCATACAGTTAGAGGTGTAGATATTTCCATGTTCATACAGATGGCGGTGTAGATATTTCCATGTTCATACAGATGGCGGTGTAGATATTTCCATGTTTGTAAGGATGGCAGTGTAGATATTTCGATGTTCATACAGGTGGCGGTGTAGATATTTCCATGTTTATACAGATAGCACTGTAGTTATTTCCGTGTTAATAGAGATAGCTGTGTAGATATTTCCATTGATATACAGATAGCTGTGTAGATATTTACATGTTCATACAGATAGCGGTGTAGATATTTCCATGTTCGTACAGATAGCGCTGTAGATATTTCCATGTTTATACAGATAGTGGTGCGGATATTTCCATGTTTATACAAATAGCGGTGTAGATATTTCCATCTTAATACAGATGGCGGTGTAGATACGTCCATGTTTGTACAGATTGCGGTGGAGATATTTCCATGTTCATACAGATGGCGGTGTAGATATTTCGAAGTTTATAGAGATAGCGCTGTAGTTATTTCCATATTTGTAGAGAAATCTGTGTAGATATTTCCACGTATATTCTGATAGCTGTGTAGATATTTCCATGTTCATGCAGATAGCGGTGTAGATATTTCCATGTTCATACAGATAACGGTGTAGATATTTCCATGTTCATACAGATAACGGTGTAGATATTTCCATGTTCATACAGATAGCGGTGTAGATATTTCCATGTTCATAAAGATGGCGGTGTAGATATTTACATGTTCATACAGATGGCGGTATAGATATTTCCATGTTCGTACAGATGGCGGTGTAGATATTTCAATGTTCATAGAGATGGCGGTGTAGATATTTCCATGTTTATGCAGATAGTGGTATAGATATTTCCATGTTTATACAGATGGTGGTGTAGATATTTCCATGTTTATAGAGACGGAGGTCTAGATATTTCCATGTTTACAGAGATAGTGGTGTAGTTATTTCCAAGTTTATACAGACAGCGTTGTAAATATTTCCATGTTTATACAGATAGCTGTGAAGATATTTCCTTGTTTATACAGATAGCGGTGTAGATATTTCCATGTTTATACAGATAGCAGTGTAGATATTTCCATGTTTATAGAGATAGTGGTGTAGATAATTTCAATTTTATACAGAGAGCATTGTAGATATTTCCAAGTTCATACAGATAGCGGTGTAGATGTTTCCACGTTTATAGAGATGGCAGTGTAGATATTTCCATGTTCATACAGATGGCGGTGTAGATATTTGCATGTTTATAGGGATGGTGATGTAGATATTTTCATGTTTACACAGATGGCGGTGTAGATATTTCCATGTTTAAACAGATAGCGGTGTAGACATTTCCATGTTTACACAGATAGCGGTGTGGATATTTCCATGTTTATGCAGATAGCAGTGTAGATATTTCCATGTTTATACAGATAGCGGTGCGGATATTTCCATGTTTATACAGATAGTTGGGCAGATATTTCCATGTTTATACAAATAGCGGTGTAGATATTTGCATCTTAATACAGATGGCGGTGTAGATATGTCCATGTTTGTACAGATGGCGGTGTAGATATTTCCATGTTCATACAGATGGCGGTGTAGATATTTCGAAGTTTATAGAGATAGCGCTGTAGTTATTTCCATATTTATAGAGAAATCTGTGTAGATATTTCCATGTATATTCAGATAGCTGTGTAGATATTTCCATGTTCATGCAGATAGCGGTGTAGATATTTCCATGTTCATCCAGATGCCGGTGTACATATATCCATGTACATACAGATGGCGGTGAAGATATTTCCATGTTCATACAGATGGTGGTGTAGATATTTCCATGTTCATACAAATGGCGGTGTAGATATTTCCATCTTCGTAGAAATGGCAGTGTAGATAATTCCATGTTCACACAAATGGCGGTGTAGATATTTCCATGTTCATAGAGATGGCGGTGTAGATATTTCCATATTTATACAGATAGCAGTGTAGTTGTTTCCATGTTTATAGGGATAGCAGTGTAGATATTTTCATTGATATACAGATAGCTGTGTAGATATTTGCATGTTCATACAGATAGCGGTGTAGATATTTCCATGTTCATACACATAGCCGTGTAGATATTTGCATGTTCATACAGATAGCGGTGTAGATATTTCCATGTTCATACAGATAGCGGTGTAGATATTTCCATTTTCATACAGATGGCGGTGTAGATATTTCCATGTTCATACAGTTAGCGGTGTAGATATTTCCATGTTCGTACAGATGGCGGTGTAGATATTTACATGTTCATACAGAAGACGGTGTAGATATTTCCATGTTTATAGGGATGGCGGTGTAGATATTTTCATGTTTACACAGAAGGCGGTGTAGATATTTCCATGTTTACACGGATAGCGGTGTAGACATTTCCATGTTTACACAGATAGCGGTGTGGATATTTCCAGGTTTATGCAGATAGCAGTGTAGATATTTCCATATTTATACAGATAGTCGTGCGGATATTTCCATGTTTATTCAGATAGCGGTGCGGACATTTCCATGTTTATACAGATAGTTGGGCAGATATTTCCATGTTTATACAGATAGCGGTGTAGATATATCCATCTTAATACAGATGGCGGTGTAGATATGTCCATGTTCGTACAGATGGCGGTGTAGATATTTCCATGTTCATACAGATGGCGGTGTAGATATTTCGAAGTTTATAGAGATAGCGCTGTAGTTATTTCCATATTTATAGAGAAATCGGTGTAGATATTTCCATGTATATACAGATAGCTGTGTAGATATTTCCATGTTCATGCAGATAGCTGTGTAGATATTTCCATGTTCATCCAGATGCCGGTGTACATATATCCATGTTCATACAGATGGCGGTGAAGATATTTCCATGTTCATACAGATGGCGGTGTAGGTATTTCCATGTTCATACAAATGGCGGTGTAGATATTTCCATGTTCATAGAGATGGTGGTGTAGATATTTCCAGGTTCATACAAATGGCGGTGTAGATATTTCCATGTTCATAGAGATGGCGGTGTAGATATTTCCATGTTAATACAGATAGCAGTGTAGTTATATCCATGTTTATAGAGATAGCAGTGTGGATATTTCCATTGATATACAGATAGCTGTGTAGATATTTGCATGTTCATACAGATAGCGGTGTAGATATTTACATGTTCCTACAGATAGCGGTGTAGATAATTCCATGTTCATACAGTTAGCTGGGTAGATATTTCCATGTTCACACAGATGGCGGTGTAGATATTTCCATGTTCATACAGATGGCGGTGTAGATATTTCCATGTTCATACAGATAGCGGTGTGGATATTTCCATGTTCATACAGATAGCGCTGTAGATATTTCCATGTTCATACAGATAGCGGTGTAGATATTTCCATGTTCATACCAATAGCGGAGTAGGCATTTCCATATTCATACATTTAGCGGTGTAGATATTTCCATGTTCATACAGATGGCGGTGAAGATATTTCCATGTTCATCCAGATGGCTGTGTAGATATTTCCATGTTTGTACGGAAGGCAGTGTAGATATTTCCATGTTCATACAGGTGGCGGTGTAGATATTTCCATGTTTATACAGATAGCAGAGTAGTTATTTCCATGTTAATAGAGATAGCTGTGTGGATATTTCCGTTGATATACAGATAGCTGTGTAGATATGTGCATGCTCATACAAATAGCGGTGTAGATATTTCCATGTTCGTACAGATAGCGGTGTAGATATTTCCATGTTCATACAGATAGCGGTGTAGATATTTCCATGTTTATACAGATAACGGTGTAGATATTTCCATGTTCATACAGACAGTGGTGTAGATATTTCCATGTTCATACAGTTAGCGGTGTAGATACTTCCATGTTCATACAGATGGTGGTGTAGATATTTACATGTTCATACAGATGGCGGTATAGATATTTCCATGTTCGTACAGATGGTGGTGTAGATATTTCCATGTTCCTAGAGATGGCGGTGTAGATATTTCCATGTTTATGCAGATAGCGGTATAGATATTTCCATGTTTATACAGATGGTGGTGTAGATATTTCCATGTTTATAGAGATGGAGGACTAGATATTTCCATGTTTACAGAGATAGTGGTGTAGTTATTTCCAAGTTTATAGACACAGCGTTGTAAATATTTCCATGTTTATACAGATAGCTGTGAAGATATTTCCTTGTTTATACAGATAGCGGTGTAGATATTTCCATGTTCATACAGATAGCGGTGTAGATATTTCCAGGTTCATAGAGATGGCGGTGTAGATATTTCCATGTTTATACAGATGGCAGTGTAGTTATTTCCATGTTTATAGAGATAACAGTGTGGATATTTCCATTGATATACAGATAGCTGTGTAGATATTTGCATGTTCATACAGATATCGGTGTAGATATTTCCATGTTCATACAGATAGCGGTGTAGGTATTTCCATGTTCATACAGATAGCAGTGTAGATATTTCCTTGTTCATACAGATAGCGGTGTAGATATTTCCATGTTCATACAGATAGCGGTGTAGATATTTCCATGTTCGTACAGATAACGGTGAAGATATTTCCATGTTCGTACAGATAACGGTGTAGATATTTCCATGTTCATACAGACAGCGGTGTAGATATTTCCATGTTCATACAGTTAGCGGTGTAGATACTTCCATGTTCATACAGATGGCGGTGTAGATATTTACAGTTCATACAGATGGCGGTTTAGATACTTCCATGTTTGTACAGATGGCGGTTTAGATATTTCCATGTTCAGACAGATAGCGGTATAGATATTTCCATGTTTATACAGATAGTGGTGTAGATATTTCCATGTATATAGAGATGGCGGCCTAGATATTTCCATGTTTACAGAGATAGTGGTGTAGTTATTTCCAAGTTTATAGAGACAGCGTTGTAGATATTTCCATGTTTATACAGATAGCGGTGAAGATATTTCCATGTTTATACAGATAGCGGTGTACATATTTCCATGTTTATACAGATAGCAGTGTAGATATTTCCATGTTTATAGAGATAGTGGTGTGGATAATTTCAATTTTATACAGAGAGCAGTGTAGATATTTCCAAGTTCATACAGATAGTGGTGTCGATATTTCCAGGTTCATACAAATGGCGGTGTAGATATTTCCATGTTCGTCCAGATAGCGGTGTAGATATTTCCATGTTCATAAAGATAGTGGTGTAGATATTTCCATGTTCATACAGATAACGGTGTAGATATTTCCATGTTCATACAGATAGCGGTGTAGATATTTCCATGTTCATACAGATGGCGGTGTAGATATTTCCATGTTCATACAGATGGCGGTGTAGATATTTACATGTTCATACAGATGGCGGTGTAGATATTTCCATGTTCGTACGGATGGCAGTGTAGATATTTCCACGTTCATACAGGTGGCGTTTGTAGATATTCCCATGTTTTTACAGATAGCTGTGTAGTTATTTCCATGTTTATAGAGATAGCCATGTAGATATTTCCATTGATATACAGATAGCTGTGTAGATATTTGCATGTTCATACAGATAGCGGTGTAGATATTTCCATGTTCATACAGATAGCGGTGTAGATATTTCCATGTTCATACACATAGCAGTGTAGATATTTCCATGTTTATACAGATAACGGTGTAGATATTTCCAAGTTCATACAGATAGCTGTGTAGATATTTCCATGTTCACACAGATAGCAGTGTAGATATTTCCATGTTCATACAGTTAGCGTTGTAGATATTTACATGTTCATACAGATGGCGGTGTAGATATTTACATGTTCATACAGATGGTGGTGTAGATATTTCCATGTTCGTATGGATGGCAGTGTAGATATTTCCATGTTCGTACAGGTGGCGGTGTAGATATTTCCATGTTTATACAGATAGCAGTGTAGTTATTTCCATGTTTATAGAGATAGCAATGTAGATTTTCCATTGATATACAGATAGCTGTGTAGATATTTGCATGGTCATACAGATAGCGGTGTAGATATTTCCATGTTCATACAGATAGAGGAGTAGATATTTCCATGTTCATTCAGATAGCGGCGTAGATATTTCCATGTTCATACAGATAACGGTGTAGATATTTCCATGTTCATACAGATAGCGGTGTAGATATTTCCATGTTCATACAGATAGCGGTGTAGATATTTCCATGTTCATACAGATAGCGGTGTAGATATTTACATGTTCATACAGATGGCGTTGTAGATATTTCCATGTTCGTACAGATGGCGGTGTAGATATTTCCATGTTCATAGAGATGGCGGTGTAGATATTTCCATGTTCGTACGGATGGCAATGTAGACATTTCCATGTTCATACAGGTGGTGGTGTAGATATTTCCATGTTCATACAGATAGCAGTGTAGTTATTTCCATGTTTATAGAGATTGCAGTGTAGATATTTCCATGGATATACAGATAGTTGTGTAGATATTTACATGTTCATACAAATGGCGGTGTGGATATTTCCATGTTCGTACAGGTGGCGGTGTAGATATTTCCATGTTTAAACAGATAGCAGTGTAGTTATTTCCATGCTTATAGATATAGCAGTGTAGATATTTCCATTGATATACAGATAGCTGTGTAGGTATTTGCATGTTCATACAGATAGCGGTGTAGATATTTCCATGTTCGTACAGACATCGGTGTAGATATTTCCAAGTTCATACAGATAGCGGTTTAGATATTTCCATGTTCATACAGATAACGGTGTAGATATTTCCATGTTCATACAGATATCCTTGTAGATATTTCCATGTTCATACAGTGAGCGGTGTAGATATTTCCATATTCATACAGATGGCGGTGTAGATATTTACATGTTCATACAGATGGCGGTGTAGATATTTCCATGTTCGTACAGATGGCGGTGTAGATATTTCCATGCTCATAGAGATGGCGGTGTAGATATTTCCATGTTTATGCAGATAGCGGTATAGGTATTTCCATGTTTATGCAGATGGTGGTGAAGATATTTCCATGTTTATACAGATAGCGGTGTAGATATTTCCATGTTTATACAGACAGCAGTGTAGATATTTCCATGTTTATAGAGATTGTGGTGTAGATAATTTCAATTTTATACAGAGAGCAGTGTAGATATTTCCAAGTTCATACAGATAGCGGTGTAGATATTTCCACCTTTATAGAGATGGCGGTGTAGATATTTCCATGTTCATACAGATGGCGGTGTAGATATTTCCATGTTTATAGAGATGGCGGGGTAGATATTTTCATGTTTACACAGATGGCGGTGTAGATATTTCCATGTTTACACAGATAGCGGTGTAGACATTTCCATGTTTACACAGATAGCGGTGTGGATATTTTCATGTTTATGCAGATAGCGGTGTAGATATTTCCATGTTTATACAGATAGCGGTGCGGATATTTCCATGTTTATACAGATAGTTGGGCAGATATTTCCATGTTTATACAAATAGCGGTGTAGATATTTCCATCTTAATACAGATGGCGGTGTAGATATATCTATATTCATACAGATGGCGGTGTAGATATTTCCATGTTCATACAGATGGTGGTGTAGATATTTCGAAGTTTATAGAGATAGCGCTGTAGTTATTTACGTATTTATAGAGAAATCTGTGTAGATATTTCAATGTATATGCAGATACCTGTGTAGATATTTCCATGTTCATGCAGATAGCGGTGTATATATTTCCATGTTCATCCAGATGCCGGTGTAGATATATCCATGTTCATACAGATGGCGGTTAAGATATTTCCATGTTCATACAGATGGCGGTGTAGATATTTCCATGTTCATACAAATGGCGGTGTAGATATTTCCATGTTCATAGAGATGGTGGTGTAGATATTTCCATGTTCATACAAATGGCGGTGTAGATATTTACATGTTCATAGAGATGGCGTTGTAGATATTTCCATGTTTATACAGATAGCAGTGTAGTTATTTCCATGTTTATAGAGATAGCAGCGTAGATATTTCCATTGATATACAGATAGCTGTGTAGATATTTGCATGTTCATACAGATAGCGGTGTAGATATTTCCATGTTCATACTGATAGCGGTGTAGATATTTATATGTTCATACAGTTAGCGGTGTAGATATTTCCATGTTCATACAGATGGCGGTGTATATATTTCCATGTTCGTACGGATGGCAGTGTAGATATTTCCATGTTCGTACAGGTGGCGGTGTAGATATTTCCATGTTTTTATAGATAGCAGTGTAGTTATTTCCATGTTTATAGAGATAGCAATGTAGATATTTCCGTTGATATACATATAGCTGTGTAGATATTTGCATGTTCATACTGATAGCGGTGTAGATATTTCCATGTTCGTACAGATAGCGGTGTAGATATTTCCATGTTCATACAGATAGCGGTGTAGATATTTCCATGTTCATACAGATAACGGTGTAGACATTTCCATGTTCATACAGATAGCGGTGTAGATATTTCCATGTTCATACAGTTAGCGGTGTAGATATTTCCATGTTCATACAGATGGCGGTGTAGATATTTACATGTTCATACAGATGGCGGTGAAGATATTTCCATGTTCGTAGAGATGGCGGTGTAGATATTTCCATGTTCATAGAGATGGCAGTGTAGATATTTCCACGTTTATGCAGATAGTGGTATACACATTTCCATGTTTATACAGATGGTGGTGTAGATATTTCCATGTTTATAGAGATGGCTGTCTAGATATTTCCATGTTTATAGAGATAGTGGTGTAGTTATTTCCAAGTTTATTGAGACAGCATTGTAGATATTTCCATGTTTATACAGATAGCGGTGAAGATATTTCCATGTTTATACAGATAGCGGTGTAGATATTTCCATGTTTATACAGATAGCAGTGTAGATATTTCCATGTTTATAGAGATACCAGTGTGGATATTTCCATTGATATACAGATAGCTGTGTAGATATTTGCATGTTCATACAGATAGCGGTGTAGATATTTCCATGTTCATACAGAGAGCGGTGTAGAGATTTCCATGTTCATACAGATAGCGGTGTAGATATTTCCATGTTCATACAGATAGCGGTGTAGATATTTCCATGTTCATACCAATAGCGGTGTAGACATTTCCATGTTCATACAGTTAGCGGTGTAGATATTTCCATGTTCATACAGATGGCGGTGTAGATATTTACATGTTCATACAGATGGCGGTGTAGATATTTCCATGTTCGTACGGATGGCAGTGTAGATATTTCCATGTTCATACAGGTGGCGGTGTAGATATTTCCATGTTTATACAGATAGCAGTGTAGTTATATCCATGTTTATAGAGATAGCAGTGTATACGTTTCCACTGATATACAGATAGCTGTGTAGATATTTGCATGGTCACACAGATAGCGGTGTAGATATTTCCATGTTCATACAGATGGCGGTGTAGATATTTACATGTTCATACAGATGGCGGTATAGATATTTCCATGTTCGTACAGATGGCGGTGTAGGTATTTCCATGTTCATAGAGATGGCGGTGTAGATATTTCCATGTTTATGCAGATAGCGGTATAGATATTTCCATGTTTATACAGATGGTGGTGTAGATATTTCCATATTTATAGAGATGGCGGTCTAGATATTTCCATGTTTACAGAGATAGTGGTGTAGTTATTTCCAAGTTTATAGAGACAATGTTGTAGATATTTCCATGTTTATACAGATAGCGGTGAAGATATTTCCATGTTTATACAGATAGCGGTGTAGATATTTCCATGTTTATACAGATAGCAGTGTAGATATTTCCATGTTTATAGAGATAGTGGTGTAGATAATTTCAATTTTATACAGAGAGCAGTGTAGATATTTCCATCTTCATACAGATAGTGGTGTAGATATTTCCACGTTTATAGAGATGGCGGTGTAGATATTTCCATGTTCATACAGAGGACGGTGTAGATATTTCCATGTTTATAGGGATGGCGGTGTAGATATTTTCATGTTTAGACAGATGGCGGTGTAGATATTTCCATGTTTAAACAGATAGCGGTGTAGACATTTCCATGTTTACACAGATAGCGGTGTGGATATTTCCATGTTTATGCAGATAGCAGTGTAGATATTTCCATGTTTATACGTATAGCGGTGTGGATATTTCCATGTTTTTTCAGATAGCGGTGCGGATATATCCATGTTTATTCGGATACTTGGGCAGATATTTCCATGTTTCTACAGATAGCGGTGTAGATATTTCCATCTTAATACAGATGGCGGTGTAGATATGTCCATGTTTGTACAGATGGCGGTGTAGATATTTCCATGTTCATACTGATGCCGGTGTACATATATCCATGTTCATACAGATGGCGGTGAAGATATTTCCATGTTCATACAGATGGTGGTGTAGGTATTTCCATGTTCATACAAATGGCGGTGTAGATATTTCCATGTTCATAGAGATGGCGGTGTAGATATTTCCATGTTCATACAAATGGCGGTGTAGATATTTCCATGTTCATAGAGATGGCGGTGTAGATATTTCCATATTTATAGAGATAGCAGTGTAGTTATTTCCATGTTTATAGAGATAGCAGTGTAGATATTTCCATTGATATACAGATAGCTGTGTAGATATTTGCATGTTCATAGAGATAGCGGTGTAGATATTTCCATGTTCATACAGATAGCGGTGTAGATATTTCCATGTTCATACAGTTAACGGTGTAGATATTTCCATGTTCATACAGATAGCGGTGTAGATATTTCCATGTTCATACAGATAGCGGTGTAGATATTTCCATGTTCATACAGTTAGCTGTGTGGATATTTCCATGTTCATACAGTTGGCGGTGTAGATATTTACATGTTCATACAGATGGCGGTGTAGATATTTCCATCTTCGTACAGATAGCGGTGTAGATATTTCCATGTTCATACAGATAGCGGCATAGATATTTCCATGTTCATACCAATAGCGGTGTAGACATTTCCATGTTCATACATTTAGCGGTGTAGATATTTCCATGTTCATACAGATGGCGGTGAAGATATTTCCATTTTCATACAGATGGCGGTGTAGATATTTCCATGTTCATACTGGTGGCGGTGTACATATTTCCATGTTTATACAGATAGCAGTGTAGTTATTTCCATGTTAATAGAGATAGCTGTGTAGATATTTCCATTGATATACAGATAGCTGTGTAGATATTTGCATGTTCATACAGATAGCGGTGTAGATATTTCCATGTTCGTACAGATAGCGGTGTAGATATTTCCATGTTTATACAGATAGCGGTGCGGATATTTCCATGTTTATACAGATAGTTGGGCAGATATTTCCATGTTTATACAGATAGCGGTGTAGATATTTCCATCTTAATACAGATGGCGGTGTAGATATGTCCATGTTTGTACAGATGGTGGTGTAGATATTTCCATGTTCATACAGATGGCGGTGTAGATATTTCGAAGTTTATAGAGATAGCGCTGTAGTTATTTCCATATTTATAGAGAAATCTGTGTAGATATTTCCACGTTCATTCAGATAGCTGTGTAGATATTTCAATGTTCATGCAGAGAGCGGTGTAGATATTTCCATGTTCATCCAGATGCCGGTGTACATATATCCATGTTCATACAGATGGCGGTGAAGATATTTCCATGTTCCTACAGATGGCGGTGTAGGTATTTCCATGTTCATACAAATGGCGGTGTAGACATTTCCATGTTCATAGAGATGGCGGTGTAGTTACTTCCAGGTTCATAGACATGGCGGTGTAGATATTTCCATGTTCATAGAGATGGCGGTGTAGATATTTCCATGTTTATACAGATAGCAGTGTAGTTATTTCCATGTTTATAGAGATACCAGTGTGGATATTTCCATTGATATACAGATAGCTGTGTAGATATTTGCATGTTCATACAGATAGCGGTGTAGATAATTCCATGTTCATACAGATAGCGGTGTAGATATTTCCATGTTCATACAGATAGCGGTGTAGATATTTCCATGTTCATACAGATAGCGGTGTAGATATTTCCATGTTCATACAGATAGCTGTGTAGATATTTCCATGTTCATACAGTTAGAGGTGTAGATATTTCCATGTTCATACAGATGGCGGTGTAGATATTTCCATGTTCATACAGATGGCGGTGTAGATATTTCCATGTTTGTAAGGATGGCAGTGTAGATATTTCGATGTTCATACAGGTGGCGGTGTAGATATTTCCATGTTTATACAGATAGCACTGTAGTTATTTCCGTGTTAATAGAGATAGCTGTGTAGATATTTCCATTGATATACAGATAGCTGTGTAGATATTTACATGTTCATACAGATAGCGGTGTAGATATTTCCATGTTCGTACAGATAGCGCTGTTGATATTTCCATGTTTATACAGATAGTGGTGCGGATATTTCCATGTTTATACAAATAGCGGTGTAGATATTTCCATCTTAATACAGATGGCGGTGTAGATACGTCCATGTTTGTACAGATTGCGGTGCAGATATTTCCATGTTCATACAGATGGCGGTGTAGATATTTCGAAGTTTATAGAGATAGCGCTGTAGTTATTTCCATATTTGTAGAGAAATCTGTGTAGATATTTCCACGTATATTCTGATAGCTGTGTAGATATTTCCATGTTCATGCAGATAGCGGTGTAGATATTTCCATGTTCATACAGATAACGGTGTAGATATTTCCATGTTCATACAGATAACGGTGTAGATATTTCCATGTTCATACAGATAGCAGTGTAGATATTTCCATGTTCATAAAGATGGCGGTGTAGATATTTACATGTTCATACAGATGGCGGTATAGATATTTCCATGTTCGTACAGATGGTGGTGTAGATATTTCAATGTTCATAGAGATGGCGGTGTAGATATTTCCATGTTTATGCAGATAGTGGTATAGATATTTCCATGTTTATACAGATGGTGGTGTAGATATTTCCATGTTTATAGAGACGGAGGTCTAGATATTTCCATGTTTACAGAGATAGTGGTGTAGTTATTTCCAAGTTTATAGAGACAGCGTTGTAAATATTTCCATGTTTATACAGATAGCTGTGAAGATATTTCCTTGTTTATACAGATAGCGGTGTAGATATTTCCATGTTTATACAGATAGCAGTGTAGATATTTCCATGTTTATAGAGATAGTGGTGTAGATAATTTCAATTTTATACAGAGAGCAGTGTAGATATTTCCAAGTTCATACAGATAGCGGTGTAGATGTTTCCACGTTTATAGAGATGGCAGTGTAGATATTTCCATGTTCATACAGATGGCGGTGTAGATATTTGCATGTTTATAGGGATGGTGATGTAGATATTTTCATGTTTACACAGATGGCGGTGTAGATATTTCCATGTTTAAACAGATAGCGGTGTAGACATTTCCATGTTTACACAGATAGCGGTGTGGATATTTCCATGTTTATGCAGATAGCAGTGTAGATATTTCCATGTTTATACAGATAGCGGTGCGGATATTTCCATGTTTATACAGATAGTTGGGCAGATATTTCCATGTTTATACAAATAGCGGTGTAGATATTTGCATCTTAATACAGATGGCGGTGTAGATATGTCCATGTTTGTACAGATGGCGGTGTAGATATTTCCATGTTCATACAGATGGCGGTGTAGATATTTCGAAGTTTATAGAGATAGCGCTGTAGTTATTTCCATATTTATAGAGAAATCTGTGTAGATATTTCCATGTATATTCAGATAGCTGTGTAGATATTTCCATGTTCATGCAGATAGCGGTGTAGATATTTCCATGTTCATCCAGATGCCGGTGTACATATATCCATGTACATACAGATGGCGGTGAAGATATTTCCATGTTCATACAGATGGTGGTGTAGATATTTCCATGTTCATACAAATGGCGGTGTAGATATTTCCATCTTCGTAGAAATGGCAGTGTAGATAATTCCATGTTCACACAAATGGCGGTGTAGATATTTCCATGTTCATAGAGATGGCGGTGTAGATATTTCCATATTTATACAGATAGCAGTGTAGTTGTTTCCATGTTTATAGGGATAGCAGTGTAGATATTTTCATTGATATACAGATAGCTGTGTAGATATTTGCATGTTCATACAGATAGCGGTGTAGATATTTCCATTTTCATACAGATGGCGGTGTAGATATTTCCATGTTCATACAGTTAGCGGTGTAGATATTTCCATGTTCGTACAGATGGCGGTGTAGATATTTACATGTTCATACAGAAGACGGTGTAGATATTTCCATGTTTATAGGGATGGCGGTGTAGATATTTTCATGTTTACACAGAAGGCGGTGTAGATATTTCCATGTTTACACGGATAGCGGTGTAGACATTTCCATGTTTACACAGATAGCGGTGTGGATATTTCCAGGTTTATGCAGATAGCAGTGTAGATATTTCCATATTTATACAGATAGTCGTGCGGATATTTCCATGTTTATTCAGATAGCGGTGCGGAAATTTCCATGTTTATACAGATAGTTGGGCAGATATTTCCATGTTTATACAGATAGCGGTGTAGATATATCCATCTTAATACAGATGGCGGTGTAGATATGTCCATGTTCGTACAGATGGCGGTGTAGATATTTCCATGTTCATACAGATGGCGGTGTAGATATTTCGAAGTTTATAGAGATAGCGCTGTAGTTATTTCCATATTTATAGAGAAATCGGTGTAGATATTTCCATGTATATACAGATAGCTGTGTAGATATTTCCATGTTCATGCAGATAGCTGTGTAGATATTTCCATGTTCATCCAGATGCCGGTGTACATATATCCATGTTCATACAGATGGCGGTGAAGATATTTCCATGTTCATACAGATGGCGGTGTAGGTATTTCCATGTTCATACAAATGGCGGTGTAGATATTTCCATGTTCATAGAGATGGTGGTGTAGATATTTCCAGGTTCATACAAATGGCGGTGTAGATATTTCCATGTTCATAGAGATGGCGGTGTAGATATTTCCATGTTAATACAGATAGCAGTGTAGTTATATCCATGTTTATAGAGATAGCAGTGTGGATATTTCCATTGATATACAGATAGCTGTGTAGATATTTGCATGTTCATACAGATAGCGGTGTAGATATTTACATGTTCATACAGATGGCGGTGTACATATTTCCATGTTCTACAGATAGCGGTGTTGAGATTTCCATGTTCATACAGATAGCGGTGTAGATATTTCCATGTTCATACAGATAGCGTTGTAGATATTTCCATGTTCATACCAATAGCGGTGTAGACATTTCCATGTTCATACAGTTAGCGGTGTAGATATTTCCATGTTCATACAGATAGCGGTGTAGATATTTCCATGTTCATACAGATAGCGGTGTAGATATTTCCATGTTCATACAGATAGCGGTGTAGATATTTCCATGTTCATACAGATAGCGGTGTAGATAATTCCATGTTCATACAGTTAGCGGTGTAGATATTTCCATGTTCATACAGATGGCGGTGTAGATATTTACATGTTCGTACAGATGGCGGTGTAGATATTTCCATTTTCATACAGATAGCGGTGTAGATATTTCCATGTTCCTACAGATAGCGGTGTAGATAATTCCATGTTCATACAGTTAGCTGGGTAGATATTTCCATGTTCACACAGATGGCGGTGTAGATATTTCCATGTTCATACAGATGGCGGTGTAGATATTTCCATGTTCATACAGATAGCGGTGTGGATATTTCCATGTTCATACAGATAGCGCTGTAGATATTTCCATGTTCATACAGATAGCGGTGTAGATATTTCCATGTTCATACCAATAGCGGAGTAGGCATTTCCATATTCATACATTTAGCGGTGTAGATATTTCCATGTTCATACAGATGGCGGTGAAGATATTTCCATGTTCATCCAGATGGCTGTGTAGATATTTCCATGTTTGTACGGAAGGCAGTGTAGATATTTCCATGTTCATACAGGTGGCGGTGTAGATATTTCCATGTTTATACAGATAGCAGTGTAGTTATTTCCATGATAATAGAGATAGCTGTGTGGATATTTCCGTTGATATACAGATAGCTGTGTAGATATGTGCATGCTCATACAAATAGCGGTGTAGATATTTCCATGTTCGTACAGATAGCGGTGTAGATATTTCCATGTTCATACAGATAGCGGTGTAGATATTTCCATGTTTATACAGATAACGGTGTAGATATTTCCATGTTCATACAGACAGTGGTGTAGATATTTCCATGTTCATACAGTTAGCGGTGTAGATACTTCCATGTTCATACAGATGGTGGTGTAGATATTTACATGTTCATACAGATGGCGGTATAGATATTTCCATGTTCGTACAGATGGTGGTGTAGATATTTCCATGTTCCTAGAGATGGCGGTGTAGATATTTCCATGTTTATGCAGATAGCGGTATAGATATTTCCATGTTTATACAGATGGTGGTGTAGATATTTCCATGTTTATAGAGATGGAGGACTAGATATTTCCATGTTTACAGAGATAGTGGTGTAGTTATTTCCAAGTTTATAGACACAGCGTTGTAAATATTTCCATGTTTATACAGATAGCTGTGAAGATATTTCCTTGTTTATACAGATAGCGGTGTAGATATTTCCATGTTCATACAGATAGCGGTGTAGATATTTCCAGGTTCATAGAGATGGCGGTGTAGATATTTCCATGTTTATACAGATGGCAGTGTAGTTATTTCCATGTTTATAGAGATAACAGTGTGGATATTTCCATTGATATACAGATAGCTGTGTAGATATTTGCATGTTCATACAGATATCGGTGTAGGTATTTCCATGTTCATACAGATAGCGGTGTAGGTATTTCCATGTTCATACAGATAGCAGTGTAGATATTTCCTTGTTCATACAGATAGCGGTGTAGATATTTCCATGTTCATACAGATAGCGGTGTAGATATTTCCATGTTCGTACGGATAACGGTGTAGATATTTCCATGTTCGTACAGATAACGGTGTAGATATTTCCATGTTCATACAGACAGCGGTGTAGATATTTCCATGTTCATACAGTTAGCGGTGTAGATACTTCCATGTTCATACAGATGGCGGTGTAGATATTTACAGTTCATACAGATGGCGGTTTAGATACTTCCATGTTTGTACAGATGGCGGTTTAGATATTTCCATGTTCAGACAGATAGCGGTATAGATATTTCCATGTTTATACAGATAGTGGTGTAGATATTTCCATGTATATAGAGATGGCGGCCTAGATATTTCCATGTTTACAGAGATAGTGGTGTAGTTATTTCCAAGTTTATAGAGACAGCGTTGTAGATATTTCCATGTTTATACAGATAGCGGTGAAGATATTTCCATGTTTATACAGATAGCGGTGTACATATTTCCATGTTTATACAGATAGCAGTGTAGATATTTCCATGTTTATAGAGATAGTGGTGTGGATAATTTCAATTTTATACAGAGAGCAGTGTAGATATTTCCAAGTTCATACAGATAGTGGTGTCGATATTTCCAGGTTCATACAAATGGCGGTGTAGATATTTCCATGTTCGTCCAGATAGCGGTGTAGATATTTCCATGTTCATAAAGATAGTGGTGTAGATATTTCCATGTTCATACAGATAACGGTGTAGATATTTCCATGTTCATACAGATAGCGGTGTAGATATTTCCATGTTCATACAGATGGCGGTGTAGATATTTCCATGTTCATACAGATGGCGGTGTAGATATTTACATGTTCATACAGATGGCGGTGTAGATATTTCCATGTTCGTACGGATGGCAGTGTAGATATTTCCACGTTCATACAGGTGGCGTTTGTAGATATTCCCATGTTTTTACAGATAGCTGTGTAGTTATTTCCATGTTTATAGAGATAGCCATGTAGATATTTCCATTGATATACAGATAGCTGTGTAGATATTTGCATGTTCATACAGATAGCGGTGTAGATATTTCCATGTTCATACAGATAGCGGTGTAGATATTTCCATGTTCATACACATAGCAGTGTAGATATTTCCATGTTTATACAGATAACGGTGTAGATATTTCCAAGTTCATACAGATAGCTGTGTAGATATTTCCATGTTCACACAGATAGCAGTGTAGATATTTCCATGTTCATACAGTTAGCGTTGTAGATATTTACATGTTCATACAGATGGCGGTGTAGATATTTACATGTTCATACAGATGGTGGTGTAGATATTTCCATGTTCGTATGGATGGCAGTGTAGATATTTCCATGTTCGTACAGGTGGCGGTGTAGATATTTCCATGTTTATACAGATAGCAGTGTAGTTATTTCCATGTTTATAGAGATAGCAATGTAGATTTTCCATTGATATACAGATAGCTGTGTAGATATTTGCATGGTCATACAGATAGCGGTGTAGATATTTCCATGTTCATACAGATAGAGGAGTAGATATTTCCATGTTCATTCAGATAGCGGCGTAGATATTTCCATGTTCATACAGATAACGGTGTAGATATTTCCATGTTCATACAGATAGCGGTGTAGATATTTCCATGTTCATACAGATAGCGGTGTAGATATTTCCAAGTTCATACAGATAGCGGTGTAGATATTTACATGTTCATACAGATGGCGTTGTAGATATTTCCATGTTCGTACAGATGGCGGTGTAGATATTTCCATGTTCATAGAGATGGCGGTGTAGATATTTCCATGTTCGTACGGATGGCAATGTAGACATTTCCATGTTCATACAGGTGGTGGTGTAGATATTTCCATGTTCATACAGATAGCAGTGTAGTTATTTCCATGTTTATAGAGATTGCAGTGTAGATATTTCCATGGATATACAGATAGTTGTGTAGATATTTACATGTTCATACAAATGGCGGTGTGGATATTTCCATGTTCGTACAGGTGGCAGTGTAGATATTTCCATGTTTAAACAGATAGCAGTGTAGTTATTTCCATGCTTATAGATATAGCAGTGTAGATATTTCCATTGATATACAGATAGCTGTGTAGGTATTTGCATGTTCATACAGATAGCGGTGTAGATATTTCCATGTTCGTACAGACATCGGTGTAGATATTTCCAAGTTCATACAGATAGCGGTTTAGATATTTCCATGTTCATACAGATAACGGTGTAGATATTTCCATGTTCATACAGATATCCTTGTAGATATTTCCATGTTCATACAGTGAGCGGTGTAGATATTTCCATATTCATACAGATGGCGGTGTAGATATTTACATGTTCATACAGATGGCGGTGTAGATATTTCCATGTTCGTACAGATGGCGGTGTAGATATTTCCATGCTCATAGAGATGGCGGTGTAGATATTTCCATGTTTATGCAGATAGCGGTATAGATATTTCCATGTTTATACAGATGGTGGTGTAGATATTTCCATGTTTATAGAGATGGAGGACTAGATATTTCCATGTTTACAGAGATAGTGGTGTAGTTATTTCCAAGTTTATAGACACAGCGTTGTAAATATTTCCATGTTTATACAGATAGCTGTGAAGATATTTCCTTGTTTATACAGATAGCGGTGTAGATATTTCCATGTTCATACAGATAGCGGTGTAGATATTTCCAGGTTCATAGAGATGGCGGTGTAGATATTTCCATGTTTATACAGATGGCAGTGTAGTTATTTCCATGTTTATAGAGATAACAGTGTGGATATTTCCATTGATATACAGATAGCTGTGTAGATATTTGCATGTTCATACAGATATCGGTGTAGATATTTCCATGTTCATACAGATAGCGGTGTAGGTATTTCCATGTTCATACAGATAGCAGTGTAGATATTTCCTTGTTCATACAGATAGCGGTGTAGATATTTCCATGTTCATACAGATAGCGGTGTAGATATTTCCATGTTCGTACGGATAACGGTGTAGATATTTCCATGTTCGTACAGATAACGGTGTAGATATTTCCATGTTCATACAGACAGCGGTGTAGATATTTCCATGTTCATACAGTTAGCGGTGTAGATACTTCCATGTTCATACAGATGGCGGTGTAGATATTTACAGTTCATACAGATGGCGGTTTAGATACTTCCATGTTTGTACAGATGGCGGTTTAGATATTTCCATGTTCAGACAGATAGCGGTATAGATATTTCCATGTTTATACAGATAGTGGTGTAGATATTTCCATGTATATAGAGATGGCGGCCTAGATATTTCCATGTTTACAGAGATAGTGGTGTAGTTATTTCCAAGTTTATAGAGACAGCGTTGTAGATATTTCCATGTTTATACAGATAGCGGTGAAGATATTTCCATGTTTATACAGATAGCGGTGTACATATTTCCATGTTTATACAGATAGCAGTGTAGATATTTCCATGTTTATAGAGATAGTGGTGTGGATAATTTCAATTTTATACAGAGAGCAGTGTAGATATTTCCAAGTTCATACAGATAGTGGTGTCGATATTTCCAGGTTCATACAAATGGCGGTGTAGATATTTCCATGTTCGTCCAGATAGCGGTGTAGATATTTCCATGTTCATAAAGATAGTGGTGTAGATATTTCCATGTTCATACAGATAACGGTGTAGATATTTCCATGTTCATACAGATAGCGGTGTAGATATTTCCATGTTCATACAGATGGCGGTGTAGATATTTCCATGTTCATACAGATGGCGGTGTAGATATTTACATGTTCATACAGATGGCGGTGTAGATATTTCCATGTTCGTACGGATGGCAGTGTAGATATTTCCACGTTCATACAGGTGGCGTTTGTAGATATTCCCATGTTTTTACAGATAGCTGTGTAGTTATTTCCATGTTTATAGAGATAGCCATGTAGATATTTCCATTGATATACAGATAGCTGTGTAGATATTTGCATGTTCATACAGATAGCGGTGTAGATATTTCCATGTTCATACAGATAGCGGTGTAGATATTTCCATGTTCATACACATAGCAGTGTAGATATTTCCATGTTTATACAGATAACGGTGTAGATATTTCCAAGTTCATACAAATAGCTGTGTAGATATTTCCATGTTCACACAGATAGCAGTGTAGATATTTCCATGTTCATACAGTTAGCGTTGTAGATATTTACATGTTCATACAGATGGCGGTGTAGATATTTACATGTTCATACAGATGGTGGTGTAGATATTTCCATGTTCGTATGGATGGCAGTGTAGATATTTCCATGTTCGTACAGGTGGCGGTGTAGATATTTCCATGTTTATACAGATAGCAGTGTAGTTATTTCCATGTTTATAGAGATAGCAATGTAGATTTTCCATTGATATACAGATAGCTGTGTAGATATTTGCATGGTCATACAGATAGCGGTGTAGATATTTCCATGTTCATACAGATAGAGGAGTAGATATTTCCATGTTCATTCAGATAGCGGCGTAGATATTTCCATGTTCATACAGATAACGGTGTAGATATTTCCATGTTCATACAGATAGCGGTGTAGATATTTCCATGTTCATACAGATAGCGGTGTAGATATTTCCAAGTTCATACAGATAGCGGTGTAGATATTTACATGTTCATACAGATGGCGTTGTAGATATTTCCATGTTCGTACAGATGGCGGTGTAGATATTTCCATGTTCATAGAGATGGCGGTGTAGATATTTCCATGTTCGTACGGATGGCAATGTAGACATTTCCATGTTCATACAGGTGGTGGTGTAGATATTTCCATGTTCATACAGATAGCAGTGTAGTTATTTCCATGTTTATAGAGATTGCAGTGTAGATATTTCCATGGATATACAGATAGTTGTGTAGATATTTACATGTTCATACAAATGGCGGTGTGGATATTTCCATGTTCGTACAGGTGGCGGTGTAGATATTTCCATGTTTAAACAGATAGCAGTGTAGTTATTTCCATGCTTATAGATATAGCAGTGTAGATATTTCCATTGATATACAGATAGCTGTGTAGGTATTTGCATGTTCATACAGATAGCGGTGTAGATATTTCCATGTTCGTACAGACATCGGTGTAGATATTTCCAAGTTCATACAGATAGCGGTTTAGATATTTCCATGTTCATACAGATAACGGTGTAGATATTTCCATGTTCATACAGATATCCTTGTAGATATTTCCATGTTCATACAGTGAGCGGTGTAGATATTTCCATATTCATACAGATGGCGGTGTAGATATTTACATGTTCATACAGATGGCGGTGTAGATATTTCCATGTTCGTACAGATGGCGGTGTAGATATTTCCATGCTCATAGAGATGGCGGTGTAGATATTTCCATGTTTATGCAGATAGCGGTATAGGTATTTCCATGTTTATGCAGATGGTGGTGAAGATATTTCCATGTTTATACAGATAGCGGTGTAGATATTTCCATGTTTATACAGACAGCAGTGTAGATATTTCCATGTTTATAGAGATAGTGGTGTAGATAATTTCAATTTTATACAGAGAGCAGTGTAGATATTTCCAAGTTCATACAGATAGCGGTGTAGATATTTCCACCTTTATAGAGATGGCGGTGTAGATATTTCCATGTTCATACAGATGGCGGTGTAGATATTTCCATGTTTATAGAGATGGCGGGGTAGATATTTTCATGTTTACACAGATGGCGGTGTAGATATTTCCATGTTTACACAGATAGCGGTGTAGACATTTCCATGTTTACACAGATAGCGGTGTGGATATTTTCATGTTTATGCAGATAGCGGTGTAGATATTTCCATGTTTATACAGATAGCGGTGCGGATATTTCCATGTTTATACAGATAGTTGGGCAGATATTTCCATGTTTATACAGATAGCGGTGTAGATATTTCCATCTTAATACAGATGGCGGTGTAGATATGTCTATATTCATACAGATGGCGGTGTAGATATTTCCATGTTCATACAGATGGTGGTGTAGATATTTCGAAGTTTATAGAGATAGCGCTGTAGTTATTTACGTATTTATAGAGAAATCTGTGTAGATATTTCAATGTATATGCAGATACCTGTGTAGATATTTCGATGTTCATGCAGATAGCGGTGTATATATTTCCATGTTCATCCAGATGCCGGTGTAGATATATCCATGTTCATACAGATGGCGGTTAAGATATTTCCATGTTCATACAGATGGCGGTGTAGATATTTCCATGTTCATACAAATGGCGGTGTAGATATTTCCATGTTCATAGAGATGGTGGTGTAGATATTTCCATGTTCATACAAATGGCGGTGTAGATATTTACATGTTCATAGAGATGGCGTTGTAGATATTTCCATGTTTATACAGATAGCAGTGTAGTTATTTCCATGTTTATAGAGATAGCAGTGTAGATATTTCCATTGATATACAGATAGCTGTGTAGATATTTGCATGTTCATACAGATAGCGGTGTAGATATTTCCATGTTCATACTGATAGCGGTGTAGATATTTATATGTTCATACAGTTAGCGGTGTAGATATTTCCATGTTCATACAGACGGCGGTGTATATATTTCCATGTTCGTACGGATGGCAGTGTAGATATTTCCATGTTCGTACAGGTGGCGGTGTAGATATTTCCATGTTTTTATAGATAGCAGTGTAGTTATTTCCATGTTTATAGAGATAGCAATGTAGATATTTCCGTTGATATACATATAGCTGTGTAGATATTTGCATGTTCATACTGATAGCGGTGTAGATATTTCCATGTTCGTACAGATAGCGGTGTAGATATTTCCATGTTCATACAGATAGCGGTGTAGATATTTCCATGTTCATACAGATAACGGTGTAGACATTTCCATGTTCATACAGATAGCGGTGTAGATATTTCCATGTTCATACAGTTAGCGGTGTAGATATTTCCATGTTCATACAGATGGCGGTGTAGATATTTACATGTTCATACAGATGGCGGTGAAGATATTTCCATGTTCGTAGAGATGGCGGTGTAGATATTTCCATGTTCATAGATATGGCAGTGTAGATATTTCCACGTTTATGCAGATAGTGGTATACACATTTCCATGTTTATACAGATGGTGGTGTAGATATTTCCATGTTTATAGAGATGGCTGTCTAGATATTTCCATGTTTATAGAGATAGTGGTGTAGTTATTTCCAAGTTTATTGAGACAGCATTGTAGATATTTCCATGTTTATACAGATAGCGGTGAAGATATTTCCATGTTTATACAGATAGCGGTGTAGATATTTCCATGTTTATACAGATAGCAGTGTAGATATTTCCATGTTTATAGAGATACCAGTGTGGATATTTCCATTGATATACAGATAGCTGTGTAGATATTTGCATGTTCATACAGATAGCGGTGTAGATATTTCCATGTTCATACAGAGAGCGGTGTAGAGATTTCCATGTTCATACAGATAGCGGTGTAGATATTTCCATGTTCATACAGATAGCGGTGTAGATATTTCCATGTTCATACCAATAGCGGTGTAGACATTTCCATGTTCATACAGTTAGCGGTGTAGATATTTCCATGTTCATACAGATGGCGGTGTAGATATTTACATGTTCATACAGATGGCGGTGTAGATATTTCCATGTTCGTACGGATGGCAGTGTAGATATTTCCATGTTCATACAGGTGGCGGTGTAGATATTTCCATGTTTATACAGATAGCAGTGTAGTTATATCCATGTTTATAGAGATAGCAGTGTATACGTTTCCACTGATATACAGATAGCTGTGTAGATATTTGCATGGTCACACAGATAGCGGTGTAGATATTTCCATGTTCGTGCAGATAGCGGTGTAGATATTTCCATGTTCACACAGATAGCGGTGTAGATATTTCCATGTTCATACAGATAACGGTGTAGATATTTCCATGTTCATACACATAGCGGTGTAGATATTTCCATGTTCATACAGTTAGCGGTGTAGATATTTCCATGTTCATACAGATGGCGGTGTAGATATTTACATGTTCATACAGATGGCGGTATAGATATTTCCATGTTCGTACAGATGGCGGTGTAGGTATTTCCATGTTCATAGAGATGGCGGTGTAGATATTTCCATGTTTATGCAGATAGCGGTATAGATATTTCCATGTTTATACAGATGGTGGTGTAGATATTTCCATGTTTATAGAGATGGCGGTCTAGATATTTCCATGTTTACAGAGATAGTGGTGTAGTTATTTCCAAGTTTATAGAGACAATGTTGTAGATATTTCCATGTTTATACAGATAGCGGTGAAGATATTTCCATGTTTATACAGATAGCGGTGTAGATATTTCCATGTTTATACAGATAGCAGTGTAGATATTTCCATGTTTATAGAGATAGTGGTGTAGATAATTTCAATTTTATACAGAGAGCAGTGTAGATATTTCCATCTTCATACAGATAGTGGTGTAGATATTTCCACGTTTATAGAGATGGCGGTGTAGATATTTCCATGTTCATACAGAGGACGGTGTAGATATTTCCATGTTTATAGGGATGGCGGTGTAGATATTTTCATGTTTAGACAGATGGCGGTGTAGATATTTCCATGTTTAAACAGATAGCGGTGTAGACATTTCCATGTTTACACAGATAGCGGTGTGGATATTTCCATGTTTATGCAGATAGCAGTGTAGATATTTCCATGTTTATACGTATAGCGGTGTGGATATTTCCATGTTTTTTCAGATAGCGGTGCGGATATATCCATGTTTATTCGGATACTTGGGCAGATATTTCCATGTTTCTACAGATAGCGGTGTAGATATTTCCATCTTAATACAGATGGCGGTGTAGATATGTCCATGTTTGTACAGATGGCGGTGTAGATATTTCCATGTTCATACTGATGCCGGTGTACATATATCCATGTTCATACAGATGGCGGTGAAGATATTTCCATGTTCATACAGATGGTGGTGTAGGTATTTCCATGTTCATACAAATGGCGGTGTAGATATTTCCATGTTCATAGAGATGGCGGTGTAGATATTTCCATGTTCATACAAATGGCGGTGTAGATATTTCCATGTTCATAGAGATGGCGGTGTAGATATTTCCATATTTATAGAGATAGCAGTGTAGTTATTTCCATGTTTATAGAGATAGCAGTGTAGATATTTCCATTGATATACAGATAGCTGTGTAGATATTTGCATGTTCATAGAGATAGCGGTGTAGATATTTCCATGTTCATACAGATAGCGGTGTAGATATTTCCATGTTCATACAGTTAACGGTGTAGATATTTCCATGTTCATACAGATAGCGGTGTAGATATTTCCATGTTCATACAGATAGCGGTGTAGATATTTCCATGTTCATACAGTTAGCTGTGTGGATATTTCCATGTTCATACAGTTGGCGGTGTAGATATTTACATGTTCATACAGATGGCGGTGTAGATATTTCCATCTTCGTACAGATAGCGGTGTAGATATTTCCATGTTCATACAGATAGCGGCATAGATATTTCCATGTTCATACCAATAGCGGTGTAGACATTTCCATGTTCATACATTTAGCGGTGTAGATATTTCCATGTTCATACAGATGGCGGTGAAGATATTTCCATTTTCATACAGATGGCGGTGTAGATATTTCCATGTTCATACTGGTGGCGGTGTACATATTTCCATGTTTATACAGATAGCAGTGTAGTTATTTCCATGTTAATAGAGATAGCTGTGTAGATATTTCCATTGATATACAGATAGCTGTGTAGATATTTGCATGTTCATACAGATAGCGGTGTAGATATTTCCATGTTCGTACAGATAGCGGTGTAGATATTTCCATGTTTATACAGATAGCGGTGCGGATATTTCCATGTTTATACAGATAGTTGGGCAGATATTTCCATGTTTATACAGATAGCGGTGTAGATATTTCCATCTTAATACAGATGGCGGTGTAGATATGTCCATGTTTGTACAGATGGTGGTGTAGATATTTCCATGTTCATACAGATGGCGGTGTAGATATTTCGAAGTTTATAGAGATAGCGCTGTAGTTATTTCCATATTTATAGAGAAATCTGTGTAGATATTTCCACGTTCATTCAGATAGCTGTGTAGATATTTCAATGTTCATGCAGATAGCGGTGTAGATATTTCCATGTTCATCCAGATGCCGGTGTACATATATCCATGTTCATACAGATGGCGGTGAAGATATTTCCATGTTCCTACAGATGGCGGTGTAGGTATTTCCATGTTCATACAAATGGCGGTGTAGACATTTCCATGTTCATAGAGATGGCGGTGTAGTTACTTCCAGGTTCATAGACATGGCGGTGTAGATATTTCCATGTTCATAGAGATGGCGGTGTAGATATTTCCATGTTTATACAGATAGCAGTGTAGTTATTTCCATGTTTATAGAGATACCAGTGTGGATATTTCCATTGATATACAGATAGCTGTGTAGATATTTGCATGTTCATACAGATAGCGGTGTAGATAATTCCATGTTCATACAGATAGCGGTGTAGATATTTCCATGTTCATACAGATAGCGGTGTAGATATTTCCATGTTCATACAGATAGCGGTGTAGATATTTCCATGTTCATACAGATAGCGGTGTAGATATTTCCATGTTCATACAGTTAGAGGTGTAGATATTTCCATGTTCATACAGATGGCGGTGTAGATATTTCCATGTTCATACAGATGGCGGTGTAGATATTTCCATGTTTGTAAGGATGGCAGTGTAGATATTTCGATGTTCATACAGGTGGCGGTGTAGATATTTCCATGTTTATACAGATAGCACTGTAGTTATTTCCGTGTTAATAGAGATAGCTGTGTAGTTATTTCCATTGATATACAGATAGCTGTGTAGATATTTACATGTTCATACAGATAGCGGTGTAGATATTTCCATGTTCGTACAGATAGCGCTGTAGATATTTCCATGTTTATACAGATAGTGGTGCGGATATTTCCATGTTTATACAAATAGCGGTGTAGATATTTCCATCTTAATACAGATGGCGGTGTAGATACGTCCATGTTTGTACAGATTGCGGTGCAGATATTTCCATGTTCATACAGATGGCGGTGTAGATATTTCGAAGTTTATAGAGATAGCGCTGTAGTTATTTCCATATTTGTAGAGAAATCTGTGTAGATATTTCCACGTATATTCTGATAGCTGTGTAGATATTTCCATGTTCATGCAGATAGCGGTGTAGATATTTCCATGTTCATACAGATAACGGTGTAGATATTTCCATGTTCATACAGATAACGGTGTAGATATTTCCATGTTCATACAGATAGCGGTGTAGATATTTCCATGTTCATAAAGATGGCGGTGTAGATATTTACATGTTCATACAGATGGCGGTATAGATATTTCCATGTTCGTACAGATGGCGGTGTAGATATTTCAATGTTCATAGAGATGGCGGTGTAGATATTTCCATGTTTATGCAGATAGTGGTATAGATATTTCCATGTTTATACAGATGGTGGTGTAGATATTTCCATGTTTATAGAGACGGAGGTCTAGATATTTCCATGTTTACAGAGATAGTGGTGTAGTTATTTCCAAGTTTATAGAGACAGCGTTGTAAATATTTCCATGTTTATACAGATAGCTGTGAAGATATTTCCTTGTTTATACAGATAGCGGTGTAGATATTTCCATGTTTATACAGATAGCAGTGTAGATATTTCCATGTTTATAGAGATAGTGGTGTAGATAATTTCAATTTTATACAGAGAGCAGTGTAGATATTTCCAAGTTCATACAGATAGCGGTGTAGATGTTTCCACGTTTATAGAGATGGCAGTGTAGATATTTCCATGTTCATACAGATGGCGGTGTAGATATTTGCATGTTTATAGGGATGGTGATGTAGATATTTTCATGTTTACACAGATGGCGGTGTAGATATTTCCATGTTTAAACAGATAGCGGTGTAGACATTTCCATGTTTACACAGATAGCGGTGTGGATATTTCCATGTTTATGCAGATAGCAGTGTAGATATTTCCATGTTTATACAGATAGCGGTGCGGATATTTCCATGTTTATACAGATAGTTGGGCAGATATTTCCATGTTTATACAAATAGCGGTGTAGATATTTGCATCTTAATACAGATGGCGGTGTAGATATGTCCATGTTTGTACAGATGGCGGTGTAGATATTTCCATGTTCATACAGATGGCGGTGTAGATATTTCGAAGTTTATAGAGATAGCGCTGTAGTTATTTCCATATTTATAGAGAAATCTGTGTAGATATTTCCATGTATATTCAGATAGCTGTGTAGATATTTCCATGTTCATGCAGATAGCGGTGTAGATATTTCCATGTTCATCCAGATGCCGGTGTACATATATCCATGTACATACAGATGGCGGTGAAGATATTTCCATGTTCATACAGATGGTGGTGTAGATATTTCCATGTTCATACAAATGGCGGTGTAGATATTTCCATCTTCGTAGAAATGGCAGTGTAGATAATTCCATGTTCACACAAATGGCGGTGTAGATATTTCCATGTTCATAGAGATGGCGGTGTAGATATTTCCATATTTATACAGATAGCAGTGTAGTTGTTTCCATGTTTATAGGGATAGCAGTGTAGATATTTTCATTGATATACAGATAGCTGTGTAGATATTTGCATGTTCATACAGATAGCGGTGTAGATATTTCCATGTTCATACACATAGCCGTGTAGATATTTGCATGTTCATACAGATAGCGGTGTAGATATTTCCATGTTCATACAGATAGCGGTGTAGATATTTCCATTTTCATACAGATGGCGGTGTAGATATTTCCATGTTCATACAGTTAGCGGTGTAGATATTTCCATGTTCGTACAGATGGCGGTGTAGATATTTACATGTTCATACAGAAGACGGTGTAGATATTTCCATGTTTATAGGGATGGCGGTGTAGATATTTTCATGTTTACACAGAAGGCGGTGTAGATATTTCCATGTTTACACGGATAGCGGTGTAGACATTTCCATGTTTACACAGATAGCGGTGTGGATATTTCCAGGTTTATGCAGATAGCAGTGTAGATATTTCCATATTTATACAGATAGTCGTGCGGATATTTCCATGTTTATTCAGATAGCGGTGCGGACATTTCCATGTTTATACAGATAGTTGGGCAGATATTTCCATGTTTATACAGATAGCGGTGTAGATATATCCATCTTAATACAGATGGCGGTGTAGATATGTCCATGTTCGTACAGATAGCGGTGTAGATATTTCCATGTTCATACAGATGGCGGTGTAGATATTTCGAAGTTTATAGAGATAGCGCTGTAGTTATTTCCATATTTATAGAGAAATCGGTGTAGATATTTCCATGTATATACAGATAGCTGTGTAGATATTTCCATGTTCATGCAGATAGCTGTGTAGATATTTCCATGTTCATCCAGATGCCGGTGTACATATATCCATGTTCATACAGATGGCGGTGAAGATATTTCCATGTTCATACAGATGGCGGTGTAGGTATTTCCATGTTCATACAAATGGCGGTGTAGATATTTCCATGTTCATAGAGATGGTGGTGTAGATATTTCCAGGTTCATACAAATGGCGGTGTAGATATTTCCATGTTCATAGAGATGGCGGTGTAGATATTTCCATGTTAATACAGATAGCAGTGTAGTTATATCCATGTTTATAGAGATAGCAGTGTGGATATTTCCATTGATATACAGATAGCTGTGTAGATATTTGCATGTTCATACAGATAGCGGTTTAGATATTTCCATGTTCATACAGATAACGGTGTAGATATTTCCATGTTCATACAGATATCCTTGTAGATATTTCCATGTTCATACAGTGAGCGGTGTAGATATTTCCATATTCATACAGATGGCGGTGTAGATATTTACATGTTCATACAGATGGCGGTGTAGATATTTCCATGTTCGTACAGATGGCGGTGTAGATATTTCCATGCTCATAGAGATGGCGGTGTAGATATTTCCATGTTTATGCAGATAGCGGTATAGATATTTCCATGTTTATACAGATGGTGGTGTAGATATTTCCATGTTTATAGAGATGGAGGACTAGATATTTCCATGTTTACAGAGATAGTGGTGTAGTTATTTCCAAGTTTATAGACACAGCGTTGTAAATATTTCCATGTTTATACAGATAGCTGTGAAGATATTTCCTTGTTTATACAGATAGCGGTGTAGATATTTCCATGTTCATACAGATAGCGGTGTAGATATTTCCAGGTTCATAGAGATGGCGGTGTAGATATTTCCATGTTTATACAGATGGCAGTGTAGTTATTTCCATGTTTATAGAGATAACAGTGTGGATATTTCCATTGATATACAGATAGCTGTGTAGATATTTGCATGTTCATACAGATATCGGTGTAGATATTTCCATGTTCATACAGATAGCGGTGTAGGTATTTCCATGTTCATACAGATAGCAGTGTAGATATTTCCTTGTTCATACAGATAGCGGTGTAGATATTTCCATGTTCATACAGATAGCGGTGTAGATATTTCCATGTTCGTACGGATAACGGTGTAGATATTTCCATGTTCGTACAGATAACGGTGTAGATATTTCCATGTTCATACAGACAGCGGTGTAGATATTTCCATGTTCATACAGTTAGCGGTGTAGATACTTCCATGTTCATACAGATGGCGGTGTAGATATTTACAGTTCATACAGATGGCGGTTTAGATACTTCCATGTTTGTACAGATGGCGGTTTAGATATTTCCATGTTCAGACAGATAGCGGTATAGATATTTCCATGTTTATACAGATAGTGGTGTAGATATTTCCATGTATATAGAGATGGCGGCCTAGATATTTCCATGTTTACAGAGATAGTGGTGTAGTTATTTCCAAGTTTATAGAGACAGCGTTGTAGATATTTCCATGTTTATACAGATAGCGGTGAAGATATTTCCATGTTTATACAGATAGCGGTGTACATATTTCCATGTTTATACAGATAGCAGTGTAGATATTTCCATGTTTATAGAGATAGTGGTGTGGATAATTTCAATTTTATACAGAGAGCAGTGTAGATATTTCCAAGTTCATACAGATAGTGGTGTCGATATTTCCAGGTTCATACAAATGGCGGTGTAGATATTTCCATGTTCGTCCAGATAGCGGTGTAGATATTTCCATGTTCATAAAGATAGTGGTGTAGATATTTCCATGTTCATACAGATAACGGTGTAGATATTTCCATGTTCATACAGATAGCGGTGTAGATATTTCCATGTTCATACAGATGGCGGTGTAGATATTTCCATGTTCATACAGATGGCGGTGTAGATATTTACATGTTCATACAGATGGCGGTGTAGATATTTCCATGTTCGTACGGATGGCAGTGTAGATATTTCCACGTTCATACAGGTGGCGTTTGTAGATATTCCCATGTTTTTACAGATAGCTGTGTAGTTATTTCCATGTTTATAGAGATAGCCATGTAGATATTTCCATTGATATACAGATAGCTGTGTAGATATTTGCATGTTCATACAGATAGCGGTGTAGATATTTCCATGTTCATACAGATAGCGGTGTAGATATTTCCATGTTCATACACATAGCAGTGTAGATATTTCCATGTTTATACAGATAACGGTGTAGATATTTCCAAGTTCATACAGATAGCTGTGTAGATATTTCCATGTTCACACAGATAGCAGTGTAGATATTTCCATGTTCATACAGTTAGCGTTGTAGATATTTACATGTTCATACAGATGGCGGTGTAGATATTTACATGTTCATACAGATGGTGGTGTAGATATTTCCATGTTCGTATGGATGGCAGTGTAGATATTTCCATGTTCGTACAGGTGGCGGTGTAGATATTTCCATGTTTATACAGATAGCAGTGTAGTTATTTCCATGTTTATAGAGATAGCAATGTAGATTTTCCATTGATATACAGATAGCTGTGTAGATATTTGCATGGTCATACAGATAGCGGTGTAGATATTTCCATGTTCATACAGATAGAGGAGTAGATATTTCCATGTTCATTCAGATAGCGGCGTAGATATTTCCATGTTCATACAGATAACGGTGTAGATATTTCCATGTTCATACAGATAGCGGTGTAGATATTTCCATGTTCATACAGATAGCGGTGTAGATATTTCCATGTTCATACAGATAGCGGTGTAGATATTTACATGTTCATACAGATGGCGTTGTAGATATTTCCATGTTCGTACAGATGGCGGTGTAGATATTTCCATGTTCATAGAGATGGCGGTGTAGATATTTCCATGTTCGTACGGATGGCAATGTAGACATTTCCATGTTCATACAGGTGGTGGTGTAGATATTTCCATGTTCATACAGATAGCAGTGTAGTTATTTCCATGTTTATAGAGATTGCAGTGTAGATATTTCCATGGATATACAGATAGTTGTGTAGATATTTACATGTTCATACAAATGGCGGTGTGGATATTTCCATGTTCGTACAGGTGGCGGTGTAGATATTTCCATGTTTAAACAGATAGCAGTGTAGTTATTTCCATGCTTATAGATATAGCAGTGTAGATATTTCCATTGATATACAGATAGCTGTGTAGGTATTTGCATGTTCATACAGATAGCGGTGTAGATATTTCCATGTTCGTACAGACATCGGTGTAGATATTTCCAAGTTCATACAGATAGCGGTTTAGATATTTCCATGTTCATACAGATAACGGTGTAGATATTTCCATGTTCATACAGATATCCTTGTAGATATTTCCATGTTCATACAGTGAGCGGTGTAGATATTTCCATATTCATACAGATGGCGGTGTAGATATTTACATGTTCATACAGATGGCGGTGTAGATATTTCCATGTTCGTACAGATGGCGGTGTAGATATTTCCATGCTCATAGAGATGGCGGTGTAGATATTTCCATGTTTATGCAGATAGCGGTATAGGTATTTCCATGTTTATGCAGATGGTGGTGAAGATATTTCCATGTTTATACAGATAGCGGTGTAGATATTTCCATGTTTATACAGACAGCAGTGTAGATATTTCCATGTTTATAGAGATAGTGGTGTAGATAATTTCAATTTTATACAGAGAGCAGTGTAGATATTTCCAAGTTCATACAGATAGCGGTGTAGATATTTCCACCTTTATAGAGATGGCGGTGTAGATATTTCCATGTTCATACAGATGGCGGTGTAGATATTTCCATGTTTATAGAGATGGCGGGGTAGATATTTTCATGTTTACACAGATGGCGGTGTAGATATTTCCATGTTTACACAGATAGCGGTGTAGACATTTCCATGTTTACACAGATAGCGGTGTGGATATTTTCATGTTTATGCAGATAGCGGTGTAGATATTTCCATGTTTATACAGATAGCGGTGCGGATATTTCCATGTTTATACAGATAGTTGGGCAGATATTTCCATGTTTATACAGATAGCGGTGTAGATATTTCCATCTTAATACAGATGGCGGTGTAGATATGTCTATATTCATACAGATGGCGGTGTAGATATTTCCATGTTCATACAGATGGTGGTGTAGATATTTCGAAGTTTATAGAGATAGCGCTGTAGTTATTTACGTATTTATAGAGAAATCTGTGTAGATATTTCAATGTATATGCAGATACCTGTGTAGATATTTCCATGTTCATGCAGATAGCGGTGTATATATTTCCATGTTCATCCAGATGCCGGTGTAGATATATCCATGTTCATACAGATGGCGGTTAAGATATTTCCATGTTCATGCAGATGGCGGTGTAGATATTTCCATGTTCATACAAATGGCGGTGTAGATATTTCCATGTTCATAGAGATGGTGGTGTAGATATTTCCATGTTCATACAAATGGCGGTGTAGATATTTACATGTTCATAGAGATGGCGTTGTAGATATTTCCATGTTTATACAGATAGCAGTGTAGTTATTTCCATGTTTATAGAGATAGCAGTGTAGGTATTTCCATTGATATACAGATAGCTGTGTAGATATTTGCATGTTCATACAGATAGCGGTGTAGATATTTCCATGTTCATACTGATAGCGGTGTAGATATTTATATGTTCATACAGTTAGCGGTGTAGATATTTCCATGTTCATACAGATGGCGGTGTATATATTTCCATGTTCGTACGGATGGCAGTGTAGATATTTCCATGTTCGTACAGGTGGCGGTGTAGATATTTCCATGTTTTTATAGATAGCAGTGTAGTTATTTCCATGTTTATAGAGATAGCAATGTAGATATTTCCGTTGATATACATATAGCTGTGTAGATATTTGCATGTTCATACTGATAGCGGTGTAGATATTTCCATGTTCGTACAGATAGCGGTGTAGATATTTCCATGTTCATACAGATAGCGGTGTAGATATTTCCATGTTCATACAGATAACGGTGTAGACATTTCCATGTTCATACAGATAGCGGTGTAGATATTTCCATGTTCATACAGTTAGCGGTGTAGATATTTCCATGTTCATACAGATGGCGGTGTAGATATTTCCATGTTCATACAAATGGCGGTGTAGATATTTCCATGTTCATAGAGATGGTGGTGTAGATATTTCCATGTTCATACAAATGGCGGTGTAGATATTTACATGTTCATAGAGATGGCGTTGTAGATATTTCCATGTTCATACAGACAGCGGTGTAGATATTTCCATGTTCATACAGTTAGCGGTGTAGATACTTCCATGTTCATACAGATGGCGGTGTAGATATTTACAGTTCATACAGATGGCGGTTTAGATACTTCCATGTTTGTACAGATGGCGGTTTAGATATTTCCATGTTCAGACAGATAGCGGTATAGATATTTCCATGTTTATACAGATAGTGGTGTAGATATTTCCATGTATATAGAGATGGCGGCCTAGATATTTCCATGTTTACAGAGATAGTGGTGTAGTTATTTCCAAGTTTATAGAGACAGCGTTGTAGATATTTCCATGTTTATACAGATAGCGGTGAAGATATTTCCATGTTTATACAGATAGCGGTGTACATATTTCCATGTTTATACAGATAGCAGTGTAGATATTTCCATGTTTATAGAGATAGTGGTGTGGATAATTTCAATTTTATACAGAGAGCAGTGTAGATATTTCCAAGTTCATACAGATAGTGGTGTCGATATTTCCAGGTTCATACAAATGGCGGTGTAGATATTTCCATGTTCGTCCAGATAGCGGTGTAGATATTTCCATGTTCATAAAGATAGTGGTGTAGATATTTCCATGTTCATACAGATAACGGTGTAGATATTTCCATGTTCATACAGATAGCGGTGTAGATATTTCCATGTTCATACAGATGGCGGTGTAGATATTTCCATGTTCATACAGATGGCGGTGTAGATATTTACATGTTCATACAGATGGCGGTGTAGATATTTCCATGTTCGTACGGATGGCAGTGTAGATATTTCCACGTTCATACAGGTGGCGTTTGTAGATATTCCCATGTTTTTACAGATAGCTGTGTAGTTATTTCCATGTTTATAGAGATAGCCATGTAGATATTTCCATTGATATACAGATAGCTGTGTAGATATTTGCATGTTCATACAGATAGCGGTGTAGATATTTCCATGTTCATACAGATAGCGGTGTAGATATTTCCATGTTCATACACATAGCAGTGTAGATATTTCCATGTTTATACAGATAACGGTGTAGATATTTCCAAGTTCATACAGATAGCTGTGTAGATATTTCCATGTTCACACAGATAGCAGTGTAGATATTTCCATGTTCATACAGTTAGCGTTGTAGATATTTACATGTTCATACAGATGGCGGTGTAGATATTTACATGTTCATACAGATGGTGGTGTAGATATTTCCATGTTCGTATGGATGGCAGTGTAGATATTTCCATGTTCGTACAGGTGGCGGTGTAGATATTTCCATGTTTATACAGATAGCAGTGTAGTTATTTCCATGTTTATAGAGATAGCAATGTAGATTTTCCATTGATATACAGATAGCTGTGTAGATATTTGCATGGTCATACAGATAGCGGTGTAGATATTTCCATGTTCATACAGATAGAGGAGTAGATATTTCCATGTTCATTCAGATAGCGGCGTAGATATTTCCATGTTCATACAGATAACGGTGTAGATATTTCCATGTTCATACAGATAGCGGTGTAGATATTTCCATGTTCATACAGATAGCGGTGTAGATATTTCCATGTTCATACAGATAGCGGTGTAGATATTTACATGTTCATACAGATGGCGTTGTAGATATTTCCATGTTCGTACAGATGGCGGTGTAGATATTTCCATGTTCATAGAGATGGCGGTGTAGATATTTCCATGTTCGTACGGATGGCAATGTAGACATTTCCATGTTCATACAGGTGGTGGTGTAGATATTTCCATGTTCATACAGATAGCAGTGTAGTTATTTCCATGTTTATAGAGATTGCAGTGTAGATATTTCCATGGATATACAGATAGTTGTGTAGATATTTACATGTTCATACAAATGGCGGTGTGGATATTTCCATGTTCGTACAGGTGGCGGTGTAGATATTTCCATGTTTAAACAGATAGCAGTGTAGTTATTTCCATGCTTATAGATATAGCAGTGTAGATATTTCCATTGATATACAGATAGCTGTGTAGGTATTTGCATGTTCATACAGATAGCGGTGTAGATATTTCCATGTTCGTACAGACATCGGTGTAGATATTTCCAAGTTCATACAGATAGCGGTTTAGATATTTCCATGTTCATACAGATAACGGTGTAGATATTTCCATGTTCATACAGATATCCTTGTAGATATTTCCATGTTCATACAGTGAGCGGTGTAGATATTTCCATATTCATACAGATGGCGGTGTAGATATTTACATGTTCATACAGATGGCGGTGTAGATATTTCCATGTTCGTACAGATGGCGGTGTAGATATTTCCATGCTCATAGAGATGGCGGTGTAGATATTTCCATGTTTATGCAGATAGCGGTATAGGTATTTCCATGTTTATGCAGATGGTGGTGAAGATATTTCCATGTTTATACAGATAGCGGTGTAGATATTTCCATGTTTATACAGACAGCAGTGTAGATATTTCCATGTTTATAGAGATAGTGGTGTAGATAATTTCAATTTTATACAGAGAGCAGTGTAGATATTTCCAAGTTCATACAGATAGCGGTGTAGATATTTCCACCTTTATAGAGATGGCGGTGTAGATATTTCCATGTTCATACAGATGGCGGTGTAGATATTTCCATGTTTATAGAGATGGCGGGGTAGATATTTTCATGTTTACACAGATGGCGGTGTAGATATTTCCATGTTTACACAGATAGCGGTGTAGACATTTCCATGTTTACACAGATAGCGGTGTGGATATTTTCATGTTTATGCAGATAGCGGTGTAGATATTTCCATGTTTATACAGATAGCGGTGCGGATATTTCCATGTTTATACAGATAGTTGGGCAGATATTTCCATGTTTATACAGATAGCGGTGTAGATATTTCCATCTTAATACAGATGGCGGTGTAGATATGTCTATATTCATACAGATGGCGGTGTAGATATTTCCATGTTCATACAGATGGTGGTGTAGATATTTCGAAGTTTATAGAGATAGCGCTGTAGTTATTTACGTATTTATAGAGAAATCTGTGTAGATATTTCAATGTATATGCAGATACCTGTGTAGATATTTCCATGTTCATGCAGATAGCGGTGTATATATTTCCATGTTCATCCAGATGCCGGTGTAGATATATCCATGTTCATACAGATGGCGGTTAAGATATTTCCATGTTCATGCAGATGGCGGTGTAGATATTTCCATGTTCATACAAATGGCGGTGTAGATATTTCCATGTTCATAGAGATGGTGGTGTAGATATTTCCATGTTCATACAAATGGCGGTGTAGATATTTACATGTTCATAGAGATGGCGTTGTAGATATTTCCATGTTTATACAGATAGCAGTGTAGTTATTTCCATGTTTATAGAGATAGCAGTGTAGGTATTTCCATTGATATACAGATAGCTGTGTAGATATTTGCATGTTCATACAGATAGCGGTGTAGATATTTCCATGTTCATACTGATAGCGGTGTAGATATTTATATGTTCATACAGTTAGCGGTGTAGATATTTCCATGTTCATACAGATGGCGGTGTATATATTTCCATGTTCGTACGGATGGCAGTGTAGATATTTCCATGTTCGTACAGGTGGCGGTGTAGATATTTCCATGTTTTTATAGATAGCAGTGTAGTTATTTCCATGTTTATAGAGATAGCAATGTAGATATTTCCGTTGATATACATATAGCTGTGTAGATATTTGCATGTTCATACTGATAGCGGTGTAGATATTTCCATGTTCGTACAGATAGCGGTGTAGATATTTCCATGTTCATACAGATAGCGGTGTAGATATTTCCATGTTCATACAGATAACGGTGTAGACATTTCCATGTTCATACAGATAGCGGTGTAGATATTTCCATGTTCATACAGTTAGCGGTGTAGATATTTCCATGTTCATACAGATGGCGGTGTAGATATTTACATGTTCATACAGATGGCGGTGAAGATATTTCCATGTTCGTAGAGATGGCGGTGTAGATATTTCCATGTTCATAGAGATGGCAGTGTAGATATTTCCACGTTTATGCAGATAGTGGTATACACATTTCCATGTTTATACAGATGGTGGTGTAGATATTTCCATGTTTATAGAGATGGCTGTCTAGATATTTCCATGTTTATAGAGATAGTGGTGTAGTTATTTCCAAGTTTATTGAGACAGCATTGTAGATATTTCCATGTTTATACAGATAGCGGTGAAGATATTTCCATGTTTATACAGATAGCGGTGTAGATATTTCCATGTTTATACAGATAGCAGTGTAGATATTTCCATGTTTATAGAGATAGTGGTGTAGATAATTTCAATTTTATACAGATAGCAGTGTAGATATTTCCAAGTTCATACAGATAGCGCTGTAGGTATTTCCACGTTTATAGAGATGGCGGTGTAGATATTTCCATGTTCATACAGGTGGCTGTGTAGATATTTCCATGTTTTTAGAGATGGCGGTGTAGATATTTTCAAGTTTACACAGATGGCGGTGTAGACATTTCCATTTTTACACAGATAGCGGTGTAGACATTTCCATGTTTACACAGATAGCGGTGTGGATATTTCCATGTTTATGCAGATAGCGGTGTAGATATTTCCATGTTCATACAGATAGGGGTGCGGATATTTCCATGTTTATACAGATAGTGGTGCAGATATTTCCATTTTTATACAGATAGCGGTGTAGATATTTCCATCTTAATACAGACGGCGGTGTAGATATGTCCATATTCGTACAGATGGCGGTGCAGATATTTCCATGTTCATACAGTTAGCGGTGTAGATATTTCCATGTTCATACAGAGGGCGGTGTAGATATTTACGTGTTCTTACAGATGGCGGTGTAGGTATTTCCATGTTCGTATGGATGGCAGTGTAGATATTTCCATGTTCATACAGGTGGCGGTGTAGATATTTCCATGTTTATACAGATAGCAGTGTAGTTATTTCCATGTTTATAGAGATAGCAGTGTAGATATTTCCATTGATATACAGATAGCTGTGTAGATATTTGCATGTTCATACAGTAGCGGTGTAGATATTTCCATGTTCATACAGATAGCGGTGTAGATATTTCCATGTTCATACAGATAGCGGTGTAGATATTTCCATGTTCATACAGATAGCGGTGTAGATATTTCCATGTTCATACAGTTAGCGTTGTAGATATTTCCATGTTCATACAGTCAGCGGTGTAGGTATTTCTATGTTCATACAGATGGCATTGTAGATATTTACATATTCATACAGATGGCGGTGTAGATATTTCCATGTTCGTACGGGTGGCAGTGTAGATATTTCCATGTTCATACAGGTGGCGGTGTAGATATTTCCATGTTTATACAGATAGCAGTGTAGTTATTTCCATGTTTATAGAGATAGCAGTGCAGATATTTCCATTGATAAACAGATAGCTGTGTAGATATTTGCATGTTCATACAGATAGCGGTATAGATATTTCCATGTTCATACAGATAGCGGGGTAGATATTTCCATGTTCATACAGATATCCTTGTAGATATTTCCATGTTCATACAGTGAGCGGTGTAGATATTTCCATATTCATACAGATGGCGGTGTAGATATTTACATGTTCATACAGATGGCGGTGTAGATATTTCCATGTTCGTACAGATGGCGGTGTAGATATTTCCATGCTCATAGAGATGGCGGTGTAGATATTTCCATGTTTATGCAGATAGCGGTATAGGTATTTCCATGTTTATGCAGATGGTGGTGAAGATATTTCCATGTTTATACAGATAGCGGTGTAGATATTTCCATGTTTATACAGACAGCAGTGTAGATATTTCCATGTTTATAGAGATAGTGGTGTAGATAATTTCAATTTTATACAGAGAGCAGTGTAGATATTTCCAAGTTCATACAGATAGCGGTGTAGATATTTCCACCTTTATAGAGATGGCGGTGTAGATATTTCCATGTTCATACAGATGGCGGTGTAGATATTTCCATGTTTATAGAGATGGCGGGGTAGATATTTTCATGTTTACACAGATGGCGGTGTAGATATTTCCATGTTTACACAGATAGCGGTGTAGACATTTCCATGTTTACACAGATAGCGGTGTGGATATTTTCATGTTTATGCAGATAGCGGTGTAGATATTTCCATGTTTATACAGATAGCGGTGCGGATATTTCCATGTTTATACAGATAGTTGGGCAGATATTTCCATGTTTATACAGATAGCGGTGTAGATATTTCCATCTTAATACAGATGGCGGTGTAGATATGTCTATATTCATACAGATGGCGGTGTAGATATTTCCATGTTCATACAGATGGTGGTGTAGATATTTCGAAGTTTATAGAGATAGCGCTGTAGTTATTTACGTATTTATAGAGAAATCTGTGTAGATATTTCAATGTATATGCAGATACCTGTGTAGATATTTCCATGTTCATGCAGATAGCGGTGTATATATTTCCATGTTCATCCAGATGCCGGTGTAGATATATCCATGTTCATACAGATGGCGGTTAAGATATTTCCATGTTCATGCAGATGGCGGTGTAGATATTTCCATGTTCATACAAATGGCGGTGTAGATATTTCCATGTTCATAGAGATGGTGGTGTAGATATTTCCATGTTCATACAAATGGCGGTGTAGATATTTACATGTTCATAGAGATGGCGTTGTAGATATTTCCATGTTTATACAGATAGCAGTGTAGTTATTTCCATGTTTATAGAGATAGCAGTGTAGGTATTTCCATTGATATACAGATAGCTGTGTAGATATTTGCATGTTCATACAGATAGCGGTGTAGATATTTCCATGTTCATACTGATAGCGGTGTAGATATTTATATGTTCATACAGTTAGCGGTGTAGATATTTCCATGTTCATACAGATGGCGGTGTATATATTTCCATGTTCGTACGGATGGCAGTGTAGATATTTCCATGTTCGTACAGGTGGCGGTGTAGATATTTCCATGTTTTTATAGATAGCAGTGTAGTTATTTCCATGTTTATAGAGATAGCAATGTAGATATTTCCGTTGATATACATATAGCTGTGTAGATATTTGCATGTTCATACTGATAGCGGTGTAGATATTTCCATGTTCGTACAGATAGCGGTGTAGATATTTCCATGTTCATACAGATAGCGGTGTAGATATTTCCATGTTCATACAGATAACGGTGTAGACATTTCCATGTTCATACAGATAGCGGTGTAGATATTTCCATGTTCATACAGTTAGCGGTGTAGATATTTCCATGTTCATACAGATGGCGGTGTAGATATTTACATGTTCATACAGATGGCGGTGAAGATATTTCCATGTTCGTAGAGATGGCGGTGTAGATATTTCCATGTTCATAGAGATGGCAGTGTAGATATTTCCACGTTTATGCAGATAGTGGTATACACATTTCCATGTTTATACAGATGGTGGTGTAGATATTTCCATGTTTATAGAGATGGCTGTCTAGATATTTCCATGTTTATAGAGATAGTGGTGTAGTTATTTCCAAGTTTATTGAGACAGCATTGTAGATATTTCCATGTTTATACAGATAGCGGTGAAGATATTTCCATGTTTATACAGATAGCGGTGTAGATATTTCCATGTTTATACAGATAGCAGTGTAGATATTTCCATGTTTATAGAGATAGTGGTGTAGATAATTTCAATTTTATACAGATAGCAGTGTAGATATTTCCAAGTTCATACAGATAGCGCTGTAGGTATTTCCACGTTTATAGAGATGGCGGTGTAGATATTTCCATGTTCATACAGGTGGCTGTGTAGATATTTCCATGTTTTTAGAGATGGCGGTGTAGATATTTTCAAGTTTACACAGATGGCGGTGTAGACATTTCCATTTTTACACAGATAGCGGTGTAGACATTTCCATGTTTACACAGATAGCGGTGTGGATATTTCCATGTTTATGCAGATAGCGGTGTAGATATTTCCATGTTCATACAGATAGGGGTGCGGATATTTCCATGTTTATACAGATAGTGGTGCAGATATTTCCATTTTTATACAGATAGCGGTGTAGATATTTCCATCTTAATACAGACGGCGGTGTAGATATGTCCATATTCGTACAGATGGCGGTGCAGATATTTCCATGTTCATACAGTTAGCGGTGTAGATATTTCCATGTTCATACAGAGGGCGGTGTAGATATTTACGTGTTCTTACAGATGGCGGTGTAGGTATTTCCATGTTCGTATGGATGGCAGTGTAGATATTTCCATGTTCATACAGGTGGCGGTGTAGATATTTCCATGTTTATACAGATAGCAGTGTAGTTATTTCCATGTTTATAGAGATAGCAGTGTAGATATTTCCATTGATATACAGATAGCTGTGTAGATATTTGCATGTTCATACAGTAGCGGTGTAGATATTTCCATGTTCATACAGATAGCGGTGTAGATATTTCCATGTTCATACAGATAGCGGTGTAGATATTTCCATGTTCATACAGATAGCGGTGTAGATATTTCCATGTTCATACAGTTAGCGTTGTAGATATTTCCATGTTCATACAGTCAGCGGTGTAGGTATTTCTATGTTCATACAGATGGCATTGTAGATATTTACATATTCATACAGATGGCGGTGTAGATATTTCCATGTTCGTACGGGTGGCAGTGTAGATATTTCCATGTTCATACAGGTGGCGGTGTAGATATTTCCATGTTTATACAGATAGCAGTGTAGTTATTTCCATGTTTATAGAGATAGCAGTGCAGATATTTCCATTGATAAACAGATAGCTGTGTAGATATTTGCATGTTCATACAGATAGCGGTATAGATATTTCCATGTTCATACAGATAGCGGGGTAGATATTTCCATGTTCATACAGATGGCGGTGTAGATATTTACATGTTCATACAGATTGCGGTGTAGATATTTCCATGTTCGTACAGATGGCTGTGTAGGTATTTCCATGTTCATAGAGATGGTGGTGTAGATATTTCCATGTTTATGCAGATAGCGGTGTAGATACTTCCATGTTTATGCAGATTGCAATGTAGATATTTCCATGTTTATAGAGATGGCGGTGTAGATATTTCCGTGTTGATACAGATAGCGGTGTAGATATTTCCATATATATAGTGATAGCGGTGTAGATATTTCCATGTTTATACAGATAGCGGTGTAGATATTTCCATGTTCATACAGATAGTAGTGTAGATATTTCCATGTTCATACAGATGGCGGTGTAGATATTTCCATGTTCCTAGATATGGCGGTGTAGATATTTCCATGTTCATACAGACGGCGGTGTAGATATTTCCATGTTCATACGGATGGCGGTGTAGATATTTCCACGTTTATAGATATGGTGGTGTAGATATTTCCATCTTTATACAGATAGCTGTGTAGATATTTCGATGTTTATACAGATGGCGGTGTTGATATTTCAACCTTTATAGAGATAGCGGTGTAGATATTTCCATGTTCCTTCAGATGGCGCTTTAGATATTTCCATGTTTATAGAGATGGCGGTATAGATATTTCCATGTTTATACAGATGGTGGTGTAGATATTTCCATTTTTATAGAGATGGCGGTGTAGATATTTCCATGTTTGTACAGGTAGCGGTGAAGACATTTCCATATTTATACAGGTAGCGGTGCAGATATATGAATTCATTAAACCTCTTCTTCTTTATAAATTTCCTAGTCTTCGGTATGTCTTTATCAGCAGCATGAAAATTGACCTATACACTCACTGTCCATGAATGATTCTCTGTTAGCCCATTTGCATTGTTATAAAGAAATACCTGAGGCTGGGTGGTTTATAAAGAAATGAGGTTTATTTGGCTCCTTGTTCTGAAGGCTGTACGTGTTGCATAGTTCTGGCACCTTCTTCCAGGGAGGGCCTCAGGAACCTTCCAAGCATGGTGGAAGGTGAAGGGAAACCAGCATATCACATGGTGGGAGAGGAAGCAAGAGAGACAGGGAGGAGGTGTCAGTCTCTTTTAAACAACCAGATATTGCATGAACTCACAGGGTAAGAACTCATTCATTACCAAGAGGACAGCACCAAGCCATTCAGGAGGCATCTGTCTCCAACATTGGGGATCACATTTTAACGTGAGATTTGAAGGGGACAAACATCCAAACTATGTCAGATACCAAAGCTGACAATGCTTAGGATCTTTAGCTGTTCCAGGTCCTGGGAAAAGGGAGAGAGTTAGCTTCCCTCGTTTATGCTGTGCTACTGCATATTATATTAGTAATTATTGTTCTCTAAAGGTTCTTAAAAGCAAATAAACAAATGCAAGGCAAAACATATGATATGCAAGGCAAAACATACGAAATGCAAGGCAAATGCATTAAAAACTTTTGAGTGTTAATGTATAGATTTTATTTTATCTTTTTAATTTCTTTTGCTTAACCAAATAGATTATGTAGTTTTGATTAACTGGCCATGAAATAGCTCTGCCTACATAGAATTTCCCATGAATAATTATTTGTGGAGACTTTTGTGTGTGACCCAAATCCTCCCTCAAAACTGAAGTTTGCCCAGCTATTGGGAGTGTTGGCAAATCATGCCTCTCAGCTGATTCTCTCTAGAATTTATTCTCAGGAGATCTAATTAATAACTTGTCAAGCTGATGTCCATCCTTGGGGACAACTCGTATCTGAAGAATGGCCAGTGAAAGGTATTAAAACTCCATACTCCTGCCTCAATTTAGGGCAACTCTGAAGGGTCACCCCAGCTTCTCAGCTCCCCCTTGAGATTAGCTGAGGTATTTGTTGTGACTGCCTCACATCTCAACTCCCTTTATCCAATTCAGCTTTTTCGCCACAGTTGTTGGTTCCTAGGATTTTACCCAGTTAAATGTTCTCTACACAAATCTCTATCTCAAATCTGCTTTACAGGGAATGTGGCCTCAGACAGGTTTTCATTAGGTTCTGGACATAACTCTCATTAGTCATTGATATGATTCGGCTGTGTCTCTGCCCGAATCTCACCTTGATTGTAATTATCCCCGCATGTCAAGGATGGAGTCAGGTGGAGATAATTGAATCATAGGGGCGGGTTCCCCCTACTGTTCTCCTGGTAGCGAATAAGTCTCACGAGATCTGATGGTTTTCAAATGGGAGTTTCCCTACACAAGCTTTCTTCTCTGCTACCATTTAAGATGTGCCTTTGCTTCTTTTTTGCCTTCTGCCGTGACTGTGAGGCCTCCCCAGCCATGTGGAATTGTGAGTTCATTAAACCTCTTTCCTTTATAAATTACCCAGTCTTGGGTAGGACTTTATTAGCAGCATGAGAACAAACTAGTACAGTCTGTTCTATAAGCCCAAGTCGGATCACAGAGTCCCGCTTTCTGTTTCTTTTTTTTTTCTAGCCCATATTTCTACTAAAACTTGACTCATAAAGACTCAAAACAAAATAATTAAGCATGGCTAATATTTATTTAATATTTTATACGTGTCAGGTACTGTATTTTGTAACTTATCTTTTAATAATCTTTCCAAATCTCTAAAAGGAGAATTCTGCTTTTTTATAGAGAAAATAAGGATGGCTCTGAAAATGTTAGTAGTAGGGGAAGCAGGGTGAGGGACATAGGGGGCACTTTGTGTTATTTGTGCATTTTACCATCAGTCTAAAATCAGGTCAAAATAAAAAAAAATGAGAAGTAGAAGCAGGTTGTTAAGATTTTCAGTGTGACTCTAGAATTTTTTTGTTTGTTGTTTGTTTTGGAGTGTAGTGGTAAGATCTCTGCTCACTGCAACCTCCACTTCCCAGGCTCAAGCAATTCTCCTGCCTCAGTCTCCCAAGTAGCTGGGATTATAGGTGCCTGCCACCACACCCAGCTAATTTTTGTATTTTTTTTTTAGTAGAGATGGGGTTTCAGCATGTTGGCCAGGCCAGTCTCCAACTCCTGACTTCAAGTCATCCGCCCGCCTCAGCCTCCCGAAGTGCTGGGATTATAGGCATGAGCCACCACTCCTGGCCCAAAGTTCATATTTTAACTACTAACCTAAATTATTTTAAAAACAAAAGTCTCCTTGGACTCAAACCAGTTCAGAGTGACATGATCATGTGCCTGTTTTGTGCAGGGTGAAGTGAGATTATTATCTAGGAATTAGCTGAAATGTCTTGTTGTGGGCATAATTATTTCATATAAATTCTAAGCTTCATATTAGCACTTAGATTATAATTATCTAAACAATAGAGAACAATTTCATATAATTTTCAGTGTATCAGGTGAATCAACAGTATACATACAAGCATGCAGATGAATTTCAGTGAATATAGTGGTGACAATGCTCAACAGAATAAGTGTCCCCCACCCCAACCCTGCATCTTGCTCTTTCACTGTCCTAAAGATAGAACAAAATGGTTCAGGCATCCAGCTTGTCCCCTCCACACTTCACACTTTTACTTAATAGCAGCTTATCTTTAACACTTTGTCATCTTTAACATGTTGCTAATTCTTTCTGGTAGATCCCAGGACTGAGGATGAGGAAGAATGATTTTATTTAAATAAAGTTGCTTAATTAAAAAACAATTTTTTTAGTTTTAAAATATTTTCATTATTTTATAAAATGTTTGTGGGTACAAAGGAGGTTTATATATTTGTGGGGTACATGAGATGTTTTAATACAGGCATGCAGTGTGAAATAATCACATCATGAGGAATGGGCTTTCCATCCCCTCAAGCATTTATCCTCTGAGTTAAAAACTATTCAATTGGCTGGGCGCGGTGGCTCACGCCTGTAGTCCCAGCTCTTTGGGAGGCCGAGGTGGGCGGATCGCCTGAGGTCAGGAGTTTGAGACCAGCCTGGCCAACATGATGAAACCCCATCTCTACTAAAAATACAAAAATTAGCCAGGTGTGGTGGCGAGTGCCTGTCATCCCAGCTACTCGGGAGGCTGAGACAGGAGAATCATTTGAACCTGGGAGGTGGAGGTTACAGTGAGCCGAGATCATGCCATTGTACTCCAGCCTGAGTGACAAGAGTGAAACTCCATGTCAAAAACAAACAAAAATCAATTACATTCTTTAAGTTATTAAAATTAAACATTGTAAATGATTTTTTTTCCCAAAGTTTTTTCAAAGAAAAAAAAAAGTAGAAACAAAGACACTTTCTACTGATTTCCAGCATGGTGACTCTGTATTTCTAGCATGTGTTAAGGTGAAAAATTGATTTTATGTTTAATACAAAACATAGCATAATGTAATGAAAAGCAAGATTGTAATGATAAAGGAAAATAACACTAGTGCTAATTTTTTTTCAATTTGAAGCATTGGATTAAAATGAATTAGGTTATATTCCAACATGTTTATATTGAATTTCTTTTTTCTCCAATTGGTTTCTTTTTATTAATGGGGGAGTGTTGCATTTGTATAAGGTTTCCCTATTATATTCAATTGTTTTGAGATGCTTTTAATATGAAGTTTTTATGTTTTCTTTTTGATGTATACATGTTATGCTTTTATGCTGAATTTGATAATTGGTGCTGTATGTGCAAAGCAAATGTAATTTCCCAGCTTTTATTTTTTAAAGCCCTGGGAAGCAACATAATAAAGTAGAAATAGTATCAAGACAAGAGTTAGAATACCTGGATTCTAAAATTTAAATTAAATTAGGATCTAGTGACATTATAGGTGTTCCTTGATCTTCTGATGACCCGATTCCTCAAAAGAAAAATAAAATAATCTATAAATTGTTTCTAATTCTAAAACTCTATCAATCCTATTTTTAAAATTGTAATTAGTTGAACTCTGTAAGGTCACAAAAATCCCTATTAAGAAACTAAAATAAAATTTTATCATATCTTAAAAATACTCTGATCTTTTTTTATATGCTGACATGAATTCTAATTATTTTTGAGCCCCTAAAAAATATTTAAGATCACAGTTTATGTTTTATTATTGACTTTCAGATAATTAACATTTTACTGATAGATATGAACAAATCTACTCTAACAGAGATAGTCATTAGTTTATTTATCTCTTTTCAGTATCAATAAAAAGTATCGATTTACCAATAACAATGAATTAATTGCCTGAAATAAATGAAACGTAAGCAGCAAAAGTGAACCTTTTAGTATAACTCTTCTTGTAAACATTGACTTAGTTCAAAGGGAGCTTATCTTTAAAAAAAAAGCGCTAATTCATGTCTATTGGTATAGATATAATCTTTTGTTCCTTGAAAATAGATCCTACTATACTCCAGACACTATGCCACTTGGTGCAGATATTAACACAAATAGCAGGTGATCATTGTCCTCATGGAGTTTATTTTAAAGAGAACAAAGTGAGACAAAGGCACACAAGCAAAGAACTACAATACAAAGGGGATGGCATCTGACTCAGCATGGAGGTGTCACGGAAGGTGTTGTTTTGCTTAGGTTTTGAAGTGTGGGTAGGAGATGGCCCATGTTGAGAGTGGGAACTGGGAATTAAAAAGATGAGGAGGTCTCTGCAAATCTACATGGATGGGAAGTAGCATGCTGATGTGGGAAACAACTAAAAAGTTCCAGAATGCATGGTTTATAAAGCGTGAGTCAGAGAGGGCTAGACCAGTAGCCAGATCAAGGATATCTCAGATGTTATAGTCATGAATTAGTGCATTGACCTGCAGGCCATGGGAGTCACTGAAGGTTTCAGTCAGGTAAGTGAGCTGATCAGAACAGTCCTTTAGATAGGCCGCTCTTTTGGCTGTAAGGGGGACACGTTTGAAGTAGGGCTATAGCTTAAAATATACAGACACTTCCTCTTGTCTACAGCCCTGCTGGCATCTGTTGTATTTTGACTTTTTAATAATAGCCATTCCAACCGGTATGAAATGGTATCTCATTGTGTTTTGATTTGCAATTTTCTGATGATTAGTGATTCTAATCATTTTTTTTTTGTATTTGGCCATTTGTATGTGCTCTTTTGAGATGAGTTTGTTCATGTCCTTTGCCCATTTTTTAATTGGGTTATTTTTTTTCTAATTGATTTAAGTTCCCTGTAGATTCTGGATACTAAAAAACAAACAAAAACCAGAAGTAAATAAATTCTCAGGACACACACACCCACACCCACACCCATAGAGAGAGAGAGAGAGAGAGAGCGCCTAGGTAAGAGGCCACCAACCACCAGGGTCTAAACTGGGAACACTTTCTAGTACAGAATGAATGGAAAGGATTCATGAAATATCTAGAAAGTAACGTTAATGAGATTTACATGTATGGAGTGAATGAGGAGAAACAGGGATCATTCAGGATTCTGGTAGGGATAACAGGGGGAGCCATTAGTTGAAATTTTGAAGTGGGAGAAGGAGAGGCAGTTTTAGGGAGAAAGATGAGTTGTTTTTTAGGTATTTCAAACCCTTGAAGCTTCTATGGGACATCGAAGTGGAAATAACAGTCTGTGGGTTGGGACAATAAAGAAAGAAATTGGTTGAAGACTAGGGGAAGAGTATAGAGCAAAGAAATATTTAAGATAATAAACATAGAGAGATAGCTGAAAATGTGGGACTGGATTACAAAGGAAGAGTGATTTAGTTATGAAGCCCAAGGGCTGACAGGAATGGGTGACTACTCGAGGAGTTCATATGCATCTGTTATTGTATGAATAAAAAAATTATCTGTTCCTTCCTAAAGATATCTTCAACCTGTTTTTGGATACATATGGGCACTGCTTTTCATTCTCTTAGCCCCATTTCTTATTTTAGCCTCTGCTGTAGCAATCAGTTCTGCACAGGCTTTGACCCAGGCTTTGACTACTTGGTGCAGGTGTGATATGACACTTACCTGGAATGGCCCACAGTTTGTGGCTGCTCTCACTTAAGCAGGTGGGATGCTCATGTAGGTGTAACCTAGAAGCTTGGTAGAGTTTATGCCCATGGGGCAACCTGTGACCACTCAAAAATAAAGCCCTTTCCTCCTCCCAGATTGAGGAGTCTTGCATTATGTAATAAAACTCCTTAGAAGGCCTATTAGGTTCCAATACAGCATTAGGCAACTTGATAAGGTATCCCATCATCAGCCTTCCTTTCTTCCCTCATTCCTCTGCCTCTCACTCTTTCTTCCTAAGTTAACTTCTTAGATAAAATGCCAACTTTCTATATTTTGTTTCACATCAGGGAAAATAATTGTATATCCCATTTCAAAAGCACATAAAAAGGTTACTGTATAGAAAATTTGTCTTTAATAGATTAAGCTGTAATTTTCCAAATACTTTAAAATTTTATTTCAGATACGTTTTTCATTTTTATAAGCTTCATCTAAAAGCAGAGTTCACCTAAGAATATACCTAAGAGCATATTACATAAAATATATTTTATATTTCAGTAGTTTAGCTAGGATTCTTTCAAAATTGAGAGGATCTACAAATATTTCTAACACATTAGTTTTCAGTCTTAAGGCTGAGTCAAGAACAAAGCTCCTAAACTTTGCATTGGTGATTGAGAACATTTTAAAATTGTTATTTAATTCATTAATTTATTTTTAAAAAATTTTCACATTGTAATCATATAGATTTATAGGATACAATTTGATGTTTCAATGAATATGTATGTTGTCTAATGATCCAATAAGGATATTTAGTGTATTAATTACCTCATGCATTTATCATTTCTTTTTCATAAGAAATATCAAAATCCTTTCTTCTAGATACTTTGTAATATACAATACTTTACTTTTAACTATAGTCACCCTGCTTTGCAAAGAACACTTCAACTTATTCTTCCTATATAATTGTGATTTCATAACTGTTAACCAATCTATCTCCATTTTGCCCTCCCCACTTCTTCCTCGCTGTTTGGTAACCACTATTCTACTCTACTTCTCTATTAACATTTTTTTTTAAGATTCCACATATGAGAGAGATCATGCGGTATTTGCTTTCTGTGTCTGGCTTATTTCACCTAACATTGTATCCTACAGGGTCATCCATGTTGTTGCAACTGGCAGAATTTCATTCTTTTTTTATTGCTGAATAGTATTTCATTGTGTGTGTGTCCATATATATATATTATATATAATAATATGTATAATTATAATTACACATAAAATTATATATAATTATAATTAATTTTATGTATAATTATAATTACACATAAAATTATATATAATTAAATTATAATTATATATAATTATATATATAATAATATATATTATATGTAATATATAATATACATAACGTATATTATATATAATATACATAACGTATATTATATATATTGTACATGATATATATTATATATATTGTACATGATATATATTATATATATTATACATGATATATATTATACATAATATACATGATATATATTATATATAATATACATAATATATATTATATATATATAATTCACTTCTTTGTTTTTAGACACATAGGTTGATTCCATATCTGATTATTAGAAATAGTGCTACAGTAAACATAAGAGTGCAGATATTTTTCAAACACAATGATTTCATTTCCTATGGATATATACCCAGTAGTGGGATTGCTGGGTTATGTGATCGAATAATCGTTTTTTTGTTTTTTTTTTATTTTTTAGCGAACTTCCATAAAGTTTTGCTTAATGGTTGTACTAGTTTACAACTCCATCAACAGTGTGTAAGTGTTCCCTTTTCTCCACTTCCTTGCCAACTCTTGTTATCTTTTACCTTTTTGGTAATAGCCATTCTAATGGGTGAACTGGTATCTCATTGTGGTTTTGATTTGCATTTCCCTGATGGTTAGTGATGTTGAACATGATTTTATTATATATTCGTCTTGACCATTTCTATATTTTCTCTTGTGGCATGTCTTTTAGTTTATTTTGTCCTTTTTTTTTTTTTTGAGAAGGAGTCTTGCTCTGTTGCCCAAGCTGGAGTACAGTGGTGCAATCGGGGCTCACGGCAACCTCCATCTCCCTGGTTCAAGCAATTCTCCTGCCTCAGCCTGCTGAGTAGCCAGGGTTACAGGCACACGCCATCATGTTTGGCTAAATTTTTGTATTTTTAGTAGAGAAATGATTTCACCATATTGGTCAGGCTGGTCTCAAACTCCTGACCTCAGGCAATCCACCTGCCTCAGCCTCCCAGTTTTGCCCATTTTTAAATAAGTTATTTATGTTTTTGCTGTTGAGTTGTTTAAGTTTCTTATATAATCTGGGCATTAACTCCTTAGCAGATGTATAGTTTGCAAATATTGTATCCCATTCTGTAAGTTGTTTTTTCACTCTGTTAAGTTTCCTTTGCTGTGCAAAAGCATTTTAGTTTGATGAAACCCCATTTATCTATTTTTGCTTTTGTTGCCTGTGCTTTTGACGTCTCATTTAAAAAATCCTTGTACAACCCAAAGTTATAGAGAATTTCCCACATGTTATCTTCTAGTAGTTTTTCGTAGTTTTCAATCTTACCTTTAGGTCTTTAATCGCATTTGAGTTGATTTTTGTATAAGGTAAAAGATAGGGGTCTGATTTCATTATCCCACATATAGATATCCAATCTTCTCAGTACCATTTAATGAAGACACTGTCTTTACCCCTGTGTGTGCTCTTGACTCCTTTTTTGAAAATCAGTTGACTTTAGGTATGAGAATTTATTTCTGAGCTGTATATTCTCTTCCATTGGTCTATGTGTTTGCTTTATGGCAGTGCCATGCTGTTTTGCTTACTATGGCTTTGTAGTATATTTTGAAGTCAGGTAGTGTGGTGCCTCCAGCTTTGTTATTTTTGCACAAGATTGCTTTGGTTATTTGGGGTCTTTTCTGGTTTCATACAAATTTTAGGGTATTTTTTTCTATTTCTGTGAAGAATTTCATTGTTATTTTGATAGGGATTGCATTGAATCTGTAGGACATTTTGTTAGTATGGTCATTTCAATAGTATCAATTCTTCCATTCCATGAGTATATAGTGTCCATTTTCTGTGTATCGTAAATTTTTCCATCAGTGTGTTATAGTTTTCATTGAAGAGATCTTTCACGACCTTGATTAAATTTATCTGCAGATTTCTTGGTAGCTATTGTAAATGGAATTCCTTTCTTGATGACTTTTTCAGATAGTTCACTATTAGTGTATAGAAACACCACTGAATTTTCTGTGTTGATTTTGTATACTACAACTTTACTGAATTTATTTATGATTTCTAGTAGTTTTTGGTCAAGTCTTTAGGGTTCTCACTCTATATAAGTATATATAGAAAGAACCCTAAAGAGAGAGAGATCATATATATCTATATGATCATATATATAGATGTATACATATGTATGTGAGATCACATTTTCTACAAACAGAAACAATCTGACTTCCTTCTTTCCAGTTTGGATCCCTCTTATTTATTTCTTTTGTCTAATTGCTCTGGCTCTGACCTCCAGTACTATGCTAAATAGAAGTGGTAGAAGTTGACATCCTTGTCTTCCTCCATATCATAGAGGAAAAGCATTTAACTATTCACCATAAATAAGATGTTAGCTGTGGGTTTGTCACATATGGCCTTTACTGCGTTGAGGTACACTCCTATACCTACTTTCTTGACAGTTTTTATCATAAACGAATGTTGACTTTTGTCAAGTGTTCTTTTTGCATCTGTTGAAATGATCACATGGTTTTTGTTTTTCTTTCTATTGTGGTGGTGTATCATATTTACTGATTTGTGCATGTTAAGCCATCCTTTCATCCCTGGGATGAATCCCACTTGATTATAGTGAATACTCTTTTTAGTGTGCTGTCGAAGTCAGTTCACTTGTATCTTGTTGAGAATTTTTGTATCTATGTTCTTCAGGAATATTGGCCTGTTATTTTCATTTTGTGCGTGTCTTTGTCTGGTTTTAGAATCAGGATATTGCGAGCCGCATAAGATGAGTATGGAAGTATTCCTTCCTCATTACTTTTGTGGAAAAGTTTGTGGAGAATTGGTAGTTATTCTTTAACTGTTTGGTAGAATTCAGCAGTGAAGACATCAGGTCCTGGGTGTTGGTTGTTGTTGTTGTTGTTTTGATGGAAGATGTTTTATTATTGATTCAATTTCCAAACTCATTATTGATGTGTTCAGATGTTATATTTCCTCACAATTTAATCTGGGTAGTTGTATGTGTGCAGAAATTTATTCATTTTATTCTACATTATCAAATTTGTTGGCATATAGTTATGAGTAATGTCTTACAATCCCTTATATTTCTGTGGTGTATCAGTTGTAATGTCTCCTTTTTCATCTTTTATTTATTTGAATTTTCTCTCCTTTTGTCTTAGTTTAGCTAAAGGTTTGTCAGTTTTACCTTTACACTTTGTCTTATTTATCTTTTGAAATATTTTTTAGTGTCTGTTTCCTTTATATCTGCTGTGAGCTTTATTATTTCCTTCCTTCTACCAATTTTGGGTTTAGTTTGTTTTTGATGTTCTAGTTACTTGAAGTGTATAATTTTGCTTTGTGATTTGAAAATCTTTCTTCATTTTTGGTGTAGGCTTTTATTGCTATAAATTTCCCTCTTAGAACTGCTTTTGCTATGTTCCATAGGTTTGGGTATGTTGGATTTTCATTCTTACTTGTCTCAGCGACTTTTGAAATTTTCCTATTAATGTCTTAATGAGACCTATTGATTTCTTGGGTGCATGCTATTTAATTTCCATGTTTTTATAAAATTTCCAAGGGCTTTCCTGTTGTTGATTTCTGGCTTTATATCACTGTAATCAGAAAAGATACTTCATATGATATCTGTCTTCTTAAGTTTGTTAAGACTTATTATGTGTCATAATGTATGATTGGTCCTAGAGAATGTTTGGTGTACAGTTGAGAATAATTTGTATTCTGCAGCTGTTGGATGATGTATTAGTCTGTTTTCATACTGCTGATAAAGACATACCCGAGACTGGGTAATTTACAGAGAAAAAGAGGTTTAGTGGACTCATAGTTCCACGTGGCTGGGGAGGTCTCCCAATCATGATGGAAGGCGAAAGGCACATCTTACATGGTAGCAAACAAAATAGAATTGAGAACCAAGTGAAAGGGTTCCCCCTTATAAAACCATCAGATCTTGTTAGACGTATTCACTACCACAAGAACAGTATGGGGGAAACCGCCCCCATGATTCAATTATCTCCCACTGGTTCCCTCCCACAACATGTATGAATTATGGGAGCTATAATCAAGATGAGATTTCGGTGGGGATATACAGCCAAACCATATCAGGTGAGATCTTCTTTACCTGCTAGGTCCATTTGGTCTATGGTATAGTTTGAGTCTGTCATTTTTTGGTTGATTTTCTCTTCATATAATCTGTCCATTTTTAAAGTGGAGTGTTGAAATTTCCTACTAATATTGTATTGCAGTCAATCTCTACCTTTAAATCTAATATTTGCTTTATATATCTGGTTGTTCTGGTGTTGGGTACATATATAGTTACACCTAAGTAATATATATGTTATGTCCTCTTATTGAATTGGGCCTTTTATCATTTCATTATACAGCGACATTCTTTTTTTATATAGTTTTTTTATTTAAAGCCTTTTAAAATATGACATGACTGTGGCTACTCCTGCTTGCTTTTCATTTGTTTGCATAAAATATATTTTTCCATCTCTTCACTTTCAGTCTATTTATCTTTAATAGTGAGGTAAGTATCATGTAGGCAGCATATAGGTGGGTTTTGCTATCTGAATCCATTCATCCACTTTATATCTTTTAACTAGAGTTTAATCCACTTCTATTGAAGTTTATTATTGATAAATTAGGACTTCCTTCTACCATTTCATTACTTGTTTTTTAGATTACTTGTTCACTTCTTCCTTTCTTATTGTTTATCTCTCTAGTTTGGTGGTTTTCTGTGGTGCTAAGCTTTGTTTCTTTTCCCTTTTTTGGTGTGTGTGTGTGTATCTGCTGTAATTTATTTCTTTCTGGTTAGTGAAACTAACATACAGAGTCCTGTATTTGTAACAGACTATTTTACACTGATAACAACTTAACTTCTGTCACATAAAAATACTCTTGACTTCTCCCCCCACACACACACAATTTATATTTTTGTTACGTTACATTGCATCTTTATGAATGGTAGACTCAATGGAACATAGGATCTATGTCACAACTAAATCAATTATTTAATGGCAGCATTAAAGCAGGCCAAAGAATGTGAAAAACTGGTGTGGGTGTATTTAACTTTTTAAAAACTATGTTTCATAATGTTTTCATTAAAAAGTCTTTATCAGTTTGCTAATGCCTAATTTTTACAACCAGCCACCATAGATTTTACAGGATAAATATATTATTTCAGTGGTAATTGAAGCAGAATTTTTGTTGCTCTTCTTACCCTTAGAGATTGTGTATTATCCTCAGACGTAATTCTTTGATTTTTTTTTCTTTTCATGTTGTTACACATAGTTACCAACAATCAACGTGAGAATAACCTTTGAATATTTTCAAGCATTAAGATTTGTTTATACAGCTGCACAATTAGACAACAAACACTCTTGGGTCTTTACCTCTCAGCATACACCTGATTATTAACTTAAAGGTATGATGGGAAAAGTATCAATTTTTCTTGGTCACCTAGATTTAGAAATATGTAATAACTATAAGCTTGGGTCTGCTTCTTCAGAAGCCTAGGAAGTGGAGTGATGGTTCTCTGAAGAGGCTGGAAACAAAGTATGTGTTTCCAGAAGGCTTAATAGAATATGTTGAGACATAGGCCATTAACACAAAAGTGAAAGAAATGCAAAAAATGTATGAAAGTAAGGATTTGAGAAGGGAAATTTTATTTTTAAGTCTAAGATTCCTATGAATTATATGAAAGTAAATGTCCTATCCTTAAAATTAGCCAAAGGAAGCACTTTACTTATCAATATGATATGACTTTTCATACTCTTATCTAAAGATATCCTAAACTAAGATCCAGTTTTCTAAGAAAAGACTTTTTACTCATGCTTTAAAGCATGCTAGATGATTCCTACCACATCACATAATGTTGTTTACATGTATGATTTAAACTGCATTTATTCTTCAACTCACTGGTTCCTTAGGCTTCTTATCTTTCCTTGCACGCTTAGATAATTTTATGTAAAATTGATTTTTAGAAGTTTAGTTGCTGGGCGTAGTGGCTGTCACCTGTAAACCCAGTACTTTGGGAATTCAAGGCAGGTGGATTGCTTGAGTCTTGGAGTTTGAGGCCTGCCTGGGAAAGATGACAAACCCCATTTGTACAAAAATAAAAATATTAGCTGGATATGGTGGCACATGCCTGTGGTCCCAGCTACTCCAAGGCTGAGGTGGGAGGATGACTTGAGTCCGAGAGGCAGAGGTGTGAGCCAAGATCATGCCCTGCTCTTCAGCCTGGGCAAAGAAGCCAGACCCTGTTTCAAAAAAAAAAAAAAATCTAGTGAGATTTGATTTCTATTTCTATGTGATTCAAAACTAGGAGAGCTTCAAGGCTAATGACTATTAAAAAATGGCCATTGCTACTTGCATTTTCTATGAAGCCAGCATACACAGCAACGTGCAACCTAAAAACCAAGCTATTTAATATGTAGCTTAGATTTCAGGTTTGATTGTCTTTGAGGTTTGATTATTGCAGAGATCAATTGCCAGACCAAATATAGACTAATTCTGTATTTGGTCTTTTTATCATATGAAACATCCCAGCCTTGGGTATAAATTAAGAGCAAGTACGGATGTTTATACCGATAGCGGTGTAGATATTTCCATGTTTATACAGATAGCGGTGTAGATATTTTCATGTCTATACAGATAGCGGTGTGGATGTTTCCATGTTTATACAGATAGTGCTGTAGATATTTCCATGTTTATAGAGATAGCGGTGTAGATATTTCCATGTTTCTACAGATAGCGTGGTAGATATTTCCATGTTTATAGAGACAGCGGTGTAGATATTTCTATATTTATAGAGATAGCGGTGTAGTTATTTCCATGTTTATACAGATAGCGGTGTAGATATTTCCATGTTTATACAGGTAGCAGTGTAGATATTTCCATGTTTGTACAGGTAGCGGTGAAGATATTTCCATATTTATACAGGTAGCGGTGCAGATATGTGAATTCATTAAACCTCTTTTTCTTTATAAATTACCCAGTCTTGGGTATGTCTTTATCAGCAGCATGAAAATTGACTAATACACTCACTGTCCATGAATGATACTCTGTTAGCCCATTTGCATTGTTATAAAGAAATACCTGAGGCTGGGTAATTTATAAAGAAATGAGGTTTATTTGGCTCCTTGTTCTGAAGGCTGTACATGAAGCATAGTACTGGCACCTGCTTCCAGGGAGGGCCTCAGGAACCTTCCAATCATGGTGGAAGGTGAAGGGAAACCAGCATATCACATGGTGAGAGAGGAAGCAAGAGAGACAGGGAGGAGGTGTCAGTCTCTTTTAAACAACCAGATATCGCATGAACTCACAGGGTAAGAACTCATTCATTACCAAGAGGACAGCACCAAGCCATTCAGGAGGCATCTATCTCCAACATTGGGGATCACATTTTAACGTGAGATTTGAAGGGGACAAACATCCAAACTATGTCAGATACCAAAGCTGACAATGCTTAGGATCTTTAGCTGTTCCAGGTTCTGGGAAAAGGGAGAGAGTTATCTTCCCTCGTCTATGCTGTGCTACTCCATATTATATTGGTAATTATTGTTCTCTAAAGGTTCTTAAAAGCAAATAAACAAATGCAAGGCAAAACATTTGAAATGGAAGGCAAAACACAAGAAATGCAAGGCAAATGCATTAAAAACTTTTGAGTGTTAATATATAGATTTTATTTTATCTTTTTAATTTCTTTTGCTTAACCAAATAGATTATGTAGTTTTGATTAACTGGCCATGAAATAGCTCTGCCTACATAGAATTTCCCATGAATAATTGGTTGTGGAGACTTTTGTGTGTGACCCAAATCCTCCCTCAAAACTGAAGTTTGCCCAGCTATTGGGAGTGTTGGCAATTCATGCCTCTCAGCTGATTCTCTCTAGAATTTATTCTCAGGAGATCTAATTAATAACCTGTCAAGCTGATGTCCATCCTTGGGGACAACTCGTATCTGAAGAATGGTCAGTGAAAGGTATTAAAACTCCATACTCCTGCCTCAATTTAGGGCAACTCTGAAGGGTCACCCCAGCTTCTCAGCTCCCCCTTGAGATTAGCTGAGGTATTTGTTGTGACTGCCTCACATCTCAACTCCCTTTATCCAATTCAGCTTTTTCGCCACAGTTGTTGGTTCCTAGGATTTTACCCAGTTAAATGTTCTCTACACAAATCTCTATCTCAAATCTGCTTTACAGGGAATGTGGCCTCAGACAGGTTTTCATTAGGTTCTGGACATAACTCTCATTAGTCATTGATATGATTCGGCTGTGTCTCCGGCCGAATCTCACCTTGATTGTAATTATCCCCGCATGTCAAGGATGGAGTCAGGTGGAGATAATTGAATCATAGGGGCGGGTTCCCCCTACTGTTCTCCTGATAGCGAATAAGTCTCACGAGATCTGATGCTTTTAAAATGGGAGTTTTCCTACACAAGCTTTCTTCTCTGCTACCATTTAAGATGTGCCTTTGCTTCTTTTTTGCCTTCTGCCGTGACTGTGAGGCCTCCCCAGCCATGTGGAATTGTGAGTTCATTAAACCTCTTTCCTTTATAAATTACCCGGTCTTGGGTAGGACTTTATTAGCAGCATGAGAACAAACTAGTACAGTCTGTTCTATAAGCCCAAGTCGGATCACAGAGTCCCGCTTTCTTTTTTTTTTTTCTAGCCCATATTTCTACTAAAACTTGACTCATATAGACTTAAAACAAAATAATTAAGCATGGCTAATATTTATTTAATATTTTATACGTGTCAGGTACTGTATTTTGTAACTTATCTTTTAATAATCTTTCCAAATCTCTAAAAGGAGAATTCTGCTCTTTTATAGAGAAAATAAGGATGGCTCAATCTTTTGATTTTTATTACAAGCTTTATTTTGTATAACATATAATAAACTAAAAATATTGAAAGTTTAGAAACCATCAGCACACAATCGAGGTGATGGAAATATACTTCACCTCCAGTTTCCTGATGCCTCTTTATAATACATTTCTCTGGCCCCTATTTCCTGGCCCTTAAAAACCACCAAACTGCTTTCTGTCACTGGACAGTAATTTATACAGTCAAAAAATGTATATAAATACAATTTTACACTATGCACTTTTTTGTCTGACATTTTATGTTTTTTTCTCTGCATGTTTTACCTCTAGAGTCTGCCTTGTTTCACTTAGTATAATTATTTTGAGATTCATTCATGTTATAGTATGTATCCATAATTAATTCGGATAAAGCAAGTTAATTCATTAATGTATTGATTGATATTTAGACTGTTTCTAGTTTGGGCTATTATGAATACATGTGCTATGAACATTTGTGTTGATATCATTATATGAACACCTACTTTTATCTCTCTTGGGTAAATACCCAGGAGTGCAATGGCTGAGTCTTACGGCAGAAGTATGTTTAACATTTTAAGGGACTCTTGAACTGTTTTTCAAAGGTTACACATTTTTGTATTCCCATCAGCAGTGTATGAGAGTTTCAGCTTCTCCACATCCAAGCCAGTGCTTGGCTATTATCAGTCATGCTAATCTTAGCTATTTAAAAATAGATAGTGGCGTCTCATTTTGGTTTTAATTTGCATTGCCCTAAGCATTAATTATGTTGAGCATATGTGCTTATTTACCAAACAAATGTCTACTTTGAAATGTCTGTTCCAGTCTTTCACCCAAGTTTTAAATGGGGTTGTTTGTTTTTCATTATTAAATTTTGAGCTTTTAAAACATATTTTTGATGCAAGCCCTTTATCAGATATATGAGTTGCAAATATTTTCTCCCAGCCTGCAGCTTGTCTTTTCAGTCTCTTAATAGATTCTTTTGAAGAGCAGATTCTTTTTTTTAAATTTGATGAGTTTTTCTTATCAATATATTATTATATAAATCATGCTGTGGGGTCATATCAAAGAAAGCTTTGCCTGACTCAAAGTCCCAAATGTTTTCACATCTTCCCTCTCCTCTCCTTTGGGAACTGAGATTACACGTAAATTCAGTTACTTGAAATGTACTGTCTACTATTGCTCTGTTCATGTTTTTTAAAAATTTATTTTCTCTCTATATTTTATTTTGAGAGGTGTCTATCTTTTCTTCTTTAATGACTAATGTGCTATCAGCCTACCATGTAGCTGGGACTACAGCCGCATGCTACTATGTCCCGCTAATTTTTGTATTTTTAGTAGAGATGGGATTTCACCATATTGGTCAGGCTGGTCCTGAACTCCTGACTTCGTGATCCACCTGCCTCGGCCTCGCAAAATGCTGAGATTACAGGCGTGAGCCACTGCGCCCAGCCTCCTTTAGTGTATCTTGCATGTCTCTATTTTAGAACATATAGAATACTGTTTCAATACGCATTTTAATGTTCTTAACTGATAACTCTGGCACCTTGATTTACTCTGGATCAGTTCTGACTCAGTGATTTTTCTCCTTATTATGAGCCACGTTCTTCTGTCTTTTGTTGTTACTGTTGCGTCTCTGCTAAACTGTGTCTGGATGTCAGATACGGTGACTTTTATCTTATTGAGTGCTGGAAGTATATATAAATATTCTTGATCTTTGTATTGGTATGTATTTAAGTTTAGTTGGAAAGAGTTTGACTCTTTTTGGTCTTGCTTTAAAAATTCATTAGGTGGGATCAGACCAGTTCTCATTTTAGAGCTAATCACTCCCAACTAGTGAGGCAAGATCCTTCTGGGTATCCCTGGGAATCTTGAGGTGTTTCTGGGTTGGCTGATAAAATAAGCACTATTACTGGACCTTGGTGAGCATGTGTACTGCTACTTTTCATCTTATCTGTGTGTTGTTTCCCCAACCGTAGGTACTTTTCTCTAGGCCTGTCCTAACAATTACTTAGCTATGTACTTTAGGGGGACCCTTTGCAGAGCTCTGGAGTTCTCTTTCTGTGCAGCCCCTTCTTCTCGGAAACCTTGTCCTGAGAGCTCATGTCAACATGGTTTCTGTGGACTCTCAGCTCTGTCCCCTCAGCTCAGGGAGAACAATGGGCTCCTCTTGGGCTCTTCTCCTGGAGTAGTGGGCTGGAAAACTTTCTCCAGGCATAAATTAGGGCAGTTGATAGGCTCACCTTGTTTGAGACTGACTTTACAGGGTCTTGCAAACTTTTGTGGCATACATTTTGGCCATTTTTTTGGTTGTTTCAGGAGGGAGAGAAAGTCTAGTTCTTGTTACTCCATCATGGTCATTGCAGAAGTCAACCTAACTGATATTTATCAATACAGTCTGTTGCTACACATTGAACTTGCTTAAGATAATTTTTAGATGGCACAGAACTTTCTGTCCATTGAATGAGACTCTCTGCTTATTTTGCAAGTGCTCATTTGTATGGAGACATTTGTATGGAGAAACTTCAAAAAGTTTGTGGAAAAATGAAGTTAAAAGATAAACATTGAAAATGTGATCTTCGGTTTTCATCCCTAAAGAACTGATGGTCCTGGGAACTTAACAATGTCAATGCAGTCTCTTATACATTATTAACTTAAGAAAAATGGGTGCCCTTTCCACATTTGTTGAGATTGGGAAACAAAAAGAAGTCAGAAGGAGCCAAATCAGAGCTGTAAGGTGGATGCCTGACAATTTCCCATTGAGATTCTCACAAAATTGCCTTTGCTCGATGACAGGAATGAGCAGAAACATTGTGGTGTTAGAGGACTGTCTGCTAAAGCTTTCCCAGGTATTTTGCCCTAAAACTTTGGCTAACTTATTCAAAACACTCTCATGATATGCAGATATTATTGTTCTTTGACCTTCCACAAAGCCAACAAGCAAAATGCCTGGAATGTCCCCAAAAAACTGTTGCCGTGACCTTTGCTCTTGAGTGATCCCCTTTTGCTTTGACTGGACCACTTCCACCTTTGGTAGCCATTGCTTTGATTGTGTTTTGCCCTCAGGATCATACTGGGAAAGCCATGTTTTATCTTCTGTTACAATTCTTCAAAGAAATCCTTCAGGATCTTGACCCTAGTTCTTTAAAATTTCCATTGAGAGCTCTCCTCTTGTCTGCAGCTGATCTGAGCACAACACTTTTGGCACCCATGCAGTGGAAAGTTGGTTCAACTTTAATTTTTTAGTCAGAACTGTGTAAGCTGAACCAATTAAGATGTCTACGATGTTGGCTATTGTTTGTGCTGTTGATTATCAGTCCTCTTCAATTAGGGCACAAACAAGATTAATTTTTTTCCTTGAAAATTGATATGGATGATCTGTCCCTGTGGACTTCATCTTCCACATCATCTCGTTTCTTCTTTAAAAAAGCTGTCCGCTTGTGAACTACTGATTTCTTTGGTGCATGGTCCCCTCAAGCTTCTTGTAAAGCATCAGTGATTTCACCATTCTTTCACTCAAGCTTCATCATAATCTAATGTTTGTTCTTGCTTCAATTTTAGCAGAATTTACATTGCTCTGCTAGGGGCTCTTTTCAAACTAATGTCTACTCCTTCTTACTGTCTCAAACTAGATCCTGTTCAAACATGCTATAATAAATTAGTATGAGTTTATTTTGCTGCCAATATTGAAACCTTTGCATAGTTTTTTTCATAATATACATTTTCCATGAACTTTTTAAGGCCTCTCTCGTATCCACAGGTAGAGTGCCTTACCTATTCTGACTTCAGTCAATTATTCAAGACCTTTCCTTGTCAGTGACACATTAGAAAGGTAGAGTATTGAAAAATAAGAGTAGCTTCTGCTGATTAAGAAATACTATATCTTTTTCTACTTCTTTCTTTTTTTTTTTTTTTTTTTCTTGAGACAGCATCTTTCTCTGTCACCCAGGCTGAAGTGCAGTGGTGTGATCTCAGCTCACTGCAACCTCTGCCTCCCAGGGTCAAGTGATTCTCCTGCCTCGGCCTCCCGAGTAGCTGGGACTATAGGTGCCTGCCACCACACCCAGCTAATTTTTGTATTTTTAGTGGAGACAAGGTTTCACCATATTGGCCAGGCTGGTCTTGAACTCCTGACCTTGTGATCTGCCTGACTCGGCCTCCCAAAGCGCTGGGATTACAGTCATGAGCAACTGTACCTAGCTTTCTACTTCTTTCTTATTATTTTCCTCCTCTCTCATTCCTATATTCTCTCCTTTCTCCTACTTTCCTCCCCACTCCCTGTTTCCTTCCTTTCATCTTTCCTATTTTCAGGACTTAATATTTCTTGAACCTCAGATGTTATCATAGTATGTTATTTGTTTAATTTTCACATAACAATAATAGTTTAAATACAAATAATATTTATTTTCATCCCCATGTTATCAGTATAACAGTAAAGATGTGGAGAGGCCAGCTGGGCATGGTGGCTCAAGCCTGTGATCCCAGCACATTGGGAGGCCGAGGTGGGTGGATCACGAGGTCAGGAGATCGAGACCATCCTGGCTAACACGGTGAAACCCCATCTCTACTAAAAAATAGAAAAAATTAGCTGGTCGTGGTGGCGCGTGCCTGTAGTCCCAGCTACTCGGGAGGCTGAGGCAGGAGAATAGTGTGAACCCGGGAGGCAGAACTTGCAGTGAGCCAAGATCACGCCACTGCACTCCAGCCTTGGTGACAGAGCGAGACTCTGTCTCAAAATAAATAAATAAATAAACAAATGAAAATAAAATTAAAAAAAAATGATGTGGAGAGGCCAAACCAATGGCTCTTATATCCACGTTATTTCTTCTAAATGATTTCACCTTAGTTTTGGTCTGCATCTCTAACCATAGCTAGTTGCAGTAGGACCTTCTATCTGGCCTTGCTGCTCTCATTTTTGGACCTCCTCACTGAAATCAAATTGATCTTTCTAAAATGCAAACCCGGTCTTAGTATTTTATTACTTAAAACCCATTGGTGGCTTTCCATGATTTATGGAATAAAGTCAAAATTCCTGTTTTTGCCCACGTTTCTGTGTGCCTCTCATCCCTACATTTACTGATTCCTGTGTGCCATAAATTGCCAGTTGTCCAGAGTTCATTCTCTTTTTGTACTTGGGAGGACTTCTGCATCCTGCAACTTTTCCCCTGAAACATGCTTGGAAAATACCTACTCATTTTTTTCAGATTCAGGTTAGTTTTTTACTTCAGTTTCTTTTCCTGAAGCTTATACTGACTGCTCCATATGGCTTTGGGGATTAGCTACTCATTCCTTTGTGCCCTTTTGTAGATACACATTTATCATGGAGTCTTTTTTTTTTTTTTTTTTTTGAGACAGAGTCTCACTCTGTCACCAGGCTGGAGTGCAGTGGTGTGATCTCAGCTCACTGCAACCTTTACCTTCCAGGTTCAATTGATTCTCTTGCCTCAGCCTCCCAAGTAACTAAAGCCATGCACCACCGTGCCCAGCTAATTTTTGTATTTTTAGTAGAGACGGGGTTTCACTATGTTGGCCAGGATGGTCTCGATCTCTTGACCTCGTGATCTGCCCACGTTGGCCTCCCAAAGTGCTGGGATTACAGGCATGAGCCACCACTCCCAATCAGTCATGCAGTCTTTATACTTACTTGTTTACTTGCCTGTGAGCTCACTGAATGCAGGGAATATTTCCTTGTTGCTCTAGCACCTACACCAGTACCTGGTATCCAGAAGCTGTATGCTAAATGTTTGTTGAGTGGCTGTTTGACTGAATGATTGTACTCCTAATTAGTAGATAGAAAGCCATGAACTTCCCAGTTCATCGTTCTTTGTGCTCAATTCTGGTTTCTTTATTGTGTTCAAAAGAGTTCCTTAGTGACATAAAACTATGGAGCTAGTATGTCAGCTCATTTAAGCAATGATTGGTTTATGTATATAAGAGGCTTCAATAATTATATATTTTTATTTCAGTTTCAATAAATGATCAATTGATTAATTTTCTCTGTTTTGGCTTATTGTTCACATTTAATATCAAAAGTGTTTTACTTAAAATTATTCATGCCAATTATGACAGTTAGGTGAATATTACTTTGATTTACATTCCAGTAGTAGTTTTGGTTGAACCCTGAATATGCTAAGACGTCACTTTTCTTTTTTCTTATGAACAGGCTACTGTGTTTACATATATTATTAAAATCTTCTTTGAAAATACGAAGTGTTACATTTCTTATATTTAGTTCTCTGTGCTTCAGAATTCCTGTGATACTTGCACTTAAGTCCTTCTGAGCAGTTGATGTTAATATTTATGTGGTTAATTTCATGAAACATGGTGGTTTTCATTTCTATCATTAATTTATACAGGAGATAGACTGTTTTCCAGGTGTAAGCTCAGTCATATAATTAGAAAATTTATAAGCAGAAGGGAGTTATTTGGTCTAACCCATTTATTCTACAGATAGAGAAATTAGAGTCCAGAAACTCTGTCTTCTTTAAAGTCTTACAGGTATTTAAGAAAAAAGAATAGACTTGAGGTTTCTGTGTTCTGAACCCAGTGATCTTGACACTGTAATGATCTTCATCCATATTATTCACAGAAGTAAATATAATCACATATTAAATAAGAAACACAAATACTAAGGAGAGATTATACTGAAAAATGAAATAATATTATCTTAATTATTTTGATCAGATTCAATATATAGCAGCTTGAAGGCTAATAATTCCAATGATTCTCTGAATAAACCATTTTTCTAATAAGATTACAGGTTTTAGTAATCTAATTATTTTGACTGATGCAAATGTTACCCCGCCAGTCTGAAAAATGTGTTTATTTATATGTCATAAAGAATAATTTATTCCAAAAAGGCTAATTTTCAAAATATATGTATCTTCTGAAACTGTATCTATTTTTTTCCCACGTTTTCTAAATATAGTTTAGAGGGCGTTTGTAGATTTTCATGGTGCTGAAAAATTAAGGTATAATGGTCTCATGAAGGAGAATAATGTCATTTAGACATTGTAATTTTGGAGGATCACAATACTTTTTGGAATGTGGTTGTTGCAGCACTGGTCACTTATAGTAATTATATAATAACATACTATACTAATGCAATAATATACCATATGAAATTATTAAATGGTAAATTTGTCTTAAATCCTCTAGAATACTGCAAAGAAATAGTTTATATAAGAAAGAGTACCGTAGCATATGTGAACACAATGTTTCCTATTTTTTTCTTCTTTTTTATTTTTTTGAAGACAAGTTCTCACTCTGTTGCCCAGACTGGAGTTCAGTGCCATGTTCATAGTTCACTGCAACCTCAAACTCCCAAGCTCAAGTGATCCTCTTGATTCAGCCTCTGAAGTAGCTGTGCCTATAGGTGTGCACCACCACACTGGCTAATTTTTAAAATTTTTTATAGATATGTTGCCCAAGCTGGTCTCAAATTCTTGAGCTCAAGAGATCGTCTCACCTTGGCCTCCCAGAGTGTTGGGATTACAGGCATGAGCCACCATACTCAGCCAATATTTCTTTTCTAAAAGACATTTTCTAACATACTTCTCATTTTAACTAACATAATATTCAAAGTGTAGATCTGAGAAAGAGATAGTGCCTGCAGATCTGGGATCCTACATGCTAATATTATGGGATGCATTCAGATTTGATCAGCAGATATTCCATTTATTCTAGAACACCACCAGCAGAAGAATGTAATTACGTCTATCACTAAAACTTTGTGTCAATACAGACCACTGTATTTGTTATCATAGATGGTCCTTGGATGGCAGCCTTAAGCAATTTTAAACCTAGACAGGTGATGTACTTTTTCTTCTTGGATAATTTTCATTGTTTTATCTAATTTGGTTGTAACTAATGTGTTTAATATGGCTTGCTTGTTTTTTAAAAAGTTGTTCAGTATCCTTAGAACTCAGTGCTGATTTCTTTTTCTAGCAGGCCTTTTATATAGGACATCTCACTTTCTCCTGGCTCTCTACTACTAGCATGAGGTCTCTGAAAAAATCAAGACAGCCAAATAATTTGTTATAGAATAGCCTATGTAGAGGGACAGGGGAGGAGTCATATTCCAAGAGGGAAAGACCTTTGAGCCAGGCTCAATTTGTAGAGGCTGTTGAATGAAAATGAGAGAGAGAGAATGCACACTTTATTGCACTATTAAAGCAAAATTCTGACAATAACTTCTAAAAATGATTCCACTCTTATACACTGAGAATATGACAGACCTTCCAAAAGTATAATTTCTTACATGAACGTCCAGGTATATAAGGAAAAATAACTATTTCATACCAATATCTTCAGCCGCCTTTATTGTTGGTTCACCACATAGATTTTTATCAGAATCGCAGAACATTAATTTTTTAAATTAGCTACCATTACAACTAGCTTGAGAAGAACTTTCTTTTTAATAATTCGACCCAGATGCATTCTAGATACTCCAGTGTTACGAATCGATGGCTTCATGAGGAGCCGCTGTTGACTCATGCTATCTCTGGACACACTGACAGGAAATGTTTTCTTACACCTGTTTTCCTCCTGCTTTTCCTTGGTAGGACTCAGTTCCTTGGCATAGTTCAGTATCAATGGCAGTCATAGAGAAGTGTTACAAAAACCCAGCTTATTCCAACTTGTGAATTATTTGGCACCCAGGAACCAGGTCTTACAATCTTCAACCCACTTTTTCCTAACATGGCCCCTTTTCTGAAATGTTTATTTATATATGATGTAGGCCTGGGGAAAGGACATGGACTTTCAAAGAAAATATTCTGCAATAGATCTCTCAACTCCAGAGAACCTTCTGACTAAATCTGAAAGAATTCCACTGTGCTCTGATAACATCCTTTAATAATGAAGGAAAAGATATTTTTCCCCCAGGAGGATTTTGTAGTGAAAGAGATGGCATAATTTTTTTTAAATGTTGTTTATAATCTAATTTGTTTTTTCATTTGTGGGGTGTGTCTTAAATCCCAAATGGTACATCCTTTTTAAAATACTTCTAGTAATAAAATGTTTCTGAAGTTATGTTGTAAATATCATTGGACTATGTTTAATAATGTTAAGTTGATCCCACTTCCCCTGAAATTATATACATAAATGCTGAAAGTATAAATTTACATATACAACTTCATGGAACATTTTTCTTCCAAGTGTGCATTTGCTAGAATTTGCATTGAAAGGTTTTGGAAGGAGCCTGTTGGTATGAATCCTGTGTTAGCAACACTCAGATTTGTTGCATACTGAACAGCATGCTAAATCTCACTTCACAATCTTAGATTTCTCATCTACCATCTTGAGCTGAATTTAAAATATAACTGCAGTTTATTATGTCACCTGTTCGTCAAACACTGATGCAAAGCTTAGTTTTCAGTGTGAAGAACCCATGACTAGAGAAGGGAAGAAGAAAGGGTCAAGCAGACCTCATTAAAGAGTGTATGGGCAAGAAAACACATCAGACGTCTTGATAGGTTTTTTAAAGTCCTGTTAGACTTGTCATGATTTCCAAAACACTAAATGCCATCTAGTATTTTGGACCCTCCAAAATTACAGTAGAATATTATTATGGGTCATCTTAATTGGAAATATACAGGAAAATCCTGATGATTAATGTAGACTAGTGATAGCTCTCACACATTTATATAACCTATGTTGAAAAGAAAGAAGAAAGGCAGGAAGGAAAGAAGGAAAAAGAGCGGAGAGAGAGGAACAAGAAAACACGTGGATTTGTGGAAATGAAAATTTTTAAATTACTAATTTGCAAGAATGGGTAAGAAAAATACCGAGTATGAACATAAGTGCTTTCAATTCCGTTTGTCTCTTAATCCTTCTCAGTCCGTGGCCAGTTTTGAAACTTGGTGTAACTTCCTTCCTTTATTCCTCCCTCCCTTGCTCCCTCCATCCCTTCTTGCCAGCCTCCTTCCCTTCCTCTCTCCTTGAGTTTCCTTCTTCTTTCTTGTTCCCTCCCTCCCTCCCTCTCTCTTTTTTTCCCTTAGTTTCCCCGGAAGCACATATACCAGCCATTTGAATGCTTTCTGCTCATAGATACTGCCAAGCCCCCTCACCCAGACTGCTGACTAGATTTTGTAGAATGGAATGAGAAACATAGACTTTGTGTCTGTGGCGGCCACCTCTGATGTTGCAGATTTTTGCCGTGATTATGCACTCCAGCCGAGGGACGCTAGAGAGGTTGAAATTTCAACGGTGGGATTTGCCATTTTGGAATTTGCAGTAATGTACTGGATATGCTAACAGCAGCCTGGCTAGCCGCCACTTCACAAGGAAGTATTTAAATATACACGTGTAATATGAAGAAAATTGCATTAGATCATAAGGGATGAATTATTTTGTAAATGACTATACCATCAAATACCATACCTGATATCAATCATCTTCATCAGACAGTATCTGTGTATGTAAGTAGATAAACAAAAAAGCAGGAGTTTATTTCTCTCTAATGTATCCTTGACTCTCTAGCGGTGACCTCTGAAATGTCTCTTCTGATCCAGACTTGTTTGAATCATGTGCAACATTTTAGATTTGTCTTTTCTCTGCAAGTTTTTTTTTGTTAAGTACCATAACATATTGAACCAAATAGTTTTGCTTGCTTTCTATTGATGACACATGATTTTGGCTTTTATCTTCAGTGGAAAATCAATGTGTCACATGGCGTTCACTAAGAAAAAGGTATGGGGCCTCTTTGTAATTCTTTGTCAGATGGTTGCTTTATCTTGATTTATGCCTTCAAACTTTTTCCCATTCAGCAGAAAATATTGTGTCGCTATCTGTGAGAGCAAAGCGATCTATACCAATTTATGCTCTAAGTGTAGCCTCCTTCCAGAACTGCTTATGGAACATATCAACTCACTATAGATTAGGGACATAATGGATTCTTCTTTCTTAAAAGTGGCAGATTGACAATTTTAGTTCATATACAAGCTTTTATATTAACATTAAAACAATATTTCTATGTAAAGTAAAATATTGTAGTTGATTATTATTCGAGGGCCTCCCAGAATTTCAAGGTCTGAAAATAAATTCAATGTTCCTGGTGGTAACAAAATTGCTCCTACTTCCTTGTATCAGGACTGCCATTTGGAACTGCTGGGGAAGCTCTTTTCAGAAATTATTTTCAAAACAGCATTGTTGCCTTTTGCCAAACTGAAATCTGGTTGTAAACTTTTGAAAACTAGTTCCTTGGAATGGAATTCAAGTTGTCTTCTAAGCAATTTTTTTAACTCAAACATACATTCTATCTTGCTTTATTATGTCACTATTTGTGTACGAAACATATTTCTATTTTTACCATTTTCAATTTATTTACATTTACATTTACATTTGTGTGTATATATATACACACATACATACACTTTAAGTTCTGGGATACATATGCAGAACTTGCAGTTTTGTGAAATAGGTATACATGTGCTGTCGTGGTTTGCTGCACCCATCAACCCGTCATCTACATTAAGTATTTCTCCTAATGCTATCCCTCCTCTTTCCTTCCTACCCACTGACAGGCCCCAGTGTGTGATGTTCCCCTCCCTGTGTCTATGTGTTCTCTTTGTTCAACTCCCACTTATGAGTGAGAACATGTGGTGTTTGGTTTTCTGTTCTTGTGATAGTTTGCTGAGAATGATGGTTTCCAGCTTCATCCATGTCTCTGCAAAAGACATTAATCCATCCTTTTTTATAGCTGCATAGTATTCCATGGTGTATATGTGCCACATATTCTTTATCCAGTCTATCATTGATGGGCATTTGGGTTGGTTCCTAGTCTTTGCTATTGTGAATAGTGCTGCAATAAACATATGTGTGAATGTGTCTTTATAGTAGAATGATTTATAATCCTTTGGATGTGTACCTAGTAATGAGACTGTTAGGTCAAATGGTATTTCTAGTTCTGGATCCTTGAGGAATTGCTACACTGTCTTCCACAATGGTTGAACTAATTTACACTCCCACCAACAGTGTAAAAGCATTCCTATTTCTCCACATCCTCTCTAGCACCTGTTGTTTCCTGACTTTTTAATGATTGCCATTCTAACTGGCGCGAGATGGTATCTCATTGGACCAGGGGTGATGAGCTTTTTTTTTTTTTCTTCGAGACAGCCTCACTCTGTCACCCAGGGTGGAGTGCAGTGGCACAATTTCGGCTCACTGCAACCTCCACCTAATGGGTTCAAGCAATTCTCCTGCCTTAGCCTCTTGAGTAGCTGGGATTACAGATATATACCACCACGCCTGGCTAAAGTTTTTTTTGTGTGTTTTTGGTAGAGACAGAGTTTCACCGTAGTGGCCAGGCAAGTCTCAAACTCCCGACCTTGTGATCCGCTCGCCTTGGCCTCCCAAAGTGATGGGATTACAGGCGTGAGCCACCACGCCCAGCCTATGATGAGCTTTTTTTCATGTGTTTATTGGCCGCATAAATGTCTTCTTTTGAGAAGTGTCTGTTCATATCCTTTTCCCACTTTTTGATGGGGTTGTTTTTTTCTTGTAAATTTGTTTAAGTTCCTTGTAGATTCTGGATATTAGCCCTTTGTTAGATGGATAGATTGCAAAAATTTTCTCCCACTCTGTAGGTTGTGTGTTCACTCCGATGATAGTGTCTTTTGCTGTGCAGAAGCTATCTTTAGTTTAATTAGATCCTGTTTCTCAATTTTGGCTTTTGTTGCCACTGCTTTTGGTGTTTTAGTCATGAAGTCTTTGCCTATGCCTATGTTCTGAATGGTATTGGCTAGGTTTTCTTCTAGAGTTTTTATGGTTTTAGATCTTATGTTTAAGTCTTTAATCCATCTTGAGTTAATTATTTTATAAGGTGTAAGGAAGGGGTCCAGTTTCAGCTTTCTTCATATGGCTAGCCAGTTTTCCCATCACCATTGATTAAATAGTCAATCTTTCCCCATTGTTTGTTTCCGTCAGGTGTGTCAGAGATATGTTGTATATTTCATGGTACAATGCCTTCTGTCAATGGGGAAGAATAACAAGCATATATGGGATGAATGAAGTCTGCTATGGTTAAGGTTGAGAATATTTACTGATCCTTGAGTTCAGTCTCCAGGAATGTTGGAAATAGAGAATGGAGATAATGGAGATAAAGAAAAGTTCTGAAAATGACACTTCCCATAGTGTCAAAATTGTGATCTATTGGAGAATTCTGTGATACATCAAAATCTCTGTTTATACTGATGTTTGTTATTGTGTATGAGCATATCTTTATCAGGTGTAGGCTATTTCTATACTTTCATGTCTTTAAATCAATGTTTCTATTCACATATGTATATGTGCAAATAGAAGCATGTTAATATTATATAGATATTTTTTCTGTCATTACCATGATTGCTATGATTATCATTAGCATGTATTATTAGTGTGACCGAAGTATCATCAGTATCAGTTTCTTTCTAACTGCAGTGCTCCTGTAATGCTTCATTTCTACAGAGCCAACCTACACCCACCGTTTCCCTGACTATAACTTTACCTAAAGTATAAGCCCTTATAAAGCCATGAAAGCCTACCAAGAATTGTCAAAGAAGCTAGGCAGCAGCCAGGCTCTGCCTTAGGAAAAGACTTTACTTTTTATTATCATGTGCAGTACTTAACTACTCGTTTTGACCTCTAAGATTTTGCTCTCCTATATTTCTATCCCCTGGCTTTCTGATATTTCATGTGATTATATTTGAAATTTTAACCTTGCTTTTCTTTTTGGAATCTCTGATATCTCTGCTGCCACAGGTAATGACAGGTTCCTCTCTAACTGTTGGTGTTATCCCTGGTCAGATTATTACTGATGACAGAAGTAGATGTTTTACGTGGATTCTCTCGATATCAGAAACAAATACAGATATCACAACTCAAAAATGACAGACTGATAACCATTATGAACTTAGATGCAACATTCTTAATACAATATTAGCAAAGTGAGTCTAGGAATATTTAAAAATGATAATGTGTTTTAACCAAGTGGGGCTTATCTCAAGTTGGTTTCAACAACTGAAAATCTACCATGCTGACAGAAAAAAGAAAAATCACGTGACACTCTCAATAGATGCAAAAAAGGAATTTACAAAATGTAACACATTTTTTAAATTAAAAACTCCCAGCAAACTGAGGATAGAAAAGTACATTTTCAAACTGATTATGTGTTTACAGAAAATCTATAGCAAACATATTACTTAAAATGGTGAAAGCCTTAATACTTTCTACATAAGATTATGAAAAATGCAATGATGTCCTCTCTCCCTAGTTCTTTAAAGTATTGCATTCAATATTAAATAAGTGGAAATATATACCAAGTTCATTGATAAATATTTAATACTTATGAGATGATAATTCTCCTGAAATTGATCTCTAGATTCAGTGGAATTCCCATGAAACCTTATAGGTCCTTTTGGATAAATTACAAAACTGATTCTAAAACAGGGAGAAAGAAAGAAGGGAAGGAAGGAGGAATGGACAGAAAGAAGAAAGAAATAAAGAGAAAAGAAAAGAAAATAAGAAATAAGTGACACCCAAGTTGGGAAGAAAGAAAAATACTATTCTCACATGATGTAAACATATACACAGAAAATCCTTAGGCATCTGCAGAAGTGTGCTAGAGGTATGAAGTGAATTTAACAAAGTTGTAGGATGAAAGATCAATAAATAAAATCAATTGTGTTTCTATACACAATCAACACCAATTAGAAAATAAAATTATGTAAGCAATTTAACTTATAATAGCCTCAAAAATAATAAAATAATTCAGAATAAATTTAATAAAAGGTATGCTGATCCAAAATTTCTAAATCACTAATACGAGAGATTGAATAGGTAGAAATATGTATCAAGTTCATTGGTAAATATACATGTCATACTTATTAGATGATAATTCTTCTGAAACTGATCTCCAGATTTGGCACAATCCCAATCAAACCTATAGGCCTTTTTGGAGAAATTACAAAGCTGATTCTAATTTTTTTTTTAAATATGGAAGTCCTAGAATAGCCAGAGCATGTTTTAGAAAGAAGAATAAAGTTGGAAAACTTTCCAAATTTCAAGACATATTGTAAAGCTACACTAACCAGTACAGTAAACTTACTGGCATGAAGAAGACATATATATCAGTGAAACAGAATAAATAATTTAGAAATATATCCAGCCTTACATGGCCAAAGTTGCCAAAATAATTCAATAAGGAAATCAATGTCTTTATAAAGATGGTACTAATAAAATTGGATATTAAATGGAGAATATGAACTTCAGAATTACCTCACACCATATCCTCAAGTTAACTCAACATGTATTTTATACATAATGTAAATATAAAAAGTATAAAGCTTACTGAATAGGAAAAATTTTTAATAATCTTACTATAGCTAAAAATTTTTTAGATAAGAAAAGGATGGATGAAAATGGAAAAAAATAGTAAGTTGGACTTCATGAAATTAAGACTTTTGCAATTTAAAACATAGCATCAAAAAATGAAAAGGCAAACCACAGATTGGGACAGAATAATTTTAAATATGTCTGATAACGAACTTTCATCTAGAATGTACACATAACTAAAAAACTAAATAACAAAACACAAATAACTCATTTAACATAATATTTTGACCTAAATGGACCAAATATTTGTACAGATATTTTAATTTAAAAAGAGATGATGTCCAATACACAAATGAAAAGATACTTAACATTACCCGTCATCAGGGAAATGCAAGTTAAAACCACATTGAGGTACCACTGTACACCCACTGGAGTGGCTGACACGAGCAGAACTGACCATACCACATGATGTGAAGAATTGCTATTCACACCTGGCTAGTGGGACTTCAAAATGGTACAGACATTTTGGAAAGCAGTTTGGCAGTTTCTTTTAATGTTAAACTTAGTACTGATCATATAACCAAATAATTCCACTGCGACTCAAAATAAATAAAAACATATCCGTACCAAGCCTCATCCTTGAAGTTCATAGCAGATGTGTCCATCAACTTGTAAATGGATAAACCAGTTGTAGATGGAGTACCACTCAACAATAAAAAGGAGCAAACTGATACAACAGCAATATAAATGAATATCAAAAGCATTATGCTCAGTGAAAGAAGCTAGACATGAAAGACACCAATGTATCATTCCACTAATAGGATACTCTAGAAAATGCAAACTGTAGAAACAGAAGCAGATTAGTGGTTGCCTGTGTTCAGGAATGGAGAAAAGATCAAATGCAAAACAGCAAAAGAAAACATTTTGTGATGATGCAGATTTTCTGTATCTTGATCATGATTGTGGTCAAATGATGATATTCATCTGCCATAACCCATTAAATTGCACATTGAAAAGGGTGAATTTTACTGTGTGTACATTATACTTAAATGGAGCTGTAAATATGTTTGGAGCTTATCTGTGAACATTAGTTGCAGAGCAGGAGTTATTTTTATAGAGTGGAAATCTGCTAAGTGCCAACTTGAGAAGGGTTGAGAAAAATTAGAACCTTCTTCCAACACATTTCAGTTAGAACACTCTTAGGATGTCGTTACAGCTGTGCTCTATATTGGAGTCTCTGATGAAATCACATGTCTAACAATCTCAGCATGCCTTTCATCAACAGAATATACACGTGTTTTCTTTTTTTACTATAAAGGATATACCAAACAACTTTTTCAAGACTTTACTTCAAAAAGGCACGTAGTTTTGCAACATTTTTGGTAAGTCTTTAATTATTTCAAAATGAAAAATTGAAAATAAAATGTAATTATTTACTCAGGGCCCCCACAAAAAAGGCCTGTACGGGGAATGCATGTGGTGTGTGTGTGTGTGTGTGTGTGTGTGTGTAAGTGTGTGATTTGAAGAATTGAAAAAATTTTAGTGGGGTTTTGTAGCATCACTTTGATAGCATCCTGTAATTTTGAATTGTGTTAGAAATAAAAATAAAGTGAATACACTGATAAAAGAATTTGAAAAGAATTTGCATTATTGCCTAAATTATGTGTGGTTTCCACAGTGGCATGAATCAAGCATCTTTAACCTACATAACAATATATCAGAATGTATTAGGTAAAAAATAAGTAAACTAGTATAACAAAGTTAAATATTTCTAAAGGAAAATTATAGCTTTATTTTTTTTCCTGAACTGTTTTGAGGAGATATTTACACCAAAAGATATTATCATTGATCAATGAAACTTTTTCAGAATTTGCTTGTGTCCCACCAATATTTGATTACATAGTGCTTCTGTGAGTTCCATTTCATTAATTTAGCATTGACAGGAGAGAAGGCAATGGCTCTGCAGCCTCTCTTGATGTGGCATGATCCTGGTTCCGCTGGCTGATATCTATTAGAACCATGGCCTTAATCATGCCTTTCATGCTTCTAACTTGATTTGCATTTGTTGTGTAATCCAAATTTATTCTCTCGTTTAGTCGCTTCCACCCATAGAAAAGCAGGTCTTTTTCATTTCTCCTTCACCATTGCCCCCATTTTTTCTTTTTGTCCTCCCATGATGAAAAACAAGACAGAAACAAACTATAACAACAACAGACACCTTTTGTCTGTGGTCACCAATGCATTGTAGCACTAAACTTTGTTCAAAATCTCTAGATCTGACCTCTATATCTGCTGTTCCCAGAGTTTTTCAATGTATTCTCTAGACTGCTGTGACCCATTGACAGAACGTCTAGCTATATTTAATTGAAAGTTATTACTGTCTGATATGGCTTGGCTGTGTCTGCACCGAAATCTCATCTTGCACTGTAGCTCCCATAATTCACATGTTGTGGGAGGCACCCAGTGAGAGGTAAGTGGATCATGGGGGCAGTTTTCCCCACACTGTTCTAGTGGTAGTGAATAAGTCTCATGAGATCTGATGGTTTTATAAGGGGAAACCCCTTTCGCCTTTCACTTGGTTCTCATTTGCTAAATCATGCCTCTCAGCTGATTCTCTCTAGAATTTATTCTCAGGAGATCTAATTAATAACTTGTCAAGCTGATGTCCATCCTTGGGGACAACTCGTATCTGAAGAATGGTCAGTGAAAGGTATTAAAGCTCCATACTCCTGCCTCAATTTAGGGCAACTCTGAAGGGTCACCCCAGCTTCTCAGCTCCCCCTTGAGATTAGCTGAGGTATTTGTTGTGACTGCCTCACATCTCAACTCCCTTTATCCAATTCAGCTTTTTCGCCACAGTTGTTGGTTCCTAGGATTTTACCCAGTTAAATGTTCTCTACACAAATCTCTATCTCAAATCTGCTTTACAGGGAATGTGGCCTCAGACAGGTTTTCATTAGGTTCTGGACATAACTCTCATTAGTCATTGATATGATTCGGCTGTGTCTCCGGCCGAATCTCACCTTGATTGTAATTATCCCCGCATGTCAAGGATGGAGTCAGGTGGAGATCATTGAATCATAGGGGCGGGTTCCCCCTACTGTTCTCCTGGTAGCGAATAAGTCTCACCAGATCTGATGCTTTTAAAATGGGAGTTTCCCTACACAAGCTTTCTTCTCTGCTACCATTTAAGATGTGCCTTTGCTTCTTTTTTGCCTTCTGCCGTGACTGTGAGGCCTCCCCAGCCATGTGGAATTGTGAGTTCATTAAACCTCTTTCCTTTATAAATTACCCGGTCTTGGGTAGGACTTTATTAGCAGCATGAGAACAAACTAGTACAGTCTGTTCTATAAGCCCAAGTCGGATCACAGAGTCCCGCTTTCTTTTTTTTTTTTTCTAGCCCATATTTCTACTAAAACTTGACTCATATAGACTTAAAACAAAATAATTAAGCATGGCTAATATTTATTTAATATTTTATACGTGTCAGGTACTGTATTTTGTAACTTATCTTTTAATAATCTTTCCAAATCTCTAAAAGGAGAATTCTGCTCTTTTATAGAGAAAATAAGGATGGCTCTGAAAATGTTAGTAGTAGGGGAAGTAGGGTGAGGGACATAGGGGGCACTTTGTGTTATTTGTGCATTTTACTATCAATCTAAAATCAGGTCAAAATAAAAATTAAAAAAATGAGTAGTAGAAGCAGGTTGTTAAGATTTTCAGTGTGACTCTAGAATTTTTTTGTTTCTTGTTTGTTTTGGAGTGTAGTGGTATTATCTCTGCTCACTGCAACCTCCACTTCCCAGGCTCAAGCAATTCTCCCCCTCAGTCTCCCAAGTAGCTCGGATTATAGGTGCCTCCCCCCACACCCAGCTAATTTTTGTATTTTTTTTTTTTTAGTAGAGATGGGGTTTCAGCATGTTGGCCAGGCCAGTCTCCAACTCCTGACTTCAAGTCATCCGCACGCCTCAGCCTCCCGAAGTGCTGGGATTATAGGCATGAGCCACCACTCCTGGCCCAAAGTTCATATTTTAACTACTAACCTAAATTATTTTAAAAACAAAAGCCTCCTTGGACTCAAACCAGGTCAGAGTGACATGATCATGTGCCTGTTTTGTGCAGGGTGAAGTGAGATTATTATCTAGGAATTAGCTGAAATGTCTTGTTGTGGGCATAAATATTTCATATAAATTCTAAGCTTCATATTAGCACTTAGATTATAATTATCTAAAGAATAGAGAACAATTTCATATAATTTTCAGTGTATCAGGCGAATCAAAAGTATACATACAAGCATGCAGATGAATTTCAGTGAATATAGTGGTGACAATGCTCAACAGAATATGTGTCCCCCACCCCATCCCTGCTTCTTGCTCTTTCACTGTCCTAAAGATAGAACAAAATGGTTCAGGCATCCAGCTTGTCCCCTCCACACTTCACACTTTTACTTAATAGCAGCTTATCTTTAACACTTTGTCATCTTTAAGATGTTGCTAATTCTTTCTGGTAGATCCCAGGACTGAGGATGAGGAAGAATGATTTTATTTAAATAAAGTTGCTTAATTAAAAAACAATTTTTTTTAGTTTTAAAATATTTTCATTATTTTATAAAATTTTTGTGGGTACATAGGAGGTTTATATATTTGTGGGGTACATGAGATGTTTTGATACAGGCATGCAGTGTGAAATAATCACATCATGAGGAATGGGCTTTCCATCCCCTCAAGCATTTATCCTCTGAGTTAAAAACTATTCAATTGGCTGGGCGCGGTGGCTCACGCCTGTAGTCCCAGCTCTTTGGGAGGCCAAGGGGGGCGGATCGCCTGACGTCAGGAGTTTGAGACCAGCCTGGACAACATGATGAAACCCCATCTCTACTAAAAATACAAAAATTAGCCAGGTGTGGTGGCGAGTGCCTGTCATCCCAGCTACTCGGGAGGCTGAGACAGAAAAATCATTTGAACCTGGGAGGTGGAGGTTACAGTGAGCCGAGATCATGCCATTGTACTCCAGCCTGAGTGACAAGAGTGAAACTCCATGTCAAAAACAAACAAAAATCAATTACATTCTTTAAGTTATTAAAATTAAACATTGTAAATGATTTTTTTCCCAAAGCTTTTTCAGAGAAAAAAAAAAGTAGAAACAAAGACACTTTCTACTGATTTCCAACATGGTGACTGTATTTCTAGCATGTGTTAAGGTGAAAAATTGATTTTATGTTTAATACAAAACATAGCATAATGTAATGAAAAGCAAGATTGTAATGATGAAGGAAAATAACATTAGTGCTAACTTTTTTCAATTTGAAGCATTGGATTAAAATGAATTAGGTTATATTCCAACATGTTTATATTGAATTTCTTTTTTCTCCAATTGGTTTCTTTTTATTAATGGGGGAGTGTTGCATTTGTATAAGGTTTCCCTATTATATTCAATTGTTTTGAGATGCTTTTAATATGAAGTTTTTATGTTTTCTTTTTGATGTATACATGTTATGCTTTTATGCTGAATTTGATAATTGGTGCTGTATATGCAAAGCAAATGTAATTTCCCAGCTTTTATTTTTTAAAGCCCTGGGAAGCAACATAATGAAGTAGAAATAGTATCAAGACAGGAGTTAGAATACCTGGATTCTAAAATTTAAATTAAATTAGGATCTAGTGACATTATAGGTGTTCCTTGATCTTCTGATGACCTGGTTCCTCAAAAGAAAAATAAAATAATCTATAAATTGTTTCTAATTCTAAAACTCTATCAATCCTATTTTTAAAATTATAATTAGTTGAACTCTATAAGGTCACAAAAATCCCTAAGAAACTAAAATAAAATTTTATCATATCTTAAAAATACTCTGATCTTTTTTTATATGCTGACATGAATTCTAATTATTTTTGAGCCCCTAAAAAACATTTAAGATCACAGTTTATGTTTTATTATTGACTTTCAGATAATTAACATTTTACTGATAGATATGAACAAATCTACTCTAACAGAGATAGTCATTAGTTTATTTCTCTCTTTTCAGTACAATAAAAAGTATCGATTTACCAATAACAATGAATTAATTGCCTGAAATAAATGAAACGTAAGCAGCAAAAGTGAACCTTTTAGTATAACTCTTCTTGTAAACATTGACTTAGTTCAAAGGGAGCTTATCTTTAAAAAAAAAGCGCTAATTCATGTCTATTGGTATAGATATAATCTTTTGTTCCTTGAAAATAGATCCTACTATACTCCAGACACTATGCCACTTGGTGCAGATATTAACACAAATAGCAGGTGATCATTGTCCTCATGGAGTTTATTTTAAAGAGAACAAAGTGAGACAAAGGCACACAAGCAAAGAACTACAATACAAAGCGGATGGCATCTGACTCAGCATGGAGGTGTCACGGAAGGTGTTGTTTTGCTTAGGTTTTGAAGTGTGGGTAGGAGATGGCCCATGTTGAGAGTGGGAACTGGGAATTAAAAAGATGAGGAGGTCTCTGCAAATCTACATGGATGGGAAGTAGCATGCTGATGTGGGAAACAACTAAAAAGTTCCAGAATGCATGGTTTATAAAGCGTGAGTCAGAGAGGGCTAGACCAGTAGCCAGATCAAGGATATCTCAGATGTTATAGTCATGAATTAGTGCATTGACCTGCAGGCCATGGGAGTCACTGAAGGTTTCAGTCAGGTAAGTGAGCTGATCAGAACAGTCCTTTAGATAGGCCGCTCTTTTGGCTGTAAGGGGGACACGTTTGAAGTAGGGCTATAGCTAAAAATATACAGACACTTCCTCTTGTCTACAGCCCTGCTGGCATCTGTTGTATTTTGACTTTTTAGTAATAGCCATTCCAACCGGTATGAAATGGTATCTCATTGTGTTTTGATTTGCATTTTTCTGATGATTAGTGATTCTAAGCATTTTTTTTTTTCGTGTATTTGTTGACCATTTGTATATGTTCTTTTGAGAAGTGTTTGTTCATGTCCTTTGCCCATTTTTTAATTGGGTTATTATTTTTTCTATTTGATTTAAGTTCCCTGTAGATTCTGTATACTAAAAAACAAACAAAAACCAGAAGTAAATAAATTCTCAGGACACACACACCCACACCCACACCCACAGAGAGAGAGAGAGAGAGAGCGCCTCGGTAACAGGCCACCAACCACCAGGGTCTAAACTGGGAACACTTTCTAGTACAGAATGAATGGAAAGGATTCATGAAATATCTAGAAAGTAACGTTAATGAGATTTACATGTATGGAGTGAATGAGGAGAAACGGATCATTCAGGATTCTGGTAGGGATAACAGGGGGAGCCATTAGTTGAAATTTTGAAGTGGGAGAAGGAGAGGGAGTTTTAGGGAGAAAGATGAGTTTTTTTTAGGTATTTCAAACCCTTGAAGCTTCTATGGGACATCGAAGTGGAAATAACAGTCTGTGGGTTGGGACAATAAAGAAAGAAATTGGTTGAAGACTAGGGGAAGAGTATAGAGCAAAGAAATATTTAAGATAATAAACATAGAGAGATAGCTGAAAATGTGGGACTGGATTACAAAGGAAGAATGATTTAGTTATGAAGCCCAAGGGCTGACAGGAATGGGTGACTACTCGAGGAGTTCATATGCATCTGTTATTGTATGAATAAAAAAAATTATCTGTTCCTTCCTAAAGATATCTTCAACCTGTTTTTGGATACATATGGGCACTGCTTTTCATTCTCTTAGCCCCATTTCTTATTTTAGCCTCTGCTGTAGCAATCAGTTCTGCACAGGCTTTGACCCAGGCTTTGACTACTTGGTGCAGGTGTGATATGACACTTACCTGGAATGGCCCACAGTTTGTGGCTGCTCTCACTTAAGCAGGTGGGATGCTCATGTAGGTGTAACCTAGAAGCTTGGTAGAGTTTATGCCCATGGGGCAACCTGTGACCACTCAAAAATAAAGCCCTTTCCTCCTCCCAGATTGAGGAGTCTTGCATTATGTAATAAAACTCCTTAGAAGGCCTATTAGGTTCCAATACAGCATTAGGCAACTTGATAAGGTATCCCATCATCAGCCTTCCTTTCTTCCCTCATTCCACTGCCTCTCACTCTTTCTTCCTAAGTTAACTTCTTAGATAAAATGCCAACTTTCTATATTTTGTTTCACATCAGGGAAAATAATTGTATATCCCATTTCAAAAGCATATAAAAAGGTTACTGTATAGAAAATTTGTCTTTAATAGATTAAGCTGTAATTTTCCAAATACTTTAAAATTTTATTTCAGAAACGTTTTTCCTTTTTATAAGCTTCATCTAAAAGCAGAGTTCACCTAAGAATATACCTAAGAGCATATTACATAGAATATATTTTATATTTCAGTAGTTTAGCTAGGATTCTTTCAAAATTGAGAGGATCTACAAATATTTCTAACACATTAGTTTTCAGTGTTAAGGCTGAGTCAAGAACAAAGCTCCTAAACTTTGTGTTGGTGATTGAGAACATTTTAAAATTGTTATTTAATTCATTAATTTATTTTTAAAAAAATTTCACATTGTAATTATATAGATTTATAGGATACAATTTGATGTTTCAATGAATATATATGTTGTCTAATGATCCAATAAGGATACTTAGTGTATTAATTACCTCATGCATTCATCATTTCTTTTTAATAAGAAATTTCAAAATCCTTTCTTCTAGATACTTTGTAATATACAATACTTTACTAACTATAGTCACCCTGCTTTGCAAAGAACACTTCAACTTATTCTTCCTATATAATTGTGATTTCATGACTGTTAACCAATCTATCTCCATTTTGCCCTCCCCACTTCTTCCTCACTGTTTGGTAACCACTATTCTACTCTACTTCTCTATTAACTTTTTTTTTTTAAGATTTCACATATGAGAGAGATCATGCGGTATTTGCTTTCCGTGTCTGGCTTATTTCACTTAACATTGTATCCTGCAGGGTCATCCATGTTGTTGCAACTGGCAGAATTTCATTCTTTTTTTATGGCTGAATAGTAGTTCATTGTGTGTGTGTCCATATACATATATATATATATAATTAATTTTATGTATAATTATAATTACACATAAAATTATATATAATTATAATTATAATTATATGTAATTATACATATAATAATATATATTATACGTAATATATAATATACATAATATACGTTATGTATATTATACATAATATACGTTATGTATATTATACATAATATACGTTATGTATATTATACATAATATACGTTATGTATATTATATATGTATATATGTATTATATATGTATGTATATATATTATACGTTATATATTATATATAATATACATAATATGTTATGAATATTATATACATAATATATATTATGTATATAATATACATAACATATTATGTATAGTATACATAATATATATTATGTATATAATATACATAACATATTATGTATAGTATAAATAATATATATTATATATAATATACATTATATATATTATATATAATATACATAATATATTATATATATTATACATCATATATATTATATAATATACTTAATATATATTATATATAATATACATAGTATATATTGTATATATATAATTCACTTGTTTGTTTTTAGACACATAGATTGATTCCATATCTGATTATTAGAAATAGTGCTACAGTAAACATAATAGTGCAGATATTTTTCAAACACAATGATTTCATTTCCTATGGATGTATACCCAGTAGTGGGATTGCTGGGTTATGTGATCGAATGATTGTTTTTTTGTTTTTTTTTTATTTTTTAGCGAATTTCCATAAAGTTTTGCTTACTGGTTGTACTAGTTTACAACCCCATCAACAGTGTGTAAGTGTTCCCTTTTCTCCACTTCCTTGCCAACTCTTGTTATCTTTTACCTTTTTGGTAATAGCCATTCTAATGGGTGAACTGGTATCTCATTGTGGTTTTGATTTGCATTTCCCTGATGGTTAGTGATGTTGAACATGATTTTATTATATATTCGTCTTGACCATTTCTATATTTTCTCTTGTGGCATGTCTTTTAGTTTATTTTGTCCTTTTTTTTTTTTTTTTTTTTTGAGAAGGAGTCTTGCTCTGTTGCCCAAGCTGGAGTACAGTGGTGCAATCGGGGCTCACGGCAACCTCCATCTCCCTGGTTCAAGCAATTCTCCTGCCTCAGCCTGCTGAGTAGCCGGGGTTACAGGCACACGCCATCATGTTTGGCTAAATTTTTGTATTTTTAGTAGAGAAATGATTTCACCATATTGGTCAGGCTGGTCTCAAACTCCTGACCTCAGGCAATCCACCTGCCTCAGCCTCCCAGTTTTGCCCATTTTTAAATAAGTTATTTATGTTTTTGCTGTTGAGTTGTTTAAGTTTCTTATATAATCTGGGCATTAACTCCTTAGCAGATGTATAGTTTGCAAATATTGTATCCCATTCTGTAAGTTGTTTTTTCACTCTGTTAAGTTTCCTTTGCTGTGCAAAAGCATTTTAGTTTGATGAAACCCCATTTATCTATTTTTGCTTTTGTTGCCTGTGCTTTTGACGTCTCATTTAAAAAATCCTTGTACAACCCAAAGTTATAGAGAATTTCCCACATGTTATCTTCTAGTAGTTTTTCGTAGTTTTCAATCTTACCTTTAGGTCTTTAATCGCATTTGAGTTGATTTTTGTATAAGGTAAAAGATAGGGGTCTGATTTCATTATCCCACATATAGATATCCAATCTTCTCAGTACCATTTAATGAAGACACTGTCTTTACCCCTGTGTGTGCTCTTGACTCCTTTTTTGAAAATCAGTTGACTTTAGGTATGAGAATTTATTTCTGAGCTGTATATTCTCTTCCATTGGTCTATGTGTTTGCTTTATGGCAGTGCCATGCTGTTTTGCTTACTATGGCTTTGTAGTATATTTTGAAGTCAGGTAGTGTGGTGCCTCCAGCTTTGTTATTTTTGCACAAGATTGCTTTGGTTATTTGGGGTCTTTTCTGGTTTCATACAAATTTTAGGGTATTTTTTTCTATTTCTGTGAAGAATTTCATTGTTATTTTGATAGGGATTGCATTGAATCTGTAGGACATTTTGTTAGTATGGTCATTTCAATAGTATCAATTCTTCCATTCCATGAGTATATAGGGTCCATTTTCTGTGTATTGTAAATTTTTCCATCAGTGTGTTATAGTTTTCATTGAAGAGATCTTTCACGACCTTGATTAAATTTATCTGCAGATTTCTTGGTAGCTATTGTAAATGGAATTCCTTTCTTGATGACTTTTTCAGATAGTTCACTATTAGTGTATAGAAACACCACTGAATTTTCTGTGTTGATTTTGTATACTACAACTTTACTGAATTTATTTATGATTTCTAGTAGTTTTTGGTCAAGTCTTTAGGGTTCTCACTCTATATAAGTATATATAGAAAGAACCCTAAAGAGAGAGAGATCATATATATCTATATGATCATATATATAGATGTATACATATGTATGTGAGATCACATTTTCTACAAACAGAAACAATCTGACTTCCTTCTTTCCAGTTTGGATCCCTCTTATTTATTTCTTTTGTCTAATTGCTCTGGCTCTGACCTCCAGTACTATGCTAAATAGAAGTGGTAGAAGTTGACATCCTTGTCTTCCTCCATATCATAGAGGAAAAGCATTTAACTATTCACCATAAATAAGATGTTAGCTGTGGGTTTGTCACATATGGCCTTTACTGCGTTGAGGTACACTCCTATACCTACTTTCTTGACAGTTTTTATCATAAACGAATGTTGACTTTTGTCAAGTGTTCTTTTTGCATCTGTTGAAATGATCACATGGTTTTTGTTTTTCTTTCTATTGTGGTGGTGTATCATATTTACTGATTTGTGCATGTTAAGCCATCCTTTCATCCCTGGGATGAATCCCACTTGATTATAGTGAATACTCTTTTTAGTGTGCTGTCGAAGTCAGTTCACTTGTATCTTGTTGAGAATTTTTGTATCTATGTTCTTCAGGAATATTGGCCTGTTATTTTCATTTTGTGCGTGTCTTTGTCTGGTTTTAGAATCAGGATATTGCGAGCCTCATAAGATGAGTATGGAAGTATTCCTTCCTCATTACTTTTGTGGAAAAGTTTGTGGAGAATTGGTAGTTATTCTTTAACTGTTTGGTAGAATTCAGCAGTGAAGACACCAGGTCCTGGGTGTTGGTTGTTGTTGTTGTTGTTTTAATGGAAGATGTTTTATTATTGATTCAATTTCCAAACTCATTATTGATGTGTTCAGATGTTATATTTCCTCACAATTTAATCTGGGTAGTTGTATGTGTGCAGAAATTTATTCATTTTATTCTACATTATCAAATTTGTTGGCATATAGTTATGAGTAATGTCTTACAATCCCTTATATTTCTGTGGTGTATCAGTTGTAATGTCTCCTTTTTCATCTTTTATTTATTTGAATTTTCTCTCCTTTTGTCTTAGTTTAGCTAAAGGTTTGTCAGTTTTACCTTTACACTTTGTCTTATTTATCTTTTGAAATATTTTTTAGTGTCTGTTTCCTTTATATCTGCTGTGAGCTTTATTATTTCCTTCCTTCTACCAATTTTGGGTTTAGTTTGTTTTTGATGTTCTAGTTACTTGAAGTGTATAATTTTGCTTTGTGATTTGAAAATCTTTCTTCATTTTTGGTGTAGGCTTTTATTGCTATAAATTTCCCTCTTAGAACTGCTTTTGCTATGTTCCATAGGTTTGGGTATGTTGGATTTTCATTCTTACTTGTCTCAGCGACTTTTGAAATTTTCCTATTAATGTCTTAATGAGACCTATTGATTTCTTGGGTGCATGCTATTTAATTTCCATGTTTTTATAAAATTTCCAAGGGCTTTCCTGTTGTTGATTTCTGGCTTTATATCACTGTAATCAGAAAAGATACTTCATATGATATCTGTCTTCTTAAGTTTGTTAAGACTTATTATGTGTCATAATGTATGATTGGTCCTAGAGAATGTTTGGTGTACAGTTGAGAATAATTTGTATTCTGCAGCTGCTGGATGATGTATTAGTCTGTTTTCATACTGCTGATAAAGACATACCCGAGACTGGGTAATTTACAGAGAAAAAGAGGTTTAGTGGACTCATAGTTCCACGTGGCTGGGGAGGTCTCCCAATCATGATGGAAGGCGAAAGGCACATCTTACATGGTAGCAAACAAAATAGAATTGAGAACCAAGTGAAAGGGTTCCCCCTTATAAAACCATCAGATCTTGTTAGACGTACTCACTACCACAAGAACAGTATGGGGGAAACCGCCCCCATGATTCAATTATCTCCCACTGGTTCCCTCCCACAACATGTATGAATTATGGGAGCTATAATCAAGATGAGATTTCGGTGGGGATATACAGCCAAACCATATCAGGTGAGATCTTCTTTACCTGCTAGGTCCATTTGGTCTATGGTATAGTTTGAGTCTGTCATTTTTTGGTTGATTTTCTCTTCATATAATCTGTCCATTTTTAAAGTGGAGTGTTGAAATTTCCTACTAATATTGTATTGCAGTCTATCTCTACCTTTAAATCTAATATTTGCTTTATATATCTGGTTGTTCTGGTGTTGGGTACATATATAGTTACACCTAAGTAACATATATGTTACGTCCTCTTATTGAATTGGACCTTTTATCATTTCATTATACAGTGACATTCTTTTTTTATATAGTTTTTTTATTTAAAGCCTTTTAAAATATGACATGACTGTGGCTACTCCTGCTTGCTTTTCATTTGTTTGCATAATATATATTTTTCCATCTCTTCACTTTCAGTCTATTTGTCTTTAATAGTGAGGTAAGTATCATGTAGGCAGCACATAGGTGGGTTTTGCTATCTGAATCCATTCATCCACTTTATATCTTTTAAGTAGAGTTTAATCCACTTCTATTCAAGTTTATTATTGATAAATTAGGACTTCCTTCTACCATTTCATTACTTGTTTTTTAGATTACTTGTTCACTTCTTCCTTTCTTATTGTTCATCTCTCTAGTTTGGTGGTTTTCTGTGGTGCTAAGCTTTGTTTCTTTTCCCTTTTTTGGTGTGTGTGTGTGTATCTGCTGTAATTTATTTCTTTCTGGTAAGTGAAACTAACATACAGAGTCCTGTATTTGTAACAGACTATTTTACACTGATAACAACTTAACTTCTGTCACATAAAAATACTCTTGACTTCTCCCCCTCACACACACAATTTATACTTTTGTTACCTTACATTGCATCTTTATGAATGGTAGACTCAATGGAACATAGGATCTATGTCACAACTAAATCAATTATTTAATGGCAGCATTAAAGCAGGCCAAAGAATGTGAAAAACTGGTGTGGGTGTATTTAACTTTTTAAAAACTATGTTTCATAATGTTTTCATTAAAAAGTCTTTATCAGTTTGCTAAAGCCTAATTTTTACAACCAGCCACCATAGATTTTACAGGATAAATATATTATTTCAGTGGTAATTGAAGCAGAATTTTTGTTGCTCTTCTTACCCTTAGAGATTGTGTATTATCCTCAGACGTAATTCTTTGATTTTTTTTCTTTTCATGTTGTTACACATAGTTACCAACAATCAACGTGAGAATAACCTTTGAATATTTTCAAGCATTAAGATTTGTTTATACAGCTGCACAATTAGACAACCAACACTCTTGGGTCTTTACCTCTCAGCATTCACCTGATTATTAACTTAAAGGTATGATGGGAAAAGTATCAATTTTTCTTGGTCACCTAGATTTAGAAATATGTAATAACTATAAGCTTGGGTCTGCTTCTTCAGAAGCCTAGGAAGTGGAGTGATGGTTCTCTGAAGAGGCTGGAAACAAAGTATGTGTTTCCAGAAGGCTTAATAGAATATGTTGAGACATAGGCCATTAACACAAAAGTGAAAGAAATGCAAAAAATGTATGAAAGTAAGGATTTGAGAAGGGAAATTTTATTTTTAAGTCTAAGATTCCTATGAATTATATGAAAGTAAATGTCCTATCCCTAAAATTAGCCAAAGGAAGCACTTCACTTATCAATGTGATATGACTTTTCATACTCTTATCTAAAGATATCCTAAACTAAGATCCAGTTTTCTAAGAAAGGACCTTTTACTCATGCTTTAAAGCATGTTAGATGATTCCTACCACATCACATAATGTTGTTTACATGTATGATTTAAACTGCATTTATTCTTCAACTCACTGGTTCCTTAGGCTTCTTATCTTTCCTTGCACGCTTAGATAATTTTATGTAAAATTGATTTTTAGAAGTTTAGTTGCTGGGCGTAATGGCTGTCACCTGTAAACCCAGTACTTTTGGAATTCAAGGCAGGTGGATTTCTTGAGTCTTGGAGTTTGAGGCCTGCGTGGGAAAGATGACAAACCCCATTTGTACAAAAATAAAAATATTGGCTGGATATGGTGGCACATGCCTGTGGTCCCAGCTACCCCAAGACTGAGGTGGGTGGATGGCTTGAGTCCGAGAGGCAGAGGTGTGAGCCAAGATCATGCCCTGCTCTTCACCCTGGGCAACGAAGCCAGACACTGTTTCAAAAAAAAAAATCTAGTGAGATTAGATTTCTATTTCTATGTGATTCAAAATTAGGAGAACTTCAAGGCTAATGAATATTAAAAAATGGCCATTGCTACTTGCATGTTCTATGAAGCCAGCATACACAGCAACGTGCTACCTAAAAACCAAGCTACTTAATATGTAGCTTAGATTTCACATTTGATAGTCTTTGAGGTTTCATTACTGAAGAGATCAATTGCCAGACCAAATATAGACTAATTATGTACTTGGTCTTTTTTCATATGAAACATCCCAGCCTTGGGTATAAATTAGGAGCAAATACGGATGTTTATACCGATAGCGGTGTAGATATTTCAATGTTTATACAGTTAGCGGTGTAGATATTTCCATGTCTATACAGATAGCGGTGTGGACATTTCCATGTTTATACAGATAGTGGTGTAGATATTTCCATGTTTACACAGATGGCGGTGTAGACATTTCCATGTTTACACAGATGGCGGTGTGGATATTTCCATGTTTATGCAGATAGCAGTGTAGATATTTCCATGTTTACACAGATAGCGGTGCGGATATTTCCATGTTTATACAGATAGTTGGGCAGATATTTCCATGTTTATACAGATAGCGGTGTAGATATTTCCATCTTAATACAGATGGCGGTGTAGATATGTCCATGTTCATACAGATGGCGGTGTAGATATTTCCATGTTCATACAGATGGCGGTGTAGATATTTCGAAGTTTATAGAGATAGCGCTGTAGTTATTTCCATACTTATAGAGAAATCTGTGTAGATATTTCCATGTATATTCAGATAACTGTGTAGATATTTCCATTTTCATGCAGATAGCGGTGTAGATATTTCCATGTTCATCCAGATGCCAGTGTACATATATCCATGTTCATACTGATGGCGATGAAGATATTTCCATGTTCATACAGATGGCGGTGTAGATATTTCCATGTTCATACAAATGGCGGTGTAGATATTTCCCTGTTCATAGAGATGGTGGTGTAGATATTTCCATGTTCATACAAATACCGGTGTAGATATTTCCATGTTCATAGAGATAGCGGTGTAGATATTTACATGTTTATACAGATAGCAGTGTAGTTATTTCCATGTTTATAGAGATAGCAGTGTAGATATTTCCACTGATATACAGATAGCTGTGTAGATATTTGCATGTTCATACAGATAGCGGTGTGGATATTTCCATGTTCATACAGGTGGCGGTGTAGATATTTCCATGTTTACACAGATAGCAGTGTAGTTATTTCCATGTTTATAGAGATAGCAGTGTAGATATTTCCATTGATATTCAGATAGATGTGTAGATATTTGCATGTTCATACAGATAGCGGTGTAGATATTTGCATGTTCGTACAGATAACGGTGTAGATATTTCCATGTTCATACAGATAGCGGTGTAGATGTTTCCATGTTCATACAGATAACGGTGTAGATATTTCCATGTTCATACAGATAGCGGTGTATATATTTCCATGTTTATACAGATAGCAGTGTAGATATTTCCATGTTTATAGAGATAGTGGTGTAGATAATTTCAATTTTATACAGATAGCAGTGTAGATATTTCCAAGTTGATACTGATAGCGGTGTAGATATTTCCACGTTTATAGAGATGGCTGTGTAGATATTTTCATGTTCATACATAGGACGGTGTAGATATTTCCAGGTTTATAGGGATGGCTGTTTAGATATTTTCATGTTTACACAGATGGCGGTGTAGATATTTAAATGTTTACATAGATAGCGGTGTAGGCATTTCCATGTTTACACAGATAGCGGTGTGGATATTTCCATGTTTATGCAGATAGCATTGTAGATATTTCCATGTTTAAACAGATAGCGGTGCGGATATTTCCATGTTTATTCAGATAGCGGTGCGGATATTTCCATGTTTATACAGATAGTTGGGCAGATATTTCCACGTTTATACAGATAGCGGTGTAGATATTTCCATCTTAATACAGATGGCGGTGTAGATATATCAATGTTCGTACAGATAGCGGTGTAGATATTTTCATGTTCATACAGATAGCGGTGTAGATATATCCATGTTCATACCAATAGCGGTGTAGATATTTCCATGTTCATACCAATAGTGGTGTAGACATTTCCATGTTCATACAGTTAGCGGTGTAGATATTTCCATGTTCGTACAGATGGCGGTGTAGATATTTCCATGTTCATACAGATGGTGGTGTAGATATTTCGAAGTTTATAGAGATAGCGCTGTAGATATTTCCATATTAATAGAGAAATCTGTGTAGATATTTCCATGTATATTCAGATAGCTCTGTAGATATTTCAATGTTCATGCAGATAGCGGTGTAGATATTTCCATGTTCATCCAGATGCCGGTGTACATATATCCATGTTCATACAGATGGCGGTGAAGATATTTCCATGGTCATACAGATGGCGGTGTAGGTATTTCCATGTTCATACAAATGGCGGTGTAGTTACTTCCATGTTCATAGAGATGGCGGTGTAGATATTTCCAGGTTCATACAAATGGCGGTGTAGATATTTCCATGTTCATAGAGATGGCGGTGTAGATATTTCCATGTTTGTACAGATAGCAGTGTAGTTATTTCCATGTTTATAGAGATACCAGTGTGGATATTCCCATTGATATACAGATACCTGAGTAGATATATGCATGTTCATACAGATAGCGGTGTAGATATTTCCATCTTCATACAGATAGCGGTGTAGATATTTCCATGTTCATACAGATGGCGGTGTAGATATTTCCATGTTCATACAGATAGCGGTGTAGATATTTCCATGTTCCTACAGATAGCGGTGTAGATATTTCCATTTTCATACAGATTGCGGTGTAGATATTTCCATGTTCATACAGATAGCGGTGTAGATATTTCCATGTTCATACCAATAGCGGTGTAGATATTTCCATGTTCATACCAATAGCGGTGTAGACATTTCCATGTTCATACAGTTAGCGGTGTAGATATTTCCATGTTCATACAGATGGCGGTGTAGATATTTACATGTTCATACAGATGGCGGTGTAGATATTTCCATGTTTGTACGGATGGCAGTGTAGATATTTCCATGTTCATACAGGTGGCGGTGTAGATATTTCCATGTTCATAGAGATGGCGGTGTAGATATTTCCATGTTTATGCAGATAGCGGTATAGATATTTCCATGTTTATACAGATAGCAGTGTAGATATTTCCATGTTTATAGAGATAGTGGTGTAGATAATTTCAATTTTATACAGAGAGCAGTGTAGATATTTCCAAGTTCATACACATAGCGGTGTAGATATTTCCACGTTTACAGAGATGGCGGTGTATATATTTTCATGTTCATACAGAGGACGGTGTAGATATTTCCATGTTTATAGGGATGGCGGTGTAGATATTTTCATGTTTACACAGATGGCGGTGTAGATATTTCCATGTTTACACAGATAGCGGTGTAGATATTTCCATGTTCATACAGATAGCGGTGTAGATATTTCCATGTTCATACAGATAGCGATGTAGATATTTCCATGTTCATACAGATAGCGTTGTAGATATTTCCATGTTCATACAGATAGCGGTGTAGATATTTCCATGTTCATACAGATGGCGGTGTAGATATTTTGAAGTTTATAGAGATAGCGCTGTAGTTATTTCCATACTTATAGAGAAATCTGTGTAGATATTTCCATGTATATTCAGATAACTGTGTAGATATTTCCATTTTCATGCAGATAGCGGTGTAGATATTTCCATGTTCATCCAGATGCCAGTGTACATATATCCATGTTCATACTGATGGCGATGAAGATATTTCCATGTTCATACAGATGGCGGTGTAGATATTTCCATGTTCATACAAATGGCGGTGTAGATATTTCCCTGTTCACAGAGATGGTGGTGTAGATATTTCCATGTTCATACAAATACCGGTGTAGATATTTCCATGTTCATAGAGATAGCGGTGTAGATATTTACATGTTTATACAGATAGCAGTGTAGTTATTTCCATGTTTATAGAGATAGCAGTGTAGATATTTCCACTGATATACAGATAGCTGTGTAGATATTTGCATGTTCATACAGATAGCGGTGTGGATATTTCCATGTTCATACAGGTGGCGGTGTAGATATTTCCATGTTTACACAGATAGCAGTGTAGTTATTTCCATGTTTATAGAGATAGCAGTGTAGATATTTCCATTGATATTCAGATAGATGTGTAGATATTTGCATGTTCATACAGATAGCGGTGTAGATATTTGCATGTTCGTACAGATAACGGTGTAGATATTTCCATGTTCATACAGATAGCGGTGTAGATGTTTCCATGTTCATACAGATAACGGTGTAGATATTTCCATGTTCATACAGATAGCGGTGTATATATTTCCATGTTTATACAGATAGCAGTGTAGATATTTCCATGTTTATAGAGATAGAGGTGTAGATAATTTCAATTTTATACAGATAGCAGTGTAGATATTTCCAAGTTGATACTGATAGCGGTGTAGATATTTCCACGTTTATAGAGATGGCTGTGTAGATATTTTCATGTTCATACATAGGACGGTGTAGATATTTCCAGGTTTATAGGGATGGCTGTTTAGATATTTTCATGTTTACACAGATGGCGGTGTAGATATTTAAATGTTTACATAGATAGCGGTGTAGGCATTTCCATGTTTACACAGATAGCGGTGTGGATATTTCCATGTTTATGCAGATAGCATTGTAGGTATTTCCATGTTTAAACAGATAGCGGTGCGGATATTTCCATGTTTATTCAGATAGCGGTGCGGATATTTCCATGTTTATACAGATAGTTGGGCAGATATTTCCATGTTTATACAGATAGCGGTGTAGATATTTCCATCTTAATACAGATGGCGGTGTAGATATATCAATGTTCGTACAGATAGCGGTGTAGATATTTTCATGTTCATACAGATAGCGGTGTAGATATATCCATGTTCATACCAATAGCGGTGTAGATATTTCCATGTTCATACCAATAGTGGTGTAGACATTTCCATGTTCATACTGTTAGCGGTGTAGATATTTCCATGTTCGTACAGATGGCGGTGTAGATATTTCCATGTTCATACAGATGGTGGTGTAGATATTTCGAAGTTTATAGAGATAGCGCTGTAGATATTTCCATATTAATAGAGAAATCTGTGTAGATATTTCCATGTATATTCAGATAGCTCTGTAGATATTTCAATGTTCATGCAGATAGCGGTGTAGATATTTCCATGTTCATCCAGATGCCGGTGTACATATATCCATGTTCATACAGATGGCGGTGAAGATATTTCCATGGTCATACAGATGGCGGTGTAGGTATTTCCATGTTCATACAAATGGCGGTGTAGTTACTTCCATGTTCATAGAGATGGCGGTGTAGATATTTCCAGGTTCATACAAATGGCGGTGTAGATATTTCCATGTTCATAGAGATGGCGGTGTAGATATTTCCATGTTTGTACAGATAGCAGTGTAGTTATTTCCATGTTTATAGAGATACCAGTGTGGATATTCCCATTGATATACAGATACCTGAGTAGATATATGCATGTTCATACAGATAGCGGTGTAGATATTTCCATCTTCATACAGATAGCGGTGTAGATATTTCCATGTTCATACAGATGGCGGTGTAGATATTTCCATGTTCATACAGATAGCGGTGTAGATATTTCCATGTTCCTACAGATAGCGGTGTAGATATTTCCATTTTCATACAGATTGCGGTGTAGATATTTCCATGTTCATACAGATAGCGGTGTAGATATTTCCATGTTCATACCAATAGCGGTGTAGATATTTCCATGTTCATACCAATAGCGGTGTAGACATTTCCATGTTCATACAGTTAGCGGTGTAGATATTTCCATGTTCATACAGATGGCGGTGTAGATATTTACATGTTCATACAGATGGCGGTGTAGATATTTCCATGTTTGTACGGATGGCAGTGTAGATATTTCCATGTTCATACAGGTGGCGGTGTAGATATTTCCATGTTCATAGAGATGGCGGTGTAGATATTTCCATGTTTATGCAGATAGCGGTACAGATATTTCCATGTTTATACAGATAGCAGTGTAGATATTTCCATGTTTATAGAGATAGTGGTGTAGATAATTTCAATTTTATAAAGAGAGCAGTGTAGATATTTCCAAGTTCATACAGATAGCGGTGTAGATATTTCCACGTTTATAGAGATGGCGGTGTATATATTTTCATGTTCATACAGAGGACGGTGTAGATATTTCCATGTTTATAGGGATGGCGGTGTAGATATTTTCATGTTTACACAGATGGCGGTGTAGATATTTCCATGTTTACACAGATAGCGGTGTAGATATTTCCATGTTCATACAGATAGCGGTGTAGATATTTCCATGTTCATACAGATAGCGATGTAGATATTTCCATGTTCATACAGATAGCGTTGTAGATATTTCCATGTTCATACAGATAGCGGTGTAGATATTTCCATGTTCATACAGATGGCGGTGTAGATATTTCGAAGTTTATAGAGATAGCGCTGTAGTTATTTCCATACTTATAGAGAAATCTGTGTAGATATTTCCATGTATATTCAGATAACTGTGTAGATATTTCCATTTTCATGCAGATAGCGGTGTAGATATTTCCATGTTCATCCAGATGCCAGTGTACATATATCCATGTTCATACTGATGGCGATGAAGATATTTCCATGTTCATACAGATGGCGGTGTAGATATTTCCATGTTCATACAAATGGCGGTGTAGATATTTCCCTGTTCACAGAGATGGTGGTGTAGATATTTCCATGTTCATACAAATACCGGTGTAGATATTTCCATGTTCATAGAGATAGCGGTGTAGATATTTACATGTTTATACAGATAGCAGTGTAGTTATTTCCATGTTTATAGAGATAGCAGTGTAGATATTTCCACTGATATACAGATAGCTGTGTAGATATTTGCATGTTCATACAGATAGCGGTGTGGATATTTCCATGTTCATACAGGTGGCGGTGTAGATATTTCCATGTTTACACAGATAGCAGTGTAGTTATTTCCATGTTTATAGAGATAGCAGTGTAGATATTTCCATTGATATTCAGATAGATGTGTAGATATTTGCATGTTCATACAGATAGCGGTGTAGATATTTGCATGTTCGTACAGATAACGGTGTAGATATTTCCATGTTCATACAGATAGCGGTGTAGATGTTTCCATGTTCATACAGATAACGGTGTAGATATTTCCATGTTCATACAGATAGCGGTGTATATATTTCCATGTTTATACAGATAGCAGTGTAGATATTTCCATGTTTATAGAGATAGTGGTGTAGATAATTTCAATTTTATACAGATAGCAGTGTAGATATTTCCAAGTTGATACTGATAGCGGTGTAGATATTTCCACGTTTATAGAGATGGCTGTGTAGATATTTTCATGTTCATACATAGGACGGTGTAGATATTTCCAGGTTTATAGGGATGGCTGTTTAGATATTTTCATGTTTACACAGATGGCGGTGTAGATATTTAAATGTTTACATAGATAGCGGTGTAGGCATTTCCATGTTTACACAGATAGCGGTGTGGATATTTCCATGTTTATGCAGATAGCATTGTAGATATTTACATGTTTAAACAGATAGCGGTGCGGATATTTCCATGTTTATTCAGATAGCGGTGCGGATATTTCCATGTTTATACAGATAGTTGGGCAGATATTTCCATGTTTATACAGATAGCGGTGTAGATATTTCCATCTTAATACAGATGGCGGTGTAGATATATCAATGTTCATACAGATAGCGGTGTAGATATTTTCATGTTCATACAGATAGCGGTGTAGATATATCCATGTTCATACCAATAGCGGTGTAGATATTTCCATGTTCATACCAATAGTGGTGTAGACATTTCCATGTTCATACTGTTAGCGGTGTAGATATTTCCATGTTCGTACAGATGGCGGTGTAGATATTTCCATGATCATACAGATGGTGGTGTAGATATTTCGAAGTTTATAGAGATAGCGCTGTAGATATTTCCATATTAATAGAGAAATCTGTGTAGATATTTCCATGTATATTCAGATAGCTCTGTAGATATTTCAATGTTCATGCAGATAGCGGTGTAGATATTTCCATGTTCATCCAGATGCCGGTGTACATATATCCATGTTCATACAGATGGCGGTGAAGATATTTCCATGGTCATACAGATGGCGGTGTAGGTATTTCCATGTTCATACAAATGGCGGTGTAGTTACTTCCATGTTCATAGAGATGGCGGTGTAGATATTTCCAGGTTCATACAAATGGCGGTGTAGATATTTCCATGTTCATAGAGATGGCGGTGTAGATATTTCCATGTTTGTACAGATAGCAGTGTAGTTATTTCCATGTTTATAGAGATACCAGTGTGGATATTCCCATTGATATACAGATACCTGAGTAGATATATGCATGTTCATACAGATAGCGGTGTAGATATTTCCATCTTCATACAGATAGCGGTGTAGATATTTCCATGTTCATACAGATGGCGGTGTAGATATTTCCATGTTCATACAGATAGCGGTGTAGATATTTCCATGTTCCTACAGATAGCGGTGTAGATATTTCCATGTTCATACAGATGTCGGTGTAGATATTTACATGTTCATACAGATGGCGGTGTAGATATTTCCATGTTTGTACGGATGGCAGTGTAGATATTTCCATGTTCATACAGGTGGCGGTGTAGATATTTCCATGTTCATAGAGATGGCGGTGTAGATATTTCCATGTTTATGCAGATAGCGGTATAGATATTTCCATGTTTATACAGATAGCAGTGTAGATATTTCCATGTTTATAGAGATAGTGGTGTAGATAATTTCAATTTTATACAGAGAGCAGTGTAGATATTTCCAAGTTCATACAGATAGCGGTGTAGATATTTCCACGTTTATAGAGATGGCGGTGTATATATTTTCATGTTCATACAGAGGACGGTGTAGATATTTCCATGTTTATAGGGATGGCGGTGTAGATATTTTCATGTTTTCACAGATGGCGGTGTAGATATTTCCATGTTTACACAGATAGCGGTGTAGATATTTCCATGTTCATACAGATAGCGGTGTAGATATTTCCATGTTCATACAGATAGCGATGTAGATATTTCCATGTTCATACAGATAGCGTTGTAGATATTTCCATGTTCATACAGATAGCGGTGTAGATATTTCCATGTTCATACAGATGGTGGTGTAGATATTTCGAAGTTTATAGAGATAGCGCTGTAGTTATTTCCATACTTATAGAGAAATCTGTGTAGATATTTCCATGTATATTCAGATAACTGTGTAGATATTTCCATTTTCATGCAGATAGCGGTGTAGATATTTCCATGTTCATCCAGATGCCAGTGTACATATATCCATGTTCATACTGATGGCGATGAAGATATTTCCATGTTCATACAGATGGCGGTGTAGATATTTCCATGTTCATACAAATGGCGGTGTAGATATTTCCCTGTTCACAGAGATGGTGGTGTAGATATTTCCATGTTCATACAAATACCGGTGTAGATATTTCCATGTTCATAGAGATAGCGGTGTAGATATTTACATGTTTATACAGATAGCAGTGTAGTTATTTCCATGTTTATAGAGATAGCAGTGTAGATATTTCCACTGATATACAGATAGCTGTGTAGATATTTGCATGTTCATACAGATAGCGGTGTGGATATTTCCATGTTCATACAGGTGGTGGTGTAGATATTTCCATGTTTACACAGATAGCAGTGTAGTTATTTCCATGTTTATAGAGATAGCAGTGTAGATATTTCCATTGATATTCAGATAGATGTGTAGATATTTGCATGTTCATACAGATAGCGGTGTAGATATTTGCATGTTCGTACAGATAACGGTGTAGATATTTCCATGTTCATACAGATAGCGGTGTAGATGTTTCCATGTTCATACAGATAACGGTGTAGATATTTCCATGTTCATACAGATAGCGGTGTATATATTTCCATGTTTATACAGATAGCAGTGTAGATATTTCCATGTTTATAGAGATAGTGGTGTAGATAATTTCAATTTTATACAGATAGCAGTGTAGATATTTCCAAGTTGATACTGATAGCGGTGTAGATAATTCCACGTTTATAGAGATGGCTGTGTAGATATTTTCATGTTCATACATAGGACGGTGTAGATATTTCCAGGTTTATAGGGATGGCTGTTTAGATATTTTCATGTTTACACAGATGGCGGTGTAGATATTTAAATGTTTACATAGATAGCGGTGTAGGCATTTCCATGTTTACACAGATAGCGGTGTGGATATTTCCATGTTTATTCAGATAGCATTGTAGATATTTCCATGTTTAAACAGATAGCGGTGCGGATATTTACATGTTTATTCAGATAGCGGTGCGGATATTTCCATGTTTATACAGATAGTTGGGCAGATATTTCCATGTTTATACAGATAGCGGTGTAGATATTTCCATCTTAATACAGATGGCGGTGTAGATATATCAATGTTCGTACAGATAGCGGTGTAGATATTTTCATGTTCATACAGATAGCGGTGTAGATATATCCATGTTCATACCAATAGCGGTGTAGATATTTCCATGTTCATACCAATAGTGGTGTAGACATTTCCATGTTCATACAGTTAGCGGTGTAGATATTTCCATGTTCGTACAGATGGCGGTGTAGATATTTCCATGTTCATACAGATGGTGGTGTAGATATTTCGAAGTTTATAGAGATAGCGCTGTAGATATTTCCATATTAATAGAGAAATCTGTGTAGATATTTCCATGTATATTCAGATAGCTCTGTAGATATTTCAATGTTCATGCAGATAGCGGTGTAGATATTTCCATGTTCATCCAGATGCCGGTGTACATATATCCATGTTCATACAGATGGCGGTGAAGATATTTCCATGGTCATACAGATGGCGGTGTAGGTATTTCCATGTTCATACAAATGGCGGTGTAGTTACTTCCATGTTCATAGAGATGGCGGTGTAGATATTTCCAGGTTCATACAAATGGCGGTGTAGATATTTCCATGTTCATAGAGATGGCGGTGTAGATATTTCCATGTTTGTACAGATAGCAGTGTAGTTATTTCCATGTTTATAAAGATACCAGTGTGGATATTCCCATTGATATACAGATACCTGAGTAGATATATGCATGTTCATACAGATAGCGGTGTAGATATTTCCATCTTCATACAGATAGCGGTGTAGATATTTCCATGTTCATACAGATGGCGGTGTAGATATTTCCATGTTCATACAGATAGCGGTGTAGATATTTCCATGTTCCTACAGATAGCGGTGTAGATATTTCCATTTTCATACAGATTGCGGTGTAGATATTTCCATGTTCATACAGATAGCGGTGTAGATATTTCCATGTTCATACCAATAGCGGTGTAGATATTTCCATGTTCATATCAATAGCGGTGTAGACATTTCCATGTTCATACAGTTAGCGGTGTAGATATTTCCATGTTCATACAGATGGCGGTGTAGATATTTACATGTTCATACAGATGGCGGTGTAGATATTTCCATGTTTGTACGGATGGCAGTGTAGATATTTCCATGTTCATACAGGTGGCAGTGTAGATATTTCCATGTTCATAGAGATGGCGGTGTAGATATTTCCATGTTTATGCAGATAGCGGTATAGATATTTCCATGTTTATACAGATAGCAGTGTAGATATTTCCATGTTTATAGAGATAGTGGTGTAGATAATTTCAATTTTATACAGAGAGCAGTGTAGATATTTCCAAGTTCATACAGATAGCGGTGTAGATATTTCCACGTTTATAGAGATGGCGGTGTATATATTTTCATGTTCATACAGAGGACGGTGTAGATATTTCCATGTTTATAGGGATGGCGGTGTAGATATTTTCATGTTTACACAGATGGCGGTGTAGATATTTCCATGTTTACACAGATAGCGGTGTAGATATTTCCATGTTCATACAGATAGCGGTGTAGATATTTCCATGTTCATACAGATAGCGATGTAGATATTTCCATGTTCATACAGATAGCGTTGTAGATATTTCCATGTTCATACAGATAGCGGTGTAGATATTTCCATGTTCATACAGATAGCGGTGTAGATATTTCCATGTTCATACAGATAGCGGTGTAGATATTTCCATGTTCATACAGATAGCGGTGTAGATATTTCCATGTTCATACAGATAGCGGTGTAGATATTTCCATGTTCATACCAATAGCGGTGTAGATATTTCCATGTTCATACAGTTAGCGTTGTAGATATTTCCATGTTCATACAGATGGCGGTGTAGATATTTACATGTTCATTCAGATGGCGGTGTAGATATTTCCATGTTCGTACGGATGGCAGTGTAGATATTTCCATGTTCACACAGGTGGCGGTGTAGATATTTCCATGTTTATACAGATAGCAGTGTAGTTATTTCCATGTTTATAGAGATAGCAGTGTATGTATTTCCATTGATATACAGTTAGCTGTGTAGATATTTGCATGGTCATACAGATAGCGGTGTAGATATTTCCATGTTCTTACAGATAGCGGTGTAGATATTTCCATGTTCATACAGATAGCGGTGTAGATATTTCCATGTTCATACAGATAACGTTGTAGATATTTCCATGTTCATACAGATACCGGTGTAGATATTTCCATGTTCATACAGTTAGCGGTGTAGATATTTCCATGTTCATACAGATGGCGGTGTAGATATTTACATGTTCATACAGATGGCGGTATGGATATTTCCATGTTCGTACAGATGGCGGTGTAGGTATTTCCATGTTCATAGAGATGGCGGTGTTGATATTTCCATGTTTATGCAGATAGCGGTATAGATATTTCCATGTTTATACAGACGGTGGTGTAGATATTTCCATGTTTATAGAGATGGCGGTCTAGATATTTCCATGTTTACAGAGATAGCGGTGTAGGTATTTCCAAGTTTATAGAGACAGCGTTGTAGATATTTCCATGTTTATACAGATAGCGGTGAAGATATTTCCATGTTTATACAGATAGCGGTGTAGATATTTCCATGTTTATACAGATAGCGGTGTAGATATTTCCATGTTCATACAGATAGCGGTGTAGATAATTCCAAGTTCATACAGTTAGCGGTGTAGATATTTCCATGTTCATACAGATGGCGGTGTAGATATTTACATGTTCATACAGAAGGCGGTGTAGATATTTCCATGTTCATACAGATAGCAGTGTAGATATTTCCATGTTCATACAGATAGCGGTGTAGATATTTCCATGTTCATACAGATAGCGGTGTTGATATTTCCATGTTCATACCAATAGCGGTGTAGACATTTCCATGTTCATACATTTAGCGGTGTAGATATTTCCATGTTCATACAGATGGCGGTGAAGATATTTCCATGTTCATACAGATGGCGGTGTAGATATTTCCATGTTTGTACGGATGGCAGTGTAGATATTTCCATGTTCATACAGATAGCGGTATAGATATTTCCATGTTCATACAGATGGCGGTGTAGATATTTACATGTTCATACAGATGGCGGTATAGATATTTCCATGTTCGTACAGATGGTGGTGAAGATATTTCCATGTTCACAGAGGTGGCGGTGTAGATATTTCCATGTTTATGCAGATAGCGGTATAGATATTTCCATGTTTATACAGATAGTGGTGTAGATATTTCCATGTTTATAGAGATGGAGGTCTAGATATTTCCATGTTTACAGAGATAGTGGTGTAGTTATTTTCAGTTTTATAGAGACAGCGTTGTAAATATTTCCATGTTTATACAGATAGCTGTGAAGATATTTCCATGTTTATACAGATAGCGGTGTAGATATTTCCATGTTTATACAGATAGCAGTGTAGATATTTCCATGTTTATAGAGATAGTGGTGTAGATAATTTCAATTTTATACAGAGAGCAGTGTAGATATTTCCAGGTTCATACAGATAGCGGTGTAGATATTTCCACGTTTATTGAGATGGCGGAGTAGTTATTTCCATGTTCATACAGATGGCGGTGTAGATATTTCCATGTTTATAGGGATGGCGGTGTAGATATTTTCATGTTTACACAGATGGCAGTGTAGATATTTCCATGTTTACACAGATAGCGGTGTAGACATTTCCATGTTTACACAGATAGCGGTGTGGATGTTTCCATGTTTACGCAGATAGCGGTGTAGACATTTCCATGTTTATACAGATAGCGGTGCGAATATTTCCATGTTTATACAGATAGTTGGGCAGATATTTAAATGTTTATACAGATAGCGGTGTAGATATTTCCATCTTAATACAGATGGCGGTGTAGATATGTCCATGTTTGTACAGATGGCGGTGAAGATATTTCCATGTTCATACAGATGGCGGTGTAGATATTTCGAAGTTTATAGAGATAGCGCTGTAGTGATTTCCATATTTATAGAGAAATCTCTGTAGGTATTTCCAAGTATATTCAGATAGCTGTGTAGATATTTACATGTTCATGCAGATAGCGGTGTAGATATTTCCATGTTCATCCAGATGCCGGTGTACATATATCCATGTTCATACAGATGGCGTTGAAGTTATTTCCATGTTCATACAGATCGCGGTGTAGGTATTTCCATGTTCATACAAATGGCGGTGTAGATATTTCCATGTTCATAGAGATGGCGGTGTAGATATTTCCAGGTTCATACAAATGGCGGTGTAGATATTTCCATGTTCATAGAGGTGGCGGTGTAGATATTTCCATGTTTATACAGATAGCAGTGTAGTTATTTCCATGTTTATAGAGATACCAGTGTGGATATTTCCAATGATATACAGATAGCTGTGTAGACATTTGCATGTTCATACAGATAGCGGTGTAGATATTTCCATGTTCATACAGATAGCGGTGTAGATATTTCCATGTTCATACAGATAGCGGTGTAGATATTTCCATGTTCATACAGTTAGCGGTGTAGGTATTTCCATGTTCATACAGATGGCGGTGTAGATATTTACATGTTCATACAGATGGCGGTGTAGATATTTCCATGTTGATACAGATTGCGGTGTAGAGATTTCCATGTTCATACAGATAGCGGTGTAGATATTTCCATGTTCATACAGATAGCGGTGTAGATATTTCCATGTTCATACCAATAGCGGTGTAGACATTTCCATGTTGATACAGTTTGCGGTGTAGATATTTCCATGTTCATACAGATGGCGGTGTAGATATTTACATGTTCATACAGATGGCGGTGTAGATATTTCCATGTTCGTACGGATGGCAGTGTAGATATTTTCAAGTTCATACAGGTTTTCGGTACAGATATTTCCATGTTTATACAGATAGCAGTGTAGTTATTTCCATGTTTATAGAGATAGCAGTGTATACATTTCCATTGATATACAGATAGCTGTGTAGATATTTGCATGGTCACACTGATAGCGGTGTTCATATTTCCATGTTCGTACAGATAGCGGTGTAGATATTTCCATGTTCATACAGATAGCGGTGTAGATATTTCCATGTTCATACAGATAACGGTGTAGATATTTCCATGTTCATACAGATAGCGGTGTAGATATTTCCATGTTCATACAGTTAGCTGTGTAGATATTTCCATGTTCATAGAGATGGCGGTGTAGATATTTCCATGTTCATATAAATGGCGGTGTAGATATTTCCATCTTCATAGAGATGGCGGTGTAGATATTTCCATATTTATACAGATAGCAGTGTAGTTATTTCCATGTTTATAGAGATAGCAGTGTAGATATTTCCATTGATATACAGATAGCTGTGTAGATATTTGCATGTTCATACAGATAGCGGTATAGATATTTCCATGTTTATAGAGATGGTGGTGTAGATATTTCCATGTTTATAGAGATGGAGGTCTAGATATTTCCATGTTTACAGAGATAGTGGTGTAGTTATTTCCAAGTTTATAGAGACAGCGTTGTAGATATTTCCATGTTTATACAGATAGCTGTGAAGATATTTCCATGTTTATACAGATAGCGGTGTAGATATTTCCATGTTTTTACAGATAGCAGTGTAGATATTTCCATGTTTATAGAGATAGTGGTGTAGATAATATCAATTTTATACAGAGAGCAGTGTAGATATTTCCAAGTTCATACAGATAGCGGTGTAGATATTTCCACGTTTATAGAGATGGCGGTGTAGATATTTCCATGTTCATACAGATGGCGGTGTAGATATTTCCATGTTTATAGGGATGGCGGTGTAGATATTTCCATGTTCATACAGATAACGGTGTAGATATTTCCATGTTCATACATATAGCGGAGTAGATATCTCCATGTTCATACAGATAGCGGTGTAGATATTTCCATGTTCGTATAGATGGCGGTGTAGATATTTCCATGTTCGTACGGATGGCAGTGTAGATATTTCCATGTTCATATAGATGGCGGTGTAGATATTTCCATGTTTATGCAGATAGCAGTGTAGTTATTTCCATGTTTATAGAGATACCAGTGTGGATATTTCCATTGATATACAGATAGCTGTGTAGATATTTGCATGTTCATACAGATAGCGGTGTAGATATTTCCATGTTCATACAGATAGCGGTGTAGATATTTCCACGTTCATACAGTTAGCGGTGTAGGTATTTCCATGTTCATACAGATGGCGGTGTAGATATTTACATGTTCATACAGATGGCGGTGTAGATATTTCCATGTTCATACAGATTGCGGTGTAGATATTTCCATGTTCATACAGATAGAGGTGTAGATATTTCCATGTTCATACAGATAGCGGTGTAGATATTTCCATGTTCATACCAATAGCGGTGCAGACATTTCCATGTTCATACAGTTAGCGGTATAGATATTTCCATGTTCATACAGATGGCGGTGTAGATATTTACATGTTCATATAGATGGCTGTGTAGATATTTCCACGTTCGTACGGATGGCAGTGTAGATATTTTCATGTTCATACAGGTGGCGGTGCAGATATTTCCATGTTTATACAGATAGCAGTGTAGTTATTTCCATGTTTATAGAGATAGCAGTGTATACATTTCCATTGATATACAGATAGCTGTGTAGATATTTGCATGGTCACACTGATAGCGGTGTACATATTTCCATGTTCGTACAGATAGCGGAGTAGATATTTCCATGTTTATAGGGATGGCGGTGTAGGTATTTCCATGTTCATACAGATAACGGTGTAGATATTTCCATGTTCATACATATAGCGGTGTAGATATCTCCATGTTCATACAGATAGCGGTGTAGATATTTCCATGTTCATACAGATGGCGGTGTAGATATTTCCATGTTCGCACGGATGGCAGTGTAGATATTTCCATGTTCATACAGATGGCGGTGTAGATATTTCCACGTTTATACAGATAGCAGTGTAGTTATTTCCATGTTTATAGAGATAGCAGTGTATATATTTCCATTGATATACTGATAGCTGTGTAGATATTTGCATGGTCATACAGATAGCGGTGTAGATATTTCCATGTTCGTGCAGATAGCGGTGTAGATATTTCCATGTTCATACAGATAGCGGTGTAGATATTTCCTTGTTCATACAGATAACGGTGTAGATATTTCCATGTTCATACAGATAGCGGTGTAGATATTTCCATATTCATACAGTTAGCGGTGTAGATATTTCCATGTTCATGCAGATGGCGGTGTAGATATTTACATGTTCACACAGATGGTGGTATAGATATTTCCATGTTCGTACAGATGGCGGTGTAGGTATTTCCATGTTCATAGAGATGGCGGTGTAGATATTTCCATGTTTATGCAGATAGCGGTATAGATATTTCCATGTTTATACAGATGGTGGTGTAGATATTTCCATGTTTATAGAGATGGCGGTCTAGATATTTCCATGTTTACAGAGATAGTGGTGTAGTTATTTCCAAGTTTATAGAGACTGCGTTGTAGATATTTCCATGTTTATACAGATAGCGGTGAAGATATTTCCATGTTTATACAGATAGTGGTGTAGATATTTCCATGTTTATACAGATAGCAGTGTAGATACTTCCATGTTTATAGAGATAGTGGTGTAGATAATTTCAATTTTATACAGAGAGCAGTGTAGTTATTTCCAAGTTCATACAGATAACGGTGTAGATATTTCCACGTTTATAGAGATGTTGGTGTAGATATTTCCATGTTCATACAGAGGATGGTATAGATATTTCAATGTTTATAGGGATGGCGGTGTAGATATTTTCATGTTTACACAGATGGCGGTGTAGATATTTCCATGTTTACACAGATAGCGGTGTAGACATTTCCATGTTTACGCAGATAGCGGTGTGGATATTTCCATGTTTATGCAGATAGCAGTGTAGATATTTCCATGTTTATACATATAGCGGTGTGGATATTTCCATGTTTATTCAGATAGCGGTGCGGATATTTCCATGTTTATACAGATAGTTGGGCAGATATTTCCATGTTTATACAGATAGCGGTGTAGATATTTCCATCTTAATACAGATGGCGGTTTAGATATGTCCATGTTCGTACAGATGGCGGTGTAGATATTTCCATGTCCATACATATGGCGGTGTAGATATTTCGAAGTTTATAGAGATAGCGCTGTAGTTATTTCCATATTTATAGAGAAATCGGTGTAGATATTTCCATGTATATTCAGATAGCTGTGTAGATATTTCCATGTTCATGCAGATAGCGGTGTAGGTATTTCCATGTTGATCCAGATGCCGGTGTACATATATCCATGTTCATACAGATGGCGGTGAAGATATTTCCATGTTCATGCAGATGGCGGTGTAGGTATTTCCATGTTCATAAAAATGGCGTTGTAGATATTTCCAGGTTCATACAAATGGCGGTGTAGATATTTCCATGTTCATAGAGATGGAGGTGTAGATATTTCCATGTTTATACAGATAGCAGTGTAGTTATTTCCATTTTTATAGAGATACCGGTGTGGATATTTCCATTGATATACAGATAGCTGTGTAGATATTTGCATGTTCATACAGATAGCGGTGTAGATATTTACATGTTCATACAGATGGCGGTGTAGATATTTCCATGTTCTACAGATAGCGGTGTTGAGATTTCCATGTTCATACAGATAGCGGTGTAGATATTTCCATGTTCATACAGATAGCGGTGTAGATATTTCCATGTTCATACCAATAGCGGTGTAGCATTTCCATGTTCATACAGTTAGCGGTGTAGATATTTCCATGTTCATACAAATAGCGGTGTAGATATTTCCATGTTCATACAGATAGCGGTGTAGATATTTCCATGTTCATACAGATAGCGGTGTAGATATTTCCATGTTCATACAGATAGCGGTGTAGATAATTCCATGTTCATACAGTTAGCGGTGTAGATATTTCCATTTTCATACAGATGGCAGTGTAGATATTTACATGTTCATACAGATGGCGGTGTAGATATTTCCATGTTCATACAGATAGCGGTGTAGATATTTCCATGTTCCTACAGATAGCGGTGTAGATAATTCCATGTTCCTACAGTTAGCTGTGTAGATATTTCCATGTTCACACAGATGGCGGTGTAGATATTTCCATGCTCATACAGATGGCGGTGTAGATATTTCCATGTTCATACAGATAGCGGTGTGGATATTTCCATGTTCATACAGATAGCGGTGTAGATATTTCCATGTTCATACAGATAGCGGTGTAGATAATTCCATGTTCATACAGTTAGCGGTGTAGATATTTCCATTTTCATACAGATGGCGGTGTAGATATTTACATGTTCATACAGATGGCGGTGTAGATATTTCCATGTTCATACAGATAGCGGTGTAGATATTTCCATGTTCCTACAGATAGCGGTGTAGATAATTCCATGTTCCTACAGTTAGCTGTGTAGATATTTCCATGTTCACACAGATGGCGGTGTAGATATTTCCATGCTCATACAGATGGCGGTGTAGATATTTCCATGTTCATACAGATAGCGGTGTGGATATTTCCATGTTCATACAGATAGCGGTGTAGATATTTCCATGTTCATACAGATAGCGGTGTAGATATTTCCATGTTCATACCAATAGCGGTGTAGGCATTTCCATGTTCATACATTTAGCGGTGTAGATATTTCCTTGTTCATACAGATGGCGGTGAAGATCTTTCCATGTTCATACAGATGGCTGTGTAGATATTGCCATGTTTGTACGGATGGCAGTGTAGATATTTCCATGTTCATACAGGTGGCAGTGTAGATATTTCCATGTTTATACGGAGAGCAGTGTAGTTATTTCAATGTTAATAGATATAGCTGTGTGGATATTTCCATTGATATACAGATAGCTGTGTAGATATGTGCATGTTCATACAAATAGCGGTGTAGATATTTCCATGTTCGTACAGATAGCGGTGTAGATATTTCCATGTTCATACAGATAGCGGTGTAGATATTTCCATGTTCATACAAATAACGGTGTAGATATTTCCATGTTCATACAGACAGCGGTGTAGATATTTCCATGTTCATACAGTTAGCGGTGTAGATACTTCCATGTTCATACAGATAGCGGTGTAGATATTTCCATGTTCATACCAATAGCGGTGTAGATATTTCCATGTTCATACAGATAGCGGTGTAGATATTTCCATGTTCATACAGTTAGCGGTGTAGATATTTCCATGTTCATACAGATGGCGGTGTAGATATTTCCATGTATATAGAGATGGCGGTCTAGATATTTCCATGTTTACAGAGATAGTGGTGTAGTTATTTCCAAGTTTATAGAGACAGCGTTGTAGATATTTCCATGTTTATACAGATAGCGGTGAAGTTATTTCCATGTTTATACAGATAGCGGTGTAGATATTTCCATGTTTATACAGATAGCAGTGTATATATTTCCAGGTTTATAGAGATAGTGGTGTAGATAATTTCAATTTTATACAGAGAGCAGTGTAGATATTTCCAAGTTCATACAGATAGTGGTGTAGATATTTCCAGGTTCATACAAATGGCGGTGTAGATATTTCCATGTTCGTCCAGATAGCGGTGTAGATATTTCCATGTTCATACAGTTAGCGGTGTAGGTATTTCCATGTTCGTACATATGGCGGTGTAGATATTTCCATGTTCATACAGATGGCGGTGTAGATATTTCGAAGTTTATAGAGATAGCGCTGTAGTTATTTCCATATGTACAGAGAAATCTGTGTAGATATTTCCATGTATATTCAGATAGCTGTGTAGATATTTCCATGTTCATGCAGATAGCGGTGTAGATATTTCCATGTTCATCCAGATGCCGGTGTACATATATCCATGTTCATACAGATGGCGGTGTAGTTATTTACATGTTCATAGAGATGGCGGTGTAGATATTTCCATGTTTATACAGAGAGCAGTGTAGTTATTTCCATGTTTATAGAGATACCAGTGTGGATATTTCCATTGATATACAGATAGCTGTGTAGATATTTGCATGTTCATACAGATAGCGGTGTAGATATTTTCATTTTCATACAGATAGCGGTGTAGATATTTCCATGTTCATACAGATAGCGGTGTAGATAATTCCATGTTCATACAGATGGCGGTGTAGATATTTACATGTTCATACAGATGGCGGTACAGATATTTAAATGTTGGTACAGATGGCGGTGTAGATATTTCCATGTTCCTAGAGATGGCGGTGTAGATATTTCCATGTTTATGCAGATAGCGGTATAGATATTTCCATGTTTATACAGATGGTGGTGTAGATATTTCCATGTTTATAGAGATGGAGGTCTAGATATTTCAATGTTTACAGAGATAGTGGTGTAGTTATTTCCAAGTTTATAGACACAGCGTTGTAAATATTTCCATGTTTATACACATAGCTGTGAAGATATTTCCTTGTTTATACAGATAGCGGTGTAGATATTTCCATGTTTATACAGATAGCAGTGTAGATATTTCCATGTTTATAGAGATAGTCGTGTAGATAATTTCAATTTTATACAGAGAGCTGTGTAGATATTTCCAAGTTCATACAGGTAGCGGTGTAGATATTTCCACGTTTATAGAGATGGCGGTGTAGGTATTTCCATGTTCATACAGATGGCGGTGTAGATATTTCCATGTTTATAGGGATGGCGGTGTAGATATTTTCATGTTTACACAGATGGCGGTGTAGATACTTCCATGTTTACACAGATAGCGGTGTAGACATTTCCATGTTTACACAGATAGCGGTGTGGATATTTCCATGTTTATGCAGATAGCAGTGTAGATATTTCCATGTTCATACGTATAGCGGTGTGGATATTTCCATGTTTTTTCAGACAGCGGTGCGGATATTTCCATGTTTATTCAGATAGTTGGGCAGATATTTCCATGTTTCTACAGATAGCGGTGTAGATATTTCCATCTTAATACAGATGGCGGTGTAGATATGTCCATGTTTGTACAGATGGCGGTGTAGATATTTCCATGTTCATACAGATGCCGGTGTACATATATCCATGTTCATACAGATGGCGGTGAAGATATTTCCATGTTCATACAGATGGTGGTGTAGATATTTCCATGTTCATACAAAAGGCGGTGTAGATATTTCCATGTTCATAGAGATGGCGGTGTAGATATTTCCATGTTCATACAAATGGCGGTGTAGATATTTCCATGTTCATAGAGATGGCGGTGTAGATATTTCCATATTTATACAGATAGCAGTGTAGTTATTTCCATGTTTATAGAGATAGCAGTGTAGATATTTCCATTGACATACAGATAGCTGTGTAGATATTTGCATGTTCATAGAGATACCGGTGTAGATATTTCCATGTTCATACAGATAGCGGTGTAGATATTTCCATGTTCATACAGTTAACGGTGTACATATTTCCATGTTCATACAGATAGCGGTGTCGATATTTCCATGTTCATACAGATAGCGGTGTAGATATTTCCATGTTCATACAGTTAGCGGTGTAGATATTTCCATGTTCATAGAGATGGCGGTGTAGATATTTCCATGTTCATACAAATGGCGGTGTAGATATTTCCATCTTCATAGAGATGGCGGTGTAGATATTTCCATGTTTATACAGATAGCAGTGTAGTTATTTCCATGTTTATAGAGATAGCAGTGTAGATATTTCCATTGATATACAGATAGCTGTGTAGATATTTGCATGTTCATACAGATAGCGGTATAGATATTTCCATGTTTATACCGATGGTGGTGTAGATATTTCCATGTTTATAGAGATGGAGGTCTAGATATTTCCATGTTTACAGAGATAGTGTTGTAGATATTTCCATGTTCATACAAATGGCGGTGTAGATATTTCCCTCTTCATAGAGATGGCGGTGTAGATATTTCCAAGTTTACACGGATAGCGGTGTAGACATTTCCATGTTTACACAGATAGCGGTGTGGATATTTCCAGGTTTATGCAGATAGCAGTGTAGATATTTCCATGTTTATACAGATAATGGTGCGGATATTTCCATGTTTATTCAGATAGCGGTGCGGATATTTCCATGTTTTTACAGATAGTTGGGCAGATATTTCCATGTTTATACAGATAGTGGTGTAGATATATCCATCTTAATACAGATGGCGGTGTAGATATATCCATGTTCGTACAGATGGCGGTGTAGATATTTCCATGTTCATACAGATGGCGGTGTAGATATTTCGAAGTTTATAGAGATATCGCTGTAGTTATTTCCATATTTATAGAGAAATCGGTGTAGATATTTCCATGTATATTCAGATAGCTGTGTAGATATTTCCATGTTCATGCAGATAGCGGTGTAGGTATTTCCATGTTCATCCAGATGCCGGTGTACATATATCCATGTTCATACAGATGGCGGTGAAGATATTTCCATGTTCATACAGATGGCGGTGTAGGTATTTCCATGTTCATACAAATGGCGGTGTAGATATTTCCATGTTCATAGAGATGGCGGTGTAGATACTTCCAGGTTCATTCAAATGGCGGTGTAGATATTTCCATGTTCATAGAGATGGCGGTGTAGATATTTCCATGTTTATACAGATAGCAGTGTAGTTATTTCCATGTTTATAGAGATACCGGTGTGGATATTTCCATTGATATACAGATAGCTGTGTAGATATTTGCATGTTCAAACAGATAGCGGTGTAGATATTTACATGTTCATACAGATGGCGGTGTAGATATTTCCATGTTCTACAGATAGCGGTGTTGAGATTTCCATGTTCATACAGATAGCGGTGTAGATATTTCCATGTTCATACAGATAGCGGTGTAGATATTTCCATGTTCCTACCAATAGCGGTGTAGCATTTCCATGTTCATACAGTTAGCGGTGTAGATATTTCCATGTTCATACAGATAGCGGTGTAGATATTTCCATGTTCATACAGATAGCGGTGTAGATAATTCCATGTTCCTACAGTTGGCTGTGTAGATATTTCCATGTTCACACAGATGGCGGTGTAGATATTTCCATGCTCATACAGATGGCGGTGTAGATATTTCCATGTTCATACAGATAGCGGTGTGGATATTTCCATGTTCATACAGATAGCGGTGTAGATATTTCCATGTTCATACAGATAGCGGTGTAGATAATTCCATGTTCATACAGTTAGCGGTGTAGATATTTCCATTTTCATACAGATGGCGGTGTAGATATTTACATATTCATACAGATGGCGGTGTAGATATTTCCATGTTCATACAGATAGCGGTGTAGAAATTTCCATGTTCATACAGATAGCGGTGTAGATATTTCCATGTTCATACAGATAGCGGTGTAGATATTTCCATGTTCATACCAATAGCGGCGTAGACATTTCCATGTTCTTACAGTTAGCGGTGTAGATATTTCCATGTTCATACAGATGGCGGTGTAGATATTTACATTTTAATACAGATGGCGGTGCAGATATTTCCATGTTCGTACGGATGGCAGTGTAGATATTTCCATGTTCATACAGGTGGCGGTGTAGATATTTCCATGTTTATACTGATAGCAGTGTAGTTATATCCATGTTTATAGAGATAGCAGTGTATACGTTTCCATTGATATACAGATAGCTGTGTAGATATTTGCATGGTCACACAGATAGCGGTGTAGATATTTCCATGTTCGTACAGACAGCGGTGTAGATATTTCCATGTTCATACAGATAGCGGTGTAGATATTTCCATGTTCATACAGATAACGGTGTAGATATTTCCATGTTCATACACATAGCGGTGTAGATATTTCCATGTTCATACAGTTAGCGGTGTAGATATTTCCATGTTCATACAGATGGCGGTGTAGATATTTACATGTTCATGCAGATGGCGGTGTAGATATTTCATGTTTACACAGATGGCGGTGTAGACATTTCCATGTTTACACAGATAGCGGTGTGGATATTTCCATGTTTATGCAGATAGCAGTGTAGATATTTCCATGTTCATACGTATAGCGGTGTGGATATTTCCATGTTTTTTCAGACAGCGGTGCGGATATTTCCATGTTTATTCAGATAGTTGGGCAGATATTTCCATGTATCTACAGATAGCGGTGTAGATATTTCCATCTTAATACAGATGGCGGTGTAGATATGTCCATGTTTGTACAGATGGCGGTGTAGATATTTCCATGTTCATACAGATGCCGGTGTACATATATCCATGTTCATACAGATGGCGGTGAAGATATTTCCATGTTCATACAGATGGTGGTGTAGATATTTCCATGTTCATACAAAAGGCGGTGTAGATATTTCCATGTTCATAGAGATGGCGGTGTAGATATTTCCATGTTCATACAAATGGCGGTGTAGATATTTCCATGTTCATAGAGATGGCGGTGTAGATATTTCCATATTTATACAGATAGCAGTGTAGTTATTTCCATGTTTATAGAGATAGCAGTGTAGATATTTCCATTGACATACAGATAGCTGTGTAGATATTTGCATGTTCATAGAGATACCGGTGTAGATATTTCCATGTTCATACAGATAGCGGTGTAGATATTTCCATGTTCATACAGTTAACGGTGTACATATTTCCATGTTCATACAGATAGCGGTGTAGATATTTCCATGTTCATACAGATAGCGGTGTAGATATTTCCATGTTCATACAGATAGCTGTGTAGATATTTCCATGTTCATATAGTTGGCGGTGTAGATATTTACATGTTCATACAGATGGCGGTGTAGATATTTCCATGTTCATACAGATAGCGGTGTAGATATTTCCATGTTCATACAGATAGCGGTGTAGATATTTCCATGTTCATACCAATAGCGGTGTAGGCATTTCCATGTTCATACATTTAGCGGTGTAGATATTTCCCTGTTCATACAGATGGCGGTGAAGATATTTCCATGTTCATACAGATGGCTGTGTAGATATTGCCATGTTTGTACGGATGGCAGTGTAGATATTTCCATGTTCATACAGGTGGCAGTGTAGATATTTCCATGTTTATACGGAGAGCAGTGTAGTTATTTCAATGTTAATAGATATAGCTGTGTGGATATTTCCATTGATATACAGATAGCTGTGTAGATATGTGCATGTTCATACAAATAGCGGTGTAGATATTTCCATGTTCGTACAGATAGCGGTGTAGATATTTCCATGTTCATACAGATAGCGGTGTAGATATTTCCATGTTCATACAGATAGCGGTGTAGATATTTCCATGTTCATACAGATAGCGGTGTAGATATTTCCATGTTCATACAGTTAGCGGTGTAGATATTTCCATGTTCATACAGAGGACGGTGTAGATATTTCCATGTTTATAGGGATGGCGGTGTAGATATTTTCATGTTTACACAGATGGCGGTGTAGATATTTCCATGTTTACACGGATAGCGGTGTAGACATTTCCATGTTTACACAGATAGCGGTGTGGATATTTCCAGGTTCATGCATATAGCAGTGTAGTTATTTCCATGTTTATACAGATAGCGGTGCGGATATTTCCATGTTTATTCAGATAGCGGTGCAGTTATTTCCATGTTTATACAGATAGTTGCGCAGATATTTCCATGTTTATACAGACAGCGGTGTAGATATTTCCATCTTAATACAGATGGCGGTTTAGATATATCCATGTTCGTACAGATGGCGGTGCAGATATTTCCATGTTCATACAGATGGCGGTGTAGGTATTTTGAAGTTTATAGAGATATCGCTGTAGTTATTTCCATATTTATAGAGAAATCGGTGTAGATATTTCCATGTATATTCAGATAGCTGTGTAGATATTTCCAAGTTCATGCAGATAGCGGTGTAGATATTTCCATGTTCATCCAGATGCCGGTGTACATATATCCATGTTCATACAGATAACGGTGTAGGTATTTCCATGTTCATACAGATAGCGGTGTAGATATTTCCATGTTCATACAGATAACGGTGTAGGTATTTCCATGTTCATACAGATGGCGGTGTAGATATTTCCATGTTCATACAGTTAGCGGTGTAGATATTTCCATGTTCATACAGATGGCGGTGTAGATATTTCCATGTATTTAGAGATGGCGGTCTAGATATTTCCATGTTTACAGAGATAGTGGTGTAGTTATTTCCAAGTTTATAGAGACAGCGTTGTAGATATTTCCATGTTTATACAGATAGCGGTGAAGATATTTCCATGTTTATACAGATAGCGGTGTAGATATTTCCATGTTTATACAGATAGCAGTGTATATATTTCCAGGTTTATAGAGATAGTGGTGTAGATAATTTCAATTTTATAGAGAGAGCAGTGTAGATATTTCCAAGTTCATACAGATAGTGGTGTAGATATTTCCAGGTTCATACAAATGGCGGTGTAGATATTTCCATGTTCGTCCAGATAGCGGTGTAGATATTTCCATGTTCATACAGATAGCGGTGTAGATATTTCCATGTTCATACAGATAACGGTGTAGATATTTCCATGTTCATACAGATAGCGGTGTAGATATTTCCATGTTCATACAGATGGCGGTGTGGATATTTACATGTTCATACAGAAAGCGGTACAGATATTTAAATGTTGGTACAGATGGTGGTGTAGATATTTCCATGTTCCTAGAGATGGCAGTGTAGATATTTCCATGTTTATGCAGATAGCGGTATAGATATTTCCATGTTTATACAGATGGTGGTGTAGATATTTCCATGTTTATAGAGATGGAGGTCTAGATATTTCCATGTTTACAGAGATAGTGGTGTAGTAATTTACAAGTTTTTAGACACAGCGTTGTAAATATTTCCAGGTTTATACAGATAGCTGTGAAGATATTTCCTTGTTTATACAGATAGCGGTGTAGATATTTCCATGTTCATCCAGATGCCGGTGTACATATATCCATGTTCATACAGATAACGGTGTAGGTATTTCCATGTTCATACAGATAGCGGTGTAGATATTTCCATGTTCATACAGATAACGGTGTAGGTATTTCCATGTTCATACAGATGGCGGTGTAGATATTTCCATGTTCATACAGTTAGCGGTGTAGATATTTCCATGTTCATAGAGATGGCGGTGTAGATATTTCCATGTTCATACAAATGGCGGTGTAGATATTTCCATCTTCATAGAGATGGCGGTGTAGATATTTCCATGTTTATACAGATAGCAGTGTAGTTATTTCCATGTTTATAGAGATAGCAGTGTAGATATTTCCATTGATATACAGATAGCTGTGTAGATATTTGCATGTTCATACAGATAGCGGTATAGATATTTCCATGTTTATACCGATGGTGGTGTAGATATTTCCATGTTTATAGAGATGGAGGTCTAGATATTTCCATGTTTACAGAGATAGTGGTGTAGATATTTCCATGTTCATACAAATGGCGGTGTAGATATTTCCATGTTCATAGAGATGGCGGTGTAGATATTTCCATGTTTACACGGATACCGGTGTAGACATTTCCATGTTTACACAGATAGCGGTGTGGATATTTCCAGGTTTATGCAGATAGCAGTGTAGATATTTCCATGTTTATACAGATAGTGGTGCGGATATTTCCATGTTTATTCAGATAGCGGTGCGGATATTTCCATGTTTATACAGATAGTTGGGCAGATATTTCCATGTTTATACAGATAGCGGTGTAGATATATCCATCTTAATACAGATGGCGGTGTAGATATATCCATGTTCGTACAGATGGCGGTGTAGATATTTCCATATTCATACAGATGGCGGTGTAGGTATTTCGAAGTTTATAGAGATAGCGCTGTAGTTATTTCCATATTTATAGAGAAATCGGTGTAGATATTTCCATGTATATTCAGATAGCTGTGTAGATATTTCCATGTTCATGCAGATAGCGGTGTAGATATTTCCATGTTAATCCAGATGCCGGTGTACATATATCCATGTTCATACAGATGGCGGTGAAGATATTTCCATGTTCATACAGATGGCGGTGTAGGTATTTCCATGTTCATACAAATGGCGGTGTAGATATTTCCATGTTCATAGAGATGGCGGTGTAGATATTTCCAGGTTCATTCAAATGGCGGTGTAGATATTTCCATGTTCATAGAGATGGCGGTGTAGATATTTCCATGTTTATACAGATAGCAGTGTAGTTATTTCCATGTTTATAGAGATACCGGTGTGGATATTTCCATTGATATACAGATAGCTGTGTAGATATTTGCATGTTCATACAGATAGCGGTGTAGATATTTACATGTTCATACAGATGGCGTTGTAGATATTTCCATGTTCTACAGATAGCGGTGTTGAGATTTCCATGTTCATACAGATAGCGGTGTAGATATTTCCATGTTCATACAGATAGCGGTGTAGATATTTCCATGTTCATACCAATAGCGGTGTAGCATTTCCATGTTCATACAGTTAGCGGTGTAGATATTTCCATGTTCATACAGATAGCGGTGTAGATATTTCCATGTTCATACAGATAGCGGTGTAGATAATTCCATGTTCCTACAGTTGGCTGTGTAGATATTTCCATGTTCACACAGATGGCGGTGTAGATATTTCCATGCTCATACAGATGGCGGTGTAGATATTTCCATGTTCATACAGATAGCGGTGTGGATATTTCCATGTTCATACAGATAGCGGTGTAGATATTTCCATGTTCATACAGATAGCGGTGTAGATAATTCCATGTTCATACAGTTAGCGGTGTAGATATTTCCATTTTCATACAGATGGCGGTGTAGATATTTACATGTTCATACAGATGGCGGTGTAGATATTTCCATGTTCATACAGATAGCGGTGTAGAAATTTCCATGTTCATACAGATAGCGGTGTAGATATTTCCATGTTCATACAGATAGCGGTGTAGATATTTCCATGTTCATACCAATAGCGGCGTAGACATTTCCATGTTCTTACAGTTAGCGGTGTAGATATTTCCATGTTCATACAGATGGCGGTGTAGATATTTACATTTTAATACAGATGGCGGTGCAGATATTTCCATGTTCGTACGGATGGCAGTGTAGATATTTCCATGTTCATACAGGTGGCGGTGTAGATATTTCCATGTTTATACTGATAGCAGTGTAGTTATATCCATGTTTATAGAGATAGCAGTGTATACGTTTCCATTGATATACAGATAGCTGTGTAGATATTTGCATGGTCACACAGATAGCGGTGTAGATATTTCCATGTTCGTACAGACAGCGGTGTAGATATTTCCATGTTCATACAGATAGCGGTGTAGATATTTCCATGTTCATACAGATAACGGTGTAGATATTTCCATGTTCATACACATAGCGGTGTAGATATTTCCATGTTCATACAGATGGCGGTGTAGATATTTACATGTTCATGCAGATGGCGGTGTAGATATTTCATGTTTACACAGATGGCGGTGTAGACATTTCCATGTTTACACAGATAGCGGTGTGGATATTTCCATGTTTATGCAGATAGCAGTGTAGATATTTCCATGTTCATACGTATAGCGGTGTGGATATTTCCATGTTTTTTCAGACAGCGGTGCGGATATTTCCATGTTTATTCAGATAGTTGGGCAGATATTTCCATGTATCTACAGATAGCGGTGTAGATATTTCCATCTTAATACAGATGGCGGTGTAGATATGTCCATGTTTGTACAGATGGCGGTGTAGATATTTCCATGTTCATACAGATGCCGGTGTACATATATCCATGTTCATACAGATGGCGGTGAAGATATTTCCATGTTCATACAGATGGTGGTGTAGATATTTCCATGTTCATACAAAAGGCGGTGTAGATATTTCCATGTTCATAGAGATGGCGGTGTAGATATTTCCATGTTCATACAAATGGCGGTGTAGATATTTCCATGTTCATAGAGATGGCGGTGTAGATATTTCCATATTTATACAGATAGCAGTGTAGTTATTTCCATGTTTATAGAGATAGCAGTGTAGATATTTCCATTGACATACAGATAGCTGTGTAGATATTTGCATGTTCATAGAGATACCGGTGTAGATATTTCCATGTTCATACAGATAGCGGTGTAGATATTTCCATGTTCATACAGTTAACGGTGTACATATTTCCATGTTCATACAGATAGCGGTGTAGATATTTCCATGTTCATACAGATAGCGGTGTAGATATTTCCATGTTCATACAGATAGCTGTGTAGATATTTCCATGTTCATATAGTTGGCGGTGTAGATATTTACATGTTCATACAGATGGCGGTGTAGATATTTCCATGTTCATACAGATAGCGGTGTAGATATTTCCATGTTCATACAGATAGCGGTGTAGATATTTCCATGTTCATACCAATAGCGGTGTAGGCATTTCCATGTTCATACATTTAGCGGTGTAGATATTTCCCTGTTCATACAGATGGCGGTGAAGATATTTCCATGTTCATACAGATGGCTGTGTAGATATTGCCATGTTTGTACGGATGGCAGTGTAGATATTTCCATGTTCATACAGGTGGCAGTGTAGATATTTCCATGTTTATACGGAGAGCAGTGTAGTTATTTCAATGTTAATAGATATAGCTGTGTGGATATTTCCATTGATATACAGATAGCTGTGTAGATATGTGCATGTTCATACAAATAGCGGTGTAGATATTTCCATGTTCGTACAGATAGCGGTGTAGATATTTCCATGTTCATACAGATAGCGGTGTAGATATTTCCATGTTCATACAGATAGCGGTGTAGATATTTCCATGTCCATACAGATAGCGGTGTAGATATTTCCATGTTCATACAGTTAGCGGTGTAGATATTTCCATGTTCATACAGAGGACGGTGTAGATATTTCCATGTTTATAGGGATGGCGGTGTAGATATTTTCATGTTTACACAGATGGCGGTGTAGATATTTCCATGTTTACACGGATAGCGGTGTAGACATTTCCATGTTTACACAGATAGCGGTGTGGATATTTCCAGGTTCATGCATATAGCAGTGTAGTTATTTCCATGTTTATACAGATAGCGGTGCGGATATTTCCATGTTTATTCAGATAGCGGTGCAGTTATTTCCATGTTTATACAGATAGTTGCGCAGATATTTCCATGTTTATACAGACAGCGGTGTAGATATTTCCATCTTAATACAGATGGCGGTTTAGATATATCCATGTTCGTACAGATGGCGGTGCAGATATTTCCATGTTCATACAGATGGCGGTGTAGGTATTTTGAAGTTTATAGAGATAGCGCTGTAGTTATTTCCATATTTATAGAGAAATCGGTGTAGATATTTCCATGTATATTCAGATAGCTGTGTAGATATTTCCAAGTTCATGCAGATAGCGGTGTAGATATTTCCATGTTCATCCAGATGCCGGTGTACATATATCCATGTTCATACAGATAACGGTGTAGGTATTTCCATGTTCATACAGATAGCGGTGTAGATATTTCCATGTTCATACAGATAACGGTGTAGGTATTTCCATGTTCATACAGATGGCGGTGTAGATATTTCCATGTTCATACAGTTAGCGGTGTAGATATTTCCATGTTCATACAGATGGCGGTGTAGATATTTCCATGTATTTAGAGATGGCGGTCTAGATATTTCCATGTTTACAGAGATAGTGGTGTAGTTATTTCCAAGTTTATAGAGACAGCGTTGTAGATATTTCCATGTTTATACAGATAGCGGTGAAGATATTTCCATGTTTATACAGATAGCGGTGTAGATATTTCCATGTTTATACAGATAGCAGTGTATATATTTCCAGGTTTATAGAGATAGTGGTGTAGATAATTTCAATTTTATACAGAGAGCAGTGTAGATATTTCCAAGTTCATACAGATAGTGGTGTAGATATTTCCAGGTTCATACAAATGGCGGTGTAGATATTTCCATGTTCGTCCAGATAGCGGTGTAGATATTTCCATGTTCATACAGATAGCGGTGTAGATATTTCCATGTTCATACAGATAACGGTGTAGATATTTCCATGTTCATACAGATAGCGGTGTAGATATTTCCATGTTCATACAGATGGCGGTGTGGATATTTACATGTTCATACAGAAAGCGGTACAGATATTTAAATGTTGGTACAGATGGTGGTGTAGATATTTCCATGTTCCTAGAGATGGCAGTGTAGATATTTCCATGTTTATGCAGATAGCGGTATAGATATTTCCATGTTTATACAGATGGTGGTGTAGATATTTCCATGTTTATAGAGATGGAGGTCTAGATATTTCCATGTTTACAGAGATAGTGGTGTAGTAATTTACAAGTTTTTAGACACAGCGTTGTAAATATTTCCAGGTTTATACAGATAGCTGTGAAGATATTTCCTTGTTTATACAGATAGCGGTGTAGATATTTCCATGTTCATCCAGATGCCGGTGTACATATATCCATGTTCATACAGATAACGGTGTAGGTATTTCCATGTTCATACAGATAGCGGTGTAGATATTTCCATGTTCATACAGATAACGGTGTAGGTATTTCCATGTTCATACAGATGGCGGTGTAGATATTTCCATGTTCATACAGTTAGCGGTGTAGATATTTCCATGTTCATAGAGATGGCGGTGTAGATATTTCCATGTTCATACAAATGGCGGTGTAGATATTTCCATCTTCATAGAGATGGCGGTGTAGATATTTCCATGTTTATACAGATAGCAGTGTAGTTATTTCCATGTTTATAGAGATAGCAGTGTAGATATTTCCATTGATATACAGATAGCTGTGTAGATATTTGCATGTTCATACAGATAGCGGTATAGATATTTCCATGTTTATACCGATGGTGGTGTAGATATTTCCATGTTTATAGAGATGGAGGTCTAGATATTTCCATGTTTACAGAGATAGTGGTGTAGATATTTCCATGTTCATACAAATGGCGGTGTAGATATTTCCCTCTTCATAGAGATGGCGGTGTAGATATTTCCATGTTTACACGGATACCGGTGTAGACATTTCCATGTTTACACAGATAGCGGTGTGGATATTTCCAGGTTTATGCAGATAGCAGTGTAGATATTTCCATGTTTATACAGATAGTGGTGCGGATATTTCCATGTTTATTCAGATAGCGGTGCGGATATTTCCATGTTTATACAGATAGTTGGGCAGATATTTCCATGTTTATACAGATAGCGGTGTAGATATATCCATCTTAATACAGATGGCGGTGTAGATATATCCATGTTCGTACAGATGGCGGTGTAGATATTTCCATATTCATACAGATGGCGGTGTAGGTATTTCGAAGTTTATAGAGATAGCGCTGTAGTTATTTCCATATTTATAGAGAAATCGGTGTAGATATTTCCATGTATATTCAGATAGCTGTGTAGATATTTCCATGTTCATGCAGATAGCGGTGTAGATATTTCCATGTTAATCCAGATGCCGGTGTACATATATCCATGTTCATACAGATGGCGGTGAAGATATTTCCATGTTCATACAGATGGCGGTGTAGGTATTTCCATGTTCATACAAATGGCGGTGTAGATATTTCCATGTTCATAGAGATGGCGGTGTAGATATTTCCAGGTTCATTCAAATGGCGGTGTAGATATTTCCATGTTCATAGAGATGGCGGTGTAGATATTTCCATGTTTATACAGATAGCAGTGTAGTTATTTCCATGTTTATAGAGATACCGGTGTGGATATTTCCATTGATATACAGATAGCTGTGTAGATATTTGCATGTTCATACAGATAGCGGTGTAGATATTTACATGTTCATACAGATGGCGTTGTAGATATTTCCATGTTCTACAGATAGCGGTGTTGAGATTTCCATGTTCATACAGATAGCGGTGTAGATATTTCCATGTTCATACAGATAGCGGTGTAGATATTTCCATGTTCATACCAATAGCGGTGTAGCATTTCCATGTTAATACAGTTAGCGGTGTAGATATTTCCATGTTCATACAGATAGCGGTGTAGATATTTCCATGTTCATACAGATAGCGGTGTAGATATTTCCATGTTCATACAGATAGCGGTGTAGATATTTCCATGTTCATACAGATAGCGGTGTAGATAATTCCATGTTCCTACAGTTAGTTGTGTAGATATTTCCATGTTCACACAGATGGCGGTGTAGATATTTCCATGCTCATACAGATGGCGGTGTAGATATTTCCATGTTCATACAGATGGCGGTGTGGATATTTCCATGTTCATACAGATAGCGGTGTAGATATTTCCATGTTCATACAGATAGCGGTGTAGATAATTCCATGTTCATACAGTTAGCGGTGTAGATATTTCCATTTTCATACAGATGGCGGTGTAGATATTTACATGTTCATACAGATGGCGGTGTAGATATTTCCATGTTCATACAGATAGCGGTGTAGATATTTCCATGTTCCTACACATAGCGGTGTAGATAATTCCATGTTCCTACAGTTAGCTGTGTAGATATTTCCATGTTCACACAGATGGCGGTGTAGATATTTCCATGCTCATACAGATGGCGGTGTAGATATTTCCATGTTCATACAGATAGCGGTGTGGATATTTCCATGTTCATACAGATAGCGGTGTAGATATTTCCATGTTCATACAGATAGCGGTGTAGATATTTCCATGTTCATACCAATAGCGGTGTAGGCATTTCCATGTTCATACATTTAGCGGTGTAGATATTTCCTTGTTCATACAGATGGCGGTGAAGATATTTCCATGTTCATACAGATGGCTGTGTAGATATTGCCATGTTTGTACGGATGGCAGTGTAGATATTTCCATGTTCATACAGGTGGCAGTGTAGATATTTCCATGTTTATACGGAGAGCAGTGTAGTTATTTCAATGTTAATAGATATAGCTGTGTGGATATTTCCATTGATATACAGATAGCTGTGTAGATATGTGCATGTTCATACAAATAGCGGTGTAGATATTTCCATGTTCATACAAATAGCGGTTTAGATATTTCCATGTTCGTACAGATAGCGGTGTAGATATTTCCATGTTCATACAGATAGCGGTGTAGATATTTCCATGTTCATACAGATAGCGGTGTAGATATTTCCATGTTCATACAGACAGCAGTGTAGATATTTCCATGTTCATACAGTTAGCGGTGTAGATACTTCCATGTTCATACAGATGGCGGTGTAGATATTTACATGTTCATACCGATAGCGGTGTAGATATTTCCATGTTCATACAGATAGCGGTGTAGATATTTCCATGTTCATACAGTTAGCGGTGTAGATATTTCCATGTTCATACAGATGGCGGTGTAGATATTTCCATGTATATAGAGATGGCGGTCTAGATATTTCCATGTTTACAGAGATAGTGGTGTAGTTATTTCCAAGTTTACAGAGACAGAGTTGTAGATATTTCCATGTTTATACAGATAGCGGTGAAGATATTTCCATGTTTATACAGATAGCGGTGTAGATATTTCCATGTTTATACAGATAGCAGTGTATATATTTCCAGGTTTATAGAGATAGTGGTGTAGATAATTTCAATTTTATACAGAGAGCAGTGTAGATATTTCCAAGTTCATACAGATAGTGGTGTAGATATTTCCAGGTTCTTACAAATGGCGGTGTAGATATTTCCATGTTCGTCCAGATAGCGGTGTCGATATTTCCATGTTCATACAGATAGCGGTGTAGATATTTCCATGTTCATACAGATAACGGGGTAGATATTTCCATGTTCATACAGATAGCGGTGTAGATATTTCCATGTTCATACAGATGGCGGTGTAGATATTTACATGTTCATACAGATGGCTGTACAGATATTTAAATGTTGGTACAGATGGTGGTGTAGATATTTCCATGTTCCTAGAGATGGCAGTGTAGATATTTCCATGTTTATGCAGATAGCGGTATAGATATTTCCATGTTTATACAGATGGTGGTGTAGATATTTCCATGTTTATAGAGATGGAGGTCTAGATATTTCCATGTTTACAGAGATAGTGGTGTGGTAATTTACAAGTTTTTAGACACAGCGTTGTAAATATTTCCAGGTTTATACAGATAGCTGTGAAGATATTTCCTTGTTTATAAAGATAGCGGTGTAGATATTTCCATGTTTATACAGATAGCAGTGTAGATATTTCCATGTTTATAGAGATAGTGGTGTAGATAATTTCAATTTTATACAGAGAGCTGTGTAGATATTTCCAAGTTCATACAGGTAGCGGTGTAGATGTTTCCACGTTTATAGAGATGGCGGTGTAGATATTTCCATGTTCATACAGATGGCGGTGTAGATATTTCCATGTTTATAGGGATGGCGGTGTAGATATTTTCATGTTTACACAGATGGCGGTGTAGATACTTCCATGTTTACACAGATAGCGGTGTAGACATTTCCATGTTTACACAGATAGCGGTGTGGATATTTCCATGTTTATGCGGATAGCAGTGTAGATATTTCCATGTTTATACACATAGCGGTGCGGATATTTCCATGTGTATACAGATAGTTGGGCAGATATTTCCATGTTTATACAGATAGCGGTGTAGATATTTCCATCTTAATACAGATGGCGGTGTAGATATGTCCATGTTTGTACAGATGGCGGTGTAGATATTTCCATGTTCATACAGATGGCGGTGTAGATATTTCGAAGTTTATAGAGATAGCGCTGTATTTATTTCCATATGTACAAAGAAATCTGTGTAGATATTTCCATGTATATTCAGATAGCTGTGTAGATATTTCCATGTTCATGCAGATAGCGGTGTAGATATTTCCATGTTCATCCAGATGCCGGTGTACATATATCCATGTTCATACAGATGGCGGTGTAGTTATTTACATGTTCATAGAGATGGCGGTGTAGATATTTCCATGTTTATACAGAGAGCAGTGTAGTTATTTCCATGTTTATAGAGATACCAGTGTGGATATTTCAATTGATATACAGATAGCTGTGTAGATATTTGCATGTTCATACAGATAGCGGTGTAGATATTTTCATTTTCATACAGATAGCGGTGTAGATATTTCCATGTTCATACAGATAGCGGTGTAGATATTTCCATGTTCATACAGATGGCGGTGTAGATATTTACATGTTCATACAGATGGCGGTACAGATATTTAAATGTTGGTACAGATGGTGGTGTAGATATTTCCATGTTCCTAGAGATGGCGGTGTAGATATTTCCATGTTTATGCAGATAGCGGTATAGATATTTCCATGTTTATACAGATGGTGGTGTAGATATTTCCATGTTTATAGAGATGGAGGTCTAGATATTTCCATGTTTACAGAGATAGTGGTGTAGTTATTTCCAAGTTTATAGACACAGCGTTGTAAATATTTCCATGTTTATACAGATAGCTGTGAAGATATTTCCTTGTTTATACAGATAGCGGTGTAGATATTTCCATGTTTATACAGATAGCAGTGTAGATATTTCCATGTTTATAGAGATAGTCGTGTAGATAATTTCAATTTTATACAGAGAGCTGTGTAGATATTTCCAAGTTCATACAGGTAGCGGTGTAGATATTTCCATGTTCATACAGATAGCGGTGTAGATATTTCCATGTTCATACAGATAGCGGTGTTGATATTTCCATGTTCATACAGATAGCGGTGTAGATATTTCCATGTTCATACAGATGGCGGTGTAGATATTTACATGTTCATACAGATGGCGGTGTAGATATTTCCATGTTCATACAGATAGCGGTGTAGAAATTTCCATGTTCATACAGATAGCGGTGTAGATATTTCCATGTTCATACAGATAGCGGTGTAGATATTTCCATGTTCATACCAATAGCGGTGTAGACATTTCCATGTTCTTACAGTTAGCGGTGTAGATATTTCTATGTTCATACAGATGGCGGTGTAGATATTTACATTTTAATACAGATGGCGGTGCAGATATTTCCATGTTCGTACGGATGGCAGTGTAGATATTTCCATGTTCATACAGGTGGCGGTGTAGATATTTCCATGTTTATACTGATAGCAGTGTAGTTATATCCATGTTTATAGAGATAGCAGTGTATACGTTTCCATTGATATACAGATAGCTGTGTAGATATTTGCATGGTCACACAGATAGCGGTGTAGATATTTCCATGTTCGTACAGACAGCGGTGTAGATATTTCCATGTTCATACTGATAGCGGTGTAGATATTTCCATGTTCATACAGATAACGGTGTAGATATTTCCATGTTCATACACATAACGGTGTAGATATTTCCATGTTCATACAGTTAGCGGTGTAGATATTTCCATGTTCATACAGATGGCGGTGTAGATATTTACATGTTCATGCAGATGGCGGTGTAGATATTTCCATGTTTACACAGATGGCGGTGTAGACATTTCCATGTTTACACAGATAGCGGTGTGGATATTTCCATGTTTATGCAGATAGCAGTGTAGATATTTCCATGTTCATACGTATAGCGGTGTGGATATTTCCATGTTTTTTCAGACAGCGGTGCGGATATTTCCATGTTTATTCAGATAGTTGGGCAGATATTTCCAAGTTTCTACAGATAGCGGTGTAGATATTTCCATCTTAATACAGATGGCGGTGTAGATATGTCCATGTTTGTACAGATGGCGGTGTAGATATTTCCATGTTCATACAGATGCCGGTGTACATATATCCATGTTCATACAGATGGCGGTGAAGATATTTCCATGTTCATACAGATGGTGGTGTAGATATTTCCATGTTCATACAAAAGGCGGTGTAGATATTTCCATGTTCATAGAGATGGCGGTGTAGATATTTCCATGTTCATACAAATGGCGGTGTTGATATTTCCATGTTCATAGAGATGGCGGTGTAGATATTTCCATATTTATACAGATAGCAGTGTAGTTATTTCCATGTTTATAGAGATAGCAGTGTAGATATTTCCATTGACATACAGATAGCTGTGTAGATATTTGCATGTTCATAGAGATACCGGTGTAGATATTTCCATGTTCATACAGATAGCGGTGTATATATTTCCATGTTCATACAGTTAACAGTGTACATATTTCCATGTTCATACAGATAGCGGTGTAGATATTTCCATGTTCATACAGATAGCGGTGTAGATATTTCCATGTTCATACAGTTAGCTGTGTAGATATTTCCATGTTCATATAGTTGGCGGTGTAGATATTTACATGTTCATACAGATGGCGGTGTAGATATTTCCATGTTCATACAGATAGCGGTGTAGATATTTCCATGTTCATACAGATAGCGGTGTAGATATTTCCATGTTCATACCAATAGCGGTGTAGGCATTTCCATGTTCATACATTTAGCGGTGTAGATATTTCCTTGTTCATACAGATGGCGGTGAAGATCTTTCCATGTTCATACAGATGGCTGTGTAGATATTGCCATGTTTGTACGGATGGCAGTGTAGATATTTCCATGTTCATACAGGTGGCAGTGTAGATATTTCCATGTTTATACGGAGAGCAGTGTAGTTATTTCAATGTTAATTGATATAGCTGTGTGGATATTTCCATTGATATACAGATAGCTGTGTAGATATGTGCATATTCATACAAATAGCGGTGTAGATATTTCCATGTTCGTACAGATAGCGGTGTAGATATTTCCATGTTCATACAGATAGCGGTGTAGATATTTCCATGTTCATACAGATAGCGGTGTAGATATTTCCATGTTCATACAGATAGCGGTGTAGATATTTCCATGTTCATACAGTTAGCGGTGTAGATATTTCCATGTTCATACAGAGGACGGTGTAGATATTTCCATGTTTATAGGGATGGCGGTGTAGATATTTTCATGTTTACACAGATGGCGGTGTAGATATTTCCATGTTTACACGGATAGCGGTGTAGACATTTCCATGTTTACACAGATAGCGGTGTGGATATTTCCAGGTTCATGCATATAGCAGTGTAGTTATTTCCATGTTTATACAGATAGCGGTGCGGATATTTCCATGTTTATTCAGATAGCGGTGCAGTTATTTCCATGTTTATACAGATAGTTGCGCAGATATTTCCATGTTTATACAGACAGCGGTGTAGATATTTCCATCTTAATACAGATGGCGGTTTAGATATGTCCATGTTCGTACAGATGGCGGTGCAGATATTTCCATGTTCATACAGATGGCGGTGTAGGTATTTTGAAGTTTATAGAGATAGCGCTGTAGTTATTTCCATATTTATAGAGAAATCGGTGTAGATATTTCCATGTATATTCAGATAGCTGTGTAGATATTTCCATGTTCATGCAGATAGCGGTGTAGATATTTCCATGTTCATCCAGATGCCGGTGTACATATATCCATGTTCATACAGATAACGGTGTAGGTATTTCCATGTTCATACAGATAGCGGTGTAGATATTTCCATGTTCATACAGATAGCGGTGTAGATATTTCCATGTTCATACAGTTAGCGGTGTAGATATTTCCATGTTCATACAGAGGACGGTGTAGATATTTCCATGTTTATAGGGATGGCGGTGTAGATATTTTCATGTTTACACAGATGGCGGTGTAGATATTTCCATGTTTACACAGATAGCGGTGTAGACATTTCCATGTTTACACAGATAGCGGTGTGGATATTTCCAGGTTCATGCATATAGCAGTGTAGTTATTTCCATGTTTATACAGATAGCGGTGCGGATATTTCCATGTTTATTCAGATAGCGGTGCAGTTATTTCCATGTTTATACAGATAGTTGCGCAGATATTTCCATGTTTATACTGACAGCGGTGTAGATATTTCCATCTTAATACAGATGGCGGTTTAGATATGTCCATGTTCGTACAGATGGCGGTGCAGATATTTCCATGTTCATACAGATGGCGGTGTAGGTATTTTGAAGTTTATAGAGATAGCGCTGTAGTTATTTCCATATTTATAGAGAAATCGGTGTAGATATTTCCATGTATATTCAGATAGCTGTGTAGATATTTCCATGTTCATGCAGATAGCGGTGTAGATATTTCCATGTTCATCCAGATGCCGGTGTACATATATCCATGTTCATACAGATAACGGTGTAGGTATTTCCATGTTCATACAGATAGCGGTGTAGATATTTCCATGTTCATACAGATAACGGTGTAGGTATTTCCATGTTCATACAGATGGCGGTGTAGATATTTCCATGTTCATACAGTTAGCGGTGTAGATATTTCCATGTTCATAGAGATGGCGGTGTAGATATTTCCATGTTCATACAAATGGCGGTGTAGATATTTCCATCTTCATAGAGATGGCGGTGTAGGTATTTCCATGTTTATACAGATAGCAGTGTAGTTATTTCCATGTTTATAGAGATAGCAGTGTAGATATTTCCATTGATATACAGATAGCTGTGTAGATATTTGCATGTTCATACAGATAGCGGTATAGATATTTCCATGTTTATACCGATGGTGGTGTAGATATTTCCATGTTTATAGAGATGGAGGTCTAGATATTTCCATGTTTACAGAGATAGTGGTGTAGATATTTCCATGTTCATACAAATGGCGGTGTAGATATTTCCCTCTTCATAGAGATGGCGGTGTAGATATTTCCATGTTTACACGGATAGCGGTATAGACATTTCCATGTTTACACAGATAGCGGTGTGGATATTTCCAGGTTTATGCAGATAGCAGTGTAGATATTTCCATGTTTATACAGATAATGGTGCGGATATTTCCATGTTTATTCAGATAGCGGTGCGGATATTTCCATGTTTATACAGACAGTTGGGCAGATATTTCCATGTTTATACAGATAGTGGTGTAGATATATCCATCTTAATACAGATGGCGGTGTAGATATATCCATGTTCGTACAGATGGCGGTGTAGATATTTCCATGTTCATACAGATGGCGGTGTAGATATTTCGAAGTTTATAGAGATAGTGCTGTAGTTATTTCCATATTTATAGAGAAATCGGTGTAGATATTTCCATGTATATTCAGATAGCTGTGTAGATATTTCCATGTTCATGCAGATAGCGGTGTAGATATTTCCATGTTCATCCAGATGCCGGTGTACATATATCCATGTTCAAACAGATGGCGGTGAAGATATTTCCATGTTCATACAGATGGCGGTGTAGGTATTTCCATGTTCATACAAATGGCGGTGTAGATATTTCCATGTTCATAGAGATGGCGGTGTAGATATTTCCAGGTTCATTCAAATGGCGGTGTAGATATTTCCATGTTCATAGAGATGGCGGTGTAGATATTTCCATGTTTATACAGGTAGCAGTGTAGTTATTTCCATGTTTATAGAGATACCGGTGTGGATATTTCCATTGATATACAGATAGCTGTGTAGATATTTGCATGTTCATACAGATAGCGGTGTAGATATTTACATGTTCATACAGATGGCGGTGTAGATATTTCCATGTTCTACAGATAGCGGTGTTGAGATTTCCATGTTCATACAGATAGCGGTGTAGATATTTCCATGTTCATACAGATAGCGGTGTAGATATTTCCATGTTCATACCAATAGCGGTGTAGCATTTCCATGTTCATACAGTTAGCGGTGTAGATATTTCCATGTTCATACAGATAGCGGTGTAGATATTTCCATGTTCATACAGATAGCGGTGTAGATATTTCCATGTTCATACAGATAGCGGTGTAGATATTTCCATGTTCATACAGATAGCGGTGTAGATAATTCCATGTTCATACAGTTAGCGGTGTAGATATTTCCATTTTCATACAGATGGCAGTGTAGATATTTACATGTTCATACAGATGGCGGTGTAGATATTTCCATGTTCATACAGATAGCGGTGTAGATATTTCCATGTTCCTACAGATAGCGGTGTAGATAATTCCATGTTCCTACAGTTAGCTGTGTAGATATTTCCATGTTCACACAGATGGCGGTGTAGATATTTCCATGCTCATACAGATGGCGGTGTAGATATTTCCATGTTCATACAGATAGTGGTGTGGATATTTCCATGTTCATACAGATAGCGGTGTAGATATTTCCATGTTCATACAGATAGCGGTGTAGATAATTCCATGTTCTTTCAGTTAGCGGTGTAGATATTTCCATTTTCATACAGATGGCGGTGTAGATATTTACATGTTCATACAGATGGCGGTGTAGATATTTCCATGTTCATACAGATAGCGGTGTAGATATTTCCATGTTCCTACAGATAGCGGTGTAGATAATTCCATGTTCCTACAGTTAGCTGTGTAGATATTTCCATGTTCACACAGATGGCGGTGTAGATATTTCCATGCTCATACAGATGGCGGTGTAGATATTTCCATGTTCATACAGATAGCGGTGTGGATATTTCCATGTTCATACAGATAGCGGTGTAGATATTTCCATGTTCATACAGATAGCGGTGTAGATATTTCCATGTTCATACCAATAGCGGTGTAGGCATTTCCATGTTCATACATTTAGCGGTGTAGATATTTCCTTGTTCATACAGATGGCGGTGAAGATATTTCCATGTTCATACAGATGGCTGTGTAGATATTGCCATGTTTGTACGGATGGCAGTGTAGATATTTCCATGTTCATACAGGTGGCAGTGTAGATATTTCCATGTTTATACGGAGAGCAGTGTAGTTATTTCAATGTTAATAGATATAGCTGTGTGGATATTTCCATTGATATACAGATAGCTGTGTAGATATGTGCATGTTCATACAGATAGCGGTGTAGATATTTCCATGTTCATACAGATAGCGGTGTAGATATTTCCATGTTCATACAGATAGCGGTGTAGATATTTCCATGTTCATACAGTTAGCGGTGTAGGTATTTCCATGTTCATACAGAGGACGGTGTAGATATTTCCATGTTTATAGGGATGGCGGTGTAGATATTTTCATGTTTACACAGATGGAGGTGTAGATATTTCCATGTTTACACGGATAGCGGTGTAGACATTTCCATGTTTACACAGATAGCGGTGTGGATATTTCCAGGTTCATGCATATAGCAGTGTAGTTATTTCCATGTTTATACAGATAGCGATGCGGATATTTCCATGTTTATTCAGATAGCGGTGCAGTTATTTCCATGTTTATACAGATAGTTGCGCAGATATTTCCATGTTTATACAGACAGCGGTGTAGATATTTCCATCTTAATACAGATGGCGGTTTAGATATGTCCATGTTCGTACAGATGGCGGTGCAGATATTTCCATGTTCATACAGATGGCGGTGTAGGTATTTTGAAGTTTATAGAGATAGCGCTGTAGTTATTTCCATATTTATAGAGAAATCGGTGTAGATATTTCCATGTATATTCAGATAGCTGTGTAGATATTTCCATGTTCATGCAGATAGCGGTGTAGATATTTCCATGTTCATCCAGATGCCGGTGTACATATATCCATGTTCATACAGATAACGGTGTAGGTATTTCCATGTTCATACAGATAGCGGTGTAGATATTTCCATGTTCATACAGATAACGGTGTAGGTATTTCCATGTTCATACAGATGGCGGTGTAGATATTTCCATGTTCATACAGTTAGCGGTGTTGATATTTGCATGTTCATAGAGATGGCGGTGTAGATATTTCCATGTTCATACAAAAGGCGGTATAGATATTTCCATCTTCATAGAGATGGCGGTGTAGATATTTCCATGTTTATACAGATAGCAGTGTAGTTATTTCCATGTTTATAGAGATAGCAGTGTAGATATTTCCATTGATATACAGATAGCTGTGTAGATATTTGCATGTTCATACAGATAGCGGTATAGATATTTCCATGTTTATACTGATGGTGGTGTAGTTATTTCCATGTTTATAGAGATGGAGGTCTAGATATTTCCATGTTTACAGAGATAGTGGTGTTGATATTTCCATGTTCATACAAATGGCGGTGTAGATATTTCCCTCTTCATAGAGATGGCGGTGTAGATATTTCCATGTTTACAGGGATAGCGGTGTAGACATTTCCATGTTTACACAGATAGCGGTGTGGATATTTCCAGGTTTATGCAGATAGCAGTGTAGATATTTCCATGTTTATACAGATAGTGGTGCGGATATTTCCATGTTTATTCAGATAGCGGTGCGGATATTTCCATGTTTATACAGATAGTTGGGCACATATTTCCATGTTTATACAGATAGCGGTGTAGATATATCCATCTTAATACAGATGGCGGTGTAGATATATCCATGTTCGTACAGATGGCGGTGTAGATATTTCCATGTTCATACAGATGGCGGTGTAGATATTTCGAAGTTTATAGAGATAGCGCTGTAGTTATTTCCATATTTATAGAGAAATCGGTGTAGATATTTCCATGTATATTCAGATAGCTGTGTAGATATTTCCATGTTCATGCAGATAGCGGTGTAGATATTTCCATGTTCATCCAGATGCCGGTGTACATATATCCATGTTCATACAGATGGCGGTGAAGATATTTCCATGTTCATACAGATGGCGGTGTAGGTATTTCCATGTTCATACAAATGGCGGTGTAGATATTTCCATGTTCATAGAGATGGCGGTGTAGATATTTCCAGGTTCATTCAAATGGCGGTGTAGATATTTCCATGTTCATAGAGATGGCGGTGTAGATATTTCCATGTTTATACAGATAGCAGTGTAGTTATTTCCATGTTTATAGAGATACCGGTGTGGATATTTCCATAGATATACGGATAGCTGTGTAGATATTTGCATGTTCATACAGATAGCGGTGTAGATATTTACATGTTCATACAGATGGCGGTGTAGATATTTCCATGTTCTACAGATAGCGGTGTTGAGATTTCCATGTTCATACAGATAGCGGTGTAGATATTTCCATGTTCATACAGATAGCGGTGTTGATATTTCCATGTTCATACCAATAGCGGTGTAGCATTTCCATGTTCATACAGTTAGCGGTGTAGATATTTCCATGTTCATACAGATAGCGGTGTAGATATTTCCATGTTCATACAGATAGCGGTGTAGATATTTCCATGTTCATACAGATAGCGGTGTAGATATTTCCATGTTCATACAGATAGCGGTGTGGATATTTCCATGTTCATACAGATAGCGGTGTAGATATTTCCATGTTCATACAGATAGCGGTGTAGATATTTCCATGTTCGTACAGATAGCGGTGTAGATAATTCCATGTTCATACAGTTAGCGGTGTAGATATTTCCATTTTCATACAGATAGCGGTGTAGATATTTCCATGTTTGTACGGATGGCAGTGTAGATATTTCCATGTTCATACAGGTGGCAGTGTAGATATTTCCATGTTTAAACGGAGAGCAGTGTAGTTATTTCAATGTTAATAGATATAGCTGTGTGGATATTTCCATTGGTATACAGATAGCTGTGTAGATATGTGCATGTTCATACAAATAGCGGTGTAGATATTTCCATGTTCGTACAGATAGTGGTGTAGATATTTCCATGTTCATACAGATAGCGGTGTAGATATTTCCATGTTCATACAGATAGCGGTGTAGATATTTCCATGTTCATACAGATAGCGGTGTAGATATTTCCATGTTCATACAGTTAGCGGTGTAGATATTTCCATGTTCATACAGAGGACGGTGTAGATATTTCCATGTTTATAGGGATGGCGGTGTAGATATTTTCATGTTTACACAGATGGCGGTGTAGATATTTCCATGTTTACACGGATAGCGGTGTAGACATTTCCATGTTTACACAGATAGCGGTGTGGATATCTCCAGGTTCATGCATATAGCAGTGTAGTTATTTCCATGTTTATACAGATAGCGGTGCGGATATTTCCATGTTTATTCAGATAGCGGTGCAGTTATTTCCATGTTTATACAGATAGTTGCGCAGATATTTCCATGTTTATACAGACAGCGGTGTAGATATTTCCATCTTAATACAGATGGCGGTTTAGATATGTCCATGTTCGTACAGATGGCGGTGCAGATATTTCCATGTTCATACAGATGGCGGTGTAGGTATTTTGAAGTTTATAGAGATAGCGCTGTAGTTATTTCCATATTTATAGAGAAATCGGTGTAGATATTTCCATGTATATTCAGATAGCTGTGTAGATATTTCCATGTTCATGCAGATAGCGGTGTAGATATTTCCATGTTCATCCAGATGCCGGTGTACATATATCCATGTTCATACAGATAACGGTGTAGGTATTTCCATGTTCATACAGATAGCGGTGTAGATATTTCCATGTTCATACAGATAACGGTGTAGGTATTTCCATGTTCATACAGATGGCGGTGTAGATATTTCCATGTTCATACAGTTAGCGGTGTAGATATTTGCATGTTCATAGAGATGGCGGTGTAGATATTTCCATGTTCATACAGATAGCGGTGTAGATATTTCCATGTTCGTACAGATAGCGGTGTAGATATTTCCATGATCCTACACATAGCGGTGTAGATAATTCCATGTTCCTACAGTTAGCTGTGTAGATATTTCCATGTTCACACAGATGGCGGTGTATATATTCCCATGTTCATACAGATGGCGGTGTAGATATTTCCATGTTCATACAGATAGCGGTGTGGATATTTCCATGTTCATACAGATAGCGGTGTAGATATTTCCATGTTCATACAGATAGCGGTGTAGATATTTCCATGTTCGTACAGATAGCGGTGTAGATAATTCCATGTTCATACAGTTAGCGGTGTAGATATTTCCATTTTCATACAGATGGCGGTGTAGATATTTACATGTTCATACAGATGGCGGTGTAGATATTTCCATGTTCATACAGATAGCGGTGTAGATATTTCCATGTTCCTACAGATAGCGGTGTAGATAATTCCATGTTCCTACAGTTAGCTGTGTAGATATTTCCATGTTCACACAGATGGCGGTGTAGATATTTCCATGCTCATACAGATGGCGGTGTAGATATTTCCATGTTCATACAGATAGCGGTGTGGATATTTCCATGTTCATACAGATAGCGGTGTAGATATTTCCATGTTCATACAGATAGCGGTGTAGATATTTCCATGTTCATACCAATAGCGGTGTAGGCATTTCCATGTTCATACATTTAGCGGTGTAGATATTTCCTTGTTCATACAGATGGCGGTGAAGATATTTCCATGTTCATACAGATGGCTGTGTAGATATTGCCATGTTTGTACGGATGGCAGTGTAGATATTTCCATGTTCATACAGGTGGCAGTGTAGATATTTCCATGTTTATACGGAGAGCAGTGTAGTTATTTCAATGTTAATAGATATAGCTGTGTGGATATTTCCATTGATATACAGATAGCTGTGTAGATATGTGCATGTTCATACAAATAGCGGTGTAGATATTTCCATGTTCGTACAGATAGCGGTGTAGATATTTCCATGTTCATACAGATAGCGGTGTAGATATTTCCATGTTCATACAGATAACGGTGTAGATATTTCCATGTTCATACAGACAGCAGTGTAGATATTTCCATGTTCATACAGTTAGCGGTGTAGATACTTCCATGTTCATACAGATAGCGGTGTAGATATTTCCATGTTCATACCGATAGCGGTGTAGATATTTCCATGTTCATACAGATAGCGGTGTAGATATTTCCATGTTCATACAGTTAGCGGTGTAGATATTTCCATGTTCATACAGATGGCGGTGTAGATATTTCCATGTATATAGAGATGGCGGTCTAGATATTTCCATGTTTACAGAGATAGTGGTGTAGTTATTTCCAAGTTTATAGAGACTGCGTTGTAGATATTTCCATGTTTATACAGATAGCGGTGAAGATATTTCCATGTTTATACAGATAGCAGTGTATATATTTCCAGGTTTATAGAGATAGTGGTGTAGATAATTTCAATTTTATACAGAGAGCAGTGTAGATATTTCCAAGTTCATACAGATAGTGGTGTAGATATTTCCAGGTTCATACAAATGGCGGTGTAGATATTTCCATGTTCGTCCAGATAGCGGTGTAGATATTTCCATGTTCATACAGATAGCGGTGTAGATATTTCCATGTTCATACAGATAACGGGGTAGATATTTCCATGTTCATACAGATAGCGGTGTAGATATTTCCATGTTCATACAGATGGCGGTGTAGATATTTACATGTTCATACAGATGGCGGTACAGATATTTAAATGTTGGTACAGATGGTGGTGTAGATATTTCCATGTTCCTAGAGATGGCAGTGTAGATATTTCCATGTTTATGCAGATAGCGGTATAGATATTTCCATGTTTATACAGATGGTGGTGTAGATATTTCCATGTTTATAGAGATGGAGGTCTAGATATTTCCATGTTTACAGAGATAGTGGTGTAGTAATTTACAAGTTTTTAGACACAGCGTTGTAAATATTTCCAGGTTTATACAGATAGCTGTGAAGATATTTCCTTGTTTATACAGAGAGCGGTGTAGATATTTCCATGTTTATACAGATAGCAGTGTAGATATTTCCATGTTTATAGAGATAGTGGTGTAGATAATTTCAATTTTATACAGAGAGCTGTGTAGATATTTCCAAGTTCATACATGTAGCGGTGTAGATGTTTCCACGTTTATAGAGATGGCGGTGTAGATATTTCCATGTTCATACAGATGGCGGTGTAGATATTTCCATGTTTATAGGGATGGCGGTGTAGATATTTTCATGTTTACACAGATGGCGGTGTAGATACTTCCATGTTTACACAGATAGCGGTGTAGACATTTCCATGTTTACACAGAAAGCGGTGTGGATATTTCCATGTTTATGCGGATAGCAGTGTAGATATTTCCATGTTTATACACATAGCGGTGCGGATATTTCCATGTGTATACAGATAGTTGGGCAGATATTTCCATGTTTATACAGATAGCGGTGTAGATATTTCCATCTTAATACAGATGGCGGTGTAGATATGTCCATGTTTGTACAGATGGCGGTGTAGATATTTCCATGTTCATACAGTTGGCGGTGTAGATATTTCGAAGTTTATAGAGATAGCGCTGTAGCTATTTCCATATGTACAGAGAAATCTGTGTAGATATTTCCATGTATATTCAGATAGCTGTGTAGATATTTCCATGTTCATGCAGATAGCGGTGTAGATATTTCCATGTTCATCCAGATGCCGGTGTACATATATCCATGTTCATACAGATGGCGGTGTAGTTATTTACATGTTCATAGAGATGGCGGTGTAGATATTTCCATGTTTATACAGAGAGCAGTGTAGTTATTTCCATGTTTATAGAGATACCAGTGTGGATATTTCCATTGATATACAGATAGCTGTGTAGATATTTGCATGTTCATACAGATAGCGGTGTAGATATTTCCATTTTCATACAGATAGCGGTGTAGATATTTCCATGTTCATACAGATAGCGGTGTAGATATTTCCATGTTCATACAGATGGCGGTGTAGATATTTACATGTTCATACAGATGGCGGTACAGATATTTAAATGTTGGTACAGATGGTGGTGTAGATATTTCCATGTTCCTAGAGATGGCGGTGTAGATATTTCCATGTTTACGCAGATAGCGGTATAGATATTTCCATGTTTATACAGATGGTGGTGTAGATATTTCCATGTTTATAGAGATGGAGGTCTAGATATTTCCATGTTTACAGAGATAGTGGTGTAGTTATTTCCAAGTTTATAGACACAGCGTTATAAATATTTCCATGTTTATACAGATAGCTGTGAAGATATTTCCTTGTTTATACAGATAGCGGTGTAGATATTTCCATGTTTATACAGATAGCAGTGTAGATATTTCCATGTTTATAGAGATAGTCGTGTAGATAATTTCAATTTTATACAGAGATCTGTGTAGATATTTCCAAGTTCATACAGGTAGCGGTGTAGATATTTCCACGTTTATAGAGATGGCGGTGTAGATATTTCCATGTTCATACAGATGGCGGTGTAGATATTTCCATGTTTATAGGGATGGCGGTGTAGATATTTTCATGTTTACACAGATGGCGGTGTAGATACTTCCATGTTTACACAGATAGCGGTGTAGACATTTCCATGTTTACACAGATAGCGGTGTGGATATTTCCATGTTTATGCAGATAGCAGTGTAGATATTTCCATGTTTATACACATAGCGGTGCGGATATTTCCATGTGTATACAGATAGTTGGGCAGATATTTCCATGTTTATACAGATAGCGGTGTAGATATTTCCATCTTAATACAGATGGCGGTGTAGATATGTCCAGGTTTGTACAGATGGCGGTGTAGATATTTCCATGTTCATACAGATGGCGGTGTAGATATTTCGAAGTTTATAGAGATAGCGCTGTAGTTATTTCCATATTTACAGAGAAATCTGTGTAGATATTTCCATGTATATTCAGATAGCTGTGTAGATATTTCCATGTTCATGCAGATAGCGGTGTAGATATTTCCATGTTCATACAGATGCCAGTGTACATATATCCATGTTCATACAGATGGCGGTGTAGATATTTCCATGTTAATAGAGATGGCGGTGTAGATATTTCCATGTTTATACAGAGAGCAGTGTAGTTATTTCCATGTTTATAGAGATACCAGTGTGGATATTTCCATTGATATACAGATAGCTGTGTAGATATTTGCATGTTCATACAGATAGCGGTGTAGATATTTCCATGTTCATACAGATAGCGGTGTAGATATTTCCATGTTCATACAGATAGCGGTGTTGATATTTCCATGTTCATACAGATAGCGGTGTAGATATTTCCATGTTCATACAGATGGCGGTGTAGATATTTACATGTTCATACAGATGGCGGTGTAGATATTTCCATGTTCATACAGATAGCGGTGTAGAAATTTCCATGTTCATACAGATAGCGGTGTAGATATTTCCATGTTCATACAGATAGCGGTGTAGATATTTCCATGTTCATACCAATAGCGGTGTAGACATTTCCATGTTCTTACAGTTAGCGGTGTAGATATTTCCATGTTCATACAGATGGCGGTGTAGATATTTACATTTTAATACAGATGGCGGTGCAGATATTTCCATGTTCGTACGGATGGCAGTGTAGATATTTCCATGTTCATACAGGTGGCGGTGTAGATATTTCCATGTTTATACTGATAGCAGTGTAGTTATATCCATGTTTATAGAGATAGCAGTGTATACGTTTCCATTGATATACAGATAGCTGTGTAGATATTTGCATGGTCACACAGATAGCGGTGTAGATATTTCCATGTTCGTACAGACAGCGGTGTAGATATTTCCATGTTCATACAGATAGCGGTGTAGATATTTCCATGTTCATACAGATAACGGTGTAGATATTTCCATGTTCATACACATAGCGGTGTAGATATTTCCATGTTCATACAGTTAGCGGTGTAGATATTTCCATGTTCATACAGATGGCGGTGTAGATATTTACATGTTCATGCAGATGGCGGTGTAGATATTTCCATGTTTACACAGATGGCGGTGTAGACATTTCCATGTTTACACAGATAGCGGTGTGGATATTTCCATGTTTATGCAGATAGCAGTGTAGATATTTCCATGTTCATACGTATAGCGGTGTGGATATTTCCATGTTTTTTCAGACAGCGGTGCGGATATTTCCATGTTTATTCAGATAGTTCGGCAGATATTTCCATGTTTCTACAGATAGCGGTGTAGATATTTCCATCTTAATACAGATGGCGGTGTAGATATGTCCATGTTTGTACAGATGGCGGTGTAGATATTTCCATGTTCATACAGATGCCGGTGTACATATATCCATGTTCATACATATGGCGGTGAAGATATTTCCATGTTCATACAGATGGTGGTGTAGATATTTCCATGTTCATACAAAAGGCGGTGTAGATATTTCCATGTTCATAGAGATGGCGGTGTAGATATTTCCATGTTCATACAAATGGCGGTGTAGATATTTCCATATTCATAGAGATGGCGGTGTAGATATTTCCATATTTATACAGATAGCAGTGTAGTTATTTCCATGTTTATAGAGATAGCAGTGTAGATATTTCCATTGACATACAGATAGCTGTGTAGATATTTGCATGTTCATAGAGATACCGCTGTAGATATTTCCATGTTCATACAGATAGCGGTGTAGATATTTCCATGTTCATACAGTTAACGGTGTACATATTTCCATGTTCATACAGATAGCGGTGTAGATATTTCCATGTTCATACAGATAGCGGTGTAGATATTTCCATGTTCATACAGTTAGCTGTGTAGATATTTCCATGTTCATATAGTTGGCGGTGTAGATATTTACATGTTCATACAGATGGCGGTGTAGATATTTCCATGTTCATACAGATAGCGGTTTAGATATTTCCATGTTCATACAGATAGCGGCGTAGTTATTTCCATGTTCATACCGATAGCGGTGTAGACATTTCCATGTTCATACATTTAGCGGTGTAGATATTTCCATGTTCATACAGATGGCGGTGAAGATATTTCCATGTTCATACAGATGGCGGTGTAGATATTTCCATGTTTGTATGGATGGCAGTGTAGATATTTCCATGTTCATACAGGTGGCGGTGTAGATATTTCCATGTTTATGCAGACAGCAGTGTAGGTATTTCCATGTTAATAGAGATAGCTGTGTAGATATTTCCATTGATATACAGATAGTTGTGTAGATATTTGCATGTTCATACAGATAGCGTTGTAGATATTTCCATGTTCGTACAGATAGCGGTGTAGATATTTCCATGTTTATACAGATAGCGGTGCGGATATTTCCATGTTTATACAGATAGTTGGGCAGATATTTCCGTGTTTATACAGATAGCGGTGTAGATATTTCCATCTTAATACAGATGGCGGTGTAGATATGTCCATGTTTGTACAGATGGCGGTGTAGATATTTCCATGTTCATACAGATGGCGGTGTAGATATTTCGAAGTTTATAGAGATAGCGCTGTAGTTATTTCCATATTTATAGAGAAATCTGTGTAGATATTTCCACGTATATTCAGATAGCTGTGTAGATATTTCCATGTTCATGCAGATAGCGGTGTAGATACTTCCATGTTCATCAAGATGCCGGTGTATATATATCCATGTTCATACAGATGGCTGTGAAGATATTTCCATGTTCCTACAGATGGCGGTGTAGGTATTTCCATGTTCATACAAATGGCGGTGTAGATATTTCCATGTTTATAGGGATGGCGGTGTAGATATTTTCATGTTTACACAGATGGCGGTGTAGATATTTCCATGTTTAAACAGATAGCGGTGTAGACATTTCCATGTTTACACAGATAGCGGTGTGGATATTTCCATGTTTATGCAGATAGCGGTGTAGATATTTCCATGTTCATACAGATAGCGGTGTAGATATTTCCATGTGTATACAGATATTTGGGCACATATTTCCATGTTTATAGAGATAGCGGTGCAGATATTTCCATGTTCATACAGATAGCGGTGTAGATATTTCCATGTTCATACCGATAGCGGTGTAGATATTTCCATGTTCATACAGATAGCGGTGTAGATATTTCCATGTTCATACAGTTAGCGGTGTAGATATTTCCATGTTCATACAGATGGCGATGTAGATATTTCCATGTATATAGAGATGGCGGTCTAGATATTTCCATGTTTACAGAGATAGTGGTGTTGTTATTTCCAAGTTTATAGAGACAGCGTTGTAGATATTTCCATGTTTATACAGATAGCGGAGTAGATATTTCCATGTTTAAACAGATAGCAGTGTATATATTTCCATGTTTATAGAGATAGTAGTGTAGATAATTTCAATTTTATACAGAGAGCAGTGTAGATATTTCCAAGTTCATACAGATAGTGGTGTAGATATTTGCAGGTTCATACAAATGGCGGTGTAGATATTTCCATGTTCGTCCAGATAGCGGTGTAGATATTTCCATGTTCATACAGATAGCGGTGTAGATATTTCCATGTTCATACAGATAACGGTGTAGATATTTCCATGTTCATACAGATAGCGGTGTAGATATTTCCATGTTCATACAGATGGCGGTTTAGATATTTACATGTTCATACAGATGGCGGTACAGATATTTAAATGTTCGTACAGATGGTGGTGTAGATATTTCCATGTTCCTAGGGATGGCGGTGTAGATATTTCCATGTTTATGCAGATAGCGGTATAGATATTTCCATGTTTATACAGATGGCAGTGTAGATATTTCCATGTTTATAGAGATGGAGGTCTAGATATTTCCATGTTTACAGAGATAATGGTGTAGTTATTTCCAAGTTTATAGACACAGTGTTGTAAATATTTCCATGTTTATACAGATAGCTGTGAAGATATTTCCTTGTTTATACAGATAGCGGTGTAGACATTTCCATGTTTATACAGATAGCAGTGTAGATATTTCCATGTTTATAGAGATAGTGGTGTAGATAATTTCAATTTTATACAGAGAGCTGTGTAGATATTTCCAAGTTCATACAGATAGCGGTGTAGATATTTCCACGTTTATAGAGATGGCGGTGTAGATATTTCCATGTTCATACAGATGGCGGTGTAGATATTTCCATGTTTACAGGGATGGCTGTGTAGATATTTTCATGTTTACACAGATGGCGGTGTAGGTACTTCCATGTTTACACAGATAGCGGTGTAGACATTTCCATGTTTACACAGATAGCGGTGTGGATATTTCCATGTTTATGCAGATAGCAGTGTAGATATTTCCATGTTTATACAGATAGCGGTGCGGATATTTCCATGTTTATTCAGATAGCGGTGCAGATATTACCATGTTTATACAGATAGTTGGGCAGATATTTCCATGTTTATACAGATAGCGGTGTAGATATTTCCATCTTAATACAGATGGCGGTGTAGATATGTCCATGTTTGTACAGATGGCGGTGTAGATATTTCCATGTTCATACAGATGGCGGTGTAGACATTTCGAAGTTTATAGAGATAGCGCTGTAGTTATTTCCATATTTATGGAGAAATCTGTGTAGATATTTCCATGTATGTTCAGATAGCTGTGTAGATATTTCCATGTTCATGCAGATAATGGTGTAGATATTTCCATATTCATCCAGATGCTAGTGTACATATATCCATGTTCATACAGATGGCGGTGAAGATATTTCCATGTTCATACAGATGGTGGTGTATATATTTCCATGTTTATACAGATGGTGGTGTAGATCTTTCCATGTTCATACAAATGGTGGTGTAGATAGTTCCATGTTCATAGAGATGGCGGTGTAGATATTTCCATGTTCATACAAATGGCGGTGTAGATATTTCCATGTTCATAGAGATGGCGGTGTAGATATTTCCATATTTATAGAGATAGCAGTGTAGTTATTTCCATGTTTATAGAGATAGCAGTGTAGATATTTCCATTGATATACAGATAGCTGTGTAGATATTTGCATGTTCATAGAGATAGCGGTGTAGATATTTCCATGTTAATTCAGATAGCGGTGTAGATATTTCCATGTTCATACAGATAGCGGTGTAGATATTTCCTTGTTCATACAGATAGCAGTGTAGATATTTCCATGTTCATACAGATGGCGGTGTAGATATTTACATGTTCATACAGATAGCGGTGTAGATATGTCCATGTTCATACAGATAGCGGTGTAGATATTTCCATGTTCATACAGATAGCGGCATAGATATTTCCATGTTCATACCAATAGCGGTGTAGACATTTCCATGTTCATACAGATAGCGGTGTAGATATTTCCATGTTCATACAGATGGCGGTGAAGATATTCATATGTTCATGCAGATGGCGGTGTAGATATTTCCATGTTTGTACGGATGGTAGTGTAGATATTTCCATGTTCATACAGGTGGCGGTGTAGATATTTCCATGTTTATACAGATAGCAGTGTAGTTATTTCCATGTTAATAGAGATAGTTGTCTAGATATTTTCATTGATATACAGATAGCTGTGTAGATATTTGCATGTTCATACAGATAGCGGTGTAGATATTTCCATGTTCGTACAGATAGCGGTGTAGATATTTACATGTTCATACAGATGGCGGTATAGATATTTCCATGTTCATGCAGATAACGGTGTAGATATTTCCATGTTCATACAGACAGCGGTGTAGATATTTCCATGTTCATAGAGTTAGCGGTGTAGATATTTCCATGTTCATACAGATGGCGGTGTAGATATTTACATGTTCATACAGATGGCGGTGTAGATATTTCCATGTTCATACAAATGGCGGTGTAGATATTTCCATGTTCATAGAGATGGCGGTGTAGATATTTCCATATTTATAGAGATAGCAGTGTAGTTATTTCCATGTTTATAGAGATAGCAGTGTAGATATTTCCATTGATATACAGATAGCTGTGTAGATATTTGCATGTTCATAGAGATAGCGGTGTAGATATTTCCATGTTAATTCAGATAGCGGTGTAGATATTTCCATGTTCATACAGATAGCGGTGTAGATATTTCCTTGTTCATACAGATAGCAGTGTAGATATTTCCATGTTCATACAGATGGCGGTGTAGATATTTACATGTTCATACAGATAGCGGTGTAGATATGTCCATGTTCATACAGATAGCGGTGTAGATATTTCCATGTTCATACAGATAGCGGCATAGATATTTCCATGTTCATACCAATAGCGGTGTGGACATTTCCATGTTCATACAGATAGCGGTGTAGATATTTCCATGTTCATACAGATGGCGGTGAAGATATTCATATGTTCATGCAGATGGCGGTGTAGATATTTCCATGTTTGTACGGATGGTAGTGTAGATATTTCCATGTTCATACAGGTGGCGGTGTAGATATTTCCATGTTTATACAGATAACAGTGTAGTTATTTCCATGTTAATAGAGATAGTTGTCTAGATATTTTCATTGATATACAGATAGCTGTGTAGATATTTGCATGTTCATACAGATAGCGGTGTAGATATTTCCATGTTCGTACAGATAGCGGTGTAGATATTTACATGTTCATACAGATGGCGGTATAGATATTTCCATGTTCATGCAGATAACGGTGTAGATATTTCCATGTTCATACAGACAGCGGTGTAGATATTTCCATGTTCATACAGATGGCTGTGTAGATATTTACATGTTCATACAGATGGCGGTGTAGATATTTACATGTTCGTACGGATGGCAGTGAAGATATTTCCATGTTCATACAGGTGGCGGTACAGATATTTCCATGTTTATACAGATAGCAGTGTAGTTATTTCCATGTTTATAGAGATAGCAGTGTATACATTGCCATTGATAGACAGATAGCTGTGTAGATATTGGCATGGTCACACTGATAGCGGTGTAGATATTTCAATGTTCGTACAGATAGCGGTGTAGATATTTCCATATTCATACAGATAGCGGTGTAGATATTTCCATGTTCATACAGATAACGGTGTAGATATTTCCATGTTCATACAGATAGCGGTGTAGATATTTCCATGTTCATACAGTTAGCGGTGTAGATATTTCCATGTTCATAGAGATGGCGGTGTAGATATTTCCATGTTCATACAAATGGCGGTGTAGATACTTCCATCTTCATAGAGATGGCGGTGTAGATATTTCCATATTTATACAGATAGCAGTGTAGTTATTTCCATGTTTATAGAGATAGCAATGTAGATATTTCCATTGATATACAGATAGCTGTGTAGATATTTGCATGTTCACACTGATAGTGGTGTAGATATTTCCATATTCATACAGATAGCGGTGTAGATATTACCATGTTCATACAGATAGCGGTGAAGATATTTCCATGTTCATACAGATAGCGGTGTAGATATTTCCATATTCATACAGATAGCGGTGTAGATATTTCCATGTTCATACAGATTGCGGTGTAAATATTTCCATGTTCAGTTAGCGGTGTGGATATTTCCATGTTCATACAAATGGCGGTGTAGATATTTCCATGTTCATACAGATGGCGGTGTAGATATTTCCTTGTTCATACAGATAGTGGTGTAGATATTTCCATGTTCATACCGATGGCGGTGTAGATATTTCCATGTTCATACAGATGGCGGTGTAGATATTTCCATGTTCGTACTGATGGCAGTGTAGATATTTCCATGTTCATACAGGTGGCGGTGTAGATATTTCCATGTTTATACAGATAGCAGTGTAGTGATTTCCATGTTTATAGAGACAGCTGTGTAGATATTTCCATTGATATACAGATAGCTGTGTAGATATTTGCATGTTCATACAGATAGCGGTGTAGATATTTCCATGTTCGTACAGATTGCGGTGTAGATATTTCCATGTTCATACAGATGGCGGTGTAGATATTTACATGTTCATACAGATGGCAGTATAGATATTTCCATGTTCGTACAGATGGCGGTGTAGATATTTCCATGTTCATAGAGATGGCGGTGCAGATATTTCCATGTTTATGCAGATAGCGGTATAGATATTTCCATGTTTATACAGATGGTGGTGTATATATTTCCATGTTTATAGAGATGGCGGTCTAGATATTTCCATGTTTACAGAGATAGTGGTGTAGTTATTTCCAAGTTTATAAAGACAGCGTTGTAGATATTTCCATGTTTATACAGATAGCGGTGAAGATATTTCCATGTTTATACAGATAGCGGTGTAGATATTTCCATGTTTATACAGATAGCAGTGTATATATTTCCATGTTTATAGAGATAGTGGTGTAGATAATTTCAATTTTATACAGAGAGCAGTGTAGATATTTCCAAGTTCATTCAGATAGCGGTGTAGATATTTCCACCTTTATAGAGATGGCGGTGTAGATATTTCAATGTTCATACAGAGGACGGTGTAGATATTTCCATGTTTATAGGGATGGCGGTGTAGATATTTTCATGTTTACACAGATGGCGGTGTAGATATTTCCATGTTTACACGGATAGCGGTGTACACAATTCCATGTTTACACAGATAGCGGTTTGGATATTTCCAGGTTTATGCAGATAGCAGTGTAGATATTTCCATGTTTATACAGAGAGCGGTGCAGATATTTCCATGTTTATTCATATAGCGGTGCGGTTATTTCCATGTTTATACAGATAGTTGGGCAGATATTTCCATGTTTATACAGATAGCGGTGTAGATATTTCCATCTTAATACAGATGGCGGTTTAGATATGTCCATGTTCGTACAGATGGCGGTGTAGATATTTCCATGTTCAAACAGATGGCGGTGTAGGTATTTCGAAGTTTATAGAGATAGCGCTGTAGTTATTTCCATATTTATAGAGAAATCGGTGTAGATATTTCCATGTATATTCAGATAGCTGTGTAGATATTTCCATGTTCATGCAGATAGCGGTGTAGATATTTCCATGTTGATCCAGATGCCGGTGTACATATATCCATGTTCATACAGATGGCGGTGAAGATATTTCCATGTTCATACAGATGGCGGTGTAGGTATTTCCATGTTCATACAAATGGCGGTGTAGATATTTCCATGTTCATAGAGATGGCGGTGTAGATATTTCCAGGTTCATACAAATGGCGGTGTAGATATTTCCATGTTCATAGAGATGGCGGTGTAGATAATTCCATGTTTATACAGATAGCAGTGTAGTTATTTCCATGTTTATAGAGATACCAGTGTGGATATTTCCATTGATATACAGATAGCTGTGTAGATATTTGCATGTTCATACAGATAGCGGTGTAGATATTTCCATGTTCATACAGATAGCGGTGTAGATATTTCCATGTTCGTACAGATAGCGGTGTAGATATTTCCATGTTCATACAGAGAGCGGTGTAGATATTTCCATGTTCATACAGATAGCGGTGTAGATATTTCCATGTTCATACAGTTAGCGGTGTAGATATTTCCATGTTCATACAGAGGACGGTATAGATATTTCCATGTTTATAGGGATGGCGGTGTAGATATTTTCATGTTTACACAGATGGCGGTGTAGATATTTCCATGTTTACACGGATAGTGGTGTAGACATTTCCATGTTTACACAGATAGCGGTGTGGATATTTCCAGGTTCATGCATATAGCAGTGTAGTTATTTCCATGTTTATACAGATAGCGGTGCGGATATTTCCATGTTTATTCAGATAGCGGTGCAGTTATTTCCATGTTTATACAGATAGTTGCGCAGATATTTCCATGTTTATACAGACAGCGGTGTAGATATTTCCATCTTAATACAGATGGCGGTTTAGATATGTCCATGTTCGTACAGATGGCGGTGCAGATATTTCCATGTTCATACAGATGGCGGTGTAGGTATTTCGAAGTTTATAGAGATAGCGCTGTAGTTATTTCCATATTTATAGAGAAATCGGTGTAGATATTTCCATGTATATTCAGATAGCTGTGTAGATATTTCCATGTTCATGCAGATAGCGGTGTAGATATTTCCATGTTGATCCAGATGCCGGTGTACATATATCCATGTTCATACAGATAACTGTGTAGGTATTTCCATGTTCATACAGATAGCGGTGTAGATATTTCAATGTTCATACAGATAACGGTGTAGATATTTCCATGTTCATACAGATAGCGGTGTAGATATTTCCATGTTCATACAGTTAGCGGTGTAGATATTTCCATGTTCATAGAGATGGCGGTGTAGATATTTCCATGTTCATACAAATGGCGGTGTAGATACTTCCATCTTCATAGAGATGGCGGTGTAGATATTTCCATATTTATACAGATAGCAGTGTAGTTATTTCCATGTTTATAGAGATAGCAATGTAGATATTTCCATTGATATACAGATAGCTGTGTAGATATTTGCATGTTCACACTGATAGTGGTGTAGATATTTCCATATTCATACAGATAGCGGTGTAGATATTACCATGTTCATACAGATAGCGGTGAAGATATTTCCATGTTCATACAGATAGCGGTGTAGATATTTCCATATTCATACAGATAGCGGTGTAGATATTTCCATGTTCATACAGATTGCGGTGTAAATATTTCCATGTTCAGTTAGCGGTGTGGATATTTCCATGTTCATACAAATGGCGGTGTAGATATTTCCATGTTCATACAGATGGCGGTGTAGATATTTCCTTGTTCATACAGATAGCGGTGTAGATATTTCCATGTTCATACCGATGGCGGTGTAGATATTTCCATGTTCATACAGATGGCGGTGTAGATATTTCCATGTTCGTACTGATGGCAGTGTAGATATTTCCATGTTCATACAGGTGGCGGTGTAGATATTTCCATGTTTATACAGATAGCAGTGTAGTGATTTCCATGTTTATAGAGACAGCTGTGTAGATATTTCCATTGATATACAGATAGCTGTGTAGATATTTGCATGTTCATACAGATAGCGGTGTAGATATTTCCATGTTCGTACAGATTGCGGTGTAGATATTTCCATGTTCATACAGATGGCGGTGTAGATATTTACATGTTCATACAGATGGCAGTATAGATATTTCCATGTTCGTACAGATGGCGGTGTAGATATTTCCATGTTCATAGAGATGGCGGTGCAGATATTTCCATGTTTATGCAGATAGCGGTATAGATATTTCCATGTTTATACAGATGGTGGTGTATATATTTCCATGTTTATAGAGATGGCGGTCTAGATATTTCCATGTATACAGAGATAGTGGTGTAGTTATTTCCAAGTTTATAAAGACAGCGTTGTAGATATTTCCATGTTTATACAGATAGCGGTGAAGATATTTCCATGTTTATACAGATAGCGGTGTAGATATTTCCATGTTTATACAGATAGCAGTGTATATATTTCCATGTTTATAGAGATAGTGGTGTAGATAATTTCAATTTTGTACAGAGAGCAGTGTAGATATTTCCAAGTTCATTCAGATAGCGGTGTAGATATTTCCACCTTTATAGAGATGGCGGTGTAGATATTTCAATGTTCATACAGAGGATGGTGTAGATATTTCCATGTTTATAGGGATGGCGGTGTAGATATTTTCATGTTTACACAGATGGCGGTGTAGATATTTCCATGTTTACACGGATAGTGGTGTACACAATTCCATGTTTACACAGATAGCGGTTTGGATATTTCCAGGTTTATGCAGATAGCAGTGTAGATATTTCCATGTTTATACAGAGAGCGGTGCAGATATTTCCATGTTTATTCATATAGCGGTGCGGTTATTTCCATGTTTATACAGATAGTTGGGCAGATATTTCCATGTTTATACAGATAGCGGTGTAGATATTTCCATCTTAATACAGATGGCGGTTTAGATATGTCCATGTTCGTACAGATGGCGGTGTAGATATTTCCATGTTCAAACAGATGGCGGTGTAGGTATTTCGAAGTTTATAGAGATAGCGCTGTAGTTATTTCCATATTTATAGAGAAATCGGTGTAGATATTTCCATGTATATTCAGATAGCTGTGTAGATATTTCCATGTTCATGCAGATAGCGGTGTAGATATTTCCATGTTGATCCAGATGCCGGTGTACATATATCCATGTTCATACAGATGGCGGTGAAGATATTTCCATGTTCATACAGATGGCGGTGTAGGTATTTCCATGTTCATACAAATGGCGGTGTAGATATTTCCATGTTCATAGAGATGGCGGTGTAGATATTTCCAGGTTCATACAAATGGCGGTGTAGATATTTCCATGTTCATAGAGATGGCGGTGTAGATAATTCCATGTTTATACAGATAGCAGTGTAGTTATTTCCATGTTTATAGAGATACCAGTGTGGATATTTCCATTGATATACAGATAGCTGTGTAGATATTTGCATGTTCATACAGATAGCGGTGTAGATATTTCCATGTTCATACAGATAGCGGTGTAGATATTTCCATGTTCGTACAGATAGCGGTGTAGATATTTCCATGTTCATACAGAGAGCGGTGTAGATATTTCCATGTTCATACAGATAGCGGTGTAGATATTTCCATGTTCATACAGTTAGCGGTGTAGATATTTCCATGTTCATACAGAGGACGGTATAGATATTTCCATGTTTATAGGGATGGCGGTGTAGATATTTTCATGTTTACACAGATGGCGGTGTAGATATTTCCATGTTTACACGGATAGTGGTGTAGACATTTCCATGTTTACACAGATAGCGGTGTGGATATTTCCAGGTTCATGCATATAGCAGTGTAGTTATTTCCATGTTTATACAGATAGCGGTGCGGATATTTCCATGTTTATTCAGATAGCGGTGCAGTTATTTCCATGTTTATACAGATAGTTGCGCAGATATTTCCATGTTTATACAGACAGCGGTGTAGATATTTCCATCTTAATACAGATGGCGGTTTAGATATGTCCATGTTCGTACAGATGGCGGTGCAGATATTTCCATGTTCATACAGATGGCGGTGTAGGTATTTCGAAGTTTATAGAGATAGCGCTGTAGTTATTTCCATATTTATAGAGAAATCGGTGTAGATATTTCCATGTATATTCAGATAGCTGTGTAGATATTTCCATGTTCATGCAGATAGCGGTGTAGATATTTCCATGTTGATCCAGATGCCGGTGTACATATATCCATGTTCATACAGATAACTGTGTAGGTATTTCCATGTTCATACAGATAGCGGTGTAGATATTTCAATGTTCATACAGATAACGGTGTAGGTATTTCCATGTTCATACAGATGGCGGTGTAGATATTTCCATGTTCATACAGATAGCGGTGTAGATATTTCCATGTTCATAGAGATGGCGGTGTAGATATTTCCATGTTCATACAAATGGCGGTGTAGATATTTCCATCTTCATAGAGATGGCGGTGTAGATATTTCCATGTTTATAGAGATAGCAATGTAGTTATTTCCATGTTTATAGAGATAGCAGTGTAGATATTTCCATTGATATACAGATAGCTGTGTAGATATTTGCATGTTCATACAGATAGCGGTATAGATAATTCCATGTTTATACCAATGGTGGTGTAGATATTTCCATGTTTATAGAGATGGAGGTCTAGATATTTCCAGGTTTACATAGATAGTGGTGTAGATATTTCCATGTTCATACAAATGGCGGTGTAGATATTTCCCTCTTCATAGAGATGGCGGTGTAGATATTTCCATGTTTACATGGATAGCGGTGTAGACATTTCCATGTTTACACAGATAGCGGTGTGGATATTTCCAGGTTTATGCAGATAGCAGTGTAGATATTTCCATGTTTATACAGATAGTGGTGCGGATATTTCCATGTTTATTCAGATAGCGGTGCGGATATTTCCATGTTTATACAGATAGTTGGGCAGATATTTCCATGTTTATACAGATAGCGGTGTAGATATATCCATCTTAATACAGATGGCGGTGTAGATATATCCATGTTCGTACAGATGGCGGTGTAGATATTTCCATGTTCATACAGATGGCGGTGTAGATATTTCGAAGTTTATAGAGATAGCGCTGTAGTTATTTCCATATTTATAGAGAAATCGGTGTAGATATTTCCATGTATATTCAGATAGCTGTGTAGATATTTCCATGTTCATGCAGATAGCGGTGTAGATATTTCCATGTTCATCCAGATGCCGGTGTACATATATCCATGTTCATACAGATGGCGGTGAAGATATTTCCATGTTCATACAGATGGCGGTGTAGGTATTTCCATGTTCATACAAATGGCGGTGTAGATATTTCCATGTTCATAGAGATGGCGGTGTAGATATTTCCAGGTTCATTCAAATGGCGGTGTAGATATTTCCATGTTCATAGAGATGGCGGTGTAGATATTTCCATGTTTATACAGATAGCAGTGTAGTTATTTCCATGTTTATAGAGATACCGGTGTGGATATTTCCATTGATATACAGATAGCTGTGTAGATATTTGCATGTTCATACAGAAAGCGGTGTAGATATTTACATGTTCATACAGATGGCGGTGTAGATATTTCCATGTTCTACAGATAGCGGTGTTGAGATTTCCATGTTCATACAGATAGCGGTGTAGATATTTCCATGTTCATACAGATAGCGGTGTAGATATTTCCATGTTCATACCAATAGCGGTGTAGCATTTCCATGTTCATACAGTTAGCGGTGTAGATATTTCCATGTTCATACAGTTAGTGGTGTAGATACTTCCATGTTAATACAGATAGCGGTGTAGATATTTCCATGTTCATACCGATAGCGGTGTAGATATTTCCATGTTCATACAGATAGCGGTGTAGATATTTCCATGTTCATACAGTTAGCGGTGTAGATATTTCCATGTTCATACAGATGGCGGTGTAGATATTTCCATGTATATAGAGATGGCGGTCTAGATATTTCCATGTTTACAGAGATAGTGGTGTAGTTATTTCCAAGTTTATAGAGACAGCGTTGTAGATATTTCCTTGTTTATACAGATAGCGGTGTAGATATTTCCATCTTAATACAGATGGCGGTGTAGACATGTCCATGTTTGTACATATGGCGGTGTAGATATTTCCATGTTCATACAGATGGCGGTGTAGATATTTCGAAGTTTATAGAGATAGCGGTGTAGTTATTTCCATATGTACAGAGAAATATGTGTAGATATTTCCATGTATATTCAGATAGCTGTGTAGATATTTCCATGTTCATGCAGATAGCGGTGTAGATATTTCCATGTTCATCCAGATGCCGGTGTACATATATCCATGTTCATACAGATGGCGGTGTAGTTATTTCCATGTTCATAGAGATGGCGGTGTAGATATTTCCATGTTTATACAGAGAGCAGTGTAGTTATTTCCATGTTTATAGAGATACCAGTGTGGATATTTCCATTGATATACAGATAGCTGTGTAGATATTTGCATGTTCATACAGATAGCGGTGTAGATATTTCCATGTTCATACAGATAGCGGTGTAGATATTTCCATGTTCATACAGATAGCGGTGTAGATATTTCCATGTTCATACAGATGGCGGTGTAGATATTTACATGTTCATACAGATGGCGGTACAGATATTTAAATGTTGGTACAGATGGTGGTGTAGATATTTCCATGTTCCTAGAGATGGCGGTGTAGATATTTCCATGTTTATGCAGATAGCGGTATAGATATTTCCATGTTTATACAGATGGTGGTGTAGAAATTTCCATGTTTATAGAGATGGAGGTCTAGATATTTCCATGTTTACAGATATAGTGGTGTAGTTATTTCCAAGTTTATAGACACAGCGTTGTAAATATTTCCATGTTTATACAGATAGCTGTGAAGATATTTCCTTGTTTATACAGATAGCGGTGTAGATATTTCCATGTTTATACAGATAGCAGTGTAGATATTTCCATGTTTATAGAGATAGTCGTGTAGATAATTTCAATTTTATACAGAGAGCTGTGTAGATATTTCCAAGTTCATACAGGTAGCGGTGTAGATATTTCCACGTTTATAGAGATGGCGGTGTAGATATTTCCATGTTCATACAGATGGCGGTGTAGATATTTCCATGTTTATAGGGATGGCGGTGTAGATATTTTCATGTTTACACAGATGGCGGTGTAGATACTTCCATGTTTACACAGATAGCGGTGTAGACATTTCCATGTTTACACAGATAGCGGTGTGGATATTTCCATGTTTATGCAGATAGCAGTGTAGATATTTCCATGTTTATACACATAGCGGTGCGGATATTTCCATGTGTTTACAGATAGTTGGGCAGATATTTCCATGTTTATACAGATAGCGGTGTAGATATTTCCATCTTAATACAGATGGCGGTGTAGATATGTCCATGTTTGTACAGATGGCGGTGTAGATATTTCCATGTTCATACAGATGGCGGTGTAGATATTTGGAAGTTTATAGAGATAGCGCTGTAGTTTTTTCCATATTTACAGAGAAATCTGTGTAGATATTTCCATGTATATTCAGATAGCTGTGTAGATATTTCCATGTTCATGCAGATAGCGGTGTAGATATTTCCATGTTCATCCAGATGCCGGTGTACATATATCCATGTTCATACAGATGGCGGTGCAGATATTTCCATGTTCATAGAGATGGCGGTGTAGATATTTCCATGTTTATACAGAGAGCAGTGTAGTTATTTCCATGTTTATAGAGATACCAGTGTGGATATTTCCATTGATATACAGATAGCTGTGTAGATATTTGCATGTTCATACAGATATCGGTGTAGATATTTCCATGTTCATACAGATAGCGGTGTAGATATTTCCATGTTCATACAGATAGCGGTGTTGATATTTCCATGTTCATACAGATAGCGGTGTAGATATTTCCATGTTCATACAGATGGCGGTGTAGATATTTACATGTTCATACAGATGGCGGTGTAGATATTTCCATGTTCATACAGATAGCGGTGTAGAAATTTCCATGTTCATACAGATAGCGGTGTAGATATTTCCATGTTCATACAGATAGCGGTGTAGATATTTCCATGTTCATACCAATAGCGGTGTAGACATTTCCATGTTCTTACAGTTAGCGGTGTAGATATTTCCATGTTCATACAGATGGCGGTGTAGATATTTACATTTTAATACAGATGGCGGTGTAGATATTTCCATGTTCGTACGGATGGCAGTGTAGATATTTCCATGTTCATACAGGTGGCGGTGTAGATATTTCTATGTTTATACTGATAGCAGTGTAGTTATATCCATGTTTATAGAGATAGCAGTGTATAAGTTTCCATTGATATACAGATAGCTGTGTAGATATTTGCATGGTCACACAGATAGCGGTGTAGATATTTCCATGTTCGTACAGACAGCGGTGTAGATATTTCCATGTTCATACAGATAGCGGTGTAGATATTTCCATGTTCATACAGATAACGGTGTAGATATTTCCATGTTCATACACATAGCGGTGTAGATATTTCCATGTTCATACAGTTAGCGGTGTAGATATTTCCATGTTCATACAGATGGCGGTGTAGATATTTACATGTTCATGCAGATGGCGGTGTAGATATTTCCATGTTTACACAGATGGCGGTGTAGACATTTCCATGTTTACACAGATAGCGGTGTGGATATTTCCATGTTTATGCAGATAGCAGTGTAGATATTTCCATGTTTATACGTATAGCGGTGTGGATATTTCCATGTTTTTTCAGACAGCGGTGCGGATATTTCCATGTTTATTCAGATAGTTGGGCAGATATTTCCATGTTTCTACAGATAGCGGTGTAGATATTTCCATCTTAATACAGATGGCGGTGTAGATATGTCCATGTTTGTACAGATGACGGTGTAGATATTTCCATGTTCATACAGATGCCGGTGTACATATATCCATGTTCATACAGATGGCGGTGAAGATATTTCCATGTTCATACAGATGGTGGTGTAGATATTTCCATGTTCATACAAAAGGCTGTGTAGATATTTCCATGTTCATAGAGATGGCGGTGTAGATATTTCCATGTTCATACAAATGGCGGTGTAGATATTTCCATGTTCATAGAGATGGCGGTGTAGATATTTCCATATTTATACAGATAGCAGTGTAGTTATTTCCATGTTTATAGAGATAGCAGTGTAGATATTTCCATTGACATTCAGATAGCTGTGTAGATATTTGCATGTTCATAGAGATACCGGTGTAGATATTTCCATGTTCATACAGATAGCGGTGTAGATATTTCCATGTTCATACAGTTAACGGTGTACATATTTCCATGTTCATACAGATGGCGGTGTAGATATTTCCATGTTCATACAGATAGCGGTGTAGATATTTCCATGTTCATACAGTTAGCTGTGTAGATATTTCCATGTTCATATAGTTGGCGGTGTAGATATTTACATGTTCATACAGATGGCGGTGTAGATATTTCCATGTTCATACAGATAGCGGTGTAGATATTTCCATGTTCATACAGATAGCGGCGTAGTTATTTCCATGTTCATACCGATAGCGGTGTAGACATTTCCATGTTCATACATTTAGCGGTGTAGATATTTCCATGTTCATACAGATGGTGGTGAAGATATTTCCATGTTCATACAGATGGCGGTGTAGATATTTCCATGTTTGTACGGATGGCAGTGTAGATATTTCCATGTTCATACAGGTGGCGGTGTAGATATTTCCATGTTTATGCAGATAGCAGTGTAGGTATTTCCATGTTAAAAGAGATAGCTGCGTAGACATTTCCATTGATATACAGATACCTGTGTAGATATTTGCATGTTCATACAGATAGCGGTGTAGATATTTCCATGTTCGTACAGATAGCGGTGTAGATATTTCCATGTTTATACAGATAGCGGTGCGGATATTTCCATGTTTATACAGATAGTTGGGCAGATATTTCCATGTTTATACAGATAGCGGTGTAGATATTTCCATCTTAATACAGATGGCGGTGTAGATATGTCCATGTTTGTACAGATGGCGGTGTAGATATTTCCATGTTCATACAGATGGCGGTGTAGATATTTCGAAGTTTATAGAGATAGGGCTGTAGTTATTTCCAGATTTATAGAGAAATCTGTGTAGATATTTCCACGTATATTCAGATAGCTGTGTAGATATTTCCATGTTCATGCAGATAGCGGTGTAGATACTTCCATGTTCATCAAGATGCCGGTGTATATATATCCATGTTCATACAGATGGCTGTGAAGATATTTCCATGTTCCTACAGATGGCGGTGTAGTTATTTCCATGTTCATACAAATGGCGGTGTAGATATTTCCATGTTTATAGGGATGGCGGTGTAGATATTTTCATGTTTACACAGATGGCGGTGTAGATATTTCCATGTTTAAACAGATAGCGGTGTAGACATTTCCATGTTTACACAGATAGCGGTGTGGATATTTCCATGTTTATGCAGATAGCGGTGTAGATATTTCCATGTTTATACAGATAGCGGTGTGGATATTTCCATGTGTATACAGATAGTTGGGCACATATTTCCATGTTTATACAGATAGCGGTGCAGATATTTCCATGTTCATACAGATAGCGGTGTAGATATTTCCATGTTCATACCGATAGCGGTGTAGATATTTCCATGTTCATACAGATAGCGGTGTAGATATTTCCATGTTCATACAGTTAGCGGTGTAGATATTTCCATGTTCATACAGATGGCGGTGTAGATATTTCCATGTATATAGAGATGGCGGTCTAGATATTTCCATGTTTACAGAGATAGTGGTGTTGTTATTTCCAAGTTTATAGAGACAGCGTTGTAGATATTTCCATGTTTATACAGATAGCGGTGAAGATATTTCCATGTTTATACAGATAGCAGTGTAGATATTTCCATGCTTATACAGATAGCAGTGTAGATATTTCCATGTTTATAGAGATAGCGGTGTAGATAATTTCAATTTTATACAGAGAGCTGTGTAGATATTTCCAAGTTCATACAGATAGCGGTGTAGATATTTCCACGTTTATAGAGATGGCGGTGTAGATATTTCCATGTTCATACAGATAGCGGCGTAGTTATTTCCATGTTCATACCGATAGCGGTGTAGACATTTCCATGTTCATACATTTAGCGGTGTAGATATTTCCATGTTCATACAGATGGCGGTGAAGATATTTCCATGTTCATACAGATGGTGGTGTAGATATTTCCATGTTTGTACGGATGGCAGTGTAGATATTTCCATGTTCATACAGGTGGCGGTGTAGATATTTCCATGTTTATGCAGATAGCAGTGTAGGTATTTCCATGTTAATAGAGATAGCTGTGTAGATATTTCCATTGATATACAGATAGCTGTGTAGATATTTGCATGTTCATACAGATAGCGGTGTAGATATTTCCATGTTCGTACAGATAGCGGTGTAGATGTTTCCATGTTTATACAGATAGCGGTGCGGATATTTCCATGTTTATACAGATAGTTGGGCAGATATTTCCATGTTTATACAAATAGCGGTGTAGATATTTCCATCTTAATACAGATGGCGGTGTAGATATGTCTATGTTTGTACAGATGGCGGTGTAGATATTTCCATGTCCATACAGATGGCGGTGTAGATATTTCGAAGTTTATAGAGATAGCGCTGTAGTTATTTCCATATTTATAGAGAAATCTGTGTAGATATTTCCACGTATATTCAGATAGCTGTGTAGATATTTCCATGTTCATGCAGATAGCGGTGTAGATATTTCCATGTTCATCCAGATGCCGGTGTACATATATCCATGTTCATACAGATGGCGGTGAAGATATTTCCATGTTCATACAGATGGCGGTGTAGGTATTTCCATGTTCATACAGATGGCGGTGTAGATATTTCCATGTTCCTAGAGATGGTGGTGTAGATATTTCCATGTTCATACAAATGGCGGTGTAGATATTTCCATGTTCATAGAGATGGCGGTGTAGATATTTCCACATTTATAGAGATAGCAGTGTAGTTATTTCCATGTTTATAGAGATAGCAGTGTTGTTATTTCCATTGATATACAGATAGCTGTGTAGATAGTTGCATGTTCTTAGAGATAGCGGTGTAGATATTTCCATGTTCATACAGATAGCGGTGTAGATATTTCCATGTTCATACAGATACCGGTGTAGATATTTCCATGTTCATACATATAGCGGTGTAGATATTTCCATGTTCATACAGATAGCGGTGTAGATAATTCCATGTTCATACAGTTAGCGGTGTAGATATTTCCATGTTCATACAGACGGCGGTGTAGATATTTACATGTTCATACAGATGGCGGTGTAGATATTTCCATGTTCATACAGATAGCAGTGTAGATATTTCCATGTTCATACAGATAGCGGTGTAGATAATTCCATGTTGATACAGTTAGCTGTGTAGATATTTCCATGTTCATACAGATGGCGGTGTAGGTATTTACATGTTCATACAGATGGCGGTGTAGATATTTCCATGTTCATACAGATAGCGGTGTAGATATTTCCATGTTCATACAGATAGCGGTGTAGATATTTCCATGTTCATACAGATAGCGGTTTAGATATTTCCATGTTCATACCAATATCGGTGTAGACATTTCCATGTTCATACATTTAGCGGTGTAGATATTTCCATGTTCATACAGATGGCGGTGAAGATATTTCCATGTTCATACAGAGGGCGGTGTAGATATTTCCATGTTTGTACGGATGGCAGTGTAGATATTTCCATGTTCATATAGGTGGCGGTGTAGATATTTCCATGTTCATACAGATAGCAGTGTAGGTATTTCCATGTTAATAGAGATAGCTGTGTGGACATTTCCATTGATATACAGATAGCTGTGTAGATATTTGCATGTTCATACAGATAGCGGTGTAGATATTTCCATGTTCGTACAGATAGCGGTGTAGATATTTCCATGTTCATACAGATAGCCGTGTAGATATTGCCATGTTCATACCGATAGCGGTGTAGATATTTCCATGTTCATACAGATAGCGGTGTAGATATTTCCATGTTCATACCAATAGCGGTGTAGATATTTCCATGTTTATAGAGATAATGGTGTAGATAATTTCAATTTTATACAGAGAGCAGTGTAGATATTTCCAAGTTCATACAGATAGCGGTGTAGATATTTCCACGTTTATGGAGATGGCAGTGTAGATATTTCCATGTTCATACAGGTGGCGGTGTAGATATTTCCATGTTTATAGGGATGGCGGTGTAGATATTTTCATGTTTACACAGATGGCGGTGTAGATATTTCCATGTTTAAACAGATAGCCGTGTAGACATTTCCATGTTTACACAGATAGCGGTGTGGATATTTCCATGTTTATGCAGATAGCAGTGTAGATATTTCCATGTTTATACAGATAGCGGTGCGGATATTTCCATGTTTATACAGATAGTTGGGCAGATATTTCCATGTTTATACAGATAGCGGTGTAGATATTTCCATCTTAATACAGATGGCGGTGTAGATATGTCCATGTTTGTACAGATGGCGGTGTAGATATTTCCATGTTCATACAGATGGCGGTGTAGATATTTCGAAGTTTATAGAGATAGCGCTGTAGTTATTTCCATATTTATAGAGAAAGCTGTGTAGTTATTTCCATGTATATTCAGATAGCTGTGTAGATATTTCCATGTTCATGCAGATAGCGGTGTAGATATTTCCATGTTCATCCAGATGCCGGTGTACATATATCCATGTACATACAGATGGCGGTGAAGATATTTCCATGTTCATACAGATGGTGGTGTAGATATTTCCATGTTCATACAAATGGCGGTGTAGATATTTCCATGTTCATAGAAATGGCGGTGTAGATAATTCCATGTTCATACAAATGGCGGTGTAGATATTTCCATGTTCATAGAGATGGCGGTGTAGATATTTCCATATTTATACAGATAGCAGTGTAGTTGTTTCTATGTTTATAGGGATAGCAGTGTAGATATTTTCATTGATATACAGATAGCTGTGTAGATATTTGCATGTTCATACAGATAGCGGTGTAGATATTTCCATGTTCATACAGATAGCGGTGTAGATATTTCCATGTTCATACAGTTAGCAGTGTAGATATTTCCATGTTCGTACAGATGGCGGTGTAGATATTTACATGTTCATACAGAAGACGGTGTAGATATTTCCATGTTTATAGGGATGGCGGTGTAGATATTGTCATGTTTACACAGAAGGCGGTGTAGATATTTCCATGTTTACACGGATAGCTGTGTAGACATTTCCATGTTTACACAGAGAGCGGTGTGGATATTTCCAGGTTTATGCAGATAGCAGTGTAGATATTTCCATGTTTAAACAGATAGTGGTGCGGATATTTCCATGTTTATTCAGATAGCGGTGCGGATATTTCCATGTTTATACAGTTAGTTGGGCAGATATTTCCATGTTTATACAGATAGCGGTGTAGATATATCCATCTTAATACAGATGGCGTTGTAGATATGTCCATGTTCGTACAGATGGCGGTGTAGATATTTCCATGTTCATACAGATGGCGGTGTAGGTATTTCGAAGTTTATAGAGATAGCGCTGTAGTTATTTCCATATTTATAGAGAAATCTGTGTAGATATTTCCATGTATATTCAGATAGCTGTGTAGATATTTCCATGTTCATGCAGATAGCGGTGAAGATATTTCCATGTTCATACAGAGGGCGGTGTAGATATTTCCATGTTTGTACGGATGGCAGTGTAGATATTTCCACGTTCATACAGGTGGCGGTGTAGATATTTCCATGTTTATACAGATAGCAGTGTAGTTATTTCCATGTTAATAGAGATAGCTGTGTGGATATTTCCATTGATATACAGATAGCTGTGTAGATATATGCATGTTCATAGAGATAGCGGTGTAGATATTTACATGTTCACATGGATGGCGGTGTTGATATTTCCATGTTCTACAGATATCGGTGTTGAGATTTCCATGTTCATACAGATAGCGGTGTAGATATTTCTATGTTCATACAGATAGCGGTGTAGATATTTCCATGTTCATACCAATAGCGGTGTAGACATTTCCATGTTCATACAGTTAGCGGTGTAGATATTTCCATATTCATACAGATAGCGGTGGAGATATTTCCATGTTCATACAGATAGCGGTGAAGATATTTCCATGTTCATACAGATAGCGGTGTAGATATTTCCATGTTCATACAGATAGCGGTGTAGATAATTCCATGTTCATACAGTTAGCGGTGTAGATATTTCCATGTTCATACAGATGGCGGTGTAGATATTTACATGTTCATACAGATGGCGGTGTAGATATTTCCATGTTCATACAGATAGCGGTGTAGATATTTCCATGTTCATACAGATAGCGGTGTAGATATTTCCATGTTCATACAGATGGCGGTGAAGATATTTCCATATTCATACAGATGGCTGTGTAGATATTTCCATGTTTGTACGGATGGCATTGTAGATATTTCCATGTTCATTCAGGTGGCGGTGTAGATATTTCCATGTTTATACAGATAGCAGTGTAGTTATTTCCGTGTTAATAGAGATAGCTGTGTGGATATTTCCATTGATATACAGATAGCTGTGTAGATATGTGCATGTTCCTACAAATAGCGGTGTAGATATTTCCATGTTCGTACAGATAGCGGTGTAGATATTTCCATGTTCATACAGATAGCGGTGTAGATATTTCCATGTTCATACAGATAACGGTGTAGATATTTCCATGTTCATACAGACAGCGGTGTAGATATTTCCATGTTCATACAGTTAGCGGTGTAGATACTTCCATGTTCATACAGATGGCGGTGTAGATATTTACATGTTCATACAGATGGCGGTATAGATATTTCCATGTTCGTACAGATGGCGGTGTTGATATTTCCATGTTCATAGAGATGGCGGTGCAGATATTTCCATGTTTATGAAGATAGCGGTATAGATATTTCCATGTTTATACAGATGGTGGTGTAGATATTTCCATGTTTATAGAGATGGAGGTCTAGATATTTCCATGTTTACAGAGATAGTGGTGTAGTTATTTCCAAGTTTATAGAGACAGCGTTGTAAATATTTCCTTGTTTATACAGATAGCGTGAAGATATTTCCTTGTTTATACAGATAGCGGTGTAGATATTTCCATGTTTATACAGATAGCAGTGTAGATATTTCCATGTTTATAGAGATTGTGGTGTAGATAATTTCAATTTTATACAGAGAGCAGTGTAGATATTTCCAAGTTCATACAGATAGCGGTGTAGATATTTCCACGTTTATAGAGATGGCGGTGTAGATATTTCCATGTTCATACAGATGGCGGTGTAGATATTTCCATGTTTATAGGGATGGCGGTGTAGATATTTTCATGTTTACACAGATGGCGGTGTAGATATTTCCATGTTTAAACAGATAGCGGTGTAGATATTTCCATGTTCATACAGTTAGCGGTGTAGATATTCCCATGTTCATACAGTTAGCGGTGTAGATATTTCCATGTTCATACAGATGGCGGTGTAGATATTTACATGTTCATACAGATGGCGGTGTAGATATTTCCATGTTCATACAGATAGCGGTGTAGAGATTTCCATGTTCATACATATTGCGGTGTAGATATTTCCATGTTCATACAGATAGCGGTGTAGATATTTCCATGTTCATTCCGATAGCGGTGTAGACATTTCCATGTTCATACAGTTAGCGGTGTTGATATTTCCATGTTCATACAGATAGCGGTGTAGATATTTCCATGTTCATGCAGATAGCTGTGTAGGTATTTCCATGTTCATGCAGATAGCGGTGTAGATATTTCCATGTTCATACAGATGGCGGTGTAGATATTTCCATGTTCATACAGATAGCGGTGTAGATAATTCCATGTTCATACAGTTAGCGGTGTGGATATTTCCATGTTCATACAGATTGCGGTGTAGATATTTACATGTTCATACAGATGGCGGTGTAGATATTTCCATGTTCTTACAGATAGCGGTGTAGATATTTCCATGTTCCTACAGATAACGGTGTAGATATTTCCATGTTCATACAGATAGCGGTGTAGATATTTCCATGTTCATACATATGGCGGTGTAGATATTTACATGTTCATACAGATGGCGTTACAGATATTTAAATGTTCGTACAGATGGTGGTGTAGATATTTCCATGTTCCTAGAGATGGCGGTGTAGATATTTCCATGTTTATGCAGATAGCGGTATAGATATTTCCATGTTTATACAGATGGTGGTGTAGATATTTCCATGTTTATAGAGATGGAGGTCTAGATATTTCCATGTTTACAGAGATAGTGGTATAGTTATTTCCAAGTTTGTAGACACAGCATTGTAAATATTTCCATGTTTATACAGATAGCTGTGAAGATATTTCCTTGTTTATACAGATAGCGGTGTAGATATTTCCATGTTTATACAGATAGCAGTGTAGATATTTCCATGTTTATAGAGATTGTGGTGTAGATAATTTCAATTTTATACAGAGAGCAGTGTAGATATTTCCAAGTTCATACAGATAGCGGTGTAGATATTTCCACGTTTATAGAGATGGCGGTGTAGATATTTCCATGTTCATACAGATGGCGGTGTAGATATTTCCATGTTTATAGGGATGGCGGTGTAGATATTTTCATATTTACACAGATGGTGGTGTAGATACTTCCATGTTTACACAGATAGCGGTGTAGACATTTCCATGTTTACACAGATAGCGGTGTGGATATTTCCATGTTTATGCAGATAGCAGTGTAGATATTTCCATGTTTATACAGATAGCGGTGCGGATATTTCCATGTTTATACAGATAGTAGGGCAGATATTTCCATGTTTATACAGATAGCGGTGTAGATATTTCCATCTTAATACAGATGGCGGTGTAGTTATGTCCATGTTTGTACAGATGGCTGTGTAGATATTTCCATGTTCATACAGATGGCGGTGTAGATATTTCGAAGTTTATAGAGATAGCGCTGTAGTTATTTCCATATTTACAGAGAAATCTGTGTAGATATTTCCATGTATATTCAGATAGCTGTGTAGATGTTTCCATGTTCATGCAGATAGCGGTGTAGATATTTCCATGTTCATCCAGATGCCGGTGTACATATATCCATGTTCATACAGATGGAGGTGTAGATATTTCCATGTTCATAGAGATGGCGGTGTAGATATTTCCATGTTTATACAGATAGCAGTGTAGTTATTTCCATGTTAATAGAGATAGCTGTGTGGATATTTCCCTTGATATACAGATAGCTGTGTAGATATGTGCATTTTCATACAAATCGCGGTGTAGGTATTTCCATGTTCGTACAGATAGCGGTGTAGATATTTCCATGTTCATACAGATAGCGGTGTAGATATTTCCATGTTCATACAGATAACGGTGTAGATATTTCCATGTTCATACAGACAGCGGTGTAGATATTTCCATGTTCATACAGTTAGCGGTGTAGATACTTCCATGTTCATACAGATGGCGGTGTAGATATTTACATGTTCATACAGATGGCGGTATAGATATTTCCATGTTCGAACAGATGGCGATGTAGATATTTCCATGTTCATAGAGATGGCGGTGCAGATATTTCCATGTTTATGCAGATTGCGGTATAGATATTTCCATGTTTATACAGATTGTGGTGTAGATATTTCCATGTTTATAGAGATGGAGGTCTAGATATTTCCATGTTTACAGAGATAGTGGTGTAGTTATTTCCAAGTTTATAGAGACAGCGTTGTAAATATTTCCATGTTTATACAGATAGCTGTGAAGATATTTCCTTGTTTATACAGATAGCGGTGTAGATATTTCCATGTTTATACAGATAGCAGTGTAGATATTTCCATGTTTATAGAGATTGTGGTGTAGATAATTTCAATTTTATACAGAGAGCAGTGTAGATATTTCCAAGTTCATACAGATAGCGGTGTAGATATTTCCACCTTTATAGAGATGGCGGTGTAGATATTTCCAAGTTCATACAGATGGCGTTGTAGATATTTCCATGTTTATAGGGATGGCGGTGTAGATATTTTCATGTTTACACAGATGGCGGTGTAGATATTTCCATGTTTAAACAGATAGCGGTGTAGACATTTCCATGTTTACACAGATAGCGGTGTGGATATTTCCATGTTTATGCAGATAGCGGTGTAGATATTTCCATGTTTATACAGATAGCGGTGCGGATATTTCCATGTGTATACAGATAGTTGGGCAGATATTTCCATGTTTATACAGATAGCGGTGTAGATATTTCCATGTTCATACAGATAGCGGTGTAGATATTTCCATGTTCATACAGATAGCTGTGTAGATATTTCCATGTTCATGCAGATAGCGGTGTAGATATTTCCATGTTCATCCAGATGCCGGTGTACATATATCCATGTTCATACAGATGGCGGTGAAGATATTTCCATGTTCCTACAGATGGCGGTGTAGGTATTTCCATGTTCATATAAATGGCGGTGTAGATATTTCCATGTTCATAGAGATGGCGGTGTAGTTATTTCCAGGTTCATACAAATGGCGGTGTAGATATTTCCATGTTCATACAGATGGCGGTGTAGATATTTCCATATTTATACAGATAGCAGTGTAGTTATTTCCATGTTTATAGAGATACCAGCGTGGATATTTCCATTGATATACAGATAGCTGTGTAGATATTTGCATGTTCATACAGATAGCGGTGTAGATAATTCCATGTTCATACAGATAGCGGTGTAGATATTTCCATGTTCATACAGATAGCGGTGTAGATATTTCCATGTTCATACAGATAGCGGTGTAGATATTTCCATGTTCATACAGATAGCGGTGTAGATATTTCCATGTTCATACAGTTAGAGGTGTAGATATTTCCATGTTCATACAGATGGCGGTGTAGATATTTCCATGTTTATACAGATGGCCGTGTAGATATTTCCATGTTTGTATGGATGGCAGTGTAGATATTTCGATGTTCATACAGGTGGCGGTGTAGATATTTCCATGTTTATACAGATAGCACTGTAGTTATTTCCGTGTTAATAGAGATAGCTGTGTAGATATTTCCATTGATGTACAGATAGCTGTGTAGATATTTACATGTTCATACAGATAGCGGTGTAGATATTTCCATGTTCGTACAGATAGCGCTGTAGATATTTCCATGTTTATACAGATAGCGGTGCGGATATTTCCATGTTTATACAGATAGCGGTGTAGATATTTCCATCTTAATACAGATGGCGGTGTAGATATGTCCATGTTTGTACAGATGGCGGTGTAGATATTTCCATGTTCATACAGATTGCGGTGTAGATATTTCGAAGTTTATAGAGATAGCGCTGTAGTTATTTCCATATTTATAGAGAAATCTGTGTAGATATTTCCACGTATATTCAGATAGCTGTGTAGATATTTCCATGTTCATGCAGATAGCGGTGTAGATATTTCCATGTTCATACAGATTGCGGTGTAGATATTTCCATGTTCATACAGATAACGGTGTAGATATTTCAATGTTCATACAGATAGCGGTGTAGATATTTCCATGTTCATAAAGATGGCGGTGTAGTTATTTACATGTTCATACAGATGGTGGTATAGATATTTCCATGTTCGTACAGATGGCGGTGTAGATATTTCCATGTTCATAGAGATGGCGGTGTAGATATTTCCATGTTTATGCAGATAGTGGTATAGATATTTCCATGTTTATACAGATGGTGGTGTAGATATTTCCATGTTTATAGAGATGGAGGTCTAGATATTTCCATGTTTACAGAGATAGTGGTGTAGTTATTTCCAAGTTTATAGAGACAGCGTTGTAAATATGTCCATGTTTATACAGATAGCTGTGAAGATATTTCCTTGTTTATACAGATAGCAGTGTAGATATTTCCATGTTTATACAGATAGCAGTGTAGATATTTCCATGTTTATAGAGATTATGGTGTATATAATTTCAATTTTATACAGAGAGCAGTGTAGATATTTCCAAGTTCATACAGATAGCGGTGTAGATATTTCCACGTTTATGGAGATGGCAGTGTAGATATTTCCATGTTCATACAGGTGGCGGTGTAGATATTTCCATGTTTATAGGGATGGCGGTGTAGATATTTTCATGTTTACACAGATGGCGGTGTAGATATTTCCATGTTTAAACAGATAGCCGTGTAGACATTTCCATGTTTACACAGATAGCGGTGTGGATATTTCCATGTTTATGCAGATAGCAGTGTAGATATTTCCATGTTTATACAGATAGCGGTGCGGATATTTCCATGTTTATACAGATAGTTGGGCAGATATTTCCATGTTTATACAGATAGCGGTGTAGATATTTCCATCTTAATACAGATGGCGGTGTAGATATGTCCATGTTTGTACAGATGGCGGTGTAGATATTTCCATGTTCATACAGATGGCGGTGTAGATATTTCGAAGTTTATAGAGATAGCGCTGTAGTTATTTCCATATTTATAGAGAAAGCTGTGTAGATATTTCCATGTATATTCAGATAGCTGTGTAGATATTTCCATGTTCATGCAGATAGCGGTGTAGATATTTCCATGTTCATCCAGATGCCGGTGTACATATATCCATGTACATACAGATGGCGGTGAAGATATTTCCATGTTCATACAGATGGTGGTGTAGATATTTCCATGTTCATACAAATGGCGGTGTAGATATTTCCATGTTCATAGAAATGGCGGTGTAGATAATTCCATGTTCATACAAATGGCGGTGTAGATATTTCCATGTTCATAGAGATGGCGGTGTAGATATTTCCATATTTATACAGATAGCAGTGTAGTTGTTTCTATGTTTATAGGGATAGCAGTGTAGATATTTTCATTGATATACAGATAGCTGTGTAGATATTTGCATGTTCATACAGATAGCGGTGTAGATATTTCCATGTTCATACACATTGCGGTGTAGATATTTGCATGTTCATACAGATAGCGGTGTAGATATTTCCATGTTCATACAGATAGCAGTGTAGATATTTCCATGTTCATACAGTTAGCAGTGTAGATATTTCCATGTTCGTACAGATGGCGGTGTAGATATTTACATGTTCATACAGAAGACGGTGTAGATATTTCCATGTTTATAGGGATGGCGGTGTAGATATTGTCATGTTTACACAGAAGGCGGTGTAGATATTTCCATGTTTACACGGATAGCTGTGTAGACATTTCCATGTTTACACAGAGAGCGGTGTGGATATTTCCAGGTTTATGCAGATAGCAGTGTAGATATTTCCATGTTTAAACAGATAGTGGTGCGGATATTTCCATGTTTATTCAGATAGCGGTGCGGATATTTCCATGTTTATACAGTTAGTTGGGCAGATATTTCCATGTTTATACAGATAGCGGTGTAGATATATCCATCTTAATACAGATGGCGTTGTAGATATGTCCATGTTCGTACAGATGGCGGTGTAGATATTTCCATGTTCATACAGATGGCGGTGTAGGTATTTCGAAGTTTATAGAGATAGCGCTGTAGTTATTTCCATATTTATAGAGAAATCGGTGTAGATATTTCCATCTATATTCAGATAGCTGTGTAGATATTTCCATGTTCATGCAGATAGCGGTGTAGATATTTCCATGTTGATCCAGATGCCGGTGTACATATATCCATGTTCATACAGATGGCGGTGAAGATATTTCCATGTTCATACAGATGGTGGTGTAGGTATTTCCATGTTCATACAAATGGCGGTGTAGATATTTCCATGTTCATAGAGATGGCGGAGTAGATATTTCCAGGTTCATACAAATGGCGGTGTAGATATTTCCATGTTCATAGAGATGGCGGTGTAGATATTTCCATGTTTATACAGATAGCAGTGTAGTTATTTCCATGTTTATAGAGATAGCAGTGTGGATATTTCCATTGATATACAGATAGCTGTGTAGATATTTGCATGTTCATACAGATAGCGGTGTAGATATTTACATGTTCATACAGATGGCGGTGTAGATATTTCCATGTTCTACAGATAGCGGTGTTGAGATTTCCATGTTCATACAGATAGCGGTGTAGATATTTCCATGTTCATACAGATAGCGGTGTAGATATTTCCATGTTCATAACAATAGCGGTGTAGACATTTCCATGTTCATACAGTTAGCGGTGTAGTTATTTCCATGTTCATACAGATAGCGGTGTAGATATTTCCATGTTCATACAGATAGCGGTGTAGATATTTCCATGTTCATACAGTTAGCTGTGTAGATATTTCCATGTTCACACAGATGGCGGTGTAGATATTTCCATGTTCATACAGATGGCGGTGTAGATATTTCCATGTTCATACAGATAGCGGTGTGGATATTTCCATGTTCATACAGATAGCGCTGTAGATATTTCCATGTTCATACAGATAGCAGTGTAGATATTTCCATGTTCATACCAAAAGCGGTGTAGGCATTTCCATGTTCATACATTTAGCGGTGTAGATATTTCCATGTTCATACAGATGGCGGTGAAGATATTTCCATGTTCATACAGATGGCTGTGTAGATATTTCCATGTTGGTACGGATGGCAGTGTAGATATTTCCATGTTCATACAGGGGGCGGTGTAGATATTTCCATGTTTATACAGATAGCAGTGTAGTTATTTCCATGTTAATAGAGATAGCTGTGTGGATATTTCCCTTGATATACAGATAGCTGTGTAGATATGTGCATGTTCATACAAATCGCGGTGTAGGTATTTCCATGTTCGTACAGATAGCGGTGTAGATATTTCCATGTTCATACAGATAGCGGTGTAGATATTTCCATGTTCATACAGATAACGGTGTAGATATTTCCATGTTCATACAGACAGCGGTGTAGATATTTCCATGTTCATACAGTTAGCGGTGTAGATACTTCCATGTTCATACAGATGGCGGTGTAGATATTTACATGTTCATACAGATGGCGGTATAGATATTTCCATGTTCGTACAGATGGCGGTGTAGATATTTCCGTGTTCATTCAAATGGCGGTGTAGATATTTCCATGTTCATAGAGATGGCGGTGTAGATAATTCCATGTTCGTACAAATGGCGATGTAGATATTTCCATGTTCATAGAGATGGCGGTGTAGATATTTCCATATTTATACAGATAGCAGTGTAGTTATTTCCATGTTTATAGGGATAGCAGTGTAGATATTTTCATTGATATACAGATAGCTGTGTAGATATTTTCATGTTCATACAGATAGCGGTCTAGATATTTCCATGTTCATACAGATGGCGGTGTAGATATTTCCATGTTCGTACGGATGGCAGTGTAGATATTTCCATGTTCATAGAGATGGCGGTGTAGATATTTCCATGTTTATACAGATAGCAGTGTAGTTATTTCCATGTTTACACAGATGGCGGTGTAGATATTTCCATGTTTAAACAGATAGCGGTGTAGACATTTCCATGTTTACACAGATGGCGGTGTGGATATTTCCATGTTTATGCAGATAGCAGTGTATATATTTCCATGTTTATACAGATAGTTGGGCAGATATTTCCATGTTTATACAGATAGCGGTGTAGATATTTCCATCTTAATACAGATGGCGGTGTACATATATCCATGTTCATACAGATGGCGGTGAAGATATTTCCATGTTCATACAGATGGTGGTGTAGATATTTCCGTGTTCATACAAATGGCGGTGTAGATATTTCCATGTTCATTCAGATGGTGGTGTAGATAATTCCATGTTCGTACAAATGGCGATGTAGATATTTCCATGTTCATAGAGATGGCGGTGTAGATATTTCCATATTTATACAGATAGCAGTGTAGTTATTTCCATGTTTATAGGGATAGCAGTGTAGATATTTTCATTGATATACAGATAGCTGTGTAGATATTTGTATGTTCATACAGATAGCGGTCTAGATATTTCCATGTTCATACAGATAGCTGTGTAGATATTTGCATGTTCATACAGATAGCGGTGTAGATATTTCCAAGTTCATACAGATAGCGGTGTAGGTATTTCCACGTTTATAGAGATGGCGGTGTTGATATTTCCATGTTCATACAGACGACGGTGTAGATATTTCCATGTTTATAGGGATGGCTGTGTAGATATTTTCATGTTTACACAGATGGCGGTGTAGATATTTCCATGTTTACACGGATAGCGGTGTAGACATTTCCATGTTTTCACAGATAGCTGTGTGGATATTTCCAGGTTTATGCAGATAACAGTGAAGATATTTCCATGTTTATACAGATAGGGGTTCGGATATTTCCATGTTTATTCAGATAGCGGTGTGGATATTTCCATGTTTATACAGATAGTTGGGCAGATATTTCCATGTTTATACAGATAGCGGTGTAGATATTTCCATCTTAATACAGATGGCGGTGTAGATATGTCCATGTTCGTACAGATGGCGGTGTAGATATTTCCATGTTCATACAGATGGCGCTGTAGATATTTCCAAGTTTATAGAGATAGCGCTGTAGTTATTTCCATATTTATAGAGAAATCGGTGTAGATATTTCCATGTATATTCAGATAGCTGTGTAGATATTTCCATGTTCATGCAGATAGCGGTGTAGATATTTCCATGTTCATCCAGATGCCGGTGTACATAAATCCATGTTCATACAGATGGCTGTGAAGATATGTCCATGTTCATACAGATGGCGGTGTAGGTATTTCCATGTTCATAGAGATGGCGGTGTAGATATTTCCATGTTTATACAGATAGCAGTGTAGTTATTTCCATGTTTATAGAGATACCAGTGTTGATATTTCCATTGATATACAGATAGCTGTGTAGATATTTGCATGTTCATACAGATAGCGGTGTAGATATTTGCATGTTCATACAGATAGCGGTGTAGATATTTGCATGTTCATACAGATAGCGGTGTAGATATTTCCACGTTCATACAGATAGCGGTGTAGATATTTCCATGTTCATACAGATAGCGGTGTAGATATTTGCATGTTCATACAGTTAGCGGTGTAGATATTTCCATGTTCATACAGATGGCGGTGTAGATATTTACATGTTCATACAGATGGCGGTGTAGATATTTACATGTTCATACAGATGGCGGTGTAGATATTTCCATGTTCGTACGGATGGCGGTGTAGATATTTCCATGTTCATACAGTTGGCGATGTAGACATTTCCATGTTCATACAGTTTGCGGTGTAGATATTTCCATGTTCATACAGATAGCGGTGTAGATATATCCATGTTCATACAGATAGCGGTGTAGATATTTCCAAGTTCATACAGATAGCGGTGTAGATATTTCCATGTTCATACAGATAGCGGTGTAGATAATTCCATGTTCATACAGTTAGCGGTGTAGATATTTCCATGTTCATACAGATGGCGGTGTAGATATTTAAATGTTCATACTGATGGCGTTGTAGATATTTCCATGTTCTTACAGATAGCCGTGTAGATATTTCCATGTTCATACAAATGGCGGTGTAGATATTTCCATGTTCGTAGAGATGGTGGTGTAGATATTTCCATGTTCATTCAAATGGCGGTGTAGATATTTCCATGTTCATAGAGATCGCGGTGTAGATATTTCCATATTTATAGAGATAGCAGTGTAGTTATTTCCATGTTTATAAAGATAGCAGTGTTGATATTTCCATTGATATACAGATAGCTGTGTAGATATTTGCATGTTCATAGAGATAGCGGTGTAGATATTTCCATGTTCATACAGATAGCGGTGTAGATATTTCCATGTTCATACAGATACCGGTGTAGCTATTTCCACGTTCATACAGATAGCGGTGTAGATATTTCCATGTTCATACAGATAGCGGTGTAGATAATTCCATGTTCATACAGTTAGCGGTGTAGATATTTCCATGTTCATACAGACGGCGGTGTAGATATTTACATGTTCATCCAGATGGCGGTGTAGATATTTCCATGTTCATACAGATAGCAGTGTAGATATTTCCATGTTCATACAGATAGCGGTGTAGATAATTCCATGTTCATACAGTTAGCGGTGTAGATATTTCCATGTTCATACAGATGGCGGTGTAGATATTTAAATGTTCATACTGATGGCGTTGTAGATATTTCCATGTTCTTACAGATAGCCGTGTAGATATTTCCATGTTCATACAAATGGCGGTGTAGATATTTCCATGTTCGTAGAGATGGTGGTGTAGATATTTCCATGTTCATTCAAATGGCGGTGTAGATATTTCCATGTTCATAGAGATCGCGGTGTAGATATTTCCATATTTATAGAGATAGCAGTGTAGTTATTTCCATGTTTATAGAGATAGCAGTGATGATATTTCCATTGATATACAGATAGCTGTGTAGATATTTGAATGTTCATAGAGATAGCGGTGTAGATATTTCCATGTTCATACAGATAGCGGTGTAGATATTTCCATGTTCATACAGATACCGGTGTAGCTATTTCCACGTTCATACAGATAGCGGTGTAGATATTTCCATGTTCATACAGATAGAGGTGTAGATAATTCCATGTTCATACAGTTAGCGGTGTAGATATTTCCATGTTCATACAGACGGCGGTGTAGATATTTACATGTTCATCCAGATGGCGGTGTAGATATTTCCATGTTCATACAGATAGCAGTGTAGATATTTCCATGTTCATACAGATAGCGGTGTAGATAATTCCATGTTCATACAGTTAGCTGTGTAGATATTTCCATGTTCATACAGATGGCGGTGTAGGTATTTACATGTTCATACAGATGGCGGTGTAGATATTTCCATGTTCATACAGATGGCGGTGTAGATATTTCCATGTTCATACCAATAGCGGTGTAGACATTTCCATGTTCATACATTTAGCGGTGTAGATATTTCCATGTTCATACAGATGGCGGTGAAGATATTTCCATGTTCATACAGAGGGCGGTGAAGATATTTCCATGTGTGTACGGATGGCAGTGTAGATATTTCCATGTTCATACTGGTGGCGGTGTAGATATTTCCATGTTTATACAGATAGCAGTGTGGTTATTTCCATGTTAATAGAGATAGTTGTGTGGATATTTCCATTGATATACAGATAGCTGTGTAGATATTTGCATGTTCATACAGATAGCGGTGTAGATATTTACATGTTCATACAGATGGCGGTATAGATATTTCCATGTTCGTACAGATGGCGGTGTAGATATTTCCATGTTCATAGTGATAGCGGTATAGGTATTTCCATATTTATACAGATGGTGGTGTGGATATTTCCATGTATATAGAGATGGCGGTCTAGATATTTCCATGTTTACAGAGATAGTGGTGTAGTTATTTCCATGTTTATAGAGACAGCGTTGTAGATATTTCCATGTTTATACAGATAGCGGTGAAGATATTTCAATGTTTATACAGATAGCGGTGTAGATATTTCCATGTTTATACAGATAGCAGTGTAGATATTTCCATGTTTATAGAGATAGTGGTGTAGATAATTTCAATTTTATACAGAGAGCAGTGTAGATATTTCCAAGTTCATACAGATAGTGGTGTAGATATTTCCAGGTTCATACAAATGGCGGTGTAGATATTTCCATGTTCGTCCAGATAGCGGTGTAGATATTTCCACGTTCATACAGATTGTGGTGTAGATATTTCGATGTTCATACAGATAACGGTGTAGATATTTCCATCTTCATACAGATAGCGGTGTAGATATTTCCATGTTCATAAAGATGGTGGTGTAGATATTTACATGTTCATACAGATGGCCGTGTAGATATTTCCATGTTCGTACAGATGGCGGTGTAGATATTTCCATGTTCATAGAGATGGCGGTGTAGATATTTCCATGTTTATGCAGATAGTGGTATAGTTATTTCCATGTTTATACAGATGGTGGTGTAGATATTTCCATGTTTATAGAGATGGAGGTCTAGATATTTCCATGTTTACAGAGATAGTGGTGTAGTTATTTCCAAGTTTATAGAGACAGCGTTGTAAATATTTCCATGTTTATACAGATAGCGGTGAAGATATTTTCATGTTTACACAGATGGCGGTGTAGATATTTCCATGTTTACACAGATGGCGGTGTAGACATTTCCATGTTTACAGAGATAGCGGTGTGGATATTTCCAGGTTTATGCAGATAGCAGTGTAGATATTTCCATGTTTATGCAGATAGTGGTGCGGATATTTCCATGTTTATTCAGATAGCGGTGCGGATATTTCCATGTTTATACAGATAGTTGGGCAGAGATTTCCATGTTTATACAGATAGCGGTGTAGATATATCCATCTTAATACAGATGGCGGTGTAGATATGTCCATGTTCGTACAGATGGCGGTGTAGATATTTCCATGTTCATACAGATGGCGGTGTAGATATTTCGAAGTTTATAGAGATAGCGCTGTAGTTATTTCCATATTTATAGAGAAATCGGTGTAGATATTTCCATGTATATTCAGATAGCTGTGTAGATATTTCCATGTTCATGCAGATAGCGGTGTAGATATTTCCATGTTCATCCAGATGCCGGTGTACATATATCCATGTTCATACATATGGCGGTGAAGATATTTCAATGTTCATACAGATGGCGGTGTAGGTATTTCCATGTTCATACAAATGGCGGTGTAGATATTTCCATGTTCATAGAGATGGCGGTGTAGATATTTCCAGGTTCATACAAATGGCGGTGTAGATATTTCCATGTTCATAGAGATGGCGGTGTAGATATTTCCATGTTTAAACAGATAGCAGTGTAGTTATTTCCATGTTTATAGAGATACCGGTGTGGATATTTCCATTGATATACAGATAGCTGTGTAGATATTTGCATGTTCATACACATAGCGGTGTAGATATTTACATGTTCATACAGATGGCGGTGTAGATATTTCCATGTTCTACAGATAGTGCTGTTGAGATTTCCATGTTCATACAGATAGCGGTGTAGATATTTCCATGTTCATACAGATAGCGGTGTAGATATTTCCATGTTCATACCAATAGCGGTGTAGCATTTCCATGTTCATACAGTTAGCGGTGTAGATATTTCCATGTTCATACAGATAGCGGTGTAGATATTTCCATGTTCATACAGATAGCGGTGTAGATATTTCCATGTTCATACAGACAGCGGTGTAGATATTTCCATGTTCATACAGATAGCGGTGTAGATAATTCCATGTTCATACAGTTAGCGGTGTAGATATTTCCATGTTCATACAGATAGCGGTGTAGGTAATTCCATGTTCCTACAGTTGGCCGTGTAGATATTTCCATGTTCACACAGATGGCGGTGTAGATATTTCCATGCTCATACAGATGGCGGTGTAGATATTTCCATGTTCATACAGATAGCGGTGAGGATATTTCCATGTTCATACAGATAGCGGTGTAGATATTTCCATGTTCATACAGATAGCGGTGTAGATAATTCCATGTTCATACAGTTAGCGGTGTAGATATTTCCATTTTCATTCAGATGGCGGTGTAGATATTTACATGTTTATACAGATGGCGGTGTAGATATTTCCATGTTCATACAGATAGTGGTGTAGATATTTCCATGTTCCTACAGATAGCGGTGTAGATAATTCCATGTTCCTACAGTTAGCTGTGTAGATATTTCCATGTTCACACAGATGGCGGTGTAGATATTTCCATGCTCATACAGGTGGCGGTGCAGATATTTCCATGTTTATACAGATAGCAGTGTAGTTATTTCCATGTTTATAGAGATAGCAGTGTATACATTGCCATTGATAGACAGATAGCTGTGTAGATATTTGCGTGGTCACACTGATAGCGGTGTAGATATTTCCATGTTCGTAGAGATAGCGGTGTAGATATTTCAATGTTCATACAGATAGCGTTGTAGATATTTCCATGTTCATACAGATAGCGGTGTGGATATTTCCATGTTCATACAGATAGCGGTGTAGATATTTCCATGTTCATACAGATAGCGTTGTAGATATTTCCATGTTCATACCAATAGCGGTGTAGGCATTTCCATGTTCATACATTTAGCGGTGTAGATATTTCCTTGTTCATACAGATGGCGGTGAAGATATTTCCATGTTCATACAGATGGCTGTGTAGATATTTCCATGTTTGTACGGATGGCAGTGTAGATATTTCCATGTTCATACAGGTGGCGGTGTAGATATTTCCATGTTTATACGGAGAGCAGTGTAGTTATTTCAATGTTAATAGATATAGCTGTGTGGATATTTCCATTGATATACAGATAGCTGTGTAGATATGTGCATGTTCATATAAATAGCGGTGTAGATATTTCCATGTTCGTACAGATAGCGGTGTAGATATTTCCATGTTCGTACAGATAGCGGTGTAGATATTTCCATGTTCATACAGATAGCGGTGTAGATATTTCCATGTTCATACAGATAACGGTGTAGATATTTCCATGTTCATACAGACAGCAGTGTAGATATTTCCATGTTCATACACTTAGCGGTGTAGATACTTCCATGTTCATACAGTTAGCGGTGTACATATTTCCATGTTCATACAGATAGCGGTATAGATATTTCCATGTTCATACAGATAGCGGTGTAGATATTTCCATGTTCATACAGTTAGCTGTGTAGATATTTCCATGTTCATATAGTTGGCGGTGTAGATATTTACATGTTCATACAGATGGCGGTGTAGATATTTCCATGTTCATACAGATAGCGGTGTAGATATTTCCATGTTCATACAGATAGCGGCGTAGTTATTTCCATGTTCATACCGATAGCGGTGTATACATTTCCTTGTTCATACATTTAGCGGGGTAGATATTTCCAAGCTCATACAGATGGCGGTGAAGATATTTCCATGTTCATACAGATGGCGGTGTAGATATTTCCATGTTTGTACGGATGGCAGTGTAGATATTTCCATGTTCATACAGGTGGCGGTGTAGATATTTTCATGTTTATGCAGATAGCAGTGTAGGTATTTCCTTGTTAATAGAGATAGCTGTGTAGATATTTCCATTGATATACAGATAGCTGTGTAGATATTTGCATGTTCATACAGATAGCGGTGTAGATATTTCCATGTTCGTACAGATAGCGGTGTAGATATTTCCATGTTTATACAGATAGCGGTGCGGATATTTCCATGTTTATACAGATAGTTGGGCAGATATTTCCATGTTTATACAGATAGCGGTGTAGATATTTCCATCTTAATACAGATGGCGGTGTAGATATGTCCATGTTCGTACAGATGGCGGTGTAGATATTTCCATGTTCATACAGATGGCGGTGTAGATATTTCGAAGTTTATAGAGATAGCGCTGTAGTTATTTCCATATTTATAGAGAAATCTGTGTAGATATTTCCACGTATATTCAGATAGCTGTGTAGATATTTCCATGTTCATGCAGATAGCGGTGTAGATACTTCCATGTTCATCAAGATGCCGGTGTATAAATATTCATGTTCATACAGATGGCTGTGAAGATATTTCCATGTTCCTACAGATGGCGGTGTAGGTATTTCCATGTTCATACAAATGGCGTTGTAGATATTTCCATGTTTATAGGGATGGCGGTGTAGATATTTTCATGTTTACACAGATGGCGGTGTAGATATTTCCATGTTTAAACAGATAGCGGTGTAGACATTTCCATGTTTACACAGATAACGGTGTGGATATTTCCATGTTTATGCAGATAGCGGTGTAGATATTTCCATGTTTATACAGATAGCGGTGTGGATATTTCCATGTGTACACAGATAGTTGGGCAGATATTTCCATGTTTATACAGATAGCGGTGCAGATATTTCCATGTTCATACAGATAGCGGTGTAGATATTTCCATGTTCATACCGATAGCGGTGTAGATATTTCCATGTTCATACAGATAGCGGTGTAGATATTTCCATGTTGATACAGTTAGCGGTGCAGATATTTCCATGTTCATACAGATGGCGGTGTAGATATTTCCATGTATATAGAGATGGCGGTCTAGATATTTCCATGTTTACAGAGATAGTGGTGTTGTTATTTCCAAGTTTATAGAGACAGCGTTGTAGATATTTCCATGTTTATACAGATAGCGGTGTAGATATTTCCATGTTTATACAGATAGCAGTGTATATATTTCCATGTTTATAGAGATAGTAGTGTAGATAATTTCAATTTTATACAGAGAGCAGTGTAGATATTTCCAAGTTCATACAGATAGTGGTGTAGATATTTCCAGGTTCATACAAATGGCGGTGTAGATATTTCCATGTTCGTCCAGATAGCGGTGTAGATATTTCCATGGTCATACAGATAGCGGTGTAGATATTTCCATGTTCATTCAGATAACAGTGTAGATATTTCCATGTTCATACAGATGGCGGTGTAGATATTTACATGTTCATACAGATGGCGGTACAGATATTTAAATGTTCGTACAGATGGTGGTGTAGATATTTCCATGTTCCTAGAGATGGCGGTGTAGATATTTCCATGTTTATGCAGATAGCGTTATAGATATTTCCATGTTTATACAGATGGCGGTGTAGATATTTCCATGTTTATAGAGATGGAGGTCTAGATATTTCCATGTTTACAGAGATAGTGGTGTAGTTATTTCCAAGTTTATAGACACAGCGTTGTAAATATTTCCATGTTTATACAGATAGCTGTGAAGATATTTCCTTGTTTATACAGATAGCGGTGTAGATATTTCCATGTTTATACAGATAGCAGTGTAGATATTTCAATGTTTATAGAGATAGTGGTGTACATAATTTCAATTTTATACAGAGAGCTGTGTAGATATTTCCAAGTTCATACAGATAGCGGTGTAGATATTTCCACGTTTATAGAGATGGCGGTGTAGATATTTCCATGTTCATACAGATGGCGGTGTAGATATTTCCATGTTTATAGGGATGGCGGTGTAGATATTTTCATGTTTACACAGATGGCGGTGTAGGTACTTCCATGTTTACACAGATAGCGGTGTAGACATTTCCATGTTTACACAGATAGCGGTGTGGATATTTCCATGTTTATGCAGATAGCAGTGTAGATATTTCCATGTTTATACACATAGCGGTGCGGATATTTCCATGTGTATACAGATAGTTGGGCAGATATTTCCATGTTTATACAGATAGCGGTGTAGATATTTCCATCTTAATACAAATGGCGGTGTAGATATGTCCATGTTTGTACAGATGGCGGTGTAGATATTTCCATGTTCGTACAGATGGCGGTGTAGATATTTCGAAGTTTATACAGATAGCGCTGTAGTTATTTCCATATTTACAGAGAAATCGGTGTAGATATTTCCATGTATATTCAGATAGCTGTGTAGATATTTCCATGTTCATGCAGATAGCGGTGTAGATATTTCCATGTTCATCCAGATGCCGGTGTACATATATCCATGTTCATACAGATGGCGGTGTAGATATTTCCATGTTCATACAGATGGCGGTGTAGAGATTTCCATGTTCATACAGATAGCGGTGTAGATATTTCCATGTTCATACAGATGGCGGTGTAGATATTTCCATGTTCATACTGATAGCGGTGTAGATATTTCCATGTTCATACAGATGGCGGTGTAGATATTTCCATGTTCATACAGATAGCGGTGTAGATATTTCCATGTTCATACCGATAGCGGTGTAGATATTTCCATGTTCATACAGATAGCGGTGTAGATATTTCCATGTTCATACAGTTAGCGGTGCAGATATTTCCATGTTCATACAGATGGCGGTGTAGATATTTCCATGTATATAGAGATGGCGGTCTAGATATTTCCATGTTTACAGAGATAGTGGTGTTGTTATTTCCAAGTTTATAGAGACAGCGTTGTAGATATTTCCATGTTTATACAGATAGCGGTGTAGATATTTCCATGTTTATACAGATAGCAGTGTATATATTTCCATGTTTATAGTGATAGTAGTGTAGATAATTTCAATTTTATACAGAGAGCAGTGTAGATATTTCCAAGTTCATACAGATAGTGGTGTAGATATTTCCAGGTTCATACAAATGGCGGTGTAGATATTTCCATGTTCATCCAGATAGCGGTGTAGATATTTCCATGTTCATACAGATAGCGGTGTAGATATTTCCATGTTCATACAGATAACGGTGTAGATATTTCCATGTTCATACAGATAGTGGTGTAGATATTTCCATGTTCATACAGATGGCGGTGTAGATATTTACATGTTCATACAGATGGCGGTACAGATATTTAAATGTTCGTACAGATGGTGGTGTAGATATTTCCATGTTCCTAGAGATGGCGGTGTAGATACTTCCATGTTTATGCAGATAGCGTTATAGATATTTCCATGTTTATACAGATGGCGGTGTAGATATTTCCATGTTTATAGAGATGGAGGTCTAGATATTTCCATGTTTACAGAGATAGTGGTGTAGTTATTTCCAAGTTTATAGACACAGCGTTGTAAATATTTCCATGTTTATACAGATAGCTGTGAAGATATTTCCTTGTTTATACAGATAGCGGTGTAGATATTTCCATGTTTATACAGATAGCAGTGTAGATATTTCCATGTTTATAGAGATAGTGGTGTAGATAATTTCAATTTTATACAGAGAGCTGTGTAGATATTTCCAAGTTCATACAGTTAGCTGTGTAGATATTTCCACGTTTATAGAGATGGCGGTGTAGATATTTCCATGTTCATACAGATGGCGGTGTAGATATTTACATGTTCATACAGATGGCGGTACAGATATTTAAATGTTCGTACAGATGGTGGTGTAGATATTTCCATGTTCCTAGAGATGGCGGTGTAGATATTTCCATGTTTATGCAGATAGCGTTATAGATATTTCCATGTTTATACAGATGGCGGTGTAGATATTTCCATGTTTATAGAGATGGAGGTCTAGATATTTCCATGTTTACAGAGATAGTGGTGTAGTTATTTCCAAGTTTATAGACACAGTGTTGTAAATATTTCCATGTTTATACAGATAGCTGTGAAGATATTTCCTTGTTTATACAGATAGCGGTGTAGATATTTCCATGTTTATACAGATAGCAGTGTAGATATTTCCATGTTTATAGAGATAGTGGTGTAGATAATTTCAATTTTATACAGAGAGCTGTGTAGATATTTCCAAGTTCATACAGATAGCGGTGTAGATATTTCCATGTTTATAGAGATGGCGGTGTAGATATTTCCATGTTCATACAGATGGCGGTGTAGATATTTCCATGTTTATAGGGATGGCGGTGTAGATATTTTCATGTTTACACAGATGGCGGTGTAGGTACTTCCATGTTTACACAGATAGCGGTGTAGACATTTCCATGTTCACACAGATAGCGGTGTGGATATTTCCATGTTTATGCAGATAGCAGTGTAGATATTTCCATGTTTATACACATAGCGGTGCGGATATTTCCATGTGTATACAGATAGTTGGGCAGATATTTCCATGTTTATACAGATAGCGGTGTAGATATTTCCATCTTAATACAAATGGCGGTGTAGATATGTCCATGTTTGTACAGATGGCGGTGTAGATATTTCCATGTTCATACAGATGGCGGTGTAGATATTTCGAAGTTTATAGAGATAGCGCTGTAGTTATTTCCATATTTACAGAGAAATCTGTGTAGATATTTCCATGTATATTCAGATAGCTGTGTAGATATTTCCATGTTCATGCAGATAGCGGTGTAGATATTTCCATGTTCATCCAGATGCCGGTGTACATATATCCATGTTCATACAGATGGCGGTGTAGATATTTCCATGTTCATAGAGATGGCGGTGTAGATATTTCCATGTTTATACAGAGAGCAGTGTAGTTATTTCCATGTTTATAGAGATACCAGTGTGGATATTTCCATTGATATACAGATAGCTGTGTAGATATTTGCATGTTCATACAGATAGCGGTGTAGATATTTCCATGTTCATACAGATAGCGGTGTAGATATTTCCATGTTCATACAGATAGCGGTGTAGATATTTACATGTTCATACAGATAGCGGTGTAGATATTTCCATGTTCATACAGATGGCGGTGTAGATATTTACATGTTCATACAGATGGCGGTGTAGATATTTCCATGTTCATACAGATGGCGGTGTAGAGATTTCCATGTTCATACAGATAGCGGTGTAGATATTTCCATGTTCATACAGATGGCGGTGTAGATATTTCCATGTTCGTACAGATAGCGGTGTAGATATTTCCATGTTTATACAGATAGCGGTGCGGATATTTCCATGTTTATACAGATAGTTGGGCAGATATTTCCATGTTTATACAGATAGCGGTGTAGATATTTCCATCTTAATACAGATGGCGGTGTAGATATGTCCATGTTCGTACAGATGGCGGTGTAGATATTTCCATGTTCATACAGATGGCGGTGTAGATATTTCGAAGTTTATAGAGATAGCGCTGTAGTTATTTCCATATTTATAGAGAAATCTGTGTAGATATTTCCACGTATATTCAGATAGCTGTGTAGATATTTCCATGTTCATGCAGATAGCGGTGTAGATACTTCCATGTTCATCAAGATGCCGGTGTATAAATATTCATGTTCATACAGATGGCTGTGAAGATATTTCCATGTTCCTACAGATGGCGGTGTAGGTATTTCCATGTTCATACAAATGGCGTTGTAGATATTTCCATGTTTATAGGGATGGCGGTGTAGATATTTTCATGTTTACACAGATGGCGGTGTAGATATTTCCATGTTTAAACAGATAGCGGTGTAGACATTTCCATGTTTACACAGATAACGGTGTGGATATTTCCATGTTTATGCAGATAGCGGTGTAGATATTTCCATGTTTATACAGATAGCGGTGTGGATATTTCCATGTGTACACAGATAGTTGGGCAGATATTTCCATGTTTATACAGATAGCGGTGCAGATATTTCCATGTTCATACAGATAGCGGTGTAGATATTTCCATGTTCATACCGATAGCGGTGTAGATATTTCCATGTTCATACAGATAGCGGTGTAGATATTTCCATGTTGATACAGTTAGCGGTGCAGATATTTCCATGTTCATACAGATGGCGGTGTAGATATTTCCATGTATATAGAGATGGCGGTCTAGATATTTCCATGTTTACAGAGATAGTGGTGTTGTTATTTCCAAGTTTATAGAGACAGCGTTGTAGATATTTCCATGTTTATACAGATAGCGGTGTAGATATTTCCATGTTTATACAGATAGCAGTGTATATATTTCCATGTTTATAGAGATAGTAGTGTAGATAATTTCAATTTTATACAGAGAGCAGTGTAGATATTTCCAAGTTCATACAGATAGTGGTGTAGATATTTCCAGGTTCATACAAATGGCGGTGTAGATATTTCCATGTTCGTCCAGATAGCGGTGTAGATATTTCCATGTTCATACAGATAGCGGTGTAGATATTTCCATGTTCATTCAGATAACGGTGTAGATATTTCCATGTTCATACAGATGGCGGTGTAGATATTTACATGTTCATACAGATGGCGGTACAGATATTTAAATGTTCGTACAGATGGTGGTGTAGATATTTCCATGTTCCTAGAGATGGCGGTGTAGATATTTCCATGTTTATGCAGATAGCGTTATAGATATTTCCATGTTTATACAGATGGCGGTGTAGATATTTCCATGTTTATAGAGATGGAGGTCTAGATATTTCCATGTTTACAGAGATAGTGGTGTAGTTATTTCCAAGTTTATAGACACAGCGTTGTAAATATTTCCATGTTTATACAGATAGCTGTGAAGATATTTCCTTGTTTATACAGATAGCGGTGTAGATATTTCCATGTTTATACAGATAGCAGTGTAGATATTTCCATGTTTATAGAGATAGTGGTGTACATAATTTCAATTTTATACAGAGAGCTGTGTAGATATTTCCAAGTTCATACAGATAGCGGTGTAGATATTTCCACGTTTATAGAGATGGCGGTGTAGATATTTCCATGTTCATACAGATGGCGGTGTAGATATTTCCATGTTTATAGGGATGGCGGTGTAGATATTTTCATGTTTACACAGATGGCGGTGTAGGTACTTCCATGTTTACACAGATAGCGGTGTAGACATTTCCATGTTTACACAGATAGCGGTGTGGATATTTCCATGTTTATGCAGATAGCAGTGTAGATATTTCCATGTTTATACACATAGCGGTGCGGATATTTCCATGTGTATACAGATAGTTGGGCAGATATTTCCATGTTTATACAGATAGCGGTGTAGATATTTCCATCTTAATACAAATGGCGGTGTAGATATGTCCATGTTTGTACAGATGGCGGTGTAGATATTTCCATGTTCATACAGATGGCGGTGTAGATATTTCGAAGTTTATAGAGATAGCGCTGTAGTTATTTCCATATTTACAGAGAAATCGGTGTAGATATTTCCATGTATATTCAGATAGCTGTGTAGATATTTCCATGTTCATGCAGATAGCGGTGTAGATATTTCCATGTTCATCCAGATGCCGGTGTACATATATCCATGTTCATACAGATGGCGGTGTAGATATTTCCATGTTAATAGAGATGGCGGTGTAGATATTTCCATGTTTATACAGAGAGCAGTGTAGTTATTTCCATGTTTATAGAGATACCAGTGTGGATATTTCCATTGATATACAGATAGCTGTGTAGATATTTGCATGTTCATACAGATAGCGGTGTAGATATTTACATGTTCATACAGATAGCGGTGTAGATATTTCCATGTTCATACAGATGGCGGTGTAGATATTTACATGTTCATACAGATGGCGGTGTAGATATTTCCATGTTCATACAGATGGCGGTGTAGAGATTTCCATGTTCATACAGATAGCGGTGTAGATATTTCCATGTTCATACAGATGGCGGTGTAGATATTTCCATGTTCATACTGATAGCGGTGTAGATATTTCCATGTTCATACAGATGGCGGTGTAGATATTTCCATGTTCATACAGATAGCGGTGTAGATATTTCCATGTTCATACCGATAGCGGTGTAGATATTTCCATGTTCATACAGATAGCGGTGTAGATATTTCCATGTTCATACAGTTAGCGGTGCAGATATTTCCATGTTCATACAGATGGCGGTGTAGATATTTCCATGTATATAGAGATGGCGGTCTAGATATTTCCATGTTTACAGAGATAGTGGTGTTGTTATTTCCAAGTTTATAGAGACAGCGTTGTAGATATTTCCATGTTTATACAGATAGCGGTGTAGATATTTCCATGTTTATACAGATAGCAGTGTATATATTTCCATGTTTATAGTGATAGTAGTGTAGATAATTTCAATTTTATACAGAGAGCAGTGTAGATATTTCCAAGTTCATACAGATAGTGGTGTAGATATTTCCAGGTTCATACAAATGGCGGTGTAGATATTTCCATGTTCATCCAGATAGCGGTGTAGATATTTCCATGTTCATACAGATAGCGGTGTAGATATTTCCATGTTCATACAGATAACGGTGTAGATATTTCCATGTTCATACAGATAGTGGTGTAGATATTTCCATGTTCATACAGATGGCGGTGTAGATATTTACATGTTCATACAGATGGCGGTACAGATATTTAAATGTTCGTACAGATGGTGGTGTAGATATTTCCATGTTCCTAGAGATGGCGGTGTAGATACTTCCATGTTTATGCAGATAGCGTTATAGATATTTCCATGTTTATACAGATGGCGGTGTAGATATTTCCATGTTTATAGAGATGGAGGTCTAGATATTTCCATGTTTACAGAGATAGTGGTGTAGTTATTTCCAAGTTTATAGACACAGCGTTGTAAATATTTCCATGTTTATACAGATAGCTGTGAAGATATTTCCTTGTTTATACAGATAGCGGTGTAGATATTTCCATGTTTATACAGATAGCAGTGTAGATATTTCCATGTTTATAGAGATAGTGGTGTAGATAATTTCAATTTTATACAGAGAGCTGTGTAGATATTTCCAAGTTCATACAGTTAGCGGTGTAGATATTTCCACGTTTATAGAGATGGCGGTGTAGATATTTCCATGTTCATACAGATGGCGGTGTAGATATTTACATGTTCATACAGATGGCGGTACAGATATTTAAATGTTCGTACAGATGGTGGTGTAGATATTTCCATGTTCCTAGAGATGGCGGTGTAGATATTTCCATGTTTATGCAGATAGCGTTATAGATATTTCCATGTTTATACAGATGGCGGTGTAGATATTTCCATGTTTATAGAGATGGAGGTCTAGATATTTCCATGTTTACAGAGATAGTGGTGTAGTTATTTCCAAGTTTATAGACACAGTGTTGTAAATATTTCCATGTTTATACAGATAGCTGTGAAGATATTTCCTTGTTTATACAGATAGCGGTGTAGATATTTCCATGTTTATACAGATAGCAGTGTAGATATTTCCATGTTTATAGAGATAGTGGTGTAGATAATTTCAATTTTATACAGAGAGCTGTGTAGATATTTCCAAGTTCATACAGATAGCGGTGTAGATATTTCCATGTTTATAGAGATGGCGGTGTAGATATTTCCATGTTCATACAGATGGCGGTGTAGATATTTCCATGTTTATAGGGATGGCGGTGTAGATATTTTCATGTTTACACAGATGGCGGTGTAGGTACTTCCATGTTTACACAGATAGCGGTGTAGACATTTCCATGTTCACACAGATAGCGGTGTGGATATTTCCATGTTTATGCAGATAGCAGTGTAGATATTTCCATGTTTATACACATAGCGGTGCGGATATTTCCATGTGTATACAGATAGTTGGGCAGATATTTCCATGTTTATACAGATAGCGGTGTAGATATTTCCATCTTAATACAAATGGCGGTGTAGATATGTCCATGTTTGTACAGATGGCGGTGTAGATATTTCCATGTTCATACAGATGGCGGTGTAGATATTTCGAAGTTTATAGAGATAGCGCTGTAGTTATTTCCATATTTACAGAGAAATCTGTGTAGATATTTCCATGTATATTCAGATAGCTGTGTAGATATTTCCATGTTCATGCAGATAGCGGTGTAGATATTTCCATGTTCATCCAGATGCCGGTGTACATATATCCATGTTCATACAGATGGCGGTGTAGATATTTCCATGTTCATAGAGATGGCGGTGTAGATATTTCCATGTTTATACAGAGAGCAGTGTAGTTATTTCCATGTTTATAGAGATACCAGTGTGGATATTTCCATTGATATACAGAAAGCTGTGTAGATATTTGCATGTTCATACAGATAGCGGTGTAGATATTTCCATGTTCATACAGATAGCGGTGTAGATATTTCCATGTTCATACAGATAGCGGTGTAGATATTTACATGCTCATACAGATAGCGGTGTAGATATTTCCATGTTCATACAGATGGCGGTGTAGATATTTACATGTTCATACAGATGGCGGTGTAGATATTTCCATGTTCATACAGATGGCGGTGTAGAGATTTCCATGTTCATACAGATAGCGGTGTAGGTATTTCCATGTTCATACAGATGGCGATGTAGATATTTCCATGTTCATACCGATAGCGGTGTAGATATTTCCATGTTCATACAGATAGCAGTGTAGATATTTCCAGGTTCATACAGATAGCGGTGTAGATATTTCCATGTTCATACCGATAGCGGTGTAGATATTTCCATGTTCATACAGATAGCGGTGTAGATATTTCCATGTTCATACAGTTAGCGGTGCAGATATTTCCATGTTCATACAGATGGCGTTGTAGATATTTCCATGTATATAGAGATGGCGGTCTAGATATTTCCATGTTTACAGAGATAGTGGTGTTGTTATTTCCAAGTTTATAGAGACAGCGTTGTAGATATTTCCATGTTTATACAGATAGCGGTGTAGATATTTCCATGTTTATACAGATAGCAGTGTATATATTTCCATGTTTATAGAGATAGTAGTGTAGATAATTTCAATTTTATACAGAGAGCAGTGTAGATATTTCCAAGTTCATACAGATAGTGGTGTAGATATTTCCAGGTTCATACAAATGGCGGTGTAGATATTTCCATGTTCGTCCAGATAGCGGTGTAGATATTTCCATGTTCATACAGATAGCGGTGTAGATATTTCCATGTTCATACAGATAACGGTGTAGATATTTCCATGTTCATACAGATAGTGGTGTAGATATTTCCATGTTCTTACAGATGGCGGTGTAGATATTTACATGTTCATACAGATGGCGGTACAGATATTTAAATGTTTGTACAGATGGTGGTGTAGATATTTCCATGTTCCTAGAGATGGCGGTGTAGATACTTCCATGTTTATGCAGATAGCGTTATAGATATTTCCATGTTTATACAGATGGCGGTGTAGATATTTCCATGTTTATAGAGATGGAGGTCTAGATATTTCCATGTTTACAGAGATAGTGGTGTAGTTATTTCCAAGTTTATAGACACAGCGTTGTAAATATTTCCATGTTTATACAGATAGCTGTGAAGATATTTCCTTGTTTATACAGATAGCGGTGTAGATATTTCCATGTTTATACAGATAGCAGTGTAGATATTTCCATGTTTATAGAGATAGTGGTGTAGATAATTTCAATTTTATACAGAGAGCTGTGTAGATATTTCCAAGTTCATACAGTTAGCGGTGTAGATATTTCCACGTTTATAGAGATGGCGGTGTAGATATTTCCATGTTCATACAGATGGCGGTGTAGATATTTCCATGTTTATAGGGATGGCGGTGTAGATATTTTCATGTTTACACAGATGGCGGTGTAGGTACTTCCATGTTTACACAGATAGCGGTGTAGACATTTCCATGTTTACACAGATAGCGGTGTGGATATTTCCATGTTTATGCAGATAGCAGTGTAGATATTTCCATGTTTATACACATAGCGGTGCGGATATTTCCATGTGTATACAGATAGTTGGGCAGATATTTCCATGTTTATACAGATAGCGGTGTAGATATTTCCATCTTAATACAAATGGCGGTGTAGATATGTCCATGTTTGTACAGATGGCGGTGTAGATATTTCCATCTTCATACAGATGGCGGTGTAGATATTTCGAAGTTTATAGAGATAGCGCTGTAGTTATTTCCATATTTACAGAGAAATCTGTGTAGATATTTCCATGTATATTCAGATAGCTGTGTAGATATTTCCATGTTCATGCAGATAGCGGTGTAGATATTTCCATGTTCATCCAGATGCCGGTGTACATATATCCATGTTCATACAGATGGCGGTGTAGATATTTCCATGTTAATAGAGATGGCGGTGTAGATATTTCCATGTTTATACAGAGAGCAGTGTAGTTATTTCCATGTTTATAGAGATACCAGTGTGGATATTTCCATTGATATACAGATAGCTGTGTAGATATTTGCATGTTCATACAGATAGCGGTGTAGATATTTCCATGTTCATACAGATAGCGGTGTAGATATTTCCATGTTCATACAGATAGCGGTGTAGATATTTCCATGTTCATACAGATAGCGGTGTAGATCTTTCCATGTTCATACAGATGGCGGTGTAGATATTTCCATGTTCATACAGATGGCGGTGTAGATATTTCCATGTTCATACAGATGGCGGTGTAGAGATTTCCATGTTCATACAGATAGCGGTGTAGATATTTCCATGTTCATACAGATGGCGCTGTAGATATTTCCATGTTCATACCAATAGCGGTGTAGACATTTCCATGTTCTTACAGTTATCGGTGTAGATATTTCCATGTTCATACAGATGGCGGTGTAGATATTTACATGTTCATACAGATGGCGGTGTAGATATTTCCATGTTCGTACGGATGGCAGTGTAGATATTTCCATGTTCATACAGGTGACGGTGTAGATATTTCCATGTTTATACAGATAGCAGTGTAGTTATATCCATGTTTATAGAGATAGCAGTGTATACGTTTCCATTGATATACAGATAGCTGTGTAGATATTTGCATGGTCACACAGATAGCGGTGTAGATATTTCCATGTTCGTACAGATAGCGGTGTAGATATTTCCATGTTCATACAGATAGCGGTGTAGATATTTCCATGTTCATACCAATAGCGGTGTAGACATTTCCACGTTCATACAGTTAGCGGTGTAGATATTTCCATGTTCATACAGATGGCGGTGTAGATGTTTCCATGTTCATACAGATGGCGGTGTAGATATTTCCATGTTTATAGGGATGGCGGTGTAGATATTTTCATGTTTACACAGATGGCGGTGTAGATATTTCCATGTTTAAACAGATAGCGGTGTAGACATTTCCATGTTTACACAGATGGCGGTGTGGATATTTCCATGTTTATGCAGATAGCAGTGTAGATATTTCCATGTTTATACAGATAGCGGTGCGGATATTTCCATGTTTATACAGATAGTTGGGCAGATATTTCCATGTTTATACAGATAGCGGTGTAGATATTTCCATCTTAATACAGATGGCGGTGTACATATATCCATGTTCATACAGATGGCGGTGAAGATATTTCTATGTTCATACAGATGGCGGTGTAGATATTTCCATATTTATACAGATAGCAGTGTAGTTATTTCCATGTTTATAGGGATAGCAGTGTAGATATTTTCATTGATATACAGATAGCTGTGTAGATATTTGCATGTTCATACAGATAGCGGTCTAGATATTTCCATGTTCATACAGATAGCTGTGTAGATATTTGCATGTTCATACAGATAGCGGTGTAGATATTTCCAAGTTCATACAGATAGCGGTGTAGGTATTTCCACGTTTATAGAGATGGCGGTGTTGATATTTCCATGTTCATACAGAGGACGGTGTAGATATTTCCATGTTTATAGGGATGGCTGTGTAGATATTTTCATGTTTACACAGATGGCGGTGTAGATATTTCCATGTTTACACAGATAGCGGTGTAGACATTTCCATGTTTTCACAGATAGCTGTGTGGATATTTCCAGGTTTATGCGGATAACAGTGAAGATATTTCCATGTTTATACAGATAGGGGTTCGGATATTTCCATGTTTATTCAGATAGCGGTGTGGAAATTTCCATGTTTATACAGATAGTTGGGCAGATATTTCCATGTTTATACAGATAGCGGTGTAGATATTTCCATCTTAATACAGATGGCGGTGTAGATATGTCCATGTTCGTACAGATGGCGGTGTAGATATTTCCATGTTCATACAGATGGCGGTGTAGATATTTCGAAGTTTATAGAGATAGCGCTGTAGTTATTTCCATATTTATAGAGAAATCGGTGTAGATATTTCCATGTATATTCAGATAGCTGTGTAGATATTTCCATGTTCATGCAGATAGCGGTGTAGATATTTCCATGTTCATCCAGATGCCGGTGTACATAAATCCATGTTCATACAGATGGCTGTGAAGATATGTCCATGTTCATACAGATGGCGGTGTAGGTATTTCCATGTTCATAGAGATGGCGGTGTAGATATTACCAGCTTCATACCAATGGCGGTGTAAATATTTCCATGTTCATAGAGATGGCGGTGTAGATATTTCCATGTTTATACAGATAGCAGTGTAGTTATTTCCATGTTTATAGAGATACCAGTGTTGATATTTCCATTGATATACAGATAGCTGTGTAGATATTTGCATGTTCATACAGATAGCGGTGTAGATATTTCCACGTTCATACAGATAGCGGTGTAGATATTTGCATGTTCATACAGATAGCGGTGTAGATATTTCCACGTTCATACAGATAGCGGTGTAGATATTTCCATGTTCATACAGATAGCGGTGTAGATATTTGCATGTTCATACAGTTAGCGGTGTAGATATTTCCATGTTCATACAGATGGCGGTGTAGATATTTACATGTTCATACAGATGGCGGTGTAGATATTTACATGTTCATACAGATGGCGGTGTAGATATTTCCATGTTCGTACGGATGGCGGTGTAGATATTTCCATGTTCATACCGGTGGCGGTGTAGATATTTCCATTTTCATACACTTAGCGATGTAGACATTTCCATGTTCATACAGTTAGCGGTGTAGATATTTCCATGTTGATCCAGATGCCGGTGTACACATATCCATGTTCATACAGATGGCGGTGAAGATATTTCCATGTTCATACAGATGGCGGTGTAGGTATTTCCATGTTCATAGAGATGGCGGTGTAGATATTTCCAGGTTCATACCAATGGCGGTGTAGATATTTCCATGTTCATAGAGATTGCAGTGTAGATATTTCCATGTTCATAGAGATGGCAGTGTAGATATTTCCATGTTTATACAGATAGCTGTGTAGTTATTTCCATGTTTATAGAGATACCAGTGTTGATATTTCCATTGATATACAGATAGCTGTGTAGATATTTGCATGTTCATACAGATAGCGGTGTAGATATTTCCATGTTCATACAGATAGCGGTGTAGATATTTGCATATTCATACAGATAGCGGTGAAGATATTTCCATGTTCATACAGATAGCGGTGTAGATATTTCCATGTTCATACAGATAGCGGTGTAGATATTTCCATGTTCATACCAATAGCGGTGTAGACATTTCCACGTTCATACAGTTAGCGGTGTAGATATTTCCATGTTCATACAGATGGCGGTGTAGATGTTTCCATGTTCATACAGATGGCGGTGTAGATATTTCCATGTTTATAGGGATGGCGGTGTAGATATTTTCATGTTTACACAGATGGCGGTTTAGATATTTCCATGTTTAAACAGATAGCGGTGTAGACATTTCCATGTTTACACAGATGGCGGTGTGGATATTTCCATGTTTATGCAGATAGCAGTGTAGATATTTCCATGTTTATACAGATAGCGGTGCGGATATTTCCATGTTTATACAGATAGTTGGGCAGATATTTCCATGTTTATACAGATAGCGGTGTAGATATTTCCATCTTAATACAGATGGCGGTGTACATATATCCATGTTCAAACAGATGGCGGTGAAGATATTTCCATGTTCATACAGATGGCGGTGTAGATATTTCCATATTTATACAGATAGCAGTGTAGTTATTTCCATGTTTATAGGGATAGCAGTGTAGATATTTTCATTGATATACAGATAGCTGTGTAGATATTTGCATGTTCATACAGATAGCGGTCTAGATATTTCCATGTTCATACAGATAGCTGTGTAGATATTTGCATGTTCATACAGATAGCGGTGTAGATATTTCCAAGTTCATACAGATAGCGGTGTAGGTATTTCCACGTTTATAGAGATGGCGGTGTTGATATTTCCATGTTCATACAGAGGACGGTGTAGATATTTCCATGTTTATAGGGATGGCTGTGTAGATATTTTCATGTTTACACAGATGGCGGTGTAGATATTTCCATGTTTACACAGATAGCGGTGTAGACATTTCCATGTTTTCACAGATAGCTGTGTGGATATTTCCAGGTTTATGCGGATAACAGTGAAGATATTTCCATGTTTATACAGATAGGGGTTCGGATATTTCCATGTTTATTCAGATAGCGGTGTGGAAATTTCCATGTTTATACAGATAGTTGGGCAGATATTTCCATGTTTATACAGATAGCGGTGTAGATATTTCCATCTTAATACAGATGGCGGTGTAGATATGTCCATGTTCGTACAGATGGCGGTGTAGATATTTCCATGTTCATACAGATGGCGGTGTAGATATTTCGAAGTTTATAGAGATAGTGCTGTAGTTATTTCCATATTTATAGAGAAATCGGTGTAGATATTTCCATGTATATTCAGATAGCTGTGTAGATATTTCCATGTTCATGCAGATAGCGGTGTAGATATTTCCATGTTCATCCAGATGCCGGTGTACATAAATCCATGTTCATACAGATGGCGGTGAAGATATGTCCATGTTCATACAGATGGCGGTGTAGGTATTTCCATGTTCATAGAGATGGCGGTGTAGATATTACCAGCTTCATACCAATGGCCGTGTAAATATTTCCATGTTCATAGAGATGGCGGTGTAGATATTTCCATGTTTATACAGATAGCAGTGTAGTTATTTCCATGTTTATAGAGATACCAGTGTTGATATTTCCATTGATATACAGATAGCTGTGTAGATATTTGCATGTTCATACAGATAGCGGTGTAGATATTTCCATGTTCATACAGATAGCGGTGTAGATATTTGCATGTTCATACAGATAGCGGTGTAGATATTTCCACGTTCATACAGATAGTGGTGTAGATATTTCCATGTTCATACAGATAGCGGTGTAGATATTTGCATGTTCATACAGTTAGCGGTGTAGATATTTCCATGTTCATACAGATGGCGGTGTAGATATTTACATGTTCATACAGATGGCGGTGTAGATATTTACATGTTCATACAGATGGCGGTGTAGATATTTCCATGTTCGTACGGATGGCGGTGTAGATATTTCCATGTTCATACCGGTGGCGGTGTAGATATTTCCATTTTCGTACACTTAGCGATGTAGACATTTCCATGTTCATACAGTTAGCGGTGTAGATATTTCCATGTTGATCCAGATGCCGGTGTACACATATCCATGTTCATACAGATGGCGGTGAAGATATTTCCATGTTCATACAGATGGCGGTGTAGGTATTTCCATGTTCATAGAGATGGCGGTGTAGATATTTCCAGGTTCATACCAATGGCGGTGTAGATATTTCCATGTTCATAGAGATGGCAGTGTAGATATTTCCATGTTCATAGAGATGGCAGTGTAGATATTTCCATGTTTATACAGATAGCTGTGTAGTTATTTCCATGTTTATAGAGATACCAGTGTTGATATTTCCATTGATATACAGATAGCTGTGTAGATATTTGCATGTTCATACAGATAGCGGTGTAGATATTTCCATGTTCATACAGATAGCGGTGTAGATATTTGCATATTCATACAGATAGCGGTGAAGATATTTCCATGTTCATACAGATAGCGGTGTAGATATTTCCATGTTCATACAGATAGCGGTGTAGATATTTCCATGTTCATACAGTTAGCGGTGTAGATATTTCCATGTTTATATAGATGGCGGTGTAGATATTTACATGTTCATACAGATGGCGGTGTAGATATTTACATGTTCATACAGATGGCGGTGTAGATATTTCCATGTTCGTAAGGATGGCGGTGTAGATATTTCCATGTTCATACAGGTGGCGGTGTATATATTTCCATTTTCATACAGTTAGCGATGTAGACATTTTCATGTTCATACAGTTAGCGGTGTAGATATTTCCATGTTCATACAGATAGCGGTGTAGATATATCCATGTTCATACAGATAGCGGTGTAGATATTTCCAAGTTCATACAGATAGCGGTGTAGATATTTCCATGTTCATACAGATAGCGGTGTAGATAATTCCATGTTCATACAGTTAGCGGTGTAGATATTTCCATGTTCATACAGATGGCAGTGTAGATATTTACATGTTCATACTGATGGCGTTGTAGATATTTCCATGTTCTTACAGATAGCCGTGTAGATATTTCCATGTTCATACAGATAGCAGTGTAGATATTTCCATGTTCATACAGTTGGCGGTGTAGATATTTCCATGTTCATACAGATAGCGGTGTAGATATTTATATGTTCGTACAGATGGCGGTGTAGATATTTCCACGTTCCTAGAGATGGCGGTGTAGATATTTCCATGTTTATACAGATAGCAGTGTAGTTATTTCCATATTTATAGAGATAGCAGTGTAGATATTTCCATTGATATACAGATAGCTGTGTAGATATTTGCATGTTCATACAGATAGCGGTGTAGATATTTCCATGTTCATACAGATAACGGTGTAGATATTTCCATGTTCATACAGACAGCGGTGTAGATATTTCCATGTTCATACAGTTAGCGGTGTAGATACTTCCATGTTCATACAGATGGCGGTGTAGATATTTACATGTTCATACAGATGGCGGTATAGATATTTCCATGTTCGTACAGATGGCGGTGTAGATATTTCCATGTTCATAGAGATGGCGGTGCAGATATTTCCATGTTTATGCAGTTAGCGGTATAGATATTTCCATGTTTATACAGATGGTGGTGTTGATATTTCCATGTTTATAGAGATGGAGGTCTAGATATTTCCATGTTTACAGAGATAGTGGTATAGTTATTTCCAAGTTTATAGTGACAGCGTTGTAAATATTTCCATGTTTATAAAGATAGCTGTGAAGATATTTCCTTGTTTATACAGATAGCGGTGTAGATATTTCCATGTTTATACAGATAGCAGTGTAGATATTTCCATGTTTATAGAGATTGTGGTGTAGATAATTTCAATTTTATACAGAGAGCAGTGTAGATATTTCCAAGTTCATACAGATAGCGGTGTAGATATTTCCACGTTTATAGAGATGGCGGTGTAGATATTTCCAAGTTCATACAGATGGCGTTGTAGATATTTCCATGTTTATAGGGATGGCGGTGTAGATATTTTCATGTTTACACAGATGGCGGTGTAGATATTTCCATGTTTAAACAGATAGCGGTGTAGACATTTCCATGTTTACACAGAGAGCGGTGTGGATATTTCCATGTTTATGCAGATAGCGGTGTAGATATTTCCATGTTTATAGAGACAGCGTTGTAGATATTTCCATGTTTATACAGATAGCTGTGAAGATATTTCCATGTTTATACAGATAGCGGTGTAGATATTTCCATGTTTATACAGATAGCAGTGTAGATATTTCCATGTTTATAGAGATAGTGGTGTAGATAATTTCAATTTTATACAGAGAGCATTGTAGATATTTCCAAGTTCATTCAGATGGCGGTGTAGATATTTCCACGTTTATAGAGATGGCGGTGTAGATAGTTCCATGTTCATACAGATGGCGGTGTAGGTATTTCCATGTTTATAGGGATGGCGGTGTAGATATTTCCATGTTCATACAGATAACGGTGTAGATATTTCCATGTTCATACATATAGCAGTGTAGATATTTCCATGTTCATACAGATAGCAGTGTAGATATTTCCATGTTCATACAGATGGCGGTGTAGATATTTCCATGTTCGTACGGATGGCAGTGTAGATATTTCCATGTTCATAGAGATGGCGGTGTAGATATTTCCATGTTTATACAGATAGCAGTGTAGTTATTTCCATGTTTATAGAGATACCAGCGTGGATATTTCCAGTGATATACAGATAGCTGTGTAGATATTTGCATGTTCATACAGATAGCGGTGTAGATATTTCCATGTTCATACAGATAGCGGTGCAGATATTTCCTTGTTCATACAGATAGCCGTGTAGAGATTTCCATGTTCATACAGATAGCGGTGTAGATAATTCCATGTTCATACAGTTAGCGGTGTAGATATTTCCATCTTCATACAGACGGCGGTGTAGATATTTACATGTTCATACAGATGGCGGTGTAGATATTTCCATGTTCATACAGATACCAGTGTAGATATTTCCATGTTCATACAGATAGCGGTGTAGATAATTCCATGTTCATACAGTTAGCTGTGTAGATATTTCCATGTTCATACAGATGGCAGTGTAGGTATTTACATGTTCATACAGATGGCGGTGTAGATATTTCCATGTTTATACAGATAGCGGTGTAGATATTTCCATGTTCATACAGATAGTGTTGTAGATATTTCCATGTTCATACAGATAGCGGTGTAGATATTTCCATGTTCATACCAATAGCGGTGTAGACATTTCCATGTTCATACATTTAGCGGTGTAGATATTTCCATGTTCATACAGATGGCGGTGAAGATATTTCCATGTTCATACAGAGGGCGGTGAAGATATTTCCATGTTTGTACGGATGGCAGTGTAGATATTTCCATGTTCATACTGGTGGCGGTGTAGATATTTCCATGTTTATACAGATAGCAGTGTGGTTATTTCCATGTTAATAGAGATAGCTGTGTGGATATTTCCATTGATATACAGATAGCTGTGTAGATATTTGCATGTTCATACAGATAGCGGTGTAGATATTTCCATGTTCGTACAGATAGCGGTGTAGATATTTCCATGTTGATACAGATAGCGGTGAAGATATTTCCATGATCATACAGATAACTGTTTAGATATTTCTGTGTTCATACAGACAGCGGTGTAGATATTTCCATGTTCATACAGATGGCGGTGTAGATATTTACATGTTCATACAGATGGCGGTATAGATATTTCCATGTTCGTATAGATGGCGGTGTAGATATTTCCATGTTCATAGTGATAGCGGTATAGATATTTCCATATTTATACAGATGGTGGTGTGGATATTTCCATGTATATAGAGATGGCGGTCTAGATATTTCCATGTTTACAGAGATTGTGGTGTAGTTATTTCCAAGTTTATAGAGACAGCGTTGTAGATATTTCCATGTTTATACAGATAGCGGTGAAGATATTTCAATGTTTATACAGATAGCGGTGTAGATATTTCCATGTTTATACAGATAGCAGTGTAGATATTTCCATGTTTATAGAGATAGTGGTGTAGATAATTTCAATTTTATACAGAGAGCAGTGTAGATATTTCCAAGTTCATACAGATAGTGGTGTAGATATTTCCAGGTTCATACAAATGGCGGTGTAGATTTTTCCATGTTCGTCCAGATAGCGGTGTAGATATTTCCACGTTCATACAGATTGCGGTGTAGATATTTCCATGTTCATACAGATAACGGTGTAGATATTTCCATCTTCATACAGATAGCGGTGTAGATATTTCCATGTTCATAAAGATGGTGGTGTAGATATTTACATGTTCATACAGATGGCCGTGTAGATATTTCCATGTTCGTACAGATGGCGGTGTAGATATTTCCATGTTCATACAGATGGCGGTGCAGATATTTCCATGTTCATACAGATGGCGGTGTAGATATTTCCATGTTTATAGGGATGGCGGTGTAGATATTTTCATGTTTACACAGATGGCGGTGTAGATATTTCCATGTTTAAACAGATAGCGGTGTAGACATTTCCATGTTTACACAGATGGCGGTGTGGATATTTCCATGTTTATGCAGATAGCAGTGTAGTTATTTCCATGTTTATACAGATAGCGGTGCGGATATTTCCATGTTTATACAGATAGTTGGGCAGATATTTCCATGTTTATACAGATAGCGGTGTAGATATTTCCATCTTAATACAGATGGCGGTGTATATATGTCCATGTTTGTACAGATGGCAGTGTAGATATTTCCATGTTCATACAGATGGCGGTGTAGATATTTCGAAGTTTATAGAGATAGCGCTGTAGTTATTTCCATATTTATAGAGAAATCTGTGTAGATATTTCCATGTATATTCAGATAGCTGTGTAGATATTTCCATGTTCATGCAGATAGCGGTGTAGATATTTCCATGCTGATCCAGATGCCGGTGTACATATATCCATGTTCATACAGATGGCGGTGAAGATATTTCCATGTTCATACAGATGGTGGTGTAGATATTTCCGTGTTCATACAAATGGCGGTGTAGATATTTCCATGTTTATAGAGATGGCGGTGTAGATAATTCCATGTTCGTACAAATGGCGATGTAGGTATTTCCATGTTCATAGAGATGGCGGTGTAGATATTTCCATATTTATACAGATAGCAGTGTAGTTATTTCCATGTTTATAGGGATAGCAGTGTAGATATTTTCATTGATATACAGATAGCTGTGTAGATATTTGCATGTTCATACAGATAGCGGTCTAGATATTTCCATGTTCATACAGATAGCTGTGTAGATATTTGCATGTTCATACAGATAGCGGTGTAGATATTTCCAAGTTCATACAGATAGCGGTGTAGGTATTTCCACGTTTATAGAGATGGCGGTGTTGATATTTCCATGTTCATACAGAGGACGGTGTAGATATTTCCATGTTTATAGGGATGGCTGTGTAGATATTTTCATGTTTACACAGATGGCGGTGTAGATATTTCCATGTTTACACGGATAGCGGTGTAGACATTTCCATGTTTTCACAGATAGCTGTGTGGATATTTCCAGGTTTATGCAGATAACAGTGAAGATATTTCCATGTTTATACAGATAGGGGTTCGGATATTTCCATGTTTATTCAGATAGCGGTGTGGATATTTCCATGTTTATACAGATAGTTGGGCAGATATTTCCATGTTTATACAGATAGCGGTGTAGATATTTCCATCTTAATACAGATGGCGGTGTAGATATGTCCATGTTCGTACAGATGGCGGTGTAGATATTTCCATGTTCATACAGATGGCGCTCTAGATATTTCGAAGTTTATAGAGATAGCGCTGTAGTTATTTCCATATTTATAGAGAAATTGGTGTAGATATTTCCATGTATATTCAGATAGCTGTGTAGATATTTCCATGTTCATGCAGATAGCGGTGTAGATATTTCCATGTTCATCCAGATGCCGGTGTACATAAATCCATGTTCATACAGATGGCTGTGAAGATATGTCCATGTTCATACAGATGGCGGTGTAGGTATTTGCATGTTCATAGAGATGGCGGTGTAGATATTTCCAGCTTCATACCAATGGCGGTGTAAATATTTCCATGTTCATAGAGATGGCGGTGTAGATATTTCCATGTTTATACAGATAGCAGTGTAGTTATTTCCATGTTTATAGAGATACCAGTGTTGATATTTCCATTGATATACAGATTGCTGTGTAGATATTTGCATGTTCATACAGATAGCGGTGTAGATATTTCCATGATCATACAGATAGCGGTGTAGATATTTGCATGTTCATACAGATAGCGGTGTAGATATTTCCACGTTCATACAGATAGCGGTGTAGATATTTCCATGTTCATACAGATAGCGGTGTAGATATTTGCATGTTCATACAGTTAGCGGTGTAGATATTTCCATGTTCATACAGATGGCGGTGTAGATATTTACATGTTCATACAGATGGCGGTGTAGATATTTACATGTTCATACAGATGGCGGTGTAGATATTTCCATGTTCGTACGGATGGCGGTGTAGATATTTCCATGTTCATACAGGTGGCGGTGTAGATATTTCCATTTTCATACAGTTAGCGATGTAGACATTTCCATGTTCATACAGTTAGCGGTGTAGATATTTCCATGTTCATACAGATAGCAGTGTAGATATATCCATGTTCATACAGATAGCGGTGTAGATATTTCCAAGTTCATACAGATAGCGGTGTAGATATTTCCATGTTCATACAGATAGCGGTGTAGATAATTCCATGTTCATACAGTTAGCGGTGTAGATATTTCCATGTTCATACAGATGGCGGTGTAGATATTTACATGTTCATACTGATGGCGTTGTAGATATTTCCATGTTCTTACAGATAGCCGTGTAGATATTTCCATGTTCATACAAATGGCGGTGTAGATATTTCCATGTTCATAGAGATGGTGGTGTAGATATTTCCATGTTCATTCAAATGGCGGTGTAGATATTTCCATGTTCATAGAGATAGTGGTGTAGATATTTCCATATTTATAGAGATAGCAGTGTAGTTATTTCCATGTTTATAGAGATAGCAGTGTTGATATTTCCATTGATATACAGATAGCTGTGTAGATATTTGCATGTTCATAGAGATAGCGGTGTAGATATTTCCATGTTCATACAGATAGCGGTGTAGATATTTCCATGTTCATACAGATACCGGTGTAGCTATTTCCACGTTCATACAGATAGCGGTGTAGATATTTCCATGTTCATACAGATAGCGGTGTAGATAATTCCATGTTCATACAGTTAGCGGTGTAGATATTTCCATGTTCATACAGACGGCGGTGTAGATATTTACATGTTCATACAGATGGGGGTGTAGATATTTCCATGTTCATACAGATACCAGTGTAGATATTTCCATGTTCATACAGATAGCGGTGTAGATAATTCCATGTTCATACAGTTAGCTGTGTAGATATTTCCATGTTCATACAGATGGCGGTGTAGGTATTTACATGTTCATACAGATGGCGGTGTAGATATTTCCATGTTTATACAGATAGCGGTGTAGATATTTCCATGTTCATACAGATAGCGTTGTAGATATTTCCATGTTCATACAGATAGCGGTGTAGATATTTCCATGTTCATACCAATAGCGGTGTAGACATTTCCATGTTCATACATTTAGCGGTGTAGATATTTCCATGTTCATACAGATGGCGGTGAAGATATTTCCATGTTCATACAGAGGGCGGTGAAGATATTTCCATGTTTGTACGGATGGCAGTGTAGATATTTCCATGTTCATACTGGTGGCGGTGTAGATATTTCCATGTTTATACAGATAGCAGTGTGGTTATTTCCATGTTAATAGAGATAGCTGTGTGGATATTTCCATTGATATACAGATAGCTGTGTAGATATTTGCATGTTCATACAGATAGCGGTGTAGATATTTCCATGTTCGTACAGATAGCGGTGTAGATATTTCCATGTTGATACAGATAGCGGTGTAGATATTTCCATGATCATACAGATAACTGTTTAGATATTTCTGTGTTCATACAGACAGCGGTGTAGAAATTTCCATGTTCATACAGATGGCGGTGTAGATATTTACATGTTCATACAGATGGCGGTATAGATATTTCCATGTTCGTATAGATGGCGGTGTAGATATTTCCATGTTCATAGTGATAGCGGTATAGATATTTCCATATTTATACAGATGGTGGTGTGGATATTTCCATGTATATACAGATGGCGGTCTAGATATTTCCATGTTTACAGAGATTGTGGTGTAGTTATTTCCAAGTTTATAGAGACAGCGTTGTAGATATTTCCATGTTTATACAGATAGCGGTGAAGATATTTCAATGTTTATACAGATAGCGGTGTAGATATTTCCATGTTTATACAGATAGCAGTGTAGATATTTCCATGTTTATAGAGATAGTGGTGTAGATAATTTCAATTTTATACAGAGAGCAGTGTAGATATTTCCAAGTTCATACAGATAGTGGTGTAGATATTTCCAGGTTCATACAAATGGCGGTGTAGATTTTTCCATGTTCGTCCAGATAGCGGTGTAGATATTTCCACGTTCTTAAAGATTGCGGTGTAGATATTTCCATGTTCATACAGATAACGGTGTAGATATTTACATCTTCATACAGATAGCGGTGTAGATATTTCCATGTTCATAAAGATGGTGGTGTAGATATTTACATGTTCATACAGATGGCCGTGTAGATATTTCCATGTTCGTACAGATGGCGGTGTAGATATTTCCATGTTCATAGAGATGGCGGTGTAGATATTTCCATGTTTATGCAGATAGTGGCATAGATATTTCCATGTTTATACAGATGGTGGTGTAGATATTTCCATGTTTATAGAGATGGAGGTCTAGATATTTCCATGTTTACAGAGATAGTGGTGTAGTTATTTCCAAGTTTATAGAGACAGCGTTGTAAATATTTCCATGTTTATACAGATAGCGGTGAAGATATTTTCATGTTTACACAGATGGCGGTGTAGATATTTCCATGTTTACACAGATAGTGGTGTTGACATTTCCATGTTTACACAGATAGCGGTGTGGATATTTCCATGTTTATGCAGATAGCAGTGTAGATATTTCCATGTTTATACAGTTAGCGGTGTAGACATTTCCATGTTTACACAGATGGCGGTGTAGACATTTCCGTGTTCATACAGATAGCGGTGTAGATATTTCCATGTTCATACAGTTAGCGGTGCAGATATTTCCATGTTCATACAGATGGCAGTGTAGATATTTACATGTTCATACAGATGGCGGTATACATATTTCCATGTTCGTACAGATGGCGGTGTAGATATTTCCATGTTCATAGAGATGGCGGTGTAGATATTTCCATGTTTATGCAGATAGCAGTATAGATATTTCCATGTTTATACAGATGGTGGTGTAGATATTTCCATGTTTCTAGAGATGGCGGTCTAGATATTTCCATGTTTACAGAGATAGTGGTGTAGATATTTCCAAGTTTATAGAGACAGCGTTGTAGATATTTCAATGTTTATACAGATAGCGGTGAACATATTTCCATGTTTATGCAGATAGCTGTGTAGATATTTCCATGTTTATACAGATAGCAGTGTAGATATTTCCATGTTTATAGAGACAGTGATGTAGATAATTTCAATTTTATACAGAGAGCTGTGTAGATATTTCCAAGTTCATACAGATAGCGGTGTAGATATTTCCACGTTTATAGAGATGGCGGTGTAGATATTTCCATGTTCATAGAGATGGTGGTGTAGATATTTCCATGTTCATTCAAATGGCGGTGTAGATATTTCCATGTTCATAGAGATAGCGGTGTAGATATTTCCATATTTATAGAGATAGCAGTGTAGTTATTTCCATGTTTATAGAGATAGCAGTGTTGATATTTCCATTGATATACAGATAGCTGTGTAGATATTTGCATGTTCATAGAGATAGCGGTGTAGATATTTCCATGTTCATACAGATAGCGGTGTAGATATTTCCATGTTCATACAGATACCGGTGTAGCTATTTCCACGTTCATACAGATAGCGGTGTAGATATTTCCATGTTCATACAGATAGCGGTGTAGATAATTCCATGTTCATACAGTTAGCGGTGTAGATATTTCCATGTTCATACAGACGGCGGTGTAGATATTTACATGTTCATACAGATGGGGGTGTAGATATTTCCATGTTCATACAGATACCAGTGTAGATATTTCCATGTTCATACAGATAGCGGTGTAGATAATTCCATGTTCATACAGTTAGCTGTGTAGATATTTCCATGTTCATACAGATGGCGGTGTAGGTATTTACATGTTCATACAGATGGCGGTGTAGATATTTCCATGTTTATACAGATAGCGGTGTAGATATTTCCATGTTCATACAGATAGCGTTGTAGATATTTCCATGTTCATACAGATAGCGGTGTAGATATTTCCATGTTCATACCAATAGCGGTGTAGACATTTCCATGTTCATACATTTAGCGGTGTAGATATTTCCATGTTCATACAGATGGCGGTGAAGATATTTCCATGTTCATACAGAGGGCGGTGAAGATATTTCCATGTTTGTACGGATGGCAGTGTAGATATTTCCATGTTCATACTGGTGGCGGTGTAGATATTTCCATGTTTATACAGATAGCAGTGTGGTTATTTCCATGTTAATAGAGATAGCTGTGTGGATATTTCCATTGATATACAGATAGCTGTGAGGATATTTGCATGTTCATACAGATAGCGGTGTAGATATTTCCATGTTCGTACAGATAGCGGTGTAGATATTTCCATGTTGATACAGATAGCGGTGTAGATATTTCCATGATCATACAGATAACTGTTTAGATATTTCTGTGTTCATACAGACAGCGGTGTAGATATTTCCATGTTCATACAGATGGCGGTGTAGATATTTACATGTTCATACAGATGGCGGTATAGATATTTCCATGTTCGTATAGATGGCGGTGTAGATATTTCCATGTTCATAGTGATAGCGGTATAGATATTTCCATATTTATACAGATGGTGGTGTGGATATTTCCATGTATATACAGATGGCGGTCTAGATATTTCCATGTTTACAGAGATTGTGGTGTAGTTATTTCCAAGTTTATAGAGACAGCGTTGTAGATATTTCCATGTTTATACAGATAGCGGTGAAGATATTTCAATGTTTATACAGATAGCGGTGTAGATATTTCCATGTTTATACAGATAGCAGTGTAGATATTTCCATGTTTATAGAGATAGTGGTGTAGATAATTTCAATTTTATACAGAGAGCAGTGTAGATATTTCCAAGTTCATACAGATAGTGGTGTAGATATTTCCAGGTTCATACAAATGGCGGTGTAGATTTTTCCATGTTCGTCCAGATAGCGGTGTAGATATTTCCACGTTCTTAAAGATTGCGGTGTAGATATTTCCATGTTCATACAGATAACGGTGTAGATATTTCCATCTTCATACAGATAGCGGTGTAGATATTTCCATGTTCATAAAGATGGTGGTGTAGATATTTACATGTTCATACAGATGGCCGTGTAGATATTTCCATGTTCGTACAGATGGCGGTGTAGATATTTCCATGTTCATAGAGATGGCGGTGTAGATATTTCCATGTTTATGCAGATAGTGGCATAGATATTTCCATGTTTATACAGATGGTGGTGTAGATATTTCCATGTTTATAGAGATGGAGGTCTAGATATTTCCATGTTTACAGAGATAGTGGTGTAGTTATTTCCAAGTTTATAGAGACAGCGTTGTAAATATTTCCATGTTTATACAGATAGCGGTGAAGATATTTTCATGTTTACACAGATGGCGGTGTAGATATTTCCATGTTTACACAGATAGTGGTGTTGACATTTCCATGTTTACACAGATAGCGGTGTGGATATTTCCATGTTTATGCAGATAGCAGTGTAGATATTTCCATGTTTATACAGTTAGCGGTGTAGACATTTCCATGTTTACACAGATGGCGGTGTAGACATTTCCGTGTTCATACAGATAGCGGTGTAGATATTTCCATGTTCATACAGTTAGCGGTGCAGATATTTCCATGTTCATACAGATGGCAGTGTAGATATTTACATGTTCATACAGATGGCGGTATACATATTTCCATGTTCGTACAGATGGCGGTGTAGATATTTCCATGTTCATAGAGATGGCGGTGTAGATATTTCCATGTTTATGCAGATAGCAGTATAGATATTTCCATGTTTATACAGATGGTGGTATAGATATTTCCATGTTTCTAGAGATGGCGGTCTAGATATTTCCATGTTTACAGAGATAGTGGTGTAGATATTTCCAAGTTTATAGAGACAGCGTTGTAGATATTTCAATGTTTATACAGATAGCGGTGAACATATTTCCATGTTTATGCAGATAGCGGTGTAGATATTTCCATGTTTATACAGATAGCAGTGTAGATATTTCCATGTTTATAGAGACAGTGATGTAGATAATTTCAATTTTATACAGAGAGCTGTGTAGATATTTCCAAGTTCATACAGATAGCGGTGTAGATATTTCCACGTTTATAGAGATGGCGGTGTAGATATTTCCATGTTCATACAGAAGACGGTGTAGATATTTCCATGTTTATAGGGATGGCGGTGTAGATATTTTCATGTTTACACAGATGGCGGTGTAGTTATTTCCATGTTTAAAAAGATAGCGGTGTAGACATTTCCATGTTTACACAGATAGCGGTGTGGATATTTCCATGTTTATGCAGATAGCAGTGTAGATATTTCCATGTTTATACAGATAGCGGTGCGGATATTTCCATGTTTATACAGATAGTTGGGCAGATATTTCCATGTTTAAACAGATAGCGGTGTAGATATTTCCATCTTAATACAGATGGCGGTGTAGATATGTCCATGTTTGTACAGATGGCGGTGTAGATATTTCCATGTTCATACAGATGGCGGTGTAGATATTTCGAAGTTTATAGAGATAGCGCTGCAGTTATTTCCATATTAATACAGAAATCTGTGTAGTTATTTCCATGTATATTCAGACAGCTGTGTAGATATTTCCATGTTCATGCAGATAGCGGTGTAGATATTTCCATGTTCATCCAGATGCCGGTGTACATATATCCATGTTCATACAGATGGCGGTGAAGATATTTCCATGTTCATACAGATGGTGGTGTAGATATTTCCATGTTCATACAAATGGCGGTGTAGATATTTCCATGTTCATAGAAATGGCGGTGTAGTTAATTCCATGTTCATACAAATGGCGGTGTAGATATTTCCATGTTCATAGAGATGGCGGTGTAGATATTTCCATATTTATACAGATAGCAGTGTAGTTGTTTCCATGTTTATAGGGATAGCAGTGTACATATTTTCATTGATATACAGATAGCTGTGTAGATATTTTCATGTTCATACAGATAGCGGTATATATATTTCCATGTTCATACACATAGCGGTGTAGATATTTGCATGTTCATACAGATAGCGGTGTAGATATTTACATGTTCATACAGATAGCGGTGTAGATTTTTCCATGTTCATACAGATGGCGGTGTAGATATTTCCATGTTCATACAGTTAGCGGTGTAGATATTTCCATGTTCGTACAGATGGCGGTGTAGATATTTACATGTTCATACAGAAGACGGTGTAGATATTTCCATGTTTATAGGGATGGCGGTGTAGATATTTTCATGTTTACACAGAAGACGGTGTAGATATTTCCATGTTTACACGGATAGCGGTGTAGACATTTCCATGTTTACACAGATAGCGGTGTGGATATTTCCAGGTTTATGCAGATAGCAGTGTAGATATTTCCATGTTTATACAGATAGTGGTGCGGATATTTCCATGTTTATTCAGATAGCGGTGCGGATATTTCCATGTTTATACAGATAGTTGGGCAGATATTTCCATGTTTATACAGATAGCGGTGTAGATATATCCATCTTAATACAGATGGCGGTGTAGATATGTCCATGTTCGTACAGATGGCGGTGTAGATATTTCCATGTTCATACAGATGGCGGTGTAGATATTTAGAAGTTTATAGAGATAGCGCTGTAGTTATTTCCATATTTATAGAGAAATCGGTGTAGATATTTCCATGTATATTCAGATAGCTGTGTAGATATTTCCATGTTCATGCAGATAGCGGTGTAGATATTTCCATGTTCATCCAGATGCCGGTGTCCATATATCCATGTTCATACAGATGGCGGTGAAGATATTTCCATGTTCATACAGATGGCGGTGTAGGTATTTCCATGTTCATACAAATGGCGGTGTAGATATTTCCATGTTCATAGAGATGGCGGTGTAGATATTTCCAGGTTCATACAAATGGCGGTGTAGATATTTCCATGTTCATAGAGATGGCGGTGTAGATATTTCCATGTTTATACAGATAGCGGTGCGGATATTTCCATGTTTATACAGATAGCGGTGTAGATATTTCCATCTTAATACAGATGGCGGTGTAGATATGTCCATGTTTGTACAGATGGCGGTGTAGATATTTCCATGTTCATACAAATGGCGGTGTAGATATTTCCATGTTCATACAGATAGCGGTGTAGATATTTCCATTTTCATACAGATGGCGGTGTAGATATTTCCATGTTCATACAGTTAGCGGTGTAGATATTTCCATGTTCGTACAGATGGCGGTGTAGATATTTACATGTTCATACAGACGACGGTGTAGATATTTCCATGTTTATACAGATAGCAGTGTAGATATTTCCATGTTTATAGACATAGTGGTGTAGATAATTTCAATTTTATACAGACAGCAGTGTAGATATTTCCAAGTTCATACAGATAGCGGTGTAGATATTTCCACGTTTATAGAGATGGCGGTGTAGATATTTCCATGTTCATACAGATGGCGGTGTAGATATTTCCATGTTTATAGGGATGGCGGTGTGGATATTTTCATGTTTACACAGATGGCGGTGTAGATATTTCCATGTTTAAACAGATAGCGGTGTAGACATTTCCATGTTTACACAGATAGCGGTGTGGATATTTCCATGTTTATGCAGATAGCGGTGTAGATATTTCCATGTTTATACAGATAGCGGTGCGGATATTTCCATGTGTATACTGATAGTTGGGCAGATATTTCCATATTTATACAGATAGCGGTGTAGATATTTCCACCTTAATACAGATGGCGGTGTAGATATGTCCATGTTTGTACAGATGGCGGTGTAGATATTTCCATGTTCATACAGATGGCGGTGTAGATATTTCGAAGTTTATAGAGATAGCGCTGTAGTTATTTCCATATTTATAGAGAAATCTGTGTAGATATTTCCATGTATATTCAGATAGCTGTGCAGATATTTCCATGTATATTGAGATAGAAGTGTAGATATTTCCATGTTAATCCAGATGCCGGTGTACATATATCCATGTTCATACAGATGGCGGTGAAGATATTTCCATGTTCATACAGATGGCGGTGTAGATATTTCCATGTTCATACAAATGGCGGTGTAGATATTTCCATGTTCATAGAGATGGCGGTGTAGATATTTCCATGTTCATACAGTTAGCGGTGAAGATATTTCCATGTTCGTACAGATGGCGGTGTAGATATTTCCATGTTCATACAAATGGCGGTGTAGATATTTCCATGTTCATACAGATGGCGGTGTAGATATTTCCATGTTCATACAGTTAGCGGTGAAGATATTTCCATGTTCGTACAGATGGCGGTGTAGATATTTACATGTTCATACAGAAGACGGTGTAGATATTTCCATGTTTATAGGGATGGCGGTGTAGATATTTTCATGTTTACACAGAAGGCGGTGTAGATATTTCCATGTTTACACGGATAGCGGTGTAGACATTTCCACGTTTACACAGATAGCGGTGTGGATATTTCCAGGTTTATGCAGATAGCAGTGTAGATATTTCCATGTTTGTACAGATAGTGGTGCGGATATTTCCATGTTTATTCAGATAGCGGTGCGGATATTTCCATGTTTATACAGATAGTTGGGCAGATATTTAAATGTTTATACAGATAGCGGTGTAGATATTTCCAACTTAATACAGATGGCGGTGTAGATATGTCCATGTTCGTACAGATGGCGGTGTAGATATTTCCATGTTCATACAGATGGCGGTGTAGATATTTCGAAGTTTTTAGAGATAGCGCTGTAGTTATTTCCATATTTATAGAGAAATCGGTGTAGATATTTCCATGTATATTCAGATAGCTGTGTAGATATTTCCATGTTCATTCAGATAGCGGTGTAGATATTTCCATGTTCATCCAGATGCCGGTGTACATATATCCATGTTCATACAGATGGCGGTGAAGATATTTCCATGTCCATACAGATGGCGGTGTAGGTATTTCCATGTTCATACAAATGGCGGTGTAGATATTTCCATGTTCATAGAGATGGTGGTGTAGATATTTCCATGTTCATACAAATGGCGGTGTAGATATTTCCATGTTCATAGAGATGGCGGTGTAGATATTTCCATATTTATAGAGATAGCAGTGTAGTTATTTCCATGTTTATAGAGATAGCAGTGTTGATATTTCCATTGATATACAGATAGCTGTGTAGATATTTGCATATTCATAGAGATAGCGGGGTAGATATTTCCATGTTCATACAGATAGCGGTGTAGATATTTCCATGTTCATACAGATACCAGTGTAGATATTTCCATGCTCATACAGATAGCGGTGTAGATATTTCCATGTTCATACAGATAGCGGTGTAGATAATTCCATATTCATACAGTTAGCGGTGTAGATATTTCCATGTTCATACAGATAGCGGTGTAGGTAATTCCATGTTCATACAGTTAGCTGTGTAGATATTTCCATGTTCATACAGATGGCGGTGTAGGTATATACATGTTCATACAGATGGCGGTGAAGATATTTCCATGTTCATACAGATAGCGGTGTAGATATTTCCATGTTCATACAGATAGCGGTGTAGATACTTCCATGTTCATACAGATAGCGGTGTAGATATTTCCATGTTCATACCAATAGCGGTGTAGACATTTCCATGTTCATACATTTAGCGGTGTAGATATTTCCATGTTCATACAGATGGCGGTGAAGATATTTCCATGTTCATACAGAGGGCGGTGTAGATATTTCCATGTTTGTACGGATGGCAGTGTAGATATTTCCATGTTCATACAAGTGGCGGTGTAGATATTTCCATGTTTATACAGTTAGCAGTGTAGTTATTTCCATGTTACTAGAGATAGCTGTGTGGATATTTCCATTGATATACAGATAGCTGTGTAGATATTTGCATATTCATACAGATAGCGGTGTAGATATTTCCATGTTCGTGCAGATAGCGGTGTAGATATTTCCATGTTCATACAGATGGCGGTGTAGATATTTACATGTTCATACAAATGGCGGTATAGATATTTCCATATTTATACAGATGGTTTTGTGGATATTTCCATGTATATAGAGATGGCGGTCTAGATATTTCCATGTTTACAGAGATAGTGGTGTAGTTATTTCCAAGTTTATAGAGACAGCGTTGTAGATATTTCCATGTTTATACAGATAGCGGTGAAGATATTTCCATGTTTATACAGATAGAGGTGTAGATATTTCCATGTTTATACAGATAGCAGTGTAGATATTTCCATGTTTATAGAGATAGTGGTGTAGATAATTTCAATTTTATACAGAGAGCAGTGTAGATATTTCCAAGTTCATACAGATAGTGGTGTAGATATTTCCAGGTTCATACAAATGGCGGTGTAGATATTTCCATGTTCGTCCAGATAGCGGTGTAGATATTTCCATGTTCATACAGATTGCGGTGTAGATATTTCCGTGTTCATACAGATAACGGTGTAGATATTTCCATGTTCATACAGATAGCGGTGTAGATATTTCCATGTTCATAAAGATGGCGGTGTAGATATTTACATGTTCATACAGATGGCGGTATAGATATTTCCATGTTCGTACAGATGGCGGTGTAGATATTTCCATGTTCATAGAGATGGCGGTGTAGATATTTCCATGTTTATGCAGATAGTGGTATAGATATTTCCATGTTTATACAGATGGTGGTGTAGATATTTCCATGTTTATAGAGATGGAGGTCTAGATATTTCCATGTTTACAGAGATAGTGGTGTAGTTATTTCCAAGTTTATAGAGACAGCGTTGTAAATATTTCCATGTTTATACAGATAGCTGTGAAGATATTTCCTTGTTTATACAGATAGCGGTGTAGATATTTCCATGTTTATACAGATAGCAGTGTAGATATTTCCATGTTTATAGAGATAGTGGTGTAGATAATTTCAATTTTATACAGAGAGCAGTGTAGATATTTCCAAGTTCATACAGATAGCGGTGTAGATATTTCCACGTTTATAGAGATGGCAGAGTAGATATTTCCATGTTCATACAGATGGCGGTGTAGATATTTCCATGTTTATAGGGATGGCGGTGTAGATATTTTCATGTTTACACAGATGGCGGTGTAGATATTTCCATATTTAAACAGATAGCGGTGTAGACATTTCCATGTTTACACAGATAGCGGTGTGGATATTTCCATGTTTATGCAGATAGCAGTGTATATATTTCCATGTTTATACAGATAGCGGTGCGGATATTTCCATGTTTATACAGATAGTTGGGCAGATATTTCCATGTTTATACAGATAGCGGTGTAGATATTTCCATCTTAATACAGATGGCGGTGTAGATATGTCCATGTTTGTACAGATGGCGGTGTAGATATTTCCATGTTCATACAGATGGCGGTGTAGATATTTCGAAGTTTATAGAGATAGCGCTGTAGTTATTTCCATATTTATAGAGAAATCTGTGTAGATATTTCCATGTATATTCAGATAGCTTTGTAGATATTTCCATGTTCATGCAGATAGCGGTGTAGATATTTCCATGTTCATCCAAATGCCGATGTACATATATCCATGTTCATACTGATGGCGGTGAAGATATTTCCATGTTCATAGAGATGGTGGTGTAGATATTTCCATGTTCATACAAATGGCGGTGTAGATATTTCCATGTTCATAGAAATGGCGGTGTAGATAATTCCATGTTCATACAAATGGCGGTGTAGATATTTCCATGTTCATAGAGATGGCGGTGTAGATATTTCCATATTTATACAGATAGCAGTGTAGTTGTTTCCATGTTTATAGGGATAGCAGTGTAGATATTTTCATTGATATACAGATAGCTGTGTAGATATTTGCATGTTCATACAGATAGCGGTGTAGATATTTCCATGTTCTTACACATAGCGGTGTAGATATTTGCATGTTCATACAGATAGCGGTGTAGATATTTACATGTTCATACAGATAGCGGTGTAGATATTTCCATGTTCATACAGATGGTGGTGTAGATATTTCCATGTTCATACAGTTAGCGGTGTAGATATTTCCATGTTCGTACAGATGGCGGTGTAGATATTTACATGTTCATACAGAAGACGGTGTAGATATTTCCATGTTTATAGGGATGGCGGTGTAGATATTTTCATGTTTACACAGAAGGCGGTGTAGATATTTCCATGTTTACACGGATAGCTGTGTAGACATTTCCATGTTTACACAGATAGCGGTGTGGATATATCCAGGTTTATGCAGATAGCAGTGTAGATATTTCCATGTTTATACAGATAGTGGTGCGGATATTTCCATGTTTATTCAGATAGCAGTGCGGATATTTCCATGTTTATACAGATAGTTGGGCGGATACTTCCATGTTTATACAGATAGCGGTGTAGATATATCCATCTTAATACAGATGGCGGTGTAGATATGTCCATGTTTGTACAGATGGCGGTGTAGATATTTCCATGTTCATACAGATGGCGGTGTAGATATTTCGAAGTTTATAGAGATAGTGCTGTAGTTATTTCCATATTTATAGAGAAATCTGTGTAGATATTTCCATGTATATTCAGATAGCTGTGTAGATATTTCCATGTTCATGCAGAGAGCGGTGTAGATATTTCCATGTTCATCCAGATGCCGGTGTACATATATCCATGTTCATACAGATGGCGGTGAAGATATTTCCATGTTCATACAGATGGCGGTGTAGATAATTCCATGTTCATACAAATGGCGGTGTAGATATTTCCATGTTCATAGAGATGGCGGTGTAGATATTTCCATATTTATACAGATAGCAGTGTAGTTGTTTCCATGTTTATAGGGATAGCAGTGTAGATATTTTCATTGATATACAGAGAGCTGTGTAGATATTTGCATGTTCATACAGATAGCGGTGTAGATATTTCCATGTTCATACACATAGCGGTGTAGATATTTGCATGTTCATACAGATAGCGGTGTAGATATTTACATGTTCATACAGATAGCGGTGTAGATATTTCCATGTTCATACAGATGGCGGTGTAGATATTTCCATGTTCATACAGTTAGTGGTGTAGATATTTCCATGTTCGTACAGATGGCGGTGTAGATATTTACATGTTCATACAGAAGTCGCTGTAGATATTTCCATGTTTATAGGGATGGCGGTGTAGATATTTTCATGTTTACACAGAAGGCGGTGTAGATATTTCCATGTTTACACGGATTGCGGTGTAGACATTTCCATGTTTACACAGACAGCGGTGTGGATATTTCCAGGTTTATGCAGATAGCAGTGTAGATATTTCCATGTTTATACAGATAGTGGTGCGGATATTTCCATGTTTATTCAGATAGCGGTGCGGATATTTCCATGTTTATACAGAGAGTTGGGCAGATATTTCCATGTTTATACAGATAGCGGTGTAGATATTTCCAACTTAATACAGATGGCGGTGTAGATATGTCCATGTTCGTACAGATGGCGGTGTAGATATTTCCATGTTCATCCAGATGGCAGTGTAGATATTTCGAAGTTTATAGAGATAGCGCTGTAGTTATTTCCATATTTATAGAGAAATCGGTGTAGGTATTTCCATGTATATTCAGATAGCTGTGTAGATATTTCCATGTTCATGCAGAGAGCGGTGTAGATATTTCCATGTTCATCCAGATGCCGGTGTACATATATCCATGTTCATACAGATGGCGGTGAAGATATTTCCATGTTCATACAAATGGCGGTGTAGATATTTCCATGTTCATAGAGATGGCGGTGTAGATATTTCCATGTTCATAGAGATGGTGGTGTAGATATTTCCATGTTCATACAAATGGCGGTGTAGATATTTCCATGTTCATAGAGATGGCGGTGTAGATATTTCCACATTTATAGAGATAGCAGTGTAGTTATTTCCATGTTTATAGAGATAGCAGTGTTGATATTTCCATTGATATACCGATAGCTGTGTAGATAGTTGCATGTTCATAGAGATAGCGGTGTAGATATTTCCATGTTCATACAGATAGCGGTGTAGATATTTCCATGTTCATACAGATACCGGTGTAGATATTTCCATGTTAATACAGATAGCGGTGTAGATATTTCCATGTTCATACAGATAGCGGTGTAGATATTTCCATGTTCATACAGATAGCGGTGTAGATAATTCCATGTTCATACAGTTAGCGGTGTAGATATTTCCATGTTCATACAGACGGCGGTGTAGATATTTACATGTTCATACAGATGGCGGTGTAGATATTTCCATGTTCATACAGATAGCAGTGTAGATATTTCCATGTTCATACAGATAGCGGTGTAGATAATTCCATGTTCATACAGTTAGCTGTGTAGATATTTCCATGTTCATACAGATGGCGGTGTAGGTATTTACATGTTCATACAGATGGCGGTGTAGATATTTCCATGTTCATACAGATAGCGGTGTAGATGTTTCCATGTTCATACAGATAGCGGTGTAGATATTTCCATGTTCATACAGATAGCGGTGTAGATATTTCCATGTTCATACCGATAGCGGTGTAGACATTTCCACGTTCATACATTTAGCGGTGTAGATATTTCCATGTTCATACAGATGGCGGTGAAGATATTTCCATGTTCATACAGAGGGCGGTGTAGATATTTCCATGTTTATACAGATAGCAGTGTAGTTATTTCCATGTTAATAGAGATTGCTGTGTGGATATTTCCATTGATATACAGATAGCTGTGTAGATATTTGCATGTTCATACAGATAGCGGTGTAGATATTTCCATGTTCGTACAGATAGCGGTGTAGATATTTTCATGTTCATACTGATAGCGGTGTAGATATTTCCATGATCCTACAGATAACGGTTTAGATATTTCCGTGTTCATACAGACAGCGGTGTAGATATTTCCATGTTCATACAGTTAGCGGTGTAGATATTTCCATGTTCATACAGATGGCGGTGTAGATATTTCCACATTTATAGAGATAGCAGTGTAGTTATTTTCATGTTTATAGAGATAGCAGTGTTGATATTTCCATTGATATACAGATAGCTGTGTAGATAGTTGCATGTTCATAGAGATAGCGGTGTAGATATTTCCATGTTCATACAGATAGCGGTGTAGCTATTTCCATGTTCATACCGATGGCGGTGTAGATATTTACATGTTCATACAGATGGCGGTGTAGATATTTCTATGTTCATACAGATAGCGGTGTAGATATTTCCATGTTCATACCAATAGCGGTGTAGACATTTCCATGTTCATACACTTAGCGGTGTAGATATTTCCATGTTCATACAGATAGCGGTGGAGATATTTCCATGTTCATACAGATAGCGGTGAAGATATTTCCATGTTCATACAGATAGCGGTGTAGATATTTCCATGTTCATACAGATAGCGGTGTAGATAATTCCATGTTCATACAGTTAGCGGTGTAGATATTTCCATGTTCATACAGATGGCGGTGTAGATATTTACATGTTCATACAGATGGCGGTGTAGATATTTCCATGTTCATACAGATGGCGGTGTAGATATTTCCATGTTCATACAGATAGCGGTGTAGATATTTCCATGTTCATACCAATAGCGGTGTAGGCATTTCCATGTTCATACATTTAGCGGTGTAGATATTTCCATGTTCATACAGATGGCGGTGAAGATATTTCCATGTTCATACAGATGGCTGTGTAGATATTTCCATGTTTGTACGGATGGCAGTGTAGATATTTCCATGTTCATACAGGTGGCGGTGTAGATATTTCCATGTTTATAGAGATAGTAGTGTAGTTATTTCCATGTTAATAGAGATAGCTGTGTGGATATTTCCATTGATATACAGATAGCTGTGTAGATATGTGCATGTTCATACAAATAGCGGTGTAGATATTTCCATGTTCGTACAGATAGCGGTGTAGATATTTCCATGTTCATACAGATAGCGGTGTAGATATTTCCATGTTCATACAGATAACGGTGTAGTTATTTCCATGTTCATACAGACAGCGGTGTAGATATTTCCATGTTCATACAGTTAGCGGTGTAGATACTTCCATGTTCATACAGATGGCGGTGTAGATATTTACTTGTTCATACAGATGGCGGTATAGATATTTCCATGTTCGTACAGATGGCGGTGTAGATATTTCCATGTTCATAGAGATGGCGGTGCAGATATTTCCATGTTTATGCAGATAGCGGTATAGATATTTCCATGTTTATACAGATGGTGGTGTAGATATTTCCATGTTTATAGAGATGGAGGTCTAGATATTTCCATGTTTACAGAGATAGTGGTGTAGTTATTTCCAAGTTTATAGACACAGCGTTGTAAATATTTCCATGTTTATACAGATAGCTGTGAAGATATTTCCTTGTTTATACAGATAGCGGTGTAGATATTTCCATGTTTATACAGATAGCAGTGTAGATATTTCCATGTTTATAGAGATTGTGGTGTAGATAATTTCAATTTTATACAGAGAGCAGTGTAGATATTTCCAAGTTCATACAGATAGCGGTGTAGATATTTCCACGTTTATAGAGATGGCGGTGTAGATATTTCCATGTTCATACAGATGGCGGTGTAGATATTTCCATGTTTATAGGGATGGCGGTGTAGATATTTTCATGTTTACACAGATGGCAGTGTAGATATTTCCATGTTTAAACAGATAGCGGTGTAGACATTTCCATGTTTACACAGATAGCGGTGTGGATATTTCCATGTTTATACAGATAGTGGTGCAGATATTTCCATGTTTATTCAGATAGCGGTGCGGATATTTCCATGTTTATGCAGATAGTTGGGCAGATATTTCCATGTTTATACAGATAGCGGTGTAGATATGTCCATCTTAATACAGATGGTGGTGTAGATATGTCCATGTTCGTACAAATGGTTGTGTAGATATTTCCATGTTCATACAGATGGCGGTGTAGATATTTCGAAGTTTATAGAGATAGCGCTGTAGTTATTTCCATATTTATAGAGAAATCGGTGTAGATATTTCCATGTATATTCAGATAGCTGTGTAGATATTTCCATGTTCATGCAGATAGCGGTGTAGATATTTCCATGTTCATCCAGATGCCGGTGTACATATATCCATGTTCATACAGATGGCGGTGAAGATATTTCCATGTTCATACAGATGGCGGTGTAGGTATTTCCATGTTCATACAAATGGCGGTGTAGATATTTCCATGTTCATAGAGATGGCGGTGTAGATATTTCCATGTTCATACAAATGGCGGTGTAGATATTTCCATGTTCATAGAAGTGGCGGTGTAGATAATTCCATGTTCATACAAATGGCGGTGTAGATATTTCCATGTTCATAGAGATGGCCGTGTAGATATTTCCATATTTATACAGATAGCAGTGTAGTTATTTCCATGTTTATAGAGATACCAGTGTGGATATTTCCATTGATATACAGATAGCTGTGTAGATATTTGCATGTTCATAGAGATAGCGGTGTAGATATTTACATGTTCATACGGATGGCGGTGTAGATATTTCCATGTTCTAGAGATATCGGTGTTGAGATTTCCATGTTCATACAGATAGCGGTGTAGATATTTCTATGTTCATACAGATAGCGGTGTAGATATTTCCATGTTCATACCAATAGCGGTGTAGACATTTCCATGTTCAAACAGTTAGCGGTGTAGATATTTCCATGTTCATACAGATTGCGGTGGAGATATTTCCATGTTCATACAGATAGCGGTGAAGATATTTCCATGTTCATACAGATAGCGGTGTAGATATTTCCATGTTCATACAGATAGCGGTGTAGATAATTCCATGTTCATACAGTTAGCGGTGTAGATATTTCCATGTTCATACAGATGGCGGTGTAGATATTTACATGTTCATACAGATGGCGGTGTAGATATTTACATGTTCATACAGATAGCGGTGTAGATATTTCCATGTTCATACAGATAGCGGTGTAGATATTTCCATGTTCATACCAATAGCGGTGTAGGCATTTCCATGTTCATACATTTAGCGGTGTAGATATTTCCATGTTCATACAGATGGCGGTGAAGATATTTCCATGTTCATACAGATGGCTGTGTAGATATTTCCATGTTTGTACGGATGGCATTGTAGATATTTCCATGTTCATACAGGTGGCGGTGTAGATATTTCCATGTTTATACAGATAGCAGTGTAGTTATTTCCATGTTAATAGAGATAGCTGTGTGGATATTTCCATTGATATACAGATAGCTGTGTAGATATGTGCATGTTCATACAAATAGCGGTGTAGATATTTCCATGTTTGTACAGATAGCGGTGTAGATATTTCCATGTTCATACAGATAGCGGTGTAGATATTTCCATGTTCATACAGATAACGGTGTAGATATTTCCATGTTCATGCAGACAGCGGTGTAGATATTTCCATGATCATACAGTTAGCGGTGTAGATACTTCCATGTTCATACAGATGGCGGTGTAGATATTTACATGTTCATACAGATGGCGGTATAGATATTTCCATGTTCGTACAGATGGCGGTGTAGATATTTCCATGTTCATAGAGATGGCGGTGCAGATATTTCCATGTTTATGCAGATAGCGGTATAGATATTTCCATGTTTATACAGATGGTGGTGTAGATATTTCCATGTTTATAGAGATGGAGGTCTAGATATTTCCATGTTTACAGAGATAGTGGTGTAGTTATTTCCAAGTTTATAGAGACAGCGTTGTAAATATTTCCATGTTTATACAGATAGCTGTGAAGATATTTCCTTGTTTATACAGATAGCGGTGTAGAAATTTCCTTGTTTATACAGATAGCGGTGCGGATATTTCCATGTGTATACAGATAGTTGGGCAGATATTTCCATGTTTATACAGATAGCGGTGTAGATATTTCCATGTTCATACAGATAGCGGTGTAGATATTTCCATGTTCATACAGATAGCGGTGTAGATATTTCCATGTTCATACAGGTAGCGGTGTAGATATTTCCATGTTCATACAGTTAGCGGTGTAGATATTTCCATGTTCATACAGATGGCGGTGTAGATATTTACATGTTCATACAGATGGCGGTGTAGATATTTCCATGTTCATACAGATAGCGGTGTAGAGATGTCCATGTTCATACATATTGCGGTGTAGATATTTCCATGTTCATACAGATAGCGGTGTAGATATTTCCATGTTCATACCGATAGCGGTGTAGACATTTCCATGTTCATACAGTTAGCGGTGTTGATATTTCCATATTCATACAGATAGCGGTGTAGATGTTTCCATGTTCATGCAGATAGCGGTGTAGGTATTTCCATGTTCATACAGATAGCGGTGTAGATATTTCCATGTTCATACAGATAGCGGTGTAGATATTTCCATGTTCATACAGATAGCGGTGTAGATAATTCCATGTTCATACAGTTAGCGGTGTGGATATTTCCATGTTCATACAGATTGCGGTGTAGATATTTAAATGTTCATACAGATGGCGGTGTAGATATTTCCATGTTCATACAGATAGCGGTGTAGATATTTCCATGTTCCTACAGATAACGGTGTAGATATTTCCATGTTCATACAGATAGCGGTGTAGATATTTCCATGTTCATGCAGATGGCGGTGTAGATATTTACATGTTCATACAGATGGCGTTACAGATATTTAAATGTTCGTACAGATGGTGGTGTAGATATTTCCATGTTCCTAGAGATGGCGGTGTAGATATTTCCATGTTTATGCAGATAGCGGTATAGATATTTCCATGTTTATACAGATGGTGGTGTAGATATTTCCATGTTTATAGAGATGGAGGTCTAGATATTTCCATGTTTACAGAGATAGTGGTGTAGTTATTTCCAAGTTTATAGACACAGCGTTGTAAATATTTCCATGTTTATACAGATAGCTGTGAAGATATTTCCTTGTTTATACAGATAGCGGTGTAGATATTTCCATGTTTATACAGATAGCAGTGTAGATATTTCCATGTTTATAGAGATAGTGGTGTAGATAATTTCAATTTTATACAGAGAGCAGTGTAGATATTTCCAAGTTCATACAGATAGCGGTGTAGTTATTTCCACGTTTATAGAGATGGCGGTGTAGATATTTCCATGTTCATACAGATGGCGGTGTAGATATTTCCATGTTTATAGGGATGGCGGTGTAGATATTTTCATATTTACACAGATGGCCGGGTAGATACTTCCATGTTTACACAGATAGCGGTGTAGACATTTCCATGTTTACACAGATAGCGGTGTGGATATTTCCATGTTTATGCAGATAGCGGTGTAGATATTTCCATGTTTATACAGATAGCGGTGCGGATATTTCCATGTTTATACAGATAGTTGGGCAGATATTTCCATGTTTATACAGATAGCGGTGTAGATATTTCCATCTTAATACAGATGGCGGTGTAGATATGTCCATGTTTGTACAGATGGCGGTGTAGATATTTCCATGTTCATACAGATGGCGGTGTAGATATTTCGAAGTTTATAGAGATAGCGCTGTAGTTATTTCCATATTTACAGAGAAATCTGTGTAGATATTTCCATGTATATTCAGATAGCTGTGTAGATATTTCCATGTTCATGCAGATAGCGGTGTAGATATTTCCATGTTCATCCAGATGCCGGTGTACATATATCCATGTTCATACAGATGGCGGTGTAGATATTTCCATGTTCATAGAGATGGCGGTGTAGATATTTCCATGTTTATACAGATAGCAGTGTAGTTATTTCCATGTTAATAGAGATAGCTGTGTGGATATTTCCCTTGATATACAGATAGCTGTGTAGATATGTGCATGTTCATACAAATCGCGGTGTAGGTATTTCCATCTTCGTACAGATAGCGGTGTAGATATTTCCGTGTTCATACAGATAGCGGTGTAGATATTTCCATGTTGATACAGATAACGGTGTAGATATTTCCTTGTTCATACAGACAGCGGTGTAGATATTTCCATGTTCATACAGTTAGCGGTGTAGATACTTCCATGTTCATACAGATGGCGGTGTAGATATTTACATGTTCATACAGATGGCGGTATAGATATTTCCATGTTCGTACAGATCGCGGTGTAGATATTTCCATGTTCATAGAGATGGCGGTGCAGATATTTCCATGTTTATGCAGATAGCGGTATAGATATTTCCATGTTTATACAGATGGTGGTGTAGATATTTCCATGTTTATAGAGATGGAGGTCTAGATATTTCCATGTTTACAGAGATAGTGGTGTAGTTATTTCCAAGTTTATAGTGACAGCGTTGTAAATATTTCCATGTTTATACAGATAGCTGTGAAGATATTTCCTTGTTTATACAGATAGCCGTGTAGATATTTCCATGTTTATACAGATAGCAGTGTAGATATTTCCATGTTTATAGAGATTGTGGTGTAGATAATTTCAATTTTATACAGAGAGCAGTGTAGATATTTCCAAGTTCATACAGATAGCGGTGTAGATATTTCCACGTTTATAGAGATGGCGGTGTAGATATTTCCAAGTTCATACAGATGGCGTTGTAGATATTTCCATGTTTATAGGGATGGCGGTGTAGATATTTACATGTTTACACAGATGGCGGTGTAGATATTTCCATGTTTAAACAGATAGCGGTGTAGACATTTCCATGTTTACACAGAGAGCAGTGTGGATATTTCCATGTTTATGCAGATAGCGGTGTAGATATTTCCATGTTTATACAGATAGCGGTGCGGATATTTCCATGTGTATACAGATAGTTGGGCAGATATTTCCATGTTTATACAGATAGCGGTGTAGATATTTCCATGTTCATACAGATAGCGGTGTAGATATTTCCATGTTCATACAGATAGCGGTGTAGATATTTCCATGTTCATACATGTAGCGGTGTAGATATTTCCATGTTCATACAGTTAGCGGTGTAGATATTTCCATGTTCATACAGATGGCGGTGTAGATATTTACATGTTCATACAGATGGCGGTGTAGATATTTCCATGTTCATACAGATGGCGGTGTAGAGATTTCCATGTTCATACAGATAGCGGTGTAGATATTTCCATGTTCATACAGATAGCGGTGTAGATATTTCCATGTTCATACCGATAGCGGTGTAGACATTTCCATGTTCATACAGTTAGCGGTGTTGATATTTCCATGTTCATACAGATAGCGGTGTAGATATTTCCATGTTCATGCAGATAGCGGTGTAGATATTTCCATGTTCATACAGATAGCGGTGTAGATATTTCCATGTTCATACAGATAGCGGTGTAGATAATTCCATGTTCATACAGTTAGCGGTGTAGATATTTCCATGTTCATACAGATTGCGGTGTAGATATTTCCATGTTCATACAGATGGCGGTGTAGATATTTCTATGTTCATACAGTTAGCGGTGTAGATACTTCCATGTTCATACAGATGGCGGTGTAGATATTTACATGTTCATACAGATGGCGGTATAGATATTTCCATGTTCGTACAGATGGCGGTGTAGATATTTCCATGTTCATAGAGATGGCGGTGCAGATATTTCCATGTTTATGCAGATTGCGGTATAGATATTTCCATGTTTATACAGATGGCGGTGTAGATATTTCGAAGTTTATAGAGATAGCGCTGTAGTTATTTCCATATTTACAGAGAAATCTGTGTAGATATTTCCATGTACATTCAGATAGCTGTGTAGATATTTCCATGTTCATACAGATAGCGGTGTAGATATTTCCATGTTCATACAGATAGCGGTGTAGATATTTCCATGTTCATCCAGATGCCGGTGTACATATATCCATGTTCATACAGATGGCGGAGTAGATATTTCCATGTTCATAGAGATGGCGGTGTAGATACTTCCATGTTTATACAGATAGCAGTGTAGTTATTTCCATGTTTATAGAGATACCAGTGTGGATATTTCCATTGATATACAGATAGCTGTATAGATATTTCCAAGTTCATACAGATAGCGGTGTAGATATTTCCATGTTCATACAGATAGCGGTGTAGATATTTCCATGTTCATACAGATGGCGGTGTAGATATTTACATGTTCATACAGATGGCGGTGTAGATATTTACATGTTCATACAGATGGCGGTGTAGAGATTTCCATGTTCATACAGATAGCGGTGTAGATATTTCCATGTTCATACAGATAGCGGTGTAGAGATTTCCATGTTCATACAGATAGCGGTGTAGATATTTCCATGTTCATACAGATAGCGGTGTAGATATTTCCATGTTCATACCAATAGCGGTGTAGACATTTCCATGTTCATACAGTTAGCGGTGTAGATATTTCCATGTTCATACAGATGGCGGTGTAGATATTTACATGTTCATACAGATGGTGGTGTAGATATTTCCATGTTCGTACGGATGGCAGTGTAGATATTTCCATGTTCATACAGGTGGCGGTGTAGATATTTCCATGTTTATACAGATAGCAGTGTAGTTATATCCATGTTTATAGAGATAGCAGTGTATAAGTTTCCATTGTTATACAGATAGCTGTGTAGATATTTGCATGTTCACACAGATAGCGGTGTAGATATTTCCATGTTCGTACAGATAGCGGTGTAGATATTTCCCTGTTCATACAGATAGCGGTGTAGATATTTCCATGTTCATACAGATAAGGGTGTAGATATTTCCATGTTCATACACATAGCGGTGTAGATATTTCCATGTTCATACAGTTAGCGGTGTAGATATTGCCATGTTCATACAGATGGCGGTGTAGATATTTCCATGTTCATACAGATAACGGTGTAGATATTTCCATGTTCATACACATAGCGGTGTAGATATTTCCATGTTCATACAGTTAGCGGTGTAGATATTTCCATGTTCATACTGGTGGCGGTGTAGATATTTCCATGTTTATACAGATAGCTGTGTAGTTATTTCCATGTTAATAGAGATAGCTGTGTAGATATTTCCATTGATATACAGATAGCGGTGTAGATATTTGCATGTTCATACAGATAGTGGTGTAGATAATTTCATTTTCATACAGATAGCAGTGTAGATATTTCCATGTTCGTACAGATAGCGGTGTAGATATTTCCATGTTTATACAGATAGCGGTGCGGATATTTCCATGTTTATACAGATAGTTGGGCAGCTATTTCCATGTTTATACAGATAGAGGTGTAGATATTTCCATCTTAATACAGATGGCGGTGTAGATATGTCCATGTTTGTACAGATGGCGGTGTAGATATTTCCATGTTCATACAGATGGCGGTGTAGATATTTCGAAGTTTATAGAGATAGCGCTGTAGTTATTTCCATATTTATAGAGAAATCTGTGTAGATATTTGCACGTATATTCAGATAGCTGTGAAGATATTTCCATGTTCATGCAGATAGCGGTGTAGATATTTCCATGTTCATCCAGATGCCGGTGTACATATATCCATGTTAATACAGATGGCGGTGAAGATATTTCCATGTTCCTACAGATGGCGGTGTAGGTATTTCCATGTTCATACAAATGGCGGTGTAGATATTTCCATGTTCATAGAGATGGCGGTGTAGTTATTTCCAGGTTCATACAAATGGCGGTGTAGATATTTCCATGTTCATAGAGATGGCGGTGTAGATATTTCCATGTTTATACAGATAGCAGTGTAGTTATTTCCATGTTTATAGAGATACCAGTGTGGATATTTCCATTGATATACAGATAGCTGTGTAGATATTTGCATGTTCATACAGATAGCGGTGTAGATAATTCCATGTTCATACAGATAGCGGTGTAGATATTTCCATGTTCATACATATAGCGGTGTAGATATTTCCATGTTCATACAGTTAGAGGTGTAGATATTTCCATGTTCATACAGATGGCGGTGTAGATATTTCCATGTTTATACAGATGGCCGTGTAGATATTTCCATGTTTGTATGGATGGCAGTGTAGATATTTCGATGTTCATACAGGTGGCGGTGTAGATATTTCCATGTTTATACAGATAGCACTGTAGTTATTTCCGTGTTAATAGTGATAGCTGTGTAGATATTTCCATTGATATACAGATAGCTGTGTAGATATTTACATGTTCATACAGATAGCGGTGTAGATATTTCCATGTTCGTACAGATAGCGCTGTAGATATTTCCATGTTTATACAGATAGCGGTGCGGATATTTCCATGTTTATACAGATAGCGGTGTAGATATTTCCATCTTAATACAGATGGCGGTGTAGATATGTCCATGTTTGTACAGATGGCGGTGTAGATATTTCCATGTTCATACAGATGGCGGTGTAGATATTTCGAAGTTTATAGAGATAGTGCTGTAGTTATTTCCATATTTATAGAGAAATCTGTGTAGATATTTCCACGTATATTCAGATTGCTGTGTAGATATTTCCATGTTCATGCAGATAGCGGTGTAGATATTTCCATGTTCATACAGATTGCGGTGTAGATATTTCCATGTTCATACAGATAACGGTGTAGATATTTCCATGTTCATACAGATAGCGGTGTAGATATTTCCATGTTCATAAAGATGGCGGTGTAGATATTTACATGTTCATACAGATGGCGGTATAGATATTTCCATGTTCGTACAGATGGCGGTGTAGATATTTCCATGTTCATAGAGATGGCGGTGTAGATATTTCCATGTTTATGCAGATAGTGGTATAGATATTTCCATGTTTATACAGATGGTGGTGTAGATATTTCCATGTTTATAGAGATGGAGGTCTAGATATTTCCATGCTTACAGAGATAGTGGTGTAGTTATTTCCAAGTTTATAGAGACAGCGTTGTAAATATTTCCATGTTTATACAGATAGATGTGAAGATATTTCCTTGTTTATACAGATAGCGGTGTAGATATTTCCATGTTTATACAGATAGCAGTGTAGATATTTCCATGTTTATAGAGATAGTGGTGTAGATAATTTCAATTTTATACAGAGAGCAGTGTAGATATTTCCAAGTTCATACAGATAGCGGTGTAGATATTTCCACGTTTATAGAGATGGCAGTGTAGATATTTCCATGTTCATACAGATGGCGGTGTAGATATTTCCATGTTTATAGGGATGGCGGTGTAGATATTTTCATGTTTACACAGATGGCGGTGTAGATATTTCCATGTTTAAACAGATAGCGGTGTAGACAATTCCATGTTTACACAGATAGCGGTGTGGATATTTCCATGTTTATGCAGATAGCAGTGTAGATATTTCCATGTTTATACAGATAGCGGTGCGGATATTTCCATGTTTATAAAGATAGTTGGGCAGATATTTCCATGTTTATACAAATAGCGGTGTAGATATTTCCATCTTAATACAGATGGCGGTGTAGATATGTCCACGTTTGTACAGATGGCGGTGTAGATATTTCCATGTTCATACAGATGGCGGTGTAGATATTTTGAAGTTTATAGAGATAGCGCTGTAGTTATTTCCATATTTATAGAGAAATCTGTGTAGATATTTCCATGTATATTCAGATAGCTGTGTAGATATTTCCATGTTCATGCAGATAGCAGTGTAGATATTTCCATGTTCATCCAGATGCCGGTGTACATATATCCATGCACATACAGATGGCGGTGAAGATATTTCCATGTTCATACAGATGGTGGTGTAGATATTTCCAGGTTCATACAAATGGCGGTGTAGATATTTCCATGTTCATAGAAATGGCGGTGTAGATAATTCCATGTTCATACAAATGGCGGTGTAGATATTTCCATGTTCATAGAGATGGCGGTGTAGATATTTCCATATTTATACAGATAGCAGTGTAGTTGTTTCCATGTTTATAGGGATAGCAGTGTAGATATTTTCATTGATATACAGATAGCTGTGTAGATATTTGCATGTTCATACAGATAGCGGTGTAGAAATTTCCATGTTCATACACATAGCGGTGTAGATATTTGCATGTTCATACAGATAGCGGTGTAGATATTTCCATGTTCATACAGATAGCGGTGTAGATATTTCCATTTTCATACAGATGGCGGTGTAGATATTTCCATGTTCATACAGTTAGCGGAGTAGATATTTCCATGTTCGTACAGATGGCGGTGTAGATATTTACATGTTCATACAGAAGACGGTGTAGATATTTCCATGTTTATACAGATAGCAGTGTAGATATTTCCATGTTTATAGACATAGTGGTGTAGATAATTTCAATTTTATACAGACAGCAGTGTAGATATTTCCAAGTTCATACAGATAGCGGTGTAGATATTTCCACGTTTATAGAGATGGCGGTGTAGATATTTCCATGTTCATACAAATGGCGGTGTAGATATTTCCATGTTTATAGGGATGGCGGTGTGGATATTTTCATGTTTACACAGATGGCGGTGTAGTTATTTCCATGTTTAAACAGATAGCGGTGTAGACATTTCCATGTTTACACAGATAGCGGTGTGGATATTTCCATGTTTATGCAGATAGCGGTGTAGATATTTCCATGTTTATACAGATAGCGGTGCGGATATTTCCATGTGTATACAGATAGTTGGGCAGATATTTCCATATTTATACAGATAGCGGTGTAGATATTTCCATCTTAATACAGATGGCGGTGTAGATATTTCCATGTTTGTACGGATGGCAGTGTAGATATTTCCATGTTCATACAGGTGGCGGTGTAGATATTTCCATGTTTATACAGTTAGCAGTGTAGTTATTTCCATGTTACTAGAGATAGCTGTGTGGATATTTCCATTGATATACAGATAGCTGTGTAGATATTTGCATGTTCATACAGATGGCGGTGTAGATATTTCCATTATCATGCAGATAGCGGTGTAGATATTTCCATGTTCAAACTGATAGCGGTGTAGATATTTCCATGTTCATACAGATAGCGGTGTAGATATTTGCATGTTTATACAGATAGCGGTGAAGATGTATGCATGTTTTCACAGATAGCGGTGTAGATATTTCCATGTTCATAGTGATAGCGGTGTAGATATTTCCATGTTCATACAGATAGCGGTGTAGATATTTCCATGTTCATACAGATGGCGGTGTAGATATTTCCATGTTCATACAGATGGCGGTGTAGATATTTACATGTTCATACAAATGGCGGTATAGATATTTCCATATTTATACAGATGGTTTTGTGGATATTTCCATGTATATAGAGATGGCGGTCTAGATATTTCCATGTTTACAGAGATAGTGGTGTAGTTATTTCCAAGTTTATAGAGACAGCGTTGTAGATATTTCCATGTTTATACAGATAGCGGTGAAGATATTTCCATGTTTATACAGATAGAGGTGTAGATATTTCCATGTTTATACAGATAGCAGTGTAGATATTTCCATGTTTATAGAGATAGTGGTGTAGATAATTTCAATTTTATACAGAGAGCAGTGTAGATATTTCCAAGTTCATACAGATAGCGGTGTAGATATTTCCACGTTTATAGAGATGGCAGAGTAGATATTTCCATGTTCATACAGATGGCGGTGTAGATATTTCCATGTTTATAGGGATGGCGGTGTAGATATTTTCATGTTTACACAGATGGCGGTGTAGATATTTCCATGTTTAAACAGATAGCGGTGTAGACATTTCCATGTTTACACAGATAGCGGTGCGGATATTTCCATGTTTATACAGATAGTTGGGCAGATATTTCCATGTTTATACAGAAAGCGGTGTAGATATTTCCATCTTAATACAGATGGCGGTGTAGATATGTCCATGTTTGTACAGATGGCGGTGTAGATATTTCCATGTTCATACAGATGGCGGTGTAGATATTTCGAAGTTTATAGAGATAGCGCTGTAGTTATTTCCATATTTATAGAGTAATCTGTGTAGATATTTCCATGTATATTCAGATAGCTGTGTAGATATTTCCATGTTCATGCAGATAGCGGTGTAGATATTTCCATGTTCATCCAGATGCCGGTGTACATATATCCATGTACATACAGATGGCGGTGAAGATATTTCCATGTTCATACAAATGGCGGTGTAGATATTTCCATGTTCATAGAGATGGCGGTGTAGATATTTCCATATTTATACAGATAGCAGTGTAGTTGTTTCCATGTTTATAGGGATAGCAGTGTAGATATTTTCATTGATATACAGATAGCTGTGTAGATATTTGCATGTTCATACAGATAGCGGTGTAGATATTTCCATGTTCATACACATAGCGGTGTATATATTTGCATGTTCATACAGATAGCGGTGTAGATATTTCCATGTTCATACAGATAGCGGTGTAGATATTTCCATGTTCATACAGTTAGCGGTGTAGATATTTCCATGTTCGTACAGATGGCGGTGTAGATATTTACATGTTCATACAGAAGACGGTGTAGATATTTCCATGTTTATAGGGATGGCGGTGTAGATATTTTCATGTTTACACAGAAGGCGGTGTAGATATTTCCATGTTTACACGGATAGCGGTGTAGACATTTCCATGTTTACACAGATAGTGGTGTGGATATTTCCAGGTTTATGCAGATAGCAGTGTAGATATTTCCATGTTTAAACAGATAGTGGTGCGGATATTTCCACGTTTATTCAGATAGCGGTGCGGATATTTCCATGTTTATACAGTTAGTTGGGCAGATATTTCCATGTTTATACAGATAGCGGTGTAGATATATCCATCTTAATACAGATGGCGTTGTAGATATGTCCATGTTCGTACAGATGGCGGTGTAGATATTTCCATGTTCATACAGATGGCGGTGTAGATATTTTGAAGTTTATAGAGATAGCGCTGTAGTTATTTCCATATTTATAGAGAAATCGGTGTGGATATTTCCATCTATATTCAGATAGCTGTGTAGATATTTCCATGTTCATGCAGATAGCAGTGTAGATATTTCCATGTTCATCCAGATGCCGGTGTACATATATCCATTTTCATACAGATGGCGGTGAAGATATTTCCATGTTCATACAGATGGCGGTGTAGGTATTTCCATGTTCATACAAATGGCGGGGTAGATATTTCCATGTTCATAGAGATGGCGGTGTAGATATTTCCAGGTTCATACAAATGGCGGTGTAGATATTTCCATGTTCATAGAGATGGCGGTGTAGATATTTCCATGTTTATACAGATAGCAGTGTAGTTATTTCCATGTTTATAGAGATAGCAGTGTGGATATTTCCATTGATATACAGATAGCTGTGTAGATATTTGCATGTTCATGCAGATAGCGGTGTAGATATTTACATGTTCATACAGATGGCGGTGTAGATATTTCCATGTTCTACAGATAGCGGTGTTGAGATTTCCATCTTCATACAGATAGCGGTGTAGATATTTCCATGTTCATACAGATAGCGGTGTAGATATTTCCATGTTCATAACAATAGCGGTGTAGACATTTCCATGTTCATACAGTTAGCGGTGTAGTTATTTCCATGTTCATACAGATAGCGGTGTAGATATTTCCATGTTCATACAGATAGCGGTGTAGATATTTCCATGTTCGTACAGATAGCGGTGTAGATATTTCCATGTGTATACAGATAGTTGGGCAGATATTTCCATGTTTATACAGATAGCGGTGTAGATATTTCCATCTTAATACAGATGGCCGTGTAGATATGTCCATGTTGGTACAGATGGCGGTGTATATATTTCCATGTTCACAGATGGCGGTGTAGATATTTCGAAGTTTATACAGATAGCGCTGTAGTTATTTCCATATTTATAGAGAAATCTGTGTAGATATTTCCATGTATATTCAGATAGCTGTGTAGATATTTCCAAGTATATTGAGATAGCAGTGTAGATATTTCCATGTTAATCCAGATGCCGGTGTACATATATCCATGTTCATACAGATGGCGGTGAAGATATTTCCATGTTCATACAGATGGCGGTGTAGATATTTCCATGTTCATACAAATGGCGGTGTAGATATTTCCATGTTCATAGAGATGGCGGTGTAGATAATTCCATGTTCATACAAATGGCGGTGTAGATATTTCCATGTTCATAGAGATGGCGGTGTAGATATTTCCATATTTATACAGATAGCAGTGTAGTTATTTCCATGTTTATAGGGATAGCAGTGTAGATATATTCATTGATATACAGATAGCTGTGTAGATATTTCCATGTTCATACAGACAGCGGTGTGGATATTTGCATGTTCATACAGATAGCGGTGTAGATATTTCCATGTTCATACAGATAGCGGTGTAGATATTTCCATGTTCATACAGATGGCGGTGGAGATATTTACATGTTCATACAGAAGACGGTGTAGATATTTCCATGTTTATAGGGATGGCGGTGTAGATATTTTCATGTTTACACAGAAGGCGGTGTAGATATTTCCATGTTTACACGGATAGCGGTGTAGACATTTCCATGTTTACGCAGATAGCGTTGTGGATATTTCCAGGTTTATGCAGATAGCAGTGTAGATATTTCCATGTTTATACAGTTAGTGGTGCGGATATTTCCATGTTTATTCAGATAGCGGTGCGGATATTCCCATGTTTATACAGATAGTTGGGCAGATATTTCCATGTTTATACAGATAGCGGTGTAGATATTTCCAACTTAATACAGATGGCGGTGTAGATATGTCCATGTTCGTACAGATGGCGGTGTAGATATTTCCATGTTCATACAGATGGCGGTGTAGATATTTCGAAGTTTATAGAGATAACGCTGTAGTTATTTCCATATTTATAGAGAAATCGGTGTAGATATTTCCATGTATATTCAGATAGCTGTGTAGATATTTCCATGTTCATGCAGATAGCGGTGTAGAAATTTCCATGTTCATCCAGATGCCGGTGTACATATATCCATGTTCATACAGATGGCGGTGAAGATATTTCCATGTTCATACAGATGGCGGTGTAGGTATTTCCATGTTCATACAAATGGCGGTGTAGATATTTCCATGTTCATTGAGATGGTGGTGTAGATATTTCCATGTTCATACAAATGGCGGTGTAGATATTTCCATGTTCGTAGAGATGGCGGTTTAGATATTTCCATATTTATAGAGATAGCAGTGTAGTTATTTCCATGTTTATAGAGATAGCAGTGTTGATATTTCCATTGATATACAGATAGCTGTGTAGATATTTGCATGTTCATAGAGATAGCGGTGTAGATATTTCCATGTTCATACAGATAGCGGTGTAGATATTTCCATGTTCATACAGATACCAGTGTACATATTTCCATGTTCATACAGATAGCGGTGTAGATATTTCCATGTTCATACAGATAGCGGTGTAGATAATTCCATGTTCATACAGATAGCGGTGTAGATATTTCCATGTTCATACAGACGGCGGTGTAGATATTTCCATGTTCATACAGATGGCGGTGTAGGTATTTACATGTTCATACAGATGGCGGTGAAGATATTTCCATGTTCATACAGATAGCAGTGTAGATATTTCCATGTTCATACAGATAGCGGTGTAGATACTTCCATGTTCATACAGATAGCGGTGTAGATATTTTCATGTTCATACCAATAGCGGTGTAGACATTTCCATGTTCATACATTTAGCGGTGTAGATATTTCCATGTTCATACAGATGGTGGTGAAGATATTTCCATGTTCATACAGAGGGCGGTGTTGATATTTCCATGTTTGTACGGATGGCAGTGTAGATATTTCCATGTTCATACAGGTGGCGGTGTAGATATTTCCATGTTTATACAGATAGCAGTGTAGTTATTTCCATGTTAATAGAGATAGCTGTGTGGATATTTCCATTGATATACAGATAGCTGTGTAGATATTTGCATGTTCATACAGATAGCGGTGTAGATATTTCCATGTTCGTACAGATAGCGGTGTAGATATTTCCATGTTCATACAGATAGCGGTGTAGATATTTCCATGATCATACAGATAACGGTTTAGATATTTCCGTGTTCATACAGACAGCGGTGTAGATATTTCCATGTTCATACAGATGGCGGTGTAGATATTTACATGTTCATACAGATGGCGGTATAGATATTTCCATATTTATACAGATGGTGGTGTGGATATTTCCATGTATTTAGAGATGGCGGTCTAGATATTTACATGTTTACAGAGATAGTGGTGTAGTTATTTCCAAGTTTATAGATACAGCGTTGTAGATATTTCCATGTTTATACAGATAGCGGTGAAGATATTTCCATGTTTATACAGATAGAGGTGTAGATATTTCCATGTTTATACAGATAGCAGTGTAGATATATCCATGTTTATAGAGATAGTGGTGTAGATAATTTCAATTTTATACAGAGAGCAGTGTAGATATTTCCAAGTTCATACAGATAGTGGTGTAGATATTTCCAGGTTCATACAAATGGCGGTGTAGATATTTCCATGTTCGTCCAGATAGCGGTGTAGATATTTCCATGTTCATACAGATTGCGGTGTAGATATTTCCATGTTCATACAGATAACGGTGTAGATATTTCCATGTTCATACAGATAGCGGTGTAGATATTTCCATGTTCAAAAAGATGGCGGTGTAGATATTTCCATGTTCATAGAGATGGCGGTGTAGATATTTCCATGTTTATGCAGATAGTGGTATAGATATTTCCATGTTTATACAGATGGTGGTGTAGATATTTCCATGTTTATAGAGATGGAGGTCTAGATATTTCCATGTTTACAGAGATAGTGGTGTAGTTATTTCCAAGTTTATAGAGACAGCGTTGTAAATATTTCCATGTTTATACAGATAGCTGTGAAGATATTTCCATGTTTATAGAGATAGTGGTGTAGATAATTTCAATTTTATACAGAGAGCAGTGTAGATATTTCCAAGTTCATACAGATAGCGGTGTAGATATTTCCACGTTTATAGAGATGGCAGTGTAGATATTTCCATGTTCATACAGATGGCGGTGTAGATATTTCCATGTTTATAGGGATGGCGGTGTAGATGTTTTCATGTTTACACAGATGGCGGTGTAGATATTTCCATGTTTAAACAGATAGCGGTGTAGACATTTCCATGTTTACACAGATAGCGGTGTGGATATTTCCATGTTTATGCAGATAGCAGTGTAGATATTTCCATGTTTATACAGATAGCGGTGCGGATATTTCCATGTTTATACAGATAGTTGGGCAGATATTTCCATGTTTATACAGATAGCGGTGTAGATATTTCCATCTTAATACAGATGGCGGTGTAGATATGTCCATGTTTGTACAGATGGCGGTGTAGATATTTCCATGTTCATACAGATGGCGGTGTAGATATTCCGAAGTTTATAGAGATAGCGCTGTAGTTATTTCCATATTTATAGAGAAATCTGTGTAGATATTTCCATGTATATTCAGATAGCTGTGTAGATATTTCCATGTTCATGCAGATAGCGGTGTAGATATTTCCATGTTCATCCAGATGCCGGTGTACATATATCCATGTTCATACAGATGGCGGTGAAGATATTTCCATGTTCATACAGATGGTGGTGTAGATATTTCCATGTTCATACAAATGGCGATGTAGATATTTCCATGTTCATAGAAATGGCGGTGTAGATAATTCCATGTTCATACAAATGGCGGTGTAGATATTTCCATGTTCATAGAGATGGCGGTGTAGATATTTCCATATTTATAGAGATAGCAGTGTAGTTGTTTCCATGTTTATAGGGATAGCAGTGTAGATATTTTCATTGATATACAGATAGCTGTGTAGATATTTGCATGTTCATACAGATAGCGGTGTAGATATTTCCATGTTCATACACATAGCGGTGTAGATATTTGCATGTTCATACAGATAGCGGTGTAGATATTTACATGTTCATACAGATAGCGGTGTAGATATTTCCATGTTCATACAGATGGCGGTGTAGATATTTCCATGTTCATACAGTTAGCGGTGTAGATAGTTCCATGTTCGTACAGATGGCGGTGTAGATATTTACATGTTCATTCAGAAGACGGTGTAGATATTTCCATGTTTATAGGGATGGTGGTGTAGATATTTTCATGTTTACACAGAAGGCGGTGTAGATATTTCCATGTTTACACGGATAGCGGTGTAGACATTTCCATGTTTACACAGATAGCGGTGTGGATATTTCCAGGTTTATGCAGATAGCAGTGTAGATATTTCCATGTTTATACAGATAGTGGTGCGGATATTTCCATGTTTATTCAGATAGCGGTGCGGATATTTCCATGTTTATACAGATAGTTGGGCGGATACTTCCATGTTTATACAGATAGCGGTGTAGATATATCCATCTTAATACAGATGGCGGTGTAGATATTTCCATGTTCATACAGATGGCGGTGTAGATATTTCGAAGTTTATAGAGATAGCGCTGTAGTTATTTCCATATTTATAGAGAAATCGGTGTAGATATTTCCATGTATATTCAGATAGCTGTGTAGATATTTCCATGTTCATGCAGATAGCGGTGTAGATATTTCCATGTTCATCCAGATGCCGGTGTATATATATCCATGTTCATACAGATGGCGGTGAAGATATTTCCATGTTCATACAGATGGCGGTGTAGGTATTTCCATGTTTATACAGATAATGGTGTAGATATTTCCATGTATATAGAGATGGCGGCCAAGATATTTCCATGTTTACAGAGATAGTGGTGTAGTTATTTCCAAGTTTATAGAGACAGCGTTGTAGATATTTCCATGTTTATACAGATAGCGGTGAAGATATTTCCATGTTTATACAGATAGCGGTGTAGATATTTCCATGTTTATACAGATAGCAGTGTAGATATTTCCATGTTTATAGAGATAGTGGTGTAGATAATTTCAATTTTATACAGAGAGCAGTGTAGATATTTCCAAGTTCATACAGATAGTGGTGTCGATATTTCCAGGTTCATACAAATGGCGGTGTAGATATTTCCATGTTCGTCCAGATAGCGGTGTAGATATTTCCATGTTCATACAGATAGCGGTGTAGATATTTCCATGTTCATACAGATAACGGTGCAGATATTTCCATGTTCATACAGATGGCGGTGTAGATATTTCCATGTTCATACAGATGGCGGTGAAGATATTTACATGTTCATACAGATGGCGTTACAGATATTTAAATGTTCGTACAGATGGTGGTGTAGATATTTCCATGTTCTTAGAGATGGCGGTGTAGATATTTCCATGTTTATGCCGATAGCGGTATAGATATTTCCATGTTTATACAGATGGTGGTGTAGATATTTCCATGTTTATAGAGATGGAGGTCTAGATATTTCCATGTTTACAGAGATAGTGGTGTAGTTATTTCCAAGTTTATAGACACAGCGTTGTAAATATTTCCATGTTTATACAGATAGCTGTGAAGATATTTCCTTGTTTATACAGATAGCGGTGTAGATATTTCCATGTTTATACAGATAGCAGTGTAGATATTTCCATGTTTAAAGAGATAGTGGTGTAGATAATTTCAATTTTATACAGAGAGCACTGTAGATATTTCCAAGTTCATACAGATAGCGGTGTAGATATTTCCACGTTTATAGAGATGGCGGTGTAGATATTTCCATGTTCATACAGATGGCGGTGTAGATATTTCCATGTTTATAGGGATGGCGGTGTAGATATTTTCATATTTACACAGATGGCGGTGTAGATACTTCCATGTTTACACAGATAGCGGTGTAGACATTTCCATGTTTACACAGATAGCAGTGTGGATATTTCCATGTTTATGCAGATAGCGGTGCGGATATTTCCATGTTTATACAGATAGTTGGGCAGATATTTCCATGTTTATACAGATAGCGGTGTAGATATTTCCATCTTAAGACAGATGGCGGTGTAGATATGTCCATGTTTGTACAGATGGCGGTGTAGATATTTCCATGTTCATACAAATGGCGGTGTAGATATTTCGAAGTTTATAGAGCTAGCGCTGTAGTTATTTCCATATTTACAGAGAAATCTGTGTAGATATTTCCATGTATATTCAGATAGCTGTGTAGATATTTCCATGTTCATGCAGATAGCGGTGTAGATATTTCCATGTTCATCCAGATGCCGGTGTACATATATCCATGTTCATACAGATGGCGGTGTAGATATTTCCATGTTCATAGAGATGGCGGTGTAGATATTTCCATGTTTATACAGATAGCAGTGTAGTTATTTCCATGTTTATAGAGATACCAGTGTGGATATTTCCATTGATATACAGATAGCTGTGTAGATATTTGCATGTTCATACAGATAGCGGTGTAGATATTTCCATGTTCATACAGATAGCGGTGTAGATATTTCCATGTTCATACAGATAGCGGTGTAGATATTTACATGTTCATACAGATAGCGGTGTAGATATTTCCATGTTCATACAGATGGCGGTGTAGATATTTACATGTTCATACAGATGGCGGTGTAGATATTTCCATGTTCATACAGATAGCGGTGTAGAGATTTCCATGTTCATACAGATAGCGGTGTAGATATTTCCATGTTCATAAAGATAGCGGTGTAGATATTTCCATGTTCATACCAATAGCGGTGTAGACATTTCCATGTTCATACAGTTAGTGTTGTAGATATTTCCATGTTCATACAGATGGCGGTGTAGATATTTACATGTTCATACAGATGGCGGTGTAGATATTTCCATGTTCGTACGGATGGCAGTGTAGGTATTTTAATGTTCATACAGGTGGCGGTGTAGATATTTCCATGTTTATACAGATAGCAGTGTAGTTATATCCATGTTTATAGAGATAGCAGTGTATACATTTCCATTGATATACAGATAGCTGTGTAGATATTTGCATGGTCACACAGTTAGCGGTGTAGATATTTCCATGTTCGTACAGATAGCGGTGTAGATATTTCCATGTTCATACAGATAGCGGTGTAGATATTTCCATGTTCATACAGATAACGGTGTAGATATTTCCATGTTCATACACATAGCGGTGTAGATATTTCCATGTTCATACAGTTAGCGGTGTAGATATTTCCATGTTCATACAGATGGCGGTGTAGATATTTACATGTTCCTACAGATGGCGGTATAGATATTTCCATGTTCGTACAGATGGCGGTGTAGATATTTCCATGTTTCTAGAGATGGCGGTGTAGATATTTCCACGTTTATGCAGATAGCGGTATAGATATTTCCATGTTTATACAGATGGTGGTGTAGATATTTCCATGTTTATAGAGATGGCGGTCTAGATATTTCCATGTTTACAGAGATAGTTGTGTAGTTATTTCCAAGTTTATAGAGACAATGTTGTAGATATTTCCATGTTTATACAGATAGCAGTGAAGATATTTCCATGTTTATACAGATAGCGGTGTAGATATTTCCATGTTTATACAGATTGCAGTGTAGATATTTCCATGTTTATAGAGATACTGGTGTAGATAATTTCAATTTTATACAGAGAGCAGTGTAGATATTTCCATCTGCATACAGATAGCGGTGTAGATATTTCCACGTTTATAGAGATGGCGGTGTAGATATTTCCATGTTCATACAGAGGACGGTGTAGATATTTCCATGTTTATAGGGATGGCGGTGTAGATATTTTCATGTTTACACTGATGGCGGTGTAGATATTTCCATGTTTACACAGATAGCGGTGTAGACATTTCCATGTTTACACAGATAGCTTTGTGGATATTTCCATGTTTATGCAGATAGCAGTGTAGATATTTCCATGTTTATACGTATAGCGGTGTTGATATTTCCATGTTTTTTCAGATAGCGGTGCGGATATTTCCATGTTTATTCAGATATTTGGGCAGATATTTCCATGTTTCTACAGAGAGCGGTGTAGATATTTCCATCTTAATACAGATGGCGGTGTAGATATGTCCATGTTTGTACAGATGGCGGTGTAGATATTTCCATGTTCATACTGATGCCGGTGTACATATATCCATGTTCATACAGATGGCGGTGAAGATATTTCCATGTTCATACAGATGGTGGTGTATATATTTCCATGTTCATACAAATGGCGGTGTAGATATTTCCATGTTCATAGAGATGGCGGTGTAGATATTTCCATGTTCATACAAATGGCGGTGTAGATATTTCCATGTTCATAGAGATGGCGGTGTAGATATTTCCATATTTATAGAGATAGCAGTGTAGTTATTTCCATGTTTATAGAGATAGCAGTGTAGATATTTCCATTGATATACAGATAGCTGTGTAGATATTTGCATGTTCATATAGATAGCGGTGTAGATATTTCCATGTTCATACAGATTGCGGTGTAGGTATTTCCATGTTCATACAGTTAACGGTGTAGATATTTCCATGTTCATACAGATAGCGGTGTAGATATTTCCATGTTCATACAGATAGCGGTGTAGATATTTCCATGTTCATACAGTTAGCTGTGTAGATATTTCCATGTTCATACAGTTGGCGGTGTAGATATTTACATGTTCATACAGATTGCGGTGTAGATATTTCCATGTTCGTACAGATAGCGGTGTAGATATTTCCATGTTCATACAGATAGCGGCGTAGATATTTCCATGTTCATACCAATAGCGGTGTAGACATTTCCATGTTCATACATTTAGTGGTGTAGATATTTCCATGTTCATACAGATGGCGGTGAAGATATTTCCATTTTCATACAGATGGCGGTGTAGATATTTCCATGTTTGTATGGATTGCAGTGTAGATATTTCCATGTTCATACAGGTGGCGGTGTAGATATTTCCATGTTTATACAGATAGCAGTGTAGTTATTTCCATGTTAATAGAGATAGCTGTGTAGTTATTTCCATTGATATACAGATAGCTGTGTAGATATTTGCATGTTCATACAGATAGCGGTGTAGATATTTCCATTTTCGTACAGATAGCGGTGTAGATATTTCCATGTTTATACAGATAGCGGTGCGGATATTTCCATGTTTATACAGATAGTTGGGCAGATATTTCCATGTTTATACAGATAGCGGTGTAGATATTTCCATCTTAATACAGATGGCGGTGTAGATATGTCCATGTTTGTACAGATGGCGGTGTAGATATTTCCATGTTCATACAGATGGCGGTGTAGATATTTCAAAGTTTATAGAGATAGCGCTGTAGTTATTTCCATATTTATAGAGAAATCTGTGTAGATATTTCCACGTATATTCAGATAGCTGTGTAGATATTTCCATGTTCATGCAGATAGCGGTGTAGATATTTCCATGTTAATCCAGATGCCGGTGTACATATATCCATGTTCATACAGATGGCGGTGAAGATATTTCCATGTTCCTACAGATGGCGGTGTAGGTATTTCCATGTTCATACAAATGGTGCTGTAGATATTTCCATGTTTATACAGATAGCAGTGTAGTTATTTCCATGTTTATAGAGATACCAGTGTGGATATTTCCATTGATATACAGATAGCTGTGAAGATATTTGCATGTTCATACAGATAGCGGTGTAGATAATTCCATGTTCATACAGATAGCGGTGTAGATATTTCCATGTTCGTACAGATAGCGGTGTAGATATTTCCATGTTCATACAGATAGCGGTGTAGATATTTCCATGTTCATACAGATAACGGTGTAGATATTTCCATGTTCATACACATAGCGGTGTAGATATTTCCATGTTCATACAGTTAGCGGTGTAGATATTTCCATGTTCATACAGATGGCGGTGTAGGTATTTACATGTTCATACAGATGGCGGTATAGATATTTCCATGTTCGTACAGATGGCGGTGTAGATATTTCCATGTTCATAGAGATGGCTGTGTAGATATTTCCATGTTTATGCAGATAGCGGTATAGATATTTCCATGTTTATACAGATGGTGGTGTAGATATTTCCATGTTTATAGAGATGGCGGTCTAGATATTTCCATGTTTACAGAGATAGTGGTGTAGTTATTTCCAAGTTTATAGAGACAATGTTGTAGATATTTCCATGTTTATACAGATAGCGGTGAAGATATTTCCATGTTTATACAGATAGCGGTGTAGATATTTCCATGTTTATACAGATTGCAGTGTAGATATTTCCATGTTTATAGAGATAGTGGTGTAGATAATTTCAATTTTATACAGAGAGCAGTGTAGATATTTCCATCTTCATACAGATAGCGGTGTAGATATTTCCACGTTTATAGAGATGGCGGTGTAGATATTTCCATGTTCATACAGAGGACAGTGTAGATATTTCCATGTTTATAGGGATGGCGGTGTAGATATTTTCATATTTACACAGATGGCGGTGTAGATACTTCCATGTTTACACAGATAGCGGTTTAGACATTTAGATGTTTACACAGATAGCAGTGTGGATATTTCCATGTTTATGCAGATAGCGGTGCGGATATTTCCATGTTTATACAGATAGTTGGGCAGATATTTCCATGTTTATACAGATAGCGGTGTAGATATTTCCATCTTAATACAGATGGCGGTGTAGATATGTCCATGTTTGTACAGATGGCGGTGTAGATATTTCCATGTTCATACAAATGGCGGTGTAGATATTTCGAAGTTTATAGAGCTAGCGCTGTAGTTATTTCCATATTTACAGAGAAATCTGTGTAGATATTTCCATGTATATTCAGATAGCTGTGTAGATATTTCCATGTTCATGCAGATAGCGGTGTAGATATTTCCATGTTCATCCAGATGCCGGTGTACCTATATCCATGTTCATACAGATGGCGGTGTAGATATTTCCATGTTCATAGAGATGGCGGTGTAGATATTTCCATGTTTATACAGATAGCAGTGTAGTTATTTCCATGTTTATAGAGATACCAGTGTGGATATTTCCATTGATATACAGATAGCTGTGTAGATGTTTGCATGTTCATACAGATAGCGGTGTAGATATTTCCATGTTCATACAGATAGCGGTGTAGATATTTCCAAGTTCATACAGATAGCGGTGTAGATATTTCCATGTTCATACAGATAGCGGTGTAGATATTTCCATGTTCATACAGATGGCGGTGTAGATATTTACATGTTCATACAGATGGCGGTGTAGATATTTCCATGTTCATACTTATAGCGGTGTAGAGATTTCCATGTTCATACAGATAGCGGTGTAGATATTTCCATGTTCATACAGATAGCGGTGTAGATATTTCCATGTTCATACCAATAGCGGTGTAGACATTTCCATGTTCATACAGTTAGCGGTGTAGATATTTCCATGTTCATACAGATGGCGGTGTAGATATTTACATGTTCATACAGATGGCGGTGTAGATATTTCCATGTTCGTACGGATGGCAGTGTAGGTATTTTAATGTTCATACAGGTGGCGGTGTAGATATTTCCATGTTAATACAGATAGCAGTGTAGTTATATCCATGTTTATAGAGATAGCAGTGTATACGTTTCCATTGATATACAGATAGCTGTGTAGATATTTGCATGGTCACACAGATAGCGGTGTAGATATTTCCATGTTCGTACAGATAGCGGTGTAGATATTTCCATGTTCATACAGATAGCGGTGTAGATATTTCCATGTTCATACAGATAACGGTGTAGATATTTCCATGTTCATACACATAGCGGTGTAGATATTTCCATGTTCATACAGTTAGCGGTGTAGATATTTCCATGTTCATAGAGATGGCGGTGTAGATATTTCCATGTTTATACAGATAGCAGTGTAGATATTTCCATGTTTCTAGAGATGGCGGTGTAGATATTTCCACGTTTATGCAGATAGCGGTATAGATATTTCCATGTTTATACAGATGGTGGTGTAGATATTTCCATGTATATAGAGATGGCGGTCTAGATATTTCCATGTTTACAGAGATAGTGGTGTAGTTATTTCCAAGTTTATAGAGACAATGTTGTAGATATTTCCATGTTTATACAGATAGCGGTGAAGATATTTCCATGTTTATACAGATAGCGGTGTAGATATTTCCATGTTTATACAGATTGCAGTGTAGATATTTCCATGTTTATAGAGATACTGGTGTAGATAATTTCAATTTTATACAGAGAGCAGTGTAGATATTTCCATCTGCATACAGATAGCGGTGTAGATATTTCCACGTTTATAGAGATGGCGGTGTAGATATTTCCATGTTCATACAGAGGACGGTGTAGATATTTCCATGTTTATAGGGATGGCGGTGTAGATATTTTCATGTTTACACTGATGGCGTTGTAGATATTTCCATGTTTACACAGATAGCGGTGTAGACATTTCCATGTTTACACAGATAGCTGTGTGGATATTTCCATGTTTATGCAGATAGCAGTGTAGATATTTCCATGTTTATACGTATAGCGGTGTTGATATTTCCATGTTTTTTCAGATAGCGGTGCGGATATTTCCATGTTTATTCAGATATTTGGGCAGATATTTCCATGTTTCTACAGAGAGCGGTGTAGATATTTCCATCTTAATACAGATGGCGGTGTAGATATGTCCATGTTTGTACAGATGGCGGTGTAGATATTTCCATGTTCATACTGATGCCGGTGTACATATATCCATGTTCATACAGATGGCGGTGAAGATATTTCCATGTTCATACAGATGGTGGTGTAGATATTTCCATGTTCATACAAATGGCGGTGTAGATATTTCCATGTTCATAGAGATGGCGGTGTAGATATTTCCATGTTCATACAAATGGCGGTGTAGATATTTCCATGTTCATAGAGATGGCGGTGTAGATATTTCCATATTTATAGAGATAGCAGTGTAGTTATTTCCATGTTTATAGAGATAGCAGTGTAGATATTTCCATTGATATACAGATAGCTGTGTAGATATTTGCATGTTCATAGAGATAGCGGTGTAGATATTTCCATGTTCATACAGATTGCGGTGTAGATATTTCCATGTTCATACAGTTAACGGTGTAGATATTTCCATGTTCATACAGATAGCGGTGTAGATATTTCCATGTTCATACAGATAGCGGTGTAGATATTTCCATGTTCATACAGTTAGCTGTGTAGATATTTCCATGTTCATACAGTTGGCGGTGTAGATATTTCCATTTTCATACAGATGGCGGTGTAGATATTTCCATGTTTGTACGGATTGCAGTGTAGATATTTCCATGTTCATATAGGTGGCGGTGTAGATATTTCCATGTTTATACAGATAGCAGTGTAGTTATTTCCATGTTAATAGAGATAGCTGTGTAGATATTTCCATTGATATACAGATAGCTGTGTAGATATTTGCATGTTCATACAGATAGCGGTGTAGATATTTCCATGTTCGTACAGATAGCGGTGTAGATATTTCCATGTTTATACAGATAGCGGTGCGGATATTTCCATGTTTATACAGATAGTTGGGCAGATATTTCCATGTTTATACAGATAGCGGTGTAGATATTTCCATCTTAATACAGATGGCGGTGTAGATATGTCCATGTTTGTACAGATGGCGGTGTAGATATTTCCATGTTCATACAGATGGCGGTGTAGATATTTCGAAGTTTATAGAGATAGCGCTGTAGTTATTTCCATGTTTATAGAGAAATCTGTGTAGATATTTCCACGTATATTCAGATAGCTGTGTAGATATTTCCATGTTCATGCAGATAGCGGTGTAGATATTTCCATGTTCATCCAGATGCCGGTGTACATATATCCATGTTCATACAGATGGCGGTGAAGATATTTCCATGTTCCTACAGATGGCGGTGTAGGTATTTCCATGTTCATACAAATGGTGCTGTAGATATTTCCATGTTTATACAGATAGCAGTGTAGTTATTTCCATGTTTATAGAGATACCAGTGTGGATATTTCCATTGATATACAGATAGCTGTGAAGATATTTGCATGTTCATACAGATAGCGGTGTAGATAATTCCATGTTCATACAGATAGCGGTGTAGATATTTCCATGTTCGTACAGATAGCGGTGTAGATATTTCCATGTTCATACAGATAGCGGTGTAGATATTTCCATGTTCATACAGATAACGGTGTAGATATTTCCATGTTCATACACATAGCGGTGTAGATATTTCCATGTTTTACAGTTAGCGGTGTAGATATTTCCATGTTCATACAGATGGCGGTGTAGATATTTACATGTTCATACAGATGGCGGTATAGATATTTCCATGTTCGTACAGATGGCGGTGTAGATATTTCCATGTTCATAGAGATGGTGGTGTAGATATTTCCATGTTTATGCAGATAGCGGTATAGATATTTCCATGTTTATACAGATGGTGGTGTAGATATTTCCATGTTTATAGAGATGGCGGTCTAGATATTTCCATGTTTACAGAGATAGTGGTGTAGTTATTTCCAAGTTTATAGAGACAATGTTGTAGATATTTCCATGTTTATAAGATAGCGGTGAAGATATTTCCATGTTTATACAGATAGCGGTGTAGATATTTCCATGTTTATACAGATTGCAGTGTAGATATTTCCATGTTTATAGAGATAGTGGTGTAGATAATTTCAATTTTATACAGAGAGCAGTGTAGATATTTCCATCTTCATACAGATAGCGGTGTAGATATTTCCACGTTTATAGAGATGGCGGTGTAGATATTTCCATGTTCATACAGAGGACAGTGTAGATATTTCCATGTTTATAGGGATGGCGGTGTAGATATTTTCATGTTTACACAGATGGCGGTGTAGATATTTCCATGTTTACACAGATAGCGGTGTAGACATTTCCATGTATACACAGATAGCGGTGTGGATATTTCCATGTTTATGCAGATAGCAGTGTAGATATTTCCATGTTTATACGTATAGCGGTGTGTATATTTCCATGTTTTTTCAGATAGCGGTGCGGATATTTCCATGTTTATTCAGATAGTTGGGCAGATATTTCCATGTTTCTACAGAGAGCGGTGTAGATATTTCCATCTTAATACAGATGGCGGTATAGATATGTCCATGTTTGTACAGATGGCGGTGTAGATATTTCCATGTTCATACTGATGCCGGTGTACATATATCCATGTTCATACAGATGGCGGTGAAGATATTTCCATGTTCATACAGATGGTGGTGTAGATATTTCCATGTTCATACAAATGGCGGTGTAGATATTTCCATGTTCATAGAGATGGCGGTGTAGATATTTCCATGTTCATACAAATGGCGGTGTAGATATTTCCATGCTCATAGAGATGGCGGTGTAGATATTTCCATATTTATAGAGATAGCAGTGTAGTTATTTCCATGTTTATAGAGATAGCAGTGTAGATATTTCCATTGATATACAGATAGCTCTGTAGATATTTGCATGTTCATAGAGATAGCGGTGTAGATATTTCCATGTTCATACAGATAGCGGTGTAGATATTTCCATGTTCATACAGATAGCGGTGTAGATATTTCCATGTTCATACAGATAGCGGTGTAGATATTTCCATGTTCATACAGTTAGCTGTGTAGATATTTCCATGTTCATACAGTTGGCGGTGTAGATATTTACATGTTCATACAGATGGCGGTGTAGATATTTCCATGTTCGTACAGATGGCGGTGTAGATATTTCCATGTTCATACAGATAGCGGCGTAGATATTTCCATGTTCATACCAATAGCGGTGTAGACATTTCCATGTTCATACATTTAGCGGTGTAGATATTTCCATGTTCATACAGATGGCGGTGAAGATATTTCCATTTTCATACAGATGGCGGTGTAGATATTTCCATGTTTGTACGGATGGCAGTGTAGATATTTCCATGTTCATACAGGTGGCGGTGTAGATATTTCCATGTTTATACAGATAGCAGTGTAGTTATTTCCATGTTAATAGAGACAGCTGTGTAGATATTTCCATTGATATACAGATAGCTGTGTAGATATTTGCATGTTCATACAGATAGCGGTGTAGATATTTCCATGTTCGTACAGATAGCGGTGTAGATATTTCCATGTTTATACAGATAGCGGTGCGGATATTTCCATGTTTATACAGATAGATGGGCAGATATTTCCATGTTTATACAGATAGCGGTGCGGATATTTCCATGTTTATACAGATAGTTGGGCAGGTATTTCCATGTTTATACAGATAGCGGTGTAGATATTTCCATCTCAATACAGATGGCGGTGTAGATATGTCCATGTTTGTACAGATGGCGGTGTAGTTATTTCCATGTTCATACAGATGGCGGTGTAGATATTTCGAAGTTTATAGAGATAGCGCTGTAGTTATTTCCATATTTATAGAGAAATCTGTGTAGATATTTCCACGTATATTCAGATAGCTGTGTAGATATTTCCATGTTCATGCAGATAGCGGTGTAGATATTTCCATGTTCATACAGATTGCGGTGTAGATATTTCCATGTTCATACAGATAACGGTGTAGATATTTCCATGTTCATACAGATAGCGGTGTAGATATTTCCAAGTTCATAAAGATGGCGGTGTAGTTATTTACATGTTCATACAGATGGCGGTATAGATATTTCCATGTTCGTACAGATGGCGGTGTAGATATTTCCATGTTCATAGAGATGGCGGTGTAGATATTTCCATGTTTATGCAGATAGTGGTATAGATATTTCCATGTTTATACAGATGGTGGTGTAGATATTTCCATGTTTATAGAGATGGAGGTCTAGATATTTCCATGTTTACAGAGATAGTGGTGTAGTTATTTCCAGGTTTATAGAGACAGCGTTGTAAATATTTCCATGTTTATACAGATAGCTGTGAAGATATTTCCTTGTTTATACAGATAGCAGTGTAGATATTTCCATGTTTATACAGATAGCAGTGTAGATATTTCCATGTTTATAGAGATAGTGGTGTAGATAATTTCAATTTTATACAGAGAGCAGTGTAGATATTTCCAAGTTCATACAGATAGCGGTGTAGATATTTCCACGTTTATAGAGATGGCAGTGTAGATATTTCCATGTTCATACAGATGGCGGTGTAGATATTTCCATGTTTATAGGGATGGCGGTGTAGATATTTTCATGTTTACACAGATGGCGGTGTAGATATTTCCATGTTTAAACAGAGAGCGGTGTAGACATTTCCATGTTTACACAGATAGCGGTGTGTATATTTCCATGTTTATGCAGATAGCTGTGTAGATATTTCCATGTTTATACAGATAGCGGTGCGGATATTTCCATGTTTATACAGATAGTTGGGCAGATATTTCCATGTTTATACAGATAGCGGTGTAGATATTTCCATCTTAATACAGATGGCGGTGTAGATATGTCCATGTTTGTACAGATGGCGGTGTAGATATTTCCATGTTCATACAGATGGCGGTGTAGATATTTCCATGTTCGTACAGATAGCGGTGTAGATATTTCCATGTTCATACAGATAGCGGTGTAGATATTTCCATGTTCATACAGATAGCGGTGTAGATATTTCCATGTTCATTCAGATAGCGGTGTAGATATTTCCATGTTCATACAGTTAGCGGTGTAGATATTTCCATATTCATACAGATTGCGGTGTAGATATTTACATGTTCATACAGATGGCGGTGTAGATATTTCCATGTTCATACAGATAGCGGTGTAGATATTTCCATGTTCATACAAATAGCGGTGTAGATATTTCCATGTTCATACCAATAGCGGTGTATACATTTCCATGTTCATACAGATAGCGGTGTAGATATTTCCATGTTCATACAGATAGCGGTGTAGATATTTCCATGTTCATACAGATAGCGGTGTAGATATTTCCATGTTCATACAGATAGCGGTGTAGATAATTCCATGTTCATACAGTTAGCGGTGTAGATATTTCCATATTCATACAGATGGCGGTGTAGATATTTACATGTTCATACAGATGGCTGTGTAGTTATTTCCATGTTCATACAGATAGCGGTGTAGATATTTCCATGTTCAAACAGATAGCGGTGTAGATAATTCCATGTTCATACAGTTAGCTGTGTTGATATTTCCATGTTCATACAGATCGCGGTGTAGATATTTACATGTTCATACAGATGGCGGTGTAGATATTTCCATGTTCATACAGATAGCGGTGTGGATATTTCCATGTTCTTACAGATAGCGGTGTAGATATTTCCATGTTCATACAGATAGCGGTGTAGATATTTCCATGTTCATACCGATAGCGGTGTAGGCATTTCCATGTTCATACATTTAGCGGTGTAGATATTTCCATGTTCATACAGATGGCGGTGAAGATATTTCCATGTTCATACAGATGGCGGTGTAGATATTTTCATGTTTGTACTGATGGCAGTGTAGATATTTCCATGTTCATACAGGTGGCGGTGTAGATATTTCCATGTTTATACAGATAGCAGTGTAGTTATTTCCATGTTAATAGAGATAGCTGTGTGAATATTTCCATTGATATACAGATAGCTGTGTAGATATTTGCATGTTCATACAAATAGCGGTGTAGATATTTCCATGTTAGTACAGATTGCGGTGTAGATATTTCCATGTTCATACAGATAGCGGTGTAGATATTTCCATGTTGTTACAGTTAGCGGTGTAGATACTTCCATGTTCATACAGATGGCGGTGTAGATATTTCCATGTTCATACAGTTAGCGGTGTAGATATTTCCATGTTCATACAGATGGCGGTGTAGATATTTACATGTTCATACAGATGGCGGTATAGATATTTCCATGTTCGTACAGATGGCGGTGTAGATATATCCATGTTCATAGAGATGGCGGTGTAGATAATTCCATATTTATGCAGATAGCGGTATAGATATTTCCATGTTTATACAGAAGGTGGTGTAGATATTTCCATGTTGATAGAGATGGCGGATTAGATATTTCCATGTTTACAGAGATATGTGTGTAGTTATTTCCAAGTTTATAGAGACAGCGTTGTAGATATTTCCATGATTATACAGATAGCGGTGAAGATATTTCCATGTTTAAACAGATAGCGGTGTAGATATTTCCATGTTTATACAGATAGCAGTGTAGATATTTCCATGTTTATAGAGATAGTGGTGTAGATAATTTCAATTTTATACAGAGAGCAGTGTAGATATTTCCAAGTTCATACAGATAGAGGTGTAGATATTTTCATGTTTATAGGGATGGCGGTGTAGATATTTTCATGTTTACACAGATGGCAGTGTAGATATTTCCATGTTTACACAGATAGCGGTGTGGATATTTCCATCTTAATACAGATGGCGGTGTAGATATGTCCATGTTTGTACAGATGGCGGTGTAGATATTTCCATGTTCATACAGATGGCGGTGTAGATATTTCGAAGTTTATAGAGATAGCACTGTAGTTATTTCCATATTTATAGAGAAATCTCTGTAGATATTTCCAAGTATATTCAGATAGGTGTGTAGATATTTCCATGTTCATGCAGATAACGTTGTAGATATTTCCATGTTCATCCAGATGCCGGTGTACATATACCCATGTTCACACAGATGGCGGTGAAGATATTTCCATGTTCATACAGATAGCGGTGTAGATATTTCCATGTTCATACAAATGGCGGTGTAGATATTTCCATGGTCATAGAGATGGCGGTGTAGATATTTCCATGTTCATACAAATGGCGGTGTAGATATTTCCATCTTCATAGAGATGGCGGTGTAGATATTTCCATATTTATACAGATAGCAGTGTAGTTATTTCCATGTTTATAGAGATAGCGGTGTAGATATTTCCATTGATATACAGATAGCTGTGTAGATATTTGCATGTTCATACAGATAGCAGTGTAGATATTTCCATGTTCATACAGATAGCGGTGTAGATATTTCCATGTTCATACTGATATCGGTGTAGATATTTCCATGTTCATACAGATAGCGGTGTAGATATTTCCATGTTCATACAGATAGCGGTGTAGATATTTCCATGTTCATACACTTAGCGGTGTAGATATTTCCATGTTCATACAGATGGCGGTTTAGATATTTACATGTTCATACAGATGACGGTGTAGATATTTCCATGTTCATACAGATAGCGGTGTAGATATTTCCATGTTCATACAGATGGCGGTGTAGATATTTCCATGTTCGTATGGATGGCAGTGTAGATATTTCCAAGTTCATACAGGTGGCGGTGTAGATATTTCCATGTTTATACAGATAGCAGAGTAGTTATTTCCATGTTTATAGAGATAACTGTGTAGATATTTCCATTGATATACAGATAGCTGTGTAGATATTTGCGTGTTCATACAGTTAGCGGTGTAGATGTTTCCATGTTCGTACATATAGCCGTGTAGATATTTCCATGTTCATACAGATAGCGGTGTAGATATTTCCACGTTTATAGAGATGGCGGTGTAGATATTTCCATGTTCATACAGATGGCAGTGAAGTTAATTCCATGTTCATACAGATAGCGGTGTAGATATTTCCATGTTTATACAAATAGCGGTGTAGATATTTCCATGTTTATAGAGATGGCGATCTAGATATTTCCATGTTTATACAGAAAGCTGTGTAGATATTTCCATGTATATGCAGATTGCTGTGTAGATATTTCCATGTTTATACAGATACCGGTGCTGATATTTCCATGTTTATTACAGATAGCGTTGTGGATATTTCAATGATTATACAGAGAGCGGTGTAGATATTTCCATGTTTATACAGATAGCAGTGTTGATATTTCCATGTTTATACAGATAGCGCTGTGGTTATTTCCATCTTTATGCATATAGTGGTGTGGATGTTTCCATGTTTATACAGATAGCAGTGTAGATATTTCCATGTTTATACAGATAGCGGTGTAGATATTTCCATGTTCATACAGATAGCGGTGAAGATATTTCCATGATTATACAGATAGTGGAGTAGATATTTCATGTTTATAGAGATGGCGGTCTAGATATTTCCATGTTCATAGAGATAGTGGTGTAGTTATTTCCAAGTTTGTAGTGACAGCGTTGTAGATATTTCCGCGTTTATACAGATAGCGGTGAAGATATTTCCATGTTTAAACAGATATCGGTGTAGATATTTCCATGTTTATACAGATAGCGGTGTAGATATTCACAAGTTTATAGAGATGGCGGTGTAGATATTGTCTTGTTTATACAGATAGCGGTGTAGATATTTCCATGTTTATACAGATAGCGGTGTAGATTATTCCAATATTATACAGATAGCTGTGTAGATATTTCGAAGTTCATACAGATAGCGGTGTAGATATTTCCATGTTCATACAGATGGCGGTGTAGATATTTCCATGTTCATACAGATGGCGGTGTAGATATTTCCATGTTTACACAGATAGCGCTGTAGATATTTCCATGTTGATACACATAGCGGTGTAGATATTTCCATGTTTTTAGAGATAGCGGTGTATTTTCTTGTTTATAGAGAAAGATGTGTAGATATTTCCATATATATGCAGTTAACTGTGTAGATATTTCCATGTTCATACACATAGCGGTGTAGATATTTCCATGTTCATTCAGATGGCGGTTAAGTTAATTCCGTGTTCATTCAGATGGCGGTTTAGATATTTTCATTTTCATGCAAATGGCGGTGTAGTTATTTGCATGTTCATAGAGATGGCTCTCTAGTTATTTCCATGTTTATAGAGATAGCGGTGTAGTTATTTCCATGTTTATAGAGATAGCGGTGTAGATATTTCCATGTATATACAGATAGCAGTGTGATTTTTTCCATGTTCATACAGATAGCGGTATAGATATTTTCACCTTTATAGAGATGGCGGTGTAGATATTTCCATGTTCATACAGATGGCGGGGTAGATATTTCCATGTTTACACAGATAGCGTTGTAGATATTTCCAAGCTGATACACATAGCGGTGTAGATATTTCCGTGTCAATAGAGATGGCGGTGTAGTTATTTCCTTGTTTATAGAGAAAGCTGTGTAGATATTTCCATGTGTATGCAGTTAGCTCTGTAGATATTTCCATGTTTACACTGATAACGGTGTAGACATTTCCATCTTTCCACAGATAGCGGTGTAGACATTTCCATGTTTACACAGATAGCATTGTTAATATTTTCATGTTTATAGAGATAGCGGTGTAGTTAATTCCAAGTTTATACAGACAGCTTTGAAGATATTTCCATGTTTATAGAGATAGCAGTGTAGTTATTTCCATGTTTATAGTGAAAGCTGTAAAGATATTTCCATGTTTCTACAGATAGCCTTGTAGATATTTCCATGTTTATTCAGATATCGGTTTAGATATTTCCATGTTTCTACAGATAGCGGTGTGGATATTTGCATCTTAATACAGATGGCGGTGTAGATATTTCCATGTCAATACAGATGGCGGTGCAGATATTTCCATGTTCATACAGATGGCGGTGTAGATATTTCTATGTTTATAGAGATGACGGTGTAGATATTTCCATGCTTATACTGATGGCGGTGTAGATATTTCCATGTTTATACAGAAAGTGGTGTAGATATTTCCATGTTTACACAGATAGTGGTGTAGACCTTTCCATGTTTACACAGATAGCGTTGTAGATATTTACATGTTTGTAGAGATAATAGTGTAGTTATTTCCATGTTTATACAGATAGCGGTGAAGTTATTTCCATGTTTACACAGATAGCGATGTGGATATTTCAATGATTATACAGAGAGCGGTGTAGATATTTCCATGTTTATACAGATAGCGGTGTTGATATTTCCATGTTTATACAGATAGCGGCGTGGATATTTCCATGTTTATGCATATAGTGGTGTGGATATTTTCATGTTTATACAGATAGCGGTGTAGATATTTCCATGCTTATACAGATAGCGGTGTAGTTATTTCCATGTTCATACAGATAGTGGTGTAGATATTTCCATGTTTATACAGATAGCGGTGTAGATATTTCCATGTTTATAGACATGGCGGTCTAGATATTTCCATGTTTATAGAGATAGTGGTGTAGTTATTTCCAGGTTTGTAGAGACAGCGTTGTAGATATTTCCGTGTTTATACAGATAGCGGTGAAGATATTTCCATGTTTATACAGATAGCGGTGTATATATTTCCATGTTTATACAGATAGCGGTGTAGATATTTACAAGCTTATAGAGCTGGCGGTCTAGATATTGTCTTGTTCATACAGATAGCGGTGTAGATATTTCCATGCTTATAGAGATAGCGGTGTAGATTATTCCAATTTTATACAGATAACAGTGTAGATATTTCCATGTTCATACAAATAGCGGTGTAGATATTTCAACGTTTATAGAGATGGTGGTGTAGATATTTCCATGTTCATACAGATGGCGGTGTAGACATTTCCATGTTTACACAGATAGCGGTGTAGATATTTCCATGTTTATACACATAGTGGTGTAGATATTTCCATGTTTTTAGAGATAGCGGTGTAGTTATTTCCTTGTTTATAGAGAAAGCTGTGTAGATATTTCGATCTACATGCAGTTAACTGTGTAGATATTTCCATGTTCATACAGATAGCGGTGAAGATAATTCCATGTTCATACAGATGGCGGTGTGGATATTTCCATGTTCATACAAATGGTGGTGTAGTTATTTGCATGTTCATAGAGATGGCGCTTTAGTTATTTCCATGTTTATAGAGATAGCGGTGTAGTTATTTCCATGTTTATAGAGATAGCGGTGTAGATATTTGCATGTATATACAGATAGCAGTGTGATTTTTTCCATGTTCATACAGATAGCGGTATAGATATCTTCACCTTTGTAGAAATGGCGGGGTAGATATTTCCGTGTTTACACAGATAGCGTTGTAGATATTTCCATGCTGATACACATAGCGGTGTAGATATTTCCGTGTCAATAGAGATAGCGGTGTAGTTATTTCCTTGTTTATAGAGAAAGCTGTATAGATATTTCCATGTGTATGCAGTTAGCTGTGTAGATATTTCCATGTTTACACTGATAACGGTGTAGACATTTCCATCTTTCCACAGATAGCGGTGTAGACATTTCCATGTTTACACAGATATCATTGTAAATATTTACATGTTTATAGAGATAGCGGTGTAGTTATTTACAGGTTTATACAGACAGCGGTGAAGATATTTCCATGTTTATAGAGATAGCGGTGTAGTTTTTTCCACGTTTATAGAGAAAGCTGTGTAGAAATTTCCATGTATATGCAGATAGCTGTGTAGATATTTCCATGTTTATACAGATAGTGGTGTAGATATTTCCATGTTTATACAGAAATCGGTGAATGTATTTCCATGTTTCTACAGACAGCGGTGTGGATATTTGCATCTTGATACAGATGGCGGTGTAGATATTTCCATGTTTATACTGATGGCGCTGAAGGTATTTCCATGTTCATACAGATGGCGCTCTATATATTTCCAGTTTTGTAGAGATAGGGGTGTAGTTATTTCCATGTTTATAGAGATAGCGGTGTAGAGTTTTCCATGTATATACATATAGTTATGCAGATATTTCCATGTTCTTACAGACAGCGATGTAGATATTTCCATGTTCTTACAGACAGCAGAGTGGATATTTCCTTGTTCATACAGGTAGTGGTGTAGATATTTCCATGTTCATTCAGATAGCGGTGTAGATATTTCCATGTTTATACTGATGGCGGTGTAGATATTTCCATGTATATAGAGAAGACGGTGTAGATATTTCCATGTTTATACAGAAAGCGGTGTAGATATTTCCATGTTTACACAGATAGTGGTGTAGACTTTTCCATGTTGAAACAGATAGTGGTGTAGACTTTTCCATGTTGAAACAGATAGCGTTGTAGATATATACATGTTTAAAGAGATAGTGGTGTAGTTATTTCCATGTTTATACAGATAGCGGTGAAGTTATTTCCATGTTTACACAGATAGCGGTGTGGATATTTCATGGATTATACAGAGAGCAGTGTAGATATTTCCATGTTTATACAGATAGCGGTGCTGATATTTCCATGTTTATACAGATAGCGGTGTGGATATTTCCATGTTTATAGAGATAGCGGTGTGGATATTTCCATGTTTATACAGATAGCGGTGTAGATATTTCCATGTTTACACAGATAGCGGTGTGGATATCTTCATGTTTATTCAGATATCGGTGTAGATATTTCCATGTTTATACAGATAGCACTTCAGATATTTCCATCTTAATACAGATGGCGGTGTAGATATTTCCATGTTCCAACAGATGGCGGTATAGATTTTTCCATGTTCCTACAGATGGCGGTGTAGATATTTCCAAGTTTATGGAGATGGCGGTGTAGTTATTCCCATGCTTATATAGAAAGCTGTGTAGATATTTCCATGTGTATGCAGATAGCTGTGTAGATATTTCCATGTTTATACAGATACTAGTGTAGATATTTCCATGTTTATACAGATATCGTTGTAGATATTTCCATGTTTCTACAGATAGCGGTGTGGATATTTGCATCTTAATACAGATGGCGGTGTAGTTATTTCCATGTTCATACTGATGGCGGTGTAGATATTTCGAAGTTTATATAGATAGCGCTGTAGTTATTTCCATATTTATAGAGAAATCTGTGTAGATATTTCCATGTATATGCAGATAGCTGTGTAGATATTTCCATGTAAATGCAGATAGCCGTGTAGATATTTCCATGTTCATCCAGATGCTGGTGTAGATATTTACATGTTCATACAGATGGCCGTGTAGATATTTCCATGTTCGTACGGATGGCAGTGTAGATATTTCCATGTTCATACAGGTGTCGGTGTAGATATTTCCATATTCATTCAGATAGCAGTGTAATTATTTCCATGTTTATAGAGATAGCAATGTAGATATTTCCATTGATATACAGATAGCTGTGTAGATATTTGCATGTTCATACAGATAGCGGTGTAGATATTTCCATGTTTATAGAGATGGCCGTGTAGATATTTCCATGTTTACACAGATGGCGGTGTAGATATTTCCATGTTTACACAGATAGCGGTGTAGACATTTCCATGTTCATAGAGATGGCGGTGTGGATATTTCCATGTTCATACAAATGGCGGTGTAGATATTTCTATGTTCATAGAGATGGCGGTGTAGATATTTCCATGTTTATACAGATAGCAGTGTAGTTATTTCCATGTTTATAGAGATAGCAGTGTAGATATTTCGCTTGATATACAGATAGCTGTGTAGATATTTGCATGTTCTTACAGATAGCGGTGTAGATATTTCCATGTTCATACAGATAGCGGTGTAGATATTTCCATGTTCATACACATAGCGGTGTAGATATTTCCATGTTCATACAGATAACGGTGTAGATATTTCCATGATCATACAGTCAGCGGTGTAGATATTTCCATGTTCACACAGATAGCGGTGTAGATATTTCCATGTTCATACAGTTAGCGGTGAAGATATTTCCATGTTCATACAGATGGCGGTGTAGATATTTCCATGTTCATACAAATGGCGGTGTAGATATTTCCATGTTCATAGAGATGGCGGTGTAGATATTTCCATGTTCATACAAATGGCGGTGTAGATATTTCCATGTTCATAGAGATGGCGGTGTAGATATTTTCATGTTTATACAGATAGCAATGTAGATATTTCCATGTTTATATAGATAGCGGTGTAGATATTTCCATTGATATACAGATAGCTGTGTAGATATTTGCATGTTCATACAGATAGCGGTGTAGATATTTCCATGTTCATATAGATAGCGGTGTAGATATTTCCATGTTCATACAGATAGCGGTGTAGATATTTCCATGTTTTACAGATAGCGGTGTAGATATTTCCATGTTCATACAGATAGCGGGGTAGATATTTCCATCTTCATACAGTTAGCAGTGTAGATATTTCCATGTTCATACAGATGGCGGTGTAGATATTTACATGTTCATACAGATGGCGGTGTAGATATTTCCATGTTTATACAGATAGCGGTGTAGGTATTTACATGTTTATAGAGATGGCGGTCTAGATATTTTCTTATTCATACAGATAGCGTTGCAGATATTTCCATGTTTATAGAGATGGCGGTGTAGATATTTACATGTTAATACAGACTGCGGTGTAGATATTTCCATGTTTATAGAGATGGCGGTGAAGTTATTTCCATGTTTATACAGATAGCGGTGAAGATATTCCATGTTTATAGAGATTGCGGTGTAGACATTTCCAATTTTATACAGATAGCAGTGTTGAAATTTCCATGTTCATACAGATAGCGGTGTAGACAGTTCCACATTTATAGAGATGGCGGTGTAGATGTTTCCATGTTCATACAGATGGCGGTGTAAATATTTCCATGTTTATAGAGATGGCGGTGTAGATATTTCCATGTTTATACAGAAAGCGGCGTAGATATTTCCATGTTTACACAGATAGTGGTGTAGTCCTTTCCATGTTTACACAGATAGCGTTGTAGATATTTACATGTTTATAGAGATGGTGGTGTAGATATTTCCACGTTTATAAAGATAGTGGTGTAGGTATTTCCATCTTTATACAGATATCAGTGTAGATATTTCAATGCTTATACAGATAGTGTTGTGGATATTTGCATCTTAATTCAGATGGCGGTGTAGATAAGTCCATGTTCATACAGACGGCGGTGTGTATGTTTCCAGTTTTATAGAGATAGCAGTGTAGTTATTTCCATGTTTATAGAGATAGCGGTGTAGAGTTTTCCATGTATATACAGATAGCTATGTAGATATTCCCATGTTCATACAGATAGCAATGTAGATATTTCCATGTTCACACAGATAGCGGTGTAGATATTTCCATGTTCACACAGATAGCCGTGTAGATATTTCCATGTTCATAGAGATGACGGTGTAGATATTTCCATTTTCATACGGATGGCGGTGTAGATATTTCCATGTTTATACAGATGGCGGTGTAGATATTTCCATGTTTATACAGATGGCAGTGTAGATGTTTTCGTGTTTATGCAGAGGGCGGTTTAGATATTTCCATGTTTACAGAGATAGCGGTGTAGATATTTCCATGTTGATACACATAGCGGTGTAGAGATTTCCAAGTTTATAGAGATAGCCATGTAGATATTTCCATGTTTTAGAGATAGCGCTGTAGATAATTTCTTGTTTATACAGATAGCGGTATAGATATTTCCTTGTTTCTACAGATGGCGGTGTAGATATTTCCATGTTTATAGAGACGGCAGTGTAGATATTTCCTTGTTTATAGAGGTAGTGGTGTAGTTATTTCCAAGTTTATACAGATAGCTTTGTAGATATGTCCATGTTTATACAGATAGCGGTGTAGATATTTCCATGTTTTTAGAGATGGCGGTCTAGATATTACCTTGTTTATACAGATAGTGGTGTAGATATTTCAATGTTTATAGAGATAGCGGTGTAGATATTTCCATTTTTATACAGATAGCAATGTAGATATTTCCATGTTCATAAAGATAGCAGTGTAGATATTTCCATATTTACACAGATAGCGATGTGGATATTTCCATGTTCATTCAGATGGCGGTGTAGATATTTCTATGTTCATACAGATGGCGGTGTAGATATTTCCATGTTCATAGAGATGGCGGTGTAGATATATCCATGTCTATAGAGATAGCGGTGTGGTTATTTCCATTTTTATTGAGATAGCAGTGTAGATATTTCCATTTATATACAGGTAGCTCTGTAGATATTTCCATGTTCATACAGATAGCGGTGGAGATATTTCCATGTTCATACAGATAGCGGTGTAGATATTTCCATGTTCATACACATAGCGGTGTAGATATTTCCATGTTCATACAGATAACGGTGTAGATATTTCCATGATCATACAGACAGCGGTGTAGATATTTCCATGTTCACGCAGATAGCGGTGTAGATATTTCCATGTTCATTCAGTTAGCGGTGTAGATATTTCCATGTTCATGCAGATAGCGGTGTAGATATTTCCATTTTCATCCAGATGCTGGTGTAGATATATCCATGTTCATACAGATGGCGGTGAAGATATTTACATGTTCATACAGATGGCGGTGTTGATATTTCCATGTTCATACAAATGGCGGTGTAGATATTTCCATGTTCATACAGATGGCGGTGTAGATATTTCCATGTTCATACAAATGGCGGTGTAGATATTTCCATGTTCATAGAGATGGCGGTGTAGATATTTTCATGTTTATACAGATAGCAATGTAGATATTTCCATGTTTATACAGATAGCGATGTAGATATTTCCATTGATATACAGATAGCTGTGTAGATATTTGCAAGTTCATACAGATAGCGGTGTAGATATTTCCATGTTCATACAGATAGCGGTGTAGATATTTCCATGTTCATACAAATGGCGGTGTAGATATTTCCATGTTCATACAGATGGCGGTGTAGATATTTCCGTGTTCATACAGATGGCGGTGTAGATATTTCCGTGTTCATACAAATGGCGGTGTAGATATTTCCATGTTCATAGAGATGGCGGTGTAGATATTTCCATGTTTATACAGATAGCAATGTAGGTATTTCCATGTTTATAGAGATAGCTGTGTAGATATTTCCATTGATATACAGATGGCGGTGTAGATATTTCCATGTTCATACAGATAGCGGTGTAGATATTTCCATGTTTTACAGATAGCAGTGAAGTTATTTCCATGTTTATAGAGATAGCAGTGTAGATATTGGCATTGATATACAGATACCTGTGTAGATATTTCCATGTTCATACAAATGGCGGTGTAGATATTTCCATGCTCATACAGATAGCGGTGTTCATATTTCCATGTTCATACAGATAGCGGTGCAGATATTTCCAAGTTCATACAGATAGCGGTGTAGATATTTCCATGTTCATGCAGGTAGCGGTATAGATATTTCCATGTTCATACAGATAACGGTGTAGATATTTCCATGTTCATACAGGTGGCGGTGTAGATTTTTCCATGTTTATACAGATAGCAGTGTAGTTATTTCCAGGCTTATAGATATAGCAGTGTAGATATTTCCATTGATATACAGATAGCTGTGTAGATATTTGCATGTTCATATAGATAGCGGTGTAGATATTTCCATGTTCATACAGATAGCGGTGTAGATATTTCCAGTTTCATACAGATAGCGGTGTAGATATTTCCATATTCATACAGATAGCGGTGTAGATATTTACATGTTCATACAGATGGCGTTGTAGATATTTCCATGTTCGTACAGATGGCGGTGTAGATATTTCCATGTTCATAGAGATGGCGGTGTAGATATTTCCATGTTCATACAGATGGCGGTGTAGATATTTAAATCTTCATACAGATGGCGGTGTAGATATTTCCATGTTCGTACCGATGGCAATGTAGATATTTCCATGTTCGTACATGTGGCGGTGTAGATATTTCCATGTTTATACAGATAGCAGTGTAGTTATTTCCATGCTTATAGATATAGCAGTGTAGATATTTCCATTGATATACAGATAGCTGTGCAGGTATTTCCATGTTCATACAGATAGCGGTGTAGATATTTCCATGTTCGTACAGACATCGGTGTAGATATTTCCAAGTTCATACAGATAGCGGTTTAGATATTTCCATGTTCATACCGATAACGGTGTAGATATTTCCATGTTCATACAGATATCCTTGTAGGTATTTCCATGTTCATACAGTGAGCGGTGTAGATATTTCCATATTCATACAGATGGCGGTGTAGATATTTACATGTTCATACAGATGGTGGTGTAGATATTTCCATGTTCGTACAGATGGCGGTGTAGATATTTCCATGCTCATAGAGATGGCGGTGTAGATATTTCCATGTTTATGCAGATAGCGGTATAGGTATTTCCATGTTTATGCAGATGGTGGTGAAGATATTTCCATGTTTATACAGATAGCGGTGTAGATATTTCCATGTTTATACAGACAGCAGTGTAGATATTTCCATGATTATAGAGATAGTGGTGTAGATAATTTCAATTTTATACAGATAGCAGTGTAGATATTTCCAAGTTCATACAGATAGCGGTGTAGATATTTCCACCTTTATAGAGATGGCAGTGTAGATATTTTCATGTTTACACAGATAGCGGTGTAGATATTTCCATGTTTACACAGATAGCGGTGTAGACATTTCCATGTTTACACAGATAGCGGTGTGGATATTTTCATGTTTATGCAGATAGCGGTGTAGATATTTCCATGTTTATACAGATAGCGGTGCGGATATTTCCATGTTTATACAGATGGTTGGGTAGATATTTCCATGTTTATACAGATAGCGGTGTAGATATTTCCATCTTAATACAGATGGCGGTGTAGATATGTCTATATTCATACAGATGGCGGTGTAGATATTTCCATGTTAATACAGATGGCGGTGTAGATATTTGGAAGTTTATAGAGATAGCGCTGTAGTTATTTCCGTATTTATAGAGAAATCTGTGTAGATATTTCCATGTATATGCAGATAGCGGTGTAGATATTTCCATGTTCATACAAATGGCGGTGTAGATATTTCCGTGTTCATACAGACGGCGGTGTAGATATTTCCGTGTTCATACAAATGGCGGTGTAGATATTTCCATGTTCATAGAGATGGCGGTGTAGATATTTCCATGTTTATACACATAGCAATGTAGATATTTCCATGTTTATAGAGATAGCAGTGTAGATATTTCCATTGATATACAGATAGCTGTGTAGATATTTCCATGTTCATACAGATAGCGGTGTAGATATTTCCATGTTTTTCAGATAGCAGTGAAGTTATTTCCATGTTTATAGAGATAGCAGTGTAGATATTGGCATTCATATACAGATACCTGTGTAGATATTTCCATGTTCATACAAATGGCGGTGTAGATATTTCCATGTTCATAGAGATGGCAGTGTAGATATTTCCATGTTTTTACAGATAGCAGTGTAGTTATTTCCATGTTTATAGAGATAGCAGTGTAGATATTTCCATTGATATACAGATAGCTGTGTAGATATTTGCATGTTCATACAGATAGCGGTGTAGATATTTCCATGCTCATACAGATAGCGGTGTTCATATTTCAATGTTCATACAGATAGCGGTGCAGATATTTCCAAGTTCATACAGATAGCGGTGTAGATATTTCCATGTTCATGCAGGTAGCGGTGTAGATATTTCCATGTTCATACAGATAACGGTGTAGATATTTCCATGTTCATACAGGTGGCGGTGAAGATTTTTCCATGTTTATACAGATAGCAGTGTAGTTATTTCCAGGCTTATAGATATAGCAGTGTAGATATTTCCATTGATATACAGATAGCTGTGTAGATATTTGCATGTTCATATAGATAGCGGTGTAGATATTTCCATGTTCATACAGATAGCGGTGTAGATATTTCCAGTTTCATACAGATAGCGGTGTAGATATTTCCATGTTCATACAGATAGCGGTGTAGATATTTACATGTTCATACAGATGGCGTTGTAGATATTTCCATGTTCGTACAGATGGCGGTGTAGATATTTCCATGTTCATAGAGATGGCGGTGTAGATATTTCCATGTTCATACAGATGGCGGTGTAGATATTTACATCTTCATACAGATGGCGGTGTAGATATTTCCATGTTCGTACCGATGGCAATGTAGATATTTCCATGTTCGTACATGTGGCGGTGTAGATATTTCCATTTTTATACAGATAGCAGTGTAGTTATTTCCATGCTTATAGATATAGCAGTGTAGATATTTCCATTGATATACAGATAGCTGTGCAGGTATTTGCATGTTCATACAGATAGCGGTGTAGATATTTCCATGTTCGTACAGACATCGGTGTAGATATTTCCAAGTTCATACAGATAGCGGTTTAGATATTTCCATGTTCATACCGATAACGGTGTAGATATTTCCATGTTCATACAGATATCCTTGTAGGTATTTCCATGTTCATACAGTGAGCGGTGTAGATATTTCCATATTCATACAGATGGTGGTGTAGATATTTACATGTTCATACAGATGGCGGTGTAGATATTTCCATGTTCGTACAGATGGCGGTGTAGATATTTCCATGCTCATAGAGATGGCGGTGTAGATATTTCCATGTTTATGCAGATAGCGGTATAGGTATTTCCATGTTTATGCAGATGGTGGTGAAGATATTTCCATGTTTATACAGATAGCGGTGTAGATATTTCCATGTTTATACAGACAGCAGTGTATATATTTCCATGTTTATAGAGATAGTGGTGTAGATAATTTCAATTTTATACAGATAGCAGTGTAGATATTTCCAAGTTCATACAGATAGCGGTGTAGATATTTCCACCTTTATAGAGATGGCAGTGTAGATATTTTCATGTTTACACAGATGGCGGTGTAGATATTTCCATGTTTACACAGATAGCGGTGTAGACATTTCCATGTTTACACAGATAGCGGTGTGGATATTTTCATGTTTATGCAGATAGCGGTGTAGATATTTCCATGTTTATACAGATAGCGGTGCGGATATTTCCATGTTTATACAGATGGTTGGGTAGATATTTCCATGTTTATACAGATAGCGGTGTAGATATTTCCATCTTAATACAGATGGCGGTGTAGATATGTCTATATTCATACAGATGGCGGTGTAGATATTTCCATGTTAATACAGATGGCGGTGTAGATATTTCGAAGTTTATAGAGATAGCGCTGTAGTTATTTCCGTATTTATAGAGAAATCTGTGTAGATATTTCCATGTATATGCAGATAGCTGTGTAGATATTTCCATGTTCATGCAGATAGCGGTGTAGATATTTCCATGTTCATCTAGATGCCGGTGTAGATATATCCATGTTCATACAGATGGCGGTGAAGATATTTCCATGTTCATACAGTTGGCGGTGTAGATATTTCCATGTTCATACAAATGGCGGTGTAGATATTTCCATGTTCATAGAGATGGCGGTGTAGATATTTCCATGTTCATACAAATGGCGGTGTAGATATTTCCATGTTCATAGAAATGGCGTTGTAGATATTTCCATGTTTATACAGATAGCAGTGTAGTTATTTCCATGTTTATAGAGATAGCAGTGTAGATATTTCCATTGATATACAGATAGCTGTGTAGATATTTGCATGTTCATACAGATAGCGGTGTAGATATTTCCATATTCATACTGATAGCGGTGTAGATATTTATATGTTCATACAGTTAGCGGTGTAGATATTTCCATGTTCATACAGATGGTGGTGTAGATATTTCCATGTTCGTACGGATGGCAGTGTAGATATTTCCATGTTCGTACAGGTGGCGGTGTAGATATTTCCATGTTTTTATAGATAGCAGTGTAGTTATTTCCATGTTTATAGAGATAGCAATGTAGATATTTCCGTTGATATACATATAGCTGTGTAGATATTTGCATGTTCATACTGATAGCGGTGTAGATATTTCCATGTTCGTACAGATAGCGGTGTAGATATTTCCATGTTCATACAGATAGCGGTGTAGATATTTCCATGTTCATACAGATAACGGTGTAGACATTTCCATGTTCGTACAGATAGCGGTGTAGATATTTCCATGTTCATACAGTTAGCGGTGTAGATATTTCCATGTTCATACAGATGGCGGTGTAGATATTTACATGTTCATACAGATGGCGGTGAAGATATTTCCATGTTCGTAGAGATGGCGGTGTAGATATTTCCATGTTCATAGAGATGGCGGTGTAGATATTTCCATGTTTATGCAGATAGTGGTATAGACATTTCCATGTTTATACAGATGGTGGTGTAGATATTTCCATGTTTATAGAGATAGTGGTGTAGATAATTTCAATTTTATACAGATAGCAGTGTGGATATTTCCAAGTTCATACAGATAGCGGTGTAGGTATTTCCACATTTATAGAGATGGCGGTGTAGATACTTCCATGTTCATACAGATGGCTGTGTAGATATTTCCATGTTTTTAGAGATGGCGGTGTAGATATTTTCAAGTTTACACAGATGGCGGTGTAGACATTTCCATTTTTACACAGATAGCGGTGTAGACATTTCCATGTTTACACAGATAGCCGTGTGGATATTTCCATGTTTATGCAGATAGCGGTGTAGATATTTCCATGTTCATACAGATAGCGGTGCGGATATTTCCATGTTTATACAGATAGTGGTGCAGATATTTCCATGTTTATACAGATAGCGGTGTAGATATTTCCATCTTAATACAGACGGCGGTGTAGATATGTCCATATTCGTACAGATGGCGGTGCAGATATTTCCATGTTCATACAGTTAGCGGTGTAGATATTTCCATGTTCATACAGAGGGCGGTGTAGATATTTACATGCTCTTACAGATGGCGGTGTAGGTATTTCCATGTTCGTATGGATGGCAGTGTAGATATTTCCATGTTCATACAGGTGGCGGTGTAGATATTTCCATGTTTATACAGATAGCAGTGTAGTTATTTCCATGTTTATAGAGATAGCAGTGTAGATATTTCCATTGATATACAGATAGCTGTGTAGATATTTGCATGTTCATACAGATAGCGGTGTAGATATTTCCATGTTCATACTGATAGCGGTGTAGATGTTTATATGTTCATACAGTTAGCGGTGTAGATATTTCCATGTTCATACAGATGGCGGTGTAGATATTTCCATGTTAATACAGATGGCGGTGTAGATATTTACATGTTCATACAGATGGCGGTGTAGATATTTCCATGTTCGTACGGATGGCAGTGTAGATATTTCCACGTTCATACACGTGGCGGTGTAGATATTCCCATTTTTTTACAGATAGCTGTGTAGTTATTTCCATGTTTATAGAGATAGCCATGTAGATATTTCCATTGATATACAGATAGCTGTGTAGATATTTGCATGTTCATACAGATAGCGGTGTAGATATTTCCATGTTCATACAGATAGCGGTGTAGATATTTCCATGTTCATACACATAGCGGAGTAGATATTTCCATGTTCATACACATAGCAGTGTAGATATTTCCTTGTTCATACAAATAACGGTGTAGATATTTCCATGTTCATACAGATAGCTGTGTAGATATTTCCATGTTCACACAGATAGCAGTGTAGATATTTCCATGTTCATACAGTTAGCGTTGTAGATATTTCCATGTTCATACAGATGGCGGTGTAGATATTTACATGTTCATACAGATGGTGGTGTAGATATTTCCTTGTTCGTACGGATGGCAGTGTAGATATTTCCATGTTCGTACAGGTGGCGGTGTAGATATTTCCATGTTTATACAGATAGCAGTGTAGTTATTTCCATGTTTATAGATATAGCAATGTAGATTTTCCATTGATATACAGATAGCTGTGTAGATATTTGCATGGTCATACAGATAGCGGTGAAGATATTTCCATGTTCATACAGATAGAGGAGTAGATATTTCCTTGTTCATTCAGATAGCGGCGTAGATATTTCCATGTTCATACAGATAACGGTGTAGATATTTCCATGTTCATACAGATAGCGGTGTAGATATTTCCATGTTCATACAGATAGCGGTGTAGATATTTCCATGTTCATACAGATAGCGGTGTAGATATTTACATGTTCATACAGATGGCGTTGTAGATATTTCCATGTTCGTACAGATGGCGGTGTAGATATTTCCATATTCATAGAGATGGCGGTGTAGATATTTCCATGTTCATACAGATGGCGGTGTAGATATTTACATCTTCATACAGATGGCGGTGTAGATATTTCCATGTTCGTACCGATGGCAATGTAGATATTTCCATGTTCATACGGGTGGTGGTGTAGATATTTCCATGTTCATACAGATAGCAGTGTAGTTATTTCCATGTTTATAGAGATTGCAGTGTAGATATTTCCATGGATATACAGATAGTTGTGTAGATATTTACATGTTCATACAAATAGCGGTGTAGATATTTCCATGTTCGTACATGTGGCGGTGTAGATATTTCCATGTTTATACAGATAGCAGTGTAGTTATTTCCATGCTTATAGATATAGCAGTGTAGATATTTCCATTGATATACAGATAGCTGTGCAGGTATTTGCATGTTCATACAGATAGCGGTGTAGATATTTCCATGTTCGTACAGACATCGGTGTAGATATTTCCAAGTTCATACAGATAGCGGTTTAGATATTTCCATGTTCATACCGATAACGGTGTAGATATTTCCATGTTCATACAGATATCCTTGTAGGTATTTCCATGTTCATACAGTGAGCGGTGTACATATTTCCATATTCATACAGATGGCGGTGTAGATATTTACATGTTCATACAGATGGCAGTGTAGATATTTCCATGTTCGTACAGATGGCGGTGTAGATATTTACATGCTCATAGAGATGGCGGTGTAGATATTTCCATGTTTATGCAGATAGCGGTATAGGTATTTCCATGTTTATGCAGATGGTGGTGAAGATATTTCCATGTTTATACAGATAGCGGTGTAGATATTTCCATGTTTATACAGACAGCAGTGTAGATATTTCCATGTTTATAGAGATAGTGGTGTAGATAATTTCAATTTTATACAGATAGCAGTGTAGATATTTCCAAGTTCATACAGATAGCGGTGTAGATATTTCCACCTTTATAGAGATGGCAGTGTAGATATTTTCATGTTTACACAGATGGCGGTGTAGATATTTCCATGTTTACACAGATAGCGGTGTAGACATTTCCATGTTTACACAGATAGCGGTGTGGATATTTTCATGTTTATGCAGATAGCGGTGTAGATATTTCCATGTTTATACAGATAGCGGTGCGGATATTTCCATGTTTATACAGATAGTTGGGTAGATATTTCCATGTTTATACAGATAGTGGTGTAGATATTTCCATCTTAATACAGATGGCGGTGTAGATATGTCTATATTCATACAGATGGCGGTGTAGATATTTCCATGTTAATACAGATGGCGGTGTAGATATTTCGAAGTTTATAGAGATAGCGCTGTAGTTATTTCCGTATTTATAGAGAAATCTGTGTAGATATTTCCATGTATATGCAGATAGCTGTGTAGATATTTCCATGTTCATGCAGATAGCGGTGTAGATATTTCCATGTTCATCCAGATGCCGGTGTAGATATATCCATGTTCATACAGATGGCGGTGAAGATATTTCCATGTTCATACAGATGGCGGTGTAGATATTTCCATGTTCATACAAATGGCGGTGTAGATATTTCCATGTTCATAGAGATGGCGGTGTAGATATTTCCATGTTCATACAAATGGCGGTGTAGATATTTCCATGTTCATAGAAATGGCGTTGTAGATATTTCCATGTTTATACAGATAGCAGTGTAGTTATTTCCATGTTTATAGAGATAGCAGTGTAGATATTTCCATTGATATACAGATAGCTGTGTAGATATTTGCATGTTCATACAGATAGCGGTGTAGATATTTCCATATTCATACTGATAGCGGTGTAGATATTTATATGTTCATACAGTTAGCGGTGTAGATATTTCCATGTTCATACAGATGGTGGTGTAGATATTTCCATGTTCGTACGGATGGCAGTGTAGATATTTCCATGTTCGTACAGGTGGCGGTGTAGATATTTCCATGTTTTTATAGATAGCAGTGTAGTTATTTCCATGTTTATAGAGATAGCAATGTAGATATTTCCGTTGATATACATATAGCTGTGTAGATATTTGCATGTTCATACTGATAGCGGTGTAGATATTTCCATGTTCGTACAGATAGCGGTGTAGATATTTCCATGTTCATACAGATAGCGGTGTAGATATTTCCATGTTCAAACAGATAACGGTGTAGACATTTCCATGTTCGTACAGATAGCGGTGTAGATATTTCCATGTTCATACAGTTAGCGGTGTAGATATTTCCATGTTCATGCAGATGGCGGTGTAGATATTTACATGTTCATACAGATGGCGGTGAAGATATTTCCATGTTCGTAGAGATGGCGGTGTAGATATTTCCATGTTCATAGAGATGGCGGTGTAGATATTTCCATGTTTATGCAGATAGTGGTATAGACATTTCCATGTTTATACAGATGGTGGTGTAGATATTTCCATGTTTATAGAGATGGCTGTCTAGATATTTCCATGTTTATAGAGATAGTGGTGTAGTTATTTCCAAGTTTATTGAGACAGCATTGTAGATATTTCCATGTTTATACAGATAGCGGTGTAGATATTTCCATGTTTATACAGATAGCAGTGTAGATATTTCCATGTTTATAGAGATAGTGGTGTAGATAATTTCAATTTTATACAGATAGCAGTGTAGATATTTCCAAGTTCATACAGATAGCGGTGTAGGTATTTCCACATTTATAGAGATGGCGGTGTAGATATTTCCATGTTCATACAGATGGCTGTGTAGATATTTCCATGTTTTTAGAGATGGCGGTGTAGATATTTTCAAGTTTACACAGATGGCGGTGTAGACATTTCCATTTTTACACAGATAGCGGTGTAGACATTTCCATGTTTACACAGATAGCCGTGTGGATATTTCCATGTTTATGCAGATAGCGGTGTAGATATTTCCATGTTCATACAGATAGCGGTGCGGATATTTCCATGTTCATACAGATAGTGGTGCAGATATTTCCATGTTTATACAGATAGCGGTGTAGATATTTCCATCTTAATACAGACGGCGGTGTAGATATGTCCATATTCGTACAGATGGTGGTGCAGATATTTCCATGTTCATACAGTTAGCGGTGTAGATATTTCCATGTTCATACAGAGGGCGGTGTAGATATTTACATGCTCTTACAGATGGCGGTGTAGATATTTCCATGTTCGTATGGATGGCAGTGTAGATATTTCCATGTTCATACAGGTGGCGGTGTAGATATTTCCATGTTTATACAGATAGCAGTGTAGTTATTTCCATGTTTATAGAGATAGCAGTGTAGATATTTCCATTGATATACAGATAGCTGTGTAGACATTTGCATGTTCATTCAGTAGCGGTGTAGATATTTCCATGTTCATACAGATAGCGGTGTAGATATTTCCATGTTCATACAGATAGCGGTGTAGATATTTCCATGTTCATACAGATAGCTGTGTAGATATTTCCATGTTCATACAGTTAGCGTTGTAGATATTTCCATGTTCATACAGTCAGCGGTGTAGGTATTTCTATGTTCATACAGATGGCATTGTAGATATTTACATATTCATACAGATGGCGGTGTAGATATTTCCATGTTCGTACGGGTGGCAGTGTAGATATTTCCAAGTTCATACAGGTGGCGGTGTAGATATTTCCATGTTTATACAGATAGCAGTGTAGTTATTTCCATGTTTATAGAGATAGCAGTGCAGATATTTCCATTGATAAACAGATAGCTGTGTAGATATTTGCATGTTCATACAGATAGCGGTATAGATATTTCCATGTTCATACAGATAGCGGTGTAGATATTTCCATGTTCATACAGATGGCGGTGTAGATATTTACATGTTCATACAGATTGCGGTGTAGATATTTCCAGGTTCGTACAGATGGCTGTGTAGGTATTTCCATGTTCATAGAGATGGTGGTGTAGATATTTCCATGTTTATGCAGATAGCGGTGTAGATATTACCGTGTTTGTAGACAGAGTGGTGTAGTTATTTCCACATTTATACAGATAACGGTGTAGATATTTCCATGTTTATGTGGATGGCAGTGTAGATATTTCCATGTATATACAGATAGTGGTGTAGATACTTCCATGTTTATGCAGATTGCAATGTAGATATTTCCATGTTTATAGAGATGGCGGTGTAGATATTTCCGTGTTGATACAGATAGCGGTGTAGATATTTCCATATATATAGTGATAGCGGTGTAGATATTTCCATGTTTATACAGATAGCGGTGTAGATATTTCCATGTTCATACAGATAGTAGTGTAGATATTTCCATGTTCATACAGATGGCGGTGTAGATATTTCCAAGTTCCTAGATATGGCGGTGTAGATATTTCCATGTTCATACAGACGGCGGTGTAGATATTTCCATGTTCATACGGATGGCGGTGTAGATATTTCCACGTTTATAGACATGGTGGTGTAGATATTTCCATCTTTATACAGATAGCTGTGTAGATATTTCCATGTTTATACAGATGGCGGTGTTGATATTTCAACCTTTATAGAGATAGCGGTGTAGATATTTCCATGTTCCTTCAGATGGCGCTTTAGATATTTCCATGTTTATAGAGATGGCGGTATAGATATTTCCATGTTTATACAGATGGTGGTGTAGATATTTCCATTTTTATAGAGATGGCGGTGTAGATATTTCCATGTTTGTACAGGTATCGGTGAAGACATTTCCATATTTATACAGGTAGCGGTGCAGATATATGAATTCATTAAACCTCTTCTTCTTTATAAATTACCTAGTCTTCGGTATGTCTTTATCAGCAGCATGAAAATTGACCTATACACTCACTGTCCATGAATGATTCTCTGTTAGCCCATTTGCATTGTTATAAAGAAATCCCTGAGGCTGGGTGGTTTATAAAGAAATGAGGTTTATTTGGCTCCTTGTTCTGAAGGCTGTACGTGTAGCATAGTTCTGGCACCTGCTTCCAGGGAGGGCCTCAGGACCTTCCAAGCATGGTGGAAGGTGAAGGGAAACCAGCATATCACATGGTGGGAGAGGAAGCAAGAGAGACAGGGAGGAGGTGTCAGTCTCTTTTAAACAACCAGATATTGCATGAACTCACAGGGTAAGAACTCATTCATTACCAAGAGGACAGCACCAAGCCATTCAGGAGGCATCTGTCTCCAACATTGGGGATCACATTTTAACGTGAGATTTGAAGGGGACAAACATCCAAACTATGTCAGATACCAAAGCTGACAATGCTTAGGATCTTTAGCTGTTCCAGGTCCTGGGAAAAGGGAGAGAGTTAGCTTCCCTCGTTTATGCTGTGCTACTGCATATTATATTAGTAATTATTGTTCTCTAAAGGTTCTTAAAAGCAAATAAACAAATGCAAGGCAAAACATATGATATGCAAGGCAAAACATACGAAATGCAAGGCAAATGCATTAAAAACTTTTGAGTGTTAATGTATAGATTTTATTTTATCTTTTTAATTTCTTTTGCTTAACCAAATAGATTATGTAGTTTTGATTAACTGGCCATGAAATAGCTCTGCCTACATAGAATTTCCCATGAATAATTATTTGTGGAGACTTTTGTGTGTGACCCAAATCCTCCCTCAAAACTGAAGTTTGCCCAGCTATTGGGAGTGTTGGCAAATCATGCCTCTCAGCTGATTCTCTCTAGAATTTATTCTCAGGAGATCTAATTAATAACTTGTCAAGCTGATGTCCATCCTTGGGGACAACTCGTATCTGAAGAATGGCCAGTGAAAGGTATTAAAACTCCATACTCCTGCCTCAATTTAGGGCAACTCTGAAGGGTCACCCCAGCTTCTCAGCTCCCCCTTGAGATTAGCTGAGGTATTTGTTGTGACTGCCTCACATCTCAACTCCCTTTATCCAATTCAGCTTTTTCGCCACAGTTGTTGGTTCCTAGGATTTTACCCAGTTAAATGTTCTCTACACAAATCTCTATCTCAAATCTGCTTTACAGGGAATGTGGCCTCAGACAGGTTTTCATTAGGTTCTGGACATAACTCTCATTAGTCATTGATATGATTCGGCTGTGTCTCTGCCCGAATCTCACCTTGATTGTAATTATCCCCGCATGTCAAGGATGGAGTCAGGTGGAGATAATTGAATCATAGGGGCGGGTTCCCCCTACTGTTCTCCTGGTAGCGAATAAGTCTCACGAGATCTGATGGTTTTCAAATGGGAGTTTCCCTACACAAGCTTTCTTCTCTGCTACCATTTAAGATGTGCCTTTGCTTCTTTTTTGCCTTCTGCCGTGACTGTGAGGCCTCCCCAGCCATGTGGAATTGTGAGTTCATTAAACCTCTTTCCTTTATAAATTACCCGGTCTTGGGTAGGACTTTATTAGCAGCATGAGAACAAACTAGTACAGTCTGTTCTATAAGCCCAAGTCGGATCACAGAGTCCCGCTTTCTGTTTCTTTTTTTTTTCTAGCCCATATTTCTACTAAAACTTGACTCATAAAGACTCAAAACAAAATAATTAAGCATGGCTAATATTTATTTAATATTTTATACGTGTCAGGTACTGTATTTTGTAACTTATCTTTTAATAATCTTTCCAAATCTCTAAAAGGAGAATTCTGCTTTTTTATAGAGAAAATAAGGATGGCTCTGAAAATGTTAGTAGTAGGGGAAGCAGGGTGAGGGACATAGGGGGCACTTTGTGTTATTTGTGCATTTTACCATCAGTCTAAAATCAGGTCAAAATAAAAAAAAATGAGAAGTAGAAGCAGGTTGTTAAGATTTTCAGTGTGACTCTAGAATTTTTTTGTTTGTTGTTTGTTTTGGAGTGTAGTGGTAAGATCTCTGCTCACTGCAACCTCCACTTCCCAGGCTCAAGCAATTCTCCTGCCTCAGTCTCCCAAGTAGCTGGGATTATAGGTGCCTGCCACCACACCCAGCTAATTTTTGTATTTTTTTTTTTAGTAGAGATGGGGTTTCAGCATGTTGGCCAGGCCAGTCTCCAACTCCTGACTTCAAGTCATCCGCCCGCCTCAGCCTCCCGAAGTGCTGGGATTATAGGCATGAGCCACCACTCCTGGCCCAAAGTTCATATTTTAACTACTAACCTAAATTATTTTAAAAACAAAAGTCTCCTTGGACTCAAACCAGTTCAGAGTGACATGATCATGTGCCTGTTTTGTGCAGGGTGAAGTGAGATTATTATCTAGGAATTAGCTGAAATGTCTTGTTGTGGGCATAATTATTTCATATAAATTCTAAGCTTCATATTAGCACTTAGATTATAATTATCTAAACAATAGAGAACAATTTCATATAATTTTCAGTGTATCAGGTGAATCAACAGTATACATACAAGCATGCAGATGAATTTCAGTGAATATAGTGGTGACAATGCTCAACAGAATAAGTGTCCCCCACCCCAACCCTGCATCTTGCTCTTTCACTGTCCTAAAGATAGAACAAAATGGTTCAGGCATCCAGCTTGTCCCCTCCACACTTCACACTTTTACTTAATAGCAGCTTATCTTTAACACTTTGTCATCTTTAAGATGTTGCTAATTCTTTATGGTAGATCCCAGGACTGAGGATGAGGAAGAATGATTTTATTTAAATAAAGTTGCTTAATTAAAAAACAATTTTTTTAGTTTTAAAATATTTTCATTATTTTATAAAATGTTTGTGGGTACAAAGGAGGTTTATATATTTGTGGGGTACATGAGATGTTTTAATACAGGCATGCAGTGTGAAATAATCACATCATGAGGAATGGGCTTTCCATCCCCTCAAGCATTTATCCTCTGAGTTAAAAACTATTCAATTGGCTGGGCGCGGTGGCTCACGCCTGTAGTCCCAGCTCTTTGGGAGGCCGAGGTGGGCGGATCGCCTGAGGTCAGGAGTTTGAGACCAGCCTGGCCAACATGATGAAACCCCATCTCTACTAAAAATACAAAAATTAGCCAGGTGTGGTGGCGAGTGCCTGTCATCCCAGCTACTCGGGAGGCTGAGACAGGAGAATCATTTGAACCTGGGAGGTGGAGGTTACAGTGAGCCGAGATCATGCCATTGTACTCCAGCCTGAGTGACAAGAGTGAAACTCCATGTCAAAAACAAACAAAAATCAATTACATTCTTTAAGTTATTAAAATTAAACATTGTAAATGATTTTTTTTCCCAAAGTTTTTTCAAAGAAAAAAAAAAGTAGAAACAAAGACACTTTCTACTGATTTCCAGCATGGTGACTCTGTATTTCTAGCATGTGTTAAGGTGAAAAATTGATTTTATGTTTAATACAAAACATAGCATAATGTAATGAAAAGCAAGATTGTAATGATAAAGGAAAATAACACTAGTGCTAATTTTTTTTCAATTTGAAGCATTGGATTAAAATGAATTAGGTTATATTCCAACATGTTTATATTGAATTTCTTTTTTCTCCAATTGGTTTCTTTTTATTAATGGGGGAGTGTTGCATTTGTATAAGGTTTCCCTATTATATTCAATTGTTTTGAGATGCTTTTAATATGAAGTTTTTATGTTTTCTTTTTGATGTATACATGTTATGCTTTTATGCTGAATTTGATAATTGGTGCTGTATGTGCAAAGCAAATGTAATTTCCCAGCTTTTATTTTTTAAAGCCCTGGGAAGCAACATAATAAAGTAGAAATAGTATCAAGACAAGAGTTAGAATACCTGGATTCTAAAATTTAAATTAAATTAGGATCTAGTGACATTATAGGTGTTCCTTGATCTTCTGATGACCTGATTCCTCAAAAGAAAAATAAAATAATCTATAAATTGTTTCTAATTCTAAAACTCTATCAATCCTATTTTTAAAATTGTAATTAGTTGAACTCTGTAAGGTCACAAAAATCCCTATTAAGAAACTAAAATAAAATTTTATCATATCTTAAAAATACTCTGATCTTTTTTTATATGCTGACATGAATTCTAATTATTTTTGAGCCCCTAAAAATATTTAAGATCACAGTTTATGTTTTATTATTGACTTTCAGATAATTAACATTTTACTGATAGATATGAACAAATCTACTCTAACAGAGATAGTCATTAGTTTATTTCTCTCTTTTCAGTATCAATAAAAAGTATCGATTTACCAATAACAATGAATTAATTGCCTGAAATAAATGAAACGTAAGCAGCAAAAGTGAACCTTTTAGTATAACTCTTCTTGTAAACATTGACTTAGTTCAAAGGGAGCTTATCTTTAAAAAAAAGCGCTAATTCATGTCTATTGGTATAGATATAATCTTTTATTCCTTGAAAATAGATCCTACTATACTCCAGACACTATGCCACTTGGTGCAGATATTAACACAAATAGCAGGTGATCATTGTCCTCATGGAGTTTATTTTAAAGAGAACAAAGTGAGACAAAGGCACACAAGCAAAGAACTACAATACAAAGGGGATGGCATCTGACTCAGCATGGAGGTGTCACGGAAGGTGTTGTTTTGCTTAGGTTTTGAAGTGTGGGTAGGAGATGGCCCATGTTGAGAGTGGGAACTGGGAATTAAAAAGATGAGGAGGTCTCTGCAAATCTACATGGATGGGAAGTAGCATGCTGATGTGGGAAACAACTAAAAAGTTCCAGAATGCATGGTTTATAAAGCGTGAGTCAGAGAGGGCTAGACCAGTAGCCAGATCAAGGATATCTCAGATGTTATAGTCATGAATTAGTGCATTGACCTGCAGGCCATGGGAGTCACTGAAGGTTTCAGTCAGGTAAGTGAGCTGATCAGAACAGTCCTTTAGATAGGCCGCTCTTTTGGCTGTAAGGGGGACACGTTTGAAGTAGGGCTATAGCTAAAAATATACAGACACTTCCTCTTTTCTACAGCCCTGCTGGCATCTGTTGTATTTTGACTTTTTAATAATAGCCATTCCAACCGGTATGAAATGGTATCTCATTGTGTTTTGATTTCCAATTTTCTGATGATTAGTGATTCTAATCATTTTTTTTTTTGTATTTGTTGGCCATTTGTATGTGCTCTTTTGAGATGAGTTTGTTCATGTCCTTTGCCCATTTTTTAATTGGGTTATTTTTTTTCTAATTGATTTAAGTTCCCTGTAGATTCTGGATACTAAAAAACAAACAAAAACCAGAAGTAAATAAATTCTCAGGACACACACACCCACACCCACACCCATAGAGAGAGAGAGAGAGAGAGAGCGCCTAGGTAAGAGGCCACCAACCACCAGGGTCTAAACTGGGAACACTTTCTAGTACAGAATGAATGGAAAGGATTCATGAAATATCTAGAAAGTAATGTTAATGAGATTTACATGTATGGAGTGAATGAGGAGAAACAGGGATCATTCAGGATTCTGGTAGGGATAACAGGGGGAGCCATTAGTTGAAATTTTGAAGTGGGAGAAGGAGAGGCAGTTTTAGGGAGAAAGATGAGTTGTTTTTTACGTATTTCAAACCCTTGAAGCTTCTATGGGACATCGAAGTGGAAATAACAGTCTGTGGGTTGGGACAATAAAGAAAGAAATTGGTTGAAGACTAGGGGAAGAGTATAGAGCAAAGAAATATTTAAGATAATAAACATAGAGAGATAGCTGAAAATGTGGGACTGGATTACAAAGGAAGAGTGATTTAGTTATGAAGCCCAAGGGCTGACAGGAATGGGTGACTACTCGAGGAGTTCATATGCATCTGTTATTGTATGAATAAAAAAATTATCTGTTCCTTCCTAAAGATATCTTCAACCTGTTTTTGGATACATATGGGCACTGCTTTTCATTCTCTTAGCCCCATTTCTTATTTTAGCCTCTGCTGTAGCAATCAGTTCTGCACAGGCTTTGACCCAGGCTTTGACTACTTGGTGCAGGTGTGATATGACACTTACCTGGAATGGCCCACAGTTTGTGGCTGCTCTCACTTAAGCAGGTGGGATGCTCATGTAGGTGTAACCTAGAAGCTTGGTAGAGTTTATGCCCATGGGGCAACCTGTGACCACTCAAAAATAAAGCCCTTTCCTCCTCCCAGATTGAGGAGTCTTGCATTATGTAATAAAACTCCTTAGAAGGCCTATTAGGTTCCAATACAGCATTAGGCAACTTGATAAAGTATCCCATCATCAGCCTTCCTTTCTTCCCTCATTCCTCTGCCTCTCACTCTTTCTTCCTAAGTTAACTTCTTAGATAAAATGCCAACTTTCTATATTTTGTTTCACATCAGGGAAAATAATTGTATATCCCATTTCAAAAGCACATAAAAAGGTTACTGTATAGAAAATTTGTCTTTAATAGATTAAGGTGTAATTTTCCAAATACTTTAAAATTTTATTTCAGATACGTTTTTCATTTTTATAAGCTTCATCTAAAAGCAGAGTTCACCTAAGAATATACCTAAGAGCATATTACATAAAATATATTTTATATTTCAGTAGTTTAGCTAGGATTCTTTCAAAATTGAGAGGATCTACAAATATTTCTAACACATTAGTTTTCAGTCTTAAGGCTGAGTCCAGAACAAAGCTCCTAAACTTTGCATTGGTGATTGAGAACATTTTAAAATTGTTATTTAATTCATTAATTTATTTTTAAAAAATTTTCACATTGTAATCATATAGATTTATAGGATACAATTTGATGTTTCAATGAATATGTATGTTGTCTAATGATCCAATAAGGATACTTAGTGTATTAATTACCTCATGCATTTATCATTTCTTTTTCATAAGAAATTTCAAAATCCTTTCTTCTAGATACTTTGTAATATACAATACTTTACTTTTAACTATAGTCACCCTGCTTTGCAAAGAACACTTCAACTTATTCTTCCTATATAATTGTGATTTCATAACTGTTAACCAATCTATCTCCATTTTGCCCTCCCCACTTCTTCCTCGCTGTTTGGTAACCACTATTCTACTCTACTTCTCTATTAACATTTTTTTTTAAGATTCCACATATGAGAGAGATCATGCGGTATTTGCTTTCTGTGTCTGGCTTATTTCACCTAACATTGTATCCTACAGGGTCATCCATGTTGTTGCAACTGGCAGAATTTCATTCTTTTTTTATTGCTGAATAGTATTTCATTGTGTGTGTGTCCATATATATATATTATATATAATAATATGTATAATTATAATTACACATAAAATTATATATAATTATAATTAATTTTATGTATAATTATAATTACACATAAAATTATATATAATTAAATTATAATTATATATAATTATATATATAATAATATATATTATATGTAATATATAATATACATAACGTATATTATATATAATATACATAACGTATATTATATATATTGTACATGATATATATTATATATATTGTACATGATATATATTATATATATTATACATGATATATATTATACATAATATACATGATATATATTATATATAATATACATAATATATATTATATATATATAATTCACTTCTTTGTTTTTAGACACATAGGTTGATTCCATATCTGATTATTAGAAATAGTGCTACAGTAAACATGAGTGCAGATATTTTTCAAACACAATGATTTCATTTCCTATGGATATATACCCAGTAGTGGGATTGCTGGGTTATGTGATCGAATAATCGTTTTTTTGTTTTTTTTTTATTTTTTAGCGAACTTCCATAAAGTTTTGCTTAATGGTTGTACTAGTTTACAACTCCATCAACAGTGTGTAAGTGTTCCCTTTTCTCCACTTCCTTGCCAACTCTTGTTATCTTTTACCTTTTTGGTAATAGCCATTCTAATGGGTGAACTGGTATCTCATTGTGGTTTTGATTTGCATTTCCCTGATGGTTAGTGATGTTGAACATGATTTTATTATATATTCGTCTTGACCATTTCTATATTTTCTCTTGTGGCATGTCTTTTAGTTTATTTTGTCCTTTTTTTTTTTTTTGAGAAGGAGTCTTGCTCTGTTGCCCAAGCTGGAGTACAGTGGTGCAATCAGGGCTCACGGCAACCTCCATCTCCCTCTTTCAAGCAATTCCCCTGCCTCAGCCTGCTGAGTAGCCGGGGTTACAGGCACACGCCATCATGTTTGGCTAAATTTTTGTATTTTTAGTAGAGAAATGATTTCACCATATTGGTCAGGCTGGTCTCAAACTCCTGACCTCAGGCAATCCACCTGCCTCAGCCTCCCAGTTTTGCCCATTTTTAAATAAGTTTCTTATGTTTTTGCTGTTGAGTTGTTTAAGTTTGTTATATAATCTGGGCATTAACTCCTTAGCAGAAGTATAGTTTGCAAATATTGTATCCCATTCTGTAAGTTGTTTTTTCACTCTGTTAAGTTTCCTTTGCTGTGCAAAAGCATTTTAGTTTGATGAAACCCCATTTATCTATTTTTGCTTTTGTTGCCTGTGCTTTTGACGTCTCATTTAAAAAATCCTTGTACAACCCAAAGTTATAGAGAATTTCCCACATGTTATCTTCTAGTAGTTTTTCATAGTTTTCAATCTTACCTTTAGGTCTTTAATCGCATTTGAGTTGATTTTGTATAAGGTAAAAGATAGGGGTCTGATTTCATTATCCCACATATAGATATCCAATCTTCTCAGTACCATTTAATGAAGACACTGTCTTTACCCCTGTGTGTGCTCTTGACTCCTTTTTTGAAAATCAGTTGACTTTAGGTATGAGAATTTATTTCTGAGCTGTATATTCTCTTCCATTGGTCTATGTGTTTGCTTTATGGCAGTGCCATGCTGTTTTGCTTACTATGGCTTTGTAGTATATTTTGAAGTCAGGTAGTGTGGTGCCTCCAGCTTTGTTATTTTTGCACAGGATTGCTTTGGTTATTTGGGGTCTTTTCTGGTTTCATACAAATTTTAGGGTATTTTTTTCTATTTCTGTGAAGAATTTCATTGTTATTTTGATAGGGATTGCATTGAATCTGTAGGACATTTTGTTAGTATGGTCATTTCAATAGTATCAATTCTTCCATTCCATGAGTATATAGTGTCCATTTTTTGTGTATCGTAAATTTTTCCATCAGTGTGTTATAGTTTTCATTGAAGAGATCTTTCATGACCTTGATTAAATTTATCTGCAGATTTCTTGGTAGCTATTGTAAATGGAATTCCTTTCTTGATGACTTTTTCAGATAGTTCACTATTAGTGTATAGAAACACCACTGAATTTTCTGTGTTGATTTTGTATACTACAACTTTACTGAATTTATTTATGATTTCTAGTAGTTTTTGGTCAAGTCTTTAGGGTTCTCACTCTATATAAGTATATATAGAAAGAACCCTAAAGAGAGAGAGATCATATATATCTATATGATCATATATATAGATGTATACATATGTATGTGAGATCACATTTTCTACAAACAGAAACAATCTGACTTCCTTCTTTCCAGTTTGGATCCCTCTTATTTATTTCTTTTGTCTAATTGCTCTGGCTCTGACCTCCAGTACTATGCTAAATAGAAGTGGTAGAAGTTGACATCCTTGTCTTCCTCCATATCATAGAGGAAAAGCATTTAACTATTCACCATAAATAAGATGTTAGCTGTGGGTTTGTCACATATGGCCTTTACTGCGTTGAGGTACACTCCTATACCTACTTTCTTGACAGTTTTTATCATAAACGAATGTTGACTTTTGTCAAGTGTTCTTTTTGCATCTGTTGAAATGATCACATGGTTTTTGTTTTTCTTTCTATTGTGGTGGTGTATCATATTTACTGATTTGTGCATGTTAAGCCATCTTTTCATCCCTGGGATGAATCCCACTTGATTATAGTGAATACTCTTTTTAGTGTGCTGTCGAAGTCAGTTCACTTGTATCTTGTTGAGAATTTTTGTATCTATGTTCTTCAGGAATATTGGCCTGTTATTTTCATTTTGTGCATGTCTTTGTCTGGTTTTAGAATCAGGATATTGCGAGCCTCATAAGATGAGTATGGAAGTATTCCTTCCTCATTACTTTTGTGGAAAAGTTTGTGGAGAATTGGTAGTTATTCTTTAACTGTTTGGTAGAATTCAGCAGTGAAGACATCAGGTCCTGGGTGTTGGTTGTTGTTGTTGTTGTTTTAATGGAAGATGTTTTATTATTGATTCAATTTCCAAACTCATTATTGATGTGTTCAGATGTTATATTTCCTCACAATTTAATCTGGGTAGTTGTATGTGTGCAGAAATTTATTCATTTTATTCTACATTATCAAATTTGTTGGCATATAGTTATGAGTAATGTCTTACAATCCCTTCTATTTCTGTGGTGTATCAGTTGTAATGTCTCCTTTTTCATCTTTTATTTATTTGAATTTTCTCTCCTTTTGTCTTAGTTTAGCTAAAGGTTTGTCAGTTTTACCTTTACACTTTGTCTTATTTATCTTTTGAAATATTTTTTAGTGTCTGTTTCCTTTATATCTGCTGTGAGCTTTATTATTTCCTTCCTTCTACCAATTTTGGGTTTAGTTTGTTTTTGATGTTCTAGTTACTTGAAGTGTATAATTTTGCTTTGTGATTTGAAAATCTTTCTTCATTTTTGGTGTAGGCTTTTATTGCTATAAATTTCCCTCTTAGAACTGCTTTTGCTATGTTCCATAGGTTTGGGTATGTTGGATTTTCATTCTTACTTGTCTCAGCGACTTTTGAAATTTTCCTATTAATGTCTTAATGAGACCTATTGATTTCTTGGGTGCATGCTATTTAATTTCCATGTTTTTATAAAATTTCCAAGGGCTTTCCTGTTGTTGATTTCTGGCTTTATATCACTGTAATCAGAAAAGATACTTCATATGATATCTGTCTTCTTAAGTTTGTTAAGACTTATTATGTGTCATAATGTATGATTGGTCCTAGAGAATGTTTGGTGTACAGTTGAGAATAATTTGTATTCTGCAGCTGTTGGATGATGTATTAGTCTGTTTTCATACTGCTGATAAAGACATACCCGAGACTGGGTAATTTACAGAGAAAAAGAGGTTTAGTGGACTCATAGTTCCACGTGGCTGGGGAGGTCTCCCAATCATGATGGAAGGCGAAAGGCACATCTTACATGGTAGCAAACAAAATAGAATTGAGAACCAAGTGAAAGGGTTCCCCCTTATAAAACCATCAGATCTTGTTAGACGTATTCACTACCACAAGAACAGTATGGGGGAAACCGCCCCCATGATTCAATTATCTCCCACTGGTTCCCTCCCACAACATGTATGAATTATGGGAGCTATAATCAAGATGAGATTTCGGTGGGGATATACAGCCAAACCATATCAGGTGAGATCTTCTTTACCTGCTATGTCCATTTGGTCTATGGTATAGTTTGAGTCTGTCATTTTTTGGTTGATTTTCTCTTCATATAATCTGTCCATTTTTAAAGTGGAGTGTTGAAATTTCCTACTAATATTGTATTGCAGTCAATCTCTACCTTTAAATCTAATATTTGCTTTATATATCTGGTTGTTCTGGTGTTGGGTACATATATAGTTACACCTAAGTAATATATATGTTATGTCCTCTTATTGAATTGGGCCTTTTATCATTTCATTATACAGCGACATTCTTTTTTTATATAGTTTTTTTATTTAAAGCCTTTTAAAATATGACATGACTGTGGCTACTCCTGCTTGCTTTTCATTTGTTTGCATAAAATATATTTTTCCATCTCTTCACTTTCAGTCTATTTATCTTTAATAGTGAGGTAAGTATCATGTAGGCAGCATATAGGTGGGTTTTGCTATCTGAATCCATTCATCCACTTTATATCTTTTAACTAGAGTTTAATCCACTTCTATTGAAGTTTATTATTGATAAATTAGGACTTCCTTCTACCATTTCATTACTTGTTTTTTAGATTACTTGTTCACTTCTTCCTTTCTTATTGTTTATCTCTCTAGTTTGGTGGTTTTCTGTGGTGCTAAGCTTTGTTTCTTTTCCCTTTTTTGGTGTGTGTGTGTGTATCTGCTGTAATTTATTTCTTTCTGGTTAGTGAAACTAACATACAGAGTCCTGTATTTGTAACAGACTATTTTACACTGATAACAACTTAACTTCTGTCACATAAAAATACTCTTGACTTCTCCCCCCACACACACACAATTTATATTTTTGTTACGTTACATTGCATCTTTATGAATGGTAGACTCAATGGAACATAGGATCTATGTCACAACTAAATCAATTATTTAATGGCAGCATTAAAGCAGGCCAAAGAATGTGAAAAACTGGTGTGGGTGTATTTAACTTTTTAAAAACTATGTTTCATAATGTTTTCATTAAAAAGTCTTTATCAGTTTGCTAATGCCTAATTTTTACAACCAGCCACCATAGATTTTACAGGATAAATATATTATTTCAGTGGTAATTGAAGCAGAATTTTTGTTGCTCTTCTTACCCTTAGAGATTGTGTATTATCCTCAGACGTAATTCTTTGATTTTTTTTTCTTTTCATGTTGTTACACATAGTTACCAACAATCAACGTGAGAATAACCTTTGAATATTTTCAAGCATTAAGATTTGTTTATACAGCTGCACAATTAGACAACAAACACTCTTGGGTCTTTACCTCTCAGCATACACCTGATTATTAACTTAAAGGTATGATGGGAAAAGTATCAATTTTTCTTGGTCACCTAGATTTAGAAATATGTAATAACTATAAGCTTGGGTCTGCTTCTTCAGAAGCCTAGGAAGTGGAGTGATGGTTCTCTGAAGAGGCTGGAAACAAAGTATGTGTTTCCAGAAGGCTTAATAGAATATGTTGAGACATAGGCCATTAACACAAAAGTGAAAGAAATGCAAAAAATGTATGAAAGTAAGGATTTGAGAAGGGAAATTTTATTTTTAAGTCTAAGATTCCTATGAATTATATGAAAGTAAATGTCCTATCCTTAAAATTAGCCAAAGGAAGCACTTTACTTATCAATATGATATGACTTTTCATACTCTTATCTAAAGATATCCTAAACTAAGATCCAGTTTTCTAAGAAAAGACTTTTTACTCATGCTTTAAAGCATGCTAGATGATTCCTACCACATCACATAATGTTGTTTACATGTATGATTTAAACTGCATTTATTCTTCAACTCACTGGTTCCTTAGGCTTCTTATCTTTCCTTGCACGCTTAGATAATTTTATGTAAAATTGATTTTTAGAAGTTTAGTTGCTGGGCGTAGTGGCTGTCACCTGTAAACCCAGTACTTTGGGAATTCAAGGCAGGTGGATTGCTTGAGTCTTGGAGTTTGAGGCCTGCCTGGGAAAGATGACAAACCCCATTTGTACAAAAATAAAAATATTAGCTGGATATGGTGGCACATGCCTGTGGTCCCAGCTACTCCAAGGCTGAGGTGGGAGGATGACTTGAGTCCGAGAGGCAGAGGTGTGAGCCAAGATCATGCCCTGCTCTTCAGCCTGGGCAAAGAAGCCAGACCCTGTTTCAAAAAAAAAAAAAAATCTAGTGAGATTTGATTTCTATTTCTATGTGATTCAAAACTAGGAGAGCTTCAAGGCTAATGACTATTAAAAAATGGCCATTGCTACTTGCATTTTCTATGAAGCCAGCATACACAGCAACGTGCAACCTAAAAACCAAGCTATTTAATATGTAGCTTAGATTTCAGGTTTGATTGTCTTTGAGGTTTGATTATTGCAGAGATCAAGTGCCAGACCAAATATAGACTAATTCTGTATTTGGTCTTTTTATCATATGAAACATCCCAGCCTTGGGTATAAATTAAGAGCAAGTACGGATGTTTATACCGATAGCGGTGTAGATATTTCCATGTTTATACAGATAGCGGTGTAGATATTTTCATGTCTATACAGATAGCGGTGTGGATGTTTCCATGTTTATACAGATAGTGCTGTAGATATTTCCATGTTTATAGAGATAGCGGTGTAGATATTTCCATGTTTCTACAGATAGCGTGGTAGATATTTCCATGTTTATAGAGACAGCGGTGTAGATATTTCTATATTTATAGAGATAGCGGTGTAGTTATTTCCATGTTTATACAGATAGCGGTGTAGATATTTCCATGTTTATACAGGTAGCAGTGTAGATATTTCCATGTTTGTACAGGTAGCGGTGAAGATATTTCCATATTTATACAGGTAGCGGTGCAGATATGTGAATTCATTAAACCTCTTTTTCTTTATAAATTACCCAGTCTTGGGTATGTCTTTATCAGCAGCATGAAAATTGACTAATACACTCACTGTCCATGAATGATACTCTGTTAGCCCATTTGCATTGTTATAAAGAAATACCTGAGGCTGGGTAATTTATAAAGAAATGAGGTTTATTTGGCTCCTTGTTCTGAAGGCTGTACATGAAGCATAGTACTGGCACCTGCTTCCAGGGAGGGCCTCAGGAACCTTCCAATCATGGTGGAAGGTGAAGGGAAACCAGCATATCACATGGTGAGAGAGGAAGCAAGAGAGACAGGGAGGAGGTGTCAGTCTCTTTTAAACAACCAGATATCGCATGAACTCACAGGGTAAGAACTCATTCATTACCAAGAGGACAGCACCAAGCCATTCAGGAGGCATCTATCTCCAACATTGGGGATCACATTTTAACGTGAGATTTGAAGGGGACAAACATCCAAACTATGTCAGATACCAAAGCTGACAATGCTTAGGATCTTTAGCTGTTCCAGGTTCTGGGAAAAGGGAGAGAGTTATCTTCCCTCGTCTATGCTGTGCTACTCCATATTATATTGGTAATTATTGTTCTCTAAAGGTTCTTAAAAGCAAATAAACAAATGCAAGGCAAAACATTTGAAATGGAAGGCAAAACACAAGAAATGCAAGGCAAATGCATTAAAAACTTTTGAGTGTTAATATATAGATTTTATTTTATCTTTTTAATTTCTTTTGCTTAACCAAATAGATTATGTAGTTTTGATTAACTGGCCATGAAATAGCTCTGCCTACATAGAATTTCCCATGAATAATTGGTTGTGGAGACTTTTGTGTGTGACCCAAATCCTCCCTCAAAACTGAAGTTTGCCCAGCTATTGGGAGTGTTGGCAATTCATGCCTCTCAGCTGATTCTCTCTAGAATTTATTCTCAGGAGATCTAATTAATAACTTGTCAAGCTGATGTCCATCCTTGGGGACAACTCGTATCTGAAGAATGGTCAGTGAAAGGTATTAAAACTCCATACTCCTGCCTCAATTTAGGGCAACTCTGAAGGGTCACCCCAGCTTCTCAGCTCCCCCTTGAGATTAGCTGAGGTATTTGTTGTGACTGCCTCACATCTCAACTCCCTTTATCCAATTCAGCTTTTTCGCCACAGTTGTTGGTTCCTAGGATTTTACCCAGTTAAATGTTCTCTACACAAATCTCTATCTCAAATCTGCTTTACAGGGAATGTGGCCTCAGACAGGTTTTCATTAGGTTCTGGACATAACTCTCATTAGTCATTGATATGATTCGGCTGTGTCTCCGGCCGAATCTCACCTTGATTGTAATTATCCCCGCATGTCAAGGATGGAGTCAGGTGGAGATAATTGAATCATAGGGGCGGGTTCCCCCTACTGTTCTCCTGGTAGCGAATAAGTCTCACGAGATCTGATGCTTTTAAAATGGGAGTTTTCCTACACAAGCTTTCTTCTCTGCTACCATTTAAGATGTGCCTTTGCTTCTTTTTTGCCTTCTGCCGTGACTGTGAGGCCTCCCCAGCCATGTGGAATTGTGAGTTCATTAAACCTCTTTCCTTTATAAATTACCCGGTCTTGGGTAGGACTTTATTAGCAGCATGAGAACAAACTAGTACAGTCTGTTCTATAAGCCCAAGTTGGATCACAGAGTCCCGCTTTCTTTTTTTTTTTCTAGCCCATATTTCTACCAAAACTTGACTCATATAGACTTAAAACAAAATAATTAAGCATGGCTAATATTTATTTAATATTTTATACGTGTCAGGTACTGTATTTTGTAACTTATCTTTTAATAATCTTTCCAAATCTCTAAAAGGAGAATTCTGCTCTTTTATAGAGAAAATAAGGATGGCTCAATCTTTTGATTTTTATTACAAGCTTTATTTTGTATAACATATAATAAACTAAAAATATTGAAAGTTTAGAAACCATCAGCACACAATCGAGGTGATGGAAATATACTTCACCTCCAGTTTCCTGATGCCTCTTTATAATACATTTCTCTGGCCCCTCATTCCTGGCCCTTAAAAACCACCAAACTGCTTTCTGTCACTGGACAGTAATTTATACAGTCAAAAAATGTATATAAATACAATTTTACACTATGCACTTTTTTGTCTGACATTTTATGTTTTTTTCTCTGCATGTTTTACCTCTAGAGTCTGCCTTGTTTCACTTAGTATAATTATTTTGAGATTCATTCATGTTATAGTATGTATCCATAATTAATTCGGATAAAGCAAGTTAATTCATTAATGTATTGATTGATATTTAGACTGTTTCTAGTTTGGGCTATTATGAATACATGTGCTATGAACATTTGTGTTGATATCATTATATGAACACCTACTTTTATCTCTCTTGGGTAAATACCCAGGAGTGCAATGGCTGAGTCTTATGGCAGAAGTATGTTTAACATTTTAAGGGACTCTTGAACTGTTTTTCAAAGGTTACACATTTTTGTATTCCCATCAGCAGTGTATGAGAGTTTCAGCTTCTCCACATCCAAGCCAGTGCTTGGCTATTATCAGTCATGCTAATCTTAGCTATTTAAAAATAGATAGTGGCGTCTCATTTTGGTTTTAATTTGCATTGCCCTAAGCATTAATTATGTTGAGCATATGTGCTTATTTACCAAACAAATGTCTACTTTTAAATGTCTGTTCCAGTCTTTCACCCAAGTTTTAAATGGGGTTGTTTGTTTTTCATTATTAAGTTTTGAGCTTTTAAAATATATTTTTGATGCAAGCCCTTTATCAGATATATGAGTTGCAAATATTTTCTCCCAGCCTGCAGCTTGTCTTTTCAGTCTCTTAATAGATTCTTTTGAAGAGCAGATTCTTTTTTTTAAATTTGATGAGTTTTTCTTATCAATATATTATTATATAAATCATGCTGTGGGGTCATATCAAAGAAAGCTTTGCCTGACTCAAAGTCCCAAATGTTTTCACATCTTCCCTCTCCTCTCCTTTGGGAACTGAGATTACACGTAAATTCAGTTACTTGAAATGTACTGTCTACTATTGCTCTGTTCATGTTTTTTAAAAATTTATTTTCTCTCTATATTTTATTTTGAGAGGTGTCTATCTTTTCTTCTTTAATGACTAATGTGCTATCAGCCTACCATGTAGCTGGGACTACAGCCGCATGCTACTATGTCCCGCTAATTTTTGTATTTTTAGTAGAGATGGGATTTCACCATATTGGTCAGGCTGGTCCTGAACTCCTGACTTCGTGATCCACCTGCCTCGGCCTCGCAAAATGCTGAGATTACAGGCGTGAGCCACTGCGCCCAGCCTCCTTTAGTGTATCTTGCATGTCTCTATTTTAGAACATATAGAATACTGTTTCAATACGCATTTTAATGTTCTTAACTGATAACTCTGGCACCTTGATTTACTCTGGATCAGTTCTGACTCAGTGATTTTTCTCCTTATTATGAGCCACGTTCTTCTGTCTTTTGTTGTTACTGTTGCGTCTCTGCTAAACTGTGTCTGGATGTCAGATACGGTGACTTTTATCTTATTGAGTGCTGGAAGTATATATAAATATTCTTGATCTTTGTATTGGTATGTATTTAAGTTTAGTTGGAAAGAGTTTGACTCTTTTTGGTCTTGCTTTAAAAATTCATTAGGTGGGATCAGACCAGTTCTCATTTTAGAGCTAATCACTCCCAACTAGTGAGGCAAGATCCTTCTGGGTATCCCTGGGAATCTTGAGGTGTTTCTGGGTTGGCTGATAAAATAAGCACTATTACTGGACCTTGGTGAGCATGTGTACTGCTACTTTTCATCTTATCTGTGTGTTGTTTCCCCAACCGTAGGTACTTTTCTCTAGGCCTGTCCTAACAATTACTTAGCTATGTACTTTAGGGGGACCCTTTGCAGAGCTCTGGAGTTCTCTTTCTGTGCAGCCCCTTCTTCTCGGAAACCTTGTCCTGAGAGCTCATGTCAACATGGTTTCTGTGGACTCTCAGCTCTGTCCCCTCAGCTCAGGGAGAACAATGGGCTCCTCTTGGGCTCTTCTCCTGGAGTAGTGGGCTGGAAAACTTTCTCCAGGCATAAATTAGGGCAGTTGATAGGCTCACCTTGTTTGAGACTGACTTTACAGGGTCTTGCAAACTTTTGTGGCATACATTTTGGCCATTTTTTTGGTTGTTTCAGGAGGGAGAGAAAGTCTAGTTCTTGTTACTCCATCATGGTCATTGCAGAAGTCAACCTAACTGATATTTATCAATACAGTCTGTTGCTACACATTGAACTTGCTTAAGATAATTTTTAGATGGCACAGAACTTTCTGTCCATTGAATGAGACTCTCTGCTTATTTTGCAAGTGCTCATTTGTATGGAGACATTTGTATGGAGAAACTTCAAAAAGTTTGTGGAAAAATGAAGTTAAAAGATAAACATTGAAAATGTGATCTTCGGTTTTCATCCCTAAAGAACTGATGGTCCTGGGAACTTAACAATGTCAATGCAGTCTCTTATACATTATTAACTTAAGAAAAATGGGTGCCCTTTCCACATTTGTTGAGATTGGGAAACAAAAAGAAGTCAGAAGGAGCCAAATCAGAGCTGTAAGGTGGATGCCTGACAATTTCCCATTGAGATTCTCACAAAATTGCCTTTGCTCGATGACAGGAATGAGCAGAAACATTGTGGTGTTAGAGGACTGTCTGCTAAAGCTTTCCCAGGTATTTTGCCCTAAAACTTTGGCTAACTTATTCAAAACACTCTCATGATATGCAGATATTATTGTTCTTTGACCTTCCACAAAGTCAACAAGCAAAATGCCTGGAATGTCCCCAAAAAACTGTTGCCGTGACCTTTGCTCTTGAGTGATCCCCTTTTGCTTTGACTGGACCACTTCCACCTTTGGTAGCCATTGCTTTGATTGTGTTTTGCCCTCAGGATCATACTGGGAAAGCCATGTTTTATCTTCTGTTACAATTCTTCAAAGAAATCCTTCAGGATCTTGACCCTAGTTCTTTAAAATTTCCATTGAGAGCTCTCCTCTTGTCTGCAGCTGATCTGAGCACAACACTTTTGGCACCCATGCAGTGGAAAGTTGGTTCAACTTTAATTTTTTAGTCAGAACTGTGTAAGCTGAACCAATTAAGATGTCTACGATGTTGGCTATTGTTTGTGCTGTTGATTATCAGTCCTCTTCAATTAGGGCACAAACAAGATTAATTTTTTTCCTTGAAAATTGATATGGATGATCTGTCCCTGTGGACTTCATCTTCCACATCATCTCGTTTCTTCTTTAAAAAAGCTGTCCGCTTGTGAACTACTGATTTCTTTGGTGCATTGTCCCCTCAAGCTTCTTGTAAAGCATCAGTGATTTCACCATTCTTTCACTCAAGCTTCATCATAATCTAATGTTTGTTCTTGCTTCAATTTTAGCAGAATTTACATTGCTCTGCTAGGGGCTCTTTTCAAACTAATGTCTACTCCTTCTTACTGTCTCAAACTAGATCCTGTTCAAACATGCTATAATAAATTAGTATGAGTTTATTTTGCTGCCAATATTGAAACCTTTGCATAGTTTTTTTCATAATATACATTTTCCATGAACTTTTTAAGGCCTCTCACGTATCCACAGCTAGAGTGCCTTACCTATTCTGACTTCAGTCAATTATTCAAGACCTTTCCTTGTCAGTGACACATTAGAAAGGTAGAGTATTGAAAAATAAGAGTAGCTTCTGCTGATTAAGAAATACTATATCTTTTTCTACTTCTTTCTTTTTTTTTTTTTTTTTTCTTGAGACAGCATCTTTCTCTGTCACCCAGGCTGGAGTGCAGTGGTGTGATCTCAGCTCACTGCAACCTCTGCCTCCCAGGGTCAAGTGATTCTCCTGCCTCAGCCTCCCGAGTAGCTGGGACTATAGGTGCCTGCCACCACACCCAGCTAATTTTTGTATTTTTAGTGGAGACAAGGTTTCACCATATTGGCCAGGCTGGTCTTGAACTCCTGACCTTGTGATCTGCCTGACTCGGCCTCCCAAAGCGCTGGGATTACAGTCATGAGCAACTGTACCTAGCTTTCTACTTCTTTCTTATTATTTTCCTCCTCTCTCATTCCTATATTCTCTCCTTTCTCCTACTTTCCTCCCCACTCCCTGTTTCCTTCCTTTCATCTTTCCTATTTTCAGGACTTAATATTTCTTGAACCTCAGATGTTATCATAGTATGTTATTTGTTTAATTTTCACATAACAATAATAGTTTAAATACAAATAATATTTATTTTCATCCCCATGTTATCAGTATAACAGTAAAGATGTGGAGAGGCCAGCTGGGCATGGTGGCTCAAGCCTGTGATCCCAGCACATTGGGAGGCCGAGGTGGGTGGATCACGAGGTCAGGAGATCGAGACCATCCTGGCTAACACGGTGAAACCCCATCTCTACTAAAAAATAGAAAAAATTAGCTGGTCGTGGTGGCGCGTGCCTGTAGTCCCAGCTACTCGGGAGGCTGAGGCAGGAGAATAGTGTGAACCCGGGAGGCAGAACTTGCAGTGAGCCAAGATCACGCCACTGCACTCCAGCCTTGGTGACAGAGCGAGACTCTGTCTCAAAATAAATAAATAAATAAACAAATGAAAATAAAATTAAAAAAAAATGATGTGGAGAGGCCAAACCAATGGCTCTTATATCCACGTTATTTCTTCTAAATGATTTCACCTTAGTTTTGGTCTGCATCTCTAACCATAGCTAGTTGCAGTAGGACCTTCTATCTGGCCTTGCTGCTCTCATTTTTGGACCTCCTCACTGAAATCAAATTGATCTTTCTAAAATGCAAACCCGGTCTTAGTATTTTATTACTTAAAACCCATTGGTGGCTTTCCATGATTTATGGAATAAAGTCAAAATTCCTGTTTTTGCCCACGTTTCTGTGTGCCTCTCATCCCTACATTTACTGATTCCTGTGTGCCATAAATTGCCAGTTGTCCAGAGTTCATTCTCTTTTTGTACTTGGGAGGACTTCTGCATCCTGCAACTTTTCCCCTGAAACATGCTTGGAAAATACCTACTCATTTTTTTCAGATTCAGGTTAGTTTTTTACTTCAGTTTCTTTTCCTGAAGCTTATACTGACTGCTCCATATGGCTTTGGGGATTAGCTACTCATTCCTTTGTGCCCTTTTGTAGATACACATTTATCATGGAGTCTTTTTTTTTTTTTTTTTTTTGAGACAGAGTCTCACTCTGTCACCAGGCTGGAGTGCAGTGGTGTGATCTCAGCTCACTGCAACCTTTACCTTCCAGGTTCAATTGATTCTCTTGCCTCAGCCTCCCAAGTAACTAAAGCCATGCACCACCGTGCCCAGCTAATTTTTGTATTTTTAGTAGAGACGGGGTTTCACTATGTTGGCCAGGATGGTCTCGATCTCTTGACCTCGTGATCTGCCCACGTTGGCCTCCCAAAGTGCTGGGATTACAGGCATGAGCCACCACTCCCAATCAGTCATGCAGTCTTTATACTTACTTGTTTACTTGCCTGTGAGCTCACTGAATGCAGGGAATATTTCCTTGTTGCTCTAGCACCTACACCAGTACCTGGTATCCAGAAGCTGTATGCTAAATGTTTGTTGAGTGGCTGTTTGACTGAATGATTGTACTCCTAATTAGTAGATAGAAAGCCATGAACTTCCCAGTTCATCGTTCTTTGTGCTCAATTCTGGTTTCTTTATTGTGTTCAAAAGAGTTCCTTAGTGACATAAAACTATGGAGCTAGTATGTCAGCTCATTTAAGCAATGATTGGTTTATGTATATAAGAGGCTTCAATAATTATATATTTTTATTTCAGTTTCAATAAATGATCAATTGATTAATTTTCTCTGTTTTGGCTTATTGTTCACATTTAATATCAAAAGTGTTTTACTTAAAATTATTCATGCCAATTATGACAGTTAGGTGAATATTACTTTGATTTACATTCCAGTAGTAGTTTTGGTTGAACCCTGAATATGCTAAGACGTCACTTTTCTTTTTTCTTATGAACAGGCTACTGTGTTTACATATATTATTAAAATCTTCTTTGAAAATACGAAGTGTTACATTTCTTATATTTAGTTCTCTGTGCTTCAGAATTCCTGTGATACTTGCACTTAAGTCCTTCTGAGCAGTTGATGTTAATATTTATGTGGTTAATTTCATGAAACATGGTGGTTTTCATTTCTATCATTAATTTATACAGGAGATAGACTGTTTTCCAGGTGTAAGCTCAGTCATATAATTAGAAAATTTATAAGCAGAAGGGAGTTATTTGGTCTAACCCATTTATTCTACAGATAGAGAAATTAGAGTCCAGAAACTCTGTCTTCTTTAAAGTCTTACAGGTATTTAAGAAAAAAGAATAGACTTGAGGTTTCTGTGTTCTGAACCCAGTGATCTTGACACTGTAATGATCTTCATCCATATTATTCACAGAAGTAAATATAATCACATATTAAATAAGAAACACAAATACTAAGGAGATATTATACTGAAAAATGAAATAATATTATCTTAATTATTTTGATCAGATTCAATATATAGCAGCTTGAAGGCTAATAATTCCAATGATTCTCTGAATAAACCATTTTTCTAATAAGATTACAGGTTTTAGTAATCTAATTATTTTGACTGATGCAAATGTTACCCCGCCAGTCTGAAAAATGTGTTTATTTATATGTCATAAAGAATAATTTATTCCAAAAAGGCTAATTTTCAAAATATATGTATCTTCTGAAACTGTATCTATTTTTTTCCCACGTTTTCTAAATATAGTTTAGAGGGCGTTTGTAGATTTTCATGGTGCTGAAAAATTAAGGCATAATGGTCTCATGAAGGAGAATAATGTCATTTAGACGTTGTAATTTTGGAGGATCACAATACTTTTTGGAATGTGGTTGTTGCAGCACTGGTCACTTATAGTAATTATATAATAACATACTATACTAATGCAATAATATACCATATGAAATTATTAAATGGTAAATTTGTCTTAAATCCTCTAGAATACTGCAAAGAAATAGTTTATATAAGAAAGAGTACCATAGCATATGTGAACACAATGTTTCCTATTTTTTTCTTCTTTTTTATTTTTTTGAAGACAAGTTCTCACTCTGTTGCCCAGACTGGAGTTCAGTGCCATGTTCATAGTTCACTGCAACCTCAAACTCCCAAGCTCAAGTGATCCTCTTGATTCAGCCTCTGAAGTAGCTGTGCCTATAGGTGTGCACCACCACACTGGCTAATTTTTAAAATTTTTTATAGATATGTTGCCCAAGCTGGTCTCAAATTCTTGAGCTCAAGAGATCTTCTCACCTTGGCCTCCCAGAGTGTTGGGATTACAGGCATGAGCCACCATACTCAGCCAATATTTCTTTTCTAAAAGACATTTTCTAACATACTTCTCATTTTAACTAACATAATATTCAAAGTGTAGATCTGAGAAAGAGATAGTGCCTGCAGATCTGGGATCCTACATGCTAATATTATGGGATGCATTCAGATTTGATCAGCAGATATTCCATTTATTCTAGAACACCACCAGCAGAAGAATGTAATTACGTCTATCACTAAAACTTTGTGTCAATACAGACCACTGTATTTGTTATCATAGATGGTCCTTGGATGGCAGCCTTAAGCAATTTTAAACCTAGACAGGTGATGTACTTTTTCTTCTTGGATAATTTTCATTGTTTTATCTAATTTGGTTGTAACTAATGTGTTTAATATGGCTTGCTTGTTTTTTAAAAAGTTGTTCAGTATCCTTAGAACTCAGTGCTGATTTCTTTTTCTAGCAGGCCTTTTATATAGGACATCTCACTTTCTCCTGGCTCTCTACTACTAGCATGAGGTCTCTGAAAAAATCAAGACAGCCAAATAATTTGTTATAGAATAGCCTATGTAGAGGGACAGGGGAGGAGTCATATTCCAAGAGGGAAAGACCTTTGAGCCAGGCTCAATTTGTAGAGGCTGTTGAATGAAAATGAGAGAGAGAGAATGCACACTTTATTGCACTATTAAAGCAAAATTCTGACAATAACTTCTAAAAATGATTCCACTCTTATACACTGAGAATATGACAGACCTTCCAAAAGTATAATTTCTTACATGAACGTCCAGGTATATAAGGAAAAATAAGTATTTCATACCAATATCTTCAGCCGCCTTTATTGTTGGTTCACCACATAGATTTTTATCAGAATCGCAGAACATTAATTTTTTAAATTAGCTACCATTACAACTAGCTTGAGAAGAACTTTCTTTTTAATAATTCGACCCAGATGCATTCTAGATACTCCAGTGTTACGAATCGATGGCTTCATGAGGAGCCGCTGTTGACTCATGCTATCTCTGGACACACTGACAGGAAATGTTTTCTTACACCTGTTTTCCTCCTGCTTTTCCTTGGTAGGACTCAGTTCCTTGGCATAGTTCAGTATCAATGGCAGTCATAGAGAAGTGTTACAAAAACCCAGCTTATTACAACTTGTGAATTATTTGGCACCCAGGAACCAGGTCTTACAATCTTCAACCCACTTTTTCCTAACATGGCCCCTTTTCTGAAATGTTTATTTATATATGATGTAGGCCTGGGGAAAGGACATGGACTTTCAAAGAAAATATTCTGCAATAGATCTCTCAACTCCAGAGAACCTTCTGACTAAATCTGAAAGAATTCCACTGTGCTCTGATAACATCCTTTAATAATGAAGGAAAAGATATTTTTCCCCCAGGAGGATTTTGTAGTGAAAGAGATGGCATAATTTTTTTTAAATGTTGTTTATAATCTAATTTGTTTTTTCATTTGTGGGGTGTGTCTTAAATCCTAAATGGTACATCCTTTTTAAAATACTTCTAGTAATAAAATGTTTCTGAAGTTATGTTGTAAATATCATTGGACTATGTTTAATAATGTTAAGTTGATCCCACTTCCCCTGAAATTATATACATAAATGCTGAAAGTATAAATTTACATATACAACTTCATGGAACATTTTTCTTCCAAGTGTGCATTTGCTAGAATTTGCATTGAAAGGTTTTGGAAGGAGCCTGTTGGTATGAATCCTGTGTTAGCAACACTCAGATTTGTTGCATACTGAACAGCATGCTAAATCTCACTTCACAATCTTAGATTTCTCATCTACCATCTTGAGCTGAATTTAAAATATAACTGCAGTTTATTATGTCACCTGTTCGTCAAACACTGATGCAAAGCTTAGTTTTCAGTGTGAAGAACCCATGACTAGAGAAGGGAAGAAGAAAGGGTCAAGCAGACCTCATTAAAGAGTGTATGGGCAAGAAAACACATCAGACGTCTTGATAGGTTTTTTAAAGTCCTGTTAGACTTGTCATGATTTCCAAAACACTAAATGCCATCTAGTATTTTGGACCCTCCAAAATTACAGTAGAATATTATTATGGGTCATCTTAATTGGAAATATACAGGAAAATCCTGATGATTAATGTAGACTAGTGATAGCTCTCACACATTTATATAACCTATGTTGAAAAGAAAGAAGAAAGGCAGGAAGGAAAGAAGGAAAAAGAGCGGAGAGAGAGGAACAAGAAAACACGTGGATTTGTGGAAATGAAAATTTTTAAATTACTAATTTGCAAGAATGGGTAAGAAAAATACCGAGTATGAACATAAGTGCTTTCAATTCCGTTTGTCTCTTAATCCTTCTCAGTCCGTGGCCAGTTTTGAAACTTGGTGTAACTTCCTTCCTTTATTCCTCCCTCCCTTGCTCCCTCCATCCCTTCTTGCCAGCCTCCTTCCCTTCCTCTCTCCTTGAGTTTCCTTCTTCTTTCTTGTTCCCTCCCTCCCTCCCTCCCTCTCTCTTTTTTTCCCTTAGTTTCCCCGGAAGCACATATACCAGCCATTTGAATGCTTTCTGCTCATAGATACTGCCAAGCCCCCTCACCCAGACTGCTGACTAGATTTGGTAGAATGGAATGAGAAACATAGACTTTGTGTCTGTGGCGGCCACCTCTGATGTTGCAGATTTTTGCCGTGATTATGCACTCCAGCCGAGGGACGCTAGAGAGGTTGAAATTTCAACGGTGGGATTTGCCATTTTGGAATTTGCAGTAATGTACTGGATATGCTAACAGCAGCCTGGCTAGCCGCCACTTCACAAGGAAGTATTTAAATATACACGTGTAATATGAAGAAAATTGCATTAGATCATAAGGGATGAATTATTTTGTAAATGACTATACCATCAAATACCATACCTGATATCAATCATCTTCATCAGACAGTATCTGTGTATGTAAGTAGATAAACAAAAAAGCAGGAGTTTATTTCTCTCTAATGTATCCTTGACTCTCTAGCGGTGACCTCTGAAATGTCTCTTCTGATCCAGACTTGTTTGAATCATGTGCAACATTTTAGATTTGTCTTTTCTCTGCAAGTTTTTTTTTGTTAAGTACCATAACATATTGAACCAAATAGTTTTGCTTGCTTTTTATTGATGACACATGATTTTGGCTTTTATCTTCAGTGGAAAATCAATGTGTCACATGGCGTTCACTAAGAAAAAGGTATGGGGCCTCTTTGTAATTCTTTGTCAGATGGTTGCTTTATCTTGATTTATGCCTTCAAACTTTTTCCCATTCAGCAGAAAATATTGTGTCGCTATCTGTGAGAGCAAAGCGATCTATACCAATTTATGCTCTAAGTGTAGCCTCCTTCCAGAACTGCTTATGGAACATATCAACTCACTATAGATTAGGGACATAATGGATTCTTCTTTCTTAAAAGTGGCAGATTGACAATTTTAGTTCATATACAAGCTTTTATATTAACATTAAAACAATATTTCTATGTAAAGTAAAATATTGTAGTTGATTATTATTCGAGGGCCTCCCAGAATTTCAAGGTCTGAAAATAAATTCAATGTTCCTGGTGGTAACAAAATTGCTCCTACTTCCTTGTATCAGGACTGCCATTTGGAACTGCTGGGGAAGCTCTTTTCAGAAATTATTTTCAAAACAGCATTGTTGCCTTTTGCCAAACTGAAATCTGGTTGTAAACTTTTGAAAACTAGTTCCTTGGAATGGAATTCAAGTTGTCTTCTAAGCAATTTTTTTTAACTCAAACATACATTCTATCTTGCTTTATTATGTCACTATTTGTGTACGAAACATATTTCTATTTTTACCATTTTCAATTTATTTACATTTACATTTACATTTGTGTGTATATATATACACACATACATACACTTTAAGTTCTGGGATACATATGCAGAACTTGCAGTTTTGTGAAATAGGTATACATGTGCTGTCGTGGTTTGCTGCACCCATCAACCCGTCATCTACATTAAGTATTTCTCCTAATGCTATCCCTCCTCTTTCCTTCCTACCCACTGACAGGCCCCAGTGTGTGATGTTCCCCTCCCTGTGTCTATGTGTTCTCTTTGTTCAACTCCCACTTATGAGTGAGAACATGTGGTGTTTGGTTTTCTGTTCTTGTGATAGTTTGCTGAGAATGATGGTTTCCAGCTTCATCCATGTCTCTGCAAAAGACATTAATCCATCCTTTTTTATAGCTGCATAGTATTCCATGGTGTATATGTGCCACATATTCTTTATCCAGTCTATCATTGATGGGCATTTGGGTTGGTTCCTAGTCTTTGCTATTGTGAATAGTGCTGCAATAAACATATGTGTGAATGTGTCTTTATAGTAGAATGATTTATAATCCTTTGGATGTGTACCTAGTAATGAGACTGTTAGGTCAAATGGTATTTCTAGTTCTGGATCCTTGAGGAATTGCTACACTGTCTTCCACAATGGTTGAACTAATTTACACTCCCACCAACAGTGTAAAAGCATTCCTATTTCTCCACATCCTCTCTAGCACCTGTTGTTTCCTGACTTTTTAATGATTGCCATTCTAACTGGCGCGAGATGGTATCTCATTGGACCAGGGGTGATGAGCTTTTTTTTTTTTTTCTTCGAGACAGCCTCACTCTGTCACCCAGGGTGGAGTGCAGTGGCACAATTTCGGCTCACTGCAACCTCCACCTAATGGGTTCAAGCAATTCTCCTGCCTTAGCCTCTTGAGTAGCTGGGATTACAGATATATACCACCACGCCTGGCTAAAGTTTTTTGTGTGTGTTTTTGGTAGAGACAGAGTTTCACCGTAGTGGCCAGGCAAGTCTCAAACTCCCGACCTTGTGATCCGCTCGCCTTGGCCTCCCAAAGTGATGGGATTACAGGCGTGAGCCACCACGCCCAGCCTATGATGAGCTTTTTTTCATGTGTTTATTGGCCGCATAAATGTCTTCTTTTGAGAAGTGTCTGTTCATATCCTTTTCCCACTTTTTGATGGGGTTGTTTTTTTCTTGTAAATTTGTTTAAGTTCCTTGTAGATTCTGGATATTAGCCCTTTGTTAGATGGATAGATTGCAAAAATTTTCTCCCACTCTGTAGGTTGTGTGTTCACTCCGATGATAGTGTCTTTTGCTGTGCAGAAGCTATCTTTAGTTTAATTAGATCCCATTTCTCAATTTTGGCTTTTGTTGCCACTGCTTTTGGTGTTTTAGTCATGAAGTCTTTGCCTATGCCTATGTTCTGAATGGTATTGGCTAGGTTTTCTTCTAGAGTTTTTATGGTTTTAGATCTTATGTTTAAGTCTTTAATCCATCTTGAGTTAATTATTTTATAAGGTGTAAGGAAGGGGTCCAGTTTCAGCTTTCTTCATATGGCTAGCCAGTTTTCCCATCACCATTGATTAAATAGTCAATCTTTCCCCATTGTTTGTTTCCGTCAGGTGTGTCAGAGATATGTTGTATATTTCATGGTACAATGCCTTCTGTCAATGGGGAAAAATAACAAGCATATATGGGATGAATGAAGTCTGCTATGGTTAAGGTTGAGAATATTTACTGATCCTTGAGTTCAGTCTCCAGGAATGTTGGAAATAGAGAATGGAGATAATGGAGATAAAGAAAAGTTCTGAAAATGACACTTCCCATAGTGTCAAAATTGTGATCTATTGGAGAATTCTGTGATACATCAAAATCTCTGTTTATACTGATGTTTGTTATTGTGTATGAGCATATCTTTATCAGGTGTAGGCTATTTCTATACTTTCATGTCTTTAAATCAATGTTTCTATTCACATATGTATATGTGCAAATAGAAGCATGTTAATATTATATAGATATTTTTTCTGTCATTACCATGATTGCTATGATTATCATTAGCATGTATTATTAGTGTGACCGAAGTATCATCAGTATCAGTTTCTTTCTAACTGCAGTGCTCCTGTAATGCTTCATTTCTACAGAGCCAACCTACACCCACCGTTTCCCTGACTATAACTTTACCTAAAGTATAAGCCCTTATAAAGCCATGAAAGCCTACCAAGAATTGTCAAAGAAGCTAGGCAGCAGCCAGGCTCTGCCTTAGGAAAAGACTTTACTTTTTATTATCATGTGCAGTACTTAACTACTCGTTTTGACCTCTAAGATTTTGCTCTCCTATATTTCTATCCCCTGGCTTTCTGATATTTCATGTGATTATATTTGAAATTTTAACCTTGCTTTTCTTTTTGGAATCTCTGATATCTCTGCTGCCACAGGTAATGACAGGTTCCTCTCTAACTGTTGGTGTTATCCCTGGTCAGATTATTACTGATGACAGAAGTAGATGTTTTACGTGGATTCTCTCGATATCAGAAACAAATACAGATATCACAACTCAAAAATGACAGACTGATAACCATTATGAACTTAGATGCAACATCCTTAATACAATATTAGCAAAGTGAGTCTAGGAATATTTAAAAATGATAATGTGTTTTAACCAAGTGGGGCTTATCTCAAGTTGGTTTCAACAACTGAAAATCTACCATGCTGACAGAAAAAAGAAAAATCACGTGACACTCTCAATAGATGCAAAAAAGGAATTTACAAAATGTAACACATTTTTTAAATTAAAAACTCCCAGCAAACTGAGGATAGAAAAGTACATTTTCAAACTGATTATGTGTTTACAGAAAATCTATAGCAAACATCTTACTTAAAATGGTGAAAGCCTTAATACTTTCTACATAAGATTATGAAAAATGCAATGGTGTCCTCTCTCCCTAGTTCTTTAAAGTATTGCATTCAATATTAAATAAGTGGAAATATATACCAAGTTCATTGATAAATATTTAATACTTATGAGATGATAATTCTCCTGAAATTGATCTCTAGATTCAGTGGAATTCCCATGAAACCTTATAGGTCCTTTTGGATAAATTACAAAACTGATTCTAAAACAGGGAGAAAGAAAGAAGGGAAGGAAGGAGGAATGGACAGAAAGAAGAAAGAAATAAAGAGAAAAGAAAAGAAAATAAGAAATAAGTGACACCCAAGTTGGGAAGAAAGAAAAATACTATTCTCACATGATGTAAACATATACACAGAAAATCCTTAGGCATCTGCAGAAGTGTGCTAGAGGTATGAAGTGAATTTAACAAAGTTGTAGGATGAAAGATCAATAAATAAAATCAATTGTGTTTCTATACACAATCAACACCAATTAGAAAATAAAATTATGTAAGCAATTTAACTTATAATAGCCTCAAAAATAATAAAATAATTCAGAATAAATTTAATAAAAGGTATGCTGATCCAAAATTTCTAAATCACTAATACGAGAGATTGAATAGGTAGAAATATGTATCAAGTTCATTGGTAAATATACATGTCATACTTATTAGATGATAATTCTTCTGAAACTGATCTCCAGATTTGGCACAATCCCAATCAAACCTATAGGCCTTTTTGGAGAAATTACAAAGCTGATTCTAATTTTTTTTTTAAATATGGAAGTCCTAGAATAGCCAGAGCATGTTTTAGAAAGAAGAATAAAGTTGGAAAACTTTCCAAATTTCAAGACATATTGTAAAGCTACACTAACCAGTACAGTAAACTTACTGGCATGAAGAAGACATATATATCAGTGAAACAGAATAAATAATTTAGAAATATATCCAGCCTTACATGGCCAAAGTTGCCAAAATAATTCAATAAGGAAATCAATGTCTTTATAAAGATGGTACTAATAAAATTGGATATTAAATGGAGAATATGAACTTCAGAATTACCTCACACCATATCCTCAAGTTAACTCAACATGTATTTTATACATAATGTAAATATAAAAAGTATAAAGCTTACTGAATAGGAAAAATTTTTAATAATCTTACTATAGCTAAAAATTTTTTAGATAAGAAAAGGATGGATGAAAATGGAAAAAAGTAGTAAGTTGGACTTCATGAAATTAAGACTTTTGCAATTTAAAACATAGCATCAAAAAATGAAAAGGCAAACCACAGATTGGGACAGAATAATTTTAAATATGTCTGATAAAGAACTTTCATCTAGAATGTACACATAACTAAAAAACTAAATAACAAAACACAAATAACTCATTTAACATAATATTTTGACCTAAATGGACCAAATATTTGTACAGATATTTTAATTTAAAAAGAGATGATGTCCAATACACAAATGAAAAGATACTTAACATTACCCGTCATCAGGGAAATGCAAGTTAAAACCACATTGAGGTACCACTGTACACCCACTGGAGTGGCTGACACGAGCAGAACTGACCATACCACATGATGTGAAGAATTGCTATTCACACCTGGCTAGTGGGACTTCAAAATGGTACAGACATTTTGGAAAGCAGTTTGGCAGTTTCTTTTAATGTTAAACTTAGTACTGATCATATAACCAAATAATTCCACTGCGACTCAAAATAAATAAAAACATATCCGTACCAAGCCTCATCCTTGAAGTTCATAGCAGATGTGTCCATCAACTTGTAAATGGATAAACCAGTTGTAGATGGAGTACCACTCAACAATAAAAAGGAGCAAACTGATACAACAGCAATATAAATGAATATCAAAAGCATTATGCTCAGTGAAAGAAGCTAGACATGAAAGACACCAATGTATCATTCCACTAATAGGATACTCTAGAAAATGCAAACTGTAGAAACAGAAGCAGATTAGTGGTTGCCTGTGTTCAGGAATGGAGAAAAGATCAAATGCAAAACAGCAAAAGAAAACATTTTGTGATGATGCAGATTTTCTGTATCTTGATCATGATTGTGGTCAAATGATGATATTCATCTGCCATAACCCATTAAATTGCACATTGAAAAGGGTGAATTTTACTGTGTGTACATTATACTTAAATGGAGCTGTAAATATGTTTGGAGCTTATCTGTGAACATTAGTTGCAGAGCAGGAGTTATTTTTATAGAGTGGAAATCTGCTAAGTGCCAACTTGAGAAGGGTTGAGAAAAATTAGAACCTTCTTCCAACACATTTCAGTTAGAACACTCTTAGGATGTCGTTACAGCTGTGCTCTATATTGGAGTCTCTGATGAAATCACATGTCTAACAATCTCAGCATGCCTTTAATCAACAGAATATACACGTGTTTTCTTTTTTTACTATAAAGGATATACCAAACAACTTTTTCAAGACTTTACTTCAAAAAGGCACGTAGTTTTGCAACATTTTTGGTAAGTCTTTAATTATTTCAAAATGAAAAATTGAAAATAAAATGCAATTATTTACTCAGGGCCCCCACAAAAAAGGCCTGTACGGGGAATGCATGTGGTGTGTGTGTGTGTGTGTGTGTGTGTGTGTGTGTGTGTGTGTAAGTGTGTGATTTGAAGAATTGAAAAAATTTTAGTGGGGTTTTGTAGCATCACTTTGATAGCATCCTGTAATTTTGAATTGTGTTAGAAATAAAAATAAAGTGAATACACTGATAAAAGAATTTGAAAAGAATTTGCATTATTGCCTAAATTATGTGTGGTTTCCACAGTGGCATGAATCGAGCATCTTTAACCTACATAACAATATATCAGAATGTATTAGGTAAAAAATAAGTAAACTAGTATAACAAAGTTAAATATTTCTAAAGGAAAATTATAGCTTTATTTTTTTTCCTGAACTGTTTTGAGGAGATATTTACACCAAAAGATATTATCATTGATCAATGAAACTTTTTCAGAATTTGCTTGTGTCCCACCAATATTTGATTACATAGTGCTTCTGTGAGTTCCATTTCATTAATTTAGCATTGACAGGAGAGAAGGCAATGGCTCTGCAGCCTCTCTTGATGTGGCATGATCCTGGTTCCGCTGGCTGATATCTATTAGAACCATGGCCTTAATCATGCCTTTCATGCTTCTAACTTGATTTGCATTTGTTGTGTAATCCAAATTTATTCTCTCGTTTAGTCGCTTCCACCCATAGAAAAGCAGGTCTTTTTCATTTCTCCTTCACCATTGCCCCCATTTTTTCTTTTTGTCCTCCCATGATGAAAAACAAGACAGAAACAAACTATAACAACAACAGACACCTTTTGTCTGTGGTCACCAATGCATTGTAGCACTAAACTTTGTTCAAAATCTCTAGATCTGACCTCTATATCTGCTGTTCCCAGAGTTTTTCAATGTATTCTCTAGACTGCTGTGACCCATTGACAGAACGTCTAGCTATATTTAATTGAAAGTTATTACTGTCTGATATGGCTTGGCTGTGTCTGCACCGAAATCTCATCTTGCACTGTAGCTCCCATAATTCACATGTTGTGGGAGGGACCCAGTGAGAGGTAAGTGGATCATGGGGGCAGTTTTCCCCACACTGTTCTAGTGGTAGTGAATAAGTCTCATGAGATCTGATGGTTTTATAAGGGGAAACCCCTTTCGCCTTTCACTTGGTTCTCATTTGCTAAATCATGCCTCTCAGCTGATTCTCTCTAGAATTTATTCTCAGGAGATCTAATTAATAACTTGTCAAGCTGATGTCCATCCTTGGGGACAACTCGTATCTGAAGAATGGTCAGTGAAAGGTATTAAAACTCCATACTCCTGCCTCAATTTAGGGCAACTCTGAAGGGTCACCCCAGCTTCTCAGCTCCCCCTTGAGATTAGCTGAGGTATTTGTTGTGACTGCCTCACATCTCAACTCCCTTTATCCAATTCAGCTTTTTCGCCACAGTTGTTGGTTCCTAGGATTTTACCCAGTTAAATGTTCTCTACACAAATCTCTATCTCAAATCTGCTTTACAGGGAATGTGGCCTCAGACAGGTTTTCATTAGGTTCTGGACATAACTCTCATTAGTCATTGATATGATTCGGCTGTGTCTCCGGCCGAATCTCACCTTGATTGTAATTATCCCCGCATGTCAAGGATGGAGTCAGGTGGAGATAATTGAATCATAGGGGCGGGTTCCCCCTACTGTTCTCCTGGTAGCGAATAAGTCTCATGAGATCTGATGCTTTTAAAATGGGAGTTTTCCTACACAAGCTTTCTTCTCTGCTACCATTTAAGATGTGCCTTTGCTTCTTTTTTGCCTTCTGCCGTGACTGTGAGGCCTCCCCAGCCATGTGGAATTGTGAGTTCATTAAACCTCTTTCCTTTATAAATTACCCGGTCTTGGGTAGGACTTTATTAGCAGCATGAGAACAAACTAGTACAGTCTGTTCTATAAGCCCAAGTTGGATCACAGAGTCCCGCTTTCTTTTTTTTTTTTCTAGCCCATATTTCTACCAAAACTTGACTCATATAGACTTAAAACAAAATAATTAAGCATGGCTAATATTTATTTAATATTTTATACGTGTCAGGTACTGTATTTTGTAACTTATCTTTTAATAATCTTTCCAAATCTCTAAAAGGAGAATTCTGCTCTTTTATAGAGAAAATAAGGATGGCTCAATCTTTTGATTTTTATTACAAGCTTTATTTTGTATAACATATAATAAACTAAAAATATTGAAAGTTTAGAAACCATCAGCACACAATCGAGGTGATGGAAATATACTTCACCTCCAGTTTCCTGATGCCTCTTTATAATACATTTCTCTGGCCCCTCATTCCTGGCCCTTAAAAACCACCAAACTGCTTTCTGTCACTGGACAGTAATTTATACAGTCAAAAAATGTATATAAATACAATTTTACACTATGCACTTTTTTGTCTGACATTTTATGTTTTTTTCTCTGCATGTTTTACCTCTAGAGTCTGCCTTGTTTCACTTAGTATAATTATTTTGAGATTCATTCATGTTATAGTATGTATCCATAATTAATTCGGATAAAGCAAGTTAATTCATTAATGTATTGATTGATATTTAGACTGTTTCTAGTTTGGGCTATTATGAATACATGTGCTATGAACATTTGTGTTGATATCATTATATGAACACCTACTTTTATCTCTCTTGGGTAAATACCCAGGAGTGCAATGGCTGAGTCTTATGGCAGAAGTATGTTTAACATTTTAAGGGACTCTTGAACTGTTTTTCAAAGGTTACACATTTTTGTATTCCCATCAGCAGTGTATGAGAGTTTCAGCTTCTCCACATCCAAGCCAGTGCTTGGCTATTATCAGTCATGCTAATCTTAGCTATTTAAAAATAGATAGTGGCGTCTCATTTTGGTTTTAATTTGCATTGCCCTAAGCATTAATTATGTTGAGCATATGTGCTTATTTACCAAACAAATGTCTACTTTTAAATGTCTGTTCCAGTCTTTCACCCAAGTTTTAAATGGGGTTGTTTGTTTTTCATTATTAAGTTTTGAGCTTTTAAAATATATTTTTGATGCAAGCCCTTTATCAGATATATGAGTTGCAAATATTTTCTCCCAGCCTGCAGCTTGTCTTTTCAGTCTCTTAATAGATTCTTTTGAAGAGCAGATTCTTTTTTTTAAATTTGATGAGTTTTTCTTATCAATATATTATTATATAAATCATGCTGTGGGGTCATATCAAAGAAAGCTTTGCCTGACTCAAAGTCCCAAATGTTTTCACATCTTCCCTCTCCTCTCCTTTGGGAACTGAGATTACACGTAAATTCAGTTACTTGAAATGTACTGTCTACTATTGCTCTGTTCATGTTTTTTAAAAATTTATTTTCTCTCTATATTTTATTTTGAGAGGTGTCTATCTTTTCTTCTTTAATGACTAATGTGCTATCAGCCTACCATGTAGCTGGGACTACAGCCGCATGCTACTATGTCCCGCTAATTTTTGTATTTTTAGTAGAGATGGGATTTCACCATATTGGTCAGGCTGGTCCTGAACTCCTGACTTCGTGATCCACCTGCCTCGGCCTCGCAAAATGCTGAGATTACAGGCGTGAGCCACTGCGCCCAGCCTCCTTTAGTGTATCTTGCATGTCTCTATTTTAGAACATATAGAATACTGTTTCAATACGCATTTTAATGTTCTTAACTGATAACTCTGGCACCTTGATTTACTCTGGATCAGTTCTGACTCAGTGATTTTTCTCCTTATTATGAGCCACGTTCTTCTGTCTTTTGTTGTTACTGTTGCGTCTCTGCTAAACTGTGTCTGGATGTCAGATACGGTGACTTTTATCTTATTGAGTGCTGGAAGTATATATAAATATTCTTGATCTTTGTATTGGTATGTATTTAAGTTTAGTTGGAAAGAGTTTGACTCTTTTTGGTCTTGCTTTAAAAATTCATTAGGTGGGATCAGACCAGTTCTCATTTTAGAGCTAATCACTCCCAACTAGTGAGGCAAGATCCTTCTGGGTATCCCTGGGAATCTTGAGGTGTTTCTGGGTTGGCTGATAAAATAAGCACTATTACTGGACCTTGGTGAGCATGTGTACTGCTACTTTTCATCTTATCTGTGTGTTGTTTCCCCAACCGTAGGTACTTTTCTCTAGGCCTGTCCTAACAATTACTTAGCTATGTACTTTAGGGGGACCCTTTGCAGAGCTCTGGAGTTCTCTTTCTGTGCAGCCCCTTCTTCTCGGAAACCTTGTCCTGAGAGCTCATGTCAACATGGTTTCTGTGGACTCTCAGCTCTGTCCCCTCAGCTCAGGGAGAACAATGGGCTCCTCTTGGGCTCTTCTCCTGGAGTAGTGGGCTGGAAAACTTTCTCCAGGCATAAATTAGGGCAGTTGATAGGCTCACCTTGTTTGAGACTGACTTTACAGGGTCTTGCAAACTTTTGTGGCATACATTTTGGCCATTTTTTTGGTTGTTTCAGGAGGGAGAGAAAGTCTAGTTCTTGTTACTCCATCATGGTCATTGCAGAAGTCAACCTAACTGATATTTATCAATACAGTCTGTTGCTACACATTGAACTTGCTTAAGATAATTTTTAGATGGCACAGAACTTTCTGTCCATTGAATGAGACTCTCTGCTTATTTTGCAAGTGCTCATTTGTATGGAGACATTTGTATGGAGAAACTTCAAAAAGTTTGTGGAAAAATGAAGTTAAAAGATAAACATTGAAAATGTGATCTTCGGTTTTCATCCCTAAAGAACTGATGGTCCTGGGAACTTAACAATGTCAATGCAGTCTCTTATACATTATTAACTTAAGAAAAATGGGTGCCCTTTCCACATTTGTTGAGATTGGGAAACAAAAAGAAGTCAGAAGGAGCCAAATCAGAGCTGTAAGGTGGATGCCTGACAATTTCCCATTGAGATTCTCACAAAATTGCCTTTGCTCGATGACAGGAATGAGCAGAAACATTGTGGTGTTAGAGGACTGTCTGCTAAAGCTTTCCCAGGTATTTTGCCCTAAAACTTTGGCTAACTTATTCAAAACACTCTCATGATATGCAGATATTATTGTTCTTTGACCTTCCACAAAGCCAACAAGCAAAATGCCTGGAATGTCCCCAAAAAACTGTTGCCGTGACCTTTGCTCTTGAGTGATCCCCTTTTGCTTTGACTGGACCACTTCCACCTTTGGTAGCCATTGCTTTGATTGTGTTTTGCCCTCAGGATCATACTGGGAAAGCCATGTTTTATCTTCTGTTACAATTCTTCAAAGAAATCCTTCAGGATCTTGACCCTAGTTCTTTAAAATTTCCATTGAGAGCTCTCCTCTTGTCTGCAGCTGATCTGAGCACAACACTTTTGGCACCCATGCAGTGGAAAGTTGGTTCAACTTTAATTTTTTAGTCAGAACTGTGTAAGCTGAACCAATTAAGATGTCTACGATGTTGGCTATTGTTTGTGCTGTTGATTATCAGTCCTCTTCAATTAGGGCACAAACAAGATTAATTTTTTTCCTTGAAAATTGATATGGATGATCTGTCCCTGTGGACTTCATCTTCCACATCATCTCGTTTCTTCTTTAAAAAAGCTGTCCGCTTGTGAACTACTGATTTCTTTGGTGCATGGTCCCCTCAAGCTTCTTGTAAAGCATCAGTGATTTCACCATTCTTTCACTCAAGCTTCATCATAATCTAATGTTTGTTCTTGCTTCAATTTTAGCAGAATTTACATTGCTCTGCTAGGGGCTCTTTTCAAACTAATGTCTACTCCTTCTTACTGTCTCAAACTAGATCCTGTTCAAACATGCTATAATAAATTAGTATGAGTTTATTTTGCTGCCAATATTGAAACCTTTGCATAGTTTTTTTCATAATATACATTTTCCATGAACTTTTTAAGGCCTCTCACGTATCCACAGCTAGAGTGCCTTACCTATTCTGACTTCAGTCAATTATTCAAGACCTTTCCTTGTCAGTGACACATTAGAAAGGTAGAGTATTGAAAAATAAGAGTAGCTTCTGCTGATTAAGAAATACTATATCTTTTTCTACTTCTTTCTTTTTTTTTTTTTTTTTTCTTGAGACAGCATCTTTCTCTGTCACCCAGGCTGGAGTGCAGTGGTGTGATCTCAGCTCACTGCAACCTCTGCCTCCCAGGGTCAAGTGATTCTCCTGCCTCAGCCTCCCGAGTAGCTGGGACTATAGGTGCCTGCCACCACACCCAGCTAATTTTTGTATTTTTAGTGGAGACAAGGTTTCACCATATTGGCCAGGCTGGTCTTGAACTCCTGACCTTGTGATCTGCCTGACTCGGCCTCCCAAAGCGCTGGGATTACAGTCATGAGCAACTGTACCTAGCTTTCTACTTCTTTCTTATTATTTTCCTCCTCTCTCATTCCTATATTCTCTCCTTTCTCCTACTTTCCTCCCCACTCCCTGTTTCCTTCCTTTCATCTTTCCTATTTTCAGGACTTAATATTTCTTGAACCTCAGATGTTATCATAGTATGTTATTTGTTTAATTTTCACATAACAATAATAGTTTAAATACAAATAATATTTATTTTCATCCCCATGTTATCAGTATAACAGTAAAGATGTGGAGAGGCCAGCTGGGCATGGTGGCTCAAGCCTGTAATCCCAGCACATTGGGAGGCCGAGGTGGGTGGATCACGAGGTCAGGAGATCGAGACCATCCTGGCTAACACGGTGAAACCCCATCTCTACTAAAAAATAGAAAAAATTAGCTGGTCGTGGTGGCGCGTGCCTGTAGTCCCAGCTACTCGGGAGGCTGAGGCAGGAGAATAGTGTGAACCCGGGAGGCAGAACTTGCAGTGAGCCAAGATCACGCCACTGCACTCCAGCCTTGGTGACAGAGCGAGACTCTGTCTCAAAATAAATAAATAAATAAATAAATAAATAAATGAAAATAAAATTAAAAAAAATGATGTGGAGAGGCCAAACCAATGGCTCTTATATCCACGTTATTTCTTCTAAATGATTTCACCTTAGTTTTGGTCTGCATCTCTAACCATAGCTAGTTGCAGTAGGACCTTCTATCTGGCCTTGCTGCTCTCATTTTTGGACCTCCTCACTGAAATCAAATTGATCTTTCTAAAATGCAAACCCGGTCTTAGTATTTTATTACTTAAAACCCATTGGTGGCTTTCCATGATTTATGGAATAAAGTCAAAATTCCTGTTTTTGCCCACGTTTCTGTGTGCCTCTCATCCCTACATTTACTGATTCCTGTGTGCCATAAATTGCCAGTTGTCCAGAGTTCATTCTCTTTTTGTACTTGGGAGGACTTCTGCATCCTGCAACTTTTCCCCTGAAACATGCTTGGAAAATACCTACTCATTTTTTTCAGATTCAGGTTAGTTTTTTACTTCAGTTTCTTTTCCTGAAGCTTATACTGACTGCTCCATATGGCTTTGGGGATTAGCTACTCATTCCTTTGTGCCCTTTTGTAGATACACATTTATCATGGAGTCTTTTTTTTTTTTTTTTTTTTGAGACAGAGTCTCACTCTGTCACCAGGCTGGAGTGCAGTGGTGTGATCTCAGCTCACTGCAACCTTTACCTTCCAGGTTCAATTGATTCTCTTGCCTCAGCCTCCCAAGTAACTAAAGCCATGCACCACCGTGCCCAGCTAATTTTTGTATTTTTAGTAGAGACGGGGTTTCACTATGTTGGCCAGGATGGTCTCGATCTCTTGACCTCGTGATCTGCCCACGTTGGCCTCCCAAAGTGCTGGGATTACAGGCATGAGCCACCACTCCCAATCAGTCATGCAGTCTTTATACTTACTTGTTTACTTGCCTGTGAGCTCACTGAATGCAGGGAATATTTCCTTGTTGCTCTAGCACCTACACCAGTACCTGGTATCCAGAAGCTGTATGCTAAATGTTTGTTGAGTGGCTGTTTGACTGAATGATTGTACTCCTAATTAGTAGATAGAAAGCCATGAACTTCCCAGTTCATCGTTCTTTGTGCTCAATTCTGGTTTCTTTATTGTGTTCAAAAGAGTTCCTTAGTGACATAAAACTATGGAGCTAGTATGTCAGCTCATTTAAGCAATGATTGGTTTATGTATATAAGAGGCTTCAATAATTATATATTTTTATTTCAGTTTCAATAAATGATCAATTGATTAATTTTCTCTGTTTTGGCTTATTGTTCACATTTAATATCAAAAGTGTTTTACTTAAAATTATTCATGCCAATTATGACAGTTAGGTGAATATTACTTTGATTTACATTCCAGTAGTAGTTTTGGTTGAACCCTGAATATGCTAAGACGTCACTTTTCTTTTTTCTTATGAACAGGCTACTGTGTTTACATATATTATTAAAATCTTCTTTGAAAATACGAAGTGTTACATTTCTTATATTTAGTTCTCTGTGCTTCAGAATTCCTGTGATACTTGCACTTAAGTCCTTCTGAGCAGTTGATGTTAATATTTATGTGGTTAATTTCATGAAACATGGTGGTTTTCATTTCTATCATTAATTTATACAGGAGATAGACTGTTTTCCAGGTGTAAGCTCAGTCATATAATTAGAAAATTTATAAGCAGAAGGGAGTTATTTGGTCTAACCCATTTATTCTACAGATAGAGAAATTAGAGTCCAGAAACTCTGTCTTCTTTAAAGTCTTACAGGTATTTAAGAAAAAAGAATAGACTTGAGGTTTCTGTGTTCTGAACCCAGTGATCTTGACACTGTAATGATCTTCATCCATATTATTCACAGAAGTAAATATAATCACATATTAAATAAGAAACACAAATACTAAGGAGATATTATACTGAAAAATGAAATAATATTATCTTAATTATTTTGATCAGATTCAATATATAGCAGCTTGAAGGCTAATAATTCCAATGATTCTCTGAATAAACCATTTTTCTAATAAGATTACAGGTTTTAGTAATCTAATTATTTTGACTGATGCAAATGTTACCCCGCCAGTCTGAAAAATGTGTTTATTTATATGTCATAAAGAATAATTTATTCCAAAAAGGCTAATTTTCAAAATATATGTATCTTCTGAAACTGTATCTATTTTTTTCCCACGTTTTCTAAATATAGTTTAGAGGGCGTTTGTAGATTTTCATGGTGCTGAAAAATTAAGGTATAATGGTCTCATGAAGGAGAATAATGTCATTTAGACGTTGTAATTTTGGAGGATCACAATACTTTTTGGAATGTGGTTGTTGCAGCACTGGTCACTTATAGTAATTATATAATAACATACTATACTAATGCAATAATATACCATATGAAATTATTAAATGGTAAATTTGTCTTAAATCCTCTAGAATACTGCAAAGAAATAGTTTATATAAGAAAGAGTACCATAGCATATGTGAACACAATGTTTCCTATTTTTTTCTTCTTTTTTATTTTTTTGAAGACAAGTTCTCACTCTGTTGCCCAGACTGGAGTTCAGTGCCATGTTCATAGTTCACTGCAACCTCAAACTCCCAAGCTCAAGTGATCCTCTTGATTCAGCCTCTGAAGTAGCTGTGCCTATAGGTGTGCACCACCACACTGGCTAATTTTTAAAATTTTTTATAGATATGCTGCCCAAGCTGGTCTCAAATTCTTGAGCTCAAGAGATCTTCTCACCTTGGCCTCCCAGAGTGTTGGGATTACAGGCATGAGCCACCATACTCAGCCAATATTTCTTTTCTAAAAGACATTTTCTAACATACTTCTCATTTTAACTAACGTAATATTCAAAGTGTAGATCTGAGAAAGAGATAGTGCCTGCAGATCTGGGATCCTACATGCTAATATTATGGGATGCATTCAGATTTGATCAGCAGATATTCCATTTATTCTAGAACACCACCAGCAGAAGAATGTAATTACGTCTATCACTAAAACTTTGTGTCAATGCAGACTACTGTATTTGTTATCATAGATGGTCCTTGGATGGCAGCCTTAAGCAATTTTAAACCTAGACAGGTGATGTACTTTTTCTTCTTGGATAATTTTCATTGTTTTATCTAATTTGGTTGTAACTAATGTGTTTAATATGGCTTGCTTGTTTTTTAAAAAGTTGTTCAGTATCCTTAGAACTCAGTGCTGATTTCTTTTTCTAGCAGGCCTTTTATATAGGACATCTCACTTTCTCCTGGCTCTCTACTACTAGCATGAGGTCTCTGAAAAAATCAAGACAGCCAAATAATTTGTTATAGAATAGCCTATGTAGAGGGACAGGGGAGGAGTCATATTCCAAGAGGGAAAGACCTTTGAGCCAGGCTCAATTTGTAGAGGCTGTTGAATGAAAATGAGAGAGAGAGAATGCACACTTTATTGCACTATTAAAGCAAAATTCTGACAATAACTTCTAAAAATGATTCCACTCTTATACACTGAGAATATGACAGACCTTCCAAAAGTATAATTTCTTACATGAACGTCCAGGTATATAAGGAAAAATAACTATTTCATACCAATATCTTCAGCCGCCTTTATTGTTGGTTCACCACATAGATTTTTATCAGAATCGCAGAACATTAATTTTTTAAATTAGCTACCATTACAACTAGCTTGAGAAGAACTTTCTTTTTAATAATTCGACCCAGATGCATTCTAGATACTCCAGTGTTACGAATCGATGGCTTCATGAGGAGCCGCTGTTGACTCATGCTATCTCTGGACACACTGACAGGAAATGTTTTCTTACACCTGTTTTCCTCCTGCTTTTCCTTGGTAGGACTCAGTTCCTTGGCATAGTTCAGTATCAATGGCAGTCATAGAGAAGTGTTACAAAAACCCAGCTTATTACAACTTGTGAATTATTTGGCACCCAGGAACCAGGTCTTACAATCTTCAACCCACTTTTTCCTAACATGGCCCCTTTTCTGAAATGTTTATTTATATATGATGTAGGCCTGGGGAAAGGACATGGACTTTCAAAGAAAATATTCTGCAATAGATCTCTCAACTCCAGAGAACCTTCTGACTAAATCTGAAAGAATTCCACTGTGCTCTGATAACATCCTTTAATAATGAAGGAAAAGATATTTTTCCCCCAGGAGGATTTTGTAGTGAAAGAGATGGCATAATTTTTTTTAAATGTTGTTTATAATCTAATTTGTTTTTTCATTTGTGGGGTGTGTCTTAAATCCTAAATGGTACATCCTTTTTAAAATACTTCTAGTAATAAAATGTTTCTGAAGTTATGTTGTAAATATCATTGGACTATGTTTAATAATGTTAAGTTGATCCCACTTCCCCTGAAATTATATACATAAATGCTGAAAGTATAAATTTACATATACAACTTCATGGAACATTTTTCTTCCAAGTGTGCATTTGCTAGAATTTGCATTGAAAGGTTTTGGAAGGAGCCTGTTGGTATGAATCCTGTGTTAGCAACACTCAGATTTGTTGCATACTGAACAGCATGCTAAATCTCACTTCACAATCTTAGATTTCTCATCTACCATCTTGAGCTGAATTTAAAATATAACTGCAGTTTATTATGTCACCTGTTCGTCAAACACTGATGCAAAGCTTAGTTTTCAGTGTGAAGAACCCATGACTAGAGAAGGGAAGAAGAAAGGGTCAAGCAGACCTCATTAAAGAGTGTATGGGCAAGAAAACACATCAGACGTCTTGATAGGTTTTTTAAAGTCCTGTTAGACTTGTCATGATTTCCAAAACACTAAATGCCATCTAGTATTTTGGACCCTCCAAAATTACAGTAGAATATTATTATGGGTCATCTTAATTGGAAATATACAGGAAAATCCTGATGATTAATGTAGACTAGTGATAGCTCTCACACATTTATATAACCTATGTTGAAAAGAAAGAAGAAAGGCAGGAAGGAAAGAAGGAAAAAGAGCGGAGAGAGAGGAACAAGAAAACACGTGGATTTGTGGAAATGAAAATTTTTAAATTACTAATTTGCAAGAATGGGTAAGAAAAATACCGAGTATGAACATAAGTGCTTTCAATTCCGTTTGTCTCTTAATCCTTCTCAGTCCGTGGCCAGTTTTGAAACTTGGTGTAACTTCCTTCCTTTATTCCTCCCTCCCTTGCTCCCTCCATCCCTTCTTGCCAGCCTCCTTCCCTTCCTCTCTCCTTGAGTTTCCTTCTTCTTTCTTGTTCCCTCCCTCCCTCCCTCCCTCTCTCTTTTTTTCCCTTAGTTTCCCCGGAAGCACATATACCAGCCATTTGAATGCTTTCTGCTCATAGATACTGCCAAGCCCCCTCACCCAGACTGCTGACTAGATTTGGTAGAATGGAATGAGAAACATAGACTTTGTGTCTGTGGCGGCCACCTCTGATGTTGCAGATTTTTGCCGTGATTATGCACTCCAGCCGAGGGACGCTAGAGAGGTTGAAATTTCAACGGTGGGATTTGCCATTTTGGAATTTGCAGTAATGTACTGGATATGCTAACAGCAGCCTGGCTAGCCGCCACTTCACAAGGAAGTATTTAAATATACACGTGTAATATGAAGAAAATTGCATTAGATCATAAGGGATGAATTATTTTGTAAATGACTATACCATCAAATACCATACCTGATATCAATCATCTTCATCAGACAGTATCTGTGTATGTAAGTAGATAAACAAAAAAGCAGGAGTTTATTTCTCTCTAATGTATCCTTGACTCTCTAGCGGTGACCTCTGAAATGTCTCTTCTGATCCAGACTTGTTTGAATCATGTGCAACATTTTAGATTTGTCTTTTCTCTGCAAGTTTTTTTTTGTTAAGTACCATAACATATTGAACCAAATAGTTTTGCTTGCTTTCTATTGATGACACATGATTTTGGCTTTTATCTTCAGTGGAAAATCAATGTGTCACATGGCGTTCACTAAGAAAAAGGTATGGGGCCTCTTTGTAATTCTTTGTCAGATGGTTGCTTTATCTTGATTTATGCCTTCAAACTTTTTCCCATTCAGCAGAAAATATTGTGTCGCTATCTGTGAGAGCAAAGCGATCTATACCAATTTATGCTCTAAGTGTAGCCTCCTTCCAGAACTGCTTATGGAACATATCAACTCACTATAGATTAGGGACATAATGGATTCTTCTTTCTTAAAAGTGGCAGATTGACAATTTTAGTTCATATACAAGCTTTTATATTAACATTAAAACAATATTTCTATGTAAAGTAAAATATTGTAGTTGATTATTATTCGAGGGCCTCCCAGAATTTCAAGGTCTGAAAATAAATTCAATGTTCCTGGTGGTAACAAAATTGCTCCTACTTCCTTGTATCAGGACTGCCATTTGGAACTGCTGGGGAAGCTCTTTTCAGAAATTATTTTCAAAACAGCATTGTTGCCTTTTGCCAAACTGAAATCTGGTTGTAAACTTTTGAAAACTAGTTCCTTGGAATGGAATTCAAGTTGTCTTCTAAGCAATTTTTTTTAACTCAAACATACATTCTATCTTGCTTTATTATGTCACTATTTGTGTACGAAACATATTTCTATTTTTACCATTTTCAATTTATTTACATTTACATTTACATTTGTGTGTATATATATACACACATACATACACTTTAAGTTCTGGGATACATATGCAGAACTTGCAGTTTTGTGAAATAGGTATACATGTGCTGTCGTGGTTTGCTGCACCCATCAACCCGTCATCTACATTAAGTATTTCTCCTAATGCTATCCCTCCTCTTTCCTTCCTACCCACTGACAGGCCCCAGTGTGTGATGTTCCCCTCCCTGTGTCTATGTGTTCTCTTTGTTCAACTCCCACTTATGAGTGAGAACATGTGGTGTTTGGTTTTCTGTTCTTGTGATAGTTTGCTGAGAATGATGGTTTCCAGCTTCATCCATGTCTCTGCAAAAGACATTAATCCATCCTTTTTTATAGCTGCATAGTATTCCATGGTGTATATGTGCCACATATTCTTTATCCAGTCTATCATTGATGGGCATTTGGGTTGGTTCCTAGTCTTTGCTATTGTGAATAGTGCTGCAATAAACATATGTGTGAATGTGTCTTTATAGTAGAATGATTTATAATCCTTTGGATGTGTACCTAGTAATGAGACTGTCAGGTCAAATGGTATTTCTAGTTCTGGATCCTTGAGGAATTGCTACACTGTCTTCCACAATGGTTGAACTAATTTACACTCCCACCAACAGTGTAAAAGCATTCCTATTTCTCCACATCCTCTCTAGCACCTGTTGTTTCCTGACTTTTTAATGATTGCCATTCTAACTGGCGCGAGATGGTATCTCATTGGACCAGGGGTGATGAGCTTTTTTTTTTTTTTTCTTCGAGACAGCCTCACTCTGTCACCCAGGGTGGAGTGCAGTGGCACAATTTCGGCTCACTGCAACCTCCACCTAATGGGTTCAAGCAATTCTCCTGCCTTAGCCTCTTGAGTAGCTGGGATTACAGATATATACCACCACGCCTGGCTAAAGTTTTTTTTGTGTGTTTTTGGTAGAGACAGAGTTTCACCGTAGTGGCCAGGCAAGTCTCAAACTCCCGACCTTGTGATCCGCTCGCCTTGGCCTCCCAAAGTGATGGGATTACAGGCGTGAGCCACCACGCCCAGCCTATGATGAGCTTTTTTTCATGTGTTTATTGGCCGCATAAATGTCTTCTTTTGAGAAGTGTCTGTTCATATCCTTTTCCCACTTTTTGATGGGGTTGTTTTTTTCTTGTAAATTTGTTTAAGTTCCTTGTAGATTCTGGATATTAGCCCTTTGTTAGATGGATAGATTGCAAAAATTTTCTCCCACTCTGTAGGTTGTGTGTTCACTCCGATGATAGTGTCTTTTGCTGTGCAGAAGCTATCTTTAGTTTAATTAGATCCCATTTCTCAATTTTGGCTTTTGTTGCCACTGCTTTTGGTGTTTTAGTCATGAAGTCTTTGCCTATGCCTATGTTCTGAATGGTATTGGCTAGGTTTTCTTCTAGAGTTTTTATGGTTTTAGATCTTATGTTTAAGTCTTTAATCCATCTTGAGTTAATTATTTTATAAGGTGTAAGGAAGGGGTCCAGTTTCAGCTTTCTTCATATGGCTAGCCAGTTTTCCCATCACCATTGATTAAATAGTCAATCTTTCCCCATTGTTTGTTTCCGTCAGGTGTGTCAGAGATATGTTGTATATTTCATGGTACAATGCCTTCTGTCAATGGGGAAAAATAACAAGCATATATGGGATGAATGAAGTCTGCTATGGTTAAGGTTGAGAATATTTACTGATCCTTGAGTTCAGTCTCCAGGAATGTTGGAAATAGAGAATGGAGATAATGGAGATAAAGAAAAGTTCTGAAAATGACACTTCCCATAGTGTCAAAATTGTGATCTATTGGAGAATTCTGTGATACATCAAAATCTCTGTTTATACTGATGTTTGTTATTGTGTATGAGCATATCTTTATCAGGTGTAGGCTATTTCTATACTTTCATGTCTTTAAATCAATGTTTCTATTCACATATGTATATGTGCAAATAGAAGCATGTTAATATTATATAGATATTTTTTCTGTCATTACCATGATTGCTATGATTATCATTAGCATGTATTATTAGTGTGACCGAAGTATCATCAGTATCAGTTTCTTTCTAACTGCAGTGCTCCTGTAATGCTTCATTTCTACAGAGCCAACCTACACCCACCGTTTCCCTGACTATAACTTTACCTAAAGTATAAGCCCTTATAAAGCCATGAAAGCCTACCAAGAATTGTCAAAGAAGCTAGGCAGCAGCCAGGCTCTGCCTTAGGAAAAGACTTTACTTTTTATTATCATGTGCAGTACTTAACTACTCGTTTTGACCTCTAAGATTTTGCTCTCCTATATTTCTATCCCCTGGCTTTCTGATATTTCATGTGATTATATTTGAAATTTTAACCTTGCTTTTCTTTTTGGAATCTCTGATATCTCTGCTGCCACAGGTAATGACAGGTTCCTCTCTAACTGTTGGTGTTATCCCTGGTCAGATTATTACTGATGACAGAAGTAGATGTTTTACGTGGATTCTCTCGATATCAGAAACAAATACAGATATCACAACTCAAAAATGACAGACTGATAACCATTATGAACTTAGATGCAACATCCTTAATACAATATTAGCAAAGTGAGTCTAGGAATATTTAAAAATGATAATGTGTTTTAACCAAGTGGGGCTTATCTCAAGTTGGTTTCAACAACTGAAAATCTACCATGCTGACAGAAAAAAGAAAAATCACGTGACACTCTCAATAGATGCAAAAAAGGAATTTACAAAATGTAACACATTTTTTAAATTAAAAACTCCCAGCAAACTGAGGATAGAAAAGTACATTTTCAAACTGATTATGTGTTTACAGAAAATCTATAGCAAACATCTTACTTAAAATGGTGAAAGCCTTAATACTTTCTACATAAGATTATGAAAAATGCAATGGTGTCCTCTCTCCCTAGTTCTTTAAAGTATTGCATTCAATATTAAATAAGTGGAAATATATACCAAGTTCATTGATAAATATTTAATACTTATGAGATGATAATTCTCCTGAAATTGATCTCTAGATTCAGTGGAATTCCCATGAAACCTTATAGGTCCTTTTGGATAAATTACAAAACTGATTCTAAAACAGGGAGAAAGAAAGAAGGGAAGGAAGGAGGAATGGACAGAAAGAAGAAAGAAATAAAGAGAAAAGAAAAGAAAATAAGAAATAAGTGACACCCAAGTTGGGAAGAAAGAAAAATACTATTCTCACATGATGTAAACATATACACAGAAAATCCTTAGGCATCTGCAGAAGTGTGCTAGAGGTATGAAGTGAATTTAACAAAGTTGTAGGATGAAAGATCAATAAATAAAATCAATTGTGTTTCTATACACAATCAACACCAATTAGAAAATAAAATTATGTAAGCAATTTAACTTATAATAGCCTCAAAAATAATAAAATAATTCAGAATAAATTTAATAAAAGGTATGCTGATCCAAAATTTCTAAATCACTAATACGAGAGATTGAATAGGTAGAAATATGTATCAAGTTCATTGGTAAATATACATGTCATACTTATTAGATGATAATTCTTCTGAAACTGATCTCCAGATTTGGCACAATCCCAATCAAACCTATAGGCCTTTTTGGAGAAATTACAAAGCTGATTCTAATTTTTTTTTTAAATATGGAAGTCCTAGAATAGCCAGAGCATGTTTTAGAAAGAAGAATAAAGTTGGAAAACTTTCCAAATTTCAAGACATATTGTAAAGCTACACTAACCAGTACAGTAAACTTACTGGCATGAAGAAGACATATATATCAGTGAAACAGAATAAATAATTTAGAAATATATCCAGCCTTACATGGCCAAAGTTGCCAAAATAATTCAATAAGGAAATCAATGTCTTTATAAAGATGGTACTAATAAAATTGGATATTAAATGGAGAATATGAACTTCAGAATTACCTCACACCATATCCTCAAGTTAACTCAACATGTATTTTATACATAATGTAAATATAAAAAGTATAAAGCTTACTGAATAGGAAAAATTTTTAATAATCTTACTATAGCTAAAAATTTTTTAGATAAGTAAAGGATGGATGAAAATGGAAAAAAGTAGTAAGTTGGACTTCATGAAATTAAGACTTTTGCAATTTAAAACATAGCATCAAAAAATGAAAAGGCAAACCACAGATTGGGACAGAATAATTTTAAATATGTCTGATAAAGAACTTTCATCTAGAATGTACACATAACTAAAAAACTAAATAACAAAACACAAATAACTCATTTAACATAATATTTTGACCTAAATGGACCAAATATTTGTACAGATATTTTAATTTAAAAAGAGATGATGTCCAATACACAAATGAAAAGATACTTAACATTACCCGTCATCAGGGAAATGCAAGTTAAAACCACATTGAGGTACCACTGTACACCCACTGGAGTGGCTGACACGAGCAGAACTGACCATACCACATGATGTGAAGAATTGCTATTCACACCTGGCTAGTGGGACTTCAAAATGGTACAGACATTTTGGAAAGCAGTTTGGCAGTTTCTTTTAATGTTAAACTTAGTACTGATCATATAACCAAATAATTCCACTGCGACTCAAAATAAATAAAAACATATCCGTACCAAGCCTCATCCTTGAAGTTCATAGCAGATGTGTCCATCAACTTGTAAATGGATAAACCAGTTGTAGATGGAGTACCACTCAACAATAAAAAGGAGCAAACTGATACAACAGCAATATAAATGAATATCAAAAGCATTATGCTCAGTGAAAGAAGCTAGACATGAAAGACACCAATGTATCATTCCACTAATAGGATACTCTAGAAAATGCAAACTGTAGAAACAGAAGCAGATTAGTGGTTGCCTGTGTTCAGGAATGGAGAAAAGATCAAATGCAAAACAGCAAAAGAAAACATTTTGTGATGATGCAGATTTTCTGTATCTTGATCATGATTGTGGTCAAATGATGATATTCATCTGCCATAACCCATTAAATTGCACATTGAAAAGGGTGAATTTTACTGTGTGTACATTATACTTAAATGGAGCTGTAAATATGTTTGGAGCTTATCTGTGAACATTAGTTGCAGAGCAGGAGTTATTTTTATAGAGTGGAAATCTGCTAAGTGCCAACTTGAGAAGGGTTGAGAAAAATTAGAACCTTCTTCCAACACATTTCAGTTAGAACACTCTTAGGATGTCGTTACAGCTGTGCTCTATATTGGAGTCTCTGATGAAATCACATGTCTAACAATCTCAGCATGCCTTTAATCAACAGAATATACACGTGTTTTCTTTTTTTACTATAAAGGATATACCAAACAACTTTTTCAAGACTTTACTTCAAAAAGGCACGTAGTTTTGCAACATTTTTGGTAAGTCTTTAATTATTTCAAAATGAAAAATTGAAAATAAAATGCAATTATTTACTCAGGGCCCCCACAAAAAAGGCCTGTACGGGGAATGCATGTGGTGTGTGTGTGTGTGTGTGTGTGTGTGTGTGTGTGTGTGTGTGTGTGTGTGTGATTTGAAGAATTGAAAAAATTTTAGTGGGGTTTTGTAGCATCACTTTGATAGCATCCTGTAATTTTGAATTGTGTTAGAAATAAAAATAAAGTGAATACACTGATAAAAGAATTTGAAAAGAATTTGCATTATTGCCTAAATTATGTGTGGTTTCCACAGTGGCATGAATCGAGCATCTTTAACCTACATAACAATATATCAGAATGTATTAGGTAAAAAATAAGTAAACTAGTATAACAAAGTTAAATATTTCTAAAGGAAAATTATAGCTTTATTTTTTTTCCTGAACTGTTTTGAGGAGATATTTACACCAAAAGATATTATCATTGATCAATGAAACTTTTTCAGAATTTGCTTGTGTCCCACCAATATTTGATTACATAGTGCTTCTGTGAGTTCCATTTCATTAATTTAGCATTGACAGGAGAGAAGGCAATGGCTCTGCAGCCTCTCTTGGTGTGGCATGATCCTGGTTCCGCTGGCTGATATCTATTAGAACCATGGCCTTAATCATGCCTTTCATGCTTCTAACTTGATTTGCATTTGTTGTGTAATCCAAATTTATTCTCTCGTTTAGTCGCTTCCACCCATAGAAAAGCAGGTCTTTTTCATTTCTCCTTCACCATTGCCCCCATTTTTTCTTTTTGTCCTCCCATGATGAAAAACAAGACAGAAACAAACTATAACAACAACAGACACCTTTTGTCTGTGGTCACCAATGCATTGTAGCACTAAACTTTGTTCAAAATCTCTAGATCTGACCTCTATATCTGCTGTTCCCAGAGTTTTTCAATGTATTCTCTAGACTGCTGTGACCCATTGACAGAACGTCTAGCTATATTTAATTGAAAGTTATTACTGTCTGATATGGCTTGGCTGTGTCTGCACCGAAATCTCATCTTGCACTGTAGCTCCCATAATTCACATGTTGTGGGAGGGACCCAGTGAGAGGTAAGTGGATCATGGGGGCAGTTTTCCCCACACTGTTCTAGTGGTAGTGAATAAGTCTCATGAGATCTGATGGTTTTATAAGGGGAAACCCCTTTCGCCTTTCACTTGGTTCTCATTTGCTAAATCATGCCTCTCAGCTGATTCTCTCTAGAATTTATTCTCAGGAGATCTAATTAATAACTTGTCAAGCTGATGTCCATCCTTGGGGACAACTCGTATCTGAAGAATGGTCAGTGAAAGGTATTAAAACTCCATACTCCTGCCTCAATTTAGGGCAACTCTGAAGGGTCACCCCAGCTTCTCAGCTCCCCCTTGAGATTAGCTGAGGTATTTGTTGTGACTGCCTCACATCTCAACTCCCTTTATCCAATTCAGCTTTTTCGCCACAGTTGTTGGTTCCTAGGATTTTACCCAGTTAAATGTTCTCTACACAAATCTCTATCTCAAATCTGCTTTACAGGGAATGTGGCCTCAGACAGGTTTTCATTAGGTTCTGGACATAACTCTCATTAGTCATTGATATGATTCGGCTGTGTCTCCGGCCGAATCTCACCTTGATTGTAATTATCCCCGCATGTCAAGGATGGAGTCAGGTGGAGATAATTGAATCATAGGGGCGGGTTCCCCCTACTGTTCTCCTGGTAGCGAATAAGTCTCACGAGATCTGATGCTTTTAAAATGGGAGTTTTCCTACACAAGCTTTCTTCTCTGCTACCATTTAAGATGTGCCTTTGCTTCTTTTTTGCCTTCTGCCGTGACTGTGAGGCCTCCCCAGCCATGTGGAATTGTGAGTTCATTAAACCTCTTTCCTTTATAAATTACCCGGTCTTGGGTAGGACTTTATTAGCAGCATGAGAACAAACTAGTACAGTCTGTTCTATAAGCCCAAGTTGGATCACAGAGTCCCGCTTTCTTTTTTTTTTTCTAGCCCATATTTCTACCAAAACTTGACTCATATAGACTTAAAACAAAATAATTAAGCATGGCTAATATTTATTTAATATTTTATACGTGTCAGGTACTGTATTTTGTAACTTATCTTTTAATAATCTTTCCAAATCTCTAAAAGGAGAATTCTGCTCTTTTATAGAGAAAATAAGGATGGCTCAATCTTTTGATTTTTATTACAAGCTTTATTTTGTATAACATATAATAAACTAAAAATATTGAAAGTTTAGAAACCATCAGCACACAATCGAGGTGATGGAAATATACTTCACCTCCAGTTTCCTGATGCCTCTTTATAATACATTTCTCTGGCCCCTCATTCCTGGCCCTTAAAAACCACCAAACTGCTTTCTGTCACTGGACAGTAATTTATACAGTCAAAAAATGTATATAAATACAATTTTACACTATGCACTTTTTTGTCTGACATTTTATGTTTTTTTCTCTGCATGTTTTACCTCTAGAGTCTGCCTTGTTTCACTTAGTATAATTATTTTGAGATTCATTCATGTTATAGTATGTATCCATAATTAATTCGGATAAAGCAAGTTAATTCATTAATGTATTGATTGATATTTAGACTGTTTCTAGTTTGGGCTATTATGAATACATGTGCTATGAACATTTGTGTTGATATCATTATATGAACACCTACTTTTATCTCTCTTGGGTAAATACCCAGGAGTGCAATGGCTGAGTCTTATGGCAGAAGTATGTTTAACATTTTAAGGGACTCTTGAACTGTTTTTCAAAGGTTACACATTTTTGTATTCCCATCAGCAGTGTATGAGAGTTTCAGCTTCTCCACATCCAAGCCAGTGCTTGGCTATTATCAGTCATGCTAATCTTAGCTATTTAAAAATAGATAGTGGCGTCTCATTTTGGTTTTAATTTGCATTGCCCTAAGCATTAATTATGTTGAGCATATGTGCTTATTTACCAAACAAATGTCTACTTTTAAATGTCTGTTCCAGTCTTTCACCCAAGTTTTAAATGGGGTTGTTTGTTTTTCATTATTAAGTTTTGAGCTTTTAAAATATATTTTTGATGCAAGCCCTTTATCAGATATATGAGTTGCAAATATTTTCTCCCAGCCTGCAGCTTGTCTTTTCAGTCTCTTAATAGATTCTTTTGAAGAGCAGATTCTTTTTTTTAAATTTGATGAGTTTTTCTTATCAATATATTATTATATAAATCATGCTGTGGGGTCATATCAAAGAAAGCTTTGCCTGACTCAAAGTCCCAAATGTTTTCACATCTTCCCTCTCCTCTCCTTTGGGAACTGAGATTACACGTAAATTCAGTTACTTGAAATGTACTGTCTACTATTGCTCTGTTCATGTTTTTTAAAAATTTATTTTCTCTCTATATTTTATTTTGAGAGGTGTCTATCTTTTCTTCTTTAATGACTAATGTGCTATCAGCCTACCATGTAGCTGGGACTACAGCCGCATGCTACTATGTCCCGCTAATTTTTGTATTTTTAGTAGAGATGGGATTTCACCATATTGGTCAGGCTGGTCCTGAACTCCTGACTTCGTGATCCACCTGCCTCGGCCTCGCAAAATGCTGAGATTACAGGCGTGAGCCACTGCGCCCAGCCTCCTTTAGTGTATCTTGCATGTCTCTATTTTAGAACATATAGAATACTGTTTCAATACGCATTTTAATGTTCTTAACTGATAACTCTGGCACCTTGATTTACTCTGGATCAGTTCTGACTCAGTGATTTTTCTCCTTATTATGAGCCACGTTCTTCTGTCTTTTGTTGTTACTGTTGCGTCTCTGCTAAACTGTGTCTGGATGTCAGATACGGTGACTTTTATCTTATTGAGTGCTGGAAGTATATATAAATATTCTTGATCTTTGTATTGGTATGTATTTAAGTTTAGTTGGAAAGAGTTTGACTCTTTTTGGTCTTGCTTTAAAAATTCATTAGGTGGGATCAGACCAGTTCTCATTTTAGAGCTAATCACTCCCAACTAGTGAGGCAAGATCCTTCTGGGTATCCCTGGGAATCTTGAGGTGTTTCTGGGTTGGCTGATAAAATAAGCACTATTACTGGACCTTGGTGAGCATGTGTACTGCTACTTTTCATCTTATCTGTGTGTTGTTTCCCCAACCGTAGGTACTTTTCTCTAGGCCTGTCCTAACAATTACTTAGCTATGTACTTTAGGGGGACCCTTTGCAGAGCTCTGGAGTTCTCTTTCTGTGCAGCCCCTTCTTCTCGGAAACCTTGTCCTGAGAGCTCATGTCAACATGGTTTCTGTGGACTCTCAGCTCTGTCCCCTCAGCTCAGGGAGAACAATGGGCTCCTCTTGGGCTCTTCTCCTGGAGTAGTGGGCTGGAAAACTTTCTCCAGGCATAAATTAGGGCAGTTGATAGGCTCACCTTGTTTGAGACTGACTTTACAGGGTCTTGCAAACTTTTGTGGCATACATTTTGGCCATTTTTTTGGTTGTTTCAGGAGGGAGAGAAAGTCTAGTTCTTGTTACTCCATCATGGTCATTGCAGAAGTCAACCTAACTGATATTTATCAATACAGTCTGTTGCTACACATTGAACTTGCTTAAGATAATTTTTAGATGGCACAGAACTTTCTGTCCATTGAATGAGACTCTCTGCTTATTTTGCAAGTGCTCATTTGTATGGAGACATTTGTATGGAGAAACTTCAAAAAGTTTGTGGAAAAATGAAGTTAAAAGATAAACATTGAAAATGTGATCTTCGGTTTTCATCCCTAAAGAACTGATGGTCCTGGGAACTTAACAATGTCAATGCAGTCTCTTATACATTATTAACTTAAGAAAAATGGGTGCCCTTTCCACATTTGTTGAGATTGGGAAACAAAAAGAAGTCAGAAGGAGCCAAATCAGAGCTGTAAGGTGGATGCCTGACAATTTCCCATTGAGATTCTCACAAAATTGCCTTTGCTCGATGACAGGAATGAGCAGAAACATTGTGGTGTTAGAGGACTGTCTGCTAAAGCTTTCCCAGGTATTTTGCCCTAAAACTTTGGCTAACTTATTCAAAACACTCTCATGATATGCAGATATTATTGTTCTTTGACCTTCCACAAAGCCAACAAGCAAAATGCCTGGAATGTCCCCAAAAAACTGTTGCCGTGACCTTTGCTCTTGAGTGATCCCCTTTTGCTTTGACTGGACCACTTCCACCTTTGGTAGCCATTGCTTTGATTGTGTTTTGCCCTCAGGATCATACTGGGAAAGCCATGTTTTATCTTCTGTTACAATTCTTCAAAGAAATCCTTCAGGATCTTGACCCTAGTTCTTTAAAATTTCCATTGAGAGCTCTCCTCTTGTCTGCAGCTGATCTGAGCACAACACTTTTGGCACCCATGCAGTGGAAAGTTGGTTCAACTTTAATTTTTTAGTCAGAACTGTGTAAGCTGAACCAATTAAGATGTCTACGATGTTGGCTATTGTTTGTGCTGTTGATTATCAGTCCTCTTCAATTAGGGCACAAACAAGATTAATTTTTTTCCTTGAAAATTGATATGGATGATCTGTCCCTGTGGACTTCATCTTCCACATCATCTCGTTTCTTCTTTAAAAAAGCTGTCCGCTTGTGAACTACTGATTTCTTTGGTGCATGGTCCCCTCAAGCTTCTTGTAAAGCATCAGTGATTTCACCATTCTTTCACTCAAGCTTCATCATAATCTAATGTTTGTTCTTGCTTCAATTTTAGCAGAATTTACATTGCTCTGCTAGGGGCTCTTTTCAAACTAATGTCTACTCCTTCTTACTGTCTCAAACTAGATCCTGTTCAAACATGCTATAATAAATTAGTATGAGTTTATTTTGCTGCCAATATTGAAACCTTTGCATAGTTTTTTTCATAATATACATTTTCCATGAAATTTTTAAGGCCTCTCACGTATCCACAGCTAGAGTGCCTTACCTATTCTGACTTCAGTCAATTATTCAAGACCTTTCCTTGTCAGTGACACATTAGAAAGGTAGAGTATTGAAAAATAAGAGTAGCTTCTGCTGATTAAGAAATACTATATCTTTTTCTACTTCTTTCTTTTTTTTTTTTTTTTTCTTGAGACAGCATCTTTCTCTGTCACCCAGGCTGGAGTGCAGTGGTGTGATCTCAGCTCACTGCAACCTCTGCCTCCCAGGGTCAAGTGATTCTCCTGCCTCAGCCTCCCGAGTAGCTGGGACTATAGGTGCCTGCCACCACACCCAGCTAATTTTTGTATTTTTAGTGGAGACAAGGTTTCACCATATTGGCCAGGCTGGTCTTGAACTCCTGACCTTGTGATCTGCCTGACTCGGCCTCCCAAAGCGCTGGGATTACAGTCATGAGCAACTGTACCTAGCTTTCTACTTCTTTCTTATTATTTTCCTCCTCTCTCATTCCTATATTCTCTCCTTTCTCCTACTTTCCTCCCCACTCCCTGTTTCCTTCCTTTCATCTTTCCTATTTTCAGGACTTAATATTTCTTGAACCTCAGATGTTATCATAGTATGTTATTTGTTTAATTTTCACATAACAATAATAGTTTAAATACAAATAATATTTATTTTCATCCCCATGTTATCAGTATAACAGTAAAGATGTGGAGAGGCCAGCTGGGCATGGTGGCTCAAGCCTGTAATCCCAGCACATTGGGAGGCCGAGGTGGGTGGATCACGAGGTCAGGAGATCGAGACCATCCTGGCTAACACGGTGAAACCCCATCTCTACTAAAAAATAGAAAAAATTAGCTGGTCGTGGTGGCGCGTGCCTGTAGTCCCAGCTACTCGGGAGGCTGAGGCAGGAGAATAGTGTGAACCCGGGAGGCAGAACTTGCAGTGAGCCAAGATCACGCCACTGCACTCCAGCCTTGGTGACAGAGCGAGACTCTGTCTCAAAATAAATAAATAAATAAATAAATAAATGAAAATAAAATTAAAAAAAATGATGTGGAGAGGCCAAACCAATGGCTCTTATATCCACGTTATTTCTTCTAAATGATTTCACCTTAGTTTTGGTCTGCATCTCTAACCATAGCTAGTTGCAGTAGGACCTTCTATCTGGCCTTGCTGCTCTCATTTTTGGACCTCCTCACTGAAATCAAATTGATCTTTCTAAAATGCAAACCCGGTCTTAGTATTTTATTACTTAAAACCCATTGGTGGCTTTCCATGATTTATGGAATAAAGTCAAAATTCCTGTTTTTGCCCACGTTTCTGTGTGCCTCTCATCCCTACATTTACTGATTCCTGTGTGCCATAAATTGCCAGTTGTCCAGAGTTCATTCTCTTTTTGTACTTGGGAGGACTTCTGCATCCTGCAACTTTTCCCCTGAAACATGCTTGGAAAATACCTACTCATTTTTTTCAGATTCAGGTTAGTTTTTTACTTCAGTTTCTTTTCCTGAAGCTTATACTGACTGCTCCATATGGCTTTGGGGATTAGCTACTCATTCCTTTGTGCCCTTTTGTAGATACACATTTATCATGGAGTCTTTTTTTTTTTTTTTTTTTTGAGACAGAGTCTCACTCTGTCACCAGGCTGGAGTGCAGTGGTGTGATCTCAGCTCACTGCAACCTTTACCTTCCAGGTTCAATTGATTCTCTTGCCTCAGCCTCCCAAGTAACTAAAGCCATGCACCACCGTGCCCAGCTAATTTTTGTATTTTTAGTAGAGACGGGGTTTCACTATGTTGGCCAGGATGGTCTCGATCTCTTGACCTCGTGATCTGCCCACGTTGGCCTCCCAAAGTGCTGGGATTACAGGCATGAGCCACCACTCCCAATCAGTCATGCAGTCTTTATACTTACTTGTTTACTTGCCTGTGAGCTCACTGAATGCAGGGAATATTTCCTTGTTGCTCTAGCACCTACACCAGTACCTGGTATCCAGAAGCTGTATGCTAAATGTTTGTTGAGTGGCTGTTTGACTGAATGATTGTACTCCTAATTAGTAGATAGAAAGCCATGAACTTCCCAGTTCATCGTTCTTTGTGCTCAATTCTGGTTTCTTTATTGTGTTCAAAAGAGTTCCTTAGTGACATAAAACTATGGAGCTAGTATGTCAGCTCATTTAAGCAATGATTGGTTTATGTATATAAGAGGCTTCAATAATTATATATTTTTATTTCAGTTTCAATAAATGATCAATTGATTAATTTTCTCTGTTTTGGCTTATTGTTCACATTTAATATCAAAAGTGTTTTACTTAAAATTATTCATGCCAATTATGACAGTTAGGTGAATATTACTTTGATTTACATTCCAGTAGTAGTTTTGGTTGAACCCTGAATATGCTAAGACGTCACTTTTCTTTTTTCTTATGAACAGGCTACTGTGTTTACATATATTATTAAAATCTTCTTTGAAAATACGAAGTGTTACATTTCTTATATTTAGTTCTCTGTGCTTCAGAATTCCTGTGATACTTGCACTTAAGTCCTTCTGAGCAGTTGATGTTAATATTTATGTGGTTAATTTCATGAAACATGGTGGTTTTCATTTCTATCATTAATTTATACAGGAGATAGACTGTTTTCCAGGTGTAAGCTCAGTCATATAATTAGAAAATTTATAAGCAGAAGGGAGTTATTTGGTCTAACCCATTTATTCTACAGATAGAGAAATTAGAGTCCAGAAACTCTGTCTTCTTTAAAGTCTTACAGGTATTTAAGAAAAAAGAATAGACTTGAGGTTTCTGTGTTCTGAACCCAGTGATCTTGACACTGTAATGATCTTCATCCATATTATTCACAGAAGTAAATATAATCACATATTAAATAAGAAACACAAATACTAAGGAGATATTATACTGAAAAATGAAATAATATTATCTTAATTATTTTGATCAGATTCAATATATAGCAGCTTGAAGGCTAATAATTCCAATGATTCTCTGAATAAACCATTTTTCTAATAAGATTACAGGTTTTAGTAATCTAATTATTTTGACTGATGCAAATGTTACCCCGCCAGTCTGAAAAATGTGTTTATTTATATGTCATAAAGAATAATTTATTCCAAAAAGGCTAATTTTCAAAATATATGTATCTTCTGAAACTGTATCTATTTTTTTCCCACGTTTTCTAAATATAGTTTAGAGGGCGTTTGTAGATTTTCATGGTGCTGAAAAATTAAGGTATAATGGTCTCATGAAGGAGAATAATGTCATTTAGACGTTGTAATTTTGGAGGATCACAATACTTTTTGGAATGTGGTTGTTGCAGCACTGGTCACTTATAGTAATTATATAATAACATACTATACTAATGCAATAATATACCATATGAAATTATTAAATGGTAAATTTGTCTTAAATCCTCTAGAATACTGCAAAGAAATAGTTTATATAAGAAAGAGTACCATAGCATATGTGAACACAATGTTTCCTATTTTTTTCTTCTTTTTTATTTTTTTGAAGACAAGTTCTCACTCTGTTGCCCAGACTGGAGTTCAGTGCCATGTTCATAGTTCACTGCAACCTCAAACTCCCAAGCTCAAGTGATCCTCTTGATTCAGCCTCTGAAGTAGCTGTGCCTATAGGTGTGCACCACCACACTGGCTAATTTTTAAAATTTTTTATAGATATGTTGCCCAAGCTGGTCTCAAATTCTTGAGCTCAAGAGATCTTCTCACCTTGGCCTCCCAGAGTGTTGGGATTACAGGCATGAGCCACCATACTCAGCCAATATTTCTTTTCTAAAAGACATTTTCTAACATACTTCTCATTTTAACTAACATAATATTCAAAGTGTAGATCTGAGAAAGAGATAGTGCCTGCAGATCTGGGATCCTACATGCTAATATTATGGGATGCATTCAGATTTGATCAGCAGATATTCCATTTATTCTAGAACACCACCAGCAGAAGAATGTAATTACGTCTATCACTAAAACTTTGTGTCAATACAGACCACTGTATTTGTTATCATAGATGGTCCTTGGATGGCAGCCTTAAGCAATTTTAAACCTAGACAGGTGATGTACTTTTTCTTCTTGGATAATTTTCATTGTTTTATCTAATTTGGTTGTAACTAATGTGTTTAATATGGCTTGCTTGTTTTTTAAAAAGTTGTTCAGTATCCTTAGAACTCAGTGCTGATTTCTTTTTCTAGCAGGCCTTTTATATAGGACATCTCACTTTCTCCTGGCTCTCTACTACTAGCATGAGGTCTCTGAAAAAATCAAGACAGCCAAATAATTTGTTATAGAATAGCCTATGTAGAGGGACAGGGGAGGAGTCATATTCCAAGAGGGAAAGACCTTTGAGCCAGGCTCAATTTGTAGAGGCTGTTGAATGAAAATGAGAGAGAGAGAATGCACACTTTATTGCACTATTAAAGCAAAATTCTGACAATAACTTCTAAAAATGATTCCACTCTTATACACTGAGAATATGACAGACCTTCCAAAAGTATAATTTCTTACATGAACGTCCAGGTATATAAGGAAAAATAACTATTTCATACCAATATCTTCAGCCGCCTTTATTGTTGGTTCACCACATAGATTTTTATCAGAATCGCAGAACATTAATTTTTTAAATTAGCTACCATTACAACTAGCTTGAGAAGAACTTTCTTTTTAATAATTCGACCCAGATGCATTCTAGATACTCCAGTGTTACGAATCGATGGCTTCATGAGGAGCCGCTGTTGACTCATGCTATCTCTGGACACACTGACAGCAAATGTTTTCTTACACCTGTTTTCCTCCTGCTTTTCCTTGGTAGGACTCAGTTCCTTGGCATAGTTCAGTATCAATGGCAGTCATAGAGAAGTGTTACAAAAACCCAGCTTATTACAACTTGTGAATTATTTGGCACCCAGGAACCAGGTCTTACAATCTTTAACCCACTTTTTCCTAACATGGCCCCTTTTCTGAAATGTTTATTTATATATGATGTAGGCCTGGGGAAAGGACATGGACTTTCAAAGAAAATATTCTGCAATAGATCTCTCAACTCCAGAGAACCTTCTGACTAAATCTGAAAGAATTCCACTGTGCTCTGATAACATCCTTTAATAATGAAGGAAAAGATATTTTTCCCCCAGGAGGATTTTGTAGTGAAAGAGATGGCATAATTTTTTTTAAATGTTGTTTATAATCTAATTTGTTTTTTCATTTGTGGGGTGTGTCTTAAATCCTAAATGGTACATCCTTTTTAAAATACTTCTAGTAATAAAATGTTTCTGAAGTTATGTTGTAAATATCATTGGACTATGTTTAATAATGTTAAGTTGATCCCACTTCCCCTGAAATTATATACATAAATGCTGAAAGTATAAATTTACATATACAACTTCATGGAACATTTTTCTTCCAAGTGTGCATTTGCTAGAATTTGCATTGAAAGGTTTTGGAAGGAGCCTGTTGGTATGAATCCTGTGTTAGCAACACTCAGATTTGTTGCATACTGAACAGCATGCTAAATCTCACTTCACAATCTTAGATTTCTCATCTACCATCTTGAGCTGAATTTAAAATATAACTGCAGTTTATTATGTCACCTGTTCGTCAAACACTGATGCAAAGCTTAGTTTTCAGTGTGAAGAACCCATGACTAGAGAAGGGAAGAAGAAAGGGTCAAGCAGACCTCATTAAAGAGTGTATGGGCAAGAAAACACATCAGACGTCTTGATAGGTTTTTTAAAGTCCTGTTAGACTTGTCATGATTTCCAAAACACTAAATGCCATCTAGTATTTTGGACCCTCCAAAATTACAGTAGAATATTATTATGGGTCATCTTAATTGGAAATATACAGGAAAATCCTGATGATTAATGTAGACTAGTGATAGCTCTCACACATTTATATAACCTATGTTGAAAAGAAAGAAGAAAGGCAGGAAGGAAAGAAGGAAAAAGAGCGGAGAGAGAGGAACAAGAAAACACGTGGATTTGTGGAAATGAAAATTTTTAAATTACTAATTTGCAAGAATGGGTAAGAAAAATACCGAGTATGAACATAAGTGCTTTCAATTCCGTTTGTCTCTTAATCCTTCTCAGTCCGTGGCCAGTTTTGAAACTTGGTGTAACTTCCTTCCTTTATTCCTCCCTCCCTTGCTCCCTCCATCCCTTCTTGCCAGCCTCCTTCCCTTCCTCTCTCCTTGAGTTTCCTTCTTCTTTCTTGTTCCCTCCCTCCCTCCCTCCCTCTCTCTTTTTTTCCCTTAGTTTCCCCGGAAGCACATATACCAGCCATTTGAATGCTTTCTGCTCATAGATACTGCCAAGCCCCCTCACCCAGACTGCTGACTAGATTTGGTAGAATGGAATGAGAAACATAGACTTTGTGTCTGTGGCGGCCACCTCTGATGTTGCAGATTTTTGCCGTGATTATGCACTCCAGCCGAGGGACGCTAGAGAGGTTGAAATTTCAACGGTGGGATTTGCCATTTTGGAATTTGCAGTAATGTACTGGATATGCTAACAGCAGCCTGGCTAGCCGCCACTTCACAAGGAAGTATTTAAATATACACGTGTAATATGAAGAAAATTGCATTAGATCATAAGGGATGAATTATTTTGTAAATGACTATACCATCAAATACCATACCTGATATCAATCATCTTCATCAGACAGTATCTGTGTATGTAAGTAGATAAACAAAAAAGCAGGAGTTTATTTCTCTCTAATGTATCCTTGACTCTCTAGCGGTGACCTCTGAAATGTCTCTTCTGATCCAGACTTGTTTGAATCATGTGCAACATTTTAGATTTGTCTTTTCTCTGCAAGTTTTTTTTTGTTAAGTACCATAACATATTGAACCAAATAGTTTTGCTTGCTTTCTATTGATGACACATGATTTTGGCTTTTATCTTCAGTGGAAAATCAATGTGTCACATGGCGTTCACTAAGAAAAAGGTATGGGGCCTCTTTGTAATTCTTTGTCAGATGGTTGCTTTATCTTGATTTATGCCTTCAAACTTTTTCCCATTCAGCAGAAAATATTGTGTCGCTATCTGTGAGAGCAAAGCGATCTATACCAATTTATGCTCTAAGTGTAGCCTCCTTCCAGAACTGCTTATGGAACATATCAACTCACTATAGATTAGGGACATAATGGATTCTTCTTTCTTAAAAGTGGCAGATTGACAATTTTAGTTCATATACAAGCTTTTATATTAACATTAAAACAATATTTCTATGTAAAGTAAAATATTGTAGTTGATTATTATTCGAGGGCCTCCCAGAATTTCAAGGTCTGAAAATAAATTCAATGTTCCTGGTGGTAACAAAATTGCTCCTACTTCCTTGTATCAGGACTGCCATTTGGAACTGCTGGGGAAGCTCTTTTCAGAAATTATTTTCAAAACAGCATTGTTGCCTTTTGCCAAACTGAAATCTGGTTGTAAACTTTTGAAAACTAGTTCCTTGGAATGGAATTCAAGTTGTCTTCTAAGCAATTTTTTTTAACTCAAACATACATTCTATCTTGCTTTATTATGTCACTATTTGTGTACGAAACATATTTCTATTTTTACCATTTTCAATTTATTTACATTTACATTTACATTTGTGTGTATATATATACACACATACATACACTTTAAGTTCTGGGATACATATGCAGAACTTGCAGTTTTGTGAAATAGGTATACATGTGCTGTCGTGGTTTGCTGCACCCATCAACCCGTCATCTACATTAAGTATTTCTCCTAATGCTATCCCTCCTCTTTCCTTCCTACCCACTGACAGGCCCCAGTGTGTGATGTTCCCCTCCCTGTGTCTATGTGTTCTCTTTGTTCAACTCCCACTTATGAGTGAGAACATGTGGTGTTTGGTTTTCTGTTCTTGTGATAGTTTGCTGAGAATGATGGTTTCCAGCTTCATCCATGTCTCTGCAAAAGACATTAATCCATCCTTTTTTGTAGCTGCATAGTATTCCATGGTGTATATGTGCCACATATTCTTTATCCAGTCTATCATTGATGGGCATTTGGGTTGGTTCCTAGTCTTTGCTATTGTGAATAGTGCTGCAATAAACATATGTGTGAATGTGTCTTTATAGTAGAATGATTTATAATCCTTTGGATGTGTACCTAGTAATGAGACTGTCAGGTCAAATGGTATTTCTAGTTCTGGATCCTTGAGGAATTGCTACACTGTCTTCCACAATGGTTGAACTAATTTACACTCCCACCAACAGTGTAAAAGCATTCCTATTTCTCCACATCCTCTCTAGCACCTGTTGTTTCCTGACTTTTTAATGATTGCCATTCTAACTGGCGCGAGATGGTATCTCATTGGACCAGGGGTGATGAGCTTTTTTTTTTTTTTTCTTCGAGACAGCCTCACTCTGTCACCCAGGGTGGAGTGCAGTGGCACAATTTCGGCTCACTGCAACCTCCACCTAATGGGTTCAAGCAATTCTCCTGCCTTAGCCTCTTGAGTAGCTGGGATTACAGATATATACCACCACGCCTGGCTAAAGTTTTTTGTGTGTGTTTTTGGTAGAGACAGAGTTTCACCGTAGTGGCCAGGCAAGTCTCAAACTCCCGACCTTGTGATCCGCTCGCCTTGGCCTCCCAAAGTGATGGGATTACAGGCGTGAGCCACCGCGCCCAGCCTATGATGAGCTTTTTTTCATGTGTTTATTGGCCGCATAAATGTCTTCTTTTGAGAAGTGTCTGTTCATATCCTTTTCCCACTTTTTGATGGGGTTGTTTTTTTCTTGTAAATTTGTTTAAGTTCCTTGTAGATTCTGGATATTAGCCCTTTGTTAGATGGATAGATTGCAAAAATTTTCTCCCACTCTGTAGGTTGTGTGTTCACTCCGATGATAGTGTCTTTTGCTGTGCAGAAGCTATCTTTAGTTTAATTAGATCCCATTTCTCAATTTTGGCTTTTGTTGCCACTGCTTTTGGTGTTTTAGTCATGAAGTCTTTGCCTATGCCTATGTTCTGAATGGTATTGGCTAGGTTTTCTTCTAGAGTTTTTATGGTTTTAGATCTTATGTTTAAGTCTTTAATCCATCTTGAGTTAATTATTTTATAAGGTGTAAGGAAGGGGTCCAGTTTCAGCTTTCTTCATATGGCTAGCCAGTTTTCCCATCACCATTGATTAAATAGTCAATCTTTCCCCATTGTTTGTTTCCGTCAGGTGTGTCAGAGATATGTTGTATATTTCATGGTACAATGCCTTCTGTCAATGGGGAAAAATAACAAGCATATATGGGATGAATGAAGTCTGCTATGGTTAAGGTTGAGAATATTTACTGATCCTTGAGTTCAGTCTCCAGGAATGTTGGAAATAGAGAATGGAGATAATGGAGATAAAGAAAAGTTCTGAAAATGACACTTCCCATAGTGTCAAAATTGTGATCTATTGGAGAATTCTGTGATACATCAAAATCTCTGTTTATACTGATGTTTGTTATTGTGTATGAGCATATCTTTATCAGGTGTAGGCTATTTCTATACTTTCATGTCTTTAAATCAATGTTTCTATTCACATATGTATATGTGCAAATAGAAGCATGTTAATATTATATAGATATTTTTTCTGTCATTACCATGATTGCTATGATTATCATTAGCATGTATTATTAGTGTGACCGAAGTATCATCAGTATCAGTTTCTTTCTAACTGCAGTGCTCCTGTAATGCTTCATTTCTACAGAGCCAACCTACACCCACCGTTTCCCTGACTATAACTTTACCTAAAGTATAAGCCCTTATAAAGCCATGAAAGCCTACCAAGAATTGTCAAAGAAGCTAGGCAGCAGCCAGGCTCTGCCTTAGGAAAAGACTTTACTTTTTATTATCATGTGCAGTACTTAACTACTCGTTTTGACCTCTAAGATTTTGCTCTCCTATATTTCTATCCCCTGGCTTTCTGATATTTCATGTGATTATATTTGAAATTTTAACCTTGCTTTTCTTTTTGGAATCTCTGATATCTCTGCTGCCACAGGTAATGACAGGTTCCTCTCTAACTGTTGGTGTTATCCCTGGTCAGATTATTACTGATGACAGAAGTAGATGTTTTACGTGGATTCTCTCGATATCAGAAACAAATACAGATATCACAACTCAAAAATGACAGACTGATAACCATTATGAACTTAGATGCAACATCCTTAATACAATATTAGCAAAGTGAGTCTAGGAATATTTAAAAATGATAATGTGTTTTAACCAAGTGGGGCTTATCTCAAGTTGGTTTCAACAACTGAAAATCTACCATGCTGACAGAAAAAAGAAAAATCACGTGACACTCTCAATAGATGCAAAAAAGGAATTTACAAAATGTAACACATTTTTTAAATTAAAAACTCCCAGCAAACTGAGGATAGAAAAGTACATTTTCAAACTGATTATGTGTTTACAGAAAATCTATAGCAAACATCTTACTTAAAATGGTGAAAGCCTTAATACTTTCTACATAAGATTATGAAAAATGCAATGGTGTCCTCTCTCCCTAGTTCTTTAAAGTATTGCATTCAATATTAAATAAGTGGAAATATATACCAAGTTCATTGATAAATATTTAATACTTATGAGATGATAATTCTCCTGAAATTGATCTCTAGATTCAGTGGAATTCCCATGAAACCTTATAGGTCCTTTTGGATAAATTACAAAACTGATTCTAAAACAGGGAGAAAGAAAGAAGGGAAGGAAGGAGGAATGGACAGAAAGAAGAAAGAAATAAAGAGAAAAGAAAAGAAAATAAGAAATAAGTGACACCCAAGTTGGGAAGAAAGAAAAATACTATTCTCACATGATGTAAACATATACACAGAAAATCCTTAGGCATCTGCAGAAGTGTGCTAGAGGTATGAAGTGAATTTAACAAAGTTGTAGGATGAAAGATCAATAAATAAAATCAATTGTGTTTCTATACACAATCAACACCAATTAGAAAATAAAATTATGTAAGCAATTTAACTTATAATAGCCTCAAAAATAATAAAATAATTCAGAATAAATTTAATAAAAGGTATGCTGATCCAAAATTTCTAAATCACTAATACGAGAGATTGAATAGGTAGAAATATGTATCAAGTTCATTGGTAAATATACATGTCATACTTATTAGATGATAATTCTTCTGAAACTGATCTCCAGATTTGGCACAATCCCAATCAAACCTATAGGCCTTTTTGGAGAAATTACAAAGCTGATTCTAATTTTTTTTTTAAATATGGAAGTCCTAGAATAGCCAGAGCATGTTTTAGAAAGAAGAATAAAGTTGGAAAACTTTCCAAATTTCAAGACATATTGTAAAGCTACACTAACCAGTACAGTAAACTTACTGGCATGAAGAAGACATATATATCAGTGAAACAGAATAAATAATTTAGAAATATATCCAGCCTTACATGGCCAAAGTTGCCAAAATAATTCAATAAGGAAATCAATGTCTTTATAAAGATGGTACTAATAAAATTGGATATTAAATGGAGAATATGAACTTCAGAATTACCTCACACCATATCCTCAAGTTAACTCAACATGTATTTTATACATAATGTAAATATAAAAAGTATAAAGCTTACTGAATAGGAAAAATTTTTAATAATCTTACTATAGCTAAAAATTTTTTAGATAAGTAAAGGATGGATGAAAATGGAAAAAAGTAGTAAGTTGGACTTCATGAAATTAAGACTTTTGCAATTTAAAACATAGCATCAAAAAATGAAAAGGCAAACCACAGATTGGGACAGAATAATTTTAAATATGTCTGATAAAGAACTTTCATCTAGAATGTACACATAACTAAAAAACTAAATAACAAAACACAAATAACTCATTTAACATAATATTTTGACCTAAATGGACCAAATATTTGTACAGATATTTTAATTTAAAAAGAGATGATGTCCAATACACAAATGAAAAGATACTTAACATTACCCGTCATCAGGGAAATGCAAGTTAAAACCACATTGAGGTACCACTGTACACCCACTGGAGTGGCTGACACGAGCAGAACTGACCATACCACATGATGTGAAGAATTGCTATTCACACCTGGCTAGTGGGACTTCAAAATGGTACAGACATTTTGGAAAGCAGTTTGGCAGTTTCTTTTAATGTTAAACTTAGTACTGATCATATAACCAAATAATTCCACTGCGACTCAAAATAAATAAAAACATATCCGTACCAAGCCTCATCCTTGAAGTTCATAGCAGATGTGTCCATCAACTTGTAAATGGATAAACCAGTTGTAGATGGAGTACCACTCAACAATAAAAAGGAGCAAACTGATACAACAGCAATATAAATGAATATCAAAAGCATTATGCTCAGTGAAAGAAGCTAGACATGAAAGACACCAATGTATCATTCCACTAATAGGATACTCTAGAAAATGCAAACTGTAGAAACAGAAGCAGATTAGTGGTTGCCTGTGTTCAGGAATGGAGAAAAGATCAAATGCAAAACAGCAAAAGAAAACATTTTGTGATGATGCAGATTTTCTGTATCTTGATCATGATTGTGGTCAAATGATGATATTCATCTGCCATAACCCATTAAATTGCACATTGAAAAGGGTGAATTTTACTGTGTGTACATTATACTTAAATGGAGCTGTAAATATGTTTGGAGCTTATCTGTGAACATTAGTTGCAGAGCAGGAGTTATTTTTATAGAGTGGAAATCTGCTAAGTGCCAACTTGAGAAGGGTTGAGAAAAATTAGAACCTTCTTCCAACACATTTCAGTTAGAACACTCTTAGGATGTCGTTACAGCTGTGCTCTATATTGGAGTCTCTGATGAAATCACATGTCTAACAATCTCAGCATGCCTTTAATCAACAGAATATACACGTGTTTTCTTTTTTTTACTATAAAGGATATACCAAACAACTTTTTCAAGACTTTACTTCAAAAAGGCACGTAGTTTTGCAACATTTTTGGTAAGTCTTTAATTATTTCAAAATGAAAAATTGAAAATAAAATGCAATTATTTACTCAGGGCCCCCACAAAAAAGGCCTGTACGGGGAATGCATGTGGTGTGTGTGTGTGTGTGTGTGTGTGTGTGTGTGTGTGTGTGTGTGTGATTTGAAGAATTGAAAAAATTTTAGTGGGGTTTTGTAGCATCACTTTGATAGCATCCTGTAATTTTGAATTGTGTTAGAAATAAAAATAAAGTGAATACACTGATAAAAGAATTTGAAAAGAATTTGCATTATTGCCTAAATTATGTGTGGTTTCCACAGTGGCATGAATCGAGCATCTTTAACCTACATAACAATATATCAGAATGTATTAGGTAAAAAATAAGTAAACTAGTATAACAAAGTTAAATATTTCTAAAGGAAAATTATAGCTTTATTTTTTTTCCTGAACTGTTTTGAGGAGATATTTACACCAAAAGATATTATCATTGATCAATGAAACTTTTTCAGAATTTGCTTGTGTCCCACCAATATTTGATTACATAGTGCTTCTGTGAGTTCCATTTCATTAATTTAGCATTGACAGGAGAGAAGGCAATGGCTCTGCAGCCTCTCTTGATGTGGCATGATCCTGGTTCCGCTGGCTGATATCTATTAGAACCATGGCCTTAATCATGCCTTTCATGCTTCTAACTTGATTTGCATTTGTTGTGTAATCCAAATTTATTCTCTCGTTTAGTCGCTTCCACCCATAGAAAAGCAGGTCTTTTTCATTTCTCCTTCACCATTGCCCCCATTTTTTCTTTTTGTCCTCCCATGATGAAAAACAAGACAGAAACAAACTATAACAACAACAGACACCTTTTGTCTGTGGTCACCAATGCATTGTAGCACTAAACTTTGTTCAAAATCTCTAGATCTGACCTCTATATCTGCTGTTCCCAGAGTTTTTCAATGTATTCTCTAGACTGCTGTGACCCATTGACAGAACGTCTAGCTATATTTAATTGAAAGTTATTACTGTCTGATATGGCTTGGCTGTGTCTGCACCGAAATCTCATCTTGCACTGTAGCTCCCATAATTCACATGTTGTGGGAGGGACCCAGTGAGAGGTAAGTGGATCATGGGGGCAGTTTTCCCCACACTGTTCTAGTGGTAGTGAATAAGTCTCATGAGATCTGATGGTTTTATAAGGGGAAACCCCTTTCGCCTTTCACTTGGTTCTCATTTGCTAAATCATGCCTCTCAGCTGATTCTCTCTAGAATTTATTCTCAGGAGATCTAATTAATAACTTGTCAAGCTGATGTCCATCCTTGGGGACAACTCGTATCTGAAGAATGGTCAGTGAAAGGTATTAAAACTCCATACTCCTGCCTCAATTTAGGGCAACTCTGAAGGGTCACCCCAGCTTCTCAGCTCCCCCTTGAGATTAGCTGAGGTATTTGTTGTGACTGCCTCACATCTCAACTCCCTTTATCCAATTCAGCTTTTTCGCCACAGTTGTTGGTTCCTAGGATTTTACCCAGTTAAATGTTCTCTACACAAATCTCTATCTCAAATCTGCTTTACAGGGAATGTGGCCTCAGACAGGTTTTCATTAGGTTCTGGACATAACTCTCATTAGTCATTGATATGATTCGGCTGTGTCTCCGGCCGAATCTCACCTTGATTGTAATTATCCCCGCATGTCAAGGATGGAGTCAGGTGGAGATAATTGAATCATAGGGGCGGGTTCCCCCTACTGTTCTCCTGGTAGCGAATAAGTCTCACGAGATCTGATGCTTTTAAAATGGGAGTTTTCCTACACAAGCTTTCTTCTCTGCTACCATTTAAGATGTGCCTTTGCTTCTTTTTTGCCTTCTGCCGTGACTGTGAGGCCTCCCCAGCCATGTGGAATTGTGAGTTCATTAAACCTCTTTCCTTTATAAATTACCCGGTCTTGGGTAGGACTTTATTAGCAGCATGAGAACAAACTAGTACAGTCTGTTCTATAAGCCCAAGTTGGATCACAGAGTCCCGCTTTCTTTTTTTTTTTCTAGCCCATATTTCTACCAAAACTTGACTCATATAGACTTAAAACAAAATAATTAAGCATGGCTAATATTTATTTAATATTTTATACGTGTCAGGTACTGTATTTTGTAACTTATCTTTTAATAATCTTTCCAAATCTCTAAAAGGAGAATTCTGCTCTTTTATAGAGAAAATAAGGATGGCTCAATCTTTTGATTTTTATTACAAGCTTTATTTTGTATAACATATAATAAACTAAAAATATTGAAAGTTTAGAAACCATCAGCACACAATCGAGGTGATGGAAATATACTTCACCTCCAGTTTCCTGATGCCTCTTTATAATACATTTCTCTGGCCCCTCATTCCTGGCCCTTAAAAACCACCAAACTGCTTTCTGTCACTGGACAGTAATTTATACAGTCAAAAAATGTATATAAATACAATTTTACACTATGCACTTTTTTGTCTGACATTTTATGTTTTTTTCTCTGCATGTTTTACCTCTAGAGTCTGCCTTGTTTCACTTAGTATAATTATTTTGAGATTCATTCATGTTATAGTATGTATCCATAATTAATTCGGATAAAGCAAGTTAATTCATTAATGTATTGATTGATATTTAGACTGTTTCTAGTTTGGGCTATTATGAATACATGTGCTATGAACATTTGTGTTGATATCATTATATGAACACCTACTTTTATCTCTCTTGGGTAAATACCCAGGAGTGCAATGGCTGAGTCTTATGGCAGAAGTATGTTTAACATTTTAAGGGACTCTTGAACTGTTTTTCAAAGGTTACACATTTTTGTATTCCCATCAGCAGTGTATGAGAGTTTCAGCTTCTCCACATCCAAGCCAGTGCTTGGCTATTATCAGTCATGCTAATCTTAGCTATTTAAAAATAGATAGTGGCGTCTCATTTTGGTTTTAATTTGCATTGCCCTAAGCATTAATTATGTTGAGCATATGTGCTTATTTACCAAACAAATGTCTACTTTGAAATGTCTGTTCCAGTCTTTCACCCAAGTTTTAAATGGGGTTGTTTGTTTTTCATTATTAAGTTTTGAGCTTTTAAAATATATTTTTGATGCAAGCCCTTTATCAGATATATGAGTTGCAAATATTTTCTCCCAGCCTGCAGCTTGTCTTTTCAGTCTCTTAATAGATTCTTTTGAAGAGCAGATTCTTTTTTTTAAATTTGATGAGTTTTTCTTATCAATATATTATTATATAAATCATGCTGTGGGGTCATATCAAAGAAAGCTTTGCCTGACTCAAAGTCCCAAATGTTTTCACATCTTCCCTCTCCTCTCCTTTGGGAACTGAGATTACACGTAAATTCAGTTACTTGAAATGTACTGTCTACTATTGCTCTGTTCATGTTTTTTAAAAATTTATTTTCTCTCTATATTTTATTTTGAGAGGTGTCTATCTTTTCTTCTTTAATGACTAATGTGCTATCAGCCTACCATGTAGCTGGGACTACAGCCGCATGCTACTATGTCCCGCTAATTTTTGTATTTTTAGTAGAGATGGGATTTCACCATATTGGTCAGGCTGGTCCTGAACTCCTGACTTCGTGATCCACCTGCCTCGGCCTCGCAAAATGCTGAGATTACAGGCGTGAGCCACTGCGCCCAGCCTCCTTTAGTGTATCTTGCATGTCTCTATTTTAGAACATATAGAATACTGTTTCAATACGCATTTTAATGTTCTTAACTGATAACTCTGGCACCTTGATTTACTCTGGATCAGTTCTGACTCAGTGATTTTTCTCCTTATTATGAGCCACGTTCTTCTGTCTTTTGTTGTTACTGTTGCGTCTCTGCTAAACTGTGTCTGGATGTCAGATACGGTGACTTTTATCTTATTGAGTGCTGGAAGTATATATAAATATTCTTGATCTTTGTATTGGTATGTATTTAAGTTTAGTTGGAAAGAGTTTGACTCTTTTTGGTCTTGCTTTAAAAATTCATTAGGTGGGATCAGACCAGTTCTCATTTTAGAGCTAATCACTCCCAACTAGTGAGGCAAGATCCTTCTGGGTATCCCTGGGAATCTTGAGGTGTTTCTGGGTTGGCTGATAAAATAAGCACTATTACTGGACCTTGGTGAGCATGTGTACTGCTACTTTTCATCTTATCTGTGTGTTGTTTCCCCAACCGTAGGTACTTTTCTCTAGGCCTGTCCTAACAATTACTTAGCTATGTACTTTAGGGGGACCCTTTGCAGAGCTCTGGAGTTCTCTTTCTGTGCAGCCCCTTCTTCTCGGAAACCTTGTCCTGAGAGCTCATGTCAACATGGTTTCTGTGGACTCTCAGCTCTGTCCCCTCAGCTCAGGGAGAACAATGGGCTCCTCTTGGGCTCTTCTCCTGGAGTAGTGGGCTGGAAAACTTTCTCCAGGCATAAATTAGGGCAGTTGATAGGCTCACCTTGTTTGAGACTGACTTTACAGGGTCTTGCAAACTTTTGTGGCATACATTTTGGCCATTTTTTTGGTTGTTTCAGGAGGGAGAGAAAGTCTAGTTCTTGTTACTCCATCATGGTCATTGCAGAAGTCAACCTAACTGATATTTATCAATACAGTCTGTTGCTACACATTGAACTTGCTTAAGATAATTTTTAGATGGCACAGAACTTTCTGTCCATTGAATGAGACTCTCTGCTTATTTTGCAAGTGCTCATTTGTATGGAGACATTTGTATGGAGAAACTTCAAAAAGTTTGTGGAAAAATGAAGTTAAAAGATAAACATTGAAAATGTGATCTTCGGTTTTCATCCCTAAAGAACTGATGGTCCTGGGAACTTAACAATGTCAATGCAGTCTCTTATACATTATTAACTTAAGAAAAATGGGTGCCCTTTCCACATTTGTTGAGATTGGGAAACAAAAAGAAGTCAGAAGGAGCCAAATCAGAGCTGTAAGGTGGATGCCTGACAATTTCCCATTGAGATTCTCACAAAATTGCCTTTGCTCGATGACAGGAATGAGCAGAAACATTGTGGTGTTAGAGGACTGTCTGCTAAAGCTTTCCCAGGTATTTTGCCCTAAAACTTTGGCTAACTTATTCAAAACACTCTCATGATATGCAGATATTATTGTTCTTTGACCTTCCACAAAGCCAACAAGCAAAATGCCTGGAATGTCCCCAAAAAACTGTTGCCGTGACCTTTGCTCTTGAGTGATCCCCTTTTGCTTTGACTGGACCACTTCCACCTTTGGTAGCCATTGCTTTGATTGTGTTTTGCCCTCAGGATCATACTGGGAAAGCCATGTTTTATCTTCTGTTACAATTCTTCAAAGAAATCCTTCAGGATCTTGACCCTAGTTCTTTAAAATTTCCATTGAGAGCTCTCCTCTTGTCTGCAGCTGATCTGAGCACAACACTTTTGGCACCCATGCAGTGGAAAGTTGGTTCAACTTTAATTTTTTAGTCAGAACTGTGTAAGCTGAACCAATTAAGATGTCTACGATGTTGGCTATTGTTTGTGCTGTTGATTATCAGTCCTCTTCAATTAGGGCACAAACAAGATTAATTTTTTTCCTTGAAAATTGATATGGATGATCTGTCCCTGTGGACTTCATCTTCCACATCATCTCGTTTCTTCTTTAAAAAAGCTGTCCGCTTGTGAACTACTGATTTCTTTGGTGCATGGTCCCCTCAAGCTTCTTGTAAAGCATCAGTGATTTCACCATTCTTTCACTCAAGCTTCATCATAATCTAATGTTTGTTCTTGCTTCAATTTTAGCAGAATTTACATTGCTCTGCTAGGGGCTCTTTTCAAACTAATGTCTACTCCTTCTTACTGTCTCAAACTAGATCCTGTTCAAACATGCTATAATAAATTAGTATGAGTTTATTTTGCTGCCAATATTGAAACCTTTGCATAGTTTTTTTCATAATATACATTTTCCATGAAATTTTTAAGGCCTCTCACGTATCCACAGCTAGAGTGCCTTACCTATTCTGACTTCAGTCAATTATTCAAGACCTTTCCTTGTCAGTGACACATTAGAAAGGTAGAGTATTGAAAAATAAGAGTAGCTTCTGCTGATTAAGAAATACTATATCTTTTTCTACTTCTTTCTTTTTTTTTTTTTTTTTCTTGAGACAGCATCTTTCTCTGTCACCCAGGCTGGAGTGCAGTGGTGTGATCTCAGCTCACTGCAACCTCTGCCTCCCAGGGTCAAGTGATTCTCCTGCCTCAGCCTCCCGAGTAGCTGGGACTATAGGTGCCTGCCACCACACCCAGCTAATTTTTGTATTTTTAGTGGAGACAAGGTTTCACCATATTGGCCAGGCTGGTCTTGAACTCCTGACCTTGTGATCTGCCTGACTCGGCCTCCCAAAGCGCTGGGATTACAGTCATGAGCAACTGTACCTAGCTTTCTACTTCTTTCTTATTATTTTCCTCCTCTCTCATTCCTATATTCTCTCCTTTCTCCTACTTTCCTCCCCACTCCCTGTTTCCTTCCTTTCATCTTTCCTATTTTCAGGACTTAATATTTCTTGAACCTCAGATGTTATCATAGTATGTTATTTGTTTAATTTTCACATAACAATAATAGTTTAAATACAAATAATATTTATTTTCATCCCCATGTTATCAGTATAACAGTAAAGATGTGGAGAGGCCAGCTGGGCATGGTGGCTCAAGCCTGTAATCCCAGCACATTGGGAGGCCGAGGTGGGTGGATCACGAGGTCAGGAGATCGAGACCATCCTGGCTAACACGGTGAAACCCCATCTCTACTAAAAAATAGAAAAAATTAGCTGGTCGTGGTGGCGCGTGCCTGTAGTCCCAGCTACTCGGGAGGCTGAGGCAGGAGAATAGTGTGAACCCGGGAGGCAGAACTTGCAGTGAGCCAAGATCACGCCACTGCACTCCAGCCTTGGTGACAGAGCGAGACTCTGTCTCAAAATAAATAAATAAATAAATAAATAAATAAATGAAAATAAAATTAAAAAAAATGATGTGGAGAGGCCAAACCAATGGCTCTTATATCCACGTTATTTCTTCTAAATGATTTCACCTTAGTTTTGGTCTGCATCTCTAACCATAGCTAGTTGCAGTAGGACCTTCTATCTGGCCTTGCTGCTCTCATTTTTGGACCTCCTCACTGAAATCAAATTGATCTTTCTAAAATGCAAACCCGGTCTTAGTATTTTATTACTTAAAACCCATTGGTGGCTTTCCATGATTTATGGAATAAAGTCAAAATTCCTGTTTTTGCCCACGTTTCTGTGTGCCTCTCATCCCTACATTTACTGATTCCTGTGTGCCATAAATTGCCAGTTGTCCAGAGTTCATTCTCTTTTTGTACTTGGGAGGACTTCTGCATCCTGCAACTTTTCCCCTGAAACATGCTTGGAAAATACCTACTCATTTTTTTCAGATTCAGGTTAGTTTTTTACTTCAGTTTCTTTTCCTGAAGCTTATACTGACTGCTCCATATGGCTTTGGGGATTAGCTACTCATTCCTTTGTGCCCTTTTGTAGATACACATTTATCATGGAGTCTTTTTTTTTTTTTTTTTTTTTGAGACAGAGTCTCACTCTGTCACCAGGCTGGAGTGCAGTGGTGTGATCTCAGCTCACTGCAACCTTTACCTTCCAGGTTCAATTGATTCTCTTGCCTCAGCCTCCCAAGTAACTAAAGCCATGCACCACCGTGCCCAGCTAATTTTTGTATTTTTAGTAGAGACGGGGTTTCACTATGTTGGCCAGGATGGTCTCGATCTCTTGACCTCGTGATCTGCCCACGTTGGCCTCCCAAAGTGCTGGGATTACAGGCATGAGCCACCACTCCCAATCAGTCATGCAGTCTTTATACTTACTTGTTTACTTGCCTGTGAGCTCACTGAATGCAGGGAATATTTCCTTGTTGCTCTAGCACCTACACCAGTACCTGGTATCCAGAAGCTGTATGCTAAATGTTTGTTGAGTGGCTGTTTGACTGAATGATTGTACTCCTAATTAGTAGATAGAAAGCCATGAACTTCCCAGTTCATCGTTCTTTGTGCTCAATTCTGGTTTCTTTATTGTGTTCAAAAGAGTTCCTTAGTGACATAAAACTATGGAGCTAGTATGTCAGCTCATTTAAGCAATGATTGGTTTATGTATATAAGAGGCTTCAATAATTATATATTTTTATTTCAGTTTCAATAAATGATCAATTGATTAATTTTCTCTGTTTTGGCTTATTGTTCACATTTAATATCAAAAGTGTTTTACTTAAAATTATTCATGCCAATTATGACAGTTAGGTGAATATTACTTTGATTTACATTCCAGTAGTAGTTTTGGTTGAACCCTGAATATGCTAAGACGTCACTTTTCTTTTTTCTTATGAACAGGCTACTGTGTTTACATATATTATTAAAATCTTCTTTGAAAATACGAAGTGTTACATTTCTTATATTTAGTTCTCTGTGCTTCAGAATTCCTGTGATACTTGCACTTAAGTCCTTCTGAGCAGTTGATGTTAATATTTATGTGGTTAATTTCATGAAACATGGTGGTTTTCATTTCTATCATTAATTTATACAGGAGATAGACTGTTTTCCAGGTGTAAGCTCAGTCATATAATTAGAAAATTTATAAGCAGAAGGGAGTTATTTGGTCTAACCCATTTATTCTACAGATAGAGAAATTAGAGTCCAGAAACTCTGTCTTCTTTAAAGTCTTACAGGTATTTAAGAAAAAAGAATAGACTTGAGGTTTCTGTGTTCTGAACCCAGTGATCTTGACACTGTAATGATCTTCATCCATATTATTCACAGAAGTAAATATAATCACATATTAAATAAGAAACACAAATACTAAGGAGATATTATACTGAAAAATGAAATAATATTATCTTAATTATTTTGATCAGATTCAATATATAGCAGCTTGAAGGCTAATAATTCCAATGATTCTCTGAATAAACCATTTTTCTAATAAGATTACAGGTTTTAGTAATCTAATTATTTTGACTGATGCAAATGTTACCCCGCCAGTCTGAAAAATGTGTTTATTTATATGTCATAAAGAATAATTTATTCCAAAAAGGCTAATTTTCAAAATATATGTATCTTCTGAAACTGTATCTATTTTTTTCCCACGTTTTCTAAATATAGTTTAGAGGGCGTTTGTAGATTTTCATGGTGCTGAAAAATTAAGGTATAATGGTCTCATGAAGGAGAATAATGTCATTTAGACGTTGTAATTTTGGAGGATCACAATACTTTTTGGAATGTGGTTGTTGCAGCACTGGTCACTTATAGTAATTATATAATAACATACTATACTAATGCAATAATATACCATATGAAATTATTAAATGGTAAATTTGTCTTAAATCCTCTAGAATACTGCAAAGAAATAGTTTATATAAGAAAGAGTACCATAGCATATGTGAACACAATGTTTCCTATTTTTTTCTTCTTTTTTATTTTTTTGAAGACAAGTTCTCACTCTGTTGCCCAGACTGGAGTTCAGTGCCATGTTCATAGTTCACTGCAACCTCAAACTCCCAAGCTCAAGTGATCCTCTTGATTCAGCCTCTGAAGTAGCTGTGCCTATAGGTGTGCACCACCACACTGGCTAATTTTTAAAATTTTTTATAGATATGCTGCCCAAGCTGGTCTCAAATTCTTGAGCTCAAGAGATCTTCTCACCTTGGCCTCCCAGAGTGTTGGGATTACAGGCATGAGCCACCATACTCAGCCAATATTTCTTTTCTAAAAGACATTTTCTAACATACTTCTCATTTTAACTAACGTAATATTCAAAGTGTAGATCTGAGAAAGAGATAGTGCCTGCAGATCTGGGATCCTACATGCTAATATTATGGGATGCATTCAGATTTGATCAGCAGATATTCCATTTATTCTAGAACACCACCAGCAGAAGAATGTAATTACGTCTATCACTAAAACTTTGTGTCAATGCAGACTACTGTATTTGTTATCATAGATGGTCCTTGGATGGCAGCCTTAAGCAATTTTAAACCTAGACAGGTGATGTACTTTTTCTTCTTGGATAATTTTCATTGTTTTATCTAATTTGGTTGTAACTAATGTGTTTAATATGGCTTGCTTGTTTTTTAAAAAGTTGTTCAGTATCCTTAGAACTCAGTGCTGATTTCTTTTTCTAGCAGGCCTTTTATATAGGACATCTCACTTTCTCCTGGCTCTCTACTACTAGCATGAGGTCTCTGAAAAAATCAAGACAGCCAAATAATTTGTTATAGAATAGCCTATGTAGAGGGACAGGGGAGGAGTCATATTCCAAGAGGGAAAGACCTTTGAGCCAGGCTCAATTTGTAGAGGCTGTTGAATGAAAATGAGAGAGAGAGAATGCACACTTTATTGCACTATTAAAGCAAAATTCTGACAATAACTTCTAAAAATGATTCCACTCTTATACACTGAGAATATGACAGACCTTCCAAAAGTATAATTTCTTACATGAACGTCCAGGTATATAAGGAAAAATAACTATTTCATACCAATATCTTCAGCCGCCTTTATTGTTGGTTCACCACATAGATTTTTATCAGAATCGCAGAACATTAATTTTTTAAATTAGCTACCATTACAACTAGCTTGAGAAGAACTTTCTTTTTAATAATTCGACCCAGATGCATTCTAGATACTCCAGTGTTACGAATCGATGGCTTCATGAGGAGCCGCTGTTGACTCATGCTATCTCTGGACACACTGACAGGAAATGTTTTCTTACACCTGTTTTCCTCCTGCTTTTCCTTGGTAGGACTCAGTTCCTTGGCATAGTTCAGTATCAATGGCAGTCATAGAGAAGTGTTACAAAAACCCAGCTTATTACAACTTGTGAATTATTTGGCACCCAGGAACCAGGTCTTACAATCTTCAACCCACTTTTTCCTAACATGGCCCCTTTTCTGAAATGTTTATTTATATATGATGTAGGCCTGGGGAAAGGACATGGACTTTCAAAGAAAATATTCTGCAATAGATCTCTCAACTCCAGAGAACCTTCTGACTAAATCTGAAAGAATTCCACTGTGCTCTGATAACATCCTTTAATAATGAAGGAAAAGATATTTTTCCCCCAGGAGGATTTTGTAGTGAAAGAGATGGCATAATTTTTTTTAAATGTTGTTTATAATCTAATTTGTTTTTTCATTTGTGGGGTGTGTCTTAAATCCTAAATGGTACATCCTTTTTAAAATACTTCTAGTAATAAAATGTTTCTGAAGTTATGTTGTAAATATCATTGGACTATGTTTAATAATGTTAAGTTGATCCCACTTCCCCTGAAATTATATACATAAATGCTGAAAGTATAAATTTACATATACAACTTCATGGAACATTTTTCTTCCAAGTGTGCATTTGCTAGAATTTGCATTGAAAGGTTTTGGAAGGAGCCTGTTGGTATGAATCCTGTGTTAGCAACACTCAGATTTGTTGCATACTGAACAGCATGCTAAATCTCACTTCACAATCTTAGATTTCTCATCTACCATCTTGAGCTGAATTTAAAATATAACTGCAGTTTATTATGTCACCTGTTCGTCAAACACTGATGCAAAGCTTAGTTTTCAGTGTGAAGAACCCATGACTAGAGAAGGGAAGAAGAAAGGGTCAAGCAGACCTCATTAAAGAGTGTATGGGCAAGAAAACACATCAGACGTCTTGATAGGTTTTTTAAAGTCCTGTTAGACTTGTCATGATTTCCAAAACACTAAATGCCATCTAGTATTTTGGACCCTCCAAAATTACAGTAGAATATTATTATGGGTCATCTTAATTGGAAATATACAGGAAAATCCTGATGATTAATGTAGACTAGTGATAGCTCTCACACATTTATATAACCTATGTTGAAAAGAAAGAAGAAAGGCAGGAAGGAAAGAAGGAAAAAGAGCGGAGAGAGAGGAACAAGAAAACACGTGGATTTGTGGAAATGAAAATTTTTAAATTACTAATTTGCAAGAATGGGTAAGAAAAATACCGAGTATGAACATAAGTGCTTTCAATTCCGTTTGTCTCTTAATCCTTCTCAGTCCGTGGCCAGTTTTGAAACTTGGTGTAACTTCCTTCCTTTATTCCTCCCTCCCTTGCTCCCTCCATCCCTTCTTGCCAGCCTCCTTCCCTTCCTCTCTCCTTGAGTTTCCTTCTTCTTTCTTGTTCCCTCCCTCCCTCCCTCCCTCTCTCTTTTTTTCCCTTAGTTTCCCCGGAAGCACATATACCAGCCATTTGAATGCTTTCTGCTCATAGATACTGCCAAGCCCCCTCACCCAGACTGCTGACTAGATTTGGTAGAATGGAATGAGAAACATAGACTTTGTGTCTGTGGCGGCCACCTCTGATGTTGCAGATTTTTGCCGTGATTATGCACTCCAGCCGAGGGACGCTAGAGAGGTTGAAATTTCAACGGTGGGATTTGCCATTTTGGAATTTGCAGTAATGTACTGGATATGCTAACAGCAGCCTGGCTAGCCGCCACTTCACAAGGAAGTATTTAAATATACACGTGTAATATGAAGAAAATTGCATTAGATCATAAGGGATGAATTATTTTGTAAATGACTATACCATCAAATACCATACCTGATATCAATCATCTTCATCAGACAGTATCTGTGTATGTAAGTAGATAAACAAAAAAGCAGGAGTTTATTTCTCTCTAATGTATCCTTGACTCTCTAGCGGTGACCTCTGAAATGTCTCTTCTGATCCAGACTTGTTTGAATCATGTGCAACATTTTAGATTTGTCTTTTCTCTGCAAGTTTTTTTTTGTTAAGTACCATAACATATTGAACCAAATAGTTTTGCTTGCTTTCTATTGATGACACATGATTTTGGCTTTTATCTTCAGTGGAAAATCAATGTGTCACATGGCGTTCACTAAGAAAAAGGTATGGGGCCTCTTTGTAATTCTTTGTCAGATGGTTGCTTTATCTTGATTTATGCCTTCAAACTTTTTCCCATTCAGCAGAAAATATTGTGTCGCTATCTGTGAGAGCAAAGCGATCTATACCAATTTATGCTCTAAGTGTAGCCTCCTTCCAGAACTGCTTATGGAACATATCAACTCACTATAGATTAGGGACATAATGGATTCTTCTTTCTTAAAAGTGGCAGATTGACAATTTTAGTTCATATACAAGCTTTTATATTAACATTAAAACAATATTTCTATGTAAAGTAAAATATTGTAGTTGATTATTATTCGAGGGCCTCCCAGAATTTCAAGGTCTGAAAATAAATTCAATGTTCCTGGTGGTAACAAAATTGCTCCTACTTCCTTGTATCAGGACTGCCATTTGGAACTGCTGGGGAAGCTCTTTTCAGAAATTATTTTCAAAACAGCATTGTTGCCTTTTGCCAAACTGAAATCTGGTTGTAAACTTTTGAAAACTAGTTCCTTGGAATGGAATTCAAGTTGTCTTCTAAGCAATTTTTTTTAACTCAAACATACATTCTATCTTGCTTTATTATGTCACTATTTGTGTACGAAACATATTTCTATTTTTACCATTTTCAATTTATTTACATTTACATTTACATTTGTGTGTATATATATACACACATACATACACTTTAAGTTCTGGGATACATATGCAGAACTTGCAGTTTTGTGAAATAGGTATACATGTGCTGTCGTGGTTTGCTGCACCCATCAACCCGTCATCTACATTAAGTATTTCTCCTAATGCTATCCCTCCTCTTTCCTTCCTACCCACTGACAGGCCCCAGTGTGTGATGTTCCCCTCCCTGTGTCTATGTGTTCTCTTTGTTCAACTCCCACTTATGAGTGAGAACATGTGGTGTTTGGTTTTCTGTTCTTGTGATAGTTTGCTGAGAATGATGGTTTCCAGCTTCATCCATGTCTCTGCAAAAGACATTAATCCATCCTTTTTTATAGCTGCATAGTATTCCATGGTGTATATGTGCCACATATTCTTTATCCAGTCTATCATTGATGGGCATTTGGGTTGGTTCCTAGTCTTTGCTATTGTGAATAGTGCTGCAATAAACATATGTGTGAATGTGTCTTTATAGTAGAATGATTTATAATCCTTTGGATGTGTACCTAGTAATGAGACTGTCAGGTCAAATGGTATTTCTAGTTCTGGATCCTTGAGGAATTGCTACACTGTCTTCCACAATGGTTGAACTAATTTACACTCCCACCAACAGTGTAAAAGCATTCCTATTTCTCCACATCCTCTCTAGCACCTGTTGTTTCCTGACTTTTTAATGATTGCCATTCTAACTGGCGCGAGATGGTATCTCATTGGACCAGGGGTGATGAGCTTTTTTTTTTTTTTTCTTCGAGACAGCCTCACTCTGTCACCCAGGGTGGAGTGCAGTGGCACAATTTCGGCTCACTGCAACCTCCACCTAATGGGTTCAAGCAATTCTCCTGCCTTAGCCTCTTGAGTAGCTGGGATTACAGATATATACCACCACGCCTGGCTAAAGTTTTTTGTGTGTGTTTTTGGTAGAGACAGAGTTTCACCGTAGTGGCCAGGCAAGTCTCAAACTCCCGACCTTGTGATCCGCTCGCCTTGGCCTCCCAAAGTGATGGGATTACAGGCGTGAGCCACCACGCCCAGCCTATGATGAGCTTTTTTTCATGTGTTTATTGGCCGCATAAATGTCTTCTTTTGAGAAGTGTCTGTTCATATCCTTTTCCCACTTTTTGATGGGGTTGTTTTTTTCTTGTAAATTTGTTTAAGTTCCTTGTAGATTCTGGATATTAGCCCTTTGTTAGATGGATAGATTGCAAAAATTTTCTCCCACTCTGTAGGTTGTGTGTTCACTCCGATGATAGTGTCTTTTGCTGTGCAGAAGCTATCTTTAGTTTAATTAGATCCCATTTCTCAATTTTGGCTTTTGTTGCCACTGCTTTTGGTGTTTTAGTCATGAAGTCTTTGCCTATGCCTATGTTCTGAATGGTATTGGCTAGGTTTTCTTCTAGAGTTTTTATGGTTTTAGATCTTATGTTTAAGTCTTTAATCCATCTTGAGTTAATTATTTTATAAGGTGTAAGGAAGGGGTCCAGTTTCAGCTTTCTTCATATGGCTAGCCAGTTTTCCCATCACCATTGATTAAATAGTCAATCTTTCCCCATTGTTTGTTTCCGTCAGGTGTGTCAGAGATATGTTGTATATTTCATGGTACAATGCCTTCTGTCAATGGGGAAAAATAACAAGCATATATGGGATGAATGAAGTCTGCTATGGTTAAGGTTGAGAATATTTACTGATCCTTGAGTTCAGTCTCCAGGAATGTTGGAAATAGAGAATGGAGATAATGGAGATAAAGAAAAGTTCTGAAAATGACACTTCCCATAGTGTCAAAATTGTGATCTATTGGAGAATTCTGTGATACATCAAAATCTCTGTTTATACTGATGTTTGTTATTGTGTATGAGCATATCTTTATCAGGTGTAGGCTATTTCTATACTTTCATGTCTTTAAATCAATGTTTCTATTCACATATGTATATGTGCAAATAGAAGCATGTTAATATTATATAGATATTTTTTCTGTCATTACCATGATTGCTATGATTATCATTAGCATGTATTATTAGTGTGACCGAAGTATCATCAGTATCAGTTTCTTTCTAACTGCAGTGCTCCTGTAATGCTTCATTTCTACAGAGCCAACCTACACCCACCGTTTCCCTGACTATAACTTTACCTAAAGTATAAGCCCTTATAAAGCCATGAAAGCCTACCAAGAATTGTCAAAGAAGCTAGGCAGCAGCCAGGCTCTGCCTTAGGAAAAGACTTTACTTTTTATTATCATGTGCAGTACTTAACTACTCGTTTTGACCTCTAAGATTTTGCTCTCCTATATTTCTATCCCCTGGCTTTCTGATATTTCATGTGATTATATTTGAAATTTTAACCTTGCTTTTCTTTTTGGAATCTCTGATATCTCTGCTGCCACAGGTAATGACAGGTTCCTCTCTAACTGTTGGTGTTATCCCTGGTCAGATTATTACTGATGACAGAAGTAGATGTTTTACGTGGATTCTCTCGATATCAGAAACAAATACAGATATCACAACTCAAAAATGACAGACTGATAACCATTATGAACTTAGATGCAACATCCTTAATACAATATTAGCAAAGTGAGTCTAGGAATATTTAAAAATGATAATGTGTTTTAACCAAGTGGGGCTTATCTCAAGTTGGTTTCAACAACTGAAAATCTACCATGCTGACAGAAAAAAGAAAAATCACGTGACACTCTCAATAGATGCAAAAAAGGAATTTACAAAATGTAACACATTTTTTAAATTAAAAACTCCCAGCAAACTGAGGATAGAAAAGTACATTTTCAAACTGATTATGTGTTTACAGAAAATCTATAGCAAACATCTTACTTAAAATGGTGAAAGCCTTAATACTTTCTACATAAGATTATGAAAAATGCAATGGTGTCCTCTCTCCCTAGTTCTTTAAAGTATTGCATTCAATATTAAATAAGTGGAAATATATACCAAGTTCATTGATAAATATTTAATACTTATGAGATGATAATTCTCCTGAAATTGATCTCTAGATTCAGTGGAATTCCCATGAAACCTTATAGGTCCTTTTGGATAAATTACAAAACTGATTCTAAAACAGGGAGAAAGAAAGAAGGGAAGGAAGGAGGAATGGACAGAAAGAAGAAAGAAATAAAGAGAAAAGAAAAGAAAATAAGAAATAAGTGACACCCAAGTTGGGAAGAAAGAAAAATACTATTCTCACATGATGTAAACATATACACAGAAAATCCTTAGGCATCTGCAGAAGTGTGCTAGAGGTATGAAGTGAATTTAACAAAGTTGTAGGATGAAAGATCAATAAATAAAATCAATTGTGTTTCTATACACAATCAACACCAATTAGAAAATAAAATTATGTAAGCAATTTAACTTATAATAGCCTCAAAAATAATAAAATAATTCAGAATAAATTTAATAAAAGGTATGCTGATCCAAAATTTCTAAATCACTAATACGAGAGATTGAATAGGTAGAAATATGTATCAAGTTCATTGGTAAATATACATGTCATACTTATTAGATGATAATTCTTCTGAAACTGATCTCCAGATTTGGCACAATCCCAATCAAACCTATAGGCCTTTTTGGAGAAATTACAAAGCTGATTCTAATTTTTTTTTTAAATATGGAAGTCCTAGAATAGCCAGAGCATGTTTTAGAAAGAAGAATAAAGTTGGAAAACTTTCCAAATTTCAAGACATATTGTAAAGCTACACTAACCAGTACAGTAAACTTACTGGCATGAAGAAGACATATATATCTCAGTGAAACAGAATAAATAATTTAGAAATATATCCAGCCTTACATGGCCAAAGTTGCCAAAATAATTCAATAAGGAAATCAATGTCTTTATAAAGATGGTACTAATAAAATTGGATATTAAATGGAGAATATGAACTTCAGAATTACCTCACACCATATCCTCAAGTTAACTCAACATGTATTTTATACATAATGTAAATATAAAAAGTATAAAGCTTACTGAATAGGAAAAATTTTTAATAATCTTACTATAGCTAAAAATTTTTTAGATAAGAAAAGGATGGATGAAAATGGAAAAAAGTAGTAAGTTGGACTTCATGAAATTAAGACTTTTGCAATTTAAAACATAGCATCAAAAAATGAAAAGGCAAACCACAGATTGGGACAGAATAATTTTAAATATGTCTGATAAAGAACTTTCATCTAGAATGTACACATAACTAAAAAACTAAATAACAAAACACAAATAACTCATTTAACATAATATTTTGACCTAAATGGACCAAATATTTGTACAGATATTTTAATTTAAAAAGAGATGATGTCCAATACACAAATGAAAAGATACTTAACATTACCCGTCATCAGGGAAATGCAAGTTAAAACCACATTGAGGTACCACTGTACACCCACTGGAGTGGCTGACACGAGCAGAACTGACCATACCACATGATGTGAAGAATTGCTATTCACACCTGGCTAGTGGGACTTCAAAATGGTACAGACATTTTGGAAAGCAGTTTGGCAGTTTCTTTTAATGTTAAACTTAGTACTGATCATATAACCAAATAATTCCACTGCGACTCAAAATAAATAAAAACATATCCGTACCAAGCCTCATCCTTGAAGTTCATAGCAGATGTGTCCATCAACTTGTAAATGGATAAACCAGTTGTAGATGGAGTACCACTCAACAATAAAAAGGAGCAAACTGATACAACAGCAATATAAATGAATATCAAAAGCATTATGCTCAGTGAAAGAAGCTAGACATGAAAGACACCAATGTATCATTCCACTAATAGGATACTCTAGAAAATGCAAACTGTAGAAACAGAAGCAGATTAGTGGTTGCCTGTGTTCAGGAATGGAGAAAAGATCAAATGCAAAACAGCAAAAGAAAACATTTTGTGATGATGCAGATTTTCTGTATCTTGATCATGATTGTGGTCAAATGATGATATTCATCTGCCATAACCCATTAAATTGCACATTGAAAAGGGTGAATTTTACTGTGTGTACATTATACTTAAATGGAGCTGTAAATATGTTTGGAGCTTATCTGTGAACATTAGTTGCAGAGCAGGAGTTATTTTTATAGAGTGGAAATCTGCTAAGTGCCAACTTGAGAAGGGTTGAGAAAAATTAGAACCTTCTTCCAACACATTTCAGTTAGAACACTCTTAGGATGTCGTTACAGCTGTGCTCTATATTGGAGTCTCTGATGAAATCACATGTCTAACAATCTCAGCATGCCTTTAATCAACAGAATATACACGTGTTTTCTTTTTTTACTATAAAGGATATACCAAACAACTTTTTCAAGACTTTACTTCAAAAAGGCACGTAGTTTTGCAACATTTTTGGTAAGTCTTTAATTATTTCAAAATGAAAAATTGAAAATAAAATGCAATTATTTACTCAGGGCCCCCACAAAAAAGGCCTGTACGGGGAATGCATGTGGTGTGTGTGTGTGTGTGTGTGTGTGTGTGTGTGTGTGTGTGTGTGTGTGTGTGTGTGTGATTTGAAGAATTGAAAAAATTTTAGTGGGGTTTTGTAGCATCACTTTGATAGCATCCTGTAATTTTGAATTGTGTTAGAAATAAAAATAAAGTGAATACACTGATAAAAGAATTTGAAAAGAATTTGCATTATTGCCTAAATTATGTGTGGTTTCCACAGTGGCATGAATCGAGCATCTTTAACCTACATAACAATATATCAGAATGTATTAGGTAAAAAATAAGTAAACTAGTATAACAAAGTTAAATATTTCTAAAGGAAAATTATAGCTTTATTTTTTTTCCTGAACTGTTTTGAGGAGATATTTACACCAAAAGATATTATCATTGATCAATGAAACTTTTTCAGAATTTGCTTGTGTCCCACCAATATTTGATTACATAGTGCTTCTGTGAGTTCCATTTCATTAATTTAGCATTGACAGGAGAGAAGGCAATGGCTCTGCAGCCTCTCTTGATGTGGCATGATCCTGGTTCCGCTGGCTGATATCTATTAGAACCATGGCCTTAATCATGCCTTTCATGCTTCTAACTTGATTTGCATTTGTTGTGTAATCCAAATTTATTCTCTCGTTTAGTCGCTTCCACCCATAGAAAAGCAGGTCTTTTTCATTTCTCCTTCACCATTGCCCCCATTTTTTCTTTTTGTCCTCCCATGATGAAAAACAAGACAGAAACAAACTATAACAACAACAGACACCTTTTGTCTGTGGTCACCAATGCATTGTAGCACTAAACTTTGTTCAAAATCTCTAGATCTGACCTCTATATCTGCTGTTCCCAGAGTTTTTCAATGTATTCTCTAGACTGCTGTGACCCATTGACAGAACGTCTAGCTATATTTAATTGAAAGTTATTACTGTCTGATATGGCTTGGCTGTGTCTGCACCGAAATCTCATCTTGCACTGTAGCTCCCATAATTCACATGTTGTGGGAGGGACCCAGTGAGAGGTAAGTGGATCATGGGGGCAGTTTTCCCCACACTGTTCTAGTGGTAGTGAATAAGTCTCATGAGATCTGATGGTTTTATAAGGGGAAACCCCTTTCGCCTTTCACTTGGTTCTCATTTGCTAAATCATGCCTCTCAGCTGATTCTCTCTAGAATTTATTCTCAGGAGATCTAATTAATAACTTGTCAAGCTGATGTCCATCCTTGGGGACAACTCGTATCTGAAGAATGGTCAGTGAAAGGTATTAAAACTCCATACTCCTGCCTCAATTTAGGGCAACTCTGAAGGGTCACCCCAGCTTCTCAGCTCCCCCTTGAGATTAGCTGAGGTATTTGTTGTGACTGCCTCACATCTCAACTCCCTTTATCCAATTCAGCTTTTTCGCCACAGTTGTTGGTTCCTAGGATTTTACCCAGTTAAATGTTCTCTACACAAATCTCTATCTCAAATCTGCTTTACAGGGAATGTGGCCTCAGACAGGTTTTCATTAGGTTCTGGACATAACTCTCATTAGTCATTGATATGATTCGGCTGTGTCTCCGGCCGAATCTCACCTTGATTGTAATTATCCCCGCATGTCAAGGATGGAGTCAGGTGGAGATAATTGAATCATAGGGGCGGGTTCCCCCTACTGTTCTCCTGGTAGCGAATAAGTCTCACGAGATCTGATGCTTTTAAAATGGGAGTTTTCCTACACAAGCTTTCTTCTCTGCTACCATTTAAGATGTGCCTTTGCTTCTTTTTTGCCTTCTGCCGTGACTGTGAGGCCTCCCCAGCCATGTGGAATTGTGAGTTCATTAAACCTCTTTCCTTTATAAATTACCCGGTCTTGGGTAGGACTTTATTAGCAGCATGAGAACAAACTAGTACAGTCTGTTCTATAAGCCCAAGTTGGATCACAGAGTCCCGCTTTCTTTTTTTTTTTCTAGCCCATATTTCTACCAAAACTTGACTCATATAGACTTAAAACAAAATAATTAAGCATGGCTAATATTTATTTAATATTTTATACGTGTCAGGTACTGTATTTTGTAACTTATCTTTTAATAATCTTTCCAAATCTCTAAAAGGAGAATTCTGCTCTTTTATAGAGAAAATAAGGATGGCTCAATCTTTTGATTTTTATTACAAGCTTTATTTTGTATAACATATAATAAACTAAAAATATTGAAAGTTTAGAAACCATCAGCACACAATCGAGGTGATGGAAATATACTTCACCTCCAGTTTCCTGATGCCTCTTTATAATACATTTCTCTGGCCCCTCATTCCTGGCCCTTAAAAACCACCAAACTGCTTTCTGTCACTGGACAGTAATTTATACAGTCAAAAAATGTATATAAATACAATTTTACACTATGCACTTTTTTGTCTGACATTTTATGTTTTTTTCTCTGCATGTTTTACCTCTAGAGTCTGCCTTGTTTCACTTAGTATAATTATTTTGAGATTCATTCATGTTATAGTATGTATCCATAATTAATTCGGATAAAGCAAGTTAATTCATTAATGTATTGATTGATATTTAGACTGTTTCTAGTTTGGGCTATTATGAATACATGTGCTATGAACATTTGTGTTGATATCATTATATGAACACCTACTTTTATCTCTCTTGGGTAAATACCCAGGAGTGCAATGGCTGAGTCTTATGGCAGAAGTATGTTTAACATTTTAAGGGACTCTTGAACTGTTTTTCAAAGGTTACACATTTTTGTATTCCCATCAGCAGTGTATGAGAGTTTCAGCTTCTCCACATCCAAGCCAGTGCTTGGCTATTATCAGTCATGCTAATCTTAGCTATTTAAAAATAGATAGTGGCGTCTCATTTTGGTTTTAATTTGCATTGCCCTAAGCATTAATTATGTTGAGCATATGTGCTTATTTACCAAACAAATGTCTACTTTGAAATGTCTGTTCCAGTCTTTCACCCAAGTTTTAAATGGGGTTGTTTGTTTTTCATTATTAAGTTTTGAGCTTTTAAAATATATTTTTGATGCAAGCCCTTTATCAGATATATGAGTTGCAAATATTTTCTCCCAGCCTGCAGCTTGTCTTTTCAGTCTCTTAATAGATTCTTTTGAAGAGCAGATTCTTTTTTTTAAATTTGATGAGTTTTTCTTATCAATATATTATTATATAAATCATGCTGTGGGGTCATATCAAAGAAAGCTTTGCCTGACTCAAAGTCCCAAATGTTTTCACATCTTCCCTCTCCTCTCCTTTGGGAACTGAGATTACACGTAAATTCAGTTACTTGAAATGTACTGTCTACTATTGCTCTGTTCATGTTTTTTAAAAATTTATTTTCTCTCTATATTTTATTTTGAGAGGTGTCTATCTTTTCTTCTTTAATGACTAATGTGCTATCAGCCTACCATGTAGCTGGGACTACAGCCGCATGCTACTATGTCCCGCTAATTTTTGTATTTTTAGTAGAGATGGGATTTCACCATATTGGTCAGGCTGGTCCTGAACTCCTGACTTCGTGATCCACCTGCCTCGGCCTCGCAAAATGCTGAGATTACAGGCGTGAGCCACTGCGCCCAGCCTCCTTTAGTGTATCTTGCATGTCTCTATTTTAGAACATATAGAATACTGTTTCAATACGCATTTTAATGTTCTTAACTGATAACTCTGGCACCTTGATTTACTCTGGATCAGTTCTGACTCAGTGATTTTTCTCCTTATTATGAGCCACGTTCTTCTGTCTTTTGTTGTTACTGTTGCGTCTCTGCTAAACTGTGTCTGGATGTCAGATACGGTGACTTTTATCTTATTGAGTGCTGGAAGTATATATAAATATTCTTGATCTTTGTATTGGTATGTATTTAAGTTTAGTTGGAAAGAGTTTGACTCTTTTTGGTCTTGCTTTAAAAATTCATTAGGTGGGATCAGACCAGTTCTCATTTTAGAGCTAATCACTCCCAACTAGTGAGGCAAGATCCTTCTGGGTATCCCTGGGAATCTTGAGGTGTTTCTGGGTTGGCTGATAAAATAAGCACTATTACTGGACCTTGGTGAGCATGTGTACTGCTACTTTTCATCTTATCTGTGTGTTGTTTCCCCAACCGTAGGTACTTTTCTCTAGGCCTGTCCTAACAATTACTTAGCTATGTACTTTAGGGGGACCCTTTGCAGAGCTCTGGAGTTCTCTTTCTGTGCAGCCCCTTCTTCTCGGAAACCTTGTCCTGAGAGCTCATGTCAACATGGTTTCTGTGGACTCTCAGCTCTGTCCCCTCAGCTCAGGGAGAACAATGGGCTCCTCTTGGGCTCTTCTCCTGGAGTAGTGGGCTGGAAAACTTTCTCCAGGCATAAATTAGGGCAGTTGATAGGCTCACCTTGTTTGAGACTGACTTTACAGGGTCTTGCAAACTTTTGTGGCATACATTTTGGCCATTTTTTTGGTTGTTTCAGGAGGGAGAGAAAGTCTAGTTCTTGTTACTCCATCATGGTCATTGCAGAAGTCAACCTAACTGATATTTATCAATACAGTCTGTTGCTACACATTGAACTTGCTTAAGATAATTTTTAGATGGCACAGAACTTTCTGTCCATTGAATGAGACTCTCTGCTTATTTTGCAAGTGCTCATTTGTATGGAGACATTTGTATGGAGAAACTTCAAAAAGTTTGTGGAAAAATGAAGTTAAAAGATAAACATTGAAAATGTGATCTTCGGTTTTCATCCCTAAAGAACTGATGGTCCTGGGAACTTAACAATGTCAATGCAGTCTCTTATACATTATTAACTTAAGAAAAATGGGTGCCCTTTCCACATTTGTTGAGATTGGGAAACAAAAAGAAGTCAGAAGGAGCCAAATCAGAGCTGTAAGGTGGATGCCTGACAATTTCCCATTGAGATTCTCACAAAATTGCCTTTGCTCGATGACAGGAATGAGCAGAAACATTGTGGTGTTAGAGGACTGTCTGCTAAAGCTTTCCCAGGTATTTTGCCCTAAAACTTTGGCTAACTTATTCAAAACACTCTCATGATATGCAGATATTATTGTTCTTTGACCTTCCACAAAGCCAACAAGCAAAATGCCTGGAATGTCCCCAAAAAACTGTTGCCGTGACCTTTGCTCTTGAGTGATCCCCTTTTGCTTTGACTGGACCACTTCCACCTTTGGTAGCCATTGCTTTGATTGTGTTTTGCCCTCAGGATCATACTGGGAAAGCCATGTTTTATCTTCTGTTACAATTCTTCAAAGAAATCCTTCAGGATCTTGACCCTAGTTCTTTAAAATTTCCATTGAGAGCTCTCCTCTTGTCTGCAGCTGATCTGAGCACAACACTTTTGGCACCCATGCAGTGGAAAGTTGGTTCAACTTTAATTTTTTAGTCAGAACTGTGTAAGCTGAACCAATTAAGATGTCTACGATGTTGGCTATTGTTTGTGCTGTTGATTATCAGTCCTCTTCAATTAGGGCACAAACAAGATTAATTTTTTTCCTTGAAAATTGATATGGATGATCTGTCCCTGTGGACTTCATCTTCCACATCATCTCGTTTCTTCTTTAAAAAAGCTGTCCGCTTGTGAACTACTGATTTCTTTGGTGCATGGTCCCCTCAAGCTTCTTGTAAAGCATCAGTGATTTCACCATTCTTTCACTCAAGCTTCATCATAATCTAATGTTTGTTCTTGCTTCAATTTTAGCAGAATTTACATTGCTCTGCTAGGGGCTCTTTTCAAACTAATGTCTACTCCTTCTTACTGTCTCAAACTAGATCCTGTTCAAACATGCTATAATAAATTAGTATGAGTTTATTTTGCTGCCAATATTGAAACCTTTGCATAGTTTTTTTCATAATATACATTTTCCATGAACTTTTTAAGGCCTCTCACGTATCCACAGCTAGAGTGCCTTACCTATTCTGACTTCAGTCAATTATTCAAGACCTTTCCTTGTCAGTGACACATTAGAAAGGTAGAGTATTGAAAAATAAGAGTAGCTTCTGCTGATTAAGAAATACTATATCTTTTTCTACTTCTTTCTTTTTTTTTTTTTTTTTTCTTGAGACAGCATCTTTCTCTGTCACCCAGGCTGGAGTGCAGTGGTGTGATCTCAGCTCACTGCAACCTCTGCCTCCCAGGGTCAAGTGATTCTCCTGCCTCAGCCTCCCGAGTAGCTGGGACTATAGGTGCCTGCCACCACACCCAGCTAATTTTTGTATTTTTAGTGGAGACAAGGTTTCACCATATTGGCCAGGCTGGTCTTGAACTCCTGACCTTGTGATCTGCCTGACTCGGCCTCCCAAAGCGCTGGGATTACAGTCATGAGCAACTGTACCTAGCTTTCTACTTCTTTCTTATTATTTTCCTCCTCTCTCATTCCTATATTCTCTCCTTTCTCCTACTTTCCTCCCCACTCCCTGTTTCCTTCCTTTCATCTTTCCTATTTTCAGGACTTAATATTTCTTGAACCTCAGATGTTATCATAGTATGTTATTTGTTTAATTTTCACATAACAATAATAGTTTAAATACAAATAATATTTATTTTCATCCCCATGTTATCAGTATAACAGTAAAGATGTGGAGAGGCCAGCTGGGCATGGTGGCTCAAGCCTGTAATCCCAGCACATTGGGAGGCCGAGGTGGGTGGATCACGAGGTCAGGAGATCGAGACCATCCTGGCTAACACGGTGAAACCCCATCTCTACTAAAAAATAGAAAAAATTAGCTGGTCGTGGTGGCGCGTGCCTGTAGTCCCAGCTACTCGGGAGGCTGAGGCAGGAGAATAGTGTGAACCCGGGAGGCAGAACTTGCAGTGAGCCAAGATCACGCCACTGCACTCCAGCCTTGGTGACAGAGCGAGACTCTGTCTCAAAATAAATAAATAAATAAATAAATAAATGAAAATAAAATTAAAAAAAATGATGTGGAGAGGCCAAACCAATGGCTCTTATATCCACGTTATTTCTTCTAAATGATTTCACCTTAGTTTTGGTCTGCATCTCTAACCATAGCTAGTTGCAGTAGGACCTTCTATCTGGCCTTGCTGCTCTCATTTTTGGACCTCCTCACTGAAATCAAATTGATCTTTCTAAAATGCAAACCCGGTCTTAGTATTTTATTACTTAAAACCCATTGGTGGCTTTCCATGATTTATGGAATAAAGTCAAAATTCCTGTTTTTGCCCACGTTTCTGTGTGCCTCTCATCCCTACATTTACTGATTCCTGTGTGCCATAAATTGCCAGTTGTCCAGAGTTCATTCTCTTTTTGTACTTGGGAGGACTTCTGCATCCTGCAACTTTTCCCCTGAAACATGCTTGGAAAATACCTACTCATTTTTTTCAGATTCAGGTTAGTTTTTTACTTCAGTTTCTTTTCCTGAAGCTTATACTGACTGCTCCATATGGCTTTGGGGATTAGCTACTCATTCCTTTGTGCCCTTTTGTAGATACACATTTATCATGGAGTCTTTTTTTTTTTTTTTTTTTTGAGACAGAGTCTCACTCTGTCACCAGGCTGGAGTGCAGTGGTGTGATCTCAGCTCACTGCAACCTTTACCTTCCAGGTTCAATTGATTCTCTTGCCTCAGCCTCCCAAGTAACTAAAGCCATGCACCACCGTGCCCAGCTAATTTTTGTATTTTTAGTAGAGACGGGGTTTCACTATGTTGGCCAGGATGGTCTCGATCTCTTGACCTCGTGATCTGCCCACGTTGGCCTCCCAAAGTGCTGGGATTACAGGCATGAGCCACCACTCCCAATCAGTCATGCAGTCTTTATACTTACTTGTTTACTTGCCTGTGAGCTCACTGAATGCAGGGAATATTTCCTTGTTGCTCTAGCACCTACACCAGTACCTGGTATCCAGAAGCTGTATGCTAAATGTTTGTTGAGTGGCTGTTTGACTGAATGATTGTACTCCTAATTAGTAGATAGAAAGCCATGAACTTCCCAGTTCATCGTTCTTTGTGCTCAATTCTGGTTTCTTTATTGTGTTCAAAAGAGTTCCTTAGTGACATAAAACTATGGAGCTAGTATGTCAGCTCATTTAAGCAATGATTGGTTTATGTATATAAGAGGCTTCAATAATTATATATTTTTATTTCAGTTTCAATAAATGATCAATTGATTAATTTTCTCTGTTTTGGCTTATTGTTCACATTTAATATCAAAAGTGTTTTACTTAAAATTATTCATGCCAATTATGACAGTTAGGTGAATATTACTTTGATTTACATTCCAGTAGTAGTTTTGGTTGAACCCTGAATATGCTAAGACGTCACTTTTCTTTTTTCTTATGAACAGGCTACTGTGTTTACATATATTATTAAAATCTTCTTTGAAAATACGAAGTGTTACATTTCTTATATTTAGTTCTCTGTGCTTCAGAATTCCTGTGATACTTGCACTTAAGTCCTTCTGAGCAGTTGATGTTAATATTTATGTGGTTAATTTCATGAAACATGGTGGTTTTCATTTCTATCATTAATTTATACAGGAGATAGACTGTTTTCCAGGTGTAAGCTCAGTCATATAATTAGAAAATTTATAAGCAGAAGGGAGTTATTTGGTCTAACCCATTTATTCTACAGATAGAGAAATTAGAGTCCAGAAACTCTGTCTTCTTTAAAGTCTTACAGGTATTTAAGAAAAAAGAATAGACTTGAGGTTTCTGTGTTCTGAACCCAGTGATCTTGACACTGTAATGATCTTCATCCATATTATTCACAGAAGTAAATATAATCACATATTAAATAAGAAACACAAATACTAAGGAGATATTATACTGAAAAATGAAATAATATTATCTTAATTATTTTGATCAGATTCAATATATAGCAGCTTGAAGGCTAATAATTCCAATGATTCTCTGAATAAACCATTTTTCTAATAAGATTACAGGTTTTAGTAATCTAATTATTTTGACTGATGCAAATGTTACCCCGCCAGTCTGAAAAATGTGTTTATTTATATGTCATAAAGAATAATTTATTCCAAAAAGGCTAATTTTCAAAATATATGTATCTTCTGAAACTGTATCTATTTTTTTCCCACGTTTTCTAAATATAGTTTAGAGGGCGTTTGTAGATTTTCATGGTGCTGAAAAATTAAGGTATAATGGTCTCATGAAGGAGAATAATGTCATTTAGACGTTGTAATTTTGGAGGATCACAATACTTTTTGGAATGTGGTTGTTGCAGCACTGGTCACTTATAGTAATTATATAATAACATACTATACTAATGCAATAATATACCATATGAAATTATTAAATGGTAAATTTGTCTTAAATCCTCTAGAATACTGCAAAGAAATAGTTTATATAAGAAAGAGTACCATAGCATATGTGAACACAATGTTTCCTATTTTTTTCTTCTTTTTTATTTTTTTGAAGACAAGTTCTCACTCTGTTGCCCAGACTGGAGTTCAGTGCCATGTTCATAGTTCACTGCAACCTCAAACTCCCAAGCTCAAGTGATCCTCTTGATTCAGCCTCTGAAGTAGCTGTGCCTATAGGTGTGCACCACCACACTGGCTAATTTTTAAAATTTTTTATAGATATGTTGCCCAAGCTGGTCTCAAATTCTTGAGCTCAAGAGATCTTCTCACCTTGGCCTCCCAGAGTGTTGGGATTACAGGCATGAGCCACCATACTCAGCCAATATTTCTTTTCTAAAAGACATTTTCTAACATACTTCTCATTTTAACTAACATAATATTCAAAGTGTAGATCTGAGAAAGAGATAGTGCCTGCAGATCTGGGATCCTACATGCTAATATTATGGGATGCATTCAGATTTGATCAGCAGATATTCCATTTATTCTAGAACACCACCAGCAGAAGAATGTAATTACGTCTATCACTAAAACTTTGTGTCAATACAGACCACTGTATTTGTTATCATAGATGGTCCTTGGATGGCAGCCTTAAGCAATTTTAAACCTAGACAGGTGATGTACTTTTTCTTCTTGGATAATTTTCATTGTTTTATCTAATTTGGTTGTAACTAATGTGTTTAATATGGCTTGCTTGTTTTTTAAAAAGTTGTTCAGTATCCTTAGAACTCAGTGCTGATTTCTTTTTCTAGCAGGCCTTTTATATAGGACATCTCACTTTCTCCTGGCTCTCTACTACTAGCATGAGGTCTCTGAAAAAATCAAGACAGCCAAATAATTTGTTATAGAATAGCCTATGTAGAGGGACAGGGGAGGAGTCATATTCCAAGAGGGAAAGACCTTTGAGCCAGGCTCAATTTGTAGAGGCTGTTGAATGAAAATGAGAGAGAGAGAATGCACACTTTATTGCACTATTAAAGCAAAATTCTGACAATAACTTCTAAAAATGATTCCACTCTTATACACTGAGAATATGACAGACCTTCCAAAAGTATAATTTCTTACATGAACGTCCAGGTATATAAGGAAAAATAACTATTTCATACCAATATCTTCAGCCGCCTTTATTGTTGGTTCACCACATAGATTTTTATCAGAATCGCAGAACATTAATTTTTTAAATTAGCTACCATTACAACTAGCTTGAGAAGAACTTTCTTTTTAATAATTCGACCCAGATGCATTCTAGATACTCCAGTGTTACGAATCGATGGCTTCATGAGGAGCCGCTGTTGACTCATGCTATCTCTGGACACACTGACAGCAAATGTTTTCTTACACCTGTTTTCCTCCTGCTTTTCCTTGGTAGGACTCAGTTCCTTGGCATAGTTCAGTATCAATGGCAGTCATAGAGAAGTGTTACAAAAACCCAGCTTATTACAACTTGTGAATTATTTGGCACCCAGGAACCAGGTCTTACAATCTTCAACCCACTTTTTCCTAACATGGCCCCTTTTCTGAAATGTTTATTTATATATGATGTAGGCCTGGGGAAAGGACATGGACTTTCAAAGAAAATATTCTGCAATAGATCTCTCAACTCCAGAGAACCTTCTGACTAAATCTGAAAGAATTCCACTGTGCTCTGATAACATCCTTTAATAATGAAGGAAAAGATATTTTTCCCCCAGGAGGATTTTGTAGTGAAAGAGATGGCATAATTTTTTTTAAATGTTGTTTATAATCTAATTTGTTTTTTCATTTGTGGGGTGTGTCTTAAATCCTAAATGGTACATCCTTTTTAAAATACTTCTAGTAATAAAATGTTTCTGAAGTTATGTTGTAAATATCATTGGACTATGTTTAATAATGTTAAGTTGATCCCACTTCCCCTGAAATTATATACATAAATGCTGAAAGTATAAATTTACATATACAACTTCATGGAACATTTTTCTTCCAAGTGTGCATTTGCTAGAATTTGCATTGAAAGGTTTTGGAAGGAGCCTGTTGGTATGAATCCTGTGTTAGCAACACTCAGATTTGTTGCATACTGAACAGCATGCTAAATCTCACTTCACAATCTTAGATTTCTCATCTACCATCTTGAGCTGAATTTAAAATATAACTGCAGTTTATTATGTCACCTGTTCGTCAAACACTGATGCAAAGCTTAGTTTTCAGTGTGAAGAACCCATGACTAGAGAAGGGAAGAAGAAAGGGTCAAGCAGACCTCATTAAAGAGTGTATGGGCAAGAAAACACATCAGACGTCTTGATAGGTTTTTTAAAGTCCTGTTAGACTTGTCATGATTTCCAAAACACTAAATGCCATCTAGTATTTTGGACCCTCCAAAATTACAGTAGAATATTATTATGGGTCATCTTAATTGGAAATATACAGGAAAATCCTGATGATTAATGTAGACTAGTGATAGCTCTCACACATTTATATAACCTATGTTGAAAAGAAAGAAGAAAGGCAGGAAGGAAAGAAGGAAAAAGAGCGGAGAGAGAGGAACAAGAAAACACGTGGATTTGTGGAAATGAAAATTTTTAAATTACTAATTTGCAAGAATGGGTAAGAAAAATACCGAGTATGAACATAAGTGCTTTCAATTCCGTTTGTCTCTTAATCCTTCTCAGTCCGTGGCCAGTTTTGAAACTTGGTGTAACTTCCTTCCTTTATTCCTCCCTCCCTTGCTCCCTCCATCCCTTCTTGCCAGCCTCCTTCCCTTCCTCTCTCCTTGAGTTTCCTTCTTCTTTCTTGTTCCCTCCCTCCCTCCCTCCCTCTCTCTTTTTTTCCCTTAGTTTCCCCGGAAGCACATATACCAGCCATTTGAATGCTTTCTGCTCATAGATACTGCCAAGCCCCCTCACCCAGACTGCTGACTAGATTTGGTAGAATGGAATGAGAAACATAGACTTTGTGTCTGTGGCGGCCACCTCTGATGTTGCAGATTTTTGCCGTGATTATGCACTCCAGCCGAGGGACGCTAGAGAGGTTGAAATTTCAACGGTGGGATTTGCCATTTTGGAATTTGCAGTAATGTACTGGATATGCTAACAGCAGCCTGGCTAGCCGCCACTTCACAAGGAAGTATTTAAATATACACGTGTAATATGAAGAAAATTGCATTAGATCATAAGGGATGAATTATTTTGTAAATGACTATACCATCAAATACCATACCTGATATCAATCATCTTCATCAGACAGTACCTGTGTATGTAAGTAGATAAACAAAAAAGCAGGAGTTTATTTCTCTCTAATGTATCCTTGACTCTCTAGCGGTGACCTCTGAAATGTCTCTTCTGATCCAGACTTGTTTGAATCATGTGCAACATTTTAGATTTGTCTTTTCTCTGCAAGTTTTTTTTTGTTAAGTACCATAACATATTGAACCAAATAGTTTTGCTTGCTTTCTATTGATGACACATGATTTTGGCTTTTATCTTCAGTGGAAAATCAATGTGTCACATGGCGTTCACTAAGAAAAAGGTATGGGGCCTCTTTGTAATTCTTTGTCAGATGGTTGCTTTATCTTGATTTATGCCTTCAAACTTTTTCCCATTCAGCAGAAAATATTGTGTCGCTATCTGTGAGAGCAAAGCGATCTATACCAATTTATGCTCTAAGTGTAGCCTCCTTCCAGAACTGCTTATGGAACATATCAACTCACTATAGATTAGGGACATAATGGATTCTTCTTTCTTAAAAGTGGCAGATTGACAATTTTAGTTCATATACAAGCTTTTATATTAACATTAAAACAATATTTCTATGTAAAGTAAAATATTGTAGTTGATTATTATTCGAGGGCCTCCCAGAATTTCAAGGTCTGAAAATAAATTCAATGTTCCTGGTGGTAACAAAATTGCTCCTACTTCCTTGTATCAGGACTGCCATTTGGAACTGCTGGGGAAGCTCTTTTCAGAAATTATTTTCAAAACAGCATTGTTGCCTTTTGCCAAACTGAAATCTGGTTGTAAACTTTTGAAAACTAGTTCCTTGGAATGGAATTCAAGTTGTCTTCTAAGCAATTTTTTTTAACTCAAACATACATTCTATCTTGCTTTATTATGTCACTATTTGTGTACGAAACATATTTCTATTTTTACCATTTTCAATTTATTTACATTTACATTTACATTTGTGTGTATATATATACACACATACATACACTTTAAGTTCTGGGATACATATGCAGAACTTGCAGTTTTGTGAAATAGGTATACATGTGCTGTCGTGGTTTGCTGCACCCATCAACCCGTCATCTACATTAAGTATTTCTCCTAATGCTATCCCTCCTCTTTCCTTCCTACCCACTGACAGGCCCCAGTGTGTGATGTTCCCCTCCCTGTGTCTATGTGTTCTCTTTGTTCAACTCCCACTTATGAGTGAGAACATGTGGTGTTTGGTTTTCTGTTCTTGTGATAGTTTGCTGAGAATGATGGTTTCCAGCTTCATCCATGTCTCTGCAAAAGACATTAATCCATCCTTTTTTATAGCTGCATAGTATTCCATGGTGTATATGTGCCACATATTCTTTATCCAGTCTATCATTGATGGGCATTTGGGTTGGTTCCTAGTCTTTGCTATTGTGAATAGTGCTGCAATAAACATATGTGTGAATGTGTCTTTATAGTAGAATGATTTATAATCCTTTGGATGTGTACCTAGTAATGAGACTGTTAGGTCAAATGGTATTTCTAGTTCTGGATCCTTGAGGAATTGCTACACTGTCTTCCACAATGGTTGAACTAATTTACACTCCCACCAACAGTGTAAAAGCATTCCTATTTCTCCACATCCTCTCTAGCACCTGTTGTTTCCTGACTTTTTAATGATTGCCATTCTAACTGGCGCGAGATGGTATCTCATTGGACCAGGGGTGATGAGCTTTTTTTTTTTTTTTCTTCGAGACAGCCTCACTCTGTCACCCAGGGTGGAGTGCAGTGGCACAATTTCGGCTCACTGCAACCTCCACCTAATGGGTTCAAGCAATTCTCCTGCCTTAGCCTCTTGAGTAGCTGGGATTACAGATATATACCACCACGCCTGGCTAAAGTTTTTTTTGTGTGTTTTTGGTAGAGACAGAGTTTCACCGTAGTGGCCAGGCAAGTCTCAAACTCCCGACCTTGTGATCCGCTCGCCTTGGCCTCCCAAAGTGATGGGATTACAGGCGTGAGCCACCACGCCCAGCCTATGATGAGCTTTTTTTCATGTGTTTATTGGCCGCATAAATGTCTTCTTTTGAGAAGTGTCTGTTCATATCCTTTTCCCACTTTTTGATGGGGTTGTTTTTTTCTTGTAAATTTGTTTAAGTTCCTTGTAGATTCTGGATATTAGCCCTTTGTTAGATGGATAGATTGCAAAAATTTTCTCCCACTCTGTAGGTTGTGTGTTCACTCCGATGATAGTGTCTTTTGCTGTGCAGAAGCTATCTTTAGTTTAATTAGATCCCATTTCTCAATTTTGGCTTTTGTTGCCACTGCTTTTGGTGTTTTAGTCATGAAGTCTTTGCCTATGCCTATGTTCTGAATGGTATTGGCTAGGTTTTCTTCTAGAGTTTTTATGGTTTTAGATCTTATGTTTAAGTCTTTAATCCATCTTGAGTTAATTATTTTATAAGGTGTAAGGAAGGGGTCCAGTTTCAGCTTTCTTCATATGGCTAGCCAGTTTTCCCATCACCATTGATTAAATAGTCAATCTTTCCCCATTGTTTGTTTCCGTCAGGTGTGTCAGAGATATGTTGTATATTTCATGGTACAATGCCTTCTGTCAATGGGGAAAAATAACAAGCATATATGGGATGAATGAAGTCTGCTATGGTTAAGGTTGAGAATATTTACTGATCGTTGAGTTCAGTCTCCAGGAATGTTGGAAATAGAGAATGGAGATAATGGAGATAAAGAAAAGTTCTGAAAATGACACTTCCCATAGTGTCAAAATTGTGATCTATTGGAGAATTCTGTGATACATCAAAATCTCTGTTTATACTGATGTTTGTTATTGTGTATGAGCATATCTTTATCAGGTGTAGGCTATTTCTATACTTTCATGTCTTTAAATCAATGTTTCTATTCACATATGTATATGTGCAAATAGAAGCATGTTAATATTATATAGATATTTTTTCTGTCATTACCATGATTGCTATGATTATCATTAGCATGTATTATTAGTGTGACCGAAGTATCATCAGTATCAGTTTCTTTCTAACTGCAGTGCTCCTGTAATGCTTCATTTCTACAGAGCCAACCTACACCCACCGTTTCCCTGACTATAACTTTACCTAAAGTATAAGCCCTTATAAAGCCATGAAAGCCTACCAAGAATTGTCAAAGAAGCTAGGCAGCAGCCAGGCTCTGCCTTAGGAAAAGACTTTACTTTTTATTATCATGTGCAGTACTTAACTACTCGTTTTGACCTCTAAGATTTTGCTCTCCTATATTTCTATCCCCTGGCTTTCTGATATTTCATGTGATTATATTTGAAATTTTAACCTTGCTTTTCTTTTTGGAATCTCTGATATCTCTGCTGCCACAGGTAATGACAGGTTCCTCTCTAACTGTTGGTGTTATCCCTGGTCAGATTATTACTGATGACAGAAGTAGATGTTTTACGTGGATTCTCTCGATATCAGAAACAAATACAGATATCACAACTCAAAAATGACAGACTGATAACCATTATGAACTTAGATGCAACATCCTTAATACAATATTAGCAAAGTGAGTCTAGGAATATTTAAAAATGATAATGTGTTTTAACCAAGTGGGGCTTATCTCAAGTTGGTTTCAACAACTGAAAATCTACCATGCTGACAGAAAAAAGAAAAATCACGTGACACTCTCAATAGATGCAAAAAAGGAATTTACAAAATGTAACACATTTTTTAAATTAAAAACTCCCAGCAAACTGAGGATAGAAAAGTACATTTTCAAACTGATTATGTGTTTACAGAAAATCTATAGCAAACATCTTACTTAAAATGGTGAAAGCCTTAATACTTTCTACATAAGATTATGAAAAATGCAATGGTGTCCTCTCTCCCTAGTTCTTTAAAGTATTGCATTCAATATTAAATAAGTGGAAATATATACCAAGTTCATTGATAAATATTTAATACTTATGAGATGATAATTCTCCTGAAATTGATCTCTAGATTCAGTGGAATTCCCATGAAACCTTATAGGTCCTTTTGGATAAATTACAAAACTGATTCTAAAACAGGGAGAAAGAAAGAAGGGAAGGAAGGAGGAATGGACAGAAAGAAGAAAGAAATAAAGAGAAAAGAAAAGAAAATAAGAAATAAGTGACACCCAAGTTGGGAAGAAAGAAAAATACTATTCTCACATGATGTAAACATATACACAGAAAATCCTTAGGCATCTGCAGAAGTGTGCTAGAGGTATGAAGTGAATTTAACAAAGTTGTAGGATGAAAGATCAATAAATAAAATCAATTGTGTTTCTATACACAATCGACACCAATTAGAAAATAAAATTATGTAAGCAATTTAACTTATAATAGCCTCAAAAATAATAAAATAATTCAGAATAAATTTAATAAAAGGTATGCTGATCCAAAATTTCTAAATCACTAATACGAGAGATTGAATAGGTAGAAATATGTATCAAGTTCATTGGTAAATATACATGTCATACTTATTAGATGATAATTCTTCTGAAACTGATCTCCAGATTTGGCACAATCCCAATCAAACCTATAGGCCTTTTTGGAGAAATTACAAAGCTGATTCTAATTTTTTTTTTAAATATGGAAGTCCTAGAATAGCCAGAGCATGTTTTAGAAAGAAGAATAAAGTTGGAAAACTTTCCAAATTTCAAGACATATTGTAAAGCTACACTAACCAGTACAGTAAACTTACTGGCATGAAGAAGACATATATATCTCAGTGAAACAGAATAAATAATTTAGAAATATATCCAGCCTTACATGGCCAAAGTTGCCAAAATAATTCAATAAGGAAATCAATGTCTTTATAAAGATGGTACTAATAAAATTGGATATTAAATGGAGAATATGAACTTCAGAATTACCTCACACCATATCCTCAAGTTAACTCAACATGTATTTTATACATAATGTAAATATAAAAAGTATAAAGCTTACTGAATAGGAAAAATTTTTAATAATCTTACTATAGCTAAAAATTTTTTAGATAAGAAAAGGATGGATGAAAATGGAAAAAAGTAGTAAGTTGGACTTCATGAAATTAAGACTTTTGCAATTTAAAACATAGCATCAAAAAATGAAAAGGCAAACCACAGATTGGGACAGAATAATTTTAAATATGTCTGATAAAGAACTTTCATCTAGAATGTACACATAACTAAAAAACTAAATAACAAAACACAAATAACTCATTTAACATAATATTTTGACCTAAATGGACCAAATATTTGTACAGATATTTTAATTTAAAAAGAGATGATGTCCAATACGCAAATGAAAAGATACTTAACATTACCCGTCATCAGGGAAATGCAAGTTAAAACCACATTGAGGTACCACTGTACACCCACTGGAGTGGCTGACACGAGCAGAACTGACCATACCACATGATGTGAAGAATTGCTATTCACACCTGGCTAGTGGGACTTCAAAATGGTACAGACATTTTGGAAAGCAGTTTGGCAGTTTCTTTTAATGTTAAACTTAGTACTGATCATATAACCAAATAATTCCACTGCGACTCAAAATAAATAAAAACATATCCGTACCAAGCCTCATCCTTGAAGTTCATAGCAGATGTGTCCATCAACTTGTAAATGGATAAACCAGTTGTAGATGGAGTACCACTCAACAATAAAAAGGAGCAAACTGATACAACAGCAATATAAATGAATATCAAAAGCATTATGCTCAGTGAAAGAAGCTAGACATGAAAGACACCAATGTATCATTCCACTAATAGGATACTCTAGAAAATGCAAACTGTAGAAACAGAAGCAGATTAGTGGTTGCCTGTGTTCAGGAATGGAGAAAAGATCAAATGCAAAACAGCAAAAGAAAACATTTTGTGATGATGCAGATTTTCTGTATCTTGATCATGATTGTGGTCAAATGATGATATTCATCTGCCATAACCCATTAAATTGCACATTGAAAAGGGTGAATTTTACTGTGTGTACATTATACTTAAATGGAGCTGTAAATATGTTTGGAGCTTATCTGTGAACATTAGTTGCAGAGCAGGAGTTATTTTTATAGAGTGGAAATCTGCTAAGTGCCAACTTGAGAAGGGTTGAGAAAAATTAGAACCTTCTTCCAACACATTTCAGTTAGAACACTCTTAGGATGTCGTTACAGCTGTGCTCTATATTGGAGTCTCTGATGAAATCACATGTCTAACAATCTCAGCATGCCTTTAATCAACAGAATATACACGTGTTTTCTTTTTTTACTATAAAGGATATACCAAACAACTTTTTCAAGACTTTACTTCAAAAAGGCACGTAGTTTTGCAACATTTTTGGTAAGTCTTTAATTATTTCAAAATGAAAAATTGAAAATAAAATGTAATTATTTACTCAGGGCCCCCACAAAAAAGGCCTGTACGGGGAATGCATGTGGTGTGTGTGTGTGTGTGTGTGTGTGTGTGTGTGTGTGTGTGTGTGTGTGTGTGTAAGTGTGTGATTTGAAGAATTGAAAAAATTTTAGTGGGGTTTTGTAGCATCACTTTGATAGCATCCTGTAATTTTGAATTGTGTTAGAAATAAAAATAAAGTGAATACACTGATAAAAGAATTTGAAAAGAATTTGCATTATTGCCTAAATTATGTGTGGTTTCCACAGTGGCATGAATCGAGCATCTTTAACCTACATAACAATATATCAGAATGTATTAGGTAAAAAATAAGTAAACTAGTATAACAAAGTTAAATATTTCTAAAGGAAAATTATAGCTTTATTTTTTTTCCTGAACTGTTTTGAGGAGATATTTACACCAAAAGATATTATCATTGATCAATGAAACTTTTTCAGAATTTGCTTGTGTCCCACCAATATTTGATTACATAGTGCTTCTGTGAGTTCCATTTCATTAATTTAGCATTGACAGGAGAGAAGGCAATGGCTCTGCAGCCTCTCTTGGTGTGGCATGATCCTGGTTCCGCTGGCTGATATCTATTAGAACCATGGCCTTAATCATGCCTTTCATGCTTCTAACTTGATTTGCATTTGTTGTGTAATCCAAATTTATTCTCTCGTTTAGTCGCTTCCACCCATAGAAAAGCAGGTCTTTTTCATTTCTCCTTCACCATTGCCCCCATTTTTTCTTTTTGTCCTCCCATGATGAAAAACAAGACAGAAACAAACTATAACAACAACAGACACCTTTTGTCTGTGGTCACCAATGCATTGTAGCACTAAACTTTGTTCAAAATCTCTAGATCTGACCTCTATATCTGCTGTTCCCAGAGTTTTTCAATGTATTCTCTAGACTGCTGTGACCCATTGACAGAACGTCTAGCTATATTTAATTGAAAGTTATTACTGTCTGATATGGCTTGGCTGTGTCTGCACCGAAATCTCATCTTGCACTGTAGCTCCCATAATTCACATGTTGTGGGAGGGACCCAGTGAGAGGTAAGTGGATCATGGGGGCAGTTTTCCCCACACTGTTCTAGTGGTAGTGAATAAGTCTCATGAGATCTGATGGTTTTATAAGGGGAAACCCCTTTCGCCTTTCACTTGGTTCTCATTTGCTAAATCATGCCTCTCAGCTGATTCTCTCTAGAATTTATTCTCAGGAGATCTAATTAATAACTTGTCAAGCTGATGTCCATCCTTGGGGACAACTCGTATCTGAAGAATGGTCAGTGAAAGGTATTAAAACTCCATACTCCTGCCTCAATTTAGGGCAACTCTGAAGGGTCACCCCAGCTTCTCAGCTCCCCCTTGAGATTAGCTGAGGTATTTGTTGTGACTGCCTCACATCTCAACTCCCTTTATCCAATTCAGCTTTTTCGCCACAGTTGTTGGTTCCTAGGATTTTACCCAGTTAAATGTTCTCTACACAAATCTCTATCTCAAATCTGCTTTACAGGGAATGTGGCCTCAGACAGGTTTTCATTAGGTTCTGGACATAACTCTCATTAGTCATTGATATGATTCGGCTGTGTCTCCGGCCGAATCTCACCTTGATTGTAATTATCCCCGCATGTCAAGGATGGAGTCAGGTGGAGATAATTGAATCATAGGGGCGGGTTCCCCCTACTGTTCTCCTGGTAGCGAATAAGTCTCACGAGATCTGATGCTTTTAAAATGGGAGTTTTCCTACACAAGCTTTCTTCTCTGCTACCATTTAAGATGTGCCTTTGCTTCTTTTTTGCCTTCTGCCGTGACTGTGAGGCCTCCCCAGCCATGTGGAATTGTGAGTTCATTAAACCTCTTTCCTTTATAAATTACCCGGTCTTGGGTAGGACTTTATTAGCAGCATGAGAACAAACTAGTACAGTCTGTTCTATAAGCCCAAGTTGGATCACAGAGTCCCGCTTTCTTTTTTTTTTTCTAGCCCATATTTCTACCAAAACTTGACTCATATAGACTTAAAACAAAATAATTAAGCATGGCTAATATTTATTTAATATTTTATACGTGTCAGGTACTGTATTTTGTAACTTATCTTTTAATAATCTTTCCAAATCTCTAAAAGGAGAATTCTGCTCTTTTATAGAGAAAATAAGGATGGCTCAATCTTTTGATTTTTATTACAAGCTTTATTTTGTATAACATATAATAAACTAAAAATATTGAAAGTTTAGAAACCATCAGCACACAATCGAGGTGATGGAAATATACTTCACCTCCAGTTTCCTGATGCCTCTTTATAATACATTTCTCTGGCCCCTCATTCCTGGCCCTTAAAAACCACCAAACTGCTTTCTGTCACTGGACAGTAATTTATACAGTCAAAAAATGTATATAAATACAATTTTACACTATGCACTTTTTTGTCTGACATTTTATGTTTTTTTCTCTGCATGTTTTACCTCTAGAGTCTGCCTTGTTTCACTTAGTATAATTATTTTGAGATTCATTCATGTTATAGTATGTATCCATAATTAATTCGGATAAAGCAAGTTAATTCATTAATGTATTGATTGATATTTAGACTGTTTCTAGTTTGGGCTATTATGAATACATGTGCTATGAACATTTGTGTTGATATCATTATATGAACACCTACTTTTATCTCTCTTGGGTAAATACCCAGGAGTGCAATGGCTGAGTCTTATGGCAGAAGTATGTTTAACATTTTAAGGGACTCTTGAACTGTTTTTCAAAGGTTACACATTTTTGTATTCCCATCAGCAGTGTATGAGAGTTTCAGCTTCTCCACATCCAAGCCAGTGCTTGGCTATTATCAGTCATGCTAATCTTAGCTATTTAAAAATAGATAGTGGCGTCTCATTTTGGTTTTAATTTGCATTGCCCTAAGCATTAATTATGTTGAGCATATGTGCTTATTTACCAAACAAATGTCTACTTTGAAATGTCTGTTCCAGTCTTTCACCCAAGTTTTAAATGGGGTTGTTTGTTTTTCATTATTAAGTTTTGAGCTTTTAAAATATATTTTTGATGCAAGCCCTTTATCAGATATATGAGTTGCAAATATTTTCTCCCAGCCTGCAGCTTGTCTTTTCAGTCTCTTAATAGATTCTTTTGAAGAGCAGATTCTTTTTTTTAAATTTGATGAGTTTTTCTTATCAATATATTATTATATAAATCATGCTGTGGGGTCATATCAAAGAAAGCTTTGCCTGACTCAAAGTCCCAAATGTTTTCACATCTTCCCTCTCCTCTCCTTTGGGAACTGAGATTACACGTAAATTCAGTTACTTGAAATGTACTGTCTACTATTGCTCTGTTCATGTTTTTTAAAAATTTATTTTCTCTCTATATTTTATTTTGAGAGGTGTCTATCTTTTCTTCTTTAATGACTAATGTGCTATCAGCCTACCATGTAGCTGGGACTACAGCCGCATGCTACTATGTCCCGCTAATTTTTGTATTTTTAGTAGAGATGGGATTTCACCATATTGGTCAGGCTGGTCCTGAACTCCTGACTTCGTGATCCACCTGCCTCGGCCTCGCAAAATGCTGAGATTACAGGCGTGAGCCACTGCGCCCAGCCTCCTTTAGTGTATCTTGCATGTCTCTATTTTAGAACATATAGAATACTGTTTCAATACGCATTTTAATGTTCTTAACTGATAACTCTGGCACCTTGATTTACTCTGGATCAGTTCTGACTCAGTGATTTTTCTCCTTATTATGAGCCACGTTCTTCTGTCTTTTGTTGTTACTGTTGCGTCTCTGCTAAACTGTGTCTGGATGTCAGATACGGTGACTTTTATCTTATTGAGTGCTGGAAGTATATATAAATATTCTTGATCTTTGTATTGGTATGTATTTAAGTTTAGTTGGAAAGAGTTTGACTCTTTTTGGTCTTGCTTTAAAAATTCATTAGGTGGGATCAGACCAGTTCTCATTTTAGAGCTAATCACTCCCAACTAGTGAGGCAAGATCCTTCTGGGTATCCCTGGGAATCTTGAGGTGTTTCTGGGTTGGCTGATAAAATAAGCACTATTACTGGACCTTGGTGAGCATGTGTACTGCTACTTTTCATCTTATCTGTGTGTTGTTTCCCCAACCGTAGGTACTTTTCTCTAGGCCTGTCCTAACAATTACTTAGCTATGTACTTTAGGGGGACCCTTTGCAGAGCTCTGGAGTTCTCTTTCTGTGCAGCCCCTTCTTCTCGGAAACCTTGTCCTGAGAGCTCATGTCAACATGGTTTCTGTGGACTCTCAGCTCTGTCCCCTCAGCTCAGGGAGAACAATGGGCTCCTCTTGGGCTCTTCTCCTGGAGTAGTGGGCTGGAAAACTTTCTCCAGGCATAAATTAGGGCAGTTGATAGGCTCACCTTGTTTGAGACTGACTTTACAGGGTCTTGCAAACTTTTGTGGCATACATTTTGGCCATTTTTTTGGTTGTTTCAGGAGGGAGAGAAAGTCTAGTTCTTGTTACTCCATCATGGTCATTGCAGAAGTCAACCTAACTGATATTTATCAATACAGTCTGTTGCTACACATTGAACTTGCTTAAGATAATTTTTAGATGGCACAGAACTTTCTGTCCATTGAATGAGACTCTCTGCTTATTTTGCAAGTGCTCATTTGTATGGAGACATTTGTATGGAGAAACTTCAAAAAGTTTGTGGAAAAATGAAGTTAAAAGATAAACATTGAAAATGTGATCTTCGGTTTTCATCCCTAAAGAACTGATGGTCCTGGGAACTTAACAATGTCAATGCAGTCTCTTATACATTATTAACTTAAGAAAAATGGGTGCCCTTTCCACATTTGTTGAGATTGGGAAACAAAAAGAAGTCAGAAGGAGCCAAATCAGAGCTGTAAGGTGGATGCCTGACAATTTCCCATTGAGATTCTCACAAAATTGCCTTTGCTCGATGACAGGAATGAGCAGAAACATTGTGGTGTTAGAGGACTGTCTGCTAAAGCTTTCCCAGGTATTTTGCCCTAAAACTTTGGCTAACTTATTCAAAACACTCTCATGATATGCAGATATTATTGTTCTTTGACCTTCCACAAAGCCAACAAGCAAAATGCCTGGAATGTCCCCAAAAAACTGTTGCCGTGACCTTTGCTCTTGAGTGATCCCCTTTTGCTTTGACTGGACCACTTCCACCTTTGGTAGCCATTGCTTTGATTGTGTTTTGCCCTCAGGATCATACTGGGAAAGCCATGTTTTATCTTCTGTTACAATTCTTCAAAGAAATCCTTCAGGATCTTGACCCTAGTTCTTTAAAATTTCCATTGAGAGCTCTCCTCTTGTCTGCAGCTGATCTGAGCACAACACTTTTGGCACCCATGCAGTGGAAAGTTGGTTCAACTTTAATTTTTTAGTCAGAACTGTGTAAGCTGAACCAATTAAGATGTCTACGATGTTGGCTATTGTTTGTGCTGTTGATTATCAGTCCTCTTCAATTAGGGCACAAACAAGATTAATTTTTTTCCTTGAAAATTGATATGGATGATCTGTCCCTGTGGACTTCATCTTCCACATCATCTCGTTTCTTCTTTAAAAAAGCTGTCCGCTTGTGAACTACTGATTTCTTTGGTGCATGGTCCCCTCAAGCTTCTTGTAAAGCATCAGTGATTTCACCATTCTTTCACTCAAGCTTCATCATAATCTAATGTTTGTTCTTGCTTCAATTTTAGCAGAATTTACATTGCTCTGCTAGGGGCTCTTTTCAAACTAATGTCTACTCCTTCTTACTGTCTCAAACTAGATCCTGTTCAAACATGCTATAATAAATTAGTATGAGTTTATTTTGCTGCCAATATTGAAACCTTTGCATAGTTTTTTTCATAATATACATTTTCCATGAACTTTTTAAGGCCTCTCACGTATCCACAGCTAGAGTGCCTTACCTATTCTGACTTCAGTCAATTATTCAAGACCTTTCCTTGTCAGTGACACATTAGAAAGGTAGAGTATTGAAAAATAAGAGTAGCTTCTGCTGATTAAGAAATACTATATCTTTTTCTACTTCTTTCTTTTTTTTTTTTTTTTTCTTGAGACAGCATCTTTCTCTGTCACCCAGGCTGGAGTGCAGTGGTGTGATCTCAGCTCACTGCAACCTCTGCCTCCCAGGGTCAAGTGATTCTCCTGCCTCAGCCTCCCGAGTAGCTGGGACTATAGGTGCCTGCCACCACACCCAGCTAATTTTTGTATTTTTAGTGGAGACAAGGTTTCACCATATTGGCCAGGCTGGTCTTGAACTCCTGACCTTGTGATCTGCCTGACTCGGCCTCCCAAAGCGCTGGGATTACAGTCATGAGCAACTGTACCTAGCTTTCTACTTCTTTCTTATTATTTTCCTCCTCTCTCATTCCTATATTCTCTCCTTTCTCCTACTTTCCTCCCCACTCCCTGTTTCCTTCCTTTCATCTTTCCTATTTTCAGGACTTAATATTTCTTGAACCTCAGATGTTATCATAGTATGTTATTTGTTTAATTTTCACATAACAATAATAGTTTAAATACAAATAATATTTATTTTCATCCCCATGTTATCAGTATAACAGTAAAGATGTGGAGAGGCCAGCTGGGCATGGTGGCTCAAGCCTGTAATCCCAGCACATTGGGAGGCCGAGGTGGGTGGATCACGAGGTCAGGAGATCGAGACCATCCTGGCTAACACGGTGAAACCCCATCTCTACTAAAAAATAGAAAAAATTAGCTGGTCGTGGTGGCGCGTGCCTGTAGTCCCAGCTACTCGGGAGGCTGAGGCAGGAGAATAGTGTGAACCCGGGAGGCAGAACTTGCAGTGAGCCAAGATCACGCCACTGCACTCCAGCCTTGGTGACAGAGCGAGACTCTGTCTCAAAATAAATAAATAAATAAATAAATAAATAAATGAAAATAAAATTAAAAAAAATGATGTGGAGAGGCCAAACCAATGGCTCTTATATCCACGTTATTTCTTCTAAATGATTTCACCTTAGTTTTGGTCTGCATCTCTAACCATAGCTAGTTGCAGTAGGACCTTCTATCTGGCCTTGCTGCTCTCATTTTTGGACCTCCTCACTGAAATCAAATTGATCTTTCTAAAATGCAAACCCGGTCTTAGTATTTTATTACTTAAAACCCATTGGTGGCTTTCCATGATTTATGGAATAAAGTCAAAATTCCTGTTTTTGCCCACGTTTCTGTGTGCCTCTCATCCCTACATTTACTGATTCCTGTGTGCCATAAATTGCCAGTTGTCCAGAGTTCATTCTCTTTTTGTACTTGGGAGGACTTCTGCATCCTGCAACTTTTCCCCTGAAACATGCTTGGAAAATACCTACTCATTTTTTTCAGATTCAGGTTAGTTTTTTACTTCAGTTTCTTTTCCTGAAGCTTATACTGACTGCTCCATATGGCTTTGGGGATTAGCTACTCATTCCTTTGTGCCCTTTTGTAGATACACATTTATCATGGAGTCTTTTTTTTTTTTTTTTTTTTTGAGACAGAGTCTCACTCTGTCACCAGGCTGGAGTGCAGTGGTGTGATCTCAGCTCACTGCAACCTTTACCTTCCAGGTTCAATTGATTCTCTTGCCTCAGCCTCCCAAGTAACTAAAGCCATGCACCACCGTGCCCAGCTAATTTTTGTATTTTTAGTAGAGACGGGGTTTCACTATGTTGGCCAGGATGGTCTCGATCTCTTGACCTCGTGATCTGCCCACGTTGGCCTCCCAAAGTGCTGGGATTACAGGCATGAGCCACCACTCCCAATCAGTCATGCAGTCTTTATACTTACTTGTTTACTTGCCTGTGAGCTCACTGAATGCAGGGAATATTTCCTTGTTGCTCTAGCACCTACACCAGTACCTGGTATCCAGAAGCTGTATGCTAAATGTTTGTTGAGTGGCTGTTTGACTGAATGATTGTACTCCTAATTAGTAGATAGAAAGCCATGAACTTCCCAGTTCATCGTTCTTTGTGCTCAATTCTGGTTTCTTTATTGTGTTCAAAAGAGTTCCTTAGTGACATAAAACTATGGAGCTAGTATGTCAGCTCATTTAAGCAATGATTGGTTTATGTATATAAGAGGCTTCAATAATTATATATTTTTATTTCAGTTTCAATAAATGATCAATTGATTAATTTTCTCTGTTTTGGCTTATTGTTCACATTTAATATCAAAAGTGTTTTACTTAAAATTATTCATGCCAATTATGACAGTTAGGTGAATATTACTTTGATTTACATTCCAGTAGTAGTTTTGGTTGAACCCTGAATATGCTAAGACGTCACTTTTCTTTTTTCTTATGAACAGGCTACTGTGTTTACATATATTATTAAAATCTTCTTTGAAAATACGAAGTGTTACATTTCTTATATTTAGTTCTCTGTGCTTCAGAATTCCTGTGATACTTGCACTTAAGTCCTTCTGAGCAGTTGATGTTAATATTTATGTGGTTAATTTCATGAAACATGGTGGTTTTCATTTCTATCATTAATTTATACAGGAGATAGACTGTTTTCCAGGTGTAAGCTCAGTCATATAATTAGAAAATTTATAAGCAGAAGGGAGTTATTTGGTCTAACCCATTTATTCTACAGATAGAGAAATTAGAGTCCAGAAACTCTGTCTTCTTTAAAGTCTTACAGGTATTTAAGAAAAAAGAATAGACTTGAGGTTTCTGTGTTCTGAACCCAGTGATCTTGACACTGTAATGATCTTCATCCATATTATTCACAGAAGTAAATATAATCACATATTAAATAAGAAACACAAATACTAAGGAGATATTATACTGAAAAATGAAATAATATTATCTTAATTATTTTGATCAGATTCAATATATAGCAGCTTGAAGGCTAATAATTCCAATGATTCTCTGAATAAACCATTTTTCTAATAAGATTACAGGTTTTAGTAATCTAATTATTTTGACTGATGCAAATGTTACCCCGCCAGTCTGAAAAATGTGTTTATTTATATGTCATAAAGAATAATTTATTCCAAAAAGGCTAATTTTCAAAATATATGTATCTTCTGAAACTGTATCTATTTTTTTCCCACGTTTTCTAAATATAGTTTAGAGGGCGTTTGTAGATTTTCATGGTGCTGAAAAATTAAGGTATAATGGTCTCATGAAGGAGAATAATGTCATTTAGACGTTGTAATTTTGGAGGATCACAATACTTTTTGGAATGTGGTTGTTGCAGCACTGGTCACTTATAGTAATTATATAATAACATACTATACTAATGCAATAATATACCATATGAAATTATTAAATGGTAAATTTGTCTTAAATCCTCTAGAATACTGCAAAGAAATAGTTTATATAAGAAAGAGTACCATAGCATATGTGAACACAATGTTTCCTATTTTTTTCTTCTTTTTTATTTTTTTGAAGACAAGTTCTCACTCTGTTGCCCAGACTGGAGTTCAGTGCCATGTTCATAGTTCACTGCAACCTCAAACTCCCAAGCTCAAGTGATCCTCTTGATTCAGCCTCTGAAGTAGCTGTGCCTATAGGTGTGCACCACCACACTGGCTAATTTTTAAAATTTTTTATAGATATGCTGCCCAAGCTGGTCTCAAATTCTTGAGCTCAAGAGATCTTCTCACCTTGGCCTCCCAGAGTGTTGGGATTACAGGCATGAGCCACCATACTCAGCCAATATTTCTTTTCTAAAAGACATTTTCTAACATACTTCTCATTTTAACTAACGTAATATTCAAAGTGTAGATCTGAGAAAGAGATAGTGCCTGCAGATCTGGGATCCTACATGCTAATATTATGGGATGCATTCAGATTTGATCAGCAGATATTCCATTTATTCTAGAACACCACCAGCAGAAGAATGTAATTACGTCTATCACTAAAACTTTGTGTCAATGCAGACTACTGTATTTGTTATCATAGATGGTCCTTGGATGGCAGCCTTAAGCAATTTTAAACCTAGACAGGTGATGTACTTTTTCTTCTTGGATAATTTTCATTGTTTTATCTAATTTGGTTGTAACTAATGTGTTTAATATGGCTTGCTTGTTTTTTAAAAAGTTGTTCAGTATCCTTAGAACTCAGTGCTGATTTCTTTTTCTAGCAGGCCTTTTATATAGGACATCTCACTTTCTCCTGGCTCTCTACTACTAGCATGAGGTCTCTGAAAAAATCAAGACAGCCAAATAATTTGTTATAGAATAGCCTATGTAGAGGGACAGGGGAGGAGTCATATTCCAAGAGGGAAAGACCTTTGAGCCAGGCTCAATTTGTAGAGGCTGTTGAATGAAAATGAGAGAGAGAGAATGCACACTTTATTGCACTATTAAAGCAAAATTCTGACAATAACTTCTAAAAATGATTCCACTCTTATACACTGAGAATATGACAGACCTTCCAAAAGTATAATTTCTTACATGAACGTCCAGGTATATAAGGAAAAATAACTATTTCATACCAATATCTTCAGCCGCCTTTATTGTTGGTTCACCACATAGATTTTTATCAGAATCGCAGAACATTAATTTTTTAAATTAGCTACCATTACAACTAGCTTGAGAAGAACTTTCTTTTTAATAATTCGACCCAGATGCATTCTAGATACTCCAGTGTTACGAATCGATGGCTTCATGAGGAGCCGCTGTTGACTCATGCTATCTCTGGACACACTGACAGGAAATGTTTTCTTACACCTGTTTTCCTCCTGCTTTTCCTTGGTAGGACTCAGTTCCTTGGCATAGTTCAGTATCAATGGCAGTCATAGAGAAGTGTTACAAAAACCCAGCTTATTACAACTTGTGAATTATTTGGCACCCAGGAACCAGGTCTTACAATCTTCAACCCACTTTTTCCTAACATGGCCCCTTTTCTGAAATGTTTATTTATATATGATGTAGGCCTGGGGAAAGGACATGGACTTTCAAAGAAAATATTCTGCAATAGATCTCTCAACTCCAGAGAACCTTCTGACTAAATCTGAAAGAATTCCACTGTGCTCTGATAACATCCTTTAATAATGAAGGAAAAGATATTTTTCCCCCAGGAGGATTTTGTAGTGAAAGAGATGGCATAATTTTTTTTAAATGTTGTTTATAATCTAATTTGTTTTTTCATTTGTGGGGTGTGTCTTAAATCCTAAATGGTACATCCTTTTTAAAATACTTCTAGTAATAAAATGTTTCTGAAGTTATGTTGTAAATATCATTGGACTATGTTTAATAATGTTAAGTTGATCCCACTTCCCCTGAAATTATATACATAAATGCTGAAAGTATAAATTTACATATACAACTTCATGGAACATTTTTCTTCCAAGTGTGCATTTGCTAGAATTTGCATTGAAAGGTTTTGGAAGGAGCCTGTTGGTATGAATCCTGTGTTAGCAACACTCAGATTTGTTGCATACTGAACAGCATGCTAAATCTCACTTCACAATCTTAGATTTCTCATCTACCATCTTGAGCTGAATTTAAAATATAACTGCAGTTTATTATGTCACCTGTTCGTCAAACACTGATGCAAAGCTTAGTTTTCAGTGTGAAGAACCCATGACTAGAGAAGGGAAGAAGAAAGGGTCAAGCAGACCTCATTAAAGAGTGTATGGGCAAGAAAACACATCAGACGTCTTGATAGGTTTTTTAAAGTCCTGTTAGACTTGTCATGATTTCCAAAACACTAAATGCCATCTAGTATTTTGGACCCTCCAAAATTACAGTAGAATATTATTATGGGTCATCTTAATTGGAAATATACAGGAAAATCCTGATGATTAATGTAGACTAGTGATAGCTCTCACACATTTATATAACCTATGTTGAAAAGAAAGAAGAAAGGCAGGAAGGAAAGAAGGAAAAAGAGCGGAGAGAGAGGAACAAGAAAACACGTGGATTTGTGGAAATGAAAATTTTTAAATTACTAATTTGCAAGAATGGGTAAGAAAAATACCGAGTATGAACATAAGTGCTTTCAATTCCGTTTGTCTCTTAATCCTTCTCAGTCCGTGGCCAGTTTTGAAACTTGGTGTAACTTCCTTCCTTTATTCCTCCCTCCCTTGCTCCCTCCATCCCTTCTTGCCAGCCTCCTTCCCTTCCTCTCTCCTTGAGTTTCCTTCTTCTTTCTTGTTCCCTCCCTCCCTCCCTCCCTCTCTCTTTTTTTCCCTTAGTTTCCCCGGAAGCACATATACCAGCCATTTGAATGCTTTCTGCTCATAGATACTGCCAAGCCCCCTCACCCAGACTGCTGACTAGATTTGGTAGAATGGAATGAGAAACATAGACTTTGTGTCTGTGGCGGCCACCTCTGATGTTGCAGATTTTTGCCGTGATTATGCACTCCAGCCGAGGGACGCTAGAGAGGTTGAAATTTCAACGGTGGGATTTGCCATTTTGGAATTTGCAGTAATGTACTGGATATGCTAACAGCAGCCTGGCTAGCCGCCACTTCACAAGGAAGTATTTAAATATACACGTGTAATATGAAGAAAATTGCATTAGATCATAAGGGATGAATTATTTTGTAAATGACTATACCATCAAATACCATACCTGATATCAATCATCTTCATCAGACAGTATCTGTGTATGTAAGTAGATAAACAAAAAAGCAGGAGTTTATTTCTCTCTAATGTATCCTTGACTCTCTAGCGGTGACCTCTGAAATGTCTCTTCTGATCCAGACTTGTTTGAATCATGTGCAACATTTTAGATTTGTCTTTTCTCTGCAAGTTTTTTTTTGTTAAGTACCATAACATATTGAACCAAATAGTTTTGCTTGCTTTCTATTGATGACACATGATTTTGGCTTTTATCTTCAGTGGAAAATCAATGTGTCACATGGCGTTCACTAAGAAAAAGGTATGGGGCCTCTTTGTAATTCTTTGTCAGATGGTTGCTTTATCTTGATTTATGCCTTCAAACTTTTTCCCATTCAGCAGAAAATATTGTGTCGCTATCTGTGAGAGCAAAGCGATCTATACCAATTTATGCTCTAAGTGTAGCCTCCTTCCAGAACTGCTTATGGAACATATCAACTCACTATAGATTAGGGACATAATGGATTCTTCTTTCTTAAAAGTGGCAGATTGACAATTTTAGTTCATATACAAGCTTTTATATTAACATTAAAACAATATTTCTATGTAAAGTAAAATATTGTAGTTGATTATTATTCGAGGGCCTCCCAGAATTTCAAGGTCTGAAAATAAATTCAATGTTCCTGGTGGTAACAAAATTGCTCCTACTTCCTTGTATCAGGACTGCCATTTGGAACTGCTGGGGAAGCTCTTTTCAGAAATTATTTTCAAAACAGCATTGTTGCCTTTTGCCAAACTGAAATCTGGTTGTAAACTTTTGAAAACTAGTTCCTTGGAATGGAATTCAAGTTGTCTTCTAAGCAATTTTTTTAACTCAAACATACATTCTATCTTGCTTTATTATGTCACTATTTGTGTACGAAACATATTTCTATTTTTACCATTTTCAATTTATTTACATTTACATTTACATTTGTGTGTATATATATACACACATACATACACTTTAAGTTCTGGGATACATATGCAGAACTTGCAGTTTTGTGAAATAGGTATACATGTGCTGTCGTGGTTTGCTGCACCCATCAACCCGTCATCTACATTAAGTATTTCTCCTAATGCTATCCCTCCTCTTTCCTTCCTACCCACTGACAGGCCCCAGTGTGTGATGTTCCCCTCCCTGTGTCTATGTGTTCTCTTTGTTCAACTCCCACTTATGAGTGAGAACATGTGGTGTTTGGTTTTCTGTTCTTGTGATAGTTTGCTGAGAATGATGGTTTCCAGCTTCATCCATGTCTCTGCAAAAGACATTAATCCATCCTTTTTTATAGCTGCATAGTATTCCATGGTGTATATGTGCCACATATTCTTTATCCAGTCTATCATTGATGGGCATTTGGGTTGGTTCCTAGTCTTTGCTATTGTGAATAGTGCTGCAATAAACATATGTGTGAATGTGTCTTTATAGTAGAATGATTTATAATCCTTTGGATGTGTACCTAGTAATGAGACTGTTAGGTCAAATGGTATTTCTAGTTCTGGATCCTTGAGGAATTGCTACACTGTCTTCCACAATGGTTGAACTAATTTACACTCCCACCAACAGTGTAAAAGCATTCCTATTTCTCCACATCCTCTCTAGCACCTGTTGTTTCCTGACTTTTTAATGATTGCCATTCTAACTGGCGCGAGATGGTATCTCATTGGACCAGGGGTGATGAGCTTTTTTTTTTTTTTCTTCGAGACAGCCTCACTCTGTCACCCAGGGTGGAGTGCAGTGGCACAATTTCGGCTCACTGCAACCTCCACCTAATGGGTTCAAGCAATTCTCCTGCCTTAGCCTCTTGAGTAGCTGGGATTACAGATATATACCACCACGCCTGGCTAAAGTTTTTTTTGTGTGTTTTTGGTAGAGACAGAGTTTCACCGTAGTGGCCAGGCAAGTCTCAAACTCCCGACCTTGTGATCCGCTCGCCTTGGCCTCCCAAAGTGATGGGATTACAGGCGTGAGCCACCACGCCCAGCCTATGATGAGCTTTTTTTCATGTGTTTATTGGCCGCATAAATGTCTTCTTTTGAGAAGTGTCTGTTCATATCCTTTTCCCACTTTTTGATGGGGTTGTTTTTTTCTTGTAAATTTGTTTAAGTTCCTTGTAGATTCTGGATATTAGCCCTTTGTTAGATGGATAGATTGCAAAAATTTTCTCCCACTCTGTAGGTTGTGTGTTCACTCCGATGATAGTGTCTTTTGCTGTGCAGAAGCTATCTTTAGTTTAATTAGATCCCATTTCTCAATTTTGGCTTTTGTTGCCACTGCTTTTGGTGGTTTAGTCATGAAGTCTTTGCCTATGCCTATGTTCTGAATGGTATTGGCTAGGTTTTCTTCTAGAGTTTTTATGGTTTTAGATCTTATGTTTAAGTCTTTAATCCATCTTGAGTTAATTATTTTATAAGGTGTAAGGAAGGGGTCCAGTTTCAGCTTTCTTCATATGGCTAGCCAGTTTTCCCATCACCATTGATTAAATAGTCAATCTTTCCCCATTGTTTGTTTCCATCAGGTGTGTCAGAGATATGTTGTATATTTCATGGTACAATGCCTTCTGTCAATGGGGAAAAATAACAAGCATATATGGGATGAATGAAGTCTGCTATGGTTAAGGTTGAGAATATTTACTGATCGTTGAGTTCAGTCTCCAGGAATGTTGGAAATAGAGAATGGAGATAATGGAGATAAAGAAAAGTTCTGAAAATGACACTTCCCATAGTGTCAAAATTGTGATCTATTGGAGAATTCTGTGATACATCAAAATCTCTGTTTATACTGATGTTTGTTATTGTGTATGAGCATATCTTTATCAGGTGTAGGCTATTTCTATACTTTCATGTCTTTAAATCAATGTTTCTATTCACATATGTATATGTGCAAATAGAAGCATGTTAATATTATATAGATATTTTTTCTGTCATTACCATGATTGCTATGATTATCATTAGCATGTATTATTAGTGTGACCGAAGTATCATCAGTATCAGTTTCTTTCTAACTGCAGTGCTCCTGTAATGCTTCATTTCTACAGAGCCAACCTACACCCACCGTTTCCCTGACTATAACTTTACCTAAAGTATAAGCCCTTATAAAGCCATGAAAGCCTACCAAGAATTGTCAAAGAAGCTAGGCAGCAGCCAGGCTCTGCCTTAGGAAAAGACTTTACTTTTTATTATCATGTGCAGTACTTAACTACTCGTTTTGACCTCTAAGATTTTGCTCTCCTATATTTCTATCCCCTGGCTTTCTGATATTTCATGTGATTATATTTGAAATTTTAACCTTGCTTTTCTTTTTGGAATCTCTGATATCTCTGCTGCCACAGGTAATGACAGGTTCCTCTCTAACTGTTGGTGTTATCCCTGGTCAGATTATTACTGATGACAGAAGTAGATGTTTTACGTGGATTCTCTCGATATCAGAAACAAATACAGATATCACAACTCAAAAATGACAGACTGATAACCATTATGAACTTAGATGCAACATTCTTAATACAATATTAGCAAAGTGAGTCTAGGAATATTTAAAAATGATAATGTGTTTTAACCAAGTGGGGCTTATCTCAAGTTGGTTTCAACAACTGAAAATCTACCATGCTGACAGAAAAAAGAAAAATCACGTGACACTCTCAATAGACGCAAAAAAGGAATTTACAAAATGTAACACATTTTTTAAATTAAAAACTCCCAGCAAACTGAGGATAGAAAAGTACATTTTCAAACTGATTATGTGTTTACAGAAAATCTATAGCAAACATCTTACTTAAAATGGTGAAAGCCTTAATACTTTCTACATAAGATTATGAAAAATGCAATGATGTCCTCTCTCCCTAGTTCTTTAAAGTATTGCATTCAATATTAAATAAGTGGAAATATATACCAAGTTCATTGATAAATATTTAATACTTATGAGATGATAATTCTCCTGAAATTGATCTCTAGATTCAGTGGAATTCCCATGAAACCTTATAGGTCCTTTTGGATAAATTACAAAACTGATTCTAAAACAGGGAGAAAGAAAGAAGGGAAGGAAGGAGGAATGGACAGAAAGAAGAAAGAAATAAAGAGAAAAGAAAAGAAAATAAGAAATAAGTGACACCCAAGTTGGGAAGAAAGAAAAATACTATTCTCACATGATGTAAACATATACACAGAAAATCCTTAGGCATCTGCAGAAGTGTGCTAGAGGTATGAAGTGAATTTAACAAAGTTGTAGGATGAAAGATCAATAAATAAAATCAATTGTGTTTCTATACACAATCGACACCAATTAGAAAATAAAATTATGTAAGCAATTTAACTTATAATAGCCTCAAAAATAATAAAATAATTCAGAATAAATTTAATAAAAGGTATGCTGATCCAAAATTTCTAAATCACTAATACGAGAGATTGAATAGGTAGAAATATGTATCAAGTTCATTGGTAAATATACATGTCATACTTATTAGATGATAATTCTTCTGAAACTGATCTCCAGATTTGGCACAATCCCAATCAAACCTATAGGCCTTTTTGGAGAAATTACAAAGCTGATTCTAATTTTTTTTTTAAATATGGAAGTCCTAGAATAGCCAGAGCATGTTTTAGAAAGAAGAATAAAGTTGGAAAACTTTCCAAATTTCAAGACATATTGTAAAGCTACACTAACCAGTACAGTAAACTTACTGGCATGAAGAAGACATATATATCTCAGTGAAACAGAATAAATAATTTAGAAATATATCCAGCCTTACATGGCCAAAGTTGCCAAAATAATTCAATAAGGAAATCAATGTCTTTATAAAGATGGTACTAATAAAATTGGATATTAAATGGAGAATATGAACTTCAGAATTACCTCACACCATATCCTCAAGTTAACTCAACATGTATTTTATACATAATGTAAATATAAAAAGTATAAAGCTTACTGAATAGGAAAAATTTTTAATAATCTTACTATAGCTAAAAATTTTTTAGATAAGAAAAGGATGGATGAAAATGGAAAAAAGTAGTAAGTTGGACTTCATGAAATTAAGACTTTTGCAATTTAAAACATAGCATCAAAAAATGAAAAGGCAAACCACAGATTGGGACAGAATAATTTTAAATATGTCTGATAAAGAACTTTCATCTAGAATGTACACATAACTAAAAAACTAAATAACAAAACACAAATAACTCATTTAACATAATATTTTGACCTAAATGGACCAAATATTTGTACAGATATTTTAATTTAAAAAGAGATGATGTCCAATACGCAAATGAAAAGATACTTAACATTACCCGTCATCAGGGAAATGCAAGTTAAAACCACATTGAGGTACCACTGTACACCCACTGGAGTGGCTGACACGAGCAGAACTGACCATACCACATGATGTGAAGAATTGCTATTCACACCTGGCTAGTGGGACTTCAAAATGGTACAGACATTTTGGAAAGCAGTTTGGCAGTTTCTTTTAATGTTAAACTTAGTACTGATCATATAACCAAATAATTCCACTGCGACTCAAAATAAATAAAAACATATCCGTACCAAGCCTCATCCTTGAAGTTCATAGCAGATGTGTCCATCAACTTGTAAATGGATAAACCAGTTGTAGATGGAGTACCACTCAACAATAAAAAGGAGCAAACTGATACAACAGCAATATAAATGAATATCAAAAGCATTATGCTCAGTGAAAGAAGCTAGACATGAAAGACACCAATGTATCATTCCACTAATAGGATACTCTAGAAAATGCAAACTGTAGAAACAGAAGCAGATTAGTGGTTGCCTGTGTTCAGGAATGGAGAAAAGATCAAATGCAAAACAGCAAAAGAAAACATTTTGTGATGATGCAGATTTTCTGTATCTTGATCATGATTGTGGTCAAATGATGATATTCATCTGCCATAACCCATTAAATTGCACATTGAAAAGGGTGAATTTTACTGTGTGTACATTATACTTAAATGGAGCTGTAAATATGTTTGGAGCTTATCTGTGAACATTAGTTGCAGAGCAGGAGTTATTTTTATAGAGTGGAAATCTGCTAAGTGCCAACTTGAGAAGGGTTGAGAAAAATTAGAACCTTCTTCCAACACATTTCAGTTAGAACACTCTTAGGATGTCGTTACAGCTGTGCTCTATATTGGAGTCTCTGATGAAATCACATGTCTAACAATCTCAGCATGCCTTTAATCAACAGAATATACACGTGTTTTCTTTTTTTACTATAAAGGATATACCAAACAACTTTTTCAAGACTTTACTTCAAAAAGGCACGTAGTTTTGCAACATTTTTGGTAAGTCTTTAATTATTTCAAAATGAAAAATTGAAAATAAAATGTAATTATTTACTCAGGGCCCCCACAAAAAAGGCCTGTACGGGGAATGCATGTGGTGTGTGTGTGTGTGTGTGTGTGTGTGTGTGTGTGTGTGTGTGTGTAAGTGTGTGATTTGAAGAATTGAAAAAATTTTAGTGGGGTTTTGTAGCATCACTTTGATAGCATCCTGTAATTTTGAATTGTGTTAGAAATAAAAATAAAGTGAATACACTGATAAAAGAATTTGAAAAGAATTTGCATTATTGCCTAAATTATGTGTGGTTTCCACAGTGGCATGAATCGAGCATCTTTAACCTACATAACAATATATCAGAATGTATTAGGTAAAAAATAAGTAAACTAGTATAACAAAGTTAAATATTTCTAAAGGAAAATTATAGCTTTATTTTTTTTCCTGAACTGTTTTGAGGAGATATTTACACCAAAAGATATTATCATTGATCAATGAAACTTTTTCAGAATTTGCTTGTGTCCCACCAATATTTGATTACATAGTGCTTCTGTGAGTTCCATTTCATTAATTTAGCATTGACAGGAGAGAAGGCAATGGCTCTGCAGCCTCTCTTGGTGTGGCATGATCCTGGTTCCGCTGGCTGATATCTATTAGAACCATGGCCTTAATCATGCCTTTCATGCTTCTAACTTGATTTGCATTTGTTGTGTAATCCAAATTTATTCTCTCGTTTAGTCGCTTCCACCCATAGAAAAGCAGGTCTTTTTCATTTCTCCTTCACCATTGCCCCCATTTTTTCTTTTTGTCCTCCCATGATGAAAAACAAGACAGAAACAAACTATAACAACAACAGACACCTTTTGTCTGTGGTCACCAATGCATTGTAGCACTAAACTTTGTTCAAAATCTCTAGATCTGACCTCTATATCTGCTGTTCCCAGAGTTTTTCAATGTATTCTCTAGACTGCTGTGACCCATTGACAGAACGTCTAGCTATATTTAATTGAAAGTTATTACTGTCTGATATGGCTTGGCTGTGTCTGCACCGAAATCTCATCTTGCACTGTAGCTCCCATAATTCACATGTTGTGGGAGGCACCCAGTGAGAGGTAAGTGGATCATGGGGGCAGTTTTCCCCACATTGTTCTAGTGGTAGTGAATAAGTCTCATGAGATCTGATGGTTTTATAAGGGGAAACCCCTTTCGCCTTTCACTTGGTTCTCATTTGCTAAATCATGCCTCTCAGCTGATTCTCTCTAGAATTTATTCTCAGGAGATCTAATTAATAACTTGTCAAGCTGATGTCCATCCTTGGGGACAACTCGTATCTGAAGAATGGTCAGTGAAAGGTATTAAAACTCCATACTCCTGCCTCAATTTAGGGCAACTCTGAAGGGTCACCCCAGCTTCTCAGCTCCCCCTTGAGATTAGCTGAGGTATTTGTTGTGACTGCCTCACATCTCAACTCCCTTTATCCAATTCAGCTTTTTCGCCACAGTTGTTGGTTGCTAGGATTTTACCCAGTTAAATGTTCTCTACACAAATCTCTATCTCAAATCTGCTTTACAGGGAATGTGGCCTCAGACAGGTTTTCATTAGGTTCTGGACATAACTCTCATTAGTCATTGATATGATTCGGCTGTGTCTCCGGCCGAATCTCACCTTGATTGTAATTATCCCCGCATGTCAAGGATGGAGTCAGGTGGAGATAATTGAATCATAGGGGCGGGTTCCCCCTACTGTTCTCCTGGTAGCGAATAAGTCTCACGAGATCTGATGCTTTTAAAATGGGAGTTTCCCTACACAAGCTTTCTTCTCTGCTACCATTTAAGATGTGCCTTTGCTTCTTTTTTTGCCTTCTGCCGTGACTGTGAGGCCTCCCCAGCCATGTGGAATTGTGAGTTCATTAAACCTCTTTCCTTTATAAATTACCCGGTCTTGGGTAGGACTTTATTAGCAGCATGAGAACAAACTAGTACAGTCTGTTCTATAAGCCCAAGTCGGATCACAGAGTCCCGCTTTCTGTTTTTTTTTTCTAGCCCATATTTCTACTAAAACTTGACTCATATAGACTTAAAACAAAATAATTAAGCATGGCTAATATTTATTTAATATTTTATACGTGTCAGGTACTGTATTTTGTAACTTATCTTTTAATAATCTTTCCAAATCTCTAAAAGGAGAATTCTGCTCTTTTATAGAGAAAATAAGGATGGCTCTGAAAATGTTAGTAGTAGGGGAAGTAGGGTGAGGGACATAGGGGGCACTTTGTGTTATTTGTGCATTTTACTATCAATCTAAAATCAGGTCAAAATAAAAATTAAAAAAATGAGTAGTAGAAGCAGGTTGTTAAGATTTTCAGTGTGACTCTAGAATTTTTTTGTTTGTTGTTTGTTTTGGAGTGTAGTGGTATTATCTCTGCTCACTGCAACCTCCACTTCCCAGGCTCAAGCAATTCTCCCCCTCAGTCTCCCAAGTAGCTCGGATTATAGGTGCCTCCCCCCACACCCAGCTAATTTTTGTATTTTTTTTTTTTTAGTAGAGATGGGGTTTCAGCATGTTGGCCAGGCCAGTCTCCAACTCCTGACTTCAAGTCATCCGCACGCCTCAGCCTCCCGAAGTGCTGGGATTATAGGCATGAGCCACCACTCCTGGCCCAAAGTTCATATTTTAACTACTAACCTAAATTATTTTAAAAACAAAAGCCTCCTTGGACTCAAACCAGGTCAGAGTGACATGATCATGTGCCTGTTTTGTGCAGGGTGAAGTGAGATTATTATCTAGGAAATAGCTGAAATGTCTTGTTGTGGGCATAAATATTTCATATAAATTCTAAGCTTCATATTAGCACTTAGATTATAATTATCTAAAGAATAGAGAACAATTTCATATAATTTTCAGTGTATCAGGCGAATCAAAAGTATACATACAAGCATGCAGATGAATTTCAGTGAATATAGTGGTGACAATGCTCAACAGAATATGTGTCCCCCACCCCATCCCTGCTTCTTGCTCTTTCACTGTCCTAAAGATAGAACAAAATGGTTCAGGCATCCAGCTTGTCTCCTCCACACTTCACACTTTTACTTAATAGCAGCTTATCTTTAACACTTTGTCATCTTTAAGATGTTGCTAATTCTTTCTGGTAGATCCCAGGACTGAGGATGAGGAAGAATGATTTTATTTAAATAAAGTTGCTGAATTAAAAAACAATTTTTTTTAGTTTTAAAATATTTTCATTATTTTATAAAATTTTTGTGGGTACATAGGAGGTTTATATATTTGTGGGGTACATGAGATGTTTTGATACAGGCATGCAGTGTGAAATAATCACATCATGAGGAATGGGCTTTCCATCCCCTCAAGCATTTATCCTCTGAGTTAAAAACTATTCAATTGGCTGGGCGCGGTGGCTCACGCCTGTAGTCCCAGCTCTTTGGGAGGCCAAGGGGGGCGGATCGCCTGAGGTCAGGAGTTTGAGACCAGCCTGGCCAACATGATGAAACCCCATCTCTACTAAAAATACAAAAATTAGCCAGGTGTGGTGGCGAGTGCCTGTCATCCCAGCTACTCGGGAGGCTGAGACAGAAAAATCATTTGAACCTGGGAGGTGGAGGTTACAGTGAGCCGAGATCATGCCATTGTACTCCAGCCTGAGTGACAAGAGTGAAACTCCATGTCAAAAACAAACAAAAATCAATTACATTCTTTAAGTTATTAAAATTAAATATTGTAAATGATTTTTTTTCCCAAAGCTTTTTCAGAGAAAAAAAAAAGTAGAAACAAAGACACTTTCTACTGATTTCCAACATGGTGACTGTATTTCTAGCATGTGCTAAGGTGAAAAATTGATTTTATGTTTAATACAAAACATAGCATAATGTAATGAAAAGCAAGATTGTAATGATGAAGGAAAATAACATTAGTGCTAACTTTTTTCAATTTGAAGCATTGGATTAAAATGAATTAGGTTATATTCCAACATGTTTATATTGAATTTCTTTTTTCTCCAATTGGTTTCTTTTTATTAATGGGGGAGTGTTGCATTTGTATAAGGTTTCCCTATTATATTCAATTGTTTTGAGATGCTTTTAATATGAAGTTTTTATGTTTTCTTTTTGATGTATACATGTTATGCTTTTATGCTGAATTTGATAATTGGTGCTGTATATGCAAAGCAAATGTAATTTCCCAGCTTTTATTTTTTAAAGCCCTGGGAAGCAACATAATGAAGTAGAAATAGTATCAAGACAGGAGTTAGAATACCTGGATTCTAAAATTTAAATTAAATTAGGATCTAGTGACATTATAGGTGTTCCTTGATCTTCTGATGACCTGGTTCCTCAAAAGAAAAATAAAATAATCTATAAATTGTTTCTAATTCTAAAACTCTATCAATCCTATTTTTAAAATTATAATTAGTTGAACTCTATAAGGTCACAAAAATCCCTAAGAAACTAAAATAAAATTTTATCATATCTTAAAAATACTCTGATCTTTTTTTATATGCTGACATGAATTCTAATTATTTTTGAGCCCCTAAAAAACATTTAAGATCACAGTTTATGTTTTATTATTGACTTTCAGATAATTAACATTTTACTGATAGATATGAACAAATCTACTCTAACAGAGATAGTCATTAGTTTATTTCTCTCTTTTCAGTATCAATAAAAAGTATCGATTTACCAATAACAATGAATTAATTGCCTGAAATAAATGAAACGTAAGCAGCAAAAGTGAACCTTTTAGTATAACTCTTCTTGTAAACATTGACTTAGTTCAAAGGGAGCTTATCTTTAAAAAAAAAGCGCTAATTCATGTCTATTGGTATAGATATAATCTTTTGTTCCTTGAAAATAGATCCTACTATACTCCAGACACTATGCCACTTGGTGCAGATATTAACACAAATAGCAGGTGATCATTGTCCTCATGGAGTTTATTTTAAAGAGGACAAAGTGAGACAAAGGCACACAAGCAAAGAACTACAATACAAAGGGGATGGCATCTGACTCAGCATGGAGGTGTCACGGAAGGTGTTGTTTTGCTTAGGTTTTGAAGTGTGGGTAGGAGATGGCCCATGTTGAGAGTGGGAACTGGGAATTAAAAAGATGAGGAGGTCTCTGCAAATCTACATGGATGGGAAGTAGCATGCTGATGTGGGAAACAACTAAAAAGTTCCAGAATGCATGGTTTATAAAGCGTGAGTCAGAGAGGGCTAGACCAGTAGCCAGATCAAGGATATCTCAGATGTTATAGTCATGAATTAGTGCATTGACCTGCAGGCCATGGGAGTCACTGAAGGTTTCAGTCAGGTAAGTGAGCTGATCAGAACAGTCCTTTAGATAGGCCGCTCTTTTGGCTGTAAGGGGGACACGTTTGAAGTAGGGCTATAGCTAAAAATATACAGACACTTCCTCTTGTCTACAGCCCTGCTGGCATCTGTTGTATTTTGACTTTTTAGTAATAGCCATTCCAACCGGTATGAAATGGTATCTCATTGTGTTTTGATTTGCATTTTTCTGATGATTAGTGATTCTAAGCATTTTTTTTTTCGTGTATTTGCTGGCCATTTGTATGTGCTCTTTTGAGATGAGTTTGTTCATGTCCTTTGCCCATTTTTTAATTGGGTTATTTTTTTTCTAATTGATTTAAGTTCCCTGTAGATTCTGGATACTAAAAAACAAACAAAAACCAGAAGTAAATAAATTCTCAGGACACACACACCCACACCCACACCCATAGAGAGAGAGAGAGAGAGAGAGAGCGCCTCGGTAAGAGGCCAACAACCACCAGGGTCTAAACTGGGAACACTTTCTAGTACAGAATGAATGGAAAGGATTCATGAAATATCTAGAAAGTAACGTTAATGAGATTTACATGTATGGAGTGAATGAGGAGAAACAGGGATCATTCAGGATTCTGGTAGGGATAACAGGGGGAGCCATTAGTTGAAATTTTGAAGTGGGAGAAGGAGAGGCAGTTTTAGGGAGAAAGATGAGTTGTTTTTTAGGTATTTCAAACCCTTGAAGCTTCTATGGGACATCGAAGTGGAAATAACAGTCTGTGGGTTGGGACAATAAAGAAAGAAATTGGTTGAAGACTAGGGGAAGAGTATAGAGCAAAGAAATATTTAAGATAATAAACATAGAGAGATAGCTGAAAATGTGGGACTGGATTACAAAGGAAGAGTGATTTAGTTATGAAGCCCAAGGGCTGACAGGAATGGGTGACTACTCGAGGAGTTCATATGCATCTGTTATTGTATGAATAAAAAAATTATCTGTTCCTTCCTAAAGATATCTTCAACCTGTTTTTGGATACATATGGGCACTGCTTTTCATTCTCTTAGCCCCATTTCTTATTTTAGCCTCTGCTGTAGCAATCAGTTCTGCACAGGCTTTGACCCAGGCTTTGACTACTTGGTGCAGGTGTGATATGACACTTACCTGGAATGGCCCACAGTTTGTGGCTGCTCTCACTTAAGCAGGTGGGATGCTCATGTAGGTGTAACCTAGAAGCTTGGTAGAGTTTATGCCCATGGGGCAACCTGTGACCACTCAAAAATAAAGCCCTTTCCTCCTCCCAGATTGAGGAGTCTTGCATTATGTAATAAAACTCCTTAGAAGGCCTATTAGGTTCCAATACAGCATTAGGCAACTTGATAAGGTATCCCATCATCAGCCTTCCTTTCTTCCCTCATTCCTCTGCCTCTCACTCTTTCTTCCTAAGTTAACTTCTTAGATAAAATGCCAACTTTCTATATTTTGTTTCACATCAGGGAAAATAATTGTATATCCCATTTCAAAAGCACATAAAAAGGTTACTGTATAGAAAATTTGTCTTTAATAGATTAAGCTGTAATTTTCCAAATACTTTAAAATTTTATTTCAGATACGTTTTTCATTTTTATAAGCTTCATCTAAAAGCAGAGTTCACCTAAGAATATACCTAAGAGCATATTACATAAAATATATTTTATATTTCAGTAGTTTAGCTAGGATTCTTTCAAAATTGAGAGGATCTACAAATATTTCTAACACATTAGTTTTCAGTCTTAAGGCTGAGTCAAGAACAAAGCTCCTAAACTTTGCATTGGTGATTGAGAACATTTTAAAATTGTTATTTAATTCATTAATTTATTTTTAAAAAATTTTCACATTGTAATCATATAGATTTATAGGATACAATTTGATGTTTCAATGAATATGTATGTTGTCTAATGATCCAATAAGGATACTTAGTGTATTAATTACCTCATGCATTTATCATTTCTTTTTCATAAGAAATATCAAAATCCTTTCTTCTAGATACTTTGTAATATACAATACTTTACTTTTAACTATAGTCACCCTGCTTTGCAAAGAACACTTCAACTTATTCTTCCTATATAATTGTGATTTCATAACTGTTAACCAATCTATCTCCATTTTGCCCTCCCCACTTCTTCCTCGCTGTTTGGTAACCACTATTCTACTCTACTTCTCTATTAACATTTTTTTTTAAGATTCCACATATGAGAGAGATCATGCGGTATTTGCTTTCTGTGTCTGGCTTATTTCACCTAACATTGTATCCTACAGGGTCATCCATGTTGTTGCAACTGGCAGAATTTCATTCTTTTTTTATTGCTGAATAGTATTTCATTGTGTGTGTGTCCATATATATATATTATATATAATAATATGTATAATTATAATTACACATAAAATTATATATAATTATAATTAATTTTATGTATAATTATAATTACACATAAAATTATATATAATTAAATTATAATTATATATAATTATATATATAATAATATATATTATATGTAATATATAATATACATAACGTATATTATATATAATATACATAACGTATATTATATATATTGTACATGATATATATTATATATATTGTACATGATATATATTATATATATTATACATGATATATATTATACATAATATACATGATATATATTATATATAATATACATAATATATATTATATATATATAATTCACTTCTTTGTTTTTAGACACATAGGTTGATTCCATATCTGATTATTAGAAATAGTGCTACAGTAAACATAAGAGTGCAGATATTTTTCAAACACAATGATTTCATTTCCTATGGATATATACCCAGTAGTGGGATTGCTGGGTTATGTGATCGAATAATCGTTTTTTTGTTTTTTTTTTATTTTTTAGCGAACTTCCATAAAGTTTTGCTTAATGGTTGTACTAGTTTACAACTCCATCAACAGTGTGTAAGTGTTCCCTTTTCTCCACTTCCTTGCCAACTCTTGTTATCTTTTACCTTTTTGGTAATAGCCATTCTAATGGGTGAACTGGTATCTCATTGTGGTTTTGATTTGCATTTCCCTGATGGTTAGTGATGTTGAACATGATTTTATTATATATTCGTCTTGACCATTTCTATATTTTCTCTTGTGGCATGTCTTTTAGTTTATTTTGTCCTTTTTTTTTTTTTTGAGAAGGAGTCTTGCTCTGTTGCCCAAGCTGGAGTACAGTGGTGCAATCGGGGCTCACGGCAACCTCCATCTCCCTCTTTCAAGCAATTCCCCTGCCTCAGCCTGCTGAGTAGCCGGGGTTACAGGCACACGCCATCATGTTTGGCTAAATTTTTGTATTTTTAGTAGAGAAATGATTTCACCATATTGGTCAGGCTGGTCTCAAACTCCTGACCTCAGGCAATCCACCTGCCTCAGCCTCCCAGTTTTGCCCATTTTTAAATAAGTTTCTTATGTTTTTGCTGTTGAGTTGTTTAAGTTTCTTATATAATCTGGGCATTAACTCCTTAGCAGATGTATAGTTTGCAAATATTGTATCCCATTCTGTAAGTTGTTTTTTCACTCTGTTAAGTTTCCTTTGCTGTGCAAAAGCATTTTAGTTTGATGAAACCCCATTTATCTATTTTTGCTTTTGTTGCCTGTGCTTTTGACGTCTCATTTAAAAAATCCTTGTACAACCCAAAGTTATAGAGAATTTCCCACATGTTATCTTCTAGTAGTTTTTCATAGTTTTCAATCTTACCTTTAGGTCTTTAATCGCATTTGAGTTGATTTTGTATAAGGTAAAAGATAGGGGTCTGATTTCATTATCCCACATATAGATATCCAATCTTCTCAGTACCATTTAATGAAGACACTGTCTTTACCCCTGTGTGTGCTCTTGACTCCTTTTTTGAAAATCAGTTGACTTTAGGTATGAGAATTTATTTCTGAGCTGTATATTCTCTTCCATTGGTCTATGTGTTTGCTTTATGGCAGTGCCATGCTGTTTTGCTTACTATGGCTTTGTAGTATATTTTGAAGTCAGGTAGTGTGGTGCCTCCAGCTTTGTTATTTTTGCACAGGATTGCTTTGGTTATTTGGGGTCTTTTCTGGTTTCATACAAATTTTAGGGTATTTTTTTCTATTTCTGTGAAGAATTTCATTGTTATTTTGATAGGGATTGCATTGAATCTGTAGGACATTTTGTTAGTATGGTCATTTCAATAGTATCAATTCTTCCATTCCATGAGTATATAGTGTCCATTTTTTGTGTATCGTAAATTTTTCCATCAGTGTGTTATTGTTTTCATTGAAGAGATCTTTCATGACCTTGATTAAATTTATCTGCAGATTTCTTGGTAGCTATTGTAAATGGAATTCCTTTCTTGATGACTTTTTCAGATAGTTCACTATTAGTGTATAGAAACACCACTGAATTTTCTGTGTTGATTTTGTATACTACAACTTTACTGAATTTATTTATGATTTCTAGTAGTTTTTGGTCAAGTCTTTAGGGTTCTCACTCTATATAAGTATATATAGAAAGAACCCTAAAGAGAGAGAGATCATATATATCTATATGATCATATATATAGATGTATACATATGTATGTGAGATCACATTTTCTACAAACAGAAACAATCTGACTTCCTTCTTTCCAGTTTGGATCCCTCTTATTTATTTCTTTTGTCTAATTGCTCTGGCTCTGACCTCCAGTACTATGCTAAATAGAAGTGGTAGAAGTTGACATCCTTGTCTTCCTCCATATCATAGAGGAAAAGCATTTAACTATTCACCATAAATAAGATGTTAGCTGTGGGTTTGTCACATATGGCCTTTACTGCGTTGAGGTACACTCCTATACCTACTTTCTTGACAGTTTTTATCATAAACGAATGTTGACTTTTGTCAAGTGTTCTTTTTGCATCTGTTGAAATGATCACATGGTTTTTGTTTTTCTTTCTATTGTGGTGGTGTATCATATTTACTGATTTGTGCATGTTAAGCCATCCTTTCATCCCTGGGATGAATCCCACTTGATTATAGTGAATACTCTTTTTAGTGTGCTGTCGAAGTCAGTTCACTTGTATCTTGTTGAGAATTTTTGTATCTATGTTCTTCAGGAATATTGGCCTGTTATTTTCATTTTGTGCATGTCTTTGTCTGGTTTTAGAATCAGGATATTGCGAGCCGCATAAGATGAGTATGGAAGTATTCCTTCCTCATTACTTTTGTGGAAAAGTTTGTGGAGAATTGGTAGTTATTCTTTAACTGTTTGGTAGAATTCAGCAGTGAAGACATCAGGTCCTGGGTGTTGGTTGTTGTTGTTGTTGTTTTGATGGAAGATGTTTTATTATTGATTCAATTTCCAAACTCATTATTGATGTGTTCAGATGTTATATTTCCTCACAATTTAATCTGGGTAGTTGTATGTGTGCAGAAATTTATTCATTTTATTCTACATTATCAAATTTGTTGGCATATAGTTATGAGTAATGTCTTACAATCCCTTCTATTTCTGTGGTGTATCAGTTGTAATGTCTCCTTTTTCATCTTTTATTTATTTGAATTTTCTCTCCTTTTGTCTTAGTTTAGCTAAAGGTTTGTCAGTTTTACCTTTACACTTTGTCTTATTTATCTTTTGAAATATTTTTTAGTGTCTGTTTCCTTTATATCTGCTGTGAGCTTTATTATTTCCTTCCTTCTACGAATTTTGGGTTTAGTTTCTTTTTGATGTTCTAGTTACTTGAAGTGTATAATTTTGCTTTGTGATTTGAAAATCTTTCTTCATTTTTGGTGTAGGCTTTTATTGCTATAAATTTCCCTCTTAGAACTGCTTTTGCTACGTTCCATAGGTTTGGGTATGTTGGATTTTCATTCTTACTTGTCTCAGTGACTTTTGAAATTTTCCTATTAATGTCTTAATGAGACCTATTGATTTCTTGGGTGCATGCTATTTAATTTCCATGTTTTTATAAAATTTCCAAGGGCTTTCCTGTTGTTGATTTCTGGCTTTATATCACTGTAATCAGAAAAGATACTTCATATGATATCTGTCTTCTTAAGTTTGTTAAGACTTATTATGTGTCATAATGTATGATTGGTCCTAGAGAATGTTTGGTGTACAGTTGAGAATAATTTGTATTCTGCAGCTGCTGGATGATGTATTAGTCTGTTTTCATACTGCTGATAAAGACATACCCGAGACTGGGTAATTTACAGAGAAAAAGAGGTTTAGTGGACTCATAGTTCCACGTGGCTGGGGAGGTCTCCCAATCATGATGGAAGGCGAAAGGCACATCTTACATGGTAGCAAACAAAATAGAATTGAGAACCAAGTGAAAGGGTTCCCCCTTATAAAACCATCAGATCTTTTTAGACGTACTCACTACCACAAGAACAGTATGGGGGAAACCGCCCCCATGATTCAATTATCTCCCACTGGTTCCCTCCCACAACATGTATGAATTATGGGAGCTATAATCAAGATGAGATTTCGGTGGGGATATACAGCCAAACCATATCAGGTGAGATCTTCTTTACCTGATAGGTCCATTTGGTCTATGGTATAGTTTGAGTCTGTCATTTTTTGGTTGATTTTCTCTTCATATAATCTGTCCATTTTTAAAGTGGAGTGTTGAAATTTCCTACTAATATTGTATTGCAGTCTATCTCTACCTTTAAATCTAATATTTGCTTTACATATCTGGTTGTTCTGGTGTTGGGTACATATATAGTTACACCTAAGTAACATATATGTTACGTCCTCTTATTGAATTGGACCTTATCATTTCATTATACAGTGACATTCTTTTTTTATATAGTTTTTTTATTTAAAGCCTTTTAAAATATGACATGACTGTGGCTACTCCTGCTTGCTTTTCATTTGTTTGCATAATATATATTTTTCCATCTCTTCACTTTCAGTCTATTTGTCTTTAATAGTGAGGTAAGTATCATGTAGGCAGCACATAGGTGGGTTTTGCTATCTGAATCCATTCATCCACTTTATATCTTTTAAGTAGAGTTTAATCCACTTCTATTCAAGTTTATTATTGATAAATTAGGACTTCCTTCTACCATTTCATTACTTGTTTTTTAGATTACTTGTTCACTTCTTCCTTTCTTATTGTTCATCTCTCTAGTTTGGTGGTTTTCTGTGGTGCTAAGCTTTGTTTCTTTTCCCTTTTTTGGTGTGTGTGTGTGTATCTGCTATAATTTATTTCTTTCTGGTAAGTGAAACTAACATACAGAGTCCTGTATTTGTAACAGACTATTTTACACTGATAACAACTTAACTTCTGTCACATAAAAATACTCTTGACTTCTCCCCCTCACACACACAATTTATACTTTTGTTACCTTACATTGCATCTTTATGAATGGTAGACTCAATGGAACATAGGATCTATGTCACAACTAAATCAATTATTTAATGGCAGCATTAAAGCAGGCCAAAGAATGTGAAAAACTGGTGTGGGTGTATTTAACTTTTTAAAAACTATGTTTCATAATGTTTTCATTAAAAAGTCTTTATCAGTTTGCTAAAGCCTAATTTTTACAACCAGCCACCATAGATTTTACAGGATAAATATATTATTTCAGTGGTAATTGAAGCAGAATTTTTGTTGCTCTTCTTACCCTTAGAGATTGTGTATTATCCTCAGACGTAATTCTTTGATTTTTTTTCTTTTCATGTTGTTACACATAGTTACCAACAATCAACGTGAGAATAACCTTTGAATATTTTCAAGCATTAAGATTTGTTTATACAGCTGCACAATTAGACAACCAACACTCTTGGGTCTTTACCTCTCAGTATTCACCTGATTATTAACTTAAAGGTATGATGGGAAAAGTATCAATTTTTCTTGGTCACCTAGATTTAGAAATATGTAATAACTATAAGCTTGGGTCTGCTTCTTCAGAAGCCTAGGAAGTGGAGTGATGGTTCTCTGAAGAGGCTGGAAACAAAGTATGTGTTTCCAGAAGGCTTAATAGAATATGTTGAGACATAGGCCATTAACACAAAAGTGAAAGAAATGCAAAAAATGTATGAAAGTAAGGATTTGAGAAGGGAAATTTTATTTTTAAGTCTAAGATTCCTATGAATTATATGAAAGTAAATGTCCTATCCCTAAAATTAGCCAAAGGAAGCACTTCACTTATCAATGTGATATGACTTTTCATACTCTTATCTAAAGATATCCTAAACTAAGATCCAGTTTTCTAAGAAAAGACCTTTTACTCATGCTTTAAAGCATGTTAGATGATTCCTACCACATCACATCATGTTGTTTACATGTAGGATTTAAACTGCATTTATTCTTCAACTCACTGGTTCCTTAGGCTTCTTATCTTTCCTTGCACGCTTAGATAATTTTATGTAAAATTGATTTTTAGAAGTTTAGTTGCTGGGCGTAGTGGCTGTCACCTGTACACCCAGTACTTTTGGAATTCAAGGCAGGTGGATTTCTTGAGTCTTGGAGTTTGAGGCCTGCGTGGGAAAGATGACAAACCCCATTTGTACAAAAATAAAAATATTAGCTGGATATGGTGGCACATGCCTGTGGTCCCAGCTACCCCAAGTCTGAGGTGGGTGGATGGCTTGAGTCTGAGAGGCAGAGGTGTGAGCCAAGATCATGCCCTGCTCTTCACCCTGGGCAACGAAGCCAGACACTGTTTCAAAAAAAAAAAAATCTAGTGAGATTAGATTTCTATTTCTATGTGATTCAAAATTAGGAGAACTTGAAGGCTAATGACTATTAAAAAATGGCCATTGCTACTTGCATGTTCTATGAAGCCAGCATACACAGCAACGTGCTACCTAAAAACCAAGCTACTTAATATGTAGCTTAGATTTCAGATTTGATTGTCTTTGAGGTTTGATTATTGCAGAGATCAATTGCCAGACCAAATATGGACTAATTATGTACTTGGTCTTTTTTCATGTGAAACATCCCAGCCTTGGGTATAAATTAAGAGCAAATACGGATGTTTATACCGATAGCGGTGTAGATATTTCAATGTTTATACAGTTAGCGGTGTAGATATTTCCATGTCTATACAGATAGCGGTGTGGACATTTCCATGTTTATACAGATAGTGGTGTAGATATTTCCATGTTTATAGAGATAGCGGTATAGATATTTCCATGTTTATACAGATAGCGGTGCAGATATTTCCATGTATATACAGATAGCGGTGTAGATATTTCCATGGTTATACAGATGGCAGTGTAGATATTTCCATGTTTATAGAGATGGCAGTGTAGATATTTCCATATTCCTACAGATGGCGGTGTAGGTATTTCCATGTTCATACAGATGGCGGTGAAGATATTTGCATGTTCATACAGATGAATGTGTACATATTTCCATGATCATACAGATGGTGGTGTGGATATTTCCATGTTCATACAGATTTCGCGGTAGATATTTCCAAGTTCATACAGATGGCGGTGTAGATATTTCCGTGTTCATACAGATGGCGGTGTAGATATTTCCATGTTTATAGAGATTGCGGTGAAGATATTTCCATGTTTATACAGATGGCCGTGTAGATATTCCCATTTTTATTCAGATGGCGGTGTAAATATTTCCATTTTATACAGATAGCGGTGTAGATATTTCCATGTTCATACAGATTGCGGTGAAGATATTTCCATCTTTATAGAGATAGCGGTGTAGATATTTCCATGTTCATACAGATAGCGGTTTAGATATTTCCATGTTTATAGAGATGGCGGTGTAGATATTTCCAAGTTCATACAGATGGCGGAGTAGATATTTCCATGTTTATAGAGATGGTGGTGTAGATATTTCCATGTTTATACAGATGGCGGTGCAGATATTTCCATGTTTATAGAGATAACGGTGTAGATATTTCCATGTTTATGAACATAGCGGTGTAAATATTTCCATGTTTATAGAGACAGCGGTGTAGACATTTCCATGTTAATAGAGATAGCATTCTAGATATTTCCATGTTTCTACAGATAGCGGTGTAGATATTTCAATGTTCATACAGATAGTAGTGTAGACATCTCCATGTTTATAGAGATAGCGGTGTAGACACTTCCCTGTTTTACAGATAGCAGTGTTGATATTTCCATGTTTATACAGATAGCGGTGTAGATATTTCCATGTTCATACAGATAGCGGTGTAGGTATTTCCATGTTCATACAGTTAGCGGTGTAGATATTTCCATGTTCATACAGATGGTGGTGTAGATATTTCCCTGTTCATACAGATAGCAGTGTAGATATTTCCATGTTCATACAGATAGCGTTGTAGATACTTCGATGTTCATTCAGATGGCGGAGTAGTTATTTCCATGTTTATAGAGATAGCGTTGTAGATGCCTCCATGTTTATACAGATGGCGCTGTAGATATTTTCATGTTCATGCAGATAGCGGTGTAGGTGTTTCCATGTTTATAGAGATGGCGGTGTAGATATTTTCTTGTTTATAGAGATAGCGGTGAAGATATTTCCATGTTCATAGAGATCGCGGTGTAGATATTTCCATGTTTATACAGATAGCAGTGTAGGTATTTCCATGTTCATACAGATAGCGGTGAAGATATTTGCATCTTTATGCAGGTGGCCGTGTAGATATTTAAATGTTCATATAGATGGCGGTGTAGATATTTCCATGATTATAGAGAGGACGGTGTTTGTGTTTCCATGTTTATACAGATGGCGGTGTAGATATTTCCTTGTTTATACAGATGTCGGTGTAGATATTTCCATGTTTATAGAGATGGCGGTCTGGATATTTCCATGTTTACACAGATGGCAGTGTAGATATTTCCATGTATACACAGATAGCGTTGCAGATATTTCTATGTTTATAGAGATAGCGGTGTAGATATTTCCATGTTTATACAGATGGGGGTGTACATATTTCCATCTTTATAGTGATGGTGTTGTATATATTTCCATGTTCATAGAGAGGGCGGTATAGATATTTCCGAGTTTATGAAGATGGTGGTGTAGATATTTCCGTGTTTATAGAGATGGCGGTTTAGATATTTTCATGTTTATAGAGATAGCCGTGTAGATACTTCCATGTTCATACAGATGGCGCTGTAGATATTTTCATGTTCATACAGGTAGCTGTGTAGATATTTCCATGTTTATAGAGATGGCGGTGTAGATATTTCCTTGTTTATACGGATAGCGGTGTAGATATTTCCATGTTTACAGAGGTAGCGGTGTAGATATTTCCATGTTTATGCAGATAGAGGTGTAGATATTTAAATGTTTATAGAGATAGCGGTGTAGATATTTCCATGTCCATACTGATTGCGGTGTAGATATTTATTTCCATCTTTATACAGACGGTGGTGTAGATATTTCCATATTCACACAGATGGCTGTGGAGATATTTAAATGTTTATAGAGATGGCAGTGTAGATATTTCCATGTTTCTACAGATGGCGGTGTAGATATTTCCATGTTTATAGAGATAGCGGTGTAGATATCTAGATGTTTATACATACAGAGGTGTAGATATTTCCATGTTCATGCAGTAGCGGTGTAGATATTTCTATGTATATACAGATAGCGGTGTGGAGATTTCCATGTTTTTACAGATGGCAGTGTAGATATTTCCATGTTTATAGAGATGGCGGAGTAGCTATTTCCTTGTTTATACAGATAGCGGTGTAGATATTTGCATGTTTATAGAGATAGCGGTGTAGATAATTCCATGTTCATACAGATAGCGGTGTAGATTTTCCATGTTCATACAGATGGCGGTGTAGATATTTCAATGTTTATACAGGTAGTAGTGTAGATATCTCCATGTTTATAGAGATAGCGGTGTAGAAACTTCCCTGTTTTGCAGATAGCAGTGTAGATATTTCCATGTTTATACAGATAGCGGTGTAGATATTTCCATGTTTATACAGATAGCTGTGAAGATATTTCCATGTTTATAAAGATAGCGGTGTAGATATTTCCATGTTCATACAAATAGCGGTTTAGGTATTTTCATGTTTATACAGATAGCGGTGTAGATATTTCCATGTTTTTACAGATATCGTTGTAGATATTTCCATGGTTATACAGATGGCGGTGTAGATATTTCCATGTTTATACAGATGGCGGTGTAGGTATTTCTTTGTTTATGGAGATGGCGGTCTAGATACTTTCATGTTTAAGGAGATAGCGGTGTAGTTATTTCCATGTTTAGAGAGATAGCGGAGTTGATATTTCCATGTTCATTCAGATAGCGGTGTAGATATTTCCATGTTCATACAGATAGCGGTGTAGATACTTCCATGTTCATTCAGATGGCGGGGTAGTTATTGCCATGTTTATAGAGATAGCGTTGAAGATGCCTCTATGTTTATACAGATGGCGCTGTAGATATATTCATTTTCATACGGATAGCGGTGTAGGTATTTCCATGTTTATAGAGATGGCGGTGTAGATATTTCCTTGTTTATACAGATAGCGGTGAAGATATTTCCATGTTCATACAGATGGCGGTGTAGATATTTACATGTTCATACAGATGGCGGTATAGATATTTCCATGTTTGTACAGATGGCGGTGTAGATATTTCCATGTTCATAGAGATGGCGGTGCAGATATTTCCATGTTTATGCAGATAGCGGTATAGATATTTCCATGTTTATACAGATGGTGGTGTAGATATTTCCATGTTTATAGAGATGGAGGTCTAGATATTTCCATGTTTACAGAGATAGTGGTGTAGTTATTTCCAAGTTTATAGAGACAGCGTTGTAAATATTTCCATGTTTATACAGATAGCTGTGAAGATATTTCCTTGTTTATACAGATAGCGGTGTAGATATTTCCATGTTTATACAGATAGCAGTGTAGATATTTCCATGTTTATTGAGATTGTGGTGTAGATAATTTCAATTTTATACAGAGAGCAGTGTAGATATTTCGAAGTTCATACAGATAGCTGTGTAGATATTTGCATGTTCATAGAGATAGCGGTGTAGATATTTCCATGTTCATACAGATAGCGGTGTAGATATTTCCATGTTCATACAGTTAACGGTTTAGATATTTCCATGTTCATACAGATAGCGGTGTAGATATTTCCATGTTCATACAGATAGCGATGTAGATATTTCCGTGTTCATACAGTTAGCTGTGTAGATATTTCCATGTTCATACAGTTGGCGGTGTAGATATTTACATGTTCATACAGATGGCTGTGTAGATATTTCCATGTTCATACAGATGGCGGTGTAGATATTTCCATGTTCATACAGATAGCGGTGTAGATATTTCCATGTTCATACAGATAGCGGCGTAGATATTTCCATGTTCATACCAATAGCGGTGTAGACATTTCCATGTTCATACATTTAGCGGTGTACATATTTCCATGTTCATACAGATAGCTGTGTAGATATTTGCATGTTCATACAGATAGCGGTGTAGATATTTCCATGTTCATACAGATAGCGGTGTAGATATTTGCATGTTCATACAGATAGCGGTGTAGATATTTCCATGTTCATACAGATAGCGGTGTAGATATTTCCATGTTCATACAGATGGCGGTGTAGATATTTCCATGTTCATACAGTTAGCGGTGTAGATATTTCCATGTTCGTACAGATGGCGGTGTAGATATTTACATGTTCATACAGAAGACGGTGTAGATATTTCCATGTTTATAGGGATGGCGGTGTAGATATTTTCATGTTTACACAGATGGCGGTGTAGATATTTCCATGTTTACACGGATAGCGGTGTAGACATTTCCATGTTTACACAGATAGCGGTGTGGATATTTCCATGTTTATGCAGATAGCAGTGTAGATATTTCCATGTTTATACAGATAGCGGTGTGGATATTTCCATGTTTATACAGATAGCCGTGTAGATATTTCCATGTTTATACAGATAGCAGTGTAGATATTTCCATGTTTATAGAGATAGTGGTGTAGATAATTTCAATTTTATACAGAGAGCAGTGTAGATATTTCCAAGTTCATACAGATAGCGGTGTAGATATTTCCACGTTTATAGAGATGGCGGTGTAGATATTTCCATGTTCATACAGAGGACGGTGTAGATATTTCCATGTTTATAGGGATGGCGGTGTAGATATTTTCATGTTTACACAGATGGCGTTGTAGATATTTCCATGTTTACACAGATAGCGGTGTAGACATTTCCATGTTTACACAGATAGCGGTGTGGATATTTCCATGTTTATGCAGATAGCAGTGTACATATTTCCATGTTTATACGTATAGCGGTGTGGATATTTCCATGTTTTTTCAGATAGCGGTGCGGATATTTCCATGTTTATTCAGATAGTTGGGCAGATATTTCCATGTTTCTACAGATAGCGCTGTAGATATTTCCATCTTAATACAGATGGCGGTGTAGATATGTCCATGTTTGTACAGATGGCGGTGTAGATATTTCCATGTTCATACAGATGCCGGTGTACATATATCCATGTTCATAGAGATGGCGGTGAGGATATTTCCATGTTCATACAGATGGTGGTGTAGATATTTCCATGTTCATACAAATGGCGGTGTAGATATTTCCATGTTCATAGAGATGGCGGTGTAGATATTTCCATATTTATAGAGATAGCATTGTAGTTACTTCCATGTCTATAGAGATAGCAGTGTAGATATTTCCATTGATATACAGATGGCTGTGTAGATATTTGCATGTTCATAGAGATAGCGGTGTAGATATTTCCATGTTCATACAGATAGCGGTGTAGATATTTCCATGTTCATACAGTTAACGGTGTAGATATTTCCATGTTCATACATTTAGCGGTGTAGATATTTCCATGTTCATACAGATAGCGGTGTAGATATTTCCATGTTCATACAGTTAACGGTGTAGATATTTCCATGTTTATACAGATAGCTGTGAAGATATTTCCTTGTTTATACAGATAGCGGTGTAGATATTTCCATGTTTATACAGATAGCAGTGTAGATATTTCCATGTTTATAGAGATAGTGGTGTAGATAATTTCAATTTTATACAGAGAGCAGTGTAGATATTTCCAAGTTCATACAGATAGCGGTGTAGATATTTCCATGTTCATACAGATAGCGGTGTAGATATTTCCGTGTTCATACAGTTAGCTGTGTAGATATTTCCATGTTCATACAGTTGGCGGTGTAGATATTTACATGTTCATACAGATGGCGGTGTAGATATTTCCATGTTCATACAGATAGCGTTGTAGATATTTCCATGTTCATACAGATAGCGGCGTAGATATTTCCATGTTCATACCAATAGCGGTGTAGACATTTCCATGTTCATACATTTAGCGGTGTAGATATTTCCATGTTCATACAGATAGCGGTGTAGATATTTGCATGTTCATACAGATAGCGGTGTAGATATTTCCATGTTCATACAGATAGCGGTGTAGATATTTCCATGTTCATACAGTTGGCGGTGTAGATATTTCCATGTTTATAGGGATGGTGGTGTAGATATTTTCATGTTTACACAGATGGCGGTGTAGATATTTCTATGTTTACACGGATAGCGGTGTAGACATTTCCATGTTTACACAGATAGCGGTGTGGATATTTCCAGGTTTATGCAGATAGCAGTGTAGATATTTCCATGTTTATACAGATATTGGTGCGGATATTTCCATGTTTATTCAGATAGCGGTGCGGATATTTCCATGTTTATACAGATAGTTGGGCAGATATTTCCATGTTTATACAGATAGCGGTGTAGATATTTCCATCTTAATACAGATGGCGGTGTAGATATGTCCATGTTCGTACAGATGGCGGTGTAGATATTTCCATGTTCATTCCGATGGCGGTGTAGATATTTCGAAGTTTATAGAGATAGCGTTGTAGTTATTTCCATATTTATAGAGAAATCGGTGTAGATATTTCCATGTATATTCAGATAGCTGTGTAGATATTTCCATGTTCATGCAGATAGCGGTGTAGATATTTCCATGTTCATCCAGATGGCGGTGTACATATATCCATATTCATACAGATGGCGGTGAAGATATTTCCATGTTCATACAGATGGCGGTGTAGGTATTTCCATGTTCATACAAATGGCGGTGTTGATATTTTCATGTTCAAAGAGATGGCGGTGTAGATATTTCCATGTTTATACAGATGGCAGTGTAGATATTTCTATGTTTATAGAGATACCAGTGTGGATATTTCCATTGATATACAGATAGCTGTGTAGATATTTGCATGTTCATACAGATAGCGGTGTAGATATTTCCATGTTCATACACATAGCGGTGTAGATATTTCCATGTTCATACAGATAGCGGTGTAGATATTTCCCTGTTCATACAGATAGCGGTGTAGATATTTCCATGTTCATACAGATAGCGGTGTAGATATTTCCATGTTCGTACAGATAGCGGTGTAGATATTTCCATGTTCCTACAGATAGCGGTGTAGATATTTCCATGTTCCTACAGATAACGGTGTTGATATTTCCATGTTCATACAGACAGCGGTGTAGATATTTACATGTTCATACAGTTAGCGGTGTAGATACTTCCATGTTCATACAGATGGCGGTGTAGATATTTACATGTTCATACAGATGGCTGTATAGATACTTCCATGTTCGTACGGATGGCGGTGTAGATATTTCCATGTTCATTCAGATAGCGGTATAGATATTTCCATGTTTATACAGATAGTGGTGTAGATATTTCCATGTATATAGAGATGGCGGTCTAGATATTTCCATGTTTACAGAGATAGTGGTGTAATTATTTCCAAGTTTATAGAGACAGCGTTGTAGATATTTCCATGTTTATACAGATAGCGGTGAAGTTATTTCCATGTTTATACAGATAGCGGTGTAGATATTTCCATGTTTATGCAGTTAGCAGTGTAGATATTTCCATGTTTATAGAGATAGTGGTGTAGATAATTTCAATTTTATACAGAGAGCAGTGTAGATATTTCCAAGTTCATACAGATAGTGGTGTAGATATTTCCAGGTTCATACAAATGGCGGTGTAGATATTTCTATGTTTGTCCAGATAGCGGTGTAGATATTTCCATGTTCATACAGATAGCGGTGTAGATATTTCCATGTTCATACAGATAACGGTGTAGATATTTCCATGTTCATACAGATAGCGGTGTAGGTATTTCCATGTTCATACAGATGGCCGTGTAGATATTTACATGTTCATAGAAATGGCGGTGTAGATATTTCCATGTTTATACAGATAGCAGTGTAGTTATTTCCATGTTTATAGAGATAACATTGTGGATATTTCCATTGATATACAGATAGCTGTGTAGATATTTGCATGGTCACACAGATAGCGGTGTAGATATTTCCATGTTCGTACAGATAGCGGTGTAGATATTTCCATGTTCATACAGATAGCGGTGTAGATATTTCCATGTTCATACAGATAACGGTGTAGATATTTCCATGTTCATACACATAGCGGTGTAGTTATTTCCATGTTCATACAGTTAGCGGTGTAGATATTTCCATGTTCATACAGATGGCGGTGTGGATATTTACATGTTCATACAGATGGCGGTATAGATATTTCCATGTTCGTATAGATGGCGGTGTAGATATTTCCTTCTTCATAGAGATGGCGGTGTAGATATTTCCATGTTTATGCAGAGAGCGGTATAGATATTTCCATGTTTATACAGATGGTGGTGTAGATATTTCCATGTTTATAGAGATGGCGGTCTAGATATTTCCATGTTTACAGAGATAGTGGTGTAGTTATTTCCAAGTTTATAGAGACAGTGTTGTAGATATTTCCATGTTTATACAGATAGCGGTGAAGATATTTCCATGTTTATACAGATAGCGGTGTAGATATTTCCATGTTTATACAGATAGCAGTGTAGATATTTCCATGTTTATAGAGATAGTGGTGTAGATAATTTCAATTTTATACAGAGAGCAGTGTAGATATTTCCAAGTTCATACAGATAGCGGTGTAGATATTTCCACGTTTATAGAGATGGCGGTGTAGATATTTCCATGTTCATACAGAGGACGGTGTAGATATTTCCATGTTTATAGGGATGGCGGTGTAGATATTTTCATGTTTACACAGATGGCGGTGTAGATATTTCCATGTTTACACAGATAGCGGTGTAGACATTTCCATGTTTACACAGATAGCGGTGTGGATATTTCCATGTTTATGCAGATAGCAGTGTAGATATTTCCATGTTTATACGTATAGCGGTGTGGATATTTCCATGTTTTTTCAGATAGCGGTGCGGATATTTCCATGTTTATTCAGATAGTTGGGCAGATATTTCCATGTTTCTACAGATAGCGGTGTAGATATTTCCATCTTAATACAGATGGCGGTGTAGATATGTCCATGTTTGTACAGATGGCGGTGTAGATATTTCCATGTTCATACAGATGCCGGTGTAGAAATATCCATGTTCATACAGATGGCGGTGAAGATATTTCCATGTTCATACAGATGGTGGTGTAGATATTTCCATGTTCATACAAATGGCGGTGTAGATATTTCCATGTTCATAGAGATGGCGGTGTAGATATTTCTATGTTCATACAAATGGCGGTGTAGATATTTCCATGTTCATAGAGATGGCGTGGTAGATATTTCCATATTTATAGAGATAGCAGTGTAGTTATTTCCATGTTTATAGAGATACCAGTGTGAATATATCCATTGATATACAGATAGCTGTGTAGATATTTGCATGTTCATACAGATAGCAGTGTAGGTATTTACATGTTCATACAGATGGCGGTGTAGATATTTCCATGTTCTACAGATAGCGTTGTTGAGATTTCCATGTTCATACAGATAGCGGTGTAGATATTTCCATGTTCATACAGATAGCGGTGTAGATATTTCCATGTTCATACCAATAGCTGTGTAGACATTTCCATGTTCATACAGTTAGCGGTGTAGATATTTCCATGTTCATACAGATAGCGGTGTAGATATTTCCATGTTCATACAGATAGCGGTGTAGATATTTCCATCTTCATACAGATAGCGGTGTAGATAATTCCATGTTCATAGAGTTAGCGGTGTAGATATTTCCATGTTCATACAGATGGCGGTGTAGATATTTACATGTTCATACAGATGGCGGTGTAGATATTTCCATGTTCATACAGATGGCTGTGTAGATATTTCCATGTTCATACTGATAGCGGTGTAGATATTTCCATGTTCCTACAGAAAGCGGTGTAGATAATTCCATGTTCATACAGTTAGCTGTGTAGATATTTCCATGTTCACACAGATGGCGGTGTAGATATTTCCATGTTTATACAGATGGCGGTGTAGATATTTCCATGTTCATACAGATAGCGGTGTGGATATTTCCATGTTCATACAGATAGCGCTGTAGATATTTCCATGTTCATACAGATAGCGGTGTAGATATTTCCATGTTCATACCAATAGCGGTGTAGGCATTTCCATGTTCATACATTTAGCGGTGTAGATATTTCCATGTTCATACAGATCGCGGTGAAGATATTTCCATGTTCATACAGATGGCTGTGTAGATATTTCCATGTTTGTACGGATGGCAGTGTAGATATTTCCATGTCCATACAGGTTGCGGTGTAGATATTTCCATGTTTATACAGATAGCAGTGTAGTTATTTCCATGTTAATAGAGATATCTGTGTGGATATTTCCATTGGTATACAGATAGCTGTGTAGATATGTGCATGTTCATACAAATAGCGGTGTAGATATTTCCTTGTTCGTACAGATAGCGGTGTAGATATTTCCATGTTCATACAGATAGCGGTGTAGATATTTCCATGTTCATACAGATAACGGTGTAGATATTTCCATGTTCATACAGACAGCGGTGTAGATATTTCCATGTTCATACAGTTAGCGGTGTAGATACTTCCATGTTCATACAGATGGCGGTGTAGATATTTACATGTTCATACAGATGGCGGTATAGATATTTCCATGTTCGTACAGATGGCGGTGTAGATATTTCCATGTTCATAGAGATGGCGGTGCAGATATTTCCATGTTTATGCAGATAGCGGTATAGATATTTCCATGTTTATACAGATGGTGGTGTAGATATTTCCATGTTTATAGAGATGGAGGTCTAGATATTTCTATGTTTACAGAGATAGTGGTGTAGTTATTTCCAAGTTTATAGAGACAGCGTTGTAAATATTTCCATGTTTATACAGATAGCTGTGAAGATATTTCCTTGTTTATACAGATAGCGGTGTAGATATTTCCATGTTTATACAGATAGCAGTGTAGATATTTCCATGTTTATTGAGATTGTGGTGTAGATAATTTCAATTTTATACAGAGATCAGTGTAGATATTTCGAAGTTCATACAGATAGCGGTGTAGATATTTCCACGTTTATAGAGATGGCGGTGTAGATATTTCCATGTTCATACAGATGGCGGTGTAGATATTTCCATGTTTAAACAGATAGCGGTGTAGACATTTCCATGTTTACACAGATAGCGGTGTGGATATTTCCATGTTTATGCAGATAGCGGTGTAGATATTTCCATGTTTATACAGATAGCGGTGCGGATATTTCCATGTGTATACAGATAGTTGGGCAGATATTTCCATGTTTATACAGATAGCGGTGTAGATATTTCCATCTTAATACAGATGGCGGTGTAGATATGTCCATGTTTGTACAGATGGCGGTGTAGATATTTCCATGTTCATACAGATGGCGGTGTAGATATTTCGAAGTTTATAGAGATAGCGCTGTAGTTATTTCCATATTTATAGAGAAATCTGTGTAGATATTTCCATGTATATTCAGATAGCTGTGTAGATATTTCCATGTATATTGAGATAGCAGTGTAGATATTTCCATGTTAATCCAGATGCCGGTGTAGATATATCCATGTTCATACAGATGGCGGTGAAGATATTTCCATGTTCATACAGATGGTGGTGTAGATATTTCCATGTTCATACAAATGGTGGTGTAGATATTTCCATGTTCATAGAGATGGCGGTATAGATATTTCCATATTTATACAGATGGTGGTGTAGATATTTCCATGTTCATAGAGATGGAGGTCTAGATATTTCCATGTTTACAGAGATAGTGGTGTAGTTATTTCCAAGTTTGTAGAGACAGCGTTGTAAATATTTCCATGTTTATACAGATAGCTGTGAAGATATTTCCTTGTTTATACAGATAGCGGTGTAGATATTTCCATGTTTATACAGATAGCAGTGTAGATATTTGCATGTTTATAGAGATTGTGGTGTAGATAATTTCAGTTTTATACTGAGAGCAGTGTAGATATTTCCAAGTTCATACAGATAGCGGTGTAGATATTTGCATGTTCATAGAGATAGCGGTGTAGTTATTTCCATGTTCATACAGATAGCGGTGTCGATATTTCCATGTTCATACAGATAGCGGTGTAGATATTTCCATGTTCATACAGATGGCGGTGAAGATATTTCCATGTTCATACAGTTAGCGGTGTAGATATTTCCATGTTCGTACAGATGGCGGTGTAGATATTTACATGTTCATACAGAAGACGGTGTAGATATTTCCATTTTTATAGGGATGGCGGTGTAGATATTTTCATGTTTACACAGATGGCGGTGTAGATATTTCCATGTTTACACGGATTGCGGTGTAGACATTTCCATGTTTACACAGATAGCGGTGTGGATATTTCCAGGTTTATGCAGATAGCAGTGTAGATATTTCCATGTTTATACAGATAGTGGTGCGGATATTTCCATGTTTATTCAGATAGCGGTGAGGATATTTCCATGTTTATACAGATAGTTGGGCAGAAATTTCCATGTTTATACTGATAGCGGTGTAGATATTTCCATCTTAATACAGATGGCGGTGTAGATATGTCCATGTTCGTACAGATGGCGGTGTAGATATTTCCATGTTCATACAGATGGCGGTGTAGATATTTCGAAGTTTATAGAGATAGCGCTGTAGTTATTTCCATATTTATAGAGAAATCGGTGTAGATATTTCAATGTATATTCAGATAGCTGAGTAGATATTTCCATGTTCATGCAGATAGCGGTGTAGATATTTCCATGTTCATCCAGATGTCGGTGTACATATATCCATGTTCATACAGATGGCGGTGAAGATATTTCCATGTTCATACAGATGGCGGTGTAGGTATTTGCATGTTCATAGAGATGGCGGTGTAGATATTTCCATGTTTATACAGATGGCAGTGCAGTTATTTCCATGTTTATAGAGATACCAGTGTGGATATTTCCATTGATATACAGATTGCTCTGTAGATATTTGCATGTTTATACAGATAGCGGTGTAGATATTTCCATGTTCATACCAATAGCGGTGTATACATTTCCATGTTCATACAGTTAGCGGTGTAGATATTTCCATGTTCATACAGATAGCGGTGTAGATATTTGCATGTTCATACAGATAGCGGTGTAGATATTTCCATGTTCATACAGATAGCGGTGTAGATATTTCCATATTCATACAGATGGCGGTGTAGATATTTCCATGTTCATACAGTTAGCGGTGTAGATATTTCCATGTTCGTACAGATGGCGGTGTAGATATTTACATGTTCATACAGAAGACGGTGTAGATATTTCCATGTTTATAGGGATGGTGGTGTAGATATTTTCATGTTTACACAGATGGCGGTGTAGATATTTCCATGTTTACATGGATAGCGGTGTAGACATTTCCATGTTTACACAGATATCGGTGTGGATATTTCCAGGTTTATGCAGATAGCAGTGTAGATATTTCCATGTTTATACAGATAGTGGTGCGGATATTTCCATGTTTATTCAGATAGCGGTGCGGATATTTCCATGTTTATACAGATAGTTCGGCAGATATTTCCATGTTTATACAGATAGCGGTGTAGATATTTCCATCTTAATACAGATGGCGGTGTAGATATGTCCATGTTCGTACAGATGGCGGTGTAGATATTTCCATGTTCATTCCGATGGCGGTGTAGATATTTCGAAGTTTATAGAGATAGCGCTGTAGTTATTTCCATATTTATAGAGAAATCGGTGTAGATATTTCCATGTATATTCAGATAGCTGTGTAGATATTTCCATGTTCATGCAGATAGCGGTGTAGATATTTCCATGTTCATCCAGATGGCGGTGTACATATATCCATGTTCATACAGATGGCGGTGAAGATATTTCCATGTTCATACAGATGGCGGTGTAGGTATTTCCATGTTCATACAAATGGCGGTGTAGATATTTCCATGTTCAAAGAGATGGCGGTGTAGATATTTCCATGTTTATACACATGGCAGTGTAGTTATTTCTATGTTTATAGAGATACCAGTGTGGATATTTCCATTGATATACAGATAGCTGTGTAGATATTTGCATGTTCATACAGATAGCGGTGTAGATATTTACATGTTCATACACATAGCGGTGTAGATATTTCCATGTTCATACAGATAGCGGTGTAGATATTTCCTTGTTCATACAGATAGCGGTGTAGATATTTCCATGTTCATACAGATAGCGGTGTAGATATTTCCATGTTCGTACAGATAGCGGTGTAGATATTTCCATGTTCATACAGATAGCGGTGTAGATATTTCCATGTTCATACAGATAACGGTGTTGATATTTCCATGTTCATACAGACAGCGGTGTAGATATTTCTATGTTCATACAGTTAGCGGTGTAGATACTTCCATGTTCATACAGATTGCGGTGTAGTTATTTACATGTTCATACAGATGGCTGTATAGATACTTCCATGTTCGTACAGATGGCGGTGTAGATATTTCCATGTTCATTCAGATAGCGGTATAGATATTTCCATGTTTATACAGATAGTGGTGTAGATATTTCCATGTATATAGAGATGGCGGTCTAGATATTTCCATGTTTACAGAGATAGTGGTGTAATTATTTCCAAGTTTATAGAGACAGCGTTGTAGATATTTCCATGTTTATACAGATAGCGGTGAAGTTATTTCCATGTTTACACAGATAGCGGTGTAGATATTTCCATGTTTATGCAGATAGCAGTGTAGATATTTCCATGTTTATAGAGATAGTGGTGTAGATAATTTCAAATTTATACAGAGAGCAGTGTAGATATTTCCAAGTTCATACAGATAGTTGTGTAGATATTTCCAGATTCATACAAATGGCGGTGTAGATATTTCTATGTTTGTCCAGATAGCGGTGTAGATATTTCCATGTTCATACAGATAGCGGTGTAGATATTTCCATGTTCATACAGATAACGGTGTAGATATTTCCATGTTCATACAGATAGCGGTGTAGGTATTTCCATGTTCATACAGATGGCCGTGTAGATATTTACATGTTCATACACATGGCAGTACAGATATTTAAATGTTCGTACAGAAGGTGGTGTAGATATTTCCATGTTCCTAGAGATGGCGGTGTAGATATTTCCATGTTTATGCAGATAGCGGTATAGATATTTCCATGTTTATACAGATGGTGGTGTAGATATTTCCATGTTTATAGAGATGGAGGTCTAGATATTTCCATGTTTACAGAGATAGTGGTGTAGTTATTTCCAAGTTTATAGACACAGCGTTGTAAATATTTCCATGTTTATTCAGATAGCTGTGAAGATATTTCCTTGTTTATACAGATAGCGGTGTAGATATTTCCATGTTTATACAGATAGCAGTGTAGATATTTCCATGTTTATAGAGATAGTGGTGTAGATAATTTCAATTTTATACAGAGAGCAGTGTAGATATTTCCAAGTTCATACAGATAGCGGTGTAGATATTTCCACGTTTATAGAGATGGCGGTGTAGATATTTCCGTGTTCATACAGATGGCGGTGTAGATATTTCCATGTTTATAGGGATGGCGGTGTAGATATCTTCATGTTTACACAGATGGCGGTGTAGATACTTCCATGTTTACACAGATAGCGGTGTAGACATTTCCATGTTTACACAGATAGCGGTGTGGATATTTCCATGTTTATGCAGATAGCAGTGTAGATATTTCCATGTTTATACAGATAGCGGTGCGGATATTTCCATGTGTATACAGATAGTTGGGCAGATATTTCCATGTTTATACAGATAGCGGTGTAGATATTTCCATCTTAATACAGATGGCGGTGTAGATATGTCCATGTTTGTACAGATGGCGGTGTAGATATTTCCATGTTCATACAGATGGCGGTGTAGATATTTCGAAGTTTATAGAGATAGCGCTGTAGTTATTTCCATATTTATAATCTGTGTAGATATTTCCATGTATATTCAGATAGCTGTGTAGATATTTCCATGTTCATGCAGATAGCGGTGTAGATATTTCCATGTTCATCCAGATGCCGGTGTACATATATCCATGTTCATACAGATGGCGGTGAAGATATTTCCATGTTCATACAGATGGTGGTGTAGATATTTCCATGTTCATACAAATGGCGGTGTAGATATTTCCATGTTCATAGAAATGGCGGTGTAGATAATTCCATGTTCATAAAAATGGCGGTGTAGATATTTCCATGTTCATAGAGATGGCGGTGTAGATATTTCCATATTTATACAGATAGCAGTGTAGTTGTTTCCATGTTTATAGGGATAGCAGTGTAGATATTTTCATTGATATACAGATAGCTGTGTAGATATTTGCATGTTCATACAGATAGCGGTGTAGATATTTCCATGTTCATACACATAGCGGTGTAGATATTTGCATGTTCATACAGATATCGGTGTAGATATTTCCATGTTCATACAGATAGCGGTGTAGATATTTCCATTTTCATACAGATGGCGGTGTAGATATTTCCATGTTCATACAGTTAGCGGTGTAGATATTTCCATGTTCGTACAGATGGCGGTGTAGATATTTACATGTTCATACAGAAGACGGTGTAGATATTTCCATGTTTATAGGGATGTCGGAGTAGATATTTTCATGTTTACACAGAAGGCGGTGTAGATATTTCCGTGTTTACACGGATAGCGGTGTAGACATTTCCATGTTTACACAGATAGCGGTGTGGATATTTCCATGTTTATGCAGATAGCAGTGTAGATATTTCCATGTTTATACAGATAGTGGTGCGGATATTTCCATGTTTATTCAGATAGCGGTGCAGACATTTCCATGTTTATACAGATAGTTGGACAGATATTTCCATGTTTATACAGATAGCGGTGTAGATATATCCATCTTAATACAGATGGTGGTGTAGATATGTCCATGTTCGTACAGATGGCGGTGTAGATATTTCCATGTTCATACAGATGGCGGTGTAGATATTTCGAAGTTTATAGAGATAGCGCTGTAGTTATTTCCATATTTATAGAGAAATCGGTGTAGATATTTCCATGTATATTCAGATAGCTGTGTAGATATTTCCATGTTCATGCAGATAGCGGTGTAGATATTTCCATGTTCATCCAGATGCCGGTGTACATATATCCATGTTCATACAGATGGCGGTGAAGATATTTCCATGTTCATACAGATGGCGGTGTAGGTATTTCCATGTTCATACAAATGGCGGTGTAGATATTTCCATGTTCATAGAGATGGCGGTGTAGATATTTCCAGGTTCATACAAATGGCGGTGCAGATATTTCCATTTTCATAGAGATGGCGGTGTAGATATTTCCATGTTTATACAGATAGCAGTGTAGTTATTTCCATGTTTATAGAGATACCAGTGTGAATATTTCCATTGATATACAGATAGCTGTGTAGATATTTGCATGTTCATACAGATAGCAGTGTAGATATTTACATGTTCATACAGATGGCGGTGTAGATATTTCCATGTTCTACAGATAGCGTTGTTGAGATTTCCATGTTCATACAGATAGCGGTGTAGATATTTCCATGTTCATACAGATAGCGGTGTAGATATTTCCATGTTCATACCAATAGCGGTGTAGACATTTCCATGTTCATACAGTTAGCGGTGTAGATATTTCCATGTTCATACAGATAGCGGTGTAGATATTTCCATGTTCATACAGATAGCGGTGTAGATATTTCCATGTTCATACAGATAACGGTGTAGATATTTCCATGTTCATACAGACAGCGGTGTAGATATTTCCATGTTCATACAGACAGCGGTGTAGATATTTCCATGTTCATACAGTTAGCGGTGTAGATACTTCCATGTTCATACAGATGGCGGTGTAGATATTTACATGTTCGTACAGATAGCGGTATAGATATTTCCATGTTCGTACAGATGGCGGTGTAGATATTTCCATGTTCATACAGATAGCGGTATAGGTATTTCCAGGTTTATACAGATAGTGGTGTAGATATTTCCATGTATATAGAGATGGCGTTCTAGATATTTCCATGTTTATAGAGATAGTGGTGTAGTTATTTCCAAGTTTATAGAGACAGCATTGTAGATATTTCCATGTTTATACAGATAGCGGTGAAGATATTTCCATGTTTATAAAGATAGCGGTGTAGATATTTCCATGTTTATACAGATAGCATTGTAGATATTTCCATGTTTATAGAGATAGCGGTGTAGACATTTCCATGTTCATACAGTTAGCGGTGTAGATATTTCCATGTTCATACAGATAGCGGTGCAGACATTTCCATGTTTATACAGATAGTTGGGCAGATATTTCCATGTTTATACAGATAGCGGTGTAGATATATCCATCTTAATACAGATGGTGGTGTAGATATGTCCATGTTCGTACAGATGGCGGTGTAGATATTTCCATGTTCATACAGATGGCGGTGTAGATATTTCGAAGTTTATAGAGATAGCGCTGTAGTTATTTCCATATTTATAGAGAAATCGGTGTAGATATTTCCATGTATATTCAGATAGCTGTGTAGATATTTCCATGTTCATGCAGATGGCGGTGTAGATATTTCCATGTTCATCCAGATGCCGGTGTACATATATCCATGTTCATACAGATAGCGGTGAAGATATTTCCATGTTCATACAGATGGCGGTGTAGGTATTTCCATGTTCATACAAATGGCGGTGTAGATATTTCCATGTTCATAGAGATGGCGGTGTAGATATTTCCAGGTTCATACAAATGGCGGTGTAGATATTTCCATGTTCATAGAGATGGCGGTGTAGATATTTCCATGTTTATACAGATAGCAGTGTAGTTATTTCCATGTTTATAGAGATACCAGTGTGAATATTTCCATTGATATACAGATAGCTGTGTAGATATTTGCATGTTCATACAGATAGCAGTGTAGATATTTCCATGTTCATACAGATGGCGGTGTAGATATTTCCATGTTCTACAGATAGCGTTGTTGAGATTTCCATGTTCATACAGATAGCGGTGTAGATATTTCCATGTTCATACAGATAGCGGTGTAGATATTTCCATGTTCATACCAATAGCAGTGTAGACATTTCCATGTTCATACAGTTAGCGGTGTAGATATTTCCATGTTCATACAGATAGCGGTGTAGATATTTCCATGTTCATACAGATAGCGGTGTAGATATTTCCATGTTCATACAGATAGCGGTGTAGATAATTCCATGTTCATACAGTTAGCGGTGTAGATATTTCCATGTTCATACAGATGGCGGTGTAGATATTTCCATGTTCTTACAGGTGGCGGTGTAGATATTTACATGTTCATACAGATGGCGGTGTAGATATTTCCATGTTCATACAGATGGCGGTGTAGATATTTCCATGTTCCTACAGAAAGCGGTGTAGATAATTCCATGTTCATACAGTTAGCTGTGTAGATATTTCCATGTTCACACAGATGGCGGTGTAGATATTTCCATGTTTATACAGATGGCGGTGTAGATATTTCCATGTTCATACAGATAGCGGTGTGGATATTTCCATGTTCATACAGATAGCGCTGTAGATATTTCCATGTTCATACAGATAGCGGTGTAGATATTTCCATGTTCATACCAATAGCGGTGTAGGCATTTCCATGTTCATACATTTAGCGGTGTAGATATTTCCATGTTCATACAGATCGCGGTGAAGATATTTCCATGTTCATACAGATGGCTGTGTAGATATTTCCATGTTTGTACGGATGGCAGTGTAGATATTTCCATGTTCATACAGGTGGCGGTGTAGATATTTCCATGTTTATACAGATAGCAGTGTAGTTATTTCCATGTTAATAGAGATAGCTGTGTGGATACTTCCATTGGTATACAGATATCTGTGTAGATATGTGCATGTTCATACAAATAGCGGTGTAGATATTTCCATGTTCGTACAGATAGCGGTGTAGATATTTCCATGTTCATACAGATAGCGGTGTAGATATTTCCATGTTCATACAGATAACGGTGTAGATATTTCCATGTTCATACAGACAGCGTTGTAGATATTTCCATGTTCATACAGTTAGCGGTGTAGATACTTCCATGTTCATACAGATGGCGGTGTAGATATTTACATGTTCATACAGATGGCGGTATAGATATTTCCATGTTCGTACAGATGGCAGTGTAGATATTTCCATGTTCATAGAGATGGCGGTGCAGATATTTCCATGTTTATGCAGATAGCGGTATAGATATTTCCATGTTTATACAGATGGTGGTGTAGATATTTCCATGTTTATAGAGATGGAGGTCTAGATATTTCCATGTTTACAGAGATAGTGGTGTAGTTATTTCCAAGTTTATAGAGACAGCGTTGTAAATATTTCCATGTTTATACAGATAGCTGTGAAGATATTTCCTTGTTTATACAGATAGCGGTGTAGATATTTCCATGTTTATACAGAGAGCAGTGTAGATATTTCCATGTTTATAGAGATTGTGGTGTAGATAATTTCAATTTTATACAGAGAGCAGTGTAGATATTTCCAAGTTCATACAGATAGCGGTGTAGATATTTCCAAGTTCATACAGATAGCGGTGTAGATATTTCCACGTTTATAGAGATGGCGGTGTAGATATTTCCATGTTCATACAGATGGCGGTGTAGATATTTCCATGTTTAAACAGATAGCGGTGTAGATATTTCCATGTTTATACAGATAGCGGTGCGGATATTTCCATGTGTATACCGATAGTTGGGCAGATATTTCCATGTTTATACAGATAGCGGTGTAGATATTTCCATCTTAATACAGATGGCGGTGTAGATATGTCCATGTTTGTACAGATGGCGGTGTAGATATTTCCATGTTCATACAGATGGCGGTGTAGATATTTCGAAGTTTATAGAGATATCGCTGTAGTTATTTCCCTATTTATAGAGAAATCTGTGTAGATATTTCCATGTATATTCAGATAGCTGTGTAGATATTTCCATGTATATTGAGATAGCAGTGTAGATATTTCCATGTTAATCCAGATGCCGGTGTACATATATCCATGTTCATACAGATGGCGGTGAAGATATTTCCATGTTCATACAGATGGTGGTGTAGATATTTCCATGTTCATACAAATGGCGGTGTAGATATTTCCATGTTCATAGAGATGGCGGTATAGATATTTCCATATTTATACAGGTGGTGGTGTAGATATTTCCATGTTCATAGAGATGGAGGTCTAGATATTTCCATGTTTACAGAGATAGTGGTGTAGTTATTTCCAAGTTTATAGAGACAGCGTTGTAAATATTTCCATGTTTATACAGATAGCTGTGAAGATATTTCCTTGTTTATACAGATAGCGGTGTAGATATTTCCATGTTTATACAGATAGCAGTGTAGATATTTGCATGTTTATAGAGATTGTGGTGTAGATAATTTCAATTTTATACTGAGAGCAGTGTAGATATTTCCATGTTCATACAAATGGCGGTGTAGATATTTCCATGTTCATAGAGATGGCGGTATAGATATTTCCATATTTATACAGATGGTGGTGTAGATATTTCCATGTTCATAGAGATGGAGGTCTAGATATTTCCATGTTTACAGAGATAGTGGTGTAGTTATTTCCAAGTTTATAGAGACAGCGTTGTAAATATTTCCATGTTTATATAGATAGCTGTGAAGATATGTCCTTGTTTATACAGATAGCGGTGTAGATATTTCCATGTTCATACAGATAGCGGTGTAGATAATTCCATGTTCATACAGTTAGCGGTGTAGATCTTTCCATGTTCATACAGATGGCGGTGAAGATATTTGCATGTTCATACAGATGGCCGTGTAGATATTTCCATGTTCATAACAATAGCGGTGTAGATATTTCCATGTTCCTACAGATAGCGGTGTAGATAATTCCATGTTCATACAGTTAGCTGTGTAGATATTTCCATGTTCATACAGATGGCGGTGTAGATATTTACATGTTCATACAGATGGCGGTGTAGGTATTTCCATGTTCATACAGATAGCGGTGTGGGTATTTCCATGTTCATACAGATAGCGGTGTAGAGATTTCCATGTTCATACAGATAGCGGTGTAGATATTTCCATGTTCACACAGATAGCGGTGTAGATATTTCCATGTTCATACCAATAGCGGTGTATACATTTCCATGTTCATACAGTAAGCGGTGTAGATATTTCCATGTTCATACAGATAGCGGTGTAGATATTTCCATGTTCATACAGATAGCGGTGTAGATATTTCCATGTTCATACACATAGCGGTGTAGATATTTCCATGTTCATACAGATAGCGGTGTAGATAATTCCATGTTCATACAGTTAGCTGTGTAGATATTTCCATGTTCATACAGATGGCGGTGTAGATATTTACATGTTCATACAGATGGCAGTGTAGATATTTCCATGTTCATACAGTTAGCGGTGTGGATATTTCCTTTTTCATACAGATAGCGGTGTAGATATTTCCATGTTCATACAGATAGCGGTGTAGATATTTCCATGTTCATACCAATAGCGGTGTAGGCATTTCCATGTTCATACATTTAGCGGTGTAGATATTTCCATGTTCATACAGATGGCGGCGAAGATATTTCCATGTTCATACTGATGGCGGTGTAGATATATCCATGTTTGCACGGATGGCAGTGTAGATATTTCCATGTTCATACAGGTGGCGTTGTAGATATTTCTATGTTTATACAGATTGCAGTGTAGTTATTTCCATGTTAATAGAGATAGCTGTGTGGATATTTCCATTGATATACACATAGCTGTGTAGATGTTTGCATGTTCATACAGATTGCGGTGTAGATATTTCCATGTTCATACAGATATCGGTGTAGATATTTCCGTGTTCGTACAGATGGCGGTGTAGATATTTCCATGTTCATACAGATAGCGGTGTAGATATTTCCATGTTCATACAGATAGCGGTGTAGATATTTGCATGTTCATACAGATTGCGGTGTAGATATTTCCATGTTCATACAGATATCGGTGTAGATATTTCCGTGTTCGTACAGATGGCGGTGTATATATTTCCATGTTCATACAGTTAGCGGTGTAGATATTTCCATGTTCGTACAGATGGCGTTGTAGATGTTTACATGTTCATACAGAAGACGGTGTAGATATTTCCATGTTTATAGGGATGGCGGTGTAGATATTTTCATGTTTACACAGATGGCGGTGTAGATATTCCCATGTTTACACGGATAGCGGTGTAGACCTTTCCATGTTTACACAGATAGCGGTGTGGATATTTCCAGGTTTATGCAGATAGCAGTGTAGATATTTCCATGTTTATACAGATAGTGGTGCGGATATTTCCATGTTTATTCAGATAGCGGTGCGGATATTTCCATCTTTATACAGATAGTTGGGCAGATATTTCCATGTTTATACAGATAGCGGTGTAGATATTTCCATCTTAATACAGATGGCTTTGTAGATATGTCCATGTTCGTACAGATGGCGGTGTAGATATTTCCATGTTCATACAGATGGCGGTGTAGATATTTCGAAGTTTATAGAGATAGCGCTGTAGTTATTTCCATATTTATAGAGAAATCGGGGTAGATATTTCCATGTATATTCAGATAGCGGTGTAGATATTTCCATGTTCATGCAGATAGCGGTGTAGATATTTCCATGTTCATCCAGATGCCGGTGTACATATATCCATGTTCATACAGATGGTGGTGAAGATATTTCCATGTTCATACAGATGGCGGTGTAGGTATTTCCATGTTCATACAAATGGCGGTGTAGATATTTCCATGTTCATAGAGATGGCGGTGTAGAAATTTCCATGTTTAAACAGATGGCAGTGTAGTTATTTCTATGTTTATAGAGATACCAGTGTGGATATTTCCATTGATATACAGATAGCTGTGTAGATATTTGCATGTTCATACAGATAGCGGTGTAGATATTTCCTTGTTCATACAGATAGCGGTGTAGATATTTCCATGTTCATACAGATAGCGGTGTAGATATTTCCTTGTTCATACAGATAGCGGTGTAGATATTTCCATGTTCATACAGATAGCGGTGTAGATATTTCCATGTTCGTACAGATAGCGGTGTAGATATTTCCATGTTCCTACAGATAGCGGTGTAGATATTTCCAGGTTCATACAGATAACGGTGTTGATATTTCCATGTTCATACAGACAGCGGTGTAGATATTTCCATGTTCATACAGTTAGCGGTGTAGATACTTCCATGTTCATACAGATGGCGGTGTAGATATTTACATGTTCATACAGATGGCGGTATAGATACTTCCATGTTCGTACAGATGGCGGTGTAGATATTTCCATGTTCATACAGATAGCGGTATATATATTTCCATGTTTATACAGATAGTGGTGTAGATATTTCCATGTATATAGAGATGGCGGTCTAGATATTTCCATGTTTACAGAGATAGTGGTGTAGTTATTTCCAAGTTTATAGAGACAGCGTTGTAGATATTTCCATGTTTATACAGATAGCGGTGAAGATATTTCCATGTTTATACAGATAGCGGTGTAGATATTTCCATGTTTATACAGATAGCAGTGTAGATATTTCCATGTTTATAGAGATAGTGGTGTAGATAATTTCAATTTTATACAGAGAGCAGTGTAGATATTTCCAAGTTCATACAGATAGTGGTGTAGATATTTCCAGGTTCATACAAATGGCGGTGTAGATATTTCCATGTTCGTCCAGATAGCGGTGTAGATATTTCCATGTTCATACAGATAGCGGTGTATATATTTCCATGTTCATACAGATAACGGTGTAGATATTTCCATGTTCATACAGATAGCGGTGTAGATATTTCCATGTTCATACAGATGGCGGTGTAGATATTTACATGTTCATACAAATGGCGGTACAGATATTTAAATGTTCGTACAGATGGTGGTGTAGATATTTCCATGTTCCTAGAGATGGCGGTGTAGATATTTCCATGTTTATGCAGATAGCGGTATAGATATTTCCATGTTTATACAGATGGTGGTGTAGATATTTCCATGTTTATAGAGATGCAGGTGTATATATTTCCATGTTTACAGAGATAGTGGTGTAGTTATTTCCAAGTTTATAGACACAGCGTTGTAAATATTTCCATGTTTATACAGATAGCTGTGAAGATATTTCCTTGTTTATACAGATAGCGGTGTAGATATTTCCATGTTTATACAGATAGCAGTGTAGATATTTCCATGTTTATAGAGATAGTGGTGTAGATAATTTCAATTTTATACAGAGAGCAGTGTAGATATTTCCAAGTTCATACAGACAGCGGTGTAGATATTTCCACGTTTATAGAGATGGCGGTGTAGATATTTCCATGTTCCTACAGATAGCGGTGTAGATATTTCCAGGTTCATACAGATAACGGTGTTGATATTTCCATGTTCATACAGACAGCGGCGTAGATATTTCCATGTTCATACAGTTAGCCGTGTAGATACTTCCATGTTCATACAGATGGCGGTGTAGATATTTACATGTTCATACAGATGGCGGTATAGATACTTCCATGTTCGTACAGATGGCGGTGTAGATATTTCTATGTTCATACAGATAGCAGTGTAGTTATTTCCATGTTAATAGAGATAGCTGTGTGGATATTTCCATTGATATACAGATCGCTGTGTAGATATTTGCATGTTCATACAAATAGAGGTGTAGATATTTCCATGTTCGTACAGATAGCGGTGTAGATATTTCCATGTTGATACAGGTGGCGGTGTAGATATTTCCATGTTCATACAGATAGCGGTGTAGATATTTCCATGTTCATCCAGATGCCGGTGTACATATATCCATGTTCATACAGATGGCGGTGAAGATATTTCCATGTTCATACAGATGGTGGTGTTGATATTTCCATGTTCATACAAATGGCGGTGTAGATATTTCCATGTTCATAGAAATGGCGGTGTAGATAATTCCATGTTCATACAAATGGCGGTGTAGATATTTCCATGTTCATAGAGATGGCGGCGTAGATATTTCCATATTTATACAGATAGCTGTGTAGTTATTTCCATGTTTATAGGGATAGCAGTGTAGATATTTTCATTGATATACAGATAGCTGTGGAGATATTTGCATGTTCATACAGATAGCGGTGTAGATATTTCCATGTTCATACAGATAGCGGTGTAGATATTTGCATGTTCATACAGATAGCGGTGTAGATATTTCCATGTTCATACAGATAGCGGTGTAGATATTTGCATGTTCATACAGATTGCGGTGTAGATATTTCCATATTCATACAGATATCGGTGTAGATATTTCCATGTTCATACAGATGGCGGTGTAGGTATTTCCATGTTCATACAGTTAGCGGTGTAGATATTTCCATGTTCGTACAGATGGCAGTGTAGATATTTACATGTTCATACAGAAGACGGTGTAGATATTTCCATGTTTATAGGGATGGCGGTGTAGATATTTTCATGTTTACACAGATGGCGGTGTAGATATTCCCATGTTTACACGGATAGCGGTGTAGACATTTCCATGTTTACACAGATAGCGGTGTGGATATTTCCAGGTTTATGCAGATAGCAGTGTAGATATTTCCATGTTTATACAGATAGTGGTGCGGATATTTCCATGTTTATTCAGATAGCGGTGTGGATATTTCCATGTTTGTACAGATAGTTGGGCAGATATTTCCATGTTTATACAGATAGCGGTGTAGATATTTCCATCTTGATACAGATGGCGGTGTAGATATTTCCATGTTCATACAGATGGCAGTGTAGATATTTCGAAGTTTATAGAGATAGCGCTGTAGTTATTTCCATATTTACAGAAAAATCTGTGTAGATATTTCCATGTATATTCAGATAGCTGTGTAGATATTTCCATGTTCATGCAGATAGCGGTGTAGATATTTCCATGTTCATCCAGATGCCGGTGTATATATATCCATGTTCATACAGATGGCGGTGTAGATATTTCCATGTTCATAGAGATGGCGGTGTAGATATTTCCATGTTTATACAGATAGCAGTGTAGTTATTTCCATGTTTATATAGATACCAGTGCGGATATTTCCATTGATATACAGATAGCTGTGTAGATATTTGCATGTTCATACAGATGGCGGTGTAGAGATTTCCATGTTCATACAGATAGCGGTGTAGATATTTCCATGTTCATACAGATAGCGGTGTAGATATTTCCATGTTCATACCAATAGCGGTGTAGACATTTCCATGTTCATACAGTTAGCGGTGTAGATATTTCCATGTTCATACAGATGGCGGTGTAGATATTTACATGTTCATACAGATGGCAGTGTAGATATTTCCATGTTCGTACGGATGGCAGTGTAGATATTTCCATGTTCATACAGGTGGCGGTGTAGATATTTCCATGCTTATACAGATAGCAGTGTAGTTATATCCATGTTTATAGAGATAGCAGTGTATACGTTTCCATTGATATACAGATAGCTGTGTAGATATTTGCATGGTCACACAGATAGCGGTGTAGATATTTCCATGTTCGTACAGATAGCGGTGTAGATATTTCCATGTTCATACAGATAGCGGTGTAGATATTTCCATGTTCATACAGATAACGGTGTAGATATTTCCATGTTCATACAGATAGCGGTGTAGATAATTCCATGTTCATACAGTTAGCTGTGTAGATATTTCCATGTTCATACAGATGGCGGTGTAGATATTTACATGTTCATACAGATGGCGGTGTAGATATTTCCATGTTCATACAGTTAGCGGTGTGGATATTTCCATGTTCATACAGATAGTGGTGTAGATATTTCCATGTTCATACAGATTGCGGTGTAGATATTTCCATGTTCATAACAATGGCGGTGTAGATATTTCCATGTTCATACAGACAGCGGTGTAGATATTTCCATGTTCATACAGTTAGCGGTGTAGATACTTCCATGTTCATACAGATGGCGGTGTAGATATTTACATGTTCATACAGATAGCGGTATAGATATTTCCATGTTTCTACAGATGGCGTTGTAGATATTTCCATGTTCATACAGATAGCGGTATAGATATTTCCAGGTTTATACAGATAGTGGTGTAGATATTTCCATGTATATAGAGATGGCGGTCTAGATATTTCCATGTTTACAGAGATAGTGGTGTAGTTATTTCCAAGTTTATAGAGACAGCATTGTAGATATTTCTATGTTTATACAGATAGTGGTGAAGATATTTCCATGTTTATACAGATAGCGGTGTAGATATTTCCATGTTTATACAGATAGCAGTGTAGATATTTCCATGTTTATGGAGATAGCGGTGTAGACATTTCCATGTTCATACAGTTAGCGGTGTAGATATTTCCATGTTCATACAGATAGCGGTGTAGATATTTCCATGTTCATACAGATAGCGGTGTAGATATTTCCATGTTCATACAGATAGCGGTGTAGATATTTCCATGTTCATACAGATAGCGGTGTAGATATTTCCATGTTCAGATAGCGGTGTAGATAATTCCATGTTCATACAGTTAGCGGTGTAGATATTTCCATGTTCATACAGATGGCGGTGTAGATATTTACATGTTCATACAGATGGCCGTGTAGATATTTCCATGTTCATACCGATAGCGGTGTAGATATTTCCATGTTCCTACAGATAGCGGTGTAGATAATTCCATGTTCATACAGTTAGCTGTGTAGATATTTCCATGTTCATACAGATGGCGGTGTATTTCCATGTTCATACAGATGGCGGTGTAGATATTTCCATGTTCATACAGATAGCGGTGTGGATATTTCCATGTTCATACAGATAGCGGTGTAGATATTTCCATGTTCATACAGATAGCGGTGTAGATATTTCCATGTTCATACCAATAGCGGTGTAGGCATTTCCATGTTCATACACATAGCGGTGTAGATATTTCCATGTTCATACAGATGGCGGTGAAGATATTTCCATGTTCATACAGATGGCGGTGTAGATATTTCCATGTTTGTATGGATGGCAGTGTAAATATTTCCATGTTCATACAGGTGGCGGTGTAGACATTTCCATGTTTATACAGATAGCAGTGTAGTTATTTCCATGTTAATAGAGATAGCTGTGTGGATATTTCCATTGATATACAGATAGCTGTGTAGATATTTGCATGTTCATACAAATAGCGGTGTAGATATTTCCATGTTCGTACAGATAGCGGTGTAGATATTTCCATTTTCATACAGATAGCGGTGTAGATATTTCCATGTTCTTACAGATAACGGTGTAGATATTTCCATGTTCATACAGACAGCGGTGTAGATATTTCCATGTTCATACAGTTAGCGGTGTAGATACTTCCATGTTCATACAGATGGCGGTGTAGATATTTACATATTCATACAGATGGCGGTATAGATATTTCCATGTTCATACAGATGGCGGTGTAGATATTTCCATGTTCATAGAGATGGCGGTGTAGATATTTCCATGTTTAAACAGATAGCAGTGTAGACATTTCCATGTTTACACAGATAGCGGTGTGGATATTTCCATGTTTATGCAGATAGCGGTGTAGATATTTCCATGTTTATACAGATAGTTGGGGAGATATTTCCATGTTTATACAGACAGCGGTGTAGATATTTCCATCTTAATACAGATGGCGGTGTAGATATGTCCATGTTTGTACTGATGGCGGTGTAGATATTTCCATGTTCATACAGATGGCGGTGTAGATATTTCGAAGTTTATAGAGATAGCGCTGTAGTTATTTCCATATTTATAGAGAAATCTGTGTAGATATTTCCATGTATATTCAGATAGCTGTGTAGATATTTCCATGTTCATGCAGATAGCGGTGTAGATATTTCCATGTTCATCCAGATGCCGGTGTACATATATCCATGTTCATACAGACGGCGGTGAAGATATTTCCATGTTCATACAGATGGTGGTGTAGTTATTTCCATGTTCATACAAATGGCGGTGTAGATATTTCCATGTTCATAGAAATGGCCGTGTAGATAATTCCATGTTCATACAAATGGCGGTGTAGATATTTCCATGTTCATAGAGATGGCGGTGTAGATATTTCCATATTTATACAGATAGCAGTGTAGTTATTTCCATGTTTATAGGGATAGCAGTGTTGAGATTTTCATTGATATACAGATAGCTGTGTAGATATTTGCATGTTCATACAGATAGTGGTGTAGATATTTCCATGTGCATACAGATAGCGGTGTAGATATTTGCATGTTCATACAGATAGCGGTGTAGATATTTCCATGTTCATACAGATAGCGGTGTAGATATTTGCATGTTCATACAGATAGCGGTGTAGGTATTTCCATGTTCATACAGATAGCGGTGTAGATATTTCCATGTTCATACAGATGGCAGTGTAGATATTTCCATGTTCATACAGTTAGCGGTGTAGATATTTCCATGTTCGTACAGATGGCGGTGTAGATATTTACATGTTCATACAGAAGACGGTGTAGATATTTCCATGTTTATAGGGATGGCGGTGTAGATATTTTCATGTTTACACAGATGGCGATGTAGATATTTCCATGTTTACGCGGATAGCGGTGTAGATATTTCCATGTTCATCCAGATGCCGGTGTAGATATTTCCATGTTCATACAGACAGCAGTGTAGATATTTCCATGTTCATACAGTTAGCGGTGTAGATATTTCCATGTTCATACAGATGGCGGTGTAGATATTTACATGTTCATACAGATGGCGGTATAGATATTTCCATCTTAATACAGATGGCGGTGTAGATATGTCCATGTTCGTACAGATGGCGGTGTAGATATTTCCATGTTCATACAGATGGCGGTGTAGATATTTCGAAGTTTATAGAGATAGCGCTGTAGTTATTTCCATATTTACAGAGAAATCTGTGTAGATATTTCCATGTATATTCAGATAGCTCTGTAGATATTTCCATGTTCATGCAGATAGCGGTGTAGATATTTCCATGTTCATTCAGATGCCGGTGTACATATATCCATGTTCATACAGATGGCGATGAAGATATTTCCATGTTCATACAGATGGCGGTGTAGGTATTTCCATGTTCATACAAATGGCGGTGTAGATATTTCCATGTTCATAGAGATGGCGGTGTAGAAATTTCCATGTTTATACAGATGGCAGTGTAGTTATTTCTATGTTTATAGAGATACCAGTGTGGATATTTCCATTGATATACAGATAGCTGTGTAGATATTTGCATGTTCATACAGATAGCGGTGTAGATATTTCCATGTTCGTACAGATAGCGGTGTAGATATTTCCATGTTCCTACAGATAGCGGTGTAGATATTTCCATATTCATACAGATAACGGAGTTGATATTTCCATGTTCATACAGACAGAGGTGTAGATATTTCCATGTTCCTACAGATAGCGGTGTAGATATTTCCATATTCATACAGATAACGGTGTTGATATTTCCATGTTCATACAGACAGCGGTGTAGATATTTCCATGTTCATACAGTTAGCGGTGTAGATACTTCCATGTTCATACAGATGGCGGTGTAGATATTTACATGTTCATACAGATGGCGGTATAGATACTTCCATGTTCGTACAGATGGCGGTGTAGATATTTCCATGTTCATACAGATAGCGGTATGGATATTTCCATGTTTACAGAGATAGTGGTGTAGATATTTCCATGTATATAGAGATGGCGGTCTAGATATTTCCATGTTTACAGAGATAGTGGTGTAGTTATTTCCAAGTTTATAGAGACAGCGTTGTAGATATTTCCATGTTTATATAGATAGCGGTGAAGATATTTCCATGTTTATACAGATAGCGGTGTAGATATTTCCATGTTTATACAGATAGCAGTGTAGATATTTCCATGTTTATAGAGATAGTGGTGTAGATAATTTCAGTTTTATACAGAGAGCAGTGTAGATATTTCCAAGTTCATACAGATAGTGGTGTAGATATTTCCAGGTTCATACAAATGGCGGTGTAGATATTTCCATGTTCGTCCAGATAGCGGTGTAGATATTTCCATGTTCATACAGATAGCGGTGTAGATATTTCCATGTTCATACAGATAACGGTGTAGATATTTCCATGTTCCTACAGATAGCGGTGTAGATATTTCCATGTTCATACAGATGGCGGTGTAGATATTTACATGTTCATACAGATGGCGGTACAGATATTTAAATGTTCGTACAGATGGTGGTGAAGATATTTCCATGATCCTAGAGATGGCGGTGTAGATATTTCCATGTTTATGCAGATATCGGTATAGATATTTCCATGTTTATACAGATGGTGGTGTAGATATTTCCATGTTTATAGAGATGGAGGTCTAGATATTTCCATGTTTACAGAGATAGTGGTGTAGTTATTTCCAAGTTTATAGACACAGCGTTGTAAATATTTCCATGTTTATACAGATAGCTGTGAAGATATTTCCTTGTTTATACAGATAGCGGTGTAGATATTTCCATGTTTATACAGATAGCAGTGTAGATATTTCCATGTTTATACAGATAGTGGTGCGGATATTTCCATGTTTATTCAGATAGCGGTGCGGATATTTCCATGTTTATACAGATAGTTGGGCAGATATTTCCATGTTTATACAGATAGCGGTGTAGATATTTCCATCTTAATACAGATGGCGGTGTAGATATGTCCATGTTCGTACAGATGGAGGTGTAGCTATTTCCATGTTCATACAGATGGCGGTGTAGATATTTCGAAGTTTATAGAGATAGCGCTGTAGTTATTTCCATATTTACAGAGAAATCTGTGTAGATATTTCCATGTATATTCAAATAGCTCTGTAGATATTTCCATGTTCATGCAGATAGCGGTGTAGATATTTCCATGTTCATTCAGATGCCGGTGTACATATATCCATGTTCATACAGATGGCGGTGAAGATATTTCCATGTTCATACAGATGGCGGTGTAGGTATTTCCATGTTCATACAAATGGCGGTGTAGATATTTCCATGTTCATAGAGATGGCGGTGTAGAAATTTCCATGTTTATACAGATGGCAGTGTAGTTATTTCTATGTTTATAGAGATACCAGTGTGGATATTTCCATTGATATACAGATAGCTGTGTAGATATTTGCATGTGCATACAGATAGCGGTGTAGATATTTCCATGTTCATACAGATAGCGGTGTAGATATTTCCATGTTCATACAGATAGCGGTGTAGATATTTCCATGTTCATACAGATAGCGGTGTAGATATTTCCATGTTCATACAGATGGCGGTGTAGATATTTCCATGTTCATACAGATGGCGGTGTAGAAATTTCAAAGTTCATAGAGATAGCGCTGTAGTTATTTCCATACTTATAGAGAAAACTGTGTAGATATTTCCATGTATATTCAGATAGCTGTGTAGATATTTCCATGTTCATGCAGATAGCGGTGTAGATATTTCCATGTTCATCCAGATGCCGGTGTAGATATTTCCATGTTCATACAGACAGCAGTGTAGATATTTCCATGTTCATACAGTTAGCGGTGTAGATATTTCCATGTTCATATAGATGGCGGTGTAGATATTTACATGTTCATACAGATGGCGGTATAGATATTTCCATGTTCGTACAGATGGCGGTGTAGATATTTCCATGTTCATAGAGATGGCGGTGTAGATATTTCCATGTTTACAGAGATAGGTGTGTAGTTATTTCCAAGTTTATACAGACAGCGTTGTAGATATTTCCATGTTTATACAGATAGCGGTGAAGATATTTCCATGTTTATACAGATAGCGGTGTAGATATTTCCATGTTTATACAGATAGCAGTGTAGATATTTCCATGTTTATAGAGATAGTGGTGTAGATAATTTCAATTTTATAGAGATCAGTGTAGATATTTCCAAGTTCATACATATAGCTGTGTAGATATTTCCACGTTTATAGTGATGGCGGTGTAGATATTTCCATGTTCATACAGAGGACGGTGTAGATATTTCCATGTTTATAGGGATGGCGGTGTAGATATTTTCATGTTTACACAGATGGCGGTGTAGATATTTCCATGTTTACACGCATAGCGGTGTAGACATTTCCATGTTTACACAGATAGCGGTGTGGATATTTCCATGTTTATGCAGATAGCAGTGTAGATATTTCCATGTTTATACGTATAGCGGTGTGGATATTTCCATGTTTTTTCAGATAGCGGTGCAGATATTTCCATGTTTATTCAGATAGTTGGGCAGATATTTCCATGTTTCTACAGATAGCGGTGTAGATATTTCCATCTTAATACAGATGGCGGTGTAATATGTCCATGTTTGTACAGATGGCGGTGTGGATATTTCCATGTTCATACAGATGGCGGTGAAGATATTTCCATGTTCATACATATGGTGGTGTAGATATTTCCATGTTCATACAAATGGCGGTGTAGATATTTCCATGTTCATAGAGATGGCGGAGTAGATATTTCCATGTTCATACAAATGGCGGTGTAGATATTTCCATGTTCATAGAGATAGCGGTGTAGATATTTCCATGTTCATATAGTTAGCGGTGTAGATATTTCCATGTTCATACAGATGGCTGTGTAGATATTTACATATTCATACAGATGGCGGTGTAGATATTTACATGTTCGTACGGATGGCAGTGAAGATATTTCCATGTTCATACAGGTGGCGGTGCAGATATTTCCATGTTTATACAGATAGCAGTGTAGTTATTTCCATGTTTATAGAGATAGCAGTGTATACATTGCCATTGATAGACAGATAGCTGTGTAGATATTTGCGTGGTCACACTGATAGCGGTGTAGATATTTCCATGTTCGTAGAGATAGCGGTGTAGATATTTCAATGTTCATACAGATAGCGTTGTAGATATTTCCATGTTCATACAGATAACGGTGTAGATATTTCCATGTTCATACAGATAGCGGTGTAGATATTTCCATGTTCATACAGTTAGTGGTGTAGATATTTCCATGTTCATAGAGATGGCGGTGTAGATATTTCCATGTTCTTACAAATGGCGGTGTAGATATTTCCATCTTCATAGAGATGGCGGTGTAGATATTTCCATGTTCATACAGATGGCGGTGTAGAAATTTCAAAGTTCATAGAGATAGCGCTGTAGTTATTTCCATACTTATAGAGAAAACTGTGTAGATATTTCCATGTATATTGAGATAGCTGTGTAGATATTTCCATGTTCATGCAGATAGCGGTGTAGATATTTCCATGTTCATCCAGATGCCGGTGTAGATATTTCCATGTTCATACAGACAGCAGTGTAGATATTTCCATGTTCATACAGTTAGCGGTGTAGATATTTCCATGTTCATACAGATGGCGGTGTAGATATTTACATGTTCATACAGATGGCGGTATAGATATTTCCATGTTCGTACAGATGGCGGTGTAGATATTTCCATGTTCATAGAGATGGCGGTGTAGATATTTCCATGTTTACAGAGATAGGTGTGTAGTTATTTCCAAGTTTTTACAGACAGCGTTGTAGATATTTCCATGTTTATATAGATAGCGGTGAAGATATTTCCATGTTTATACAGATAGCGGTGTAGATATTTCCATGTTTATACAGATAGCAGTGTAGATATTTCCATGTTTATAGAGATAGTGGTGTAGATAATTTCAATTTTATACAGAGATCAGTGTAGATATTTCCAAGTTCATACATATAGCTGTGTAGATATTTCCACGTTTATAGTGATGGCGGTGTAGATATTTCCATGTTCATACAGAGGACGGTGTAGATATTTCCATGTTTATAGGGATGGCGGTGTAGATATTTTCATGTTTACACAGATGGCGGTGTAGATATTTCCATGTTTACACGCATAGCGGTGTAGACATTTCCATGTTTACACAGATAGCGGTGTGGATATTTCCATGTTTATGCAGATAGCAGTGTAGATATTTCCATGTTTATACGTATAGCGGTGTGGATATTTCCATGTTTTTTCAGATAGCGGTGCAGATATTTCCATGTTTATTCAGATAGTTGGGCAGATATTTCCATGTTTCTACAGATAGCGGTGTAGATATTTCCATCTTAATACAGATGGCGGTGTAATATGTCCATGTTTGTACAGATGGCGGTGTGGATATTTCCATGTTCATACAGATGGCGGTGAAGATATTTCCATGTTCATACATATGGTGGTGTAGATATTTCCATGTTCATACAAATGGCGGTGTAGATATTTCCATGTTCATAGAGATGGCGGTGTAGATATTTCCATGTTCATACAAATGGCGGTGTAGATATTTCCATGTTCATAGAGATAGCGGTGTAGATATTTCCATGTTCATATAGTCAGCGGTGTAGATATTTCCATGTTCATACAGATGGCTGTGTAGATATTTACATATTCATACAGATGGCGGTGTATTTACATGTTCGTACGGATGGCAGTGAAGATATTTCCATGTTCATACAGGTGGCGGTGCAGATATTTCCATGTTTATACAGATAGCAGTGTAGTTATTTCCATGTTTATAGAGATAGCAGTGTATACATTGCCATTGATCGACAGATAGCTGTGTAGATATTTGCATGGTCACACTGATAGCGGTGTAGATATTTCCATGTTCGTAGAGATAGCGGTGTACATATTTCAATGTTCATACAGATAGCGTTGTAGATATTTCCATGTTCATACAGATAACGTTGTAGATATTTCCATGTTCATACAGATAGCGGTGTAGATATTTCCATGTTCATACAGTTAGTGGTGTAGATATTTCCATGTTCATAGAGATGGCGGTGTAGATATTTCCATGTTCATACAAATGGCGGTGTAGATATTTCCATCTTCATAGAGATGGCGGTGTAGATATTTCTATATTTATACAGATAGCAGTGTAGTTATTTCCATGTTTATAGAGATAGCAATGTAGATATTTCCATTGATATACAGATAGCTGTGTAGATATTTGCATGTTCGCACTGATAGCGGTGTAGATATTTCCATATTCATACAGATAGCGGTGTAGATATTACCATGTTCATACAGATAGCGGTGTAGATATTTCCATGTTCATACAGATAGCGGTGTAGATATTTCCATGTTCATACAGATAGCGGTGTAGATATTTCCATGTTCATACAGATTGCGGTGTAGATATTTCCATGTTCAGTTAGCGGTGTAGATATTTCCATGTTCATACAAATGGCGGTGTAGATATTTACATGTTCATACAGATGGCGGGGTAGATATTTCCTTGTTCATACAGATAGCGGTGTAGATATTTCCATGTTCATACCGATGGTGGTGTAGATATTTCCATGTTCATACAGTTGGCGGTGTAGATATTTCCATGTTCATACAGATGGCGGTGTAGATATTTACATGTTCATACAGATGGCGGTGTAGATATTTCCAGGTTCGTACTGATGGCATTGTAGATATTTCCATGTTCATACAGGTGGCGGCGTAGATATTTCCATGTTTATACAGATAGCAGTGTAGTTATTTCCATGTTTATAGAGACAGCTGTGTAGATATTTCCATTGATATACAGATAGCTGTGTAGATATTTGCATGTTCATACAGATAGCGGTGTAGATATTTCCATGTTCGTACAGATAGCGTTGTATATATTTCCACGTTCATACAGATGGCGGTGTAATTATTTACATGTTCATACAGATGGCAGTATAGATATTTCCATGATCGTACCGATGGCGGTGTAGATACTTCCGTGTTCATAGAGATGGCGGTGTAGATATTTCCATGTTTATGCAGATAGCGGTATAGATATTTCCATGTTTATACAGATGGTGGTGTAGATATTTCCTTGTTTATAGAGATGGCGGTCTAGATATTTCCATGTTTACAGAGATAGTTGTGTAGTTATTTCCAAGTTTATAGAGACAGCGTTGTAGATATTTCCATGTTTATACAGATAGCGGTGCAGATATTTCCATGTTTATACAGGTAGCGGCGTAGATATTTCCATGTTTATACAGATAGCAGTGTAGATATTTCCATGTTTATATAGATAGTGGTGTAGATAATTTCAATTTTATACAGAGAGCAGTGTAGATATTTCCAAGTTCATACAGATAGCGGTGTAGATATTTCCACCTTTATAGAGATGGCGGTGTAGATATTTCCGTGTTCATACAGAGGACGGTGTAGATATTTCCATGTTTATAGGGATGGCGGTGTAGATATTTTCATGTTTACACAGATGGCGGTGTAGATATTTCCATGTTTACACGGATAGCGGTGTAGACATTTCCATCTTTACACAGATAGCGGTGTGGATATTTCCAGGTTTATGCAGATAGCAGTGTAGATATTTCCGTGTTTATACAGATAGCGGTGCGGATATTTCCATGTTTATTCAGATAGCGGTGCGGTTATTTCCATGTTTATACAGATAGTTGGGCAGATATTTCCATGTTTATACAGATAGCGGTGTAGATATTTCCATCTTAATACAGATGGCTGTTTAGATATGTCCATGTTTGTAGAGATGGCGGTGTAGATATTTCCATGTTCAAACAGATGGCGGTGTAGGTATTTCGAAGTTTATAGAGATAGCGCTGTAGTTATTTCCATATTTATAGAGAAATCGGTGTAGATATTTCCATGTATATTCAGATAACTGTGTAGATATTTCCATGTTGATCCAGATGCCGGTGTACATATATCCATGTTCATACAGATGGCGGTGAAGATATTTCCATGTTCATACAGATGGCGGTGTAGATATTTCCATGTTCATAGAGATGGCGGTGTAGATGTTTCCATGTTCATACAAATGGCGGTGTGGATATTTTCATCTTCATAGAGATGGCGGTGTATATATTTCCATATTTATACAGATAGCAGTGTAGTTATTTCCATGTTTATTGAGATAGCAATGTAGATATTTCCATTGATATACAGATAGCTGTGTAGATATTTGCATGTTCACACAGATAGCGGTGTAGATATTTCCATGTTCATACTGATAGCGGTGTAGATATTACCATGTTAATACAGATAGCGGTGTAGATATTTCCATGTTCATACAGATAGCGGTGTAGATATTTCCATGTTCATACAGATAGCGGTGTAGATATTTCCATGTTCATACAGATAGCGGTGTACATATTTCCATGTTCATATAGTTAGCGGTGTAGATATTTCCATGTTCATACAAATGGCGGTGTAGATATTTACATGTTCATACAGATGGCGGTGTAGATATTTCCATGTTCATACAGATAGCGGTGTAGATACTTCCATGTTCATACCGATGGCGGTGTAGATATTTCTATGTTCATACAGTTGGCGGTGTAGATATTTCCATGTTCATACAGATGGCGGTGTAGATATTTACATGTTCATAAAGATGGCGGTGTAGATATTTCCATGTTCGTACTGATGGCAGTGTAGATATTTCCATGTTCATACGGGTGGCGGTGTAGATATTTCCATGTTTATACAGATAGCAGTGTAGATATTTCCATGTTTATAGAGACAGCTGTGTAGATATTTCCATTGATATACAGATAGCTGTGTAGATATTTGCATGTTCATACAGATAGCGGTGTAGATATTTCCATGTTCGTACAGATTGCGGTGTAGATATTTCCATGTTCATACAGATGGCGGTGTAGATATTTACATGTTCATACAGATGGCAGTATAGATATTTCCATGTTCGTACAGATGGCGGTGTAGATATTTCCATGTTCATAGAGAGGGCGGTGTAGATATTTCCATGTTTATGCAGATAGCGGTATAGATATTTCCATGTTTATACAGATGGTGGTGTAGATATTTCCATGTTTATAGAGATGGAAGTCTAGATATTTCCATGTTTACAGAGATAGTGGTGTAGATATTTCCAAGTTTATAGAGACAGCGTTGTAGATATTTCCATGTTTATACAGATAGCTGTGAAGATATTTCCAGGTTTATACAGATAGCGGTGTAGATATTTCCATGTTTATACAGATAGCAGTGTAGATATTTCCATGTTTATAGAGATAGTGGTGTAGATAATTTCAATTTTATACAGAGAGCAGTGTAGATATTTCCAAGTTCATACAGATGGCGGTGTAGATATTTCCACGTTTATAGACATGGCGGTGTAGATATTTCCATGTTCATACAGATGGCGGTGTAGATATTTCCATGTTTATAGGGATGGCGGTGTAGATATTTCCATGTTCATACAGATAACGGTGTAGATATTTCCATGTTCATACATATAGCGGTGTAGATATTTCAATGTTCATACAGATAGCGGTGTAGATATTTCCATGTTCATACAGATGGCGGTGTAGATATTTCCATGTTCGTACGGATGGCAGTGTAGATATTTCCATGTTCATAGAGATGGCGGTGTAGATATTTCCATGTTTATACAGATAGCAGTGTAGTTATTTCCATGTTTATAGAGATACCAGCGTGGATATTTCCATTGATATACAGATAGCTGTGTAGATATTTGCATGTTCATACAGATAGCGGTGTAGATATTTCCATGTTCATACAGATAGTGGTGTAGATATTTCCTTGTTCATACAGATAGCGGTGTAGATATTTCCATGTTCATACAGATAGCGGTGTAGATATTTCCATGTTCATACAGATAGCGGTGTAAATATTTCCATGTTCATACAGTTAGCGGTGTAGGTAGTTCCATGTTCATACAGATGGCGGTGTAGATATTTACATGTTCATACAGATGGCGGTGTAGATATTTCCATGTTCATACAGATTGCGGTGTAGAGATTTCCATGTTTATACAGATAGCGGTGTAGATATTTCCATGTTCATACAAATAGCGGTGTAGATATTTCCATGTTCATACCAATAGCGGTGTAGACATTTCCATGTTCATACAGTTAGCGGTGTAGATATTTCCATGTTCATACAGATGGCGGTGTAGATATTTACATGTTCATACAGATGTCGGTGTAGATATTTCCATGTTTATAGGGATGGCGGTGTAGATATTTTCATGTTTACACAGATGGCGGTGTAGATATTTCCATATTTAAACAGATAGCGGTGTAGACATTTCCATGTTTACACAGATAGCGGTGTGGATATTTCCATGTTTATGCAGATAGCAGTGTAGATATTTCCATGTTTATACAGATAGCGGTGCGGATATTTCCATGTTTATACAGATAGTTGGGCAGATATTTCCATGTTTATACAGATAGCGGTGTAGATATTTCCATCTGAATACAGATGGCGGTGTAGATATGTCCATGTTTGTACAGACGGCAGTGTAGATATTTCCATGTTCATACAGATGGCGGTGTAGATATTTCGAAGTTTATAGAGATAGCGCTGTAGTTATTTCCATATTTATAGAGAAATCTGTGTAGATATTTCCATGTATATTCAGATAGCTGTGTAGATATTTCCATGTTCATGTAGATAGCGGTGTAGATATTTCCATGTTGATCCAGATGTCGGTGTACATATATCCATGTTCATACAGATGGTGGTGAAGATATTTCCATGTTCATACAGATGGTGGTGTAGATATTTCCGTGTTCATACAAATGGCGGTGTAGATATTTCCATGTTCATAGAGATGGCGGTGTAGATAATTCCATGTTCGTACAAATGGCGATGTAGATATTTCCATGTTCATAGAGATGGCGGTGTAGATATTTCCATATTTATACAGATAGCAGTGTAGTTATTTCCCTGTTTATAGGGATAGCAGTGTAGATATTTTCATTGATATACAGATAGCTGTGTAGATATTTCCGTGTTCATACAGATAGCGGTCTAGATATTTCCATGTTCATACAGATAGCTGTGTAGATATTTGCATGTTCATACAGATAGCGGTGTAGATATTTCCAAGTTCATACAGATAGCGGTGTAGATATTTCCACGTTTATAGAGATGGCGGTGTAGATATTTCCATGTTCATACAGAGGACGGTGTAGATATTTCCATGTTTATAGGGATGGCGGTGTAGATATTTTCATGTTTACACAGATGGCGGTGTAGATATTTCCACGTTTACACGGATAGCGGTGTAGACATTTCCATGTTCATACAGATAGCGGTGTAGATATTTCCATGTTCATAAAGATGGCGGTGTAGATATTTACATGTTCATACAGATGGCGGTGTAGATATTTCCAGGTTTATGCAGATAACAGTGAAGATATTTCCATGTTTATACAGATAGGGGTTCGGATATTTCCATGTTTATTCAGATAGCGGTGTGGATATTTCCATGTTTATACAGATAGTTGGGCAGATATTTCCATGTTTATACAGATAGCGGTGTAGATATTTCCATCTTAATACAGATGGCGGTGTAGATATGTCCATGTTCGTACAGATGGCAGTGTAGATATTTCCATGTTCAAACAGATGGCGGTGTAGATATTTCGAAGTTTATAGAGATAGCGCTGTAGTTATTTAAATATTTATAGAGAAATCTGTGTAGATATTTCCATGTATATTCAGATAGCTGTGTAGATATTTCCATGTTCATGCAGATAGCGGTGTAGATATTTCCATGTTCATCCAGATGCCGGTGTACATAAATCCATGTTCATACAGATGGCGGTGAAGATATTTCCATGTTCATACAGATGGCGGTGTAGGTATTTCCATGTTCATAGAGATGGCGGTGTAGATATTTCCAGGTTCATACCAATGGCGGTGTAGATATTTCCATGTTCATAGAGATGGCGGTGTAGATATTTCCATGTTTATACAGATAGCAGTGTAGTTATTTCCGTGTTTATAGAGATACCAGTCTTGATATTTCCATTGATATACAGATACCTGTGTAGATATTTGCATGTTCATACAGATAGCGGTGTAGATATTTCCATGTTCATACAGATAGCGGTGTAGATATTTGCATGTTCATACAGATAGCGGTGTAGATATTTCCATGTTCATACAGACAGCGGTGTAGATATTTCCATGTTCATACAGATAGCGGTGTAGATATTTCCATGTTCATACAGTTAGCGGTGTAGATATTTCCATGTTCATACTGATGGCGGTGTAGATATTTACATGTTCATACAGATGGCGGTGTAGATATTTATATGTTCATACAGATGGCGGTGTAGATATTTCCATGTTCGTACGGATGGCGGTGTAGATATTTCCATGTTCATACAGGTGGCGGTGTAGATATTTCGATTTTCTTACAGTTAGCGATGTAGACATTTCCATGTTCTTGCAGTTAGTGGTGTAGATATTTCCATGTTCATACAGATAGCGGTGTAGATATATCCATGTTCATACAGATAGCGGTGTAGATATTTACAAGTTCATACAGATAGCGGTGTAGATATTTCCATGTTCATACAGATAGCGGTGTACATAATTCCATGTTCATACAGTTAGCGGTGTAGATATTTCCATGTTCATACAGATGGCGGTGTAGATATTTACATGTTCATACTGATGGCGTTGTAGATATTTCCATGTTCTTACAGATAGCAGTGTAGATATTTCCATGTTCATACAGATAGCGGTGTAGATAATTCCATGTTCATACAGTTAGCTGTGTAGATATTTCCATGTTCATACAGATGGCGGTGTAGATATTTCCATGTTCATACAGATGGCGGTGTAGATATTTCCGTGTTCATATAGATAGCGGTGTAGATATTTCCATGTTCATACAGGTAGCGGTGTAGATATTTCCATGTTCATACAGATAGCGGTGTAGATATTTCCATGTTCATACCAATAGCGGTGTAGACATTTCCATGTTCATACATTTAGCGGTGTAGATATTTCCATGTTCATACAGATGGCGGTGAAGATATTTCCATGTTTATACAGATAGCAGTGTAGTTATTTCCATGTTAATAGAGATAGCTGTGTGGATATTTTCATGTTCATACAGATAGCGATATAGATATTTCCATGTTTATACAGATGGTTGTGTAGATATTTCCATGTATATAGAGATGGCGGTCTAGATATTTCCATGTTTACAGAGATAGTGGTGTAGTTATTTCCAAGTTTATAGAGACAGCGTTGTAGATATTTCCATGTTTATACAGATAGCGGTGAAGATATTTCCATGTTTATACAGATAGCGGTGTAGATATTTCCATGTTTATACAGATAGCAGTGTAGATATTTCCATGTTTATAGAGATAGTGGTGTAGATAATTTCAATTTCATACTGAGATCAGTGTAGATATTTCCAAGTTCATACAGAGAGTGGCGTAGATATTTCCAGGTTCATACAAATGGCGGTGTAGATATTTCCCTGTTCGTCGAGATAGCGGTGTAGATATTTCCATGTTCAGATAGCGGCGTAGATATTTCCATGTTCATACAGATAACGGTGTAGATATTTCCATGTTTGTACGGATGGCAGTGTAGATATTTCCATGTTCATACTTGTGGCGGTGTAGATATTTCCATGTTTATACAGATAGCAGTGTAGTTATTTCCATGTTAATAGAGATAGCTGTGTGGATATTTCCATTGATATACAGATAGCTGTGTAGATATTTGCATGTTCATACAGATAGCGGTGTAGATATTTCCATGTTCGTACAGATAGCGGTGAAGATATTTCCATGATCATACAGATAACGGTTTAGATATTTCTGTGTTCATACAGACAGCGGTGTAGATATTTCAATGTTCATACAGATGGCGGTGTAGATATTTACATGTTCATACAGATGGCGGTATAGATATTTCCATGTTCGTACAGATGGCGGTGTAGATATTTCCATGTTCATAGAGATAGCGGTTTAGATATTTCCATATTTATACTGATGGTGGTGTGGATATTTCCATGTATATAGAGATGGCGGTCTAGATATTTCCATGTTTACAGAGATAGTGGTGTAGTTATTTCCAAGTTTATAGAGACAGCGTTGTAGATATTTCCATGTTTATACAGATAGCGGTGAAGATATTTCCATGTTTATACAGATAGCGGTGTAGATATTTCCATGTTTATACAGATAGCAGTGTAGATATTTCCATGTTTATAGAGATAGTGGTGTAGATAATTTCAATTTTATACAGAGAGCAGTGTAGATATTTCCAAGTTCATACAGATAGTGGTGTAGATATTTCCAGGTTCATACAAATGGCGGTGTAGATATTTCCATGTTCGTCCAGATAGCGGTGTAGATATTTCCACGTTCATACAGATTGCGGTGTAGATCTTTCCATGTTCATACAGATAACGGTGAAGATATTTCCATGTTCATACAGATGGCTGTGTAGATATTTCCATGTTTGTACGGATGGCAGTGTAGATATTTCCCTGTTAATACAGGTGGCGGTGTACATATTTCCATGTTTATACAGATAGCAGTGTAGTTATTTCCATGTTAATAGAGATAGCTGTGTGGATATTTCCATTGATATACAGATAGCTGTGTAGATATGTGCATGTTCATACAAATAGCGGTGTAGATATTTCCATGTTTGTACAGATAGCGGTGTAGATATTTCCATGTTCATACAGGTAGCGGTGTAGATATTTCCATGTTCATACAGATAACGGTGTAGATATTTCCATGTTCATACAGACAGCAGTGTAGATATTTCCATGTTCATACAGACAGCGGTGTAGATATTTCAATGTTCATACAGATGGCGGTGTAGATATTTACATGTTCATACAGATGGCGGTATAGATATTTCCATGTTCGTACAGATGGCGGTGTAGATATTTCCATGTTCATAGAGATAGCGGTTTAGATATTTCCATATTTATACTGATGGTGGTGTGGATATTTCCATGTATATAGAGATGGCGGTCTAGATATTTCCATGTTTACAGAGATAGTGGTGTAGTTATTTCCAAGTTTATAGAGACAGCGTTGTAGATATTTCCATGTTTATACAGATAGCAGTGAAGATATTTCCATGTTTATACAGATAGCGGTGTAGATATTTCCATGTTTATACAGATAGCAGTGTAGATATTTCCATGTTTATAGAGATAGTGGTGTAGATAATTTCAATTTTATACAGAGAGCAGTGTAGATATTTCCAAGTTCATACAGATAGTGGTGTAGATATTTCCAGGTTCATACAAATGGCGGTGTAGATATTTCCATGTTCGTCCAGATAGCGGTGTAGATATTTCCACGTTCATACAGATTGCGGTGTAGATCTTTCCATGTTCATACAGATAACGGTGAAGATATTTCCATGTTCATACAGATGGCTGTGTAGATATTTCCATGTTTGTACGGATGGCAGTGTAGATATTTCCCTGTTAATACAGGTGGCGGTGTACATATTTCCATGTTTATACAGATAGCAGTGTAGTTATTTCCATGTTAATAGAGATAGCTGTGTGGATATTTCCATTGATATACAGATAGCTGTGTAGATATGTGCATGTTCATACAAATAGCGGTGTAGATATTTCCATGTTTGTACAGATAGCGGTGTAGATATTTCCATGTTCATACAGGTAGCGGTGTAGATATTTCCATGTTCATACAGATAACGGTGTAGATATTTCCATGTTCATACAGACAGCAGTGTAGATATTTCCATGTTCATACAGTTAGCGGTGTAGATACTTCCATGTTCATACAGATGGCGGTGTAGATATTTACATGTTCATACAGATGGCGGTATAGATATTTCCATGTTCGTACAGATGGCGGCGTAGATATTTCCATGTTCATAGAGATGGCGGTGCAGATATTTCCATGTTTATGCAGATAGCGGTATACATATTTCCATATTTATACAGATGGTGGTGTAGATATTTCCATGTTTATAGAGATGGAGGTCTAGATATTTCCATGTTTACAGAGATAGTGGTGTAGTTATTTCCAAGTTTATAGAGACAGCGTTGTAAATATTTCCATGTTTATACAGATAGCTGTGAAGATATTTCCTTGTTTATACAGATAGCGGTGTAGATATTTCCATGTTTATACAGATAGCAGTGTAGATATTTCCATGTTTATAGAGATTGTGGTGTAGATAATTTCAATTTTATACAGAGAGCAGAGTAGATATTTCCAAGTTCATACAGATAGCGGTGTAGATATTTCCATGTTTATAAAGATGGCGGTGTAGATATTTCCATGTTCATACAGATGGCAGTGTAGATATTTCCATGTTTATAGGGATGGCGGTGTGGATATTTCCATGTTTATGCAGATAGCGGTGTACATATTTCCATGTTTATACAGATAGCGGTGCGGATATTTCCATGTGTATACAGATAGTTGGGCAGATATTTCCATGTTTATACAGATAGCGGTGTAGATATTTCCATCTTAATACAGATGGCGGTGTAGATATGTCCATGTTTGTACAGATGGCGGTGTAGATATTTCCATGTTCATACAGATGGCGGTGTAGATATTTCGAAGTTTATAGAGATAGCGCTGTAGTTATTTCCATATTTATAGAGAAATCTGTGTAGATATTTCCATGTATATTCAGATAGCTGTGTAGATATTTCCATGTATATTGAGATAGCAGTGTAGATATTTCCATGTTAATCCAGATGCCGGTGTACATATATCCATGTTCATACAGATGGCGGTGAAGATATTTCCATGTTCTTACAGATTGTGGTGTAGATATTTCCATGTTCATACAAATGGCGGTGTAGATATTTCCATGTTCATAGAGATGGCGGTGTAGATAATTCCATGTTCATACAAATGGCGGTGTAGATATTTCCATGTTCATAGAGATGGCGGTGTAGATATTTCCATATTTATACAGATAGCAGTGTAGTTATTTCCATGTTTATAGGGATAGCAGTGTAGATATTTTCATTGATATACAGATAGCTGTGTAGATATTTGCATGTTCATAGAGATAGCGGTGTAGATATTTGCATGATCATACAGATAGCGGTGTAGATATTTGCATGTTCATAAAGATAGCGGTGTAGATATTTCCATGTTCATACAGATAGCGGTGTAGATATTTCCATGTTCATACAGATAGCGGTGTAGATGTTTCCATGTTCATACAGTTAGCGGTGAAGTTATTTCCATGTTCGTACAGATGGCTGTGTAGATATTTACATGTTCATACAGAAGACGGTGTAGATATTTCCATGTTTATAGGGATGGCGGTGTACATATTTTCATGTTTACACAGAAGGCGGTGTTGATATTTCCATGTTTACACGGATAGTGGTGTAGACATTTCCATGTTTACACAGATAGCGGAGTGGATATTTCCAGGTTTATGCAGATAGCAGTGTAGATATTTCCATGTTTATACAGATAGTGGTGCGGATATTTCTATGTTTATTCACATAGCGGTGCGGATATTTCCATGTTTATACAGATGGCGGTGTAGATATGTCCATGTTTGTACAGATGGCGGTGTAGATATTTCCATGTTCATACAGATGGCGGTATAGATATTTCGAAGTTTATAGAGATAGCGCTGTAGTTATTTCCATATTTATAGAGAAATCTGTGTAGATATTTCCATGTATATTCAGATAGCTGTGTAGATATTTCTATGTTCATGCAGATAGCGGTGTAGTTATTTCCATGTTCATCCAGATGCCGGTGTACATATATCCATGTTCATACCAATAGCGGTGTAGATATTTCCATGTTCATACAGATAGCGGTGTAGATATTTCCATGTTCATGCAGTTAGCGGTGTAGATATTTCCATGTTCATACAGATGGCGGTGTAGATATGTCCATGTATATAGAGATGGCGGTCTAGATATTTCCATGTTTACAGAGATAGTGGTGTAGTTATTTCCACGTTTATAGAGAGAGCGTTGTAGATATTTCCATGTTTATACAGATAGCGGTGAAGATATTTCCATGTTTATACAGATAGCGGTGTAGATATTTCCATGTTTATACAGATAGCAGTGTATATATTTCCATGTTTATAGAGATAGTGGTGTAGATAATTTCAATTTTATACAGAGAGCAGTGTAGATATTTCCAAGTTCATACATATAGTCGTGTAGATATTTCCAGGTTCATACAAATGGCGGTGTAGATATTTCCATGTTCGTCCAGATAGCGGTGTAGATATTTCCATGTTCATACAGATAGCGGTGTAGATATTTCTATGTTCATACAGATAACGGTGTAGATATTTCCATGTTCATACAGATAGCGATGTAGATATTTCCATGTTCATACAGATGGCGGTGTAGATATTTACATGTTCATACAGATGGCGGTACAGATATTTAAATGTTCGTACAGATGGTGGTGTAGATATTTCCATGTTCCTAGAGATGGCGGTGTAGATATTTCCATGTTTATGCAGATAGCGGTATAGATATTTCCATGTTTATACAGATGGTGGTGTAGATATTTCCAGGTTTATAGAGATGGAGGTCTAGATATTTCCATGTTTACAGAGATAGTGGTGTAGTTATTTCCAAGTTTATAGACACAGCGTTGTAAATATTTCCATGTTTATACAGATAGCTGTGAAGATATTTCCTTGTTTATACAGATAGCGGTGTAGATATTTCCATGTTTATACAGATAGCAGTGTTGATATTTCCATGTTTATAGAGATAGTGGTGTAGATAATTTCAATTTTATACAGAGAGCTGTGTAGATATTTCCAAGTTCATAAAGATAGCGGTGTAGATATTTCTACGTTTATAGAGATGGCGGTGTAGATATTTCCATGTTCATACAGATGGCGGTGTAGATATTTCCATGTTTATAGGGATGGCGGTGTAGATATTTTCGTGTTTACACAGATGGCGGTGTAGATACTTCCATGTTTACACAGATAGCGGTGTAGACATTTCCATGTTTACACAGATAGCGGTGTGGATATTTCCATGTTTATGCAGATAGCAGTGTAGATATTTCCATGTTTATACACATAGCGGTGCGGATACTTCCATGTGTATACAGATAGTTGGGCAGATATTTCCATGTTTATACAGATAGCGGTGTAGATATTTCCATCTTAATACAGATGGCGGTGTAGATATGTCCATGTTTGTACAGATGGCGGTGTAGATATTTCCATGTACATACAGATGGCGGTGTAGATATTTCGAAGTTTATAGAGATAGCTCTGTAGTTATTTCCATATTTACAGAGAAATCTGTGTAGATATTTCCATGTATATTCAGATAGCTGTGTAGATATTTCCATGTTCATGCAGATAGCGGTGTAGATATTTCCATGTTCATCCAGATGCCGGTGTACATATATCCATGTTCATACAGATGGCGGTGTAGATATTTCCATGTTCATAGAGATGGCGGTGTAGATATTTCCATGTTTATACAGAGAGCAGTGTAGTTATTTCCATGTTTATAGAGATACCAGTGTGGATATTTCCATTGATATACAGATAGCTGTGTAGATATTTGCATGTTCATACAGATAGCGGTGTAGAGATTTCCATGTTCATACAGATAGCGGTGTAGATATTTCCATGTTCATGCAGATGGCGGTGTAGACATTTCCATGTTCTTACAGTTAGCGGTGTAGATATTTCCATGTTCATACAGATGGCGGTGTAGATATTTACATGTTCATACAGATGGCAGTGTAGATATTTCCATGTTCATACAGGTGGCGGTGTAGATATTTCCATGTTTATACTGATAGCAGTGTAGTTATATCCATGTTTATAGAGATAGCAGTGTATACGTTTCCATTGATATACAGATAGCTGTGTAGATATTTGCATGGTCACACAGATAGCGGTGTAGATATTTCCATGTTCGTACAGATAGCGGTGTAGATATTTCCATGTTCATACAGATAGCGGTGTAGATATTTCCATGTTCATACAGATAACGGTGTAGATATTTCCATGTTCATACACATAGCGGTGTAGATATTTCCATGTTCATACAATTAGCGGTGTAGATATTTCCATGTTCATACAGATGGCTGTGTAGATATTTACATGTTCATACAGATGGCGGTATAGATATTTCCATGTTCGTACAGATGGCGGTGTAGATATTTCCATGTTCATAGAGATGGCGGTGTAGATATTTCCATGTTTATGCAGATAGCGTTATAGATATTTCCATGTTTATACAGATGGTGGTGTAGATATTTCCATGTTTATAGAGATGGCGGTCTAGATATTTCCATGTTTACAGAGATAGTGGTGTAGTTATTTCCAAGTTTATAGAGACAATGTTGTAGATATTTCCATGTTTATACAGATAGCGGTGAAGATATTTCCATGTTTATACAGATAGCGGTGAAGATATTTCCATGTTTATACAGATAGCGGTGTAGATATTTCCATGTTTATACAGATAGCAGTGTAGATATTTCCATGTTTATAGAGATAGTGGTGTAGATAATTTCAATTTCATACTGAGATCAGTGTAGATATTTCCAAGTTCATACAGAGAGTGGTGTAGATATTTCCAGGTTCATACAAATGGCGGTGTAGATATTTCCCTGTTCGTCGAGATAGCGGTGTAGATATTTCCATGTTCAGATAGCGGCGTAGATATTTCCATGTTCATACAGATAACGGTGTAGATATTTCCATGTTTGTACGGATGGCAGTGTAGATATTTCCATGTTCATACTTGTGGCGGTGTAGATATTTCCATGTTTATACAGATAGCAGTGTAGTTATTTCCATATTAATAGAGATAGCTGTGTGGATATTTCCATTGATATACAGATAGCTGTGTAGATATTTGCATGTTCATACAGATAGCGGTGTAGATATTTCCATGTTCGTACAGATAGCGGTGTAGATATTTCCATGTTCATACAGATAGCGGTGTAGATATTTCCATGATCATACAGATAACGGTTTAGATATTTCTGTGTTCATACAGACAGCGGTGTAGATATTTCAATGTTCATACAGATGGCGGTGTAGATATTTACATGCTCATACAGATGGCGGTATAGATATTTCCATGTTCGTAGAGATGGCGGTGTAGATATTTCCATGTTCATAGAGATAGCGGTTTAGATATTTCCATATTTATACTGATGGTGGTGTGGATATTTCCATGTATATAGAGATGGCGGTCTAGATATTTCCATGTTTACAGAGATAGCGGTGTAGTTATTTCCAAGTATATAGAGACAGCGTTGTAGATATTTCCATGTTTATACAGATAGCGGTGAAGATATTTCCATGTTTATACAGATAGCGGTGTAGATATTTCCATGTTTATACAGATAGCAGTGTAGATATTTCCATGTTTATAGAGATAGTGGTGTAGATAATTTCAATTTTATACAGAGAGCAGTGTAGATATTTCCAAGTTCATACAGATAGTGGTGTAGATATTTCCAGGTTCATACAAATGGCGGTGTAGATATTTCCATGTTCGTCCAGATAGCGGTGTAGATATTTCCACGTTCATACAGATTGCGGTGTAGATCTTTCCATGTTCATACAGATAACGGTGAAGATATTTCCATGTTCATACAGATGGCTGTGTAGATATTTCCATGTTTGTACGGATGGCAGTGTAGATATTTCCCTGTTAATACAGGTGGCGGTGTACATATTTCCATGTTTATACAGATAGCAGTGTAGTTATTTCCATGTTAATAGAGATAGCTGTGTGGATATTTCCATTGATATACAGATAGCTGTGTAGATATGTGCATGTTCATACAAATAGCGGTGTAGATATTTCCATGTTTGTACAGATAGCGGTGTAGATATTTCCATGTTCATACAGGTAGCGGTGTAGATATTTCCATGTTCATACAGATAACGGTGTAGATATTTCCATGTTCATACAGACAGCAGTGTAGATATTTCCATGTTCATACAGTTAGCGGTGTAGATACTTCCATGTTCATACAGATGGCGGTGTAGATATTTACATGTTCATACAGATGGCGGTATAGATATTTCCATGTTCGTACAGATGGCGGCGTAGACATTTCCATGTTCATAGAGATGGCGTTGCAGATATTTCCATGTTTATGCAGATAGCGGTATACATATTTCCATATTTATACAGATGGTGGTGTAGATATTTCCATGTTTATAGAGATGGAGGTCTAGATATTTCCATGTTTACAGAGATAGTGGTGTAGTTATTTCCAAGTTTATAGAGACAGCGTTGTAAATATTTCCATGTTTATACAGATAGCTGTGAAGATATTTCCTTGTTTATACAGATAGCGGTGTAGATATTTCCATGTTTATACAGATAGCAGTGTAGATATTTCCATGTTTATAGAGATTGTGGTGTAGATAATTTCAATTTTATACAGAGAGCAGATATTTCCAAGTTCATACAGATAGCGGTGTAGATATTTCCATGTTTATAGAGATGGCGGTGTAGATATTTCCATGTTCATACAGATGGCAGTGTAGATATTTCCATGTTTATAGGGATGGCGGTGTAGATATTTTCATGTTTACACAGATGGCGGTGTAGATATTTCCATGTTTAAACAGATAGCGGTGTAGACATTTCCATGTTTTCACAGATAGCGGTGTGGATATTTCCATGTTTATGCAGATAGCGGTGTAGATATTTCCATGTTTATACAGATAGCGGTGCGGATATTTCCATGTGTATACAGATAGTTGGGCAGATATTTCCATGTTTATACAGATAGCGGTGTAGATATTTCCATCTTAATACAGATGGCGGTGTAGATATGTCCATGTTTGTACAGATGGCGGTGTAGATATTTCCATGTTCATACAGATGGCGGTGTAGATATTTCGAAGTTTATAGAGATAGCGCTGTAGTTATTTCCATATTTATAGAGAAATCTGTGTAGATATTTCCATGTATATTCAGACAGCTGTGTAGATATTTCCATGTATATTGAGATAGCAGTGTAGATATTTCCATGTTAATCCAGATGCCGGTGTACATATATCCATGTTCATACAGATGGCGGTGAAGATATTTCCATGTTCATACAGATGGTGGTGTTGATATTTCCATGTTCATACAAAAGGCGGTGTAGATATTTCCATTTTCATAGAGATGGCGGTGTAGATATTTCCATGTTCATACAAATGGCGGTGTAGATATTTCCATGTTCATAGAGATGGCGGTGTAGATATTTCCATATTTATACAGATAGCAGTGTAGTTATTTCCATTTTTGTAGAGATAGCAGTGTAGATATTTCCATTGATATACAGATAGCTGTGTAGATATTTGCATGTTCATAGAGATAGCGGTGTAGATATTTCCATGTTCATACAGATAGCGGTGTAGGTATTTCCATGTTCATACAGTTGACGGTGTAGATATTTCCATGTTCATACAGATAGCGGTGTAGATATTTCCATGTTCATACAGATAGCGGTGTAGATATTTCCAAGTTCATACAGTTAGCTGTGTAGATATTTCCATGTTCATACAGTTGGCGGTGTAGATATTTACACGTTCATACAGATGGCGGTGTAGATATTTCCATGTTTGTACGCATGGCAGTGTAGATATTTCCATGTTCATATAGGTGGCGGTGTAGATATTTCCATGTTTATGTAGATAGCAGTGTAGTTATTTCCATGTTAATAGAGATAGATGTGTAGATATTTCCTTTGATATACAGATAGCTGTGTAGATATTTGCATGTTCATACAGATAGTGGTGTAGATATCTCCATGGTCATACTGATAGCGGTGTAGATATTTCCTTGTTTATACAGATAGCGGTGTAGATATTTCCATCTTAATACAGATGGCGGTGTAGATATGTCCATGTTTGTACAGATGGCTGTGTAGATATTTCCATGTTCATACAGATGGCGGTGTAGATATTTCGAAGTTTATAGAGATAGCGCTGTAGTTATTTCCATATTTATAGAGAAATCTGTGTAGATATTTCCACGTATATTCAGATAGCTGTGTAGATATTTCCATGTTCATGCAGATAGCGGTGTAGATATTTCCATGTTCATCCAGATGCCGGTGTACATATATCCATGTTCATACAGATGGCGGTGAAGATATTTCCATGTTCCTACAGATGGCGGTGAAGGTATTTCCATGTTCATACAAATGGCGGTGTAGATATTTCCATGTTTATAGGGATGGCGGTGTAGATATTTTCATGTTTACACAGATGGCGGTGTAGATATTTCCATGTTTACACAGATAGCGGTGTGGATATTTCCATGTTTATGCAGATAGCGGTGTAGATATTTCCATGTTTATACAGATAGCGATGTGGATATTTCCATGTGTTTACAGATAGTTGGGCAGATATTTCCATGTTTATACAGATAGCGGTGTAGATATTTCCATGTTCATACAGATAGCGGTGTAGATATTTCCATGTTCATACCGATAGCAGTGTAGATATTTCCATGTTCATACAGTTAGCGGTGTAGATACTTCCATGTTCATACAGATGGCGGTGTAGATATTTACATGTTCATACAGATGGCGGTATAGATATTTCCATGTTCGTACAGATGGCGGCGTAGACATTTCCATGTTCATAGAGATGGCGTTGCAGATATTTCCATGTTTATGCAGATAGCGGTATACATATTTCCATATTTATACAGATGGTGGTGTAGATATTTCCATGTTTATAGAGATGGAGGTCTAGATATTTCCATGTTTACAGAGATAGTGGTGTAGTTATTTCCAAGTTTATAGAGACAGCGTTGTAAATATTTCCATGTTTATACAGATAGCTGTGAAGATATTTCCTTGTTTATACAGATAGCGGTGTAGATATTTCCATGTTTATACAGATAGCAGTGTAGATATTTCCATGTTTATAGAGATTGTGGTGTAGATAATTTCAATTTTATACAGAGAGCAGAGTAGATATTTCCAAGTTCATACAGATAGCGGTGTAGATATTTCCATGTTTATAGAGATGGCGGTGTAGATATTTCCATGTTCATACAGATGGCAGTGTAGATATTTCCATGTTTATAGGGATGGCGGTGTAGATATTTTCATGTTTACACAGATGGCGGTGTAGATATTTCCATGTTTAAACAGATAGCGGTGTAGACATTTCCATGTTTACACAGATAGCGGTGTGGATATTTCCATGTTTATGCAGATAGCGGTGTAGATATTTCCATGTTTATACAGATAGCGGTGCGGATATTTCCATGTGTATACAGATAGTTGGGCAGATATTTCCATGTTTATACAGATAGCGGTGTAGATATTTCCATCTTAATACAGATGGCGGTGTAGATATGTCCATGTTTGTACAGATGGCGGTGTAGATATTTCCATGTTAATACAGATGGCGGTGTAGATATTTCGAAGTTTATAGAGATAGCGCTGTAGTTATTTCCATATTTATAGAGAAATCTGTGTAGATATTTCCATGTATATTCAGATAGCTGTGTAGATATTTCCATGTATATTGAGATAGCAGTGTAGATATTTCCATGTTAATCCAGATGCCGGTGTACATATATCCATGTTCATACAGATGGCGGTGAAGATATTTCCATGTTCATACAGATGGTGGTGTTGATATTTCCATGTTCATACAAAAGGCGGTGTAGATATTTCCATGTTCATACAGACAGCAGTGTAGATATTTCCATGTTCATACAGTTAGCGGTGTAGATACTTCCATGTTCATACAGATGGCGGTGTAGATATTTACATGTTCATACAGATGGCGGTATAGATATTTCCATGTTCGTACAGATGGCGGCGTAGACATTTCCATGTTCATAGAGATGGCGTTGCAGATATTTCCATGTTTATGCAGATAGCGGTATACATATTTCCATATTTATACAGATGGTGGTGTAGATATTTCCATGTTTATAGAGATGGAGGTCTAGATATTTCCATGTTTACAGAGATAGTGGTGTAGTTATTTCCAAGTTTATAGAGACAGCGTTGTAAATATTTCCATGTTTATACAGATAGCTGTGAAGATATTTCCTTGTTTATACAGATAGCGGTGTAGATATTTCCATGTTTATACAGATAGCAGTGTAGATATTTCCATGTTTATAGAGATTGTGGTGTAGATAATTTCAATTTTATACAGAGAGCAGAGTAGATATTTCCAAGTTCATACAGATAGCGGTGTAGATATTTCCATGTTTATAGAGATGGCGGTGTAGATATTTCCATGTTCATACAGATGGCAGTGTAGATATTTCCATGTTTATAGGGATGGCGGTGTAGATATTTTCATGTTTACACAGATGGCGGTGTAGATATTTCCATGTTTAAACAGATAGCGGTGTAGACATTTCCATGTTTTCACAGATAGCGGTGTGGATATTTCCATGTTTATGCAGATAGCGGTGTAGATATTTCCATGTTTATACAGATAGCGGTGCGGATATTTCCATGTGTATACAGATAGTTGGGCAGATATTTCCATGTTTATACAGATAGCGGTGTAGATATTTCCATCTTAATACAGATGGCGGTGTAGATATGTCCATGTTTGTACAGATGGCGGTGTAGATATTTCCATGTTCATACAGATGGCGGTGTAGATATTTCGAAGTTTATAGAGATAGCGCTGTAGTTATTTCCATATTTATAGAGAAATCTGTGTAGATATTTCCATGTATATTCAGATAGCTGTGTAGATATTTCCATGTATATTGAGATAGCAGTGTAGATATTTCCATGTTAATCCAGATGCCGGTGTACATATATCCATGTTCATACAGATGGCGGTGAAGATATTTCCATGTTCATACAGATGGTGGTGTTGATATTTCCATGTTCATACAAAAGGCGGTGTAGATATTTCCATTTTCATAGAGATGGCGGTGTAGATATTTCCATGTTCATACAAATGGCGGTGTAGATATTTCCATGTTCATAGAGATGGCGGTGTAGATATTTCCATATTTATACAGATAGCAGTGTAGTTATTTCCATTTTTGTAGAGATAGCAGTGTAGATATTTCCATTGATATACAGATAGCTGTGTAGATATTTGCATGTTCATAGAGATAGCGGTGTAGATATTTCCATGTTCATACAGATAGCGGTGTAGGTATTTCCATGTTCATACAGTTGACGGTGTAGATATTTCCATGTTCATACAGATAGCGGTGTAGATATTTCCATGTTCATACAGATAGCGGTGTAGATATTTCCAAGTTCATACAGTTAGCTGTGTAGATATTTCCATGTTCATACAGTTGGCGGTGTAGATATTTCGAAGTTTATAGAGATAGCGCTGTAGTTATTTCCATATTTATAGAGAAATCTGTGTAGATATTTCCATGTATATTCAGATAGCTGTGTAGATATTTCCATGTATATTGAGATAGCAGTGTAGATATTTCCATGTTAATCCAGATGCCGGTGTACATATATCCATGTTCATACAGATGGCGGTGAAGATATTTCCATGTTCATACAGATGGTGGTGTTGATATTTCCATGTTCATACAAAAGGCGGTGTAGATATTTCCATTTTCATAGAGATGGCGGTGTAGATATTTCCATGTTCATACAAATGGCGGTGTAGATATTTCCATGTTCATAGAGATGGCGGTGTAGATATTTCCATATTTATACAGATAGCAGTGTAGTTATTTCCATTTTTGTAGAGATAGCAGTGTAGATATTTCCATTGATATACAGATAGCTGTGTAGATATTTGCATGTTCATAGAGATAGCGGTGTAGATATTTCCATGTTCATACAGATAGCGGTGTAGGTATTTCCATGTTCATACAGTTGACGGTGTAGATATTTCCATGTTCATACAGATAGCGGTGTAGATATTTCCATGTTCATACAGATAGCGGTGTAGATATTTCCAAGTTCATACAGTTAGCTGTGTAGATATTTCCATGTTCATACAGTTGGCGGTGTAGATATTTACACGTTCATACAGATGGCGGTGTAGATATTTCCATGTTTGTACGCATGGCAGTGTAGATATTTCCATGTTCATATAGGTGGCGGTGTAGATATTTCCATGTTTATGCAGATAGCAGTGTAGTTATTTCCATGTTAATAGAGATAGATGTGTAGATATTTCCTTTGATATACAGATAGCTGTGTAGATATTTGCATGTTCATACAGATAGTGGTGTAGATATCTCCATGGTCATACTGATAGCGGTGTAGATATTTCCTTGTTTATACAGATAGCGGTGTAGATATTTCCATCTTAATACAGATGGCGGTGTAGATATGTCCATGTTTGTACAGATGGCTGTGTAGATATTTCCATGTTCATACAGATGGCGGTGTAGATATTTCGAAGTTTATAGAGATAGCGCTGTAGTTATTTCCATATTTATAGAGAAATCTGTGTAGATATTTCCACGTATATTCAGATAGCTGTGTAGATATTTCCATGTTCATGCAGATAGCGGTGTAGATATTTCCATGTTCATCCAGATGCCGGTGTACATATATCCATGTTCATACAGATGGCGGTGAAGATATTTCCATGTTCCTACAGATGGCGGTGAAGGTATTTCCATGTTCATACAAATGGCGGTGTAGATATTTCCATGTTTATAGGGATGGCGGTGTAGATATTTTCATGTTTACACAGATGGCGGTGTAGATATTTCCATGTTTACACAGATAGCGGTGTGGATATTTCCATGTTTATGCAGATAGCGGTGTAGATATTTCCATGTTTATACAGATAGCGATGTGGATATTTCCATGTGTTTACAGATAGTTGGGCAGATATTTCCATGTTTATACAGATAGCGGTGTAGATATTTCCATGTTCATACAGATAGCGGTGTAGATATTTCCATGTTCATACCGATAGCAGTGTAGATATTTCCATGTTCATACAGTTAGCGGTGTAGATACTTCCATGTTCATACAGATGGCGGTGTAGATATTTACATGTTCATACAGATGGCGGTATAGATATTTCCATGTTCGTACAGATGGCGGCGTAGACATTTCCATGTTCATAGAGATGGCGTTGCAGATATTTCCATGTTTATGCAGATAGCGGTATACATATTTCCATATTTATACAGATGGTGGTGTAGATATTTCCATGTTTATAGAGATGGAGGTCTAGATATTTCCATGTTTACAGAGATAGTGGTGTAGTTATTTCCAAGTTTATAGAGACAGCGTTGTAAATATTTCCATGTTTATACAGATAGCTGTGAAGATATTTCCTTGTTTATACAGATAGCGGTGTAGATATTTCCATGTTTATACAGATAGCAGTGTAGATATTTCCATGTTTATAGAGATTGTGGTGTAGATAATTTCAATTTTATACAGAGAGCAGAGTAGATATTTCCAAGTTCATACAGATAGCGGTGTAGATATTTCCATGTTTATAGAGATGGCGGTGTAGATATTTCCATGTTCATACAGATGGCAGTGTAGATATTTCCATGTTTATAGGGATGGCGGTGTAGATATTTTCATGTTTACACAGATGGCGGTGTAGATATTTCCATGTTTAAACAGATAGCGGTGTAGACATTTCCATGTTTACACAGATAGCGGTGTGGATATTTCCATGTTTATGCAGATAGCGGTGTAGATATTTCCATGTTTATACAGATAGCGGTGCGGATATTTCCATGTGTATACAGATAGTTGGGCAGATATTTCCATGTTTATACAGATAGCGGTGTAGATATTTCCATCTTAATACAGATGGCGGTGTAGATATGTCCATGTTTGTACAGATGGCGGTGTAGATATTTCCATGTTAATACAGATGGCGGTGTAGATATTTCGAAGTTTATAGAGATAGCGCTGTAGTTATTTCCATATTTATAGAGAAATCTGTGTAGATATTTCCATGTATATTCAGATAGCTGTGTAGATATTTCCATGTATATTGAGATAGCAGTGTAGATATTTCCATGTTAATCCAGATGCCGGTGTACATATATCCATGTTCATACAGATGGCGGTGAAGATATTTCCATGTTCATACAGATGGTGGTGTTGATATTTCCATGTTCATACAAAAGGCGGTGTAGATATTTCCATGTTCATACAGACAGCAGTGTAGATATTTCCATGTTCATACAGTTAGCGGTGTAGATACTTCCATGTTCATACAGATGGCGGTGTAGATATTTACATGTTCATACAGATGGCGGTATAGATATTTCCATGTTCGTACAGATGGCGGCGTAGACATTTCCATGTTCATAGAGATGGCGTTGCAGATATTTCCATGTTTATGCAGATAGCGGTATACATATTTCCATATTTATACAGATGGTGGTGTAGATATTTCCATGTTTATAGAGATGGAGGTCTAGATATTTCCATGTTTACAGAGATAGTGGTGTAGTTATTTCCAAGTTTATAGAGACAGCGTTGTAAATATTTCCATGTTTATACAGATAGCTGTGAAGATATTTCCTTGTTTATACAGATAGCGGTGTAGATATTTCCATGTTTATACAGATAGCAGTGTAGATATTTCCATGTTTATAGAGATTGTGGTGTAGATAATTTCAATTTTATACAGAGAGCAGAGTAGATATTTCCAAGTTCATACAGATAGCGGTGTAGATATTTCCATGTTTATAGAGATGGCGGTGTAGATATTTCCATGTTCATACAGATGGCAGTGTAGATATTTCCATGTTTATAGGGATGGCGGTGTAGATATTTTCATGTTTACACAGATGGCGGTGTAGATATTTCCATGTTTAAACAGATAGCGGTGTAGACATTTCCATGTTTTCACAGATAGCGGTGTGGATATTTCCATGTTTATGCAGATAGCGGTGTAGATATTTCCATGTTTATACAGATAGCGGTGCGGATATTTCCATGTGTATACAGATAGTTGGGCAGATATTTCCATGTTTATACAGATAGCGGTGTAGATATTTCCATCTTAATACAGATGGCGGTGTAGATATGTCCATGTTTGTACAGATGGCGGTGTAGATATTTCCATGTTCATACAGATGGCGGTGTAGATATTTCGAAGTTTAAAGAGATAGCGCTGTAGTTATTTCCATATTTATAGAGAAATCTGTGTAGATATTTCCATGTATATTCAGATAGCTGTGTAGATATTTCCATGTATATTGAGATAGCAGTGTAGATATTTCCATGTTAATCCAGATGCCGGTGTACATATATCCATGTTCATACAGATGGCGGTGAAGATATTTCCATGTTCATACAGATGGTGGTGTTGATATTTCCATGTTCATACAAAAGGCGGTGTAGATATTTCCATTTTCATAGAGATGGCGGTGTAGATATTTCCATGTTCATACAAATGGCGGTGTAGATATTTCCATGTTCATAGAGATGGCGGTGTAGATATTTCCATATTTATACAGATAGCAGTGTAGTTATTTCCATTTTTGTAGAGATAGCAGTGTAGATATTTCCATTGATATACAGATAGCTGTGTAGATATTTGCATGTTCATAGAGATAGCGGTGTAGATATTTCCATGTTCATACAGATAGCGGTGTAGGTATTTCCATGTTCATACAGTTGACGGTGTAGATATTTCCATGTTCATACAGATAGCGGTGTAGATATTTCCATGTTCATACAGATAGCGGTGTAGATATTTCCAAGTTCATACAGTTAGCTGTGTAGATATTTCCATGTTCATACAGTTGGCGGTGTAGATATTTCGAAGTTTATAGAGATAGCGCTGTAGTTATTTCCATATTTATAGAGAAATCTGTGTAGATATTTCCATGTATATTCAGATAGCTGTGTAGATATTTCCATGTATATTGAGATAGCAGTGTAGATATTTCCATGTTAATCCAGATGCCGGTGTACATATATCCATGTTCATACAGATGGCGGTGAAGATATTTCCATGTTCATACAGATGGTGGTGTTGATATTTCCATGTTCATACAAAAGGCGGTGTAGATATTTCCATTTTCATAGAGATGGCGGTGTAGATATTTCCATGTTCATACAAATGGCGGTGTAGATATTTCCATGTTCATAGAGATGGCGGTGTAGATATTTCCATATTTATACAGATAGCAGTGTAGTTATTTCCATTTTTGTAGAGATAGCAGTGTAGATATTTCCATTGATATACAGATAGCTGTGTAGATATTTGCATGTTCATAGAGATAGCGGTGTAGATATTTCCATGTTCATACAGATAGCGGTGTAGGTATTTCCATGTTCATACAGTTGACGGTGTAGATATTTCCATGTTCATACAGATAGCGGTGTAGATATTTCCATGTTCATACAGATAGCGGTGTAGATATTTCCAAGTTCATACAGTTAGCTGTGTAGATATTTCCATGTTCATACAGTTGGCGGTGTAGATATTTACACGTTCATACAGATGGCGGTGTAGATATTTCCATGTTTGTACGCATGGCAGTGTAGATATTTCCATGTTCATATAGGTGGCGGTGTAGATATTTCCATGTTTATGCAGATAGCAGTGTAGTTATTTCCATGTTAATAGAGATAGATGTGTAGATATTTCCTTTGATATACAGATAGCTGTGTAGATATTTGCATGTTCATACAGATAGTGGTGTAGATATCTCCATGGTCATACTGATAGCGGTGTAGATATTTCCTTGTTTATACAGATAGCGGTGTAGATATTTCCATCTTAATACAGATGGCGGTGTAGATATGTCCATGTTTGTACAGATGGCTGTGTAGATATTTCCATGTTCATACAGATGGCGGTGTAGATATTTCGAAGTTTATAGAGATAGCGCTGTAGTTATTTCCATATTTATAGAGAAATCTGTGTAGATATTTCCACGTATATTCAGATAGCTGTGTAGATATTTCCATGTTCATGCAGATAGCGGTGTAGATATTTCCATGTTCATCCAGATGCCGGTGTACATATATCCATGTTCATACAGATGGCGGTGAAGATATTTCCATGTTCCTACAGATGGCGGTGTAGGTATTTCCATGTTCATACAAATGGCGGTGTAGATATTTCCATGTTTATAGGGATGGCGGTGTAGATATTTTCATGTTTACACAGATGGCGGTGTAGATATTTCCATGTTTACACAGATAGCGGTGTGGATATTTCCATGTTTATGCAGATAGCGGTGTAGATATTTCCATGTTTATACAGATAGCGATGTGGATATTTCCATGTGTTTACAGATAGTTGGGCAGATATTTCCATGTTTATACAGATAGCGGTGTAGATATTTCCATGTTCATACAGATAGCGGTGTAGATATTTCCATGTTCATACCGATAGCAGTGTAGATATTTCCATGTTCATACAGATAGCGGTGTAGATATTTCCATGTTCATACAGTTAGCGGTGTAGATATTTCCATGTTCATACAGATGGCGGTGTAGATATTTCCATGTATATAGAGATGGCGGTCTAGATATTTCCATGTTTACAGAGATAGTGGTGTAATTATTTCCAATTTTATAGAGACAGCGTTGTAGATATTTCCATGTTTATACAGATAGCGGTGAAGATATTTCCATGTTTATACAGATAGCGGTGTAGATATTTCCATGTTTATACAGATAGCAGTGTATATATTTCCATGTTTATAGAGATAGTGGTGTAGATAATTTCAATTTTATACAGAGAGCAGTGTAGATATTTACAAGTTCATACAGATACTGGTGTAGATATTTCCAGGTTCATACAAATGGCGGCGTAGATATTTCCATGTTCATCCAGATAGCGGTGTAGATATTTCCATGTTCATACAGATAGCGGTGTAGATATTTCCATGTTCATACAGATAGCGGTGTAGATATTTCCATGATCATACAAATAACGGTGTAGATATTTCCATGTTCATACAGATAGCGGTGTAGATATTTCCATGTTCATACAGATGGCGGTGTAGATATTTACATGTTCATACAGATGGCGGTACAGATATTTAAATGTTCTTACAGATGGTGGTGTATATATTTCCATGTTCCTAGAGATGGCGGTGTAGATATTTCCATGTTTATGCAGATAGCGGTATAGATATTTCCATGTTTATACAGATGGTGGTGTAGATATTTCCTTGTTTATAGAGATGGAGGTCTAGATATTTCCATGTTTACAGAGATAGTGGTGTAGTTATTTCCAAGTTTATAGACACAGCGTTGTAAATATTTCCATGTTTATACAGATAGCTGTGAAGATATTTCCTTGTTTATACAGATAGCGGTGTAGATATTTCCATGTTTATACAGATAGCAGTGTTGATATTTCCATGTTTATAGAGATAGTGGTGTAGATAATTTCAATTTTATACAGAGAGCTGTGTAGATATTTCCAAGTTCATACAGATAGCGGTGTAGATATTTCCACGTTTATAGAGATGGCGGTGTAGATATTTCCATGTTCATACAGATGGCGGTGTAGATATTTCCATGTTTATAGGGATGGCGGTGTAGATATTTTCGTGTTTACACAGATGACGGTGTAGATACTTCCATCTTTACACAGATAGCGGTGTAGACATTTCCATGTTTACACAGATAGCGGTGTGGATATTTCCATGTTTATGCAGATAGCAGTGTAGATATTTCCATGTTTATACACATAGCGGTGCGGATATTTCCATGTGTATACAGATAGTTGGGCAGATATTTCCATGTTTATACAGATAGCGGTGTAGATATTTCCATCTTAATACAGATGGCGGTGTAGATATGTCCATGTTTGTACAGATGGCGGTGTAGATATTTCCATGTACATACAGATGGCGGTGTAGATATTTCAAAGTTTATAGAGATAGCGCTGTGGTTATTTCCATATTTACAGAGAAATCTGTGTAGATATTTCCACGTATATTCAGATAGCTGTGTAGATATTTCCATGTTCATGCAGATAGCGGTGTAGATATTTCCATGTTCATCCAGATGCCGGTGTACATATATCCATGTTCATACAGATGGCGGTGTAGATATTTCCATGTTCATAGAGATGGCGGTGTAGATATTTCCATGTTTATACAGAGAGCAGTGTAGTTATTTCCATGTTTATAGAGATACCAGTGTGGATATTTCCATTGATATACAGATAGCTGTGTAGATATTTGCATGTTCATACAGATAGCGGTGTAGATATTTCCATGTTCATACAGATGGCGGTGTAGATATTTCCACATTTATAGAGATAGCAGTGTAGTTATTTCCATGTTTATGGAGATAGCAGTGTTGATATTTCCATTGATATACAGATAGCTGTGTAGATATTTGCATGTTCATAGAGATAGCGGTGTAGATATTTCCATGTTCATACAGATAGCGGTGTAGATATTTCCATGTTCATACAGATAGCGGTGTAGATATTTCCATGTTCATTCAGATAGCGGTGTAGATATTTCCATGTTCATACAGATAGCGGTGTAGATAATTCCATGTTCATACAGTCAGCGGTGTAGATATTTCTATGTTCATACAGACGGCGGTGTAGATATTTACATGTTCATACAGATGGCGGTGTAGATATTTCCATGTTCATACAGATAGCAGTGTAGATATTTCCATGTTCATACAGATAGCGGTGTAGATAATTCCATGTTCATACAGTTAGCTGTGTAGATATTTCCATGTTCATACAGATGGCGGTGTAGGTATTTACATGTTCATACAGATGGCGGTGTAGATATTTCCATGTTCATACAGATAGCGGTGTAGATATTTCCATGTTCATACAGATAGCGGTGTAGATATTTCCATGTTCATACAGATAGCGGTGTAGATATTTCCATGTTCATACCAATAGCGGTGTAGACATTTCCATGCTCATACATTTAGCGGTGTAGATATTTCCATGTTCATACAGATGGCGGTGAAGATATTTCCATGTTCATACAGAGGGCGGTGTAGATATTTCCATGTTTGTACGGATGGCAGTGTAGATATTTCCATGTTCATACAGGTGGCGGTGTAGATATTTCCATGTTTATTCAGATAGCAGTGTAGTTATTTCCATGTTAATAGAGATAGCTGTGTGGATATTTCCATTGATATACAGATAGCTGTGTAGATATTTGCATGTTCATACAGATAGCGGTGTAGATATTTCCATGTTCGTACAGATAGCGGTGTAGATATTTCCATGTTCATACAGATAGCGGTGTAGATATTTCCATGATCATACAGATAACGGTTTAGATATTTCCGTGTTCATACAGACAGCGGTGTAGATATTTCCATGTTCATACAGTTAGTGGTGTAGGTATTTCCATGTTCATACAGATGGCGGTGTAGATATTTACATGTTCATGCAGATGGCGGTATAGATATTTCCATGTTTGTACAGATGGCGGTGTAGATATTTCCATGTTCATACAGATAGCGGTATAGATATTTCCATATTTATACAGATGGTGGTGTGGATATTTCCATGTATATAGAGATGGCGGTCTAGATATTTCCATGTTTACAGAGATAGTGGTGTAGTTATTTCCAAGTTTATAGAGACAGCGTTGTAGATATTTCCATGTTTATACAGATAGCGGTGAAGATATTTCCATGTTTATACAGATAGCGGTGTAGATATTTCCATGTTTATACAGATAGCAGTGTAGATATTTCCATGTTTATAGAGATAGTGGTGTAGATAATTTCAATTTTATACAGAGAGCAGTGTAGATATTTCCAAGTTCATACAGATAGTGGTGTAGATATTTCCAGGTTCATACATATGGCGGTGTAGATATTTCCATGTTCGTCCAGATAGCGGTGTAGATATTTCGATGTTCATACAGATTGCGGTGTAGATATTTCCATGTTCATACAGATAACGGTGTAGATATTTCCATGTTCATACAGATAGCGGTGTAGATATTTCCATGTTCATAAAGATGGCGGTGTAGATATTTACATGTTCATACAGATGGCGGTATAGATATTTCCATGTTCGTACAGATGGCGGTGTAGATATTTCCATGTTCATAGAGATGGCGGTGTAGATATTTCCATGTTTATGCAGATAGTGGTATAGATATTTCCATGTTTATACAGATGGTGGTGTAGATATTTCCATGTTTATAGAGATGGAGGTCTAGATATTTCCATGTTTACAGAGATAGTGGTGTAGTTATTTCCAAGTTTATAGAGACAGCGTTGTAAATATTTCCATGTTTATACAGATAGCTGTGAAGATATTTCCTTGTTTATACAGATAGCTGTGTAGATATTTCCATGTTTATACAGATAGCAGTTTAGATATTTCCATGTTTATAGAGATAGTGGTGTAGATAATTTCAATTTTATACAGAGAGCAGTGTAGCTATTTCCAAGTTCATACAGATAGCGGTGTAGATATTTCCACGTTTATAGAGATGGCAGTTTAGATATTTCCATGTTCATACAGATGGCGGTGTAGATATTTCCATGTTTATAGGGATGGCGGTGTAGATATGTTCATGTTTACACAGATGTCGGTGTAGATATTTCGTTGTTTAAACAGATAGCGGTGTAGACATTTCCATGTTTACACAGATAGCGGTGTGGATATTTCCATGTTTATGCAGATAGCGGTGTAGATATTTCCATGTTTATACAGATAGCGGTGCGGATATTTCCATGTTTATACAGATATTTGGGCAGATATTTCCATGTTTATACAGATAGCGGTGTAGATATTTCCATCTTAATACAGATGGCGGTGTAGATATTTCCATGTTTGTATAGATGGCGGTGTAGATATTTCCATGTTCATACAGATGGCGGTGTAGATATTTCGAAGTTTATAGAGATAGTGCCGTAGTTATTTCCATATTTATAGAGAAATCTGTGTAGATATTTCCATGTATATTCAGATAGCTGTGTAGATATTTCCATGTTCATGCAGATAGCGGTGTAGATATTTCCATGTTCATCCAGATGCCGGTGTACATATATCCATGTTCATACAGATGGCGGTGAAGATATTTCCATGTTCATACAGATGGTGGTGTAGATATTTCCATGTTCATACAAATGGCGGTGTGGATATTTCCATGTTCATAGAAATGGCGGTGTAGATAATTCCATGTTCATACAAATGGCGGTGTAGATATTTCCATGTTCATGGAGATGGCGGTGTAGATATTTCCATATTTATACAGATAGCAGTGTAGTTGTTTCCATGTTTATAGGGATAGCAGTGTAGATATTTTCACTGATATACAGAGAGCTGTGTAGATATTTGCATGTTCATACAGATAGCGGTGTAGATATTTCCATGTTCATACACATAGCGGTGTAGATATTTGCATGTTCATACAGATAGCGGTGTAGATATTTACATGTTCGTACAGATAGCGGTTTAGATATTTCCATGTTCATACAGATGGCGGTGTAGATATTTCCATTTTCATACAGTTAGCGGTGTAGATATTTCCATGTTCGTACAGATGGCGGTGTAGATATTTACATGTTCATACAGAAGACGCTGTAGATATTTCCATGTTTATAGGGATGGCGGTGTAGATATTTTCATGTTTACACAGAAGGCGTTGTAGATATTTCCATATTTACACGGATAGCGGTGTAGACATTTCCATGTTTACACAGATAACGGTGTGGATATTTCCAGGTTTATGCAGATAGCAGTGTAGATATTTCCATGTTTATACAGATAGTTGGGCAGATATTTCCATGTTTATACAGATAGTGGTGTAGATATATCCATCTTAATACTGATGGCGGTGTAGATATGTCCATGTTCATACAGATGGCGGTGTAGATATTTCCATGTTCATACAGAAGGCGGTGTAGATATTTCGAAGTTTATAGAGATAGCGCTGTAGTTATTTCCATATTTATAGAGTAATCGGTGTAGATATTTCCATGTATATTCAGATAGCTGTGTAGATATTTCCATGTTCATGCAGATAGCGGTGTAGATATTTCCATGTTCATCCAGATGCCGGTGTACATATATCCATGTTCATACAGATGGCGGTGAAGATATTTCCATGTTCATACAGATGGCGGTGTAGGTATTTCCATGTTCATACAAATGGCGGTGTAGATATTTCCATGTTCATAGAGATGGCGGTGTAGATATTTCCAGGTTCATACAAATGGCGGTGTAGATATTTCCATGTTCATAGAGGTGGCGGTGTAGATATTTCCATGTTTATACAGATAGCAGTGTAGTTATTTCCATGTTTATAGAGATACCAGTGTGAATATTTCCATTGATATACAGATAGCTGTGTAGATATTTGCATGTTCATAGAGATAGCGGTGTAGATATTTACATGTTCATACAGATGGCAGTGTAGATATTTCCATGTTCTACAGATATCGGTGTTGAGATTTCCATGTTCATACAGATAGCGGTGTAGATCTTTCTATGTTCATACAGATAGCGGTGTAGATATTACCATGTTCATACCAATAGTGGTGTAGACATTTCCATGTTCATACAGTTAGCGGTGTAGTTATTTCCATGTTCATACAGATAGCGGTGGAGATATTTCCATGTTCATACAGATAGCGGTGAAGATATTTCCCTGTTCATACAGATAGCGGTGTAGATATTTCCATGTTCATACAGATAGCGGTGTAGATAATTCCATGTTCATACAGTTAGCGGTGTAGATATTTCCATGTTCATACAGATGGCGGTGTAGGCATTTACATGTTCATACAGATGGCGGTGTAGATATTTCCATGTTCATACAGATAGCGGTGTAGATATTTCCATGTTCATACAGATAGCGGTGTAGATATTTCCATGTTCATACCAATAGCGGTGTAGGCATTTCCATGTTCATACATTTAGCGGTGTAGATATTTCCATGTTCATACAGATGGCGGTGAAGATATTTCCATGTTCATACAGATGGCGGTGTAGATATTTCCATGTTTATAGGGATGGCGGTGTAGATATTTTCATGTTTACACAGATGTCGGTGTAGATATTTCGTTGTTTAAACAGATAGCGGTGTAGACATTTCCATGTTTACACAGATAGCGGTGTGGATATTTCCATGTTTATGGAGATAGCGGTGTAGATATTTCCATGTTTATACAGATAGCGGTGCGGATATTTCCATGTTTATACAGATAGTTGGGCAGATATTTCCATGTTTATACAGATAGCGGTGTAGATATTTCCATCTTAATACAGATGGCGGTGTAGATATTTCCATGTTTGTACAGATGGCGGTGTAGATATTTCCATGTTCATACAGATGGCGGTGTAGATATTTCGAAGTTTATAGAGATAGTGCTGTAGTTATTTCCATATTTATACAGATAGCAGTGTAGATATTTCCATGTATATTCAGATAGCTGTGTAGATATTTCCATGTTCATGCAGATAGCGGTGTAGATATTTCCATGTTTATTCAGATAGCGGTGCGGATATTTCCATGTGTATACAGATAGTTGGGCAGATATTTCCATGTTTATACAGATAGCGGTGTAGATATTTCCATGTTCATACAGATAGCGGTGTAGATATTTCCATGTTCATACAGATAGCGGGGTAGATATTTCCATGTTCATACAGGTAGCGGTGTAGATATTTCCATGTTCATACAGATGGCGGTTTAGATATTTACATGTTCATACAGATGGCGGTGAAGATATTTCCATGTTCATACAGATAGCGGTGTAGAGATTTCCATGTTCATACAGATGGCGGTGTAGATATTTCCATGTTCATACAGATAGCGGTGTAGATATTTCCATGTTCATACCGATAGCGGTGTAGACATTTCCATGTTCATACAGTTAGCGGTGTAGATATTTCCATGTTCATACAGATAGCGGTGTAGATATTTGCATGTTCATACAGATAGCGGTGTAGATATTTCCATGTTCATACAGATAGCGGTGTAGATATTTCCATGTTCATACAGATAGCGGTGTAGATAATTCCATGTTCATACAGTTAGCGGTGTAGATATTTCCATGTTCATACAGATTGCGGTGTAGATATTTACATGTTCATACAGATGGCGGTGTAGATATTTCCATGTTCATACAGAAAGCGGTGTAGATATTTCCATGTTCCTACAGATAGCGGTGTAGATAATTCCATTTTCATACAGTTAGCTGTGTAGATATTTCCATGTTCATACAGATGGTGTAGATATTTACATGTTCATACAGATGGCGGTGTAGATATTTCCTTGTTCATACAGATAGCAGTGTGGATATTTCCATGTTCATACAGATAGCGGTGTATATATTTCCATGTTCATACAGATAGCGGTGTAGATATTTCCATGTTCAGACCAATAGCGGTGTAGGCTTTTCCATGTTCATACATTTAGCGGTGTAGATATTTCCATGTTCATACAGATGGCGGTGAAGATATTTCCATGTTCATACAGATGGCGGTGTAGATATTTCCATGTTTGTACGGATGGCAGTGTAGATATTTCCATGTTCATACAGGTGGCGGTGTAGATATTTCCATGTTTATACAGATAGCAGTGTAGTTATATCCATGTTTATAGAGATAGCAGTGTATACGTTTCCATTGATATACAGATAGCTGTGTAGATATTTGCATGGTCACACAGATAGCGGTGTAGATATTTCCTTGTTCGTGCAGATAGCGGTGTAGATATTTCCATGTTCATACAGATAGCGGTGTAGATATTTCCATGTTCATACAGATAACTTTGTAGATATTTCCATGTTCATACAGATAGCGGTGTAGATATTTCCATGTTCATACAGTTAGCGGTGTAGATATTTCCATGTTCATACAGATGGCGGTGTAGATATTTACATGTTCATACAGATGGCGGTATAGATATTTCCATGTTCATACAGATGGCGGTGTAGATATTTCCATGTTCATAGAGATGGCGGTGTAGATATTTCCATGTTTATGCAGATAGCGGTATAGATATTTCCATGTTTATGCAGATAGCGGTATAGATATTTCCATGTTTTTACAGATGGTGGTGTAGATATTTCCATGTTTATAGAGATGGCAGTCTAGATATTTCCATGTTTACAGAGATAGTGGTGTAGTTATCTCCAAGTTTATAGAGACAGTGTTGTAGATATTTCCATGTTTATACAGATAGCGGTGAAGATATTTCCATGTTTATACAGATAGCGGTGTAGATATTTCCATGTTCATACAGGTGGCGGTGTAGATATTTCCATGTTTATACAGATGGCAGTGTAGTTATTTCCATGTTAATAAAGATAGCTGTGTGGATATTTCCATTGATATACAGATAGCTGTGTAGATATGTGCATGTTCATACAAATAGCGGTGTAGATATTTCCATGTTCGTACAGATAGCGGTGTAGATATTTCCATGTTTATACAGATGGCAGTGTAGTTATTTCCATGTTTATAGAGATAACAGTGTGGATATTTCCATTGATATACAGATAGCTGTGTAGATATTTGCATGTTCATACAGATAGCGGTGTAGATATTTCCATGTTCATACAGATAGCGGTGTAGATATTTCCATGTTCATACAGATAGCGGTGTAGATATTTCCTTGTTCATACAGATAGCGGTGTAGATATTTCCATGTTCATACAGATAGCGGTGTAGATATTTCCATGTTCGTACAGATAACGGTGTAGATATTTCCATGTTCATACAGACAGCGGTGTAGATATTTCCATGTTCATATAGTTAGCGGTGTAGATACTTCCATGTTCATACAGATGGCGGTGTAGATATTTACATGTTCATACAGATGGCGGTTTAGATACTTCCATGTTTGTACAGATGGCGGTTTAGATATTTCCATGTTCATACAGATAGCGGTATAGATATTTCCATGTTTATACTGATAGTGGTGTAGATATTTCCATGTATATAGAGATGGCGGCCTAGATATTTCCATGTTTACAGAGATAGTGGTGTAGTTATTTCCAAGTTTATAGAGACAGCGTTGTAGATATTTCCATGTTTATACAGATAGCGGTGAAGATATTTCCATGTTTATACAGATAGCGGTGTAGATATTTCCATGTTTATACAGATAGCAGTGTAGATATTTCCATGTTTATAGAGATAGTGGTGTAGATAATTTCAATTTTATACAGAGAGCAGTGTAGATATTTCCAAGTTCATACTGATAGTGGTGTCGATATTTCCAGGTTCATACAAATGGCGGTGTAGATATTTCCATGTTCATCCAGATAGCGGTGTAGATATTTCCATGTTCATACAGATAGCGGTGTAGATATTTCCATGTTCATACAGATAACGGTGTAGATATTTCCATGTTCATACAGATAGCGGTGCAGATATTTCCATGTTCATACAGATGGCGGTGTAGATATTTACATGTTCATTCAGATGGCGTTACAGATATTTAAATGTTCGTACAGATGGTGGTGTAGATATTTCCATGTTCCAAGAGATGGCGGTGTAGATATTTCCATGTTTATGCAGATAGCGGTATAGATATTTCCATGTTTATACAGATGGTGGTGTAGATATTTCCATGTTTTTAGAGATGGAGGTCTAGGTATTTCCATGTTTACAGAGATAGTGGTGTAGTTATTTCCAAGTTTATAGACACAGCGTTGTAAATATTTCCATGTTTATACAGATAGCTGTGAAGATTATTCCTTGTTTATACAGATAGCGGTGTAGATATTTCCATGTTCATACAGATAGCGGTGTTGATATTTCCATGTTCATAGAGATGGCGGTGTAGATATTTCCATGTTTATACAGATGGCAGTGTAGTTATTTCCATGTTTATAGAGATAACAGTGTGGATATTTCCATTGATATACAGATAGCTGTGTAGATGTTTGCATGTTCATACAGATAGCGGTGTAGATATTTCCATGTTCATACAGATAGCGGTGTAGATATTTCCATGTTCATACAGATAGCGGTGTAGATATTTCCTTGTTCATACAGATAGCGGTGTAGATATTTCCATGTTCGTACAGATAACGGTGTAGATATTTCCATGTTCATACAGACAGCGGTGTAGATATTTCCATGTTCATACAGTTAGCTGTGTAGATACTTCCATGTTCATACAGATGGAAGTGTAGATATTTACATGTTCATACAGATGGCGGTTTAGATACTTCCATGTTGGTACAGATGGCGGTTTAGATATTTCCATGTTCATACAGATAGCGGTATAGATATTTCCATGTTTATACAGATGGTGGTGTAGATATTTCCATGTATATAGAGACGGCGGCCAAGATAATTCCATGTTTACAGAGATAGTGGTGTAGTTATTTCCAAGTTTATAGAGACAGCGTTGTAGATATTTCCATGTTTATACAGATAGCGGTGAAGATATTTCCATGTTTATACAGATAGCGGTGTAGATATTTCCATGTTTATACAGATAGCAGTGTAGATATTTCCATGTTTATAGAGATAGTGGTGTAGATAATTTCAATTTTATACAGAGAGCAGTGTAGATATTTCCAAGTTCATACAGATAGTGGTGTCGATATTTCCAGGTTCATACAAATGGCGGTGTAGATATTTCCATGTTCGTCCAGATAGCGGTGTAGATATTTCCATGTTCATACAGACTGCGGTGTAGATATTTCCATGTTCATACAGATAACGGTGTAGATATTTCCATGTTCATACAGATAGCGGTGTAGATATTTCCATGTTCATACAGTTGGCGGTGTAGATATTTACATGTTCATACAGATGGCGGTGTAGATATTTCCATGTTCGTACAGATAGCGGTGTAGATATTTCCATGTTCATACAGATAGCGGCGTAGATATTTCCATGTTCATACCAATAGCGGTGTAGACATTTCCATGTTCATACATTTAGCGGTGTAGATATTTCCATGTTCATACAGATGGCGGTGAAGATATTTCTATTTTCATACAGATGGCGGTGTAGATATTTCCATGTTTGTACGGATGGCAGTGTAGATATTTCCATGTTCATACTGGTGGCGGTGTAGATATTTCCATGTTTATACAGATAGCAGTGTAGTTATTTCCATGTTAATAGAGATAGCTGTGTAGATATTTCCATTGATATACAGATAGCTGTGTAGATATTTGCATGTCCATACAGATAGCGGTGTAGATATTTCCATGTTCGTACAGATAGCGGTGTAGATATTTCTATGTTTATACAGATAGCGGTGCGGATATTTCCATGTTTATACAGATAGTTGGGCAGATATTTCCATGTTTATACAGATAGCGGTGTAGATATTTCCATTTTAATACAGATGGCGGTGTAGATATGTCCATGTTTGTACAGATGGCGGTGTAGATATTTCCATGTTCATACAGATGGCGGTGTAGATATTTCGAAGTTTATAGAGATAGCGCTGTAGTTATTTCCATATTTATAGAGAAATCTGTGTAGATATTTCCACGTATATTCAGATAGCTGTGTAGATATTTCCATGTTCATGCAGATAGCGGTGTAGATATTTCCATGTTCATCCAGATGCCGGTGTACATATATCCATGTTCATACAGATGGCGGTGAAGATATTTCCATGTTCCTACAGATGGCGGTGTAGGTATTTCCATGTTCATACAAATGGCGGTGTAGATATTTCCATGTTCATAGAGATGGCAGTGTAGTTATTTCCAGGTTCATACAAATGGCGGTGTAGATATTTCCATGTTCATAGAGAAGGCGGTGTAGATATTTCCATGTTTATACAGATAGCAGTGTAGTTATTTCCATGTTTATAGAGATACAAGTGTGGATGTTTCCATTGATATACAGATAGCTGTGTAGATATTTGCATGTTCATACAGATAGCGGTGTAGATAATTCCATGTTCATGCAGATAGCGGTGTAGATATTTCCATGTTCATACAGATAGCGGTGTAGATATTTCCATGTTCATACAGATAGCGGTGTAGATATTTCCATGTTCATACAGATAGCGGTGTAGATATTTCCATGTTCATACAGTTAGAGGTGTAGATATTTCCATGTTCATACAGATGGCGGTGTAGATATTTCCATGTTCATACAGATGGCGGTGTAGATATTTCCATGTTTGTATGGATGGCAGTGTAGATATTTCGATGTTCATACAGGTGGCGGTGTAGATATTTACATGTTTATACAGATAGTACTGTAGTTATTTCCGTGTTAATAGAGATAGCTGTGTAGATATTTCCATTGATATACAGATAGCTCTGTAGATATTTACATGTTCATACAGATAGCGGTGTAGATATTTCCATGTTCGTACAGATAGCGCTGTAGATATTTCCATATTTATACAGATAGCGGTGCGGTATTTCCATGTTTATACAGATAGCGGTGTAGATATTTCCATCTTAATACAGATGGCGGTGTAGATATTTCCATGTTCATACAGATGGCGGTGTAGATATTTCGAAGTTTATAGAGATAGCGCTGTAGTTATTTCCATATTTATAGAGAAATCTGTGTAGATATTTCCACGTATATTCAGATAGCTGTGTAGATATTTCCATGTTCATGCAGATAGCGGTGTAGATATTTCCATGTTTACACAGATAGCGGTGTGGATATTTCCATGTTTTTTCAGATAGTTGGGCAGATATTTCCATGTTTGTACAGATAGCGGTGTAGATATTTCCATCTTAATACAGATGGCGGTGTAGATATGTCCATGTTTGTACAGATGGCGGTGTAGATATTTCCATGTTCATACAGATGGCGGTGTACATATATCCATGTTCATACAGATGGCGGTGAAGATATTTCCATGTTCCTACAGATGGCCGTGTAGGTATTTCCATGTTCATACAAATGGCGGTGTAGATATTTCCATGTTCATAGAGATGGCGGTGTAGTTATTTCCAGGTTCATACAAATGGCGGTGTAGATATTCCCATGTTCATAGAGATGGCGGTGTAGATATTTCCATGTTTATACAGATAGCAGTGTAGTTATTTCCATGTTTATAGAGATACCAGTGTGGATATTTCCATTGATATACAGATAGCTGTGTAGGTATTTGCATGTTCATACAGATAGCGGTGTAGATATTTCCATGTTCATACAGATAGCGGTGTAGATATTTCCATGTTCATAGAGATGACGGTGTAGATATTTCCATGTTTATACAGATGGCAGTGTAGTTATTTCCATGTTTATAGAGATAACAGTGTGGATATTTCCATTGATATACAGATAGCTGTGTAGATATTTGCATGTTCATACAGATAGCGGTGTAGATATTTCCATGTTCATACAGATAGCGGTGTAGATATTTCCATGTTCATACAGATAGCGGTGTAGATATTTCCTTGTTCATACAGATAGCGGTGTAGATATTTCCATGTTCGTACAGATAGCGGTGTAGATATTTCCATGTTCGTACAGATAACGGTGTAGATATTTCCATGTTCATACAGACAGCGGTGTAGATATTTCCATGTTCATACAGTTAGCGGTGTAGATACTTCTATGTTCATACAGATGGCGGTGTAGATATTTACATGTTCATACAGATGGCGGTTTAGATACTTCCATGTTTGTACAGATGGCGGTTTAGATATTTCCATGTTCATACAGATAGCGGTATAGATATTTCCATGTTTATACTGATAGTGGTGTAGATATTTCCATGTATATAGAGATGGCGGCCTAGATATTTCCATGTTTACAGAGATAGTGGTGTAGTTATTTCCAAGTTTATAGAGACAGCGTTGTAGATATTTCCATGTTTATACAGATAGTGGTGTCGATATTTCCAGGTTCATACAAATGGCGGTGTAGATATTTCCATTTTCGTCCAGATAGCGGTGTAGATATTTCCATGTTCATACAGATAGCGGTGTAGATATTTCCATGTTCATACAGATAACGGTGTAGATATTTCCATGTTCATACAGATAGCGGTGCAGATATTTCCATGTTCATACAGATGGCGGTGTAGATATTTACATGTTCATTCAGATGGCGTTACAGATATTTAAATGTTCGTACAGATGGTGGTGTAGATATTTCCATGTTCCAAGAGATGGCGGTGTAGATATTTCCATGTTTATGCAGATAGCGGTATAGATATTTCCATGTTTATACAGATGGTGGTGTAGATATTTCCATGTTTATAGAGATGGAGGTCTAGATATTTCCATGTTTACAGAGATAGTGGTGTAGTTATTTCCAAGTTTATAGACACAGCGTTGTAAATATTTCCATGTTTATACAGATAGCTGTGAAGATTATTCCTTGTTTATACAGATAGCGGTGTAGATATTTCCATGTTCATACAGATAGCGGTGTTGATATTTCCATGTTCATAGAGATGGCGGTGTAGATATTTCCATGTTTATACAGATGGCAGTGTAGTTATTTCCATGTTTATAGAGATAACAGTGTGGATATTTCCATTGATATACAAATAGCTGTGTAGATGTTTGCATGTTCATACAGATAGCGGTGTAGATATTTCCATGTTCATACAGATAGCGGTGTAGATATTTCCATGTTCATACAGATAGCGGTGTAGATATTTCCTTGTTCATACAGATAGCGGTGTAGATATTTCCATGTTCGTACAGATAACGGTGTAGATATTTCCATGTTCATACAGACAGCGGTGTAGATATTTCCATGTTCATACAGTTAGCGGTGTAGATACTTCCATGTTCATACAGATGGAAGTGTAGATATTTACATGTTCATACAGATGGCGGTTTAGATACTTCCATGTTTGTACAGATGGCGGTTTAGATATTTCCATGTTCATACAGATAGCGGTATAGATATTTCCATGTTTATACAGATGGTGGTGTAGATATTTCCATGTATATAGAGACGGCGGCCAAGATAATTCCATGTTTACAGAGATAGTGGTGTAGTTATTTCCAAGATTATAGAGACAGCGTTGTAGATATTTCCATGTTTATACAGATAGCGGTGAAGATATTTCCATGTTTATACAGATAGCGGTGTAGATATTTCCATGTTTATACAGATAGCAGTGTAGATATTTCCATGTTTATAGAGATAGTGGTGTAGATAATTTCAATTTTATACAGAGAGCAGTGTAGATATTTCCAAGTTCATACAGATAGTGGTGTCGATATTTCCAGGTTCATACAAATGGCGGTGTAGATATTTCCATGTTCGTCCAGATAGCGGTGTAGATATTTCCATGTTCATACAGATTGCGGTGTAGATATTTCCATGTTCATACAGATAACGGTGTAGATATTTCCATGTTCATACAGATAGCGGTGTAGATATTTCCATGTTCATACAGATTGCGGTGTAGATATTTCCATGTTCATACAGATAACGGTGTAGATATTTCCATGTTCATGCAGATAGCGGTGTAGATATTTCCATGTTCATACAGATGGCGGTGTAGATATTTACATGTTCATACAAATGGCGTTACAGATATTTAAATGTTCGTACAGATGATGGTGTAGATATTTCCATGTTCGTAGAGATGGCGGTGTAGATATTTCCATGTTTATGCAGATAGAGGTATAGATATTTCCATGTTTATACAGATGGTGGTGTAGATATTTCCATGTTTATAGAGATGGAGGTCTAGATATTTCCATGTTTACAGAGATAGTGGTGTAGTTATTTCCAAGTTTATAGAAACAGCGTTGTAAATATTTCCATGTTTATACAGATAGCTGTGAAGATATTTCCTTGTTTATACAGATAGTGGTGTAGATATTTCCATGTTTATACAGATAGCAGTGTAGATATTTCCATGTTTATAGAGATAGTGGTGTAGATAATTTCAATTTTATACAGAGAGCAGTGTAGATATTTCCAGGTTCATACAGATAGCGGTGTAGATATTTCCACGTTTATAGAGATGGCGGTGTAGATATTTCCATGTTCATACAGATGGCGGTGTAGATATTTCCATGTTTATAGGGATGGCGGTGTAGATATTTTCATATTTACACAGATGGCGGTGTAGATACTTCCATGTTTACACAGATAGCGGTGTAGACATTTCCATGTTTACACAGATAGCGGTGTGGATATTTCCATGTTTATGCAGATAGCAGTGTAGATATATCCATGTTTATCCAGATAGCGGTGCGGATATTTCCATGTTTATACACATAGTTGGGCAGATATTTCCATGTTTATACAGATAGCGGTGTAGATATTTCCATCTTAATACAGATGGCGGTGTAGATATGTCCATGTTTGTACAGATGGCGGTGTAGATATTTCCATGTTCATACAGATGGCGGTGTAGATATTTCGAAGTTTATAGAGATAGCGCTGTAGTTATTTCCATATTTACAGAGAAATCTGTGTAGTTATTTCCATGTATATTCAGATAGCTGTGTAGATATTTCCATGTTCATGAAGATAGCGGTGTAGATATTTCCATGTTCATAAAGATGCCGGTGTACATATATCCATGTTCATACAGATGGCGGTGTAGATATTTACATGTTCATACAGATGGCGGTGTAGATATTTCCATGTTCATACAGATAGCGGTGTAGAGATTTCCATGTTCATACAGATAGCGGTGTAGATATTTGCATGTTCATACAGATAGCGGTGTAGATATTTCCATGTTCATACCAATAGCGGTGTAGACATTTCCATATTCATACAGTTAGCGGTGTAGATATTTCCATGTTCATACAGATGGCGGTGTAGATATTTACATGTTCATACAGATGGCGGTGTAGATATTTCCATGTTCGTACGGATGGCAGTGTAGATATTTCCATGTTCATACAGGTGGCGGTGTAGATATTTCCATGTTTTTACAGATAGCAGTGTAGTTATATCCATGTTTATAGAGATAGCAGTGTATACGTTTCCATTGATATACAGATAGCTGTGTAGATATTTGCATGGTCACACAGATAGCGGTGTAGATATTTCCATGTTCGTACAGATAGCGGTGTAGATATTTCCATGTTCATACAGATAGCGGTGTAGATATTTCCATGTTCATACAGATAACGGTGTAGATATTTCCATGTTCATACACATAGCGGTGTAGATATTTCCATGTTCATACAGTTAGCGGTGTAGATATTTCCATGTTCATACAGATGGCGGTGTAGATATTTACATGTTCATACAGATGGCGGTATAGATATTTCCATGTTCGTACAGATGGCGGTGTAGATATTTCCATGCTCATAGAGATGGCGGTGTAGATATTTCCATGTTTATGCAGATAGCGGTATAGATATTTCCATGTTTATACAGATGGTGGTGTAGATATTTCCATGTTTATAGAGATGGCGGTCTAGATATTTCCATGTTTACAGAGATAGTGGTGTAGTTATTTCCAAGTTTATAGAGACAATGTTGTAGATATTTCCATGTTTATACAGATAGCGGTGAAGATATTTCCATGTTTATACAGATAGCGGTGTAGATATTTCCATGTTTATACAGATAGCAGTGTAGATATTTCCATGTTTATAGAGATAGTGGTGTAGATAATTTCAATTTTATACAGAGAGCAGTGTAGATATTTCCAAGTTCATACAGATAGCGGTGTAGATATTTCCACGTTTATAGAGATGGCAGTCTAGATATTTCCATGTTCATACAGAGGGCGGTGTAGATATTTCCATGTTTATAGGGATGGCGGTGTAGATATTTTCATGTTTACACAGATGGCAGTGTAGATATTTCCATGTTTAAACAGATAGCGGTGTAGACATTTCCATGTTTACACAGATAGCGGTGTGGATATTTCCATGTTTATGCAGATAGCAGTGTAGATATTTCCAAGTTTATACAGATAGTGGTGCGGATATTTCCATGTTTATTCAGATAGCGGTGCGGATATTTCCATGTTTATACAGATAGTTGGGCAGATATTTCCATGTTTATACAGATAGCGGTGTAGATATTTCCATCTTAATACAGATGGCGGTGTAGATATGTCCATGTTCGTACAGATGGCGGTGTAGATATTTCCATGTTCATACAGATGGCGGTGTAGATATTTCGAAGTTTATAGAGATAGCGCTGTAGTTATTTCCATATTTATTGAGAAATCGGTGTAGATATTTCCATGTATATTCAGATAGCTGTGTAGATATTTCCATGTTCATGCAGATAGCGGTGTAGATATTTCCATGTTCATACAGATTGCGGTGTAGATATTTCCATGTTCATAGAGATAACGGTGTAGATATTTCCATGTTCATACAGATAGCGGTGTAGATATTTCCATGTTCATAAAGATGGCGGTGTAGATATTTACATGTTCATACAGATGGCGGTGTAGATATTTCCATGTTTATACAGATGGCAGTGTAGTTATTTCCATGTTTATAGAGATACCAGTGTGGATATTTCCATTGATATACAGATAGCTGTGTAGATATTTCCATGTTTATACAGATAGCAGTGTAGTTATTTCCATGTTAATAGAGATAGCTGTGTTGATATTTCCATTGATATACAGATGACTGTGTAGATATTTGCATGTTCATACAAATAGCGGTGTAGATATTTCCATGTTCGTACAGATAGCGGTGTAGATATTTCCATGTTCATACAGAGAGCGGTGTAGGTATTTCCATGTTCATACAGATAACGGTGTAGATATTTCCATGTTCATACAGACAGCGGTGTAGATACTTCCATGTTCATACAGTTAGCGGTGTAGATACTTCCATGTTCATACAGATGGCGGTGTAGATATTTACATGTTCATAGAGATGGCGGTATAGATATTTCCTTGTTCGTACAGATGGCGGTGTAGATATTTCCATGTTCATAGAGATATCGGTATAGATATTTCCATGTTTATGCAGATAGCGGTATAGATATTTCCATGTTTATACAGATGGTGGTGTAGATATTTCCATGTTTATAGAGACGGAGGTCTAGATATTTCCATGGTTACAGAGATAGTGGTGTAGTTATTTCCAAGTTTATGGAGACAGCGTTGTAAATATTTCCATGTTTATACAGATAGCTGTGAAGATATTTCCTTGTTTATACAGATAGCGGTGTAGATATTTCCATGTTTTTACAGATAGCAGTGTAGATATTTCGAGGTTTATAGAGATTGTGGTGTAGATAATTTCAATTTTATACTGAGAGCAGTGTAGATATTTCCAAGTTCATACAGATAGCGGTGTAGATATTTGCATGTTCATACAGATAGCTTTGTAGATATTTGCATGTTCATACAGATAGCAGTGTAGATATTTCCATGTTCATACAGATAGCGGTGTAGATATTTGCATGTTCATACATATAGCGGTGTAGTTATTTCCATGTTCATACAGGTAGCGGTGTAGATATTTCCATGTTCATACAGTTAGCGGTGTAGATATTTCCATGTTCATACAGATGGCGGTGTAGATATTTACATGTTCATACAGATGGCGGTGTAGATATTTCCATGTTCATACAGATAGCGGTGTAGAGATTTCCATGTTCATACAGATAGCGGTGTAGATATTTCCATGTTCATACAGATGGCGGTGTAGATATTTCCATGTTCATACCGAAAGCGGTGTAGACATTTCCAAGTTCATACAGTTAGCGGTGTAGATATTTCCATGTTCATACAGATAGCGGTGTAGATATTTCCATGTTCATACAGATAGCGGTGTAGATAATTCCATGTTCATACAGTTAGCGGTGTAGATACTTCCATGTTCATACAGATGGCGGTGTAGATATTTACATGTTCATAGAGATGGTGGTATAGATATTTCCTTGTTCGTACAGATGGCGGTGTAGATATTTCCATGTTCATAGAGATGGCGGTGTAGATATTTCCATGTTTATGCAGATAGCGGTATAGATATTTCCATGTTTATACAGATGGTGGTTTAGATATTTCCATGTTTATAGAGACGGAGGTCTAGATATTTCCATGTTTACAGAGATAGTGGTGTAGTTATTTCCAAGTTTATAGAGACAGCGTTGTAAATATTTCCATGTTTATACAGATAGCTGTGAAGATATTTCCTTGTTTATACAGATAGCGGTGTAGATACTTCCATGTTTATGCAGATAGCAGTGTAGATATTTCCATGTTTATAGAGATTGTGTTGTAGATAATTTCAATTTTATACTGAGAGCAGTGTAGATATTTCCAAGTTCATACAGATAGCGGTGTAGATATTTGCATGTTCATACAGATAGCTGTGTAGATATTTGCATGTTCATACAGATAGCGGTGTAGATATTTCCATGTTCATCTAGATAGCGGTGTAGATATTTGCATGTTCATACAGATAGCGGTGTAGTTATTTCCATGTTCATACAGGTAGCGTTGTAGATATTTCCATGTTCATACAGATGGCGGTGTAGATATTTCCATGTTCATACAGTTAGCGGTGTAGATATTTCCATGTTCGTACAGATGGCGGTGTAGATATTTACATGTTCATACAGAAGACGGTGTAGATATTTCCATTTTTATAAGGATGGCGGTGTAGATATTTTCATGTTTACACAGATGGCGGTGTAGATATTTCCATGTTTACACGGATAGCGGTGTAGACATTTCCATGTTTACACAGATAGCGGTGTGGATATTTCCAGGTTTATGCAGATAGCAGTGTAGATATTTCCATGTTTATACAGATAGTGGTGCGGATATTTCCATGTTTATTCAGATAGCGGTGCGGATATTTCCATGTTTATACAGATAGTTGGGCAGATATTTCCATGTTTATACAGATAGCGGTGTAGATATTTCCATCTTAATACAGATGGCGGTGTAGATATGTCCATGTTCGTACAGATGGCGGTGTAGATATTTCCATGTTCATACAGATGGCGGTGTAGATATTTCGAAGTTTATAGAGATAGCGCTGTAGTTATTTCCATATTTATAGAGAAATCGGTGTAGATATTTCCATGTATATTCAGATAGCTGTGTAGATATTTCCATGTTCATACAGATAGCGGTGTAGATATTTCCATGTTCATCCAGATGCCGGTGTACATATATCCAAGTTCATACAGATGGCGGTGAAGATATTTCCATGTTCATACAGATGGCGGTGTAGGTATTTCCATGTTCATACAAATGGCAGTGTAGATATTTCCATGTTCATAGAGATGGCGGTGTAGATATTTCCATGTTTATACAGATGGCAGTGTAGTTATTTCCATGTTTATAGAGATACCAGTGTGGATATTTCCACTGATATACAGATAGCTGTGTAGATATTTCCATGTTTATACAGATAGCAGTGTAGTTATTTCCATGTTAATAGAGATAGCTGTGTGGATATTTCCATTGATATACAGATGGCTGTGTAGATATTTGCATGTTCATACAAATAGCGGTGTAGATATTTCCATGTTCGTACAGATAGCGGTGTAGATATTTCCATGTTCATACAGAGAGCGGTGTAGGTATTTCCATGTTCATACAGATAAAGGTGTAGATATTTCCATGTTCATACAGACAGCGGTGTAGATACTTCCATGTTCATACAGTTAGCGGTGTAGATACTTCCATGTTCATACAGATGGCGGTGTAGATATTTACATGTTCATAGAGATGGCGGTATAGATATTTCCTTGTTCGTACAGATGGCGGTGTAGATATTTCCATGTTCATAGAGATGTCGGTGTAGATATTTCCATGTTTATGCAGATAGCGGTATAGATATTTCCATGTTTATACAGATGGTGGTGTAGATATTTCCATGTTTATAGAGACGGAGGTCTAGATATTTCCATGTTTACAGAGATAGTGGTGTAGTTATTTCCAAGTTTATAGAGACAGCGTTGTAAATATTTCCATGTTTATACAGATATCTGTGAAGGTATTTCCTTGTTTATACAGATAGCGGTGTAGATATTTCCATGTTTTTACAGATAGCAGTGTAGATATTTCCATGTTTATAGAGATTGTGCTGTAGATAATTTCAATTTTATACTGAGAGCAGTGTAGATATTTCCAAGTTCATACAGATAGCGGTGTAGATATTTGCATGTTCATACAAATAGCTGTGTAGATATTTGCATGTTCATACAGATAGCAGTGTAGATATTTCCATGTTCATACAGATAGCGGTGTAGATATTTGCATGTTCATACCGATAGCGGTGTAGTTATTTCCATGTTCATACAGGTAGCGGAGTAGATATTTCCATGTTCATACAGTTAGCGGTGTAGGTATTTCCATGTTCATACAGATGGCGGTGTAGATATTTACATGTTCATACAGATGGCGGTGTAGATATTTCCATGTTCATACAGATAGCGGTGTAGAGATTTCCATGTTCATACAGATAGCGGTGTAGATATTTCCATGTTCATACAGATATCGGTGTAGATATTTCCATGTTAGTACCGAAAGCGGTGTAGACATTTCCATGTTCATACAGTTAGCGGTGTAGATATTTCCATGTTCATACAGATAGCGGTGTAGATATTTCCATGTTCATACAGATAGCGGTGTAGATATTTCCATGTTCATACAGATAGCGGTGTAGATATTTCCATGTTCATACAGATAGCGGTGTAGATAATTCCATGTTCATACAGTTAGCGGTGTAGATATTTCCATGTTCATACAGATTGCGGTGTAGATATTTACATGTTCATACAGATGGCGGTGTAGATATTTCCATGTTCATGCAGATAGCGGTGTAGATATTTCCATGTTCCTACAGATAGCGGTGTAGATAATTCCATGTTCATACAGTTAGCTGTTTAGATATTTCCATGTTCATACAGTTGGTGTAGATATTTACATGTTCATACAGATGGCGGTGTAGATATTTCCATGTTCATACAGATAGCAGTGTGGATATTTCCATGTTCATACAGATAGTGGTGTATATATTTCCATGTTCATACAGATAGCGGTGTAGATATTTCCATGTTCAGACCAATAGTGGTGTAGGCTTTTCCATTTTCATACATTTAGCGGTGTAGATATTTCCATGTTCATACATATGGCGGTGAAGATATTTCCATGTTCACACAGATGGTGGTGTAGATATTTCCATGTTTGTACGGATGGCAGTGTAGATATTTCCATGTTCATACAGGTGGCGGTGTAGATATTACCATGTTTATACAGATAGCAGTGTAGTTATTTCCATGTTAATAGAGATAGCTGTGTGGATATTTCCATTGATATACAGATAGGTGTGTAGATATGTGCATGTTCATACAAATAGCGGTGTAGATATTTCCATGTTCGTACAGATAGCGGTGTAGATATTTCCATGTTCATACACAGAGCGGTGTAGATATTTCCATGTTCATACAGATAACGGTGTAGATATTTCCATGTTCATACAGACAGCGGTGTAGATACTTACATGTTCATACAGTTAGCGGTGTAGATACTTCCATGTTCATACAGATGGCGGTGTAGATATTTACATGTTCATAGAGATGGTGGTATAGATATTTCCTTGTTCGTACAGATGGCGATGTAGTTATTTCCATGTTCAAAGAGATGGCGGTGTAGATATTTCCATGTTTATGCAGATAGCGGTATAGATATTTCCATGTTTATACAGATGGTGGTGTAGATATTTCCATGTTTATAGAGACGGTGGTCTTGATATTTCCATGTTTACAGAGATAGTGGTGTAGTTATTTCCAAGTTTATAGAGACAGCGTTGTAAATATTTCCATGTTTATACAGATAGCTGTGAAGATATTTCCTTGTTTATACAGATAGCGGTGTAGATATTTCCATGTTTATACAGATAGCAGTGTAGATATTTCCATGTTTATAGAGATAGTGGTGTAGATAATTTCAATTTTATTCAGAGAGCAGTGTAGATATTTCCAAGCTCATACAGATAGCGGTGTAGATATTTCCACGTTTGTATAGATGGCGATGTAGATATTTCCATGTTCATACAGATGGCGGTGTAGATATTTCCATGTTTATAGGGATGGCGGTGTAGATATTTTCATGTTTACACAGATGGCGGTGTAGATACTTCCATCTTTACACAGATAGCGGTGTAGACATTTCCATGTTTACACAGATAGCGGTGTGGATATTTCCATGTTTATGCAGATAGCAGTGTAGATATTTCCATGTTTATACAGATAGCGGTGCGGATATTTCCATGTTTCTACAGATATTTGGGCAGATATTTCCATGTTTATACAGATATCGGTGTAGATATTTCCATCTTAATACAGATGGCGGTGTATATATGTCCATGTTTGTACAGATGGCGGTGTAGATATTTCCATGTTCATACAGATGGCGGTGTAGATATTTTGAAGTTTATAGAGATAGCGCTGTAGTTATTTCCATATTTACAGAGAAATCTGTGTAGATATTTCCATTTATATTCAGATAGCTGTGTAGATATTTCCATGTTCATGCAGATAGCGGTGTAGATATTTCCATGTTCATCCAGATGCCGGTGTACATATATCCATGTTCATACAGATGGCGGTGTAGATATTTCCATGTTCATAGAGATGGCGGTGTAGATATTTCCATGTTTATACAGATAGCAGTGTAGTTATTTCCATGTTTATAGAGATTCCAGTGTGGATATTTCCATTGATATACAGATAACTGTGTAGATATTTGCATGTTCATACAGATAGCGGTGTAGATATTTCCATGTTCGTACTGATAGCGGTGTAGATATTTCCATGTTCATACAGATAGCGGTGTAGATATTTCCATGTTCATACAGATAGCGGTGTAGATATTTCCATGTTCATACAGATGGCGGTCTAGATATTTACATGTTCATACAGATGGCGGTGTAGATACTTCCATGTTTATAGGGATGGCGGTGTAGATATTTTCATGTTTACACAGATGGCGGTGTAGATACTTCCATCTTTACACAGATAGCGGTGTAGACATTTCCATGTTTACACAGATAGCGGTGTGGATATTTCCATGTTTATGCAGATAGCAGTGTAGATATTTCCATGTTTATACAGATAGCAGTGCGGATATTTCCATGTTTCTACAGATAGTTGGGCAGATATTTCCATGTTTATACAGATATCGGTGTAGATATTTCCTTCTTAATACAGATGGCGGTGTATATATGTCCATGTTTGTACAGATGGCGGTGTAGATATTTCCATGTTCATACAGATGGCGGTGTAGATATTTTGAAGTTTATAGAGATAGCGCTGTAGTTATTTCCATATTTACAGAGAAATCTGTGTAGATATTTCCATTTATATTCAGATAGCTGTGTAGATATTTCCATGTTCATGCAGATAGCGGTGTAGATATTTCCATGTTCATCCAGATGCCGGTGTACATATATCCATGTTCATACAGATGTCGGTGTAGATATTTCCATGTTCATACAGATGGCGGTGTAGATATTTCCATGTTTATACAGATAGCAGTGTAGTTATTTCCGTGTTTATAGAGATTCCAGTGTGGATATTTCCATTGATATACAGATACCTTTGTAGATATTTGCATGTTCATACAGATAGCGGTGTAGATATTTCCATGTTCGTACTGATAGCGGTGTAGATATTTCCATGTTCATACAGATAGCGGTGTAGATATTTCCATGTTCATACAGATAGCGGTGTAGATATTTCCATGTTCATACAGATGGCGGTGTAGATATTTACATGTTCATACAGATGGCGGTGTAGATATTTCCATGTTCATACAGATGGCGGTGTAGATATTTCCATGTTCATACAGATGGCGGTGTAGAGATTTCCATGTTCATACAGATAGCGGTTTAGATATTTCCATGTTCATACAGATAGCGGTGTAGATATTTCCATGTTCATACCAATAGCGGTGTAGACATTTCCATGTTCATACAGTTAGTGGTGTAGATATTTCCATATTCATACAGATGGCTGTGTAGATATTTACATGTTCATACAGATGGCGGTGTAGATATTTCCATGTTCGTACGGATGGTGGTGTAGATATTTCCATGTTCATACAGGTGGCGGTGTAGATATTTCCATGTTTATACAGATAGCAGTGTAGTTATATCCATGTTTATAGAGATAGCAGTGTATACGTTTCCATTGATATACAGATAGGTGTGTAGATATTTGCATGGTCACACAGATAGCGGTGTCGATATTTCCATGTTCATACAGATAGCGGTGTAGATATTTCCATGTTCATACCAATAGCGTTGTAGACAATTCCATGTTCATACAGTTAGCGGTGTAGATATTTCCATGTTCATACAGATGGCGGTGTAGATATTTACATGTTCATACAGATGGCGGTGTAGATATTTCGAAGTTTATAGAGATAGCGCTGTAGTTATTTCCATATTTACAGAGAAATCTGTGTAGATATTTCCACGTTTATAGAGATGGCAGTGTAGATATTTCCATGTTCATACAGATGGCGGTGTAGATATTTCCATGTTCGTACAGATAGCGGTGTAGATATTTCCATGTTCATACAGATAGCGGCGTAGATATTTCCATGTTCATACCAATAGCGGTGTAGACATTTCCATGTTCATACATTTAGCGGTGTAGATATTTCCATGTTCATACAGATGGCGGTGAAGATATTTCCATTTTCATACAGATGGCGGTGTAGATATTTCCATGTTTGTACGGATGGCAGTGTAGATATTTCCATGTTCATATAGGTGGCGGTGTAGACATTTCCATGTTTATACAGATAGCACTGTAGTTATTTCCGTGTTAATAGAGATAGCTGTGTAGATATTTCCATTGATATACAGATAGCTGTGTAGATATTTACATGTTCATACAGATAGCGGTGTAGATATTTCCATGTTCGTACAGATAGCGGTGTAGAAATTTCCATGTTTATACAGATAGCGGTGCGGATATTTCCATGTTTATACAGATAGCGGTGTAGATATTTCCATCTTAATACAGATGGCGGTGTAGATATGTCCATGTTTGTACAGATGGCGGTGTAGATATTTCCATTTTCATACAGATGGCGGTGTAGATATTTCGAAGTTTATAGAGATAGCGCTGTAGTTATTTCCATATTTATAGAGAAATCTGTGTAGATATTTCCACGTATATTCAGATAGCTGTGTAGATATTTCCATGTTCATGCAGATAGCGGTGTAGATATTTCCATGTTCATACAGATTGCGGTGTAGATATTTCCTTGTTCATACAGATAACGGTGTAGATATTTCCATGTTCATACAGATTGCGGTGTAGATATTTCCATCTTCATAAAGATGGCGGTGTAGATATTTACATGTTCATACAGATGGCGGTATAGATATTTCCATGTTCATACAGATGGCGGTGTAGATATTTCCATGTTCATAGAGATGGCGGTGTAGATATTTCCATGTTTATGCAGATAGTGGTATAGATATTTCCATGTTTATACAGATGGTGGTGTAGATATTTCCATGTTTATAGAGATGGAGGTCTAGATATTTCCATGTTTACAGAGATAGTGGTGTAGTTATTTCCAAGTTTATAGAGACAGCGTTGTACATATTTCCATGTTTATACTGATAGCTGTGAAGATATTTCCTTGATTATACAGATAGCGGTGTAGATATTTCCATGTTTATACAGATAGCAGTGTAGATATTTCCATGTTTATAGAAATAGTGGTGTAGATAATTTCAATTTTATACAGAGAGCAGTGTAGATATTTCCAAGTTCATACAGATAGCGGTGTAGATATTTCCACGTTTATAGAGATGGCAGTGTAGATATTTCCATGTTCATACAGATGGCGGTGTAGATATTTCCATGTTTATAGGGATGGCGGTGTAGATATTTTCATGTTTACACAGATGGCGGTGTAGATATTTCCATGTTTAAACAGATAGCGGTGTAGACATTTCCATGTTTACACAGATAGCGGTGTGGATATTTCCATGTTTATGCAGAGAGCAGTGTAGATATTTCCATGTTTTTACAGATAGCGGTGCGGATATTTCCATGTTTATACAGATAGTTGGGCAGATATTTCCATGTTTATACAGATAGCGGTGTAGATATTTCCATCTTAATACAGATGGCGGTGTAGATATGTCCATGTTTGTACAGATGGCGGTGTAGATATTTCCATGTTCATACAGATTGCGGTGTAGATATTTCGAAGTTTATAGAGATAGCACTGTAGTTATTTCCATATTTATAGAGAAATCTGTGTAAATATTTCCATGTATATTCAGATAGCTGTGTAGATATTTCCATGTTCATGCAGATAGCGGTGTAGATATTTCCATGTTCATCCAGATGCCGGTGTACATACATCCATGTACATACAGATGGCGGTGAAGATATTTCCATGTTCAGATGGTGGTGTAGATATTTCCATGTTCAGACAAATGGCGGTGTAGATATTTCCATGTCCATAGAAATGGCGGTGTAGATAATTCCATGTTCATACAAACGGCGGTGTAGATAATTCCATGTTCATAGAGATGGCGGTGTAGATATTTCCATATTTATACAGATAGCAGTGTAGTTGTTTCCATGTTTTTAGGGATAGCAGTGTAGATATTTGCATTGATATACAGATAGCTGTGTAGATATTTGCATGTTCATACAGATAGCGGTGTAGATATTTCCATGTTCATACACATAGCGGTGTAGATATTTGCATGTTCATACAGATAGCGGTGTTGATATTTCCATGTTCATACAGATAGCGGTGTAGATATTTCCATTTTCATACAGATGGCGGTGTAGATATTTCCATGTTCATTCAGTTAGCGGTGTAGATATTTCCATGTTCGTACAGATGGCGGTGTAGATATTTACATGTTCATACAGAAGACGGTGTAGATATTTCCATGTTTATAGGGATGGCGGTGTAGATATTTTCATGTTTACACAGAAGGCGGTGTAGATATTTCCATGTTTACACGGATAGCGGTGTAGACATTTCCATGTTTACACAGATAGCGGTGTGGATATTTCCAGGTTTATGCAGATAGCAGTGTAGATATTTCCATGTTTAAAAAGATAGTGGTGCGGATATTTCCATGTTTATTCAGAAAGCGGTGCGGATATTTCCATGTTTATACAGTTAGTTGGGCAGATATTTCCATGTTTATACAGATAGCGGTGTAGATATATCCATCTTAATACAGATGGCGGTGTAGATATGTCCATGTTCGTACAGATGGCGGTGTAGATATTTCCATGTTCATACAGATGGCGGTGTAGATATTTCGAAGTTTATAGAGATAGCGCTGTAGTTATTTCCATATTTATAGAGAAATCGGTGTAGATATTTCCATGTATATTCAGATAGCTGTGTAGATATTTCCATGTTCATGCAGATAGCGGTGTAGATATTTCCATGTTCATCCAGATGCCGGTGTACATATATCCATGTTCATACAGATGGCGGTGAAGATATTTCCATGTTCATACAGATGGCGGTGTAGGTATTTCCATGTTCATACAAATGGCGGTGTAGATATTTCCATGTTCATAGAGATGGCGGTGTAGATATTTCCATGTTTATACAGATAGCAGTGTAGTTATTTCCATGTTTATAGAGATACCAGTGTGGATATTTCCATTGATATACAGATAGCTGTGTAGATATTTGCATGTTCATACAGATAGCGGTGTAGATAATTCCATGTTCATACAGATAGCGGTGTAGATATTTCCATGTTCATACAGATAGCGGTGTAGATATTTCCATGTTCATAAAGATAGCGGTGTAGATATTTCCATGTTCATACAGATAGCGGTGTAGATATTTCCATGTTCATACAGTTAGAGGTGTAGATATTTCCATGTTCATACAGATGGCGGTGTAGATATTTCCATGTTCATACAGATGGCGGTGTAGATATTTCCATGTTTGTATGGATGGCAGTGTAGATATTTCCATGTTCATACAGGTGGCGGTGTAGATATTTCCATATGTATACAGATAGCACTGTAGTTATTTCCGTGTTAATAGAGATAGCTGTGTAGAGGTTTCCATTGATATACAGATAGCTGTGTAGATATTTACATATTCATACAGATAGCGGTGTAGATATTTCCATGTTCGTACAGATAGCGGTGTAGATATTTCCATGTTTATACAGATAGCGGTGCGGATATTTCCATGTTTATACAGATAGCGGTGTAGATATTTCCATGTTAATACAGATGGCGGTGTAGATATGTCCATGTTTGTACAGATGGCGGTGTAGATATTTCCATGTTCATACAGATGGCGGTGTAGATATTTCGAAGTTTATAGAGATAGCGCTGTAGTTATTTCCATATTTATAGAGAAATCTGTGTAGATATTCCACGTATATTCAGATAGCTGTGTAGATATTTCCATGTTCATGCAGATAGCGGTGTAGATATTTCCATGTTCATACAGATGGCGGTGTAGATATTTCCTTGTTCATACAGATAACGGTGTAGATATTTCCATGTTCATATAGATAGTGGTGTAGATATTTCCATGTTCATAAAGATGGCGGTGTAGATATTTACATGTTCATACAGATGGCGGTATAGATATTTCCATGTTCATACAGATGGCGGTGTAGATATTTTCATGTTTACACAGATGGCGGTGTAGATATTTCCATGTTTAAACAGATAGCGGTGTAGACATTTCCATGTTTACACAGATAGCGGTGTGGATATTTCCATGTTTATGCAGAGAGCAGTGTAGATATTTCCATGTTTATACAGATAGCTGTGCGGATATTTCCATGTTTATACAGATTGTTGGGCAGATATTTCCATGTTTATACAGATAGCGGTGTAGATATTTTCATCTTAATACAGATGGCGGTGTAGATATGTCCATGTTTGTACAGATGGCGGTGTAGATATTTCCATGTTCATACAGATTGCGGTGTAGATATTTCGAAGTTTATAGAGATAGCGCTGTAGTTATTTCCATATTTATAGAGAAATCTGTGTAGATATTTCCATGTATATTCAGATAGCTGTGTAGATATTTCCATGTTCATGCAGATAGCGGTGTAGATATTTCCATGTTCATCCAGATGCCGGTGTACATATATCCATGTACATACAGATGGCGGTGAAGATATTTCCATGTTCATACAGATGGTGGTGTAGATATTTCCATGTTCATACAAATGGCGGTGTAGATATTTCCATGTTCATAGAAATGGCGGTGAAGATAATTCCATGTTCATACAAATGGCGGTGTAGATATTTCCATGTTCATAGAGATGGCGGTGTAGATATTTCCATATTTATACAGATAGCAGTGTAGTTGTTTCCATGTTTATAGGGATAGCAGTGTAGATATTTTCATTGATATACAGATAGCTGTGTAGATATTTGCATGTTCATACAGATAGCGGTGTAGATATTTCCATGTTCATACACATAGCGGTGTAGATATTTGCATGTTCATACAGATAGCGGTGTTGATATTTCCATGTTCATACAGATAGCGGTGTAGATATTTCCATTTTCATACAGATGGCGGTGTAGATATTTCCATGTTCATACAGTTAGCGGTGTAGATATTTCCATGTTCGTACAGATGGCGGTGTAGATATTTACATGTTCATACAGAAGACGGTGTAGATATTTCCATGTTTATAGGGATGGCGGTGTAGATATTTCCATGTTTACACAGAAGGCGGTGTAGATATTTCCATGTTTACACGGATAGCGGTGTAGACATTTCCATGTTTACACAGATAGCGGTGTGCATATTTCCAGGTTTATGCAGATAGCAGTGTAGATATTTCCATGTTTAAACAGATAGTGGTGCGGATATTTCCATGTTTATTCAGATAGCGCTGCGGATATTTCCACGTTTATAGAGTTAGTTGGGCAGATATTTCCATGTTTATACAGATAGCGGTGTAGATATATCCATCTTAATACAGATGGCGGTGTAGATATGTCCATGTTCGTACAGATGGCGGTGTAGATATTTCCATGTTCATACAGATGGCGGTGTAGATATTTCGAAGTTTATATAGATAGCGCTGTAGTTATTTCCATATTTATAGAGAAATCGGTGTAGATATTTCCATGTATATTCAGATAGCTGTGTAGATATTTCCATGTTCATGCAGATAGCGGTGTAGATATTTCCATGTTCATCCAGATGCCGGTGTACATATATCCATGTTCATACAGATGGCGGTGAAGATATTTCCATGTTCATACAGATGGCGGTGTAGGTATTTCCATCTTCATACAAATGGCAGTGTAGATATTTCCATGTTCATAGAGATGGCGGTGTAGATATTTCCATGTTTATACAGATGGCAGTGTAGTTATTTCCATGTTTATAGAGATACCAGTGTGGATATTTCCATTGATATACAGATAGCTGTGTAGATATTTGCATGTTCATACAGATAGCGGTTTAGATATTTCCATGTTCATACAGATAGCGGTGTAGATATTTCCATGTTCATACAGATAGCGGTGTAGATATTTCCATGTTCATACAGATAGTGGTGTAGATATTTCCATGTTCATACAGATAGCGGTGTAGATATTTCCATGTTGATACAGTTAGCGGTGTAGATATTTCCATATTCATACAGATGGCGGTGTAGATATTTACATGTTCATACAGATGGCGGTGTAGATATTTCCATGTTCATACAGATAGCGGTGTAGATATTTCCATGTTCATACAGATAGCGGTGTAGATATTTCCATGTTCATACCAATAGCGGTGTATACATTTCCATGTTCATACAGTTAGCGGTGTAGATATTTCCATGTTCATACAGATAGCGGTGTAGATATTTCCATGTTCATACAGATAGCGGTGTAGATATTTCCATGTTCATACAGATAGCGGTGTAGATAATTCCATGTTCATACAGTTAGCGGTGTAGATATTTCCATGTTCATACAGATGGCGGTGTAGATATTTACATGTTCATACAGATGGCGGTATTGTTATTTCCATGTTCATGCAGATAGCGGTGTAGATATTTCCATGTTCATACAGTTAGCGGTGTAGATATTTCCATGTTCATACTGATGCCGGTGTACATATATCCATGTTCATACAGATGGCGGTGAAGATATTTCCATGTTCATACAGATGGTGGTGTAGATATTTCCATGTTCATACAAATGGCGGTGTAGATATTTCCATGTTCATACAGAAGGCGGTGTAGATATTTCCATATTTATAGAGATAGCAGTGTAGTTATTTACATGTTTATAGAGATAGCAGTGTAGATATTTCCATTGATATACAGATAGCTGTCTAGATATTTGCATGTTCATAGAGATAGCGGTGTAGATATTTCCATGTTCATACAGATAGCGATGTAGATATTTCCATGTTCATACAGTTAACGGTGTAGATATTTCCATGTTCATACAGTTGGCGGTGTAGATATTTACATGTTCATACAGATGGCGGTGTAGATATTTCCATGTTCGTACAGATAGCGGTGTAGATATTTCCATGTTCATACAGATAACGGTGTAGATATTTCCATGTTCATACCAATAGCGGTGTAGACATTTCCATGTTCATACATTTAGCGGTGTAGATATTTCCATGTTCATACAGATGGCGGTGAAGATATTTCCATTTTCATACAGATGGCGGTGTAGATATTTCCATGTTTGTACGGATGGCAGTGTAGATATTTCCATGTTCATACAGGTGGCGATGTAGATATTTCCATGTTTATACAGATAGCAGTGTAGTTATTTCCATGTTAATAGAGATAGCTGTGTAGATATTTCCATTGATATACAGATAGCTGTGTAGATATTTCCATGTTCATACAGATAGCGGTGTAGATATTTCCATGTTCGTACAGATAGCTGTGTAGATATTTCCATGTTTATACAGATAGCGGTGCGGATATTTCCATGTTTATACAGATAGTTGGGCAGATATTTCCATGTTTATACAGATAGCGGTGTAGATATTTCCATCTTAATACAGATGGCGGTGTAGATATGTCCATGTTTGTACCGATGGCGGTGTAGATATTTCCATGTTCATACAGATGGCGGTGTAGATATTTCGAAGTTTATAGAGATAGCGCTGTAGTTATTTCCATATTTATAGAGATATCTGTGTAGATATTTCCACGTATATTCAGATAGCCGTGTAGATATTTCCATGTTCATGCAGATAGCGGTGTAGATATTTCCATGTTCATCCAGATACCGGTGTACATATATCCATGTTCATACAGATGGCGGTGAAGATATTTCCATGTTCCTACAGATGACGGTGTAGGTATTTCCATGTTCATACAAATGGCGGTGTAGATATTTCCATGTTCATAGAGATGGCGGTGTAGTTATTTCCAGGTTCATACAAATGGCGGTGTAGATATTTCCATGTTCATAGAGATGGCGGTGTACATATTTCCATGTTTATACAGATAGCAGTGTAGTTATTTCCATGTTTATAGAGATACCAGTGTGGATATTTCCATTGATATACAGATAGCTGTGTAGATATTTGCATGTTCATACAGATAGCGGTGTAGATATTTCCATGTTCATACAGATAGCGGTGTAGATATTTCCATGTTCATACAGATAGCGGTGTAGATATTTCCATGTTCATACAGATAGCGGTGTAGATATTTCCATGTTCATACAGTTAGAGGTGTAGATATTTCCATGTTCATACAGATGGCGGTGTAGATATTTCCATGTTCATACAGATGGCGGTGTAGATATTTCCATGTTTGTATGGATGGCAGTGTAGATATTTCCATGTTCATACAGGTGGCGGTGTAGATATTTCCATGTTTATACAGATAGCACTGTAGTTATTTCCGTGTTGATAGAGATAGCTGTGTAGATATTTCCATTGATATACAGATATCTGTGTAGATATTTACATGTTCATACAGATAGCGGTGTAGATATTTCCATGTTCGTACAGATAGCGGTGTAGATATTTCCATGTTTATACAGATAGCGGTGCGGATATTTCCATGTTTATACAGATAGCGGTGTAGATATTTCCATCTTAATACAGATGGCGGTGTAGATATGTCCATGTTTGTACAGATGGCGGTGTAGATATTTCCATGTTCATACAGATGGCGGTGTAGATATTTCGAAGTTTATAGAGATAGCGCTGTAGTTATTTCCATATTTATAGAGAAATCTGTGTAGATATTTCCACATATATTCAGATAGCTGTGTAGATATTTCCATGTTCATGCAGATAGCGGTGTAGATATTTCCATGTTCATACAGATTGCGGTGTAGATATTTCCTTGTTCATACAGATAACGGTGTAGATATTTCCATGTTCATACAGATAGCGGTGTAGATATTTCCATCTTCATAAAGATGGCGGTGTAGATATTTACATGTTCATACAGATGGCGGTATAGATATTTCCATGTTCGTACAGATGGCGGTGTAGATATTTCCATGTTCATAGAGATGGCGGTGTAGATATTTCCATGTTTACGCAGATAGTGGTATAGATATTTCCATGTTTATAGGGATGGCGGTGTAGATATTTTCATGTTTACACAGATGGCGGTGTAGATATTTCCATGTTTACACAGATAGCGGTGTAGACATTTCCATGTTTACACAGATAGCGGTGCGGATATTTCCATGTTTATACAGATAGTTGGGCAGATATTTCCATGTTTATACAGATAGCGGTGTAGATATTTGCATCTTAATACAGATGGCGGTGTAGATATGTCCATGTTCATACAGATGGCGGTGTAGATATTTCCATGTTCATACAAATGGCGGCGTAGATATTTCCATGTTCATATAAATGGCGGTGTAGATATTTCAATGTTCATACAGAAGACGGTGTAGATATTTCCGTTTTTATAGGGATGGCGGTGTAGATATTTTCATGTTTACACAGATGGCGGTGTAGATATTTCCATGTTTACACGGATAGCGGTGTAGACATTTCCATGTTTACACAGATAGCGGTGTGGATATTTCCAGGTTTATGCAGATAGCAGTGTAGATATTTCCATGTTTATACAGATAGTGGTGCGGATATTTCCATGTTTATTCAGATAGCGGTGCGGATATTTCCATATTTATACAGATAGTTGGGCAGATATTTCCATGTTTATACAGATAGCGGTGTAGATATTTCCATCTTAATACAGATGGCGCTGTAGATATGTCCATGTTCGTACAGATGGCGGTGTAGATATTTCAATGCTCATACAGATGGCGGTGTAGATATTTCGAAGTTTATAGAGATAGCGCTGTAGTTATTTCCATATTTATAGAGAAATCGGTGTAGATATTTCCATGTATATTCAGATAGCTGTGTAGATATTTCCATGTTCATGCAGATAGCGGTGTAGATATTTCCATGTTGATCCAGATGCCGGTGTTCATATATCCATGTTCATACAGATGGCGGTGAAGATATATCCATGTTAATACAGATAGCGGTGTAGATATTTCCATGTTCATACAGAAAGTGTTGTAGGTATTTCCATGTTCATAAAGATAGCTGTGTAGATATTTCCATGTTCATGCAGGTAGCGGTGTAGATATTTCCATGTTCATCCAGATGCCGGTGTACATATATCCATGTTCACAGAGATGGCGGTGAAGATATTTCCATGTTCATACAGATAGCGGTATAGATATTTCCATGTTCATACAAATTGCGGTGTAGATATTTCCATGGTCATAGAGATGGCGGTGTAGATGTTTCCATGTTCATACAAATGGCGGTGTAGATATTTCCATCTTCATAGAGATGGCGGTGTAGATATTTCCATATTTATACAGATAGCAGTGTAGTTATTTCCATGTTTATAGAGATAGCAGTGTAGATATTGCCATTGATATACAGATAGCTGTGTAGATATTTGCATGTTCATACAGATAGCGGTGTAGATATTTGCATCTTAATACAGATTGCGGAGTAGATATGTCCATGTTCATACAGATGGCGGTGTAGATATTTCCAAGTTCATACAAATGGCGGTGTAGATATTTCCATGTTCATACAAATGGCGGTGTAGATATTTCCATGGTCATAGAAATGGCGGTGTAGATATTTCCATGTTCATACAAATGGCGGTGTAGATATTTCCATCTTCATAGAGATGGCGGTGTAGATATTTCCATATTTATACAGATAGCAGTGTAGTTATTTCCATGTTTATAGACATAGCAGTGTAGATATTTCCATCTTCATACAAATACCGGTGTAGATATTTCCATGTTCATACTGATAACGGTGTAGATATTTCCATGTTCATACAGATAGCGGTGTAGATATTTCCATGTTCATACAGATAGCGGTGTAGATATTTCCATGTTCATACACTTAGCGGTGTAGATATTTCCATGTTCATACAGATGGCGGTTTAGATATTTACATGTTCATACAGATGGCGGTGTAGGTATTTCCATGTTCATACAGATAGCGGTGTAGATATTTCCATGTTCATACTGATAGCGGTGTAGATATTTCCATCTTCATACAAATAGCGGTGTAGATATTTCCATGTTCTTACCGATAGTTGTTTAGATATTTCCATGTTCATGCAGTTAGCGGTGTAGATATTTCCATGTTCATACAGATGGCGGTGTAGATATTTACATGTTCATACAGATGGCGGTGTAGATATTTCCATGTTCGTATGGATGGCAGTGTAGATATTTCCAAGTTCATACAGGTGGCGGTGTAGATATTTCCATGTTTATACAGATAGCAGAGTAGTTATTTCCATGTTTATAGAGATAGATGTGTAGATATTTCCATTGATATACAGATAGCTGTGTAGATATTTGCATGTTCATACAGATAGCGGTGTAGATGTTTCCATGTTCGTACAGATAGCCGTGTAGATATTTCCATGTTCATACAGATAGCGGTGTAGATATTTCCACGTTTATAGAGATGGCGGTGTAGATATTTCCATGTTCACACAGATGGCGGTGAAGATATTTCCATGTTTATAGGGATGGCGGTGTAGATATTTTCATGTTTACACAGATGGCGGTGTAGATATTTCCATGTTTACACAGATAGCGGTGTAGACATTTCCATGTTTACACAGATGGCGGTGTGGATATTTCCATGTTTATGCAAATAGCAGTGTAGATATTTCCATGTTTACACAGAGAGCGGTGCGGATATTTCCATGTTTATACAGATAGTTGGGCAGATATTTCCATGTTTATACAGATAGCGGTGTAGATATTTGCATCTTAATACAGATGGCGGTGTAGATATGTCCATGTTCATACAGATGGCGGTGTAGATATTTCCATGTTCATACAAATGGCGGTGTAGATATTTCCATGTTCATACAAATGGCGGTGTAGATATTTCCATGGTCATAGAGATGGCGGTGTAGATATTTCCATGTTCATACAAATGGCGGTGTAGATATTTCCATCTTCATAGAGATGGCGGTGTAGATATTTCCATATTTATACAGATAGCAGTGTAGTTATTTCCATGTTTATAGAGATAGCAGTGTAGATATTTCCATTGCTATACAGATAGCTGTGTAGATATTTACATGTTCATACAGATAGCGGTGTAGATATTTCCATGTTCATACAGATAGCGGTGTAGATATTTCCATGTTCATGCTGATATCGGTGTAGATATTTCCATGTTCATACATATTGCGGTGTAGATATTTCCATGTTCATACAGATAGCGGTGTAGATATTTCCATGTTCATACACTTAGCGGTGTAGATATTTCCATGTTCATACAGATGGCGGTTTAGATATTTACATGTTCATACAGATGGCAGTGTAGATATTTCCATGTTCATACAGATAGCGGTTTAGATATTTCCATGTTCATACAGATAGCGGTGAAGATATTTCCATCTTCATACACATAGCGGTGTAGATATTTCCATGTTCTTACCGATAGTTGTTTAGATATTTCCATGTTCATACAGTTAGCAGTGTAGATATTTCCATGTTCATACAGATGGCGGTGTAGATATTTACATGTTCATACAGATGGCGGGGTAGATATTTCCATGTTCGTATGGATGGCAGTGTAGATATTTCCAAGTTCATACAGGTGGCGGTGTAAATATTTCCATGTTTATACAGATAGCAGAGTAGTTATTTCCATGTTTATAGAGATAGCTGTGTAGATATTTCCATTGATATACAGATAGCTGTGTAGATATTTGCATGTTCATACAGATAGCGGTGTAGATGTTTCCATGTTCGTACAGATAGCCGTGTAGATATTTCCATGTTCATACAGAGGACGGTGTAGATATTTCCATGTTTATAGGGATTGCGGTGTAGATATTTTCATGTTTACACAGATGGCGGTGTAGATATTTCCATGTTTACACAGATAGCGGTGTAGACATTTCCATGTTTACACAGATGGCGGTGTGGATATTTCCATGTTTATGCAAATAGCAGTGTAGATATTTCCATGTTTACACAGATAGCGGTGCGGATATTTCCATGTTTATACAGATAGTTGGGCAGATATTTCCATGTTTATACAGATAGCGGTGTAGATATTTGCATCTTAATACAGATGGCGGTGTAGATATGTCCATGTTCATACAGATGGCGGTGTAGATATTTCCATGTTCATACAAATGGCGGTGTAGATATTTCCATGTTCATACAAATGGCGGTGTAGATATTTCCGTGTTCATAGAGATGGCGGTGTAGATATTTCCATGTTCATACAAATGGCGGTGTAGATATTTCCATCTTCATAGTGATGGCGGTGTAGATATTTCCATATTTATACAGATAGCAGTGTAGTTATTTCCATGTTTATAGAGATAGCAGTGTAGATATTTCCATTGATATACAGATAGCTGAGTAGATATTTGCATGTTCATACAGATAGCGGTGTAGATATTTACATGTTCATACAGATAGCGGTGTAGATATTTCCATGTTCATACTGATAGCGGTGTAGATATTTCCATGTTCATACAGATAGCGGTGTAGATATTTCTATGTTCATTCAGATAGCGGTGTAGATATTTCCATGTTCGTACACTTAGCGGTGTAGATATTTCCATGTTCATACAGATGGCGGTGTAGATATTTGCATGTTCATACAGATGGCGGTGTAGATATTTCCATGTTCATACAGATAGCGGTGTAGATATTTCCATGTACATACAGATAGCGGTGTAGATATTTCCATGTTCATACAGATAGCGGTGTAGATATTTCCATGTTCATACAGTTAGCGGTGTAGATATTTCCATGTTCATATAGATGGCGGTGTAGATATTTACATTTTCATACAGATGGCGGTGTAGATATTTCCATGTTCGTACGGATGGCAGTGTAGATATTTCCAAGTTCATACAGGTGGCGGTGTAGATATTTCCATGTTTATACAGATAGCAGAGTAGTTATTTCCATGTTTATAGAGATAGCTGTGTAGATATTTCCATTGATATATAGATAGCTGTGGAGATATTTGCATGTTCATACAGATAGCGGTGTAGATGATTCCATGTTCGTACAGATAGCCATGTAGATATTTCCATGTTCATACAGATAGCGGTGTAGATATTTCCACGTTTATAGAGATGGCGGTGTAGATATTTCCATGTTCACACAGATGGCTGTGTAGATATTTCCATGTTTATAGGGATGGCGGTGTAGATATTTTCATGTTTACAAAGATGGCAGTGTAGATATTTCCATGTTTACACAGATAGCGGTGTAGACATTTAGATGTTTACACAGATGGCAGTGTGGATATTTCCATGTTTATGCAAATTGCAGTGTAGATATTTCCATGTTTACACATATAGCGGTGTGGATATTTACATGTTTATACAGATAGTGGTGCAGATAATTCCATGTTTATACAGATAGCGGTGTAGATATTTCCATCTTAATACAGATGGCGGTGTAGATATGTCCATGTTCATACAGATGGCGGTGTAGGTATTTCCATGTTCATACAAATGGCAGTGTAGATATTTCCATGTTCATTCAAATGGCGGTGTAGATATTTCCATGTTCATACAAATGGCGGTGTAGATATTTCCATGTTCATAGAGATGGCGGTGTAGATATTTCCATGTTCATACAAATGGCGGTGTAGATATTTCCATCTTCATAGAGATGGCGGTGTAGATATTTCCATATTTATACAGATAGCAGTGTAGTTATTTCCATGTTTATAGAGATAGCAGTGTAGATATTTCCATTGATATACAGATAGCTGTGTAGATATTTGCATGTTCATACAGATAGCGGTGTAGATACTTCCATGTTCATACAGATAGCGGTGTAGATATTTCCATGTTCATACTGATAGCGGTGTAGATATTTCCATGTTCATACAGATAGCGGTGTAGATATTTCCATGTTCATTCAGATAGCGGTGTAGATATTTCCATGTTCATACACTTAGCGGTGTAGATATTTCCATGTTCATACAGATGGCGGTGTAGATATTTGCAGGTTCATACAGATGGCGGTTTAGAGATTTCCATGTTCATACAGATAGCTGTGTAGATATTTCCATGTTCATACAGATAGCGGTATAGATATTTCCATGTTCATACAGATAGCGGTGTAGATATTTCCATCTTCATACAGATAGCGGTGTAGATATTTCCATGTTCTTACCGATAGTTGTGTAGATATTTCCATGTTCATACAGTTAGCGGTGTAGATATTTCCATGTTCATATAGATGGCGGTGTAGATATTTACATTTTCATACAGATGGCGATGTAGATATTTCCATGTTCGTACGGATGGCATTGTAGATATTTCCAAGTTCATAGAGTTGGCGGTGTAGATATTTCCATGTTTATACAGACAGCAGAGTAGTTATTTCCATGTTTATAGAGATAGCTGTGTAGATATTTCCATTGATATACAGATAGCTGTGGAGATATTTGCATGTTCATACAGATAGCGGTGTAGATGTTTCCATGTTCGTACAGATAGCCGTGTAGATATTTCCATGTTCATACAGATAGCGGTGTAGATATTTCCACGTTTATAGAGATGTCGGTGTAGATATTTCCATGTTCACACAGATGGCGGTGTAGATATTTCCATGTTTATAGGGATGGCGGTGTAGATATTTTCATGTTTACACAGATGGCTGTGTAGATATTTCCCTCTTTACACAGATAGCGGTGTAGACATTTCCATGTTTACACAGATGGCGGTGTGGATATTTCCATGTTTATGCAAATAGCAGTGTAGATATTTCCATGTTTACACAGATAGCGGTGCGGATATTTCCATGTTTATACAGATAGTTGGGCAGATATTTCCATGTTTATACAGATAGCGGTGTAGATATTTCCATCTTAATACAGATGGCGGTGTAGATATGTCCATGTTCCTACAAATGGCGGTGTAGATATTTCCATGTCCATAGAGATGGCAGTGTAGATATTTCCATGTTTATACAGATAGCAGTGTTGTTATTTCCATGTTTATAGAGATAGCAGTGTAGATATTTCCATTGATATACAGATAGTTGTGTAGATATTTGCGTGTTCATACAGATATCGGTGAAGATATTTCCATGTTCATACAGATAGCGGTGTAGATATTTCCATGTTCATACCAATAGTGGTGTAGACATTTCCATGTTCATAGAGTTAGCGGTGTAGATATTTCCATGTTCACACAGATGACGGTGTAGATATTTACATGTTCATACAGATGGCGGTGTAGGTATTTCCATGTTGGTACGGATGGCAGTGTAGATATTTCCATCTTCATACAGGTGGCGGTGTAGATATTTCCATGTTTATACAGTTAGCAGTGTAGTTATTTCCATGTTAATAGAGATAGCAGTGTAGATATTTCCATTGATATACAGACAGCTTTGTAGATATTTGCTTGTTCATACAGATAGCGGTGTAGATATTTCCATGTTCATACAAACAGCGGTGTAGATATTTCCATTTTCATACAGATAGCGGTGTAGATATTTCCATGTTCATGCAGATAATGGTGTAGATATTTCCATGTTCATACAGGTGGCGGTGTAAATATTTCCATGTTCGTACAGATGGCGGTGTAGATATTTCCATGTTCATAGAGATGGCGGTGTAGCTATTTCCTTGTTTATGCAGATAGCGGTCTAGATATTTCCATGTTTATACAGATGGTGGTGTAGATATTTCCATGTTTATAGAGATGGCAGTCTAGATATTTCAATATTTATAGAGATAGTGGTGTAGTTATTTCCAAGTTTATAGAGACAGCGTTGTAGATATTTCCATGTTTATAGAGATAGCGGTGTATATATTTCCACGATTATAGAGATGTCGGTGTAGATATTTCCATGTTCATACAGATGGCGGTGTAGATATTTCCAGGTTTATAGAGATGGCGGTGTAGATATTTTCATGTTTACATAGATGGCGGTGTAGATATTTCCATGTTTACACAGATAGCTGTGTAGACAGTTCCATGTTTACCCAGATAGTGGTGTGGATATTTCCATGTTTATGCAGATAGCGGTGTAGATATTTCCATGTTTATACAGATAGCGGTGCTGACATTTCCATGTTTCTACAGATAACGGTGCGGATATTTCCATGTTTATACATATAGCGGTGTGGATATTTCCATGTTTATACAGATAGCGGTGTGGGTATTTCCATCTTAGTACAGATGGCGTTGTAGATATTTCCGTGTTTATACAGATAGAGGTGTAGATATTTCCATGTTTATAGAGATAGCAGTGTAGATATTTTCATGTTTATACAGATAGCGGTGTAGATATTTCCATCTTAATACAGATGGCGGTGTAGATATGTCCATGTTCCTACAAATGGCGGTGTAGATATTTCCATGTCCATAGAGATGGCAGTGTAGATATTTCCATGTTTATACAGATAGCAGTGTTGTTATTTCCATGTTTATAGAGATAGCAGTGTAGATATTTCCATTGATATACAGATAGTTGTGTAGATATTTGCGTGTTCATACAGATATCGGTGAAGATATTTCCATGTTCATACAGATAGCGGTGTAGATATTTCCATGTTCATACCAATAGTGGTGTAGACATTTCCATGTTCATAGAGTTAGCGGTGTAGATATTTCCATGTTCACACAGATGACGGTGTAGATATTTACATGTTCATACAGATGGCGGTGTAGGTATTTCCATGTTGGTACGGATGGCAGTGTAGATATTTCCATCTTCATACAGGTGGCGGTGTAGATATTTCCATGTTTATACAGTTAGCAGTGTAGTTATTTCCATGTTAATAGAGATAGCAGTGTAGATATTTCCATTGATATACAGACAGCTGTGTAGATATTTGCTTGTTCATACAGATAGCGGTGTAGATATTTCCATGTTCATACAAACAGCGGTGTAGATATTTCCATTTTCATACAGATAGCGGTGTAGATATTTCCATGTTCATGCAGATAATGGTGTAGATATTTCCATGTTCATACAGGTGGCGGTGTAAATATTTCCATGTTCGTACAGATGGCGGTGTAGATATTTCCATGTTCATAGAGATGGCGGTGTAGCTATTTCCTTGTTTATGCAGATAGCGGTCTAGATATTTCCATGTTTATACAGATGGTGGTGTAGATATTTCCATGTTTATAGAGATGGCAGTCTAGATATTTCAATATTTATAGAGATAGTGGTGTAGTTATTTCCAAGTTTATAGAGACAGCGTTGTAGATATTTCCATGTTTATAGAGATAGCGGTGTATATATTTCCACGATTATAGAGATGTCGGTGTAGATATTTCCATGTTCATACAGATGGCGGTGTAGATATTTCCAGGTTTATAGAGATGGCGGTGTAGATATTTTCATGTTTACATAGATGGCGGTGTAGATATTTCCATGTTTACACAGATAGCTGTGTAGACAGTTCCATGTTTACCCAGATAGTGGTGTGGATATTTCCATGTTTATGCAGATAGCGGTGTAGATATTTCCATGTTTATACAGATAGCGGTGCTGACATTTCCATGTTTCTACAGATAACGGTGCGGATATTTCCATGTTTATACATATAGCGGTGTGGATATTTCCATGTTTATACAGATAGCGGTGTGGGTATTTCCATCTTAGTACAGATGGCGTTGTAGATATTTCCGTGTTTATACAGATAGAGGTGTAGATATTTCCATGTTTATAGAGATAGCAGTGTAGATATTTTCATGTTTATACAGATAGCGGTGTAGATATTTCCATCTTAATACAGATAGCGTTGCAGATATTTCCATGTTCCTACAGATGGCAGTGTAGATATTTCCATGTTCATACAAATGGCAGTGTAGATATTTCCATGTTTATAGAGATAGTGGTGTAGTTATTTCCTTGTTTATGCAGAATGCTGTGTAGATATTTCCATGTATATGCAGTTAGCTGTGTAGATATTTCCATGTTCATACAGATAGCGGTGTAGATATTTCCATGTTTATACAGATAGCGGTGTAGATATTTCCATGTTCATACACATAGCGGTGTAGATATTTCCATGTTCATACAGGTAGCGGTGTAGATATTTCCATGTTCATACAGATGGCGGTGTAAATATTTCCCTGTTCATCCAGATGACGGTGTAGATATTTCCATGTTCATACAGGTAGCGGTGTAGATATTTCCATGTTCATACAGATGGCGGTGTAGTTATTTCCATGTTTACAGCGATGGCGGTGTAGTTATTTCCTTGTTTATAGAGATAGAAGTGTAGATATTTCGATTTATATACAGATAGCGGTGTAGATATTTCCATGTTCATACTGATAGTGGTTTTGATATTTCCATGTTTATACAGATAGCGGTGTAGATATTTCTATGTTTATAGAGATGGCGGTCTAGATATTTCTATGTTTATAGAGATAGTCGTGTTGTTATTTCCAAGTTTGTAGAGACAGCGTTGTAGATGTTTCCATGTTTATACAGATAGTGGTGAAGTTATTTCTATGTTTATACAGATAGCGGTGTAGATATTTCCATGCTTGTACAGATACCGGTGTAGATATTTACAAGTTTATAGAGATGGCGGTCTAGATATTCTCTTGTTTATACAGATAGCGGTGTAGATATTTCCATGGTTATAGAGATAGCAGTGTAGATAATTCCAATTTTATATAGATAGCAGTGAAGATATTTCCATGTTCGTACAAATAGCGGTGTAGATATTTCCACGTTTATAGAGATGGCGGTGTAGATATTTCCATGTTCATACAGATGGCGTTGTAGATATTTCCATGTTTACACAGATAGCGGTGTGGTTATTTCCATGTTTATAGAGATAGCAGTGTAGATATTTCCATTGATATACAGATAGATGTGTAGATATTTGCATGTTCCTACAGATAGCGGTGTAGATATTTCCATCTTCGTACAGATACCGATGTAGATATTTCCATGTTCATACAGATAGCAGTGTAGATATTTCCATGTTCATACAGATAACGGTGTAGTTATTTCCATGTTCATACAGAGAGCGGTGTAGATATTTCTATGTTCATACAGTTAGCGGTGTAAATATTTCCATGTTCATACAGATGGCCGTGTAGATATTTTCATGTTCATACAGATGGCGGTGTAGATATTTCCATGTTCGTACAGATGGCGGTGTAGATATTTCCATGTTCATAGAGATGGCGGTGTAGATATTTCCATGTTTATGCAGATAGCGGTATAGATATTTCCATGTTTATACAGATTGTGGTGTAGATATTTCCATGTTTATAGAGATGGCGGTCTAGATATATCCATGTTTATAGAGATAATGTTGTAGTTATTTCCAAGTTTATAGAGACAGCGTTGTAGATATTTCCACGTTTATACAGATAGCGGTGAAGTTATTTCCATGTTTATACAGATAGCGGTGTAGATATTTCCATGTTTCTACAGATAACGGTGCGGATATTTCCATGTTTATACATATAGCGGTGTGGATATTTCCATGTTTATACAGATAGCGGTGTGGGTATTTCCATCTTAGTACAGATGGCGTTGTAGATATTTCCGTGTTTATACAGATAGAGGTGTAGATATTTCCATGTTTATAGAGATAGCAGTGTAGATATTTTCATGTTTATACAGATAGCGGTGTAGATATTTCCATCTTAATACAGATAGCGTTGCAGATATTTCCATGTTCCTACAGATGGCAGTGTAGATATTTCCATGTTCATACAAATGGCAGTGTAGATATTTCCATGTTTATACAGATAGTTGGGCAGATATTTCCATGTTTATACAGATAGCGGTGTAGATATTTGCATCTTAATACAGATGGCGGTGTAGATATGTCCATGTTCATACAGATGGCGGTGTAGATATTTCCATGTTCATACAAATGGCGGTGTAGATATTTCCATGTTCATACAAAAGGCGGTGTAGATATTTCCGTGTTCATAGAGATGGCGGTGTAGATATTTCCATATTCATACAAATGGCGGTGTAGATATTTCCATCTTCATAGAGATGGCCGTGTAGATATTTCCATATTTATACAGATAGCAGTGTAGTTATTTCCATGTTTATAGAGATAGCAGTGTAGATATTTCCATTGATATACAGATAGCTGAGTAGATATTTGCATGTTCATACAGATAGCGGTGTAGATATTTACATGTTCATACAGATAGCGGTGTAGATATTTCCATGTTCATACTGATAGCGGTGTAGATATTTCCATGTTCATACAGATAGCGGTGTAGATATTTCTATGTTCATTCAGATAGCGGTGTAGATATTTCCATGTTCGTACACTTAGCGGTGTAGATATTTCCATGTTCATACAGATGGCGGTGTAGATATTTGCATGTTCATACAGATGGCGGTGTAGATATTTCCATGTTCATACAGATGGCGGTGTAGATATTTCCATGTTCATACAGATAGCGGTGTAGATATTTCCATGTTCATACAGATAGCGGTGTAGATATTTCCATCTTCATACAGATAGCGGTGTAGATATTTCCTTGTTCTTACCGATACTTGTGTAGATATTTCCATGTTCATACAGTTAGCGGTGTAGATATTTCCATGTTCATATAGATGGCGGTGTAGATATTTACATTTTCATACAGATGGCGGTGTAGATATTTCCATGTTCGTACGGATGGCAGTGTAGATATTTCCAAGTTCATACAGTTGGCGGTGTAGATATTTCCATGTTTATACAGATAGCAGAGTAGTTATTTCCATGTTTATAGAGATAGCTGTGTAGATATTTCCATTGATATATAGATAGCTGTGGAGATATTTGCATGTTCATACAGATAGCGGTGTAGATGATTCCATGTTCGTACAGATAGCCATGTAGATATTTCCATGTTCATACAGATAGCGGTGTAGATATTTCCACGTTTATAGAGATGGCGGTGTAGATATTTCCATGTTCACACAGATGGCGGTGTAGATATTTCCATGTTTATAGGGATGGCGGTGTAGATATTTTCATGTTTACACAGATGGCAGTGTAGATATTTCCATGTTTACACAGATAGCGGTGTAGACATTTAGATGTTTACACAGATGGCAGTGTGGATATTTCCATGTTTATGCAAATAGCAGTGTAGATATTTCCATGTTTACACATATAGCGGTGTGGATATTTCCATGTTTATACAGATAGTGGTGCAGATATTTCCATGTTTATACAGATAGCGGTGTAGATATTTCCATCTTAATACAGATGGCGGTGTAGATATGTCCATGTTCATACAGATGGCGGTGTAGGTATTTCCATGTTCATACAGATGGCAGTGTAGATATTTCCATGTTCATACAAATGGCGGTGTAGATATTTCCATGTTCATACAAATGGCGGTGTAGATATTTCCATGTTCATAGAGATGGCGGTGTAGATATTTCCATGTTCATACAAATGGCGGTGTAGATATTTCCATCTTCATAGAGATGGCGGTGTAGATATTTCCATATTTATACAGATAGCAGTGTAGTTATTTCCATGTTTATAGAGATAGCAGTGTAGATATTTCCATTGATATACAGATAGCTGTGTAGATATTTGCATGTTCATACAGATAGCGGTGTAGATACTTCCATGTTCATACAGATAGCGGTGTAGATATTTCCATGTTCATACAGATAGCGGTGTAGATATTTCCATGTTCATACAGATAGCGGTGTAGATATTTCCATGTTCATTCAGATAGCGGTGTAGATATTTCCATGTTCATACACTTAGCGGTGTAGATATTTCCATGTTCATACAGATGGCGGTGTAGATATTTGCATGTTCATACAGATGGCGGTTTAGAGATTTCCATGTTCATACAGATAGCTGTGTAGATATTTCCATGTTCATACAGATAGCGGTATAGATATTTCCATGTTCATACAGATAGCGGTGTAGATATTTCCATCTTCATACAGATAGCGGTGTAGATATTTCCATGTTCTTACCGATAGTTTTGTAGATATTTCCATGTTCATACAGTTAGCGGTGTAGATATTTCCATGTTCATATAGATGGCAGTGTAGATATTTACATTTTCATACAGATGGCGATGTAGATATTTCCATGTTCGTACGGATGGCATTGTAGATATTTCCAAGTTCATAGAGTTGGCGGTGTAGATATTTCCATGTTTATACAGACAGCAGAGTAGTTATTTCCATGTTTATAGAGATAGCTGTGTAGATATTTCCATTGATATACAGATAGCTGTGGAGATATTTGCATGTTCATACAGATAGCGGTGTAGATGTTTCCATGTTCGTACAGATAGCCGTGTAGATATTTCCATGTTCATACAGATAGCGGTGTAGATATTTCCACGTTTATAGAGATGGCGGTGTAGATATTTCCATGTTCACACAGATGGCGGTGTAGATATTTCCATGTTTATAGGGATGGCGGTGTAGATATTTTCATGTTTACACAGATGGCGGTGTAGATATTTCCCTCTTTACACAGATAGCGGTGTAGACATTTCCATGTTTACACAGATGGCGGTGTGGATATTTCCATGTTTATGCAAATAGCAGTGTAGATATTTCCATGTTTACACAGATAGCGGTGCGGATATTTCCATGTTTATACAGATAGTTGGGCAGATATTTCCATGTTTATACAGATAGCGGTGTAGATATTTCCATCTTAATACAGATGGCGGTGTAGATATGTCCATGTTCCTACAAATGGCGGTGTAGATATTTCCATGTCCATAGAGATGGCAGTGTAGATATTTCCATGTTTATACAGATAGCAGTGTTGTTATTTCCATGTTTATAGAGATAGCAGTGTAGATATTTCCATTGATATACAGATAGTTGTGTAGATATTTGCGTGTTCATACAGATAGCGGTGAAGATATTTCCATGTTCATACAGATAGCGGTGTAGATATTTCCATGTTCATACCAATAGTGGTGTAGACATTTCCATGTTCATAGAGTTAGCGGTGTAGATATTTCCATGTTCACACAGATGACGGTGTAAATATTTACATGTTCATACAGATGGCGGTGTAGGTATTTCCATGTTGGTACGGATGGCAGTGTAGATATTTCCATCTTCATACAGGTGGCGGTGTAGATATTTCCATGTTTATACAGTTAGCAGTGTAGTTATTTCCATGTTTATAGAGATAGCAGTGTAGATATTTCCATTGATATACAGACAGCTGTGTAGATATTTGCTTGTTCATACAGATAGCGGTGTAGATATTTCCATGTTCATACAAACAGCGGTGTAGATATTTCCATTTTCATACAGATAGCGGTGTAGATATTTCCATGTTCATGCAGATAATGGTGTAGATATTTCCATGTTCATACAGGTGGCGGTGTAAATATTTCCATGTTCGTACAGATGGCGGTGTAGATATTTCCATGTTCATAGAGATGGCGGTGTAGTTATTTCCTTGTTTATGCAGATAGCGGTCTAGATATTTCCATGTTTATACAGATGGTGGTGTAGATATTTCCATGTTTATAGAGATGGCAGTCTAGATATTTCAATATTTATAGAGATAGTGGTGTAGTTATTTCCAAGTTTATAGAGACAGCGTTGTAGATATTTCCATGTTTATAGAGATAGCGGTGTATATATTTCCACGATTATAGAGATGTCGGTGTAGATATTTCCATGTTCATACAGATGGCGGTGTAGATATTTCCAGGTTTATAGAGATGGCGGTGTAGATATTTTCATGTTTACATATATGGCGGTGTAGATATTTCCATGTTTACACAGATAGCGGTGTAGACAGTTCCATGTTTACCCAGATAGTGGTGTGGATATTTCCATGTTTATGCAGATAGCGTTGCAGATATTTCCATGTTCCTACAGATGGCAGTGTAGATATTTCCATGTTCATACAAATGGCAGTGTAGATATTTCCATGTTTATAGAGATAGTGGTGTAGTTATTTCCTTGTTTATGCAGAATGCTGTGTAGATATTTCCATGTATATGCAGTTAGCTGTTTAGATATTTCCATGTTCATACAGATAGCGGTGTAGATATTTCCATGTTTATACAGATAGCGGTGTAGATATTTCCATGTTCATACACATAGCGGTGTAGATACTTCCATGTTCATACAGGTAGCGGTGTAGATATTTCCATGTTCATACAGATGGCGGTGTAAATATTTCCCTGTTCATCCAGATGACGGTGTAGATATTTCCATGTTCATACAGGTAGCGGTGTAGATATTTCCATGTTCATACAGATGGCGGTGTAGTTATTTCCATGTTTACAGCGATGGCGGTGTAGTTATTTCCTTGTTTATAGAGATAGAAGTGTAGATATTTCGATTTATATACAGATAGCGGTGTAGATATTTCCATGTTCATACTGATAGTGGTTTTGATATTTCCATGTTTATACAGATAGCGGTGTAGATATTTCTATGTTTATAGAGATGGCGGTCTAGATATTTCTATGTTTATAGAGATAGTCGTGTTGTTATTTCCAAGTTTGTAGAGACAGCGTTGTAGATGTTTCCATGTTTATACAGATAGTGGTGAAGTTATTTCTATGTTTATACAGATAGCGGTGTAGATATTTCCATGCTTGTACAGATACCGGTGTAGATATTTACAAGTTTATAGAGATGGCGGTCTAGATATTCTCTTGTTTATACAGATAGCGGTGTAGATATTTCCATGGTTATAGAGATAGCAGTGTAGATAATTCCAATTTTATATAGATAGCAGTGAAGATATTTCCATGTTCGTACAAATAGCGGTGTAGATATTTCCACGTTTATAGAGATGGCGGTGTAGATATTTCCATGTTCATACAGATGGCGTTGTAGATATTTCCATGTTTACACAGATAGCGGTGTAGTTATTTCCATGTTTATAGAGATAGCAGTGTAGATATTTCCATTGATATACAGATAGATGTGTAGATATTTGCATGTTCCTACAGATAGCGGTGTAGATATTTCCATCTTCGTACAGATACCGATGTAGATATTTCCATGTTCATACAGATAGCATTGTAGATATTTCCATGTTCATACAGATAACGGTGTAGTTATTTCCATGTTCATACAGATAGCGGTGTAGATATTTCCATGTTCATACAGTTAGCGGTGTAAATATTTCCATGTTCATACAGATGGCCGTGTAGATATTTTCATGTTCATACAGATGGCGGTGTAGATATTTCCATGTTCGTACAGATGGCGGTGTAGATATTTCCATGTTCATAGAGATGGCGGTGTAGATATTTCCATGTTTATGCAGATAGCGGTATAGATATTTCCATGTTTATACAGATGGTGGTGTAGATATTTCCATGTTTATAGAGATGGCGGTCAAGATATATCCATGTTTATAGAGATAGTGTTGTAGTTATTTCCAAGTTTATAGAGACAGCGTTGTAGATATTTCCACGTTTATACAGATAGCGGTGAAGTTATTTCCATGTTTATACAGATAGCGGTGTAGATATTTCCATGTTTCTACAGATAACGGTGCGGATATTTCCATGTTTATACATATAGCGGTGTGGATATTTCCATGTTTATACAGATAGCGGTGTGGGTATTTCCATCTTAGTACAGATGGCGTTGTAGATATTTCCGTGTTTATACAGATAGAGGTGTAGATATTTCCATGTTTATAGAGATAGCAGTGTAGATATTTTCATGTTTATACAGATAGCGGTGTAGATATTTCCATCTTAATACAGATAGCGTTGCAGATATTTCCATGTTCCTACAGATGGCAGTGTAGATATTTCCATGTTCATACAAATGGCAGTGTAGATATTTCCATGTTTATAGAGATAGCGGTGTAGTTATTTCCTTGTTTATACAGAATGCTGTGTAGGTATTTCCATGTTTATGCAGTTAGCTGTGTAGATATTTCCATGTTCATACAGATAGCGGTGTAGATATTTCCATGTTTATACAGATAGCGGTGTAGATATTTCCATGTTCATACACATAGCGGTGTAGATATTTCCATGTTCATACAGGTAGCGGTGTAGATATTTCCATGTTCATACAGATGGCGGTGTAAATATTTCCCTGTTCATCCAGATGACGGTGTAGATATTTCCATGTTCATACAGGTAGCGGTGTAGATATTTCCATGTTCATACAGATGGCGGTGTAGTTATTTCCATGTTTACAGCGATGGCGGTGTAGTTATTTCCTTGTTTATAGAGATAGAAGTGTAGATATTTCGATTTATATACAGATAGCGGTGTAGATATTTCCATGTTCATACTGATAGTGGTTTTGATATTTCCATGTTTATACAGATAGCGGTGTAGATATTTCTATGTTTATAGAGATGGCGGTCTAGATATTTCTATGTTTATAGAGATAGTCGTGTTGTTATTTCCAAGTTTGTAGAGACAGCATTGTAGATGTTTCCATGTTTATACAGATAGTGGTGAAGTTATTTCTATGTTTATACAGATAGCGGTGTAGATATTTCCATGCTTTTACAGATACCGGTGTAGATATTTACAAGTTTATAAAGATGGCGGTCTAGATATTCTCTTGTTTATACAGATAGCGGTGTAGATATTTCCATGGTTATAGAGATAGCAGTGTAGATAATTCCAATTTTATATAGATAGCAGTGAAGATATTTCCATGTTCATACAAATAGCGGTGTAGATATTTCCACGTTTATAGAGATGGCGGTGTAGATATTTCCATGTTCATACAGATGGCGTTGTAGATATTTCCATATTAATACAGATAGTAGTGTAGATATTTCCATGTTTATAAAGATAGCAGTGCAGATATTTCCATTTTCATACAGATAGCGGTGTAGATATTTCCACGTTTATAGAGATGGCGGTGCAGGTATTTCCATGTTCATACGGATGGCAGTGTAGATATTTCCATGTTTATAGAGATGGAGTTTTAGATATTTCCATGTGTATACAGATTTCGGTGTAGATATTTCCATGTTTATAGTGATGGCGGTGTAGACATTTATATGTTTACACAGAGAGCGATGTAGATATATCCATGTTTACACAGATAGTGGTGTAGACATTTCCATGTTTACACAGCTAGTGTTGTAGTTATTTGCATGTTTATAGAGATAGCGGTGTAGTTATTTGCATGTTTATACAGATAGCAGTGAAGATATTTCCATTTTGACACAGATAGCGGTGTGGATTTTCCATGTTTATACAGATAGTGGTGTAGATATTTCCATGTTAATACAGATAGCGGTGCAGATATTTCCATGTTTATACAGATAGCCGTGCAGATATTTCCAAGTTTATACAGATAGCGGTGTAGATATTTCCATGTTTATAAAGATAGCGGTGTAGATATTTCCATCTTGATACCGATGGCGGTGTAGATATTTCCATGTTCCTACAGATGGCGGTGTAGATATTTCCATGTTCCTACAGATGGCGGTGTAGATATTTCGAAGTTTATAGAGTTAGCGGTGTAGATATTTCCATGTTTATAGAGAAAGCTGTGTAGATATTTCCATGTATATGCAGATAGCTGTGTAGATATTTCCATGTTCATGCAGATAGCGGTGTGGATATTAACATGTTCATCCAGATGCCAGTGTAGATATATCCATGTTCATACAGATGGCGGTGAAGATATTTCCATGTTCATACAAATGGCGGTGTAGATATTTCCAAGTTCATACAGAAGGCGGTGAAGATATTTCCATGTTCATAGAGATGGCGGTGTAGATATTTCCATGTTCATACAAATGGCGGTGTAGATATTTCCAAGTTCATACAGAAGGCGGTGAAGATATTTCCATGTTCATAGAGATAGCGGTGTAGTTATTTCCATGTTTATTGAGAAAGAGGTGTAGATATTTCCATTTTTATACAGATAGCAGTGTGAATTTTTCCATGTTCATACTGATAGCGGTATATATATTTTCAATTTTAAAGAGATGGTGGTGTAGATATTTCCATGTTCATACAGTTGGCGATGTAGATATTTCCATGTTTATAGAGATCGCGGTATACATATTTCCATGTTTAAAGAGATGGCAGTGTAGATATTTCCATGTTCATAGAGATGGCGCTGTAGATATTTCCATGTTCATATGGATGGCGGTGTAGATATTTCCATGTTCATACAGATGGCGGTGTAGATATTTCCATGTTTATAGAGATGACGGTGTAGATATTTCCATGTTTATACAGAGGGCGCTTTAGATATTTCCATGTTTACACAGATAGTGGTGTAGATATTTCCATGTTGATACACATAGCGATGTGGATATTTCCAAGTTTATAGAGATAGCGGGGTAGATATTTCCATGTTTATAGAAACAGCGTTGTAGATATTTCCATGTTTATACAGATAGCGGTATAGATATTTCCATGTTTATACAGATGGCGGTATAGATATTTCCATGTTTATAGAGATGGCAGTGTAGATATTTCCATATTCATACAAATGGCGGTGTAGATATTTCCATGTTTATAGAGATAGCGGTGTAGTTATGTCCTTGTTTACAGAGAAAGCTGTGTAGATATTTCCATGTATATGAAATTAGCTGTGTAGATATTTAGATGTTCATACAGATAGCGGTGTAGATATTTCCATGTTCATAAAGGTAGCAGTGTAGATATTTCCATGTTCATACAGATGGCGGTGCAGATATTTCCATGTTCATCCAGATGGCGGTGTAGATATTTCCATGTTTATGCAGATGGCGGTGAACATATTTCCATGTTCCTACAAAAGGCGGTGTAGATATTTCCATGTTCATACAGATGGCGGTGTAGATATTTCCATGTTCATAGAGATGGCGGTGTAGATATTTCCATGTTTATAGAGATGGTGGTGTAGATATTTCCATGTTTATAGAGATAGCAGTGTAGATATTTCCATTTATATACAGATAGCTGTGTAGATATTTCCATGTTCATACAGATAGCGGTGTAGATATTTCCATGTTCATACAGATAGCGGTGTAGATATTTCCATGTTCATACAGATAGCGGTGTAGATATTTCCATGTTCATACAGATAGTGGTGTAGATATTTCCATGTTCATACAGTTAGCGGTGTAGATATTTCCATATTCATACAGATGGCGGTGTAGATATTTACATGTTCATACAGATGGCGGTGTAGATATTTCCATGTTCATACAGATGGCGGTGTAGATATTTCCATGTTCATACAGATAGCGGTGTAGATATTTCCATGTTCATACCAATAGCGGTGTATACATTTCCATGTTCATACAGTTAGCGGTGTAGATATTTCCATGTTCATACAGATAGCGGTGTAGATATTACCATGTTCATACAGATAGCGGTGAAGATATTTCCATGTTCATACAGATAGCGGTGTAGATATTTCCACGTTCATACAGATAGCGGTGTAGATAATTCCATGTTCATACAGTTAGCGGTGTAGATATTTCCATGTTCATACAGATGGCGGTGTAGATATTTACATGTTCATACAGACGGCGGTGTAGTTATTTCCATGTTCATACAGATAGCGGTGTAGATATTTCCATGTTCATACAGATAGCGGTGTAGATAATTCCATGTTCATACAGTTAGCTGTGTAGATATTTCCATGTTCATACCAATAGCGGTGTATACATTTCCATGTTCATACAGTTAGCGGTGTAGACATTTCCATGTTCATACAGATAGCGGTGTAGATATTTCCATTTTCATACAGATGGCGGTGTAGATATTTCCATGTTCATACAGTTAGCGGTGTAGATATTTCCATGTTTGTACAGATGGCGGTGTAGATATTTACATGTTCATACAGAAGACGGTGTAGATATTTCCATGTTTATAGGGATGGCGGTGTAGATATTTTCATGTTTACACAGAAGGCGGTGTAGATATTTCCATGTTTACACGGATAGCGGTGTAGGCATTTCCATGTTTACACAGATAGCGGTGTGGATATTTCCAGGTTTATGCAGATAGCAGTGTAGATATTTCCATGTTTAAACAGATAGTGGTGCGGATATTTCCATGTTTATTCAGATAGCGGTGCGGATATTTCCACGTTTATACAGTTAGTTGGGCAGATATTTCCATGTTTATGCAGATAGCGGTGTAGATATATCCATCTTAATACAGATGGCGGTGTAGATATGTCCATGTTCGTACAGATGGCGGTGTAGATATTTCCATGTTCATTCAGATGGCGGTGTAGATATTTCGAAGTTTATATAGATAGCGCTGTAGTTATTTCCATATTTATAGAGAAATCGGTGTAGATATTTCCATGTATATTCAGATAGCTGTGTAGATATTTCCATGTATATTCAGATAGCTGTGTAGATATTTCCATGTTCATGCAGATAGCGGTGTAGATATTTCCATGTTCATCCAGATGCCGGTGTACATATATCCATGTTCATACAGATGGCGGTGAAGATATATCCATGTTCATACAGATGGCGGTGTAGGTATTTCCATGTTCATACAAATGGCAGTGTAGATATTTCCATGTTCATAGAGATGGCGGTGTAGATATTTCCATGTTTATACAGATGGCTGTGTAGTTATTTCCATGTTTATAGAGATACCAGTGTGGATATTTCCATTGATATACAGATAGCTGTGTAGATATTTGCATGTTCATACAGATAGCGGTGTAGATATTTCCATGTTCATACAGATAGCGGTGTAGATATTTCCATGTTCATACAGATAGCGGTGTAGATATTTCCATGTTGATACAGTTAGCGGTGTAGATATTTCCATATTCATACAGATGGCGGTGTAGATATTTACATGTTCATACAGATGGCGGTGTAGATATTTCCATGTTCATACAGATAGCGGTGTAGATATTTCCATGTTCATACAGATAGCGGTGTAGATATTTCCATGTTCATACAGTTAGCGGTGTATACTTTTCCATGTTCATACAGTTAGCGGTGTAGATATTTCCATGTTCATACAGATAGCGGTGTAGATATTTCCATGTTCATACAGATAGCGGTGTAGATATTTCCATGTTCATACAGATAGCGGTGTAGATATTTCCATGTTCATACAGATAGTGGTGTAGATAATTCCATGTTCATACAGTTAGCGGTGTAGATATTTCCATGTTCATACAGATGGCGGTGTAGATATTTACATGTTCATACAGATGGCGGTATAGTTTTTCCATGTTCATACAAATGGCGGTGTAGATATTTACATGTTCATAGAGATGGCGGTGTACATATTTCCATGTTTATATAGATAGCAGTGTAGTTATTTCCATGTTTATAGAGATACCAGTGTGGATATTTCCATTGATATACAGATATCTGTGTAGATATTTGCATGTTCATACAGATAGCGGTGTAGATAATTCCATGTTCGTACAGATAGCGGTGTAGATATTTCCATGTTCATACAGATAGCGGTGTAGATATTTCCATGTTCATACAGATAGCGGTGTAGATATTTCCATGTTCATACAGATAGCGGTGTAGATATTTCCATGTTCATACAGTTAGAGGTGTAGATATTTCCATGTTCATACAGATGGCGGTGTAGATATTTCCATGTTCATACAGATGGCGGTGTAGATATTTCCATGTTTGTATGGATGGCAGTGTAGATATTTCCATGTTCATACAGGTGGCGGTGTAGATATTTCCATGTTTATACAGATAGCACTGTAGTTGTTTCCGTGTTGATAGAGATAGCTGTGTAGATATTTCCATTGATATACAGATATCTGTGTAGATATTTACATGTTCATACAGATAGCGGTGTAGATATTTCCATGTTCGTACAGATAGCGGTGTAGATATTTCCATGTTTATACAGATAGCGGTGCGGTTATTTCCATGTTTATACAGATAGCGGTGTAGATATTTCCATCTTAATACAGATTGCGGTGTAGATATGTCCATGTTTGTACTGATGGCGGTGTAGATATTTCCATGTTCATACAGATGGCGGTGTAGATATTTCGAAATTTATAGAGATAGCGCTGTAGTTATTTCCATATTTATAGAGAAATCTGTGTAGATATTTCCACGTATATTCAGATAGCTGTGTAGATATTTCCATGTTCATGCAGATAGCGGTGTAGATATTTCCATGTTCATACAGATTGCGGTGTAGATATTTCCTTGTTCATACAGATAGCAGTGTAGATATTTCCATCTTCATAAAGATGGCGGTGTAGATATTTACATGTTCATACAGATGGCGGTATAGATATTTCCATGTTCGTACAGATGGCGGTGTAGATATTTCCATGTTCATAGAGATGGCGGTGTAGATATTTCCATGTTTATGCAGATATTGGTATAGATATTTCCATGTTTATACAGATGGTGGTGTAGATATTTCAATGTTTATAGAGATGGAGGTCTAGATATTTCCATGTTTACAGAGATAGTGGTGTAGTTATTTCCAAGTTTATAGAGACAGCGTTGTAAATATTTCCATGTTTATACAGATAGCTGTGAAGATATTTCCTTGTTTATACAGATAGCAGTGTAGATATTTCCATGTTTATACAGATAGCAGTGTAGATATTTCCATGTTTATAGAGATAGTGGTGTAGATAATTTCAATTGTATACAGAGAGCAGTGTAGATATTTCCAAGTTCATACAGATAGCGGTGTAGATATTTCCACGTTTATAGAGATGGCAGTGTAGATATTTCCATGTTCATACAGATGGCGGTGTAGATATTTCCATGTTCGTACAGATAGCGGTGTAGACATTTCCATGTTCATACAGATAGCGGCGTAGATATTTCCATGTTCATACCAATAGCGGTGTAGACATTTCCATGTTCATACATTTAGCGGTGTAGATATTTCCATGTTCATACAGATGGCGGTGAAGATATTTCCATTTTCATACAGATGGCGGTGTAGATATTTCCATGTTTGTACGGATGGCAGTGTAGATATTTCCATGTTCATACAGGTGGCGGTGTAGATATTTCCATGTTTATACAGATAGCAGTGTAGTTATTTCCATGTTAATAGAGATAGCTGTGTAGATATTTCCATTGATATACAGATAGCTGTGTAGATATTTGCATGTTCATACAAATAGCGGTGTAGATATTTCCATGTTCGTACAGATAGCGGTGTAGATATTTCCATGTTTATACAGATAGCGGTGCGGATATTTCCATGTTTATACAGATAGTTGGGCAGATATTTCCATGTTTATACAGATAGCGGTGTAGATATTTCCATCTTAATACAGATGGCGGTGTAGATATGTCCATGTTTGTACAGATGGCGGTGTAGATATTTCCATGTTCATACAGATGGCGGTGTAGATATTTCGAAGTTTATAGAGATAGCGCTGTAGTTATTTCCATATTTATAGAGAAATCTGTGTAGATATTTCCACGTATATTCAGATAGCTGTGTAGATATTTCCATGTTCATGCAGATAGCGGTGTAGATATTTCCATGTTCATCCAGATGCCGGTGTACATATATCCATGTTCATACAGATGGCGGTGAAGATATTTCCATGTTCCTACAGATGACTGTGTAGGTATTTCCATGTTCATACAAATGGCGGTGTAGATATTTCCATGTTCATAGAGATGGCGGTGTAGATATTTCCATGTTTATACAGATAGCAGTGTAGTTATTTCCATGTTTATAGAGATACCAGTGTGGATATTTCCATTGATATACAGATAGCTGTGTAGATATTTGCATGTTCATACAGATAGCGGTGTAGATAATTCCATGTTCAGATAGCGGTGTAGATATTTCCATGTTCATACAGATAGCAGTGTAGATATTTCCATGTTCATAAAGATAGCGGTGTAGATATTTCCATGTTCATACAGATAGCGGTGTAGATATTTCCATGTTCATACAGTTAGAGGTGTAGATATTTCCATGTTCATACAGATGGCGGTGTAGATATTTCCATGTTCATACAGATGGCGGTGTAGATATTTCCGTGTTTGTATGGATGGCAGTGTAGATATTTCCATTTTCATACAGGTGGCGGTGTAGATATTTCCATGTTTATACAGGTAGCACTGTAGTTATTTCCGTGTTAATAGAGATAGCTGTGTAGATATTTCCAATGATATACAGATAGCTGTGTAGATATTTACATGTTCATACAGATAGCGGTGTAGATATTTCCATGTTCGTACAGATAGCGGTGTAGATATTTCCATGTTTATACAGATAGCGGTGCGGATATTTCCATGTTTATACAGATAGCGGTGTAGATATTTCCATCTTAATACAGATGGTGGTGTAGATATGTCCATGTTTGTACTGATGGCGGTGTAGATATTTCCATGTTCATACAGATGGCGCTGTAGATATTTCGAAGTTTATAGAGATAGCGCTGTAGTTATTTCCATATTTATAGAGAAATCTGTGTAGATATTTCCACGTATATTCAGATAGCTGTGAAGATATTTCCATGTTCATGAAGATAGCGGTGTAGATATTTCCATGTTCATACAGATTGCGGTGTAGATATTTCCTTGTTCATACAGATAACGGTGTAGATATTTCCATGTTCATACAGATAGCGGTGTAGATATTTCCAAGTTCATAAAGATTGCGGTGTAGATATTTACATGTTCATACAGATGGCGGTATAGATATTTCCATGTTCGTACAGATGGCGGTGTAGATATTTCCATGTTCATAGAGATTTCGGTGTAGATATTTCCATGTTTATGCAGATAGTGGTATAGATATTTCCATGTTTATACAGATGGTGGTGTAGATATTTCCATGTTTATAGAGATGGAGGTCTAGATATTTCCATGTTTACAGAGATAGTGGTGTAGTTATTTCCAAGTTTATAGAGACAGCGTTGTAAATATTTCCATGTTTATACAGATAGCTGTGAAGATATTTCCTTGATTATACAGATAGCGGTGTAGATATTTCCATGTTTATACAGATAGCAGTGTAGATATTTCCATGTTTATAGAGATAGTGGTGTAGATAATTTCAATTTTATACAGAGAGCAGTGTAGATATTTCCAAGTTCATACAGATAGCGGTGTAGATATTTCCACGTTTATAGAGATGGCAGTGTAGATATTTCCATGTTCATACAGATGGCGGTGTAGATATTTCCATGTTTATAGGGATGGCGGTGTAGATATTTTCATGTTTACACAGATGGCGGTGTAGATATTTCCATGTTTAAACAGATAGCGGTGTAGACATTTCCATGTTTACACAGATAGCGGTGTGGATATTTCCATGTTTATGCAGAGAGCAGTGTAGATATTTCCATGTTTATTCAGATAGCGGTGCGGATATTTCCATGTGTATACAGATTGTTGGGCAGATATTTCCATGTTTATACAGATAGCGGTGTAGATATTTCCATCTTAATACAGATGGCGGTGTAGATATGTCCATGTTTGTACAGATGGCGGTGTAGATATTTCCATGTTCATACAGATTGCGGTGTAGATATTTCGAAGTTTATAGAGATAGCGCTGTAGTTATTTCCATATTTATAGAGAAATCTGTGTAGATATTTCCATGTATATTCAGATAGCTGTGTAGATATTTCCATGTTCATGCAGATAGCGGTGTAGATATTTCCATGTTCATCCAGATGCCGGTGTACATATATCCATGTTCATACAGATGGCGGTGAAGATATTTCCATGTTCATACAGATGGTGGTGTAGATATTTCCATGTTCATACAAATGGCGGTGTAGATATTTCCATGTTCATAGAAATGGCGGTGTAGATAATTCCATGTTCATACAAATGGCGGTGTAGATATTTCCATGTTCATAGAGATGGAGATGTAGATATTTCCATATTTATACAGATAGCAGTGTAGTTGTTTCCATGTTTATAGGGATAGCAGTGTAGATATTTTTATTGATATACAGATAGCTGTGTAGATATTTGCATGTTCATACAGATAGCGGTGTAGATATTTCCATGTTCATACACATAGCGGTGTAGATATTTGCATGTTCATACAGATAGCGGTGTTGATATTTCCATGTTCATACAGATAGCGGTGTAGATATTTCCATTTTCATACAGATGGCGGTGTAGATATTTCCATGTTCATACAGTTAGCGGTGTAGATATTTCCATGTTGGTACAGATGGCGGTGTAGATATTTACATGTTCATACAGAAGACGGTGTAGATATTTCCATGTTTACACGGATAGCGGTGTAGACATTTCCATGTTTACACAGATAGCGGTGTGGATATTTCCAGGTTTATGCAGATAGCAGTGTAGATATTTCCATGTTTATACAGATAGCGGTGCGGATATTTCCATGTTCATACAGTTAGCGGTGTAGATATTTCCATGTTCATACAGATAGCGGTGTAGATATTTCCACGTTTATAGAGATGGCGGTGTAGATATTTCCATGTTCACACAGATGGCGGTGAAGATATTTCCATGTTTATAGGGATGGCGGTGTAGATATTTTCATGTTTACACAGATGGCGGTGTAGATATTTCCATGTTTACACAGATAGCGGTGTAGACATTTCCATGTTTACACAGATAGCGGTGCGGATAGTTCCATGTTTATACAGATAGTTGGGCAGATATTTCCATGTTTATACAGATAGCGGTGTAGATATTTGCATCTTAATACAGATGGCGGTGTAGATATGTCCATGTTCATACAGATGGCGGTGTAGATATTTCCATGTTCATACAAATGGCGGCGTAGATATTTCCATGTTCATACAAATGGCGGTGTAGATATTTCCATGTTCATACAGAAGACGGTGTAGATATTTCCATTTTTATAGGGATGGCGGTGTAGATATTTTCATGTTTATACAGATGGCGGTGTAGATATTTCCATGTTTACACGGATAGCGGTGTAGACATTTCCATGTTTACACAGATCGCGGTGTGCATATTTCCAGGTTTATGCAGATAGCAGTGTAGATATTTCCATGTTTATACAGATAGTGGTGCGGATATTTCCATGTTTATTTAGATAGCGGTGCGGATATTTCCATATTTATACAGATAGTTGGGCAGATATTTCCATGTTTATACAGATAGCGGTGTAGATATTTCCATCTTAATTCAGATGGCGGTGTAGATATGTCCATGTTTGTACAGATGGCGGTGTAGATATTTCCATGTTCATACAGATTGCGGTGTAGATATTTCGAAGTTTATAGAGATAGCGCTGTAGTTATTTCCATATTTATAGAGAAATCTGTGTAGATATTTCCATGTATATTCAGATAGCTGTGTAGATATTTCCATGTTCATGCAGATAGCGGTGTAGATATTTCCATGTTCATCCAGATGCCGGTGTACATATATCCATGTTCATACAGATGGCGGTGAAGATATTTCCATGTTCATACAGATGGTGGTGTAGATATTTCCATGTTCATACAAATGGCGGTGTAGATATTTCCATGTTCATAGAAATGGCGGTGTAGATAATTCCATGTTCATACAAATGGCGGTGTAGATATTTCCATGTTCATAGAGATGGAGGTGTAGATATTTCCATATTTATACAGATAGCAGTGTAGTTGTTTCCATGTTTATAGGGATAGCAGTGTAGATATTTTCATTGATATACAGATAGCTGTGTAGATATTTGCATGTTCATACAGATAGCGGTGTAGATATTTCCATGTTCATACACATAGCGGTGTAGATATTTGCATGTTCATACAGATAGCGGTGTTGATATTTCCATGTTCATACAGATAGCGGTGTAGATATTTCCATTTTCATACAGATGGCGGTGTAGATATTTCCATGTTCATACAGTTAGCGGTGTAGATATTTCCATGTTGGTACAGATGGCGGTGTAGATATTTACATGTTCATACAGAAGACGGTGTAGATATTTCCATGTTTACACGGATAGCGGTGTAGACATTTCCATGTTTACACAGATAGCGGTGTGGATATTTCCAGGTTTATGCAGATAGCAGTGTAGATATTTCCATGTTTATACAGATAGCGGTGCGGATATTTCCATGTTCATACAGTTAGCGGTGTAGATATTTCCATGTTCATACAGATAGCGGTGTAGATATTTCCACGTTTATAGAGATGGCGGTGTAGATATTTCCATGTTCACACAGATGGCGGTGAAGATATTTCCATGTTTATAGGGATGGCGGTGTAGATATTTTCATGTTTACACAGATGGCGGTGTAGATATTTCCATGTTTACACAGATAGCGGTGTAGACATTTCCATGTTTACACAGATAGCGGTGCGGATAGTTCCATGTTTATACAGATAGTTGGGCAGATATTTCCATGTTTATACAGATAGCGGTGTAGATATTTGCATCTTAATACAGATGGCGGTGTAGATATGTCCATGTTCATACAGATGGCGGTGTAGATATTTCCATGTTCATACAAATGGCGGCGTAGATATTTCCATGTTCATACAAATGGCGGTGTAGATATTTCCATGTTCATACAGAAGACGGTGTAGATATTTCCATTTTTATAGGGATGGCGGTGTAGATATTTTCATGTTTACACAGATGGCGGTGTAGATATTTCCATGTTTACACGGATAGCGGTGTAGACATTTCCATGTTTACACAGATCGCGGTGTGCATATTTCCAGGTTTATGCAGATAGCAGTGTAGATATTTCCATGTTTATACAGATAGTGGTGCGGATATTTCCATGTTTATTTAGATAGCGGTGCGGATATTTCCATATTTATACAGATAGTTGGGCAGATATTTCCATGTTTATACAGATAGCGGTGTAGATATTTCCATCTTAATACAGATGGCGCTGTAGATATGTCCATGTTCGTACAGATGGCGGTGTAGATATTTACATGTTCATACAGATGGCGGTGTAGATATTTCGAAGTTTATAGAGATAGCGCTGTAGTTATTTCCATATTTATAGAGAAATCGGTGTAGATATTTCCATGTATATTCAGATAGCTGTGTAGATATTTCCATGTTCTTGCAGATAGCGGTGTAGATATTTCCATGTTGATCCAGATGCCGGTGTACATATATCCATGTTCATACAGATGGCGGTGAAGATATTTCCATGTTCATACAGATGGCGGTGTAGGTATTTCCATGTTCATACAAATGGCGGTGTAGATATTTCCATGTTCATAGAGATGGCGGTGTAGATATTTCCATGTTTATACAGATGGCAGTGTAGTTATTTCCATGTTTATAGAGATACCAGTGTGGATATTTCCATTGATATACAGATAGCTGTGTAGATATTTGCTTGTTCATACAGATAGCGGTGTAGATATTTCCATGTTCATACAGATAGCGGTGTAGATATTTCCATGTTCATACAGATAGCGGTGTAGATATTTCCATGTTCATACAGATAGCGGTGTAGATATTTCCATGTTCATACAGATAGCGGTGTAGATATTTCCATGTTCATACAGTTAGCGGTGTAGGTATTTCCATATTCATACAGATGGCGGTGTAGATATTTACATGTTCATACAGATGGCGGTGTAGATATTTCCATGTTCATACAGATAGCGGTGTAGATATTTCCATGTTCATACAGATAGCGGTGTAGATATTTCCATGTTCATACCGATAGCGGTGTATACATTTCCATGTTCATACAGTTAGCGGTGTAGATATTTCCATGTTCATACAGATAGCGGTGTAGATATTTCCATGTTCATACAGATAGCGGTGTAGATATTTCCATGTTCATACAGATAGCGGTGTAGATATTTCCATGTTCATACAGATAGCGGTGTAGATAATTCCATGTTCATACAGTTAGCGGTGTAGATATTTCCATGTTCATACAGATGGCGGTGTAGATATTTACATGTTCATACAGATGGCGGTGTAGTTATTTCCATGTTCATACAGATAGCGGTGTAGATATTTCCATGTTCATAAAGATAGCGGTGTAGATAATTCCATGTTCATACAGTTAGCTGTGTAGATATTGCCATGTTCATACAGATGGCGGTGTAGATATTTACATGTTCATACAGATGGCGGTGTAGATATTTCCATGTTCATACAGATAGCGGTGTGGATATTTCCATGTTCATACAGATAGCGGTGTAGATATTTCCATGTTCATACTGATAGCGGTGTAGATATTTCCATGTTCATACCAATAGCGGAGTAGGCATTTCCATGTTCATACAGTTAGCGGTGTAGATATTTCCATGTTGATACAGATGGCGGTGAAGATATTTCCATGTTCATACAGATGGCGGTGTAGATATTTCCATGTTCCTATGGATGGCAGTGTAGATATTTCCAAGTTCATACAGGTGGCGGTGTAGATATTTCCATGTTTATACAGATAGCAGAGTAGTTATTTCCATGTTTATAGAGATAGCTGTGTAGATATTTCCATTGATATTCAGATAGCTGTGTAGATATTTGCATGTTCATACAGATAGCGGTGTAGATAATTCCATGTTCAGATAGCGGTGTAGATATTTCCATGTTCATACAGATAGCAGTGTAGATATTTCCATGTTCATAAAGATAGCGGTGTAGATATTTCCATGTTCATACAGATAGCGGTGTAGATATTTCCATGTTCATACAGTTAGAGGTGTAGATATTTCCATGTTCATACAGATGGCGGTGTAGATATTTCCATGTTCATACAGATGGCGGTGTAGATATTTCCGTGTTTGTATGGATGGCAGTGTAGATATTTCCATTTTCATACAGGTGGCGGTGTAGATATTTCCATGTTTATACAGGTAGCACTGTAGTTATTTCCGTGTTAATAGAGATAGCTGTGTAGATATTTCCAATGATATACAGATAGCTGTGTAGATATTTACATGTTCATACAGATAGCGGTGTAGATATTTCCATGTTCGTACAGATAGCGGTGTAGATATTTCCATGTTTATACAGATAGCGGTGCGGATATTTCCATGTTTATACAGATAGCGGTGTAGATATTTCCATCTTAATACAGATGGTGGTGTAGATATGTCCATGTTTGTACTGATGGCGGTGTAGATATTTCCATGTTCATACAGATGGCGCTGTAGATATTTCGAAGTTTATAGAGATAGCGCTGTAGTTATTTCCATATTTATAGAGAAATCTGTGTAGATATTTCCACGTATATTCAGATAGCTGTGAAGATATTTCCATGTTCATGAAGATAGCGGTGTAGATATTTCCATGTTCATACAGATTGCGGTGTAGATATTTCCTTGTTCATACAGATAACGGTGTAGATATTTCCATGTTCATACAGATAGCGGTGTAGATATTTCCAAGTTCATAAAGATTGCGGTGTAGATATTTACATGTTCATACAGATGGCGGTATAGATATTTCCATGTTCGTACAGATGGCGGTGTAGATATTTCCATGTTCATAGAGATTTCGGTGTAGATATTTCCATGTTTATGCAGATAGTGGTATAGATATTTCCATGTTTATACAGATGGTGGTGTAGATATTTCCATGTTTATAGAGATGGAGGTCTAGATATTTCCATGTTTACAGAGATAGTGGTGTAGTTATTTCCAAGTTTATAGAGACAGCGTTGTAAATATTTCCATGTTTATACAGATAGCTGTGAAGATATTTCCTTGATTATACAGATAGCGGTGTAGATATTTCCATGTTTATACAGATAGCAGTGTAGATATTTCCATGTTTATAGAGATAGTGGTGTAGATAATTTCAATTTTATACAGAGAGCAGTGTAGATATTTCCAAGTTCATACAGATAGCGGTGTAGATATTTCCACGTTTATAGAGATGGCAGTGTAGATATTTCCATGTTCATACAGATGGCGGTGTAGATATTTCCATGTTTATAGGGATGGCGGTGTAGATATTTTCATGTTTACACAGATGGCGGTGTAGATATTTCCATGTTTAAACAGATAGCGGTGTAGACATTTCCATGTTTACACAGATAGCGGTGTGGATATTTCCATGTTTATGCAGAGAGCAGTGTAGATATTTCCATGTTTATTCAGATAGCGGTGCGGATATTTCCATGTGTATACAGATTGTTGGGCAGATATTTCCATGTTTATACAGATAGCGGTGTAGATATTTCCATCTTAATACAGATGGCGGTGTAGATATGTCCATGTTTGTACAGATGGCGGTGTAGATATTTCCATGTTCATACAGATTGCGGTGTAGATATTTCGAAGTTTATAGAGATAGCGCTGTAGTTATTTCCATATTTATAGAGAAATCTGTGTAGATATTTCCATGTATATTCAGATAGCTGTGTAGATATTTCCATGTTCATGCAGATAGCGGTGTAGATATTTCCATGTTCATCCAGATGCCGGTGTACATATATCCATGTTCATACAGATGGCGGTGAAGATATTTCCATGTTCATACAGATGGTGGTGTAGATATTTCCATGTTCATACAAATGGCGGTGTAGATATTTCCATGTTCATAGAAATGGCGGTGTAGATAATTCCATGTTCATACAAATGGCGGTGTAGATATTTCCATGTTCATAGAGATGGAGATGTAGATATTTCCATATTTATACAGATAGCAGTGTAGTTGTTTCCATGTTTATAGGGATAGCAGTGTAGATATTTTTATTGATATACAGATAGCTGTGTAGATATTTGCATGTTCATACAGATAGCGGTGTAGATGTTTCCATGTTCGTACAGATAGCCGTGTAGATATTTCCATGTTCATACAGATAGCGGTGTAGATATTTCCACGTTTATAGAGATGGCTGTGTAGATATTTCCATGTTCACACAGATGGCGGTGAAGATATTTCCATGTTTATAGGGATGGCGGTGTAGATATTTTCATGTTTACACACATGGCGGTGTAGATATTTCCATGTTTACACAGATAGCGGTGTAGACATTTCCATGTTTACACAGATGGCGGTGTGGATATTTCCATGTTTATGCAAATAGCAGTGTAGATATTTCCATGTTTACACAGATAGCGGTGCGGATATTTCCATGTTTATACAGATAGTTGGGCAGATATTTCCATGTTTATACAGATAGCGGTGTAGATATTTGCATCTTAATACAGATGGCGGTGTAGATATGTCCATGTTCATACAGATAGCGGTGTAGATATTTCCATGTTCATACAAATTGCGGTGTAGATATTTCCATCTTCATAGAGATGGCGGTGTAGATATTTCCATATTTATACAGATAGCAGTGTAGTTATTTCCATGTTTACAGAGATAGCAGTGTAGATATTTCCATTGATATACAGATAGCTGTGTAGATATTTGCATGTTCATACAGATAGCGGTGTAGATATTTCCATGTTCATACAGATAGCGGTGTAGATATTTCCATGTTCATACTGATATCGGTGTAGATATTTCCATGTTCATACATATTGCGGTGTAGATATTTCCATGTTCATACAGATAGCGGTGTAGATATTTCCATGTTCATACAATTAGCGGTGTAGATATTTCCATGTTCATACAGATGGCGGTTTAGATATTTACATGTTCATACAGATGGCGGTGTAGATATTTCCATGTTCATACAGATAGCGGTGTAGATATTTCCATGTTCATACAGATAGCGGTGAAGATATTTCCATCTTCATACACATAGCGGTGTAGATATTTCCATGTTCTTACCGATAGTTGTTTAGATATTTCCATGTTCATACAGTTAGCGGTGTAGATATTTCCATGTTCATACAGATGGCGGTGTAGATATTTACATGTTCATGCAGATGGCGGTGTAGATATTTCCATGTTCGTATGGATGGCAGTGTAGATATTTCCACGTTCATACAGGTGGCGGTGTAGATATTTCCATGTTTATACAGATAGCAGAGTAGTTATTTCCATGTTTATAGAGATAGCTGTGTAGATATTTCCATTGATATACAGATAGCTGTGTAGATATTTGCATGTTCATACAGATAGCGGTGTAGATGTTTCCATGTTCGTACAGATAGCCGTGTAGATATTTCCATGTTCATACAGAGGACGGTGTAGATATTTCCATGTTTATAGGGATTGCGGTGTAGATATTTTCATGTTTACACAGATGGCGGTGTAGATATTTCCATGTTTACACAGATAGCGGTGTAGACATTTCCATGTTTACACAGATGGCGGTGTGGATATTTCCATGTTTATGCAAATAGCAGTGTAGATATTTCCATGTTTACACAGATTGCGGTGCGGATATTTCCATGTTTATACAGATAGTTGGGCAGATATTTCCATGTTTATACAGATAGCGGTGTAGATATTTGCATCTTAATACAGATGGCGGTGTAGATATGTCCATGTTCATACAGATGGCGGTGTCGATATTTCCATGTTCATACAAATGGCGGTGTAGATATTTCCATGTTCATACAAATGGCGGTGTAGATATTTCCGTGTTCATAGAGATGGCGGTGTAGATATTTCCATGTTCATACAAATGGCGGTGTAGATATTTCCATCTTCATAGAGATGGCTGTGTAGATATTTCCGTATTGATACAGATAGCAGTGTAGTTATTTCCATGTTTATAGAGATAGCAGTGTAGATATTTCCATTGATATACAGATAGCTGAGTAGATATTTGCATGTTCATACAGATAGCGGTGTAGATATTTACATGTTCATACAGATAGCGGTGTAGATATTTCCATGTTCATACTGATAGCGGTGTAGATATTTCCATGTTCATACCGATAGCGGTGTAGATATTTCTATGTTCATTCAGATAGCGGTGTAGATATTTCCATGTTCGTACACTTAGCGGTGTAGATATTTCCATGTTCATACAGATGGCGGTGTAGATATTTGCATGTTCATACAGATGGCGGTGTAGATATTTCCATGTTCATACAGATAGCGGTGTAGATATTTCCATGTTCATACAGATAGCGGTGTAGATATTTCCATGTTCATACAGATAGCGGTGTAGATATTTCCATCTTCATACAGATAGCGGTGTAGATATTTCCTTGTTCTTACCGATACTTGTGTAGATATTTCCATGTTCATACAGTTAGCGGTGTAGATATTTCCATGTTCATATAGATGGCGGTGTAGATATTTACATTTTCATACAGATGGCGGTGTAGATATTTCCATGTTCGTACGGATGGCAGTGTAGATATTTCCAAGTTCATACAGGTGGCGGTGTAGATATTTCCATGTTTATACAGATAGCAGAGTAGTTATTTCCATGTTTATAGAGATAGCTGTGTAGATATTTCCATTGATATATAGATAGCTGTGGAGATATTTGCATGTTCATACAGATAGCGGTGTAGATGATTCCATGTTCGTACAGATAGCCATGTAGATATTTCCATGTTCATACAGATAGCGGTGTAGATATTTCCACGTTTATAGAGATGGCGGTGTAGATATTTCCATGTTCACACAGATGGCGGTGTAGATATTTCCATGTTTATAGGGATGGCGGTGTAGATATTTTCATGTTTACACAGATGGCAGTGTAGATATTTCCATGTTTACACAGATAGCGGTGTAGACATTTCCATGTTTACACAGATGGCAGTGTGGATATTTCCATGTTTATGCAAATTGCAGTGTAGATATTTCCATGTTTACACAGATAGCGGTGTGGATATTTCCATGTTTATACAGATAGTGGTGCAGATATTTCCATGTTTATACAGATAGCGGTGTAGATATTTCCATCTTAATATAGATGGCGGTGTAGATATGTCCATGTTCATACAGAAGGCGGTGTAGGTATTTCCATGTTCATACAAATGGCGGTGTAGATATTTCCATGTTCATACAAATGGCGGTGTAGATATTTCCATGTTCATACAAATGGCGGTGTAGATATTTCCATGTTCATAGAGATGGCGGTGTAGATATTTCCATGTTCATACAAATGGCGGTGTAGATATTTCCATCTTCATAGAGATGGCGGTGTAGATATTTCCATATTTATACAGATAGCAGTGTAGTTATTTCCATGTTTATAGAGATAGCAGTGTAGATATTTCCATTGATATACAGATAGCTGTGTTGATATTTCCATGTTCATACAGATAGCGGTGTAGATATTTCCATGTTCATACAGATAGCGGTGTAGATATTTCCATGTTCATACTGATAGCGGTGTAGATATTTCCATGTTCATTCAGATAGCGGTGTAGATATTTCCATGTTCATTCAGATAGCGGTGTAGATATTTCCATGTTCATACACTTAGCGGTGTAGATATTTCCATGTTCATACAGATGGCGGTGTAGATATTTGCATGTTCATACAGATGGCGGTGTAGAGATTTCCATGTTCATACAGATAGCTGTGTAGATATTTCCATGTTCATACAGATAGCGGTATAGATATTTCCATGTTCATACAGATAGCGGTGTAGATATTTCCATCTTCATACAGATAGCAGTGTAGATATTTCCATGTTCTTACCGATAGTTGTGTAGATATTTCCATGTTCATACAGTTAGCGGTGTAGATATTTCCATGTTCATATAGATGGCGGTGTAGGTATTTACATTTTCATACAGATGGCGATGTAGATATTTCCATGTTCGTACGGATGGCATTGTAGATATTTCCAAGTTCATAGAGTTGGCGGTGTAGATATTTCCATGTTTATACAGACAGCAGAGTAGTTATTTCCATGTTTATAGAGATAGCTGTGTAGATATTTCCATTGATATACAGATAGCTGTGGAGATATTTGCATGTTCATACAGATAGCGGTGTAGATGTTTCCATGTTCGTACAGATAGCCGTGTAGATATTTCCATGTTCATACAGATAGCGGTGTAGATATTTCCACGTTTATAGAGATGGCGGTGTAGATATTTCCATGTTCACACAGATGGCGGTGTAGATATTTCCATGTTTATAGGGATGGCGGTGTAGATATTTTCATGTTTACACAGATGGCGGTGTAGATATTTCCCTCTTTACACAGATAGCGGTGTAGACATTTCCATGTTTACACAGATGGCGGTGTGGATATTTCCATGTTTATGCAAATAGCAGTATAGATATTTCCATGTTTACACAGATAGCGGTGCGGATATTTCCATGTTTATACAGATAGTTGGGCAGATATTTCCATGTTTATACAGATAGCGGTGTAGATATTTCCATCTTAATACAGATGGCGGTGTAGATATGTCCATGTTCATACAAATGGCGGTGTAGATATTTCCATGTCCATAGAGATGGCAGTGTAGATATTTCCATGTTTATACAGATAGCAGTGTTGTTATTTCCATGTTTATAGAGATAGCAGTGTAGATATTTCCATTGATATACAGATAGTTGTGTAGATATTTGCGTGTTCATACAGATAGCGGTGAAGATATTTCCATGTTCATACAGATAGCGGTGTAGATATTTCCATGTTCATACCAATAGCGGTGTAGACATTTCCATGTTCATAGAGTTAGCGGTGTAGATATTTCCATGTTCACACAGATGACGGTGTAAATATTTACATGTTCATACAGATGGCGGTGTAGGTATTTCCATGTTGGTACGGATGGCAGTGTAGATATTTCCATCTTCATACAGGTGGCGGTGTAGATATTTCCATGTTTATACAGTTAGCAGTGTAGTTATTTCCATGTTTATAGAGATAGCAGTGTAGATATTTCCATTGATATACACACAGCTGTGTAGATATTTGCATGTTCATACAGATAGCGGTGTAGATATTTCCATGTTCATACAAACAGCGGTGTAGATATTTCCATTTTCATGCAGATAGCGGTGTAGATATTTCCATGTTCATACAGATAATGGTGTAGATATTTCCATGTTCATACAGGTGACGGTGTAAATATTTCCATGTTCGTACAGATGGCGGTGTAGATATTTCCATGTTCATAGAGATGGCGGTGTAGCTATTTCCTTGTTTATGCAGATAGCGGTCTAGATATTTCCATGTTTATACAGATGGTGGTGTAGATATTTCCATGTTTATATAGATGGCAGTCTAGATATTTCAATATTTATAGAGATAGTGGTGTAGTTATTTCCAAGTTTATAGAGACAGCGTTGTAGATATTTCCATGTTTATAGAGATAGCGGTGTATATATTTCCACGATTATAGAGATGTCGGTGTAGATATTTCCATGTTCATACAGATGGCGGTGTAGATATTTCCAGGTTTATAGAGATGGCGGTGTAGATATTTTCATGTTTACATAGATGGCGGTGTAGATATTTCCATGTTTACACAGATAGCGGTGTAGACAGTTCCATGTTTACCCAGATAGTGGTGTGGATATTTCCATGTTTATGCAGATAGCGGTGTAGATATTTCCATGTTTATACAGATAGCGGTGCTGACATTTCCATGTTTCTACAGATAACGGTGCGGATATTTCCATGTTTATACATATAGCGGTGTGGATATTTCCATGTTTATACAGATAGCGGTGTGGGTATTTCCATCTTAGTACAGATGGCGTTGTAGATATTTCCGTGTTTATACAGATAGAGGTGTAGATATTTCCATGTTTATAGAGATAGCAGTGTAGATATTTTCATGTTTATACAGATAGCGGTGTAGATATTTCCATCTTAATACAGATAGCGTTGCAGATATTTCCATGTTCCTACAGATGGCAGTGTAGATATTTCCATGTTCATACAAATGGCAGTGTAGATATTTCCATGTTTATAGAGATAGCGGTGTAGTTATTTCCTTGTTTATACAGAATGCTGTGTAGATATTTCCATGTATATGCAGTTAGCTGTGTAGATATTTCCATGTTCATACAGATAGCGGTGTAGATATTTCCATGTTCATGCAAATGGAGGTGTAGATATTTCCATGTTCATAGAGACGGTGGTGTAGATATTTCCATGTTTATACAGATAGCGGTGTGGATATTTCCATGTTTATACAGATAGTTGGGCAGATATTTCCATGTTTATACAGATAGCGGTGTAGATATATCCATCTTAATACAGATGGCGGTGTAGATATGTCCATGTTTGTACAGATGGCGGTGTAGATATTTCCATGTTCATACAGATGGCGGTGTAGATATTTCGAAGTTTGTAGGGATAGCGCTGTTGTTATTTCCATATTTATAGAGAAATCTGTGTAGATACTTCCGTGTATATGCAGATGGCTGTGTAGATATTTCCATGTTCATGCAGAAAGTGGTGTAGACATTTCCATGTACATCCACATGCCGGTGTAGATATATCCATGTTCATAGAGATGGCGGTGAAGATATTTCCATGTTCATACAGATGGCGGTGTAGATATTTCCATGTTCATGCAAATGGAGGTGTAGATATTTCCATGTTCATAGAGACGGCGGTGTAGATATTTCCATGTTCATACAAATGGCGGTGTAGATATTTCCATGTTCAAAGAGACGGCAGTGTACATACTTCCATGTTTATACAGATAGCAGTGTAGTTATTTCCATGTTTGTAGAGATAGCATTGTAGATATTCCAATTGATATACAGATAGCTGTGTAGATATTTGCATGTTCATACAGATAGCGGTGTAGATATTTTCATGTTCATGCCGATAGCGGTGTAGATATTTCCATGTTCATACAGATAGCGGTGTAGATATTTCCATGTTCATACAGTTACTGGAGTAGATATTTCCATGTTCATACAGATGGCGGTGTAGATATTTATATGTTCATACAGAAGGAGGTGTACATATTTCCATCTTCGTACAGATGGCGGTGTAGATATTTCCATGTTCATAGAGATGGCGGTGTACATATTTCCATGTTTATGCAGATAGCGGTATAGATAATTCTATGTTTATACAGATGGTGGTGTAGGTATTTCCATGTTAATAGAGATAGTCGTGTAGTTATTTCCAAGTTTATAGAGACAGCGTTGTAGATATTTCCATGTTTATGCAGATAGCGGTGAAGATATTTCCATGTTTATACAGATAGCGGTGTAGATATTTCCATGTTTATACAGATAGCGGTGTAGATATTTCCATGTTTATAGAGATAGTGGTGTAGATAATTCCAATTTTATACTGATAGCAGAGTGGATATTTCCATGTTCATCCAGATGCCGGTGTAGATATATCCACGTTCATACAGATGGCGGTGAGGATACTTCCATGTTCATACAGATGGCGGTGCAGATATTTCCACGTTAATAGAGATGGCGGTGTAGATATTTTCATGTTTACTCAGATGGCTGTGTAGATATTTCCATGTTCATACAAATGGCGGTGTAGATATTTCCATGTTCGTAGAGATGGCGGTGTAGATATTTCCATGTTCATACAATTGGTGGTGTAGATATTTCCATGTTCATAGTGATGGCGGTGTAGATATTTCCATGTTTATACAGATAGCAGTGTAGTTATTTCCATATTTATTGAGAAATCTGTGTAGATATTTCCATGTATATGCAGATAGCTGTGAAGATATTTCCATGTTCATGCAGAAAGCGGTGTAGATATTTCCATGTTCATCCAGATGCCGTTGTAGATATATCCATGTTCATACAGATGGCGGTGAAGATATTTCCATGTTCATACAGATGGCGGTGTAGATATTTCCATGTTCATACAAATGGCGGTGTAGATATTTCCATGTTCATAGAGATGGCGGTGTAGATATTTCCATGTTCGTACAAATGGCGGTGTAGATATTTCCATGTTCATAGAGATGGCGTTGTAGTTATTTCCATGTTTATGCAGATAACCGTGTAGTTATTTCCATGTTTATAGAGATAGCAGTGTAGATATTTCCAATGATATACAGATAGCTGTGTAGATATTTGCATGTTCATACAGATAGCGGTGTATATATTTCCATGTTCATACAGATAGCGGTGTAGGTATTTCCATGTTCATACAGATAGCGGTGAATATATTTCCATGTTCATACAGATAGCGGTGTTGATATTTCCATGTTCATACCAATAGCGGTATAGATATTTCCATGTTCATACAGTTAGCGGTGTACATATTTCCATGTCCATACAGATGGCGATGTAGATATTTCCATGTTCGTACAGATAGCGGTGTAGGTATTTCCATGTTCATAGAGAAGGCGGTGTAGATATTTCCATGTTTATGCAGATAGCGGTATAGATAGTACCATGTTTATACAGATGGTGGTGTAGATATTTCCATGTTTATAGAGATGGCGGTCTTGATATTTCCATGTTTACAGAGATTGTGGTGTAGTTATTTCCAAGTTTATTGAGACAGCGTTGTAGATATTTCCATGTTGATACTGATAGCGGTGAAGGTATTTCCATGTTTATACAGATAGCGGTGTAGATATTTCCATGTTTATACAGATAGCAGTGTAGATATTTCCATCGTTATACAGATGGCGGTGTAGATATTCCCATGTTCATATAGATGGCGGTGTAGATATTTCCATGTATATACAGATGACGTTGTAGTTCTTTCCATGTTTATACAGATAGCGGTGTAGATATTTCGATGTTTATACAGATAGCTGTGTAGATATTTACATCTTTTTACAAATGGCGGTGTAGATATTTCCATGTTCATACAGATGGCGGTGTAAATATTTCCATGTTTATAGAGATGGCGGTGTAGATATTTCCATGTTTATACAGAAAGCGGCGTAGATATTTCCATGTTTACACAGATAGTGGTGTAGACCTTTCCATGTTTACACAGATAGCGCTGTAGATATTTACATGTTTATAGAGATGGCGGTGTAGATATTTCCACGTTTATACAGATAGTGGTGTAGGTATTTCCATCTTTATACAGATATCAGTGTAGATATTTCAATGCTTATACAGATAGTGTTGTGGATATTTGCATCTTAATTCAGATGGCGGTGTAGATAAGTCCATGTTCATACAGACGGCGGTGTATATGTTTCCAGTTTTATAGAGATAGCAGTGTAGTTATTTCCATGTTCATAGAGATAGCGGTGTAGAGTTTTCCATGTATATACAGATAGCTATGTAGATATTCCCATGTTCATACAGATAGCAATGTAGATATTTCCATGTTCACACAGATAGCGGTGTAGATATTTCCATGTTCATACAGATAGCGGTGTAGATATCTCCATGTTAATTCAGATAGCGGTGTAGATATCTCCATGTTCATACAGACAGCGGTGTAGATATTTCCATCTTCATACAGATAGCGGTGTAGATAATTCCATGTTCAGAAAGCCGTGTAGATATTTCCATGCTCATACAGATAGCGGTGTAGATATTTCCATGTTCATACAGATGGCGGTGTAGATATTTCCATGTTCATACAGATGGTGGTGTAGATATTTCCATATTCATACAGATGTCGGTGAAGGTATTTCCATGTTCATAGAGATGGCGGTGTAGATATTTCCATGTTTCTAGAGATAGCAGTGTAGTTATTTCCATGTTTATAGAGATAGTGTAGATATGTCCATTGATATACAGATAGCGGTGTAGATATTTCCATGTTCATACAGATATCTGTGAAGATATTTCCATGTTCATACAGATAGCAGTGTAGAAATTTCCAACTTCATACAGATAGCGGTGTAGAAATTTCCATGCTCATACATATAGCGGTGTAGATATTTCCATGTTCATAGAGATGGCGGTGTAGATATTTCCATGTTCGTACACATGGCGGTGTAGATATTGCCATGTTCATAGAGATGACGGTGTAGATATTTCCATTTTCATACGGATGGCGGTGTAGATATTTCCATGTTCATACAGATGGCGGTGTAGATATTTCCATGTTTATACAGATGGCAGTGTAGATATTTTCGTGTTGATGCAGAGGGCGGTTTAGATATTTCCATGTTTACAAAGATAGCGGTGTAGATATTTCCAAGTTGATACACTTAGCGGTGTAGAGATTTCCAAGTTTATAGAGATAGCCATGTAGATATTTCCATGTTTATAGAGATAGCGCTGTAGATAATTCCTTGTTTATTGATAGCGGTATAGATATTTCCTTGTTTCTACAGATGGCGGTGTAGATATTTCCATGTTTATAGAGATGGAAGTGTAGATATTTCCTTGTTTATAGAGGTAGTGGTGTACTTATTTCCAAGTTTATACAGATAGCTTTGTAGATATTTCCATGTTTATACAGAGAGCGGTGTAGATATTTCCATGTTTTTAGAGATGGCGGTCTAGATATTACCTTGTTTATACAGATAGTGGTGTAGATATTTCAATGTTTATAGAGATAGCGGTGTAGATATTTCCATTTTTATACAGATAGCAATGTAGATATTTCCATGTTCATAAAGATAGCAGTGTAGATATTTCCATGTTTACACAGATAGTGATGTGGATATTTCCATGTTCATTCAGATGGCGGTGTAGATATTTCTATGTCCATACAGATGGCGGTGTAGATATTTCCATGTTCATAGAGATGGCGGTGTAGATGTATCCATGTCTATAGAGATAGCGGTGTAGTTATTTCCATGTTTATTGAGATAGCAGTGTAGATATTTCCATTTATATACAGAGAGCTGTGTAGGTATTTCCATGTTCATACAGATAGCGGTGGAGATATTTCTATGTTCATACAGATAGCGGTGTAGATATTTCAATGTTCATACAGATAGCGATGTAGAAATTTCCATGTTTATAGAGATAGCGGTGTAGATATTTCCATGTTTATGGAGATAGCGGTGTAGATATTTCCATTTTTATACACATAGCAGTGTTTATTTTTCCATGTTCATACAGATAGCGGTGTTTATATTTTCACCTTTAAAGAGATGGCGGTGTAGATATATCCATGTTCATACAGTTGGTGATGTAGCTATTTCCATGTTTATAGAGATGACGTTGTAGATATTTCCATGTTTCTACAGATGGCGGTGTAGATATTTCCATGTTCATACAGTTAGCGGTGTAGATATTTCCTTGTTCATAGAGATAGCGGTGTTGATAATTCCATGTTCATAAAGATAGCGGTGTAGATATTTCCAAGTTCCTACAGATGGCGGTGTAGATATTTCCATGTTCATCCAGATGGCAGTGTGGTTATTTCCCCGTTCATACAGATGGCGGTGAAGATATTTCCAAGTTCATACAGATGGTGGTGTACATATTTCCATGTTCATACAGATGGCGGTGTAGACATTTCCATGTTCATACTGATGGCGGTGTAGATATTTACCTGTTCATACACATGGCGGTGTAGATATTTCCATGTTCGTACGGATGGCAGTGTAGATATTTCCATGTTCATACAGATAGCGGTGTAGATATTTCCACGTTTATACAGATAGCGGTGTAGATATTTCCACGTTTATACAGATAGCGGTGTAGATATTTCAATGTTTCTACAGATAGTTGTGTGGATATTTGCATCTTAATACAGATGGCGGTGTAGATAACTCCATGTTCATACAGATGGCGGTGTATATGTTTCCACTTTATAGAGATAGCGGTGTAGTTATTTCCATGTTTATAGAGATAGCGGTGTAGAGTTTTCCATGTACATACAGATAGCAATGTAGATATTTCCATGTTCATACAGATAGCTATGTAGATATTTCCATGTTCATACAGATAGCAGTTTAGATATTTCCATGTTCATACACATAGCGTTGTAGATATTTCCATGTTAATTCAGATAGCAGTGTGGATATCTCCATCTTCATACAGACAGCGGTGTAGATATTTCCATCTTCATACAGATAGCGGTGTAGATATTTCCATGTTCATACAGATAGCGGTGTAGGTATTTCCATGTTCTTACAGATAGCAGTGTAGTTATTTCCATGTTCATACAGTTGGCGGTGTAGATATTTCCATGTTCACACAGATGGCAGTGTAGATATTTCCATATTCGTACAGATAGCGGTGAAGTTATTTCCATGTTCATCCAGACGGCGGTGTAGATATTTCCATGTTCATACAGATGGCGGTGAAGATATTTCCATGTTCATACAGACGGCGGAGTAGATATTTCTATGTTCATACAAATGGCGGTGTAGATATTTCCATGTTCATAGAGATGGCGGTGTAAATATTTCCATGTTTATAGAGATAGCAGTGTAGTTATTTTGATGTTTATAGAGATAGTGTAGATATTTCCATTGTTATACAGATAGTTGTGTAGATATTTCCATGTTCATACAGATAGCGGTGAAGATATTTCCATCTTCATACAGATAGCGGTGTAGAAATTTCCAACTTCATACAGATAGCGGTGTAGAAATTTCCTTGTTCATACATATAGCGGTGTAGATATTTCCATGTTCATACTGATAGCGGTGTAGATATTTCCATGTTCATCCAGATGGCGTTGTAGATATTTCCATGTTCATACAGACGGCGGTGGAGATACTTCCATGTTCATACAGATGGCGGTGTAGGTATTTCCATGTTTGTACACATGGCGCTGTAGATATTTCTATGTTCATAGAGATGGCGGTGTAGATATTTCCACGTTTATAGAGATGGCGGTGGAGATATTTCCATGTTCATACAGATGGCGGTGTAGATATTTAAATGTTTATACAGATGGCAGTGTAGATATTTTCATGTTTATGCAGAGGGCGGTTTAGAATCTTCCATGTTTACATAGATAGCGGTGCAGCTATTTCGATGTTGATACACATAGCGGTGTAGAGATATCCAAGTTTATAGAGATAGCCATGTAGATATTTCCATGTTTATAGAGATAGCGTTGAAGATATTTCCTTGTTTATACAGATAGCGGTATAGATATTTCCTTGTTTCTACAGATGGTGGCGTAGTTATTTCCATGATTATAGAGATGGCGGTCTAGATATTTCCTTGTTTATAGAGGTAGTGGTGTAGTTATTCCCACGTTTATAGAGATAGCTTTGTAGATACTTCCATGTTTATACAGATAGCGGTGTTGATATTTCCATGTTTATGCAGATAGCGGTGTAGATATTTCCATGTTCATACAGATAGGGGAGTAGATATTTCCATTTTCATAAAGATAGAGGTGTAGATATTTCCATGTTTATAGAGATAGCGGTGTAGATATTTCCATGTTGATACACATAGCGATGTAGATATTTCCATGATTATAGAGATAGCGGGGTAGATATTTCCATGTTTAAAGAGACAGCGTTGAAGATATTTCCATGTTTATACAGATAGCGGTATAGATATTTCCTTGTTTATACAGATGGCGGTGTAGATATTTCCATGTTTATAGAGATGGCAGTGTAGATATTTCCATATTCATACAAATGGCGGTGTAGATATTTCCAAGTTTATAGAGATAGCGGTGTAGTTATGTCCTTGTTTACCGAGAAAGCTGTGTAGATATTTCCATGTATATGAAGTTAGCTGTGTAGATATTTCCATGTTCATACATATAGCGGTGTAGATATTTCCATGCTGATACACATAGCGGTGTAGATATTTCCATGTTCATACAGATAGCGGTGTAGATATTTCCATGTTCATACAGGTAGCGGTGTAGATATTTCCATGTTCATACAGATGGCGGTGCAGATATTTCCATGTTCATCCAGATGGCGGTGTAGATATTTCCATGTTCATGCAGATGGCGGTGAACATATTTCCATGTTCCTACAATTGGCGGTGTAGATATTTCCATGTTCATACAGATGGCGATGTAGATATTTCCATGTTCATAGAGATGGCGGTGTAGTTATTTCCATGTTTATAGAGATAGTGGTGTAGATATTTCCATGTTTATAGAGATAGCAGTGTAGATATTTTCATTTATATACAGATAGCTGTGTAGATATTTCCATGTACATACAGATAGCGGTGTAGATATTTCCATGTTCATACAGATAGCGGTGTAGAAATTTCCATGTTCATACAGATAGCGGTGTACATATTTCCATGTTCATACAGATAGCGTTGTAGATATTTCCATTTTCATACAGATGGCCGTGAAGGTATTTCCGTGTTCATACAGATGGCGGTGAAGTTATTTCCATGTTTATAGAGATAGCTGTGTAGATATTTCCATGTTTATAGAGATGGCGGTCTAGATATTTCCATATTTATAGAGATAGGGGTGTAGTTATTTCCAAGTTTATAGAGACAGCGTTGTATATATTTCCATGTTTATACAGATAGCGGTGAAGATATTTCCATATTAATACAGATAGTAGTGTAGATATTTCCATGTTTATAAAGATAGCAGTGTAGATATTTCCATTTTCATACAGATAGCGGTGTAGATATTTCCACGTTTATAGAGATGGCGGTGCAGGTATTTCCATATTCATATGGATGGCAGTGTAGATATTTCCATGTTTATAGAGATGGAGTTTTAGATATTTCCATGTGTATACAGATTTCGGTGTAGATATTTCCATGTTTATAGTGATGGCGGTGTAGATATTTATATGTTTACACAGAGAGCGATGTAGATATATCCATGTTTACACAGATAGTGGTGTAGACATTTCCATGTTTACACAGCTAGTGTTGTAGTTATTTGCATGTTTATACAGATAGCGGTGAAGATATTTCCATTTTGACACAGATAGCGGTGTGGATTTTCCATGTTTATACAGATAGTGGTGTAGATATTTCCATGTTAATACAGATAGCGGTGCAGATATTTCCATGTTTATACAGATAGCCGTGCAGATATTTCCCAGTTTATACAGATAGCGGTGTAGATATTTCCATGTTTATAAAGATAGCGGTGTAGATATTTCCATCTTGATACCGATGGCGGTGTAGATATTTCCATGTTCCTACAGATGGCGGTGTAGATATTTCCATGTTCCTACAGATGGCGGTGTAGATATTTCGAAGTTTATAGAGTTAGCGGTGTAGATATTTCCATGTTTATAGAGAAAGCTGTGTAGATATTTCCACGTATATGCAGATAGCTGTGTAGATATTTCCATGTTCATGCAGATAGCGGTGTGGATATTAACATGTTCATCCAGATGCCAGTGTAGATATATCCATGTTCATACAGATGGCGGTGAAGATATTTCCATGTTCTTACAAATGGCGGTGTAGATATTTCCAAGTTCATACAGAAGGCGGTGAAGATATTTCCATGTTCATAGAGATGGCGGTGTAGATATTTCCATGTTCATACAAATGGCGGTGAACATATTTCCATGTTCATAGAGATGGCTTTGTGGATATTTCCATGTTTATACAGATAGCAGTGTAGTTATTTCCATGTTTATAGAGATAGCAGTGTAGATATTTCCACTGATATACAGATAGCGGTGTAGATATTTCCATGTTTATACTGATAGTGGTGCAGATATTTCCATGTTTATACAGATAGCGTTGTAGATATTTCCATGTTTATACAGGTAGCGATGTAGATATTTCCAAGTTTATAGAGATAGCGGTGTAGATATTTCCATCTTAATACAGATGGCGTTGTAGATATTTCCTTGTTCATACAGATGGCGGTGCAGATATTCCCATATTCATACAGATGGCGGTGTGGATATTTCCATGTGTATAGCGGTGGCGGTGTAGATATTTCCACGTTTATACAGATGGTGGTGTAGATACTTCCTTCTTTATAGACATAGCGGTGTAGATATCTCCATGTTCATACTGATGGCGGTTTAAATATTTCCATCTTTATAGAGATGGCGGTATAGCTATTTCCATGTCTATAGAGATGGCAGTGTAGATGTTTTCATGTTCCTACAGATGGCGGTGTAGATATTTCCATGTTCATAGAGATGGCGGTGTAGATATATCCATGTCTATAGAGATAGCGGTGTAGTTATTTCCATGTTTATTGAGATAGCAGTGTAGATATTTCCATTTATATACAGACAGCTGTGTAGATATTTCCATGTTCATACAGATAGCGGTGGAGATATTTCCATGTTCATACAGATAGTGGTGTAGATATTTCCATGTTCATACAGATAGCGGTGTAGATATTTCCATGTTTATAGAGATAGCGGTGTAGTTATTTCCATGTTTATTGAGAAAGAGGTGTAGATATTTCCATTTTTATACAGATAGCAGTGTGAATTTTTCCATGTTCATACTGATAGCGGTATATATATTTTCACCTTTAAAGAGATGGTGGTGTAGATATTTCCATGTTCATACAGTTGGCGATGTAGATATTTCCATGTTTATAGAGATCGCGGTATAGATATTTCCATGTTTAAAGAGATGGCAGTGTAGATATTTCCATGTTCATAGAGATGGCGCTGTAGATATTTCCATGTTCATATGGATGGCGGTGTAGATATTTCCATGTTCATACAGATGGCGGTGTAGATATTTCCATGTTTATAGAGATGACGGTGTAGATATTTCCATGTTTATACAGAGGGCGCTTTAGATATTTCCATGTTTACACAGATAGTGGTGTAGATATTTCCATGTTGATACACATAGCGATGTGGATATTTCCAAGTTTATAGAGATAGCGGGGTAGATATTTCCATGTTTATAGAAACAGCCTTGTAGATATTTCCATGTTTATACAGATAGCGGTATAGATATTTCCATGTTTATACAGATGGCGGTATAGATATTTCCATGTTTATAGAGATGGCAGTGTAGATATTTCCATATTCATACAAATGGCGGTGTAGGTATTTCCATGTTTATAGAGATAGCGGTGTAGTTATGTCCTTGTTTACAGAGAAAGCTGTGTAGATATTTCCATGTATATGAAATTAGCTGTGTAGATATTTCCATGTTCATACAGATAGCGGTGTAGATATTTCCATGTTCATACAGGTAGCGGTGTAGATATTTCCATGTTCATACAGATGGCGGTGCAGATATTTCCATGTTCATCCAGATGGCGGTGTAGATATTTCCATGTTTATGCAGATGGCGGTGAACATATTTCCATGTTCCTACAAAAGGCGGTGTAGATATTTCCATGTTCATACAGATGGCGGTGTAGATATTTCCATGTTCATAGAGATGGCGGTGTAGATATTTCCATGTTTATAGAGATGGTGGTGTAGATATTTCCATGTTTATAGAGATAGCAGTGTAGATATTTCCATTTATATACAGATAGCTGTGTAGATATTTCCATGTTCATACAGATAGCGGTGTAGATATTTCCATGTTCATACAGATAGTGGTGTAGAAATTTCCATGTTCATACAGATAGCAGTGTACATATTTCCATGTTCATACAGATAACGTTGTAGATATTTCCATGTTCATACAGATAACAGTGTACATATTTCCATGTTCATACAGATAACGTTGTAGATATTTCCATTTTCATACAGATGGCGGTGAAAGTATTTCCGTGTTCATACAGATGGCGGTGAAGGTATTTCCATGTTTATAGAGATTGCGGTGTAGATATTTCCATGTTTATAGAGATGGCGGTCAAGATATTTCCATGTTTATAGAGATAGTGGTGTAGTTATTTCCAAGTTTATAGAGACAGCGTTGTATATATTTCCATGTTTATACAGATAGCGGTGAAGTTATTTCCATAATAATACAGATAGTAGTGTAGATATTTGCATGTTTATAAAGATAGCAGTGTAGATATTTCCATGTTCATACAGATATCGGTGTAGATATTTCCACGTTTATAGAGATGGCGGTGCAGATATTTCCATGTTCATACGGATGGCAGTGTAGATATTTCCATGTTTATAGAGATGGAGTTGTAGATATTTCCATGTTTATACAGATGGCGGTGAAGATATTTCCATGTTTTTAGTGATGGCGGTGTAGATATTTATATGTTTACACAGAGAGCGATGTAGATATATCCATGTTTACACAGATAGCGGTGTAGAAATTTCCATGTTTACACAGCTAGTGTTGTAGTTATTTGCATGTTTATAGAGATATCGGTGTAGTTATTTCCATGTTTATACAGATAGCGGTGAAGATATTTCCACTTTGACACAGATAGCGGTGTGGATTTTCCATGTTTATACAGATAGCGGTGTAGATATTTACATGTTAATACAGATAGCGGTGCAGATATTTCCATGTTTATACAGATAGCCGTGCAGATATTTCCAAGTTTATACAGATAGCGGTGTAGATATTTCCATGTTTATAAAGATAGCGGTGTAGGTATTTCCATCTTAATACAGATGGTGGTGTAGATATTTCCAGGTTCCTACAGATGGCGGTGTAGATATTTCCATCTTCATACAGATGGCGGTGTAGATATTTCGAAGTTTATAGAGTTAGCGGTGTAGATATTTCCATGTTTATAGTGAAAGCTGTGTAGATATTTTCATGTATATGCAGATAGCTGTGTAGATATTTCCATGTTCATGCAGATAGCGGTGTAGATATTTACATGTTCATCCAGATGCCAGTGTAGATATATCCATGTTCGTACAGATGGCTGTGAAGATATTTCCATGTTCATACAGATGGCGATGTAGATATTTCCCTGTTCATACAGATGGCGGTGAATATATTTCCATGTTCATAGAGATGGCGGTGTAGATATTTCCATGTTCATACAAATGGCGGTGTACATATTTCAATGTTCATAGAGATGGCGGTGTGGATATTTCCATGTTTATACAGATAGCAGTGTAGTTATTTCCATGTTTATAGAGATAGCAGTGTAGATATTTCCACTGATATACAGATAGCGGTGTAGATATTTGCATGTTCACACAGATAGCGGTGTAGATATTTCCATGTTCATACAGATAGCAGTGTAGATATTTCCATGTTCATACAGATGGCCGTGTAGATATTTCCATGTTCATAGAGATGGCGTTGTAGATATTTCCATGTTTATACAGATAGCAGTGTAGTTATTTCCATGTTTATAGGGATAGCAGTGTAGATATTTCCATTGATATACAGGTAGCGGTGTAGATATTTGCGTGTTCATACGGATGGCGGTGTAGATATTTCCATGTTTATACAGAGGGCTGTTTACATATTTCCATGTTTACACAGATAGCGCTGTAGACATTTCCATTTTGATACACATAGCGGTGTGGATATTTCCAAGTTTATAGAGATATCGATGAGGATATTTCCATGTTTATAGAGAAAGTGTTGTAGATATTTCCATGTTTATATAGATAGCGGTATAGATATTTCCATGTTTATACAGATCGCGGTGAAGTTATTTCCATGTTTATAGTGATGGCAGTGTAGATATTTCCATGTTCATGCAAATGGCAGTATAGGTATTTCCATGTTTTTAGAGATAGCGGTGTAGTTATTTCCTTGCGTATAGAGAAAGCTGTGTAGATATTTCCCTGTATATGTAGCTAGCTGTGTAGATATTTCCATGTTCCCACAGATAGCGGTGTAGATATTTCCATGTTCATACACATAGCAGTGTAGGTATTTCCATGTTCATACAGATAGTGGTGTAGATATTTCCATGTTCATACAGGTAGCGGTGTAGCTATTTCCATGTTCATCAAGATGGCGGTGTAGATATTTCATGTTTATGCAGATGGCGGTGTAGATATTTCCATGTTCATACAGAAGGCGGTGTAGATATTTCCATGTTCATACAAATGGCGGTGTAGGTATTTCCATGTTCATAGAGATGCCGGTATAGTTATTTCCATGTTTATGGAGATAACGGTGTAGTTATTTCCATGTTTACAGAGATAGCGGTGTAGATATTTCCATTTATATACATATAGCTGTGTAGATATTTCCATGTTCATACAGGTAGCGGTGTAGATATTTCCATGTTCATACAGATAGCAGTGTAGAAATTTCCATGTTCCAGCAGATAGAGGTGTACATATTTCCATGTTCATACAGATAGCGTTGTAGATATTTCCATGTTCATACAGATAGCGGTGTAGATATTTCCATGTTCATCGTGATGGCGGTGAAGATATTTCCATGTTCATACAGATGGCCGTTAAGATATTTCCATGTTCATACAGATGGCAGTGTAGATATTTCCATGTTCGTACACATGGCGGTGTAGATATTTCCATGTTTATAGAGATAGCAGAGCAGATATTTCCATTGATATAAAGATAACTGTGTAGATATTTCCATGTTCATACAGATAGCGGTGTAGATATTTCCATGTTCATACTGATAGTGGTGTAGATATTTATATGTTCATACAGTTAGCGGTGTAGATATTTCCATGTTTATACAGATGGCGGTGTAGATATTTCCATGTTCATACAGATGGCGGTGTAGATATTTACAGGTTCATACAGATGGCGGTGTAGATATTTCCATGTTCGTATGGATGGCAGTGTAGATATTTCCACGTTCATACAGGTGGCGGTGTAGATATTCCCATGTTTTTACAGATTGCTGTGTAGTTATTTCCATGTTTATAGAGATAGCCATGTAGATATTTCCATTGATATACAGATAGCTGTGTAGATATTTGCATGTTCATACAGATAGCGGTCTAGATATTTCCATGTTCATACAGATAGCGGTGTAATTATTTCCATGTTCATACACATAGCAGTGTAGTTATTTCCATGTTTATAGAGATGTCAGTGTAGATATTTCCATTGATATACAGATAGCTGTGTAGATATTTGCATGTTCATACAGATAGCGGTGTAGATATTTTCTTGTTCATTCTGATAGCGGTGTAGATATTTCCATGTTCAAACAGTTAACGGTGTAGATATTTACATGTTCAAACAGATGGCGGTGTAGATATTTCCATGTTCGTACGAATGGCAGTGTAGATATTTCCATGTTCATACAGGTGGCGGTGCAGATATTCCCATGTTTTTACAGATAGCTCTGTAGTTATTTCCATGTTTATAGAGATAGCAGTGTAGATATTTCCATTGATGTACAGATAGCTGTGTAGATATTTGCATGTTCATACAGATAGCGGTGTAGATATTTCCATGTTCGTACGGATGGCAGTGTAGATATTTCAATGTTCGTACAGGTGGCGGTGTAGATATTTCCATGTTCATACAGATAACGGTGTAGATATTTCCATGTTCATACAGATAGCGGTGTAGATATTTCCATGTTCATACAGATAGCGGTGTAGATATTTCCATGTTCATACAGTTAGCAGTGTAGATATTTCCATGTACATGCAGATAGCGGTGTAGATATTTCCATGTTCATCCAGATGCCGGTGTAGATATATCCATGTCCATACAGATGGCGTTGAAGATATTTCCATGTTCATACAGATGGCGGTGTAGATATTTCCATGTTCATACAAATGGCGGTGTAGATATTTCCATGTTCATACAGATGGCGGTGTAGATATTTCCGTGTTCATACAAATGGCGGTGTAGATATTTCCGTGTTCATACAGATGGCGGTATAGATATTTCCATGTTCATAGAGATGGCGGTGTAGATATTTCCATGTTTATACAGATAGCAATGTAGATATTTCCATGTTTATAGAGATAGCGGTGTAGATATTTCCATTGATATACAGATAGCTGTGTAGATATTTCCATGTTCATACAGATAGCGTTGTAGATATTTCCATGTTCATACAGATAGCGGTGTAGATATTTCCATGTTCATCGTGATGGCGGTGAAGATATTTCCATGTTCATACAGATGGCCGTTAAGATATTTCCATGTTCATACAGATGGCAGTGTAGATATTTCCATGTTCGTACACATGGCGGTGTAGATATTTCCATGTTTATAGAGATAGCAGAGCAGATATTTCCATTGATATACAGATAGCTGTGTAGATATTTGCATGTTCATACAGATAGCGGTGTAGATATTTCCATGTTTATACTGATAGTGGTGTAGATATTTATATGTTCATACAGTTAGCGGTGTAGATATTTCCATGTTTATACAGATGGCGGTGTAGATATTTCCATGTTCATACAGATGGCGGTGTAGATATTTACATGTTCATACAGATGGTGGTGTAGATATTTCCATGTTCGTACGGATGGCAGTGTAGATATTTCCACGTTCATACAGGTGGCGGTGTAGATATTCCCATGTTTTTACAGAATGCTGTGTAGTTATTTCCATGTTTATAGAGATAGCCATGTAGATATTTCCATTGATATACAGATAGCTGTGTAGATATTTGCATGTTCATACAGATAGCGGTGTAGATATTTCCATGTTCATACAGATAGCGGTGTAAGTATTTCCATGTTCATACACATAGCAGTGTAGTTATTTCCATGTTTATAGAGATATCAGTGTAGATATTTCCATTGATATACAGATAGCTGTGTAGATATTTGCATGTTCATACAGATAGCGCTGTAGATATTTTCTTGTTCATTCTGATAGCGGTGTAGATATTTCCATGTTCAAACAGTTAACGGTGCAGATATTTCCATGTTCATACAGATGGCGGTGTATATATTTCCATGTTCATACAGATGGCGGTGTAGATATTTAAATGTTCAAACAGATGGCGGTGTAGATATTTCCATGTTCGTACGGATGGCAGTGTAGATATTTCCATGTTCATACAGGTGGCGGTGCAGATATTCCCATGTTTTTACAGATAGCTGTGTAGTTATTTCCATGTTTATAGAGATAGCAGTGTAGATATTTCCATTGATGTACAGATAGCTGTGTAGATATTTGCATGTTCATACAGATAGCGGTGTAGATATTTCCATGTTCGTACGGATGGCAGTGTAGATATTTCAATGTTCGTACAGGTGGCGGTGTAGATATTTCCATGTTCATACAGATAACGGTGTAGATATTTCCATGTTCATACAGATAGCAGTGTAGATATTTCCATGTTCATACAGATTGCAGTGTAGATATTTCCATGTTCATAGAGTTAGCGGTGTAGATATTTCCATGTACATGCAGATAGCGGTGTAGATATTTCCATGTTCATCCAGATGCCGGTGTAGATATATCCATGTCCATACAGATGGCGTTGAAGATATTTCCATGTTCATACAGATGGCGGTGTAGATATTTCCATGTTCATACAAATGGCGGTGTAGATATTTCCATGTTCATACAGATGGCGGTGTAGATATTTCCGTGTTCATACAAATGGCGGTGTAGATATTTCCGTGTTCATACAAATGGCGGTGTAGATATTTCCATGTTCATAGAGATGGCGGTGTAGATATTTCCATGTTTATACAGATAGCAATGTAGATATTTCCATGTTTATAGAGATAGCGGTGTAGATATTTCCATTGATATACAGATAGCTGTGTAGATATTTCCATGTTCATACAGATAGCGGTGTAGATATTTCCATGTTTTACAGATAGCAGTGAAGTTATTTCCATGTTTAAAGAGATAGCAGTGTAGATATTTGCATTGATATACAGATAGCTGTGTAGATATTTACATGTTCATACAGATGGTGGTGTAGATATTTCCATGTTCGTACGGATGGCAGTGTAGATATTTCCATGTTCATACAGGTCTCGGTGTAGATATTTCCATGTTTTTACAGATAGCAGTGTAGTTATTTCCATGTTTATATAGATAGCAATGTAGATATTTCCGTTGATATACATATAGCTGTGTAGATATTTGCATGTTCATACTGATAGCGGTGTAGATATTTCCATGTTCGTACAGATAGCGGTGTAGATATTTCCATGTTCATACAGATAGCGGTGTAGATATTTCCATGTTCATACAGATAACGGTGTAGACATTTACATGTTCATACAGATAGCGGTGTAGATATTTCCATGTTGATACAGTTAGCGGTGTAGATATTTCCATGTTCATACAGATGGCGGTGTAGATATTTACATGTTGATACAGATGGCGGTGTAGATATTTCCATGTTCGTAGAGATGGCGTTGTAGATATTTCCATATTCATAGAGATGGCAGTGTAGATATTTCCATGTTTATGCAGATAGCGGTATAGATATTTCCATGTTTATACAGATGGTGGTGTAGATATTTCCATGTTTATAGAGATGGCGGTCTAGATATTTCCATGTTTATAGAGATAGTGGTGTAGTTATTTCCAAGTTTATAGAGACTGCATTGCAGATATTTCCATGTTTATACAGACAGCGGTGAAGATATTTCCATGTTTATACAGATAGCGGTGTAGATATTTCCATGTTTATACAGATAGCAGTGTAGATATTTCCATGTTTATAGAGATAGTGGTGTAGATAATTTCAATTTTATACAAATAGCAGTGTAGATATTTCCAAGTTCATACAGAGAGCGGTGTAGATATTTCCACGTTTATAGAGATGGCGGTGTAGATATTTCCATGTTCATACAGATGGCGGTGTAGATATTTCCATGTTTTTAGAGATGGCGGTGTAGATATTTTCAGGTTTACACAGATGGCGGTGGAGATATTTCCATGTTTACACACATAGCGGTGTAGACATTTCCATGTTTACACAGATAGCGGTGTGGATATTTCCATGTTTATGCAGATAGCGGTGTATATATTTCCATGTTTATTCAGATAGCGGTGCAGATATTTCCATGTTTATACAGATAGTGGTGGAGATATTTCCATGTTTATACAGATAGCGGTGTAGATATTTCCATCTTAATACAGATGGCGGTGTAGATATTTCGAAGTTTATAGAGATTGTGCTGTAGTTATTTCCATATTTATAGAGAAATCTGTGTAGATATTTAAATGTATATGCAGATAGCTGTGTAGATATTTCCATCTTCATGCAGATAGCCGCATAGATATTTCCATGTTCATCCAGATGCTGGTGTAGATATATCCATGTTCATACACATGGCGGTGTAGATATTTCCATGTTCATAGAGATGGCGGTGTAGATATTTCCATGTTCATACAAATGGCGGTGTAGATATTTCCATGTTCATAGAGATGGCAGTGTAGATATTTCCATGTTTTTACAGATAGCAGTGTAGTTATTTCCATGTTTATAGAGATAGCAGTGTAGATATTTCCATTGATATACAGATAGCTGTGTAGATATTTGCATGTTCATACAGATAGCGGTGTAGATATATCCATCCTCATACAGATAGCGGTGTTCATATTTCCATGTTCATACAGATAGCGGTGCAGATATTTCCATGTTCATACAGATAGCCGTGTAGATATTTCCATGTTCATGCAGATAGCGGTGTAGATATTTCCATGTTCATACAGATAACGGTGTAGACATTTTCATGTTCATACAGGTGGCGGTGTAGGTTTTTCCATGTTTATACAGATAGCAGTGTAGTTATCTCCAGGCTTATAGATATAGCAGTGTAGATATTTCCATTGATATACAGATAGCTGTGTAGATATTTGCATGTTCATATAGATAGCGGTGTAGATATTTCCATGTTCATACAGATAGCGGTGTAGATATTTCCAGTTTCATACAGATAGCGGTGTAGATATTTCCATGTTTATACAGATAACGGTGTAGATATATCCATGTTCATACAGATAGCCTTGTAGATATTTCCATGTTCATACAGATGGCGGTGTATATATTTCCATGTTCATACAGATGGCGGTGTAGATATTTCCATGTTCATACAGATGGCGGTGTAGATATTTCCATGTTCGTACAGATGTCGGTGTAGATATTTCCATGCTCATAGAGATGGCGGTGTAGTTATTTCCATGTTTATGCAGATAGCAGTATAGGTATTTCCATGTTTATACAGATGGTGGTGTAGATATTTCCATGTTTATAGAGATGGCGTCTAGATATTTACATGTTTATTGAGATACTGGTGTAGTTATATCCAAGTTTATAGAGACAGCGTTGTAGATATTTTCTTATTTAAACAGATAGCGGTGAAGATATTTCCATGTTTATACAGATAGCGGTGTAGATATTTCCATGTTTATACAGACAGCAGTGTAGTTATTTCCATGTTTATAGAGATAGTGGTGTAGATAATTTCAATTTTATACAGATAGCAGTGTAGATATTTCCAAGTTCATACAGATAGCGGTGTAGATATTTCCACGTTTATAGAGATGGCGGTGTATATATTTCCATGTTCATACAGATGGCGGTGTAGATATTTCCATGTTTATAGAGATGGCGGTGTAGATATTTTCATGTTTACACTGATGGCGGTGCAGATACTTCCATGTTTACACAGATAGCGGTGGAGATATTTCCATGTTTACACAGATAGCGGTGTGGATATTTTCATATTTATGCAGATAGCAGTGTAGATATTTCCATGTTTATACAGATAGCGGAGCGGATATTTCCATGTTTATACAGATAGTAGGGCAGATATTTCCATGTTTATACAGATAGCGGTGTAGATATTTCCATCTTAATACAGATGGCGGTGTAGATTTGTCTATGTTTGTACAGATGGCGGTGTAGATATTTCCATGTCCATACAGATGGCGTTGTAGATATTTCGAAGTTTATAGAGATAGTGCTGTAGTTATTTCCATATTTATAGAGAAATCTGTGTAGATATTTCCATGTATATGCAGATAGCTGTGTAGATATTTCCATGTTCATGCAGATAGCGGTGTAGATATTTCCATGTTCATCCAGATGCCAGTGTAGATATATCCATGTTCATACAGATGGCGGTGAAGATATTTCCATGTTCATACAGATGGCGGTGTAGATATTTCCAATTTCATACAAATGGCGGTGTAGATATTTCCATGTTTATACAGATAGCAGTGTAGTTATTTCCACGTTTATAGAGATAGCAGTGTAGATATTTCCATTGATATACAGATAGCTGTGTAGATATTTGCATGTTCATACAGATAGCGGTGTAGATATTTCCATGTTCATACTGATAGCGGTGTAGATGTTTATATGTTCATACAGTTAGCGGTGTAGATATTTCCATGTTCATACAGATGGCGGTGTAGATATTTCCATGTTCATACAGATGGCGGTGTAGATACTTACATGATCATACAGATGGCGGTGTAGATATTTCCATGTTCGTACGGATGGCAGTGTAGATATTTCCACGTTCATACAGGTGGCGGTGTAGATATTCCCATGTTTTTACAGATAGCTGTGTAGTTATTTCCATGTTTATAGAGATAGCCATGTAGATATTTCCATTGATATACAGATAGCTGTGTAGATATTTGCATGTTCATACAGATAGCGGTGTAGATATTTCCATGTTCATACAGATAGCGGTGTAGATATTTCCATGTTCATACACATAGCAGTGTAGATATTTCCATGTTCATACAGATAACGGTGTAGATATTTCCATGTTCATACAGATAGCTGTGTAGATATTTCCATGTTCACACAGATAGCAGTGTAGATATTTCCATGTTCATACAGTTAGCGTTGTAGATATTTCCATGTTCATACAGATGGCGGTGTAGATATTTACATGTTCATACAGATGGTGGTGTAGATATTTCCATGTTCGTACCGATGGCAGTGTAGATATTTCCATGTTCGTACAGGTGGCGGTGTAGATATTTCCATGTTTATACAGATAGCAGTGTAGTTATTTCCATGTTTATAGAGATAGCAATGTAGATTTTCCATTGATATACAGATAGCTGAGTAGATATTTGCATGGTCATACAGATAGCGGTGTAGATATTTCCATGTTCATACAGATAGAGGAGTAGATATTTCCATGTTCATTCAGATAGCGGCGTAGGTATTTCCATGTTCATACAGATAACGGTGTAGATATTTCCATGTTCATACAGATAGCGGTGTAGATATTTCCATGTTCATACAGATAGCGGTGTAGATATTTCCATGCTCATACAGATAGCGGTGTAGATATTTACATGTTCATACAGATGGCGTTGTAAATATTTCCATGTTTGTACAGATGGTGGTGTAGATATTTCCATGTTCATAGAGATGGCGGTGTAGATATATCCATTTTCATACAGATGGCGGTGTAGATATTTACATCTTCATACAGATGGCGGTGTAGATATTTCCATCTTCGTACGGATGGCAATGTAGATATTTGCATGTTCATACAGGTGGTGGTGTAGATATTTCCATGTTCATACAGATAGCAGTGTAGTTATTTCCATGTTTATAGAGATTGCAGTGTAGATATTTCCATGGATATACAGATAGTTGTGTAGATATTTACATGTTCATACAAATGGCCGTGTAGATATTTCCATGTTCGTACAGGTGGCGGTGTAGATATTTCTATGTTTATACAGATAGCAGTGTAGTTATTTCCATGCTTATAGATATAGCAGTGTAGATATTTCCATTGATATACAGATAGCTGTGTAGGTATTTGCATGTTCATACAGATAGCGGTGTAGATATTTCCATGTTCGTACAGACATCGGTGTAGATATTTCCATATTCATACAGATGGCGGTGTAGATATTTATATGTTCATACAGATGGCGGTGTAGATATTTCCATGTTCGTACAGATGGCGGTGTAGATATTTCCATGCTCATAGAGATGGCGGTGTAGGTATTTCCATGTTTATGCAGATAGCGGTATAGGTATTTCCATGTTTATGCAGATGGTGGTGAAGATATTTCCATGTTTATACAGATAGCGGTGTAGATATTTCCATGTTTATACAGACAGCAGTGTAGATATTTCCATGTTTATAGAGATAGTGGTGTAGATAATTTCAATTTTATACAGAGAGCAGTGTAGATATTTCCAAGTTCATACAGATAGCGGTGTAGATATTTCCACCTTTATAGAGATGGCGGTGTAGATATTTCCATGTTCATACAGATGGCGGTGTAGATATTTCCATGTTTATAGAGATGGCGGTGTAGATATTTTCATGTTTACACAGATGGCGGTGTAGATATTTCCATGTTTACACAGATAGCGGTGTAGACATTTCCATGTTTACACAGATAGCGGTGTGGATATTTTCATGTTTATGCAGATAGCGGTGTAGATATTTCCATGTTTATACAGATAGCGGTGCGGATATTTCCATGTTTATACAGATAGCGGTGTAGATATTTCCATCTTAATACAGATGGCGGTGTAGATATGTCTATATTCATACAGAAGGCGGTGTAGATATTTCCATGTTCATACAGATGGCGGTGTAGATATTTCGAAGTTTATAGAGATAGCGCTGTAGTTATTTCCGTATTTATAGAGAAATCTGTGTAGATATTTCCATGTATATGCAGATAGCTGTGTAGATATTTCCATGTTCATGCAGATAGCGGTGTAGATATTTCCATGTTCATCCAGATGCCGGTGTAGATATATCCATGTTCATACAGATGGCGGTGAAGATATTTCCATGTTCATACAGATGGCGGTGTAGATATTTCCATGTTCATACAAATGGCGGTGTAGATATTTCCATGTTCATAGAGATGGCGGTGTAGATATTTCCATGTTCATACAAATGGCGGTGTAGATATTTACATGTTCATAGAGATGGCGTTGTAGATATTTCCTTGTTTATACAGATAGCAGTGTAGTTATTTCCATGTTTATAGAGATAGCAGTGTAGATATTTCCATTGATATACAGATAGCTGTGTAGATATTTGCATGTTCATACAGATAGCGGTGTAGATATTTCCATGTTCATACTGATAGCGGTGTAGATATTTATATGTTCATACAGTTAGCGGTGTAGATATTTCCTTGTTCATACAGATGGCGGTGTAGATATTTCCATGTTCGTACGGATGGCAGTGTAGATATTTCCATGTTCGTACAGGTGGCGGTGTAGATATTTCCATGTTTTTATAGATAGCAGTGTAGTTATTTCCATGTTTATAGAGATAGCAATGTAGATATTTCCGTTGATATACATATAGCTGTGTAGATATTTGCATGTTCATACTGATAGCGGTGTAGATATTTCCATGTTCGTACAGATAGCGGTGTAGATATTTCCATGTTCATACAGATAGCGGTGTAGATATTTCCATGTTCATACAGATAACGGTGTAGACATTTCCATGTTCATACAGATAGCGGTGTAGATATTTCCATGTTCATACAGTTAGCGGTGTAGATATTTCCATGTTCATACAGATGGCGGTGTAGATATTTACATGTTCATACAGATGGCGGTGAAGTTATTTCCATGTTCGTAGAGATGGCGGTGTAGATATTTCCATGTTCTTAGAGATGGCGGTGTAGATATTTCCATGTTTATGCAGATAGTGGTATAGACATTTCCATGTTTATACAGATGGTGGTGTAGATATTTCCATGTTTATAGAGATGGCTGTCTAGATATTTCCATGTTTATAGAGATAGTGGTGTAGTTATTTCCAAGTTTATTGAGACAGCATTGTAGATATTTCCATGTTTATACAGATAGCGGTGAAGATATTTCCATGTTTATACAGATAGCGGTGTAGATATTTCCATGTTTATACAGATAGCAGTGTAGTTATTTCCATGTTTATAGAGATAGCAGTGTAGATATTTCCATTGATATTCAGATAGCTGTGTAGATATTTGCATGTTCATACAGATAGCGGTGTAGATATTTCCATGTTCATACAGATAGCGGTGTAGATATTTCCATGTTCATACAGATAGCGGTGTAGATATTTCCATGTTCATACAGTTAGCGTTGTAGATATTTCCATGTTCATACAGTCAGCGGTGTAGGTATTTCTATGTTCATACAGATGGCATTGTAGATATTTACATATTCATACAGATGGCGGTGTAGATATTTCCATGTTCGTACCGGTGGCAGTGTAGATATTTCCATGTTCATACAGGTGGCGGTGTAGATATTTCCATGTTTATACAGATAGCAGTGTAGTTATTTCCATGTTTATAGAGATAGCAGTGCGGATATTTCCATTGATAAACAGATAGCTGTGTAGATATTTGCATGTTGATACAGATAGCGGTATAGATATTTCCATGTTCATACAGATAGCGGGGTAGATATTTCCATGTTCATACAGATGGCGGTGTAGATATTTACATGTTCATACAGATTGCGGTGTAGATATTTCCATGTTCGTACAGATGGCTGTGTAGGTATTTCCATGTTCATAGAGATGGTTGTGTAGATATTTCCATGTTTATGCAGATAGCGGTGTAGATATTTCCGTGTTTGTAGACAGAGTGGTGTAGTTATTTCCACATTTATACAGATAACGGTGTAGATATTTCCATGTTTATGTGGATGGCGGTGTAGATATTTCCATGTATATACAGATAGCGGTGTAGATACTTCCATGTTTATGCAGATTGCAATGTAGATATTTCCATGTTTATAGAGATGGCGGTGTAGATATTTCCGTGTTGATACAGATAGCGGTGTAGATATTTCCATATATATAGTGATAGCGGTGTAGATATTTCCATGTTTATACAGATAGCGGTGTAGATATTTCCATGTTCATACAGATAGTAGTGTAGATATTTCCATGTTCATACAGATGGCGGTGTAGATATTTCCATGTTCCTAGATATGGCGGTGTAGATATTTCCATGTTCATACAGACGGCGGTGTAGATGTTTCCATGTTCATACGGATGGCGGTGTAGATATTTCCACGTTTATAGACATGGTGGTGTAGATATTTCCATCTTTATACAGATAGCTGTGTAGGTATTTCCATGTTTATACAGATGGCGGTGTTGATATTTCAACCTTTATAGAGATAGCGGTGTAGATATTTCCATGTTCCTTCAGATGGCGCTTTAGATATTTCCATGTTTATAGAGATGGCGGTATAGATATTTCCATGTTTATACAGATGGTGGTGTAGGTATTTCCATTTTTATAGAGATGGCGGTGTAGATATTTCCATGTTTGTACAGGTAGCGGTGAAGACATTTCCATATTTATTCAGGTAGCGGTGCAGATATATGAATTCATTAAACCTCTTCTTCTTTATAAATTACCTAGTCTTCGGTATGTCTTTATCAGCAGCATGAAAATTGACCTATACACTCACTGTCCATGAATGATTCTCTGTTAGCCCATTTGCATTGTTATAAAGAAATACCTGAGGCTGGGTGGTTTATAAAGAAATGAGGTTTATTTGGCTCCTTGTTCTGAAGGCTGTACGTGTAGCATAGTTCTGGCACCTGCTTCCAGGTAGGGCCTCAGTAACCTTCCAAGCATGGTGGAAGGTGAAGGGAAACCAGCATATCACATGGTGGGAGAGGAAGCAAGAGAGACAGGGAGGAGGTGTCAGTCTCTTTTAAACAACCAGATATTGCATGAACTCACAGGGTAAGAACTCATTCATTACCAAGAGGACAGCACCAAGCCATTCAGGAGGCATCTGTCTCCAACATTGGGGATCACATTTTAACGTGAGATTTGAAGGGGACAAACATCCAAACTATGTCAGATACCAAAGCTGACAATGCTTAGGATCTATAGCTGTTCCAGGTCCTGGGAAAAGGGAGAGAGTTAGCTTCCCTCGTTTATGCTGTGCTACTGCATATTATATTAGTAATAATTGTTCTCTAAAGGTTCTTAAAAGCAAATAAACAAATGCAAGGCAAAACATATGATATGCAAGGCAAAACATACGAAATGCAAGGCAAATGCATTAAAAACTTTTGAGTGTTAATGTATAGATTTTATTTTATCTTTTTAATTTCTTTTGCTTAACCAAATAGATTATGTAGTTTTGATTAACTGGCCATGAAATAGCTCTGCCTACATAGAATTTCCCATGAATAATTATTTGTGGAGACTTTTGTGTGTGACCCAAATCCTCCCTCAAAACTGAAGTTTGCCCAGCTATTGGGAGTGTTGGCAAATCATGCCTCTCAGCTGATTCTCTCTAGAATTTATTCTCAGGAGATCTAATTAATAACTTGTCAAGCTGATGTCCATCCTTGGGGACAACTCGTATCTGAAGAATGGCCAGTGAAAGGTATTAAAACTCCATACTCCTGCCTCAATTTAGGGCAACTCTGAAGGGTCACCCCAGCTTCTCAGCTCCCCCTTGAGATTAGCTGAGGTATTTGTTGTGACTGCCTCACATCTCAACTCCCTTTATCCAATTCAGCTTTTTCGCCACAGTTGTTGGTTCCTAGGATTTTACCCAGTTAAATGTTCTCTACACAGATCTCTATCTCAAATCTGCTTTACAGGGAATGTGGCCTCAGACAGGTTTTCATTAGGTTCTGGACATAACTCTCATTAGTCATTGATATGATTCGGCTGTGTCTCTGCCCGAATCTCACCTTGATTGTAATTATCCCCGCATGTCAAGGATGGAGTCAGGTGGAGATAATTGAATCATAGGGGCGGGTTCCCCCTACTGTTCTCCTGGTAGCGAATAAGTCTCACGAGATCTGATGCTTTTAAAATGGGAGTTTCCCTACACAAGCTTTCTTCTCTGCTACCATTTAAGATGTGCCTTTGCTTCTTTTTTGCCTTCTGCCGTGACTGTGAGGCCTCCCCAGCCATGTGGAATTGTGAGTTCATTAAACCTCTTTCCTTTATAAATTACCCGGTCTTGGGTAGGACTTTATTAGCAGCATGAGAACAAACTAGTACAGTCTGTTCTATAAGCCCAAGTCGGATCACAGAGTCCCGCTTTCTGTTTCTTTTTTTTTTCTAGCCCATATTTCTACTAAAACTTGACTCATAAAGACTCAAAACAAAATAATTAAGCATGGCTAATATTTATTTAATATTTTATACGTGTCAGGTACTGTATTTTGTAACTTATCTTTTAATAATCTTTCCAAATCTCTAAAAGGAGAATTCTGCTTTTTTATAGAGAAAATAAGGATGGCTCTGAAAATGTTAGTAGTAGGGGAAGCAGGGTGAGGGACATAGGGGGCACTTTGTGTTATTTGTGCATTTTACCATCAGTCTAAAATCAGGTCAAAATAAAAAAAAATGAGAAGTAGAAGCAGGTTGTTAAGATTTTCAGTGTGACTCTAGAATTTTTTTGTTTGTTGTTTGTTTTGGAGTGTAGTGGTAAGATCTCTGCTCACTGCAACCTCCACTTCCCAGGCTCAAGCAATTCTCCTGCCTCAGTCTCCCAAGTAGCTGGGATTATAGGTGCCTGCCACCACACCCAGCTAATTTTTGTATTTTTTTTTTTTAGTAGAGATGGGGTTTCAGCATGTTGGCCAGGCCAGTCTCCAACTCCTGACTTCAAGTCATCCGCACGCCTCAGCCTCCCGAAGTGCTGGGATTATAGGCATGAGCCACCACTCCTGGCCCAAAGTTCATATTTTAACTACTAACCTAAATTATTTTAAAAACAAAAGTCTCCTTGGACTCAAACCAGTTCAGAGTGACATGATCATGTGCCTGTTTTGTGCAGGGTGAAGTGAGATTATTATCTAGGAATTAGCTGAAATGTCTTGTTGTGGGCATAATTATTTCATATAAATTCTAAGCTTCATATTAGCACTTAGATTATAATTATCTAAACAATAGAGAACAATTTCATATAATTTTCAGTGTATCAGGTGAATCAACAGTATACATACAAGCATGCAGATGAATTTCAGTGAATATAGTGGTGACAATGCTCAACAGAATAAGTGTCCCCCACCCCAACCCTGCATCTTGCTCTTTCACTGTCCTAAAGATAGAACAAAATGGTTCAGGCATCCAGCTTGTCCCCTCCACACTTCACACTTTTACTTAATAGCAGCTTATCTTTAACACTTTGTCATCTTTAACATGTTGCTAATTCTTTCTGGTAGATCCCTGGACTGAGGATGAGGAAGAATGATTTTATTTAAATAAAGTTGCTTAATTAAAAAACAATTTTTTTAGTTTTAAAATATTTTCATTATTTTATAAAATGTTTGTGGGTACAAAGGAGGTTTATATATTTGTGGGGTACATGAGATGTTTTAATACAGGCATGCAGTGTGAAATAATCACATCATGAGGAATGGGCTTTCCATCCCCTCAAGCATTTATCCTCTGAGTTAAAAACTATTCAATTGGCTGGGCGCGGTGGCTCACGCCTGTAGTCCCAGCTCTTTGGGAGGCCGAGGTGGGCGGATCGCCTGAGGTCAGGAGTTTGAGACCAGCCTGGCCAACATGATGAAACCCCATCTCTACTAAAAATACAAAAATTAGCCAGGTGTGGTGGCGAGTGCCTGTCATCCCAGCTACTCGGGAGGCTGAGACAGGAGAATCATTTGAACCTGGGAGGTGGAGGTTACAGTGAGCCGAGATCATGCCATTGTACTCCAGCCTGAGTGACAAGAGTGAAACTCCATGTCAAAAACAAACAAAAATCAATTACATTCTTTAAGTTATTAAAATTAAACATTGTAAATGATTTTTTTTCCCAAAGTTTTTTCAAAGAAAAAAAAAGTAGAAACAAAGACACTTTCTACTGATTTCCAGCATGGTGACTCTGTATTTCTAGCATGTGTTAAGGTGAAAAATTGATTTTATGTTTAATACAAAACATAGCATAATGTAATGAAAAGCAAGATTGTAATGATAAAGGAAAATAACACTAGTGCTAATTTTTTTTCAATTTGAAGCATTGGATTAAAATGAATTAGGTTATATTCCAACATGTTTATATTGAATTTCTTTTTTCTCCAATTGGTTTCTTTTTATTAATGGGGGAGTGTTGCATTTGTATAAGGTTTCCCTATTATATTCAATTGTTTTGAGATGCTTTTAATATGAAGTTTTTATGTTTTCTTTTTGATGTATACATGTTATGCTTTTATGCTGAATTTGATAATTGGTGCTGTATGTGCAAAGCAAATGTAATTTCCCAGCTTTTATTTTTTAAAGCCCTGGGAAGCAACATAATAAAGTAGAAATAGTATCAAGACAAGAGTTAGAATACCTGGATTCTAAAATTTAAATTAAATTAGGATCTAGTGACATTATAGGTGTTCCTTGATCTTCTGATGACCCGATTCCTCAAAAGAAAAATAAAATAATCTATAAATTGTTTCTAATTCTAAAACTCTATCAATCCTATTTTTAAAATTGTAATTAGTTGAACTCTGTAAGGTCACAAAAATCCCTATTAAGAAACTAAAATAAAATTTTATCATATCTTAAAAATACTCTGATCTTTTTTTATATGCTGACATGAATTCTAATTATTTTTGAGCCCCTAAAAAATATTTAAGATCACAGTTTATGTTTTATTATTGACTTTCAGATAATTAACATTTTACTGATAGATATGAACAAATCTACTCTAACAGAGATAGTCATTAGTTTATTTATCTCTTTTCAGTATCAATAAAAAGTATCGATTTACCAATAACAATGAATTAATTGCCTGAAATAAATGAAACGTAAGCAGCAAAAGTGAACCTTTTAGTATAACTCTTCTTGTAAACATTGACTTAGTTCAAAGGGAGCTTATCTTTAAAAAAAAAGCGCTAATTCATGTCTATTGGTATAGATATAATCTTTTGTTCCTTGAAAATAGATCCTACTATACTCCAGACACTATGCCACTTGGTGCAGATATTAACACAAATAGCAGGTGATCATTGTCCTCATGGAGTTTATTTTAAAGAGAACAAAGTGAGACAAAGGCACACAAGCAAAGAACTACAATACAAAGGGGATGGCATCTGACTCAGCATGGAGGTGTCACGGAAGGTGTTGTTTTGCTTAGGTTTTGAAGTGTGGGTAGGAGATGGCCCATGTTGAGAGTGGGAACTGGGAATTAAAAAGATGAGGAGGTCTCTGCAAATCTACATGGATGGGAAGTAGCATGCTGATGTGGGAAACAACTAAAAAGTTCCAGAATGCATGGTTTATAAAGCGTGAGTCAGAGAGGGCTAGACCAGTAGCCAGATCAAGGATATCTCAGATGTTATAGTCATGAATTAGTGCATTGACCTGCAGGCCATGGGAGTCACTGAAGGTTTCAGTCAGGTAAGTGAGCTGATCAGAACAGTCCTTTAGATAGGCCGCTCTTTTGGCTGTAAGGGGGACACGTTTGAAGTAGGGCTATAGCTTAAAATATACAGACACTTCCTCTTGTCTACAGCCCTGCTGGCATCTGTTGTATTTTGACTTTTTAATAATAGCCATTCCAACCGGTATGAAATGGTATCTCATTGTGTTTTGATTTGCAATTTTCTGATGATTAGTGATTCTAATCATTTTTTTTTTGTATTTGGCCATTTGTATGTGCTCTTTTGAGATGAGTTTGTTCATGTCCTTTGCCCATTTTTTAATTGGGTTATTTTTTTTCTAATTGATTTAAGTTCCCTGTAGATTCTGGATACTAAAAAACAAACAAAAACCAGAAGTAAATAAATTCTCAGGACACACACACCCACACCCACACCCATAGAGAGAGAGAGAGAGAGAGAGCGCCTAGGTAAGAGGCCACCAACCACCAGGGTCTAAACTGGGAACACTTTCTAGTACAGAATGAATGGAAAGGATTCATGAAATATCTAGAAAGTAACGTTAATGAGATTTACATGTATGGAGTGAATGAGGAGAAACAGGGATCATTCAGGATTCTGGTAGGGATAACAGGGGGAGCCATTAGTTGAAATTTTGAAGTGGGAGAAGGAGAGGCAGTTTTAGGGAGAAAGATGAGTTGTTTTTTAGGTATTTCAAACCCTTGAAGCTTCTATGGGACATCGAAGTGGAAATAACAGTCTGTGGGTTGGGACAATAAAGAAAGAAATTGGTTGAAGACTAGGGGAAGAGTATAGAGCAAAGAAATATTTAAGATAATAAACATAGAGAGATAGCTGAAAATGTGGGACTGGATTACAAAGGAAGAGTGATTTAGTTATGAAGCCCAAGGGCTGACAGGAATGGGTGACTACTCGAGGAGTTCATATGCATCTGTTATTGTATGAATAAAAAAATTATCTGTTCCTTCCTAAAGATATCTTCAACCTGTTTTTGGATACATATGGGCACTGCTTTTCATTCTCTTAGCCCCATTTCTTATTTTAGCCTCTGCTGTAGCAATCAGTTCTGCACAGGCTTTGACCCAGGCTTTGACTACTTGGTGCAGGTGTGATATGACACTTACCTGGAATGGCCCACAGTTTGTGGCTGCTCTCACTTAAGCAGGTGGGATGCTCATGTAGGTGTAACCTAGAAGCTTGGTAGAGTTTATGCCCATGGGGCAACCTGTGACCACTCAAAAATAAAGCCCTTTCCTCCTCCCAGATTGAGGAGTCTTGCATTATGTAATAAAACTCCTTAGAAGGCCTATTAGGTTCCAATACAGCATTAGGCAACTTGATAAGGTATCCCATCATCAGCCTTCCTTTCTTCCCTCATTCCTCTGCCTCTCACTCTTTCTTCCTAAGTTAACTTCTTAGATAAAATGCCAACTTTCTATATTTTGTTTCACATCAGGGAAAATAATTGTATATCCCATTTCAAAAGCACATAAAAAGGTTACTGTATAGAAAATTTGTCTTTAATAGATTAAGCTGTAATTTTCCAAATACTTTAAAATTTTATTTCAGATACGTTTTTCATTTTTATAAGCTTCATCTAAAAGCAGAGTTCACCTAAGAATATACCTAAGAGCATATTACATAAAATATATTTTATATTTCAGTAGTTTAGCTAGGATTCTTTCAAAATTGAGAGGATCTACAAATATTTCTAACACATTAGTTTTCAGTCTTAAGGCTGAGTCAAGAACAAAGCTCCTAAACTTTGCATTGGTGATTGAGAACATTTTAAAATTGTTATTTAATTCATTAATTTATTTTTAAAAAATTTTCACATTGTAATCATATAGATTTATAGGATACAATTTGATGTTTCAATGAATATGTATGTTGTCTAATGATCCAATAAGGATACTTAGTGTATTAATTACCTCATGCATTTATCATTTCTTTTTCATAAGAAATATCAAAATCCTTTCTTCTAGATACTTTGTAATATACAATACTTTACTTTTAACTATAGTCACCCTGCTTTGCAAAGAACACTTCAACTTATTCTTCCTATATAATTGTGATTTCATAACTGTTAACCAATCTATCTCCATTTTGCCCTCCCCACTTCTTCCTCGCTGTTTGGTAACCACTATTCTACTCTACTTCTCTATTAACATTTTTTTTTAAGATTCCACATATGAGAGAGATCATGCGGTATTTGCTTTCTGTGTCTGGCTTATTTCACCTAACATTGTATCCTACAGGGTCATCCATGTTGTTGCAACTGGCAGAATTTCATTCTTTTTTTATTGCTGAATAGTATTTCATTGTGTGTGTGTCCATATATATATATTATATATAATAATATGTATAATTATAATTACACATAAAATTATATATAATTATAATTAATTTTATGTATAATTATAATTACACATAAAATTATATATAATTAAATTATAATTATATATAATTATATATATAATAATATATATTATATGTAATATATAATATACATAACGTATATTATATATAATATACATAACGTATATTATATATATTGTACATGATATATATTATATATATTGTACATGATATATATTATATATATTATACATGATATATATTATACATAATATACATGATATATATTATATATAATATACATAATATATATTATATATATATAATTCACTTCTTTGTTTTTAGACACATAGGTTGATTCCATATCTGATTATTAGAAATAGTGCTACAGTAAACATAAGAGTGCAGATATTTTTCAAACACAATGATTTCATTTCCTATGGATATATACCCAGTAGTGGGATTGCTGGGTTATGTGATCGAATAATCGTTTTTTTGTTTTTTTTTTATTTTTTAGCGAACTTCCATAAAGTTTTGCTTAATGGTTGTACTAGTTTACAACTCCATCAACAGTGTGTAAGTGTTCCCTTTTCTCCACTTCCTTGCCAACTCTTGTTATCTTTTACCTTTTTGGTAATAGCCATTCTAATGGGTGAACTGGTATCTCATTGTGGTTTTGATTTGCATTTCCCTGATGGTTAGTGATGTTGAACATGATTTTATTATATATTCGTCTTGACCATTTCTATATTTTCTCTTGTGGCATGTCTTTTAGTTTATTTTGTCCTTTTTTTTTTTTTTGAGAAGGAGTCTTGCTCTGTTGCCCAAGCTGGAGTACAGTGGTGCAATCGGGGCTCACGGCAACCTCCATCTCCCTCTTTCAAGCAATTCCCCTGCCTCAGCCTGCTGAGTAGCCGGGGTTACAGGCACACGCCATCATGTTTGGCTAAATTTTTGTATTTTTAGTAGAGAAATGATTTCACCATATTGGTCAGGCTGGTCTCAAACTCCTGACCTCAGGCAATCCACCTGCCTCAGCCTCCCAGTTTTGCCCATTTTTAAATAAGTTTCTTATGTTTTTGCTGTTGAGTTGTTTAAGTTTCTTATATAATCTGGGCATTAACTCCTTAGCAGATGTATAGTTTGCAAATATTGTATCCCATTCTGTAAGTTGTTTTTTCACTCTGTTAAGTTTCCTTTGCTGTGCAAAAGCATTTTAGTTTGATGAAACCCCATTTATCTATTTTTGCTTTTGTTGCCTGTGCTTTTGACGTCTCATTTAAAAAATCCTTGTACAACCCAAAGTTATAGAGAATTTCCCACATGTTATCTTCTAGTAGTTTTTCATAGTTTTCAATCTTACCTTTAGGTCTTTAATCGCATTTGAGTTGATTTTGTATAAGGTAAAAGATAGGGGTCTGATTTCATTATCCCACATATAGATATCCAATCTTCTCAGTACCATTTAATGAAGACACTGTCTTTACCCCTGTGTGTGCTCTTGACTCCTTTTTTGAAAATCAGTTGACTTTAGGTATGAGAATTTATTTCTGAGCTGTATATTCTCTTCCATTGGTCTATGTGTTTGCTTTATGGCAGTGCCATGCTGTTTTGCTTACTATGGCTTTGTAGTATATTTTGAAGTCAGGTAGTGTGGTGCCTCCAGCTTTGTTATTTTTGCACAGGATTGCTTTGGTTATTTGGGGTCTTTTCTGGTTTCATACAAATTTTAGGGTATTTTTTTCTATTTCTGTGAAGAATTTCATTGTTATTTTGATAGGGATTGCATTGAATCTGTAGGACATTTTGTTAGTATGGTCATTTCAATAGTATCAATTCTTCCATTCCATGAGTATATAGTGTCCATTTTTTGTGTATCGTAAATTTTTCCATCAGTGTGTTATTGTTTTCATTGAAGAGATCTTTCATGACCTTGATTAAATTTATCTGCAGATTTCTTGGTAGCTATTGTAAATGGAATTCCTTTCTTGATGACTTTTTCAGATAGTTCACTATTAGTGTATAGAAACACCACTGAATTTTCTGTGTTGATTTTGTATACTACAACTTTACTGAATTTATTTATGATTTCTAGTAGTTTTTGGTCAAGTCTTTAGGGTTCTCACTCTATATAAGTATATATAGAAAGAACCCTAAAGAGAGAGAGATCATATATATCTATATGATCATATATATAGATGTATACATATGTATGTGAGATCACATTTTCTACAAACAGAAACAATCTGACTTCCTTCTTTCCAGTTTGGATCCCTCTTATTTATTTCTTTTGTCTAATTGCTCTGGCTCTGACCTCCAGTACTATGCTAAATAGAAGTGGTAGAAGTTGACATCCTTGTCTTCCTCCATATCATAGAGGAAAAGCATTTAACTATTCACCATAAATAAGATGTTAGCTGTGGGTTTGTCACATATGGCCTTTACTGCGTTGAGGTACACTCCTATACCTACTTTCTTGACAGTTTTTATCATAAACGAATGTTGACTTTTGTCAAGTGTTCTTTTTGCATCTGTTGAAATGATCACATGGTTTTTGTTTTTCTTTCTATTGTGGTGGTGTATCATATTTACTGATTTGTGCATGTTAAGCCATCCTTTCATCCCTGGGATGAATCCCACTTGATTATAGTGAATACTCTTTTTAGTGTGCTGTCGAAGTCAGTTCACTTGTATCTTGTTGAGAATTTTTGTATCTATGTTCTTCAGGAATATTGGCCTGTTATTTTCATTTTGTGCATGTCTTTGTCTGGTTTTAGAATCAGGATATTGCGAGCCGCATAAGATGAGTATGGAAGTATTCCTTCCTCATTACTTTTGTGGAAAAGTTTGTGGAGAATTGGTAGTTATTCTTTAACTGTTTGGTAGAATTCAGCAGTGAAGACATCAGGTCCTGGGTGTTGGTTGTTGTTGTTGTTGTTTTGATGGAAGATGTTTTATTATTGATTCAATTTCCAAACTCATTATTGATGTGTTCAGATGTTATATTTCCTCACAATTTAATCTGGGTAGTTGTATGTGTGCAGAAATTTATTCATTTTATTCTACATTATCAAATTTGTTGGCATATAGTTATGAGTAATGTCTTACAATCCCTTCTATTTCTGTGGTGTATCAGTTGTAATGTCTCCTTTTTCATCTTTTATTTATTTGAATTTTCTCTCCTTTTGTCTTAGTTTAGCTAAAGGTTTGTCAGTTTTACCTTTACACTTTGTCTTATTTATCTTTTGAAATATTTTTTAGTGTCTGTTTCCTTTATATCTGCTGTGAGCTTTATTATTTCCTTCCTTCTACGAATTTTGGGTTTAGTTTCTTTTTGATGTTCTAGTTACTTGAAGTGTATAATTTTGCTTTGTGATTTGAAAATCTTTCTTCATTTTTGGTGTAGGCTTTTATTGCTATAAATTTCCCTCTTAGAACTGCTTTTGCTACGTTCCATAGGTTTGGGTATGTTGGATTTTCATTCTTACTTGTCTCAGTGACTTTTGAAATTTTCCTATTAATGTCTTAATGAGACCTATTGATTTCTTGGGTGCATGCTATTTAATTTCCATGTTTTTATAAAATTTCCAAGGGCTTTCCTGTTGTTGATTTCTGGCTTTATATCACTGTAATCAGAAAAGATACTTCATATGATATCTGTCTTCTTAAGTTTGTTAAGACTTATTATGTGTCATAATGTATGATTGGTCCTAGAGAATGTTTGGTGTACAGTTGAGAATAATTTGTATTCTGCAGCTGCTGGATGATGTATTAGTCTGTTTTCATACTGCTGATAAAGACATACCCGAGACTGGGTAATTTACAGAGAAAAAGAGGTTTAGTGGACTCATAGTTCCACGTGGCTGGGGAGGTCTCCCAATCATGATGGAAGGCGAAAGGCACATCTTACATGGTAGCAAACAAAATAGAATTGAGAACCAAGTGAAAGGGTTCCCCCTTATAAAACCATCAGATCTTTTTAGACGTACTCACTACCACAAGAACAGTATGGGGGAAACCGCCCCCATGATTCAATTATCTCCCACTGGTTCCCTCCCACAACATGTATGAATTATGGGAGCTATAATCAAGATGAGATTTCGGTGGGGATATACAGCCAAACCATATCAGGTGAGATCTTCTTTACCTGATAGGTCCATTTGGTCTATGGTATAGTTTGAGTCTGTCATTTTTTGGTTGATTTTCTCTTCATATAATCTGTCCATTTTTAAAGTGGAGTGTTGAAATTTCCTACTAATATTGTATTGCAGTCTATCTCTACCTTTAAATCTAATATTTGCTTTACATATCTGGTTGTTCTGGTGTTGGGTACATATATAGTTACACCTAAGTAACATATATGTTACGTCCTCTTATTGAATTGGACCTTATCATTTCATTATACAGTGACATTCTTTTTTTATATAGTTTTTTTATTTAAAGCCTTTTAAAATATGACATGACTGTGGCTACTCCTGCTTGCTTTTCATTTGTTTGCATAATATATATTTTTCCATCTCTTCACTTTCAGTCTATTTGTCTTTAATAGTGAGGTAAGTATCATGTAGGCAGCACATAGGTGGGTTTTGCTATCTGAATCCATTCATCCACTTTATATCTTTTAAGTAGAGTTTAATCCACTTCTATTCAAGTTTATTATTGATAAATTAGGACTTCCTTCTACCATTTCATTACTTGTTTTTTAGATTACTTGTTCACTTCTTCCTTTCTTATTGTTCATCTCTCTAGTTTGGTGGTTTTCTGTGGTGCTAAGCTTTGTTTCTTTTCCCTTTTTTGGTGTGTGTGTGTGTATCTGCTATAATTTATTTCTTTCTGGTAAGTGAAACTAACATACAGAGTCCTGTATTTGTAACAGACTATTTTACACTGATAACAACTTAACTTCTGTCACATAAAAATACTCTTGACTTCTCCCCCTCACACACACAATTTATACTTTTGTTACCTTACATTGCATCTTTATGAATGGTAGACTCAATGGAACATAGGATCTATGTCACAACTAAATCAATTATTTAATGGCAGCATTAAAGCAGGCCAAAGAATGTGAAAAACTGGTGTGGGTGTATTTAACTTTTTAAAAACTATGTTTCATAATGTTTTCATTAAAAAGTCTTTATCAGTTTGCTAAAGCCTAATTTTTACAACCAGCCACCATAGATTTTACAGGATAAATATATTATTTCAGTGGTAATTGAAGCAGAATTTTTGTTGCTCTTCTTACCCTTAGAGATTGTGTATTATCCTCAGACGTAATTCTTTGATTTTTTTTCTTTTCATGTTGTTACACATAGTTACCAACAATCAACGTGAGAATAACCTTTGAATATTTTCAAGCATTAAGATTTGTTTATACAGCTGCACAATTAGACAACCAACACTCTTGGGTCTTTACCTCTCAGTATTCACCTGATTATTAACTTAAAGGTATGATGGGAAAAGTATCAATTTTTCTTGGTCACCTAGATTTAGAAATATGTAATAACTATAAGCTTGGGTCTGCTTCTTCAGAAGCCTAGGAAGTGGAGTGATGGTTCTCTGAAGAGGCTGGAAACAAAGTATGTGTTTCCAGAAGGCTTAATAGAATATGTTGAGACATAGGCCATTAACACAAAAGTGAAAGAAATGCAAAAAATGTATGAAAGTAAGGATTTGAGAAGGGAAATTTTATTTTTAAGTCTAAGATTCCTATGAATTATATGAAAGTAAATGTCCTATCCCTAAAATTAGCCAAAGGAAGCACTTCACTTATCAATGTGATATGACTTTTCATACTCTTATCTAAAGATATCCTAAACTAAGATCCAGTTTTCTAAGAAAAGACCTTTTACTCATGCTTTAAAGCATGTTAGATGATTCCTACCACATCACATCATGTTGTTTACATGTAGGATTTAAACTGCATTTATTCTTCAACTCACTGGTTCCTTAGGCTTCTTATCTTTCCTTGCACGCTTAGATAATTTTATGTAAAATTGATTTTTAGAAGTTTAGTTGCTGGGCGTAGTGGCTGTCACCTGTACACCCAGTACTTTTGGAATTCAAGGCAGGTGGATTTCTTGAGTCTTGGAGTTTGAGGCCTGCGTGGGAAAGATGACAAACCCCATTTGTACAAAAATAAAAATATTAGCTGGATATGGTGGCACATGCCTGTGGTCCCAGCTACCCCAAGTCTGAGGTGGGTGGATGGCTTGAGTCTGAGAGGCAGAGGTGTGAGCCAAGATCATGCCCTGCTCTTCACCCTGGGCAACGAAGCCAGACACTGTTTCAAAAAAAAAAAATCTAGTGAGATTAGATTTCTATTTCTATGTGATTCAAAATTAGGAGAACTTGAAGGCTAATGACTATTAAAAAATGGCCATTGCTACTTGCATGTTCTATGAAGCCAGCATACACAGCAACGTGCTACCTAAAAACCAAGCTACTTAATATGTAGCTTAGATTTCAGATTTGATTGTCTTTGAGGTTTGATTATTGCAGAGATCAATTGCCAGACCAAATATGGACTAATTATGTACTTGGTCTTTTTTCATGTGAAACATCCCAGCCTTGGGTATAAATTAAGAGCAAATACGGATGTTTATACCGATAGCGGTGTAGATATTTCAATGTTTATACAGTTAGCGGTGTAGATATTTCCATGTCTATACAGATAGCGGTGTGGACATTTCCATGTTTATACAGATAGTGGTGTAGATATTTCCATGTTTATAGAGATAGCGGTATAGATATTTCCATGTTTATACAGATAGCGGTGCAGATATTTCCATGTATATACAGATAGCGGTGTAGATATTTCCATGGTTATACAGATGGCAGTGTAGATATTTCCATGTTTATAGAGATGGCAGTGTAGATATTTCCATATTCCTACAGATGGCGGTGTAGGTATTTCCATGTTCATACAGATGGCGGTGAAGATATTTGCATGTTCATACAGATGAATGTGTACATATTTCCATGATCATACAGATGGTGGTGTGGATATTTCCATGTTCATACAGATTTCGCGGTAGATATTTCCAAGTTCATACAGATGGCGGTGTAGATATTTCCGTGTTCATACAGATGGCGGTGTAGATATTTCCATGTTTATAGAGATTGCGGTGAAGATATTTCCATGTTTATACAGATGGCCGTGTAGATATTCCCATTTTTATTCAGATGGCGGTGTAAATATTTCCATTTTATACAGATAGCGGTGTAGATATTTCCATGTTCATACAGATTGCGGTGAAGATATTTCCATCTTTATAGAGATAGCGGTGTAGATATTTCCATGTTCATACAGATAGCGGTTTAGATATTTCCATGTTTATAGAGATGGCGGTGTAGATATTTCCAAGTTCATACAGATGGCGGAGTAGATATTTCCATGTTTATAGAGATGGTGGTGTAGATATTTCCATGTTTATACAGATGGCGGTGCAGATATTTCCATGTTTATAGAGATAACGGTGTAGATATTTCCATGTTTATGAACATAGCGGTGTAAATATTTCCATGTTTATAGAGACAGCGGTGTAGACATTTCCATGTTAATAGAGATAGCATTCTAGATATTTCCATGTTTCTACAGATAGCGGTGTAGATATTTCAATGTTCATACAGATAGTAGTGTAGATATCTCCATGTTTATAGAGATAGCGGTGTAGACACTTCCCTGTTTTACAGATAGCAGTGTTGATATTTCCATGTTTATACAGATAGCGGTGTAGATATTTCCATGTTCATACAGATAGCGGTGTAGGTATTTCCATGTTCATACAGTTAGCGGTGTAGATATTTCCATGTTCATACAGATGGTGGTGTAGATATTTCCCTGTTCATACAGATAGCAGTGTAGATATTTCCATGTTCATACAGATAGCGTTGTAGATACTTCGATGTTCATTCAGATGGCGGAGTAGTTATTTCCATGTTTATAGAGATAGCGTTGTAGATGCCTCCATGTTTATACAGATGGCGCTGTAGATATTTTCATGTTCATGCAGATAGCGGTGTAGGTGTTTCCATGTTTATAGAGATGGCGGTGTAGATATTTTCTTGTTTATAGAGATAGCGGTGAAGATATTTCCATGTTCATAGAGATCGCGGTGTAGATATTTCCATGTTTATACAGATAGCAGTGTAGGTATTTCCATGTTCATACAGATAGCGGTGAAGATATTTGCATCTTTATGCAGGTGGCCGTGTAGATATTTAAATGTTCATATAGATGGCGGTGTAGATATTTCCATGATTATAGAGAGGACGGTGTTTGTGTTTCCATGTTTATACAGATGGCGGTGTAGATATTTCCTTGTTTATACAGATGTCGGTGTAGATATTTCCATGTTTATAGAGATGGCGGTCTGGATATTTCCATGTTTACACAGATGGCAGTGTAGATATTTCCATGTATACACAGATAGCGTTGCAGATATTTCTATGTTTATAGAGATAGCGGTGTAGATATTTCCATGTTTATACAGATGGGGGTGTACATATTTCCATCTTTATAGTGATGGTGTTGTATATATTTCCATGTTCATAGAGAGGGCGGTATAGATATTTCCGAGTTTATGAAGATGGTGGTGTAGATATTTCCGTGTTTATAGAGATGGCGGTTTAGATATTTTCATGTTTATAGAGATAGCCGTGTAGATACTTCCATGTTCATACAGATGGCGCTGTAGATATTTTCATGTTCATACAGGTAGCTGTGTAGATATTTCCATGTTTATAGAGATGGCGGTGTAGATATTTCCTTGTTTATACGGATAGCGGTGTAGATATTTCCATGTTTACAGAGGTAGCGGTGTAGATATTTCCATGTTTATGCAGATAGAGGTGTAGATATTTAAATGTTTATAGAGATAGCGGTGTAGATATTTCCATGTCCATACTGATTGCGGTGTAGATATTTATTTCCATCTTTATACAGACGGTGGTGTAGATATTTCCATATTCACACAGATGGCTGTGGAGATATTTAAATGTTTATAGAGATGGCAGTGTAGATATTTCCATGTTTCTACAGATGGCGGTGTAGATATTTCCATGTTTATAGAGATAGCGGTGTAGATATCTAGATGTTTATACATACAGAGGTGTAGATATTTCCATGTTCATGCAGTAGCGGTGTAGATATTTCTATGTATATACAGATAGCGGTGTGGAGATTTCCATGTTTTTACAGATGGCAGTGTAGATATTTCCATGTTTATAGAGATGGCGGAGTAGCTATTTCCTTGTTTATACAGATAGCGGTGTAGATATTTGCATGTTTATAGAGATAGCGGTGTAGATAATTCCATGTTCATACAGATAGCGGTGTAGATTTTCCATGTTCATACAGATGGCGGTGTAGATATTTCAATGTTTATACAGGTAGTAGTGTAGATATCTCCATGTTTATAGAGATAGCGGTGTAGAAACTTCCCTGTTTTGCAGATAGCAGTGTAGATATTTCCATGTTTATACAGATAGCGGTGTAGATATTTCCATGTTTATACAGATAGCTGTGAAGATATTTCCATGTTTATAAAGATAGCGGTGTAGATATTTCCATGTTCATACAAATAGCGGTTTAGGTATTTTCATGTTTATACAGATAGCGGTGTAGATATTTCCATGTTTTTACAGATATCGTTGTAGATATTTCCATGGTTATACAGATGGCGGTGTAGATATTTCCATGTTTATACAGATGGCGGTGTAGGTATTTCTTTGTTTATGGAGATGGCGGTCTAGATACTTTCATGTTTAAGGAGATAGCGGTGTAGTTATTTCCATGTTTAGAGAGATAGCGGAGTTGATATTTCCATGTTCATTCAGATAGCGGTGTAGATATTTCCATGTTCATACAGATAGCGGTGTAGATACTTCCATGTTCATTCAGATGGCGGGGTAGTTATTGCCATGTTTATAGAGATAGCGTTGAAGATGCCTCTATGTTTATACAGATGGCGCTGTAGATATATTCATTTTCATACGGATAGCGGTGTAGGTATTTCCATGTTTATAGAGATGGCGGTGTAGATATTTCCTTGTTTATACAGATAGCGGTGAAGATATTTCCATGTTCATACAGATGGCGGTGTAGATATTTACATGTTCATACAGATGGCGGTATAGATATTTCCATGTTTGTACAGATGGCGGTGTAGATATTTCCATGTTCATAGAGATGGCGGTGCAGATATTTCCATGTTTATGCAGATAGCGGTATAGATATTTCCATGTTTATACAGATGGTGGTGTAGATATTTCCATGTTTATAGAGATGGAGGTCTAGATATTTCCATGTTTACAGAGATAGTGGTGTAGTTATTTCCAAGTTTATAGAGACAGCGTTGTAAATATTTCCATGTTTATACAGATAGCTGTGAAGATATTTCCTTGTTTATACAGATAGCGGTGTAGATATTTCCATGTTTATACAGATAGCAGTGTAGATATTTCCATGTTTATTGAGATTGTGGTGTAGATAATTTCAATTTTATACAGAGAGCAGTGTAGATATTTCGAAGTTCATACAGATAGCTGTGTAGATATTTGCATGTTCATAGAGATAGCGGTGTAGATATTTCCATGTTCATACAGATAGCAGTGTAGATATTTCCATGTTCATACAGTTAACGGTTTAGATATTTCCATGTTCATACAGATAGCGGTGTAGATATTTCCATGTTCATACAGATAGCGATGTAGATATTTCCGTGTTCATACAGTTAGCTGTGTAGATATTTCCATGTTCATACAGTTGGCGGTGTAGATATTTACATGTTCATACAGATGGCTGTGTAGATATTTCCATGTTCATACAGATGGCGGTGTAGATATTTCCATGTTCATACAGATAGCGGTGTAGATATTTCCATGTTCATACAGATAGCGGCGTAGATATTTCCATGTTCATACCAATAGCGGTGTAGACATTTCCATGTTCATACATTTAGCGGTGTACATATTTCCATGTTCATACAGATAGCTGTGTAGATATTTGCATGTTCATACAGATAGCGGTGTAGATATTTCCATGTTCATACAGATAGCGGTGTAGATATTTGCATGTTCATACAGATAGCGGTGTAGATATTTCCATGTTCATACAGATAGCGGTGTAGATATTTCCATGTTCATACAGATGGCGGTGTAGATATTTCCATGTTCATACAGTTAGCGGTGTAGATATTTCCATGTTCGTACAGATGGCGGTGTAGATATTTACATGTTCATACAGAAGACGGTGTAGATATTTCCATGTTTATAGGGATGGCGGTGTAGATATTTTCATGTTTACACAGATGGCGGTGTAGATATTTCCATGTTTACACGGATAGCGGTGTAGACATTTCCATGTTTACACAGATAGCGGTGTGGATATTTCCATGTTTATGCAGATAGCAGTGTAGATATTTCCATGTTTATACAGATAGCTGTGTGGATATTTCCATGTTTATACAGATAGCCGTGTAGATATTTCCATGTTTATACAGATAGCAGTGTAGATATTTCCATGTTTATAGAGATAGTGGTGTAGATAATTTCAATTTTATACAGAGAGCAGTGTAGATATTTCCAAGTTCATACAGATAGCGGTGTAGATATTTCCACGTTTATAGAGATGGCGGTGTAGATATTTCCATGTTCATACAGAGGACGGTGTAGATATTTCCATGTTTATAGGGATGGCGGTGTAGATATTTTCATGTTTACACAGATGGCGTTGTAGATATTTCCATGTTTACACAGATAGCGGTGTAGACATTTCCATGTTTACACAGATAGCGGTGTGGATATTTCCATGTTTATGCAGATAGCAGTGTACATATTTCCATGTTTATACGTATAGCGGTGTGGATATTTCCATGTTTTTTCAGATAGCGGTGCGGATATTTCCATGTTTATTCAGATAGTTGGGCAGATATTTCCATGTTTCTACAGATAGCGCTGTAGATATTTCCATCTTAATACAGATGGCGGTGTAGATATGTCCATGTTTGTACAGATGGCGGTGTAGATATTTCCATGTTCATACAGATGCCGGTGTACATATATCCATGTTCATAGAGATGGCGGTGAGGATATTTCCATGTTCATACAGATGGTGGTGTAGATATTTCCATGTTCATACAAATGGCGGTGTAGATATTTCCATGTTCATAGAGATGGCGGTGTAGATATTTCCATATTTATAGAGATAGCATTGTAGTTACTTCCATGTCTATAGAGATAGCAGTGTAGATATTTCCATTGATATACAGATGGCTGTGTAGATATTTGCATGTTCATAGAGATAGCGGTGTAGATATTTCCATGTTCATACAGATAGCGGTGTAGATATTTCCATGTTCATACAGTTAACGGTGTAGATATTTCCATGTTCATACATTTAGCGGTGTAGATATTTCCATGTTCATACAGATAGCGGTGTAGATATTTCCATGTTCATACAGTTAACGGTGTAGATATTTCCATGTTTATACAGATAGCTGTGAAGATATTTCCTTGTTTATACAGATAGCGGTGTAGATATTTCCATGTTTATACAGATAGCAGTGTAGATATTTCCATGTTTATAGAGATAGTGGTGTAGATAATTTCAATTTTATACAGAGAGCAGTGTAGATATTTCCAAGTTCATACAGATAGCGGTGTAGATATTTCCATGTTCATACAGATAGCGGTGTAGATATTTCCGTGTTCATACAGTTAGCTGTGTAGATATTTCCATGTTCATACAGTTGGCGGTGTAGATATTTACATGTTCATACAGATGGCGGTGTAGATATTTCCATGTTCATACAGATAGCGTTGTAGATATTTCCATGTTCATACAGATAGCGGCGTAGATATTTCCATGTTCATACCAATAGCGGTGTAGACATTTCCATGTTCATACATTTAGCGGTGTAGATATTTCCATGTTCATACAGATAGCGGTGTAGATATTTGCATGTTCATACAGATAGCGGTGTAGATATTTCCATGTTCATACAGATAGCGGTGTAGATATTTCCATGTTCATACAGTTGGCGGTGTAGATATTTCCATGTTTATAGGGATGGTGGTGTAGATATTTTCATGTTTACACAGACGGCGGTGTAGATATTTCTATGTTTACACGGATAGCGGTGTAGACATTTCCATGTTTACACAGATAGCGGTGTGGATATTTCCAGGTTTATGCAGATAGCAGTGTAGATATTTCCATGTTTATACAGATATTGGTGCGGATATTTCCATGTTTATTCAGATAGCGGTGCGGATATTTCCATGTTTATACAGATAGTTGGGCAGATATTTCCATGTTTATACAGATAGCGGTGTAGATATTTCCATCTTAATACAGATGGCGGTGTAGATATGTCCATGTTCGTACAGATGGTGGTGTAGATATTTCCATGTTCATTCCGATGGCGGTGTAGATATTTCGAAGTTTATAGAGATAGCGTTGTAGTTATTTCCATATTTATAGAGAAATCGGTGTAGATATTTCCATGTATATTCAGATAGCTGTGTAGATATTTCCATGTTCATGCAGATAGCGGTGTAGATATTTCCATGTTCATCCAGATGGCGGTGTACATATATCCATATTCATACAGATGGCGGTGAAGATATTTCCATGTTCATACAGATGGCGGTGTAGGAATTTCCATGTTCATACAAATGGCGGTGTTGATATTTTCATGTTCAAAGAGATGGCGGTGTAGATATTTCCATGTTTATACAGATGGCAGTGTAGATATTTCTATGTTTATAGAGATACCAGTGTGGATATTTCCATTGATATACAGATAGCTGTGTAGATATTTGCATGTTCATACAGATAGCGGTGTAGATATTTCCATGTTCATACACATAGCGGTGTAGATATTTCCATGTTCATACAGATAGCGGTGTAGATATTTCCTTGTTCATACAGATAGCGGTGTAGATATTTCCATGTTCATACAGATAGCGGTGTAGATATTTCCATGTTCGTACAGATAGCGGTGTAGATATTTCCATGTTCCTACAGATAGCGGTGTAGATATTTCCATGTTCCTACAGATAACGGTGTTGATATTTCCATGTTCATACAGACAGCGGTGTAGATATTTACATGTTCATACAGTTAGCGGTGTAGATACTTCCATGTTCATACAGATGGCGGTGTAGATATTTACATGTTCATACAGATGGCTGTATAGATACTTCCATGTTCGTACGGATGGCGGTGTAGATATTTCCATGTTCATTCAGATAGCGGTATAGATATTTCCATGTTTATACAGATAGTGGTGTAGATATTTCCATGTATATAGAGATGGCGGTCTAGATATTTCCATGTTTACAGAGATAGTGGTGTAATTATTTCCAAGTTTATAGAGACAGCGTTGTAGATATTTCCATGTTTATACAGATAGCGGTGAAGTTATTTCCATGTTTATACAGATAGCGGTGTAGATATTTCCATGTTTATGCAGTTAGCAGTGTAGATATTTCCATGTTTATAGAGATAGTGGTGTAGATAATTTCAATTTTATACAGAGAGCAGTGTAGATATTTCCAAGTTCATACAGATAGTGGTGTAGATATTTCCAGGTTCATACAAATGGCGGTGTAGATATTTCTATGTTTGTCCAGATAGCGGTGTAGATATTTCCATGTTCATACAGATAGCGGTGTAGATATTTCCATGTTCATACAGATAACGGTGTAGATATTTCCATGTTCATACAGATAGCGGTGTAGGTATTTCCATGTTCATACAGATGGCCGTGTAGATATTTACATGTTCATAGAAATGGCGGTGTAGATATTTCCATGTTTATACAGATAGCAGTGTAGTTATTTCCATGTTTATAGAGATAACATTGTGGATATTTCCATTGATATACAGATAGCTGTGTAGATATTTGCATGGTCACATAGATAGCGGTGTAGATATTTCCATGTTCGTACAGATAGCGGTGTAGATATTTCCATGTTCATACAGATAGCGGTGTAGATATTTCCATGTTCATACAGATAACGGTGTAGATATTTCCATGTTCATACACATAGCGGTGTAGTTATTTCCATGTTCATACAGTTAGCGGTGTAGATATTTCCATGTTCATACAGATGGCGGTGTGGATATTTACATGTTCATACAGATGGCGGTATAGATATTTCCATGTTCGTACAGATGGCGGTGTAGATATTTCCTTCTTCATAGAGATGGCGGTGTAGATATTTCCATGTTTATGCAGAGAGCGGTATAGATATTTCCATGTTTATACAGATGGTGGTGTAGATATTTCCATGTTTATAGAGATGGCGGTCTAGATATTTCCATGTTTACAGAGATAGTGGTGTAGTTATTTCCAAGTTTATAGAGACAGTGTTGTAGATATTTCCATGTTTATACAGATAGCGGTGAAGATATTTCCATGTTTATACAGATAGCGGTGTAGATATTTCCATGTTTATACAGATAGCAGTGTAGATATTTCCATGTTTATAGAGATAGTGGTGTAGATAATTTCAATTTTATACAGAGAGCAGTGTAGATATTTCCAAGTTCATACAGATAGCGGTGTAGATATTTCCACGTTTATAGAGATGGCGGTGTAGATATTTCCATGTTCATACAGAGGACGGTGTAGATATTTCCATGTTTATAGGGATGGCGGTGTAGATATTTTCATGTTTACACAGATGGCGGTGTAGATATTTCCATGTTTACACAGATAGCGGTGTAGACATTTCCATGTTTACACAGATAGCGGTGTGGATATTTCCATGTTTATGCAGATAGCAGTGTAGATATTTCCATGTTTATACGTATAGCGGTGTGGATATTTCCATGTTTTTTCAGATAGCGGTGCGGATATTTCCATGTTTATTCAGATAGTTGGGCAGATATTTCCATGTTTCTACAGATAGCGGTGTAGATATTTCCATCTTAATACAGATGGCGGTGTAGATATGTCCATGTTTGTACAGATGGCGGTGTAGATATTTCCATGTTCATACAGATGCCGGTGTAGAAATATCCATGTTCATACAGATGGCGGTGAAGATATTTCCATGTTCATACAGATGGTGGTGTAGATATTTCCATGTTCATACAAATGGCGGTGTAGATATTTCCATGTTCATAGAGATGGCGGTGTAGATATTTCTATGTTCATACAAATGGCGGTGTAGATATTTCCATGTTCATAGAGATGGCGTGGTAGATATTTCCATATTTATAGAGATAGCAGTGTAGTTATTTCCATGTTTATAGAGATACCAGTGTGAATATATCCATTGATATACAGATAGCTGTGTAGATATTTGCATGTTCATACAGATAGCAGTGTAGGTATTTACATGTTCATACAGATGGCGGTGTAGATATTTCCATGTTCTACAGATAGCGTTGTTGAGATTTCCATGTTCATACAGATAGCGGTGTAGATATTTCCATGTTCATACAGATAGCGGTGTAGATATTTCCATGTTCATACCAATAGCTGTGTAGACATTTCCATGTTCATACAGTTAGCGGTGTAGATATTTCCATGTTCATACAGATAGCGGTGTAGATATTTCCATGTTCATACAGATAGCGGTGTAGATATTTCCATGTTCATACAGATAGCGGTGTAGATAATTCCATGTTCATAGAGTTAGCGGTGTAGATATTTCCATGTTCATACAGATGGCGGTGTAGATATTTACATGTTCATACAGATGGCGGTGTAGATATTTCCATGTTCATACAGATGGCTGTGTAGATATTTCCATGTTCATACAGATAGCGGTGTAGATATTTCCATGTTCCTACAGAAAGCGGTGTAGATAATTCCATGTTCATACAGTTAGCTGTGTAGATATTTCCATGTTCACACAGATGGCGGTGTAGATATTTCCATGTTTATACAGATGGCGGTGTAGATATTTCCATGTTCATACAGATAGCGGTGTGGATATTTCCATGTTCATACAGATAGCGCTGTAGATATTTCCATGTTCATACAGATAGCGGTGTAGATATTTCCATGTTCATACCAATAGCGGTGTAGGCATTTCCATGTTCATACATTTAGCGGTGTAGATATTTCCATGTTCATACAGATCGCGGTGAAGATATTTCCATGTTCATACAGATGGCTGTGTAGATATTTCCATGTTTGTACGGATGGCAGTGTAGATATTTCCATGTCCATACAGGTTGCGGTGTAGATATTTCCATGTTTATACAGATAGCAGTGTAGTTATTTCCATGTTAATAGAGATAGCTGTGTGGATATTTCCATTGGTATACAGATAGCTGTGTAGATATGTGCATGTTCATACAAATAGCGGTGTAGATATTTCCTTGTTCGTACAGATAGCGGTGTAGATATTTCCATGTTCATACAGATAGCGGTGTAGATATTTCCATGTTCATACAGATAACGGTGTAGATATTTCCATGTTCATACAGACAGCGGTGTAGATATTTCCATGTTCATACAGTTAGCGGTGTAGATACTTCCATGTTCATACAGATGGCGGTGTAGATATTTACATGTTCATACAGATGGCGGTATAGATATTTCCATGTTCGTACAGATGGCGGTGTAGATATTTCCATGTTCATAGAGATGGCGGTGCAGATATTTCCATGTTTATGCAGATAGCGGTATAGATATTTCCATGTTTATACAGATGGTGGTGTAGATATTTCCATGTTTATAGAGATGGAGGTCTAGATATTTCCATGTTTACAGAGATAGTGGTGTAGTTATTTCCAAGTTTATAGAGACAGCGTTGTAAATATTTCCATGTTTATACAGATAGCTGTGAAGATATTTCCTTGTTTATACAGATAGCGGTGTAGATATTTCCATGTTCATACAGATAGCGGTGTAGATATTTCCGTGTTCATACAGTTAGCTGTGTAGATATTTCCATGTTCATACAGTTGGCGGTGTAGATATTTACATGTTCATACAGATGGCGGTGTAGATATTTCCATGTTCATACAGATAGCGTTGTAGATATTTCCATGTTCATACAGATAGCGGCGTAGATATTTCCATGTTCATACCAATAGCGGTGTAGACATTTCCATGTTCATACATTTAGCGGTGTAGATATTTCCATGTTCATACAGATAGCGGTGTAGATATTTGCATGTTCATACAGATAGCGGTGTAGATATTTCCATGTTCATACAGATAGCGGTGTAGATATTTCCATGTTCATACAGTTGGCGGTGTAGATATTTCCATGTTTATAGGGATGGTGGTGTAGATATTTTCATGTTTACACAGATGGCGGTGTAGATATTTCTATGTTTACACGGATAGCGGTGTAGACATTTCCATGTTTACACAGATAGCGGTGTGGATATTTCCAGGTTTATGCAGATAGCAGTGTAGATATTTCCATGTTTATACAGATATTGGTGCGGATATTTCCATGTTTATTCAGATAGCGGTGCGGATATTTCCATGTTTATACAGATAGTTGGGCAGATATTTCCATGTTTATACAGATAGCGGTGTAGATATTTCCATCTTAATACAGATGGCGGTGTAGATATGTCCATGTTCGTACAGATGGTGGTGTAGATATTTCCATGTTCATTCCGATGGCGGTGTAGATATTTCGAAGTTTATAGAGATAGCGTTGTAGTTATTTCCATATTTATAGAGAAATCGGTGTAGATATTTCCATGTATATTCAGATAGCTGTGTAGATATTTCCATGTTCATGCAGATAGCGGTGTAGATATTTCCATGTTCATCCAGATGGCGGTGTACATATATCCATATTCATACAGATGGCGGTGAAGATATTTCCATGTTCATACAGATGGCGGTGTAGGTATTTCCATGTTCATACAAATGGCGGTGTTGATATTTTCATGTTCAAAGAGATGGCGGTGTAGATATTTCCATGTTTATACAGATGGCAGTGTAGATATTTCTATGTTTATAGAGATACCAGTGTGGATATTTCCATTGATATACAGATAGCTGTGTAGATATTTGCATGTTCATACAGATAGCGGTGTAGATATTTCCATGTTCATACACATAGCGGTGTAGATATTTCCATGTTCATACAGATAGCGGTGTAGATATTTCCTTGTTCATACAGATAGCGGTGTAGATATTTCCATGTTCATACAGATAGCGGTGTAGATATTTCCATGTTCGTACAGATAGCGGTGTAGATATTTCCATGTTCCTACAGATAGCGGTGTAGATATTTCCATGTTCCTACAGATAACGGTGTTGATATTTCCATGTTCATACAGACAGCGGTGTAGATATTTACATGTTCATACAGTTAGCGGTGTAGATACTTCCATGTTCATACAGATGGCGGTGTAGATATTTACATGTTCATACAGATGGCTGTATAGATACTTCCATGTTCGTACGGATGGCGGTGTAGATATTTCCATGTTCATTCAGATAGCGGTATAGATATTTCCATGTTTATACAGATAGTGGTGTAGATATTTCCATGTATATAGAGATGGCGGTCTAGATATTTCCATGTTTACAGAGATAGTGGTGTAATTATTTCCAAGTTTATAGAGACAGCGTTGTAGATATTTCCATGTTTATACAGATAGCGGTGAAGTTATTTCCATGTTTATACAGATAGCGGTGTAGATATTTCCATGTTTATGCAGTTAGCAGTGTAGATATTTCCATGTTTATAGAGATAGTGGTGTAGATAATTTCAATTTTATACAGAGAGCAGTGTAGATATTTCCAAGTTCATACAGATAGTGGTGTAGATATTTCCAGGTTCATACAAATGGCGGTGTAGATATTTCTATGTTTGTCCAGATAGCGGTGTAGATATTTCCATGTTCATACAGATAGCGGTGTAGATATTTCCATGTTCATACAGATAACGGTGTAGATATTTCCATGTTCATACAGATAGCGGTGTAGGTATTTCCATGTTCATACAGATGGCCGTGTAGATATTTACATGTTCATAGAAATGGCGGTGTAGATATTTCCATGTTTATACAGATAGCAGTGTAGTTATTTCCATGTTTATAGAGATAACATTGTGGATATTTCCATTGATATACAGATAGCTGTGTAGATATTTGCATGGTCACACAGATAGCGGTGTAGATATTTCCATGTTCGTACAGATAGCGGTGTAGATATTTCCATGTTCATACAGATAGCGGTGTAGATATTTCCATGTTCATACAGATAACGGTGTAGATATTTCCATGTTCATACACATAGCGGTGTAGTTATTTCCATGTTCATACAGTTAGCGGTGTAGATATTTCCATGTTCATACAGATGGCGGTGTGGATATTTACATGTTCATACAGATGGCGGTATAGATATTTCCATGTTCGTACAGATGGCGGTGTAGATATTTCCTTCTTCATAGAGATGGCGGTGTAGATATTTCCATGTTTATGCAGAGAGCGGTATAGATATTTCCATGTTTATACAGATGGTGGTGTAGATATTTCCATGTTTATAGAGATGGCGGTCTAGATATTTCCATGTTTACAGAGATAGTGGTGTAGTTATTTCCAAGTTTATAGAGACAGTGTTGTAGATATTTCCATGTTTATACAGATAGCGGTGAAGATATTTCCATGTTTATACAGATAGCGGTGTAGATATTTCCATGTTTATACAGATAGCAGTGTAGATATTTCCATGTTTATAGAGATAGTGGTGTAGATAATTTCAATTTTATACAGAGAGCAGTGTAGATATTTCCAAGTTCATAGAGATAGCGGTGTAGATATTTCCACGTTTATAGAGATGGCGGTGTAGATATTTCCATGTTCATACAGAGGACGGTGTAGATATTTCCATGTTTATAGGGATGGCGGTGTAGATATTTTCATGTTTACACAGATGGCGGTGTAGATATTTCCATGTTTACACAGATAGCGGTGTAGACATTTCCATGTTTACACAGATAGCGGTGTGGATATTTCCATGTTTATGCAGATAGCAGTGTAGATATTTCCATGTTTATACGTATAGCGGTGTGGATATTTCCATGTTTTTTCAGATAGCGGTGCGGATATTTCCATGTTTATTCAGATAGTTGGGCAGATATTTCCATGTTTCTACAGATAGCGGTGTAGATATTTCCATCTTAATACAGATGGCGGTGTAGATATGTCCATGTTTGTACAGATGGCGGTGTAGATATTTCCATGTTCATACAGATGCCGGTGTAGAAATATCCATGTTCATACAGATGGCGGTGAAGATATTTCCATGTTCATACAGATGGTGGTGTAGATATTTCCATGTTCATACAAATGGCGGTGTAGATATTTCCATGTTCATAGAGATGGCGGTGTAGATATTTCTATGTTCATACAAATGGCGGTGTAGATATTTCCATGTTCATAGAGATGGCGTGGTAGATATTTCCATATTTATAGAGATAGCAGTGTAGTTATTTCCATGTTTATAGAGATACCAGTGTGAATATATCCATTGATATACAGATAGCTGTGTAGATATTTGCATGTTCATACAGATAGCAGTGTAGGTATTTACATGTTCATACAGATGGCGGTGTAGATATTTCCATGTTCTACAGATAGCGTTGTTGAGATTTCCATGTTCATACAGATAGCGGTGTAGATATTTCCATGTTCATACAGATAGCGGTGTAGATATTTCCATGTTCATACCAATAGCTGTGTAGACATTTCCATGTTCATACAGTTAGCGGTGTAGATATTTCCATGTTCATACAGATAGCGGTGTAGATATTTCCATGTTCATACAGATAGCGGTGTAGATATTTCCATGTTCATACAGATAGCGGTGTAGATAATTCCATGTTCATAGAGTTAGCGGTGTAGATATTTCCATGTTCATACAGATGGCGGTGTAGATATTTACATGTTCATACAGATGGCGGTGTAGATATTTCCATGTTCATACAGATGGCTGTGTAGATATTTCCATGTTCATACAGATAGCGGTGTAGATATTTCCATGTTCCTACAGAAAGCGGTGTAGATAATTCCATGTTCATACAGTTAGCTGTGTAGATATTTCCATGTTCACACAGATGGCGGTGTAGATATTTCCATGTTTATACAGATGGCGGTGTAGATATTTCCATGTTCATACAGATAGCGGTGTGGATATTTCCATGTTCATACAGATAGCGCTGTAGATATTTCCATGTTCATACAGATAGCGGTGTAGATATTTCCATGTTCATACCAATAGCGGTGTAGGCATTTCCATGTTCATACATTTAGCGGTGTAGATATTTCCATGTTCATACAGATCGCGGTGAAGATATTTCCATGTTCATACAGATGGCTGTGTAGATATTTCCATGTTTGTACGGATGGCAGTGTAGATATTTCCATGTCCATACAGGTTGCGGTGTAGATATTTCCATGTTTATACAGATAGCAGTGTAGTTATTTCCATGTTAATAGAGATAGCTGTGTGGATATTTCCATTGGTATACAGATAGCTGTGTAGATATGTGCATGTTCATACAAATAGCGGTGTAGATATTTCCTTGTTCGTACAGATAGCGGTGTAGATATTTCCATGTTCATACAGATAGCGGTGTAGATATTTCCATGTTCATACAGATAACGGTGTAGATATTTCCATGTTCATACAGACAGCGGTGTAGATATTTCCATGTTCATACAGTTAGCGGTGTAGATACTTCCATGTTCATACAGATGGCGGTGTAGATATTTACATGTTCATACAGATGGCGGTATAGATATTTCCATGTTCGTACAGATGGCGGTGTAGATATTTCCATGTTCATAGAGATGGCGGTGCAGATATTTCCATGTTTATGCAGATAGCGGTATAGATATTTCCATGTTTATACAGATGGTGGTGTAGATATTTCCATGTTTATAGAGATGGAGGTCTAGATATTTCCATGTTTACAGAGATAGTGGTGTAGTTATTTCCAAGTTTATAGAGACAGCGTTGTAAATATTTCCATGTTTATACAGATAGCTGTGAAGATATTTCCTTGTTTATACAGATAGCGGTGTAGATATTTCCATGTTTATACAGATAGCAGTGTAGATATTTCCATGTTTATTGAGATTGTGGTGTAGATAATTTCAATTTTATACAGAGATCAGTGTAGATATTTCGAAGTTCATTCAGATAGCGGTGTAGATATTTCCACGTTTATAGAGATGGCGGTGTAGATATTTCCATGTTCATACAGATGGCGGTGTAGATATTTCCATGTTTAAACAGATAGCGGTGTAGACATTTCCATGTTTACACAGATAGCGGTGTGGATATTTCCATGTTTATGCAGATAGCGGTGTAGATATTTCCATGTTTATACAGATAGCGGTGCGGATATTTCCATGTGTATACAGATAGTTGGGCAGATATTTCCATGTTTATACAGATAGCGGTGTAGATATTTCCATCTTAATACAGATGGCGGTGTAGATATGTCCATGTTTGTACAGATGGCGGTGTAGATATTTCCATGTTCATACAGATGGCGGTGTAGATATTTCGAAGTTTATAGAGATAGCGCTGTAGTTATTTCCATATTTATAGAGAAATCTGTGTAGATATTTCCATGTATATTCAGATAGCTGTGTAGATATTTCCATGTATATTGAGATAGCAGTGTAGATATTTCCATGTTAATCCAGATGCCGGTGTAGATATATCCATGTTCATACAGATGGCGGTGAAGATATTTCCATGTTCATACAGATGGTGGTGTAGATATTTCCATGTTCATACAAATGGTGGTGTAGATATTTCCATGTTCATAGAGATGGCGGTATAGATATTTCCATATTTATACAGATGGTGGTGTAGATATTTCCATGTTCATAGAGATGGAGGTCTAGATATTTCCATGTTTACAGAGATAGTGGTGTAGTTATTTCCAAGTTTGTAGAGACAGCGTTGTAAATATTTCCATGTTTATACAGATAGCTGTGAAGATATTTCCTTGTTTATACAGATAGCGGTGTAGATATTTCCATGTTTATACAGATAGCAGTGTAGATATTTGCATGTTTATAGAGATTGTGGTGTAGATAATTTCAGTTTTATACTGAGAGCAGTGTAGATATTTCCAAGTTCATACAGATAGCGGTGTAGATATTTGCATGTTCATAGAGATAGCGGTGTAGTTATTTCCATGTTCATACAGATAGCGGTGTCGATATTTCCATGTTCATACAGATAGCGGTGTAGATATTTCCATGTTCATACAGATGGCGGTGAAGATATTTCCATGTTCATACAGTTAGCGGTGTAGATATTTCCATGTTCGTACAGATGGCGGTGTAGATATTTACATGTTCATACAGAAGACGGTGTAGATATTTCCATTTTTATAGGGATGGCGGTGTAGATATTTTCATGTTTACACAGATGGCGGTGTAGATATTTCCATGTTTACACGGATTGCGGTGTAGACATTTCCATGTTTACACAGATAGCGGTGTGGATATTTCCAGGTTTATGCAGATAGCAGTGTAGATATTTCCATGTTTATACAGATAGTGGTGCGGATATTTCCATGTTTATTCAGATAGCGGTGAGGATATTTCCATGTTTATACAGATAGTTGGGCAGAAATTTCCATGTTTATACTGATAGCGGTGTAGATATTTCCATCTTAATACAGATGGCGGTGTAGATATGTCCATGTTCGTACAGATGGCGGTGTAGATATTTCCATGTTCATACAGATGGCGGTGTAGATATTTCGAAGTTTATAGAGATAGCGCTGTAGTTATTTCCATATTTATAGAGAAATCGGTGTAGATATTTCAATGTATATTCAGATAGCTGAGTAGATATTTCCATGTTCATGCAGATAGCGGTGTAGATATTTCCATGTTCATCCAGATGTCGGTGTACATATATCCATGTTCATACAGATGGCGGTGAAGATATTTCCATGTTCATACAGATGGCGGTGTAGGTATTTGCATGTTCATAGAGATGGCGGTGTAGATATTTCCATGTTTATACAGATGGCAGTGCAGTTATTTCCATGTTTATAGAGATACCAGTGTGGATATTTCCATTGATATACAGATTGCTCTGTAGATATTTGCATGTTTATACAGATAGCGGTGTAGATATTTCCATGTTCATACCAATAGCGGTGTATACATTTCCATGTTCATACAGTTAGCGGTGTAGATATTTCCATGTTCATACAGATAGCGGTGTAGATATTTGCATGTTCATACAGATAGCGGTGTAGATATTTCCATGTTCATACAGATAGCGGTGTAGATATTTCCATATTCATACAGATGGCGGTGTAGATATTTCCATGTTCATACAGTTAGCGGTGTAGATATTTCCATGTTCGTACAGATGGCGGTGTAGATATTTACATGTTCATACAGAAGACGGTGTAGATATTTCCATGTTTATAGGGATGGTGGTGTAGATATTTTCATGTTTACACAGATGGCGGTGTAGATATTTCCATGTTTACATGGATAGCGGTGTAGACATTTCCATGTTTACACAGATATCGGTGTGGATATTTCCAGGTTTATGCAGATAGCAGTGTAGATATTTCCATGTTTATACAGATAGTGGTGCGGATATTTCCATGTTTATTCAGATAGCGGTGCGGATATTTCCATGTTTATACAGGTAGTTCGGCAGATATTTCCATGTTTATACAGATAGCGGTGTAGATATTTCCATCTTAATACAGATGGCGGTGTAGATATGTCCATGTTCGTACAGATGGCGGTGTAGATATTTCCATGTTCATTCCGATGGCGGTGTAGATATTTCGAAGTTTATAGAGATAGCGCTGGAGTTATTTCCATATTTATAGAGAAATCGGTGTAGATATTTCCATGTATATTCAGATAGCTGTGTAGATATTTCCATGTTCATGCAGATAGCGGTGTAGATATTTCCATGTTCATCCAGATGGCGGTGTACATATATCCATGTTCATACAGATGGCGGTGAAGATATTTCCATGTTCATACAGATGGCGGTGTAGGTATTTCCATGTTCATACAAATGGCGGTGTAGATATTTCCATGTTCAAAGAGATGGCGGTGTTGATATTTCCATGTTTATACACATGGCAGTGTAGTTATTTCTATGTTTATAGAGATACCAGTGTGGATATTTCCATTGATATACAGATAGCTGTGTAGATATTTGCATGTTCATACAGATAGCGGTGTAGATATTTACATGTTCATACACATAGCGGTGTAGATATTTCCATGTTCATACAGATAGCGGTGTAGATATTTCCTTGTTCATACAGATAGCGGTGTAGATATTTCCATGTTCATACAGATAGCGGTGTAGATATTTCCATGTTCGTACAGATAGCGGTGTAGATATTTCCATGTTCATACAGATAGCGGTGTAGATATTTCCATGTTCATACAGATAAAGTTGTTGATATTTCCATGTTCATACAGACAGCGGTGTAGATATTTCTATGTTCATACAGTTAGCGGTGTAGATACTTCCATGTTCATACAGATTGCGGTGTAGTTATTTACATGTTCATACAGATGGCTGTATAGATACTTCCATGTTCGTACAGATGGCGGTGTAGATATTTCCATGTTCATTCAGATAGCGGTATAGATATTTCCATGTTTATACAGATAGTGGTGTAGATATTTCCATGTATATAGAGATGGCGGTCTAGATATTTCCATGTTTACAGAGATAGTGGTGTAATTATTTCCAAGTTTATAGAGACAGCGTTGTAGATATTTCCATGTTTATACAGATAGCGGTGAAGTTATTTCCATGTTTATACAGATAGCGGTGTAGATATTTCCATGTTTATGCAGATAGCAGTGTAGATATTTCCATGTTTATAGAGATAGTGGTGTAGATAATTTCAAATTTATACAGAGAGCAGTGTAGATATTTCCAAGTTCATACAGATAGTTGTGTAGATATTTCCAGATTCATACAAATGGCGGTGTAGATATTTCTATGTTTGTCCAGATAGCGGTGTAGATATTTCCATGTTCATACAGATAGCGGTGTAGATATTTCCATGTTCATACAGATAACGGTGTAGATATTTCCATGTTCATACAGATAGCGGTGTAGGTATTTCCATGTTCATACAGATGGCCGTGTAGATATTTACATGCTCATACACATGGCAGTACAGATATTTAAATGTTCGTACAGAAGGTGGTGTAGATATTTCCATGTTCCTAGAGATGGCGGTGTAGATATTTCCATGTTTATGCAGATAGCGGTATAGATATTTCCATGTTTATACAGATGGTGGTGTAGATATTTCCATGTTTATAGAGATGGAGGTCTAGATATTTCCATGTTTACAGAGATAGTGGTGTAGTTATTTCCAAGTTTATAGACACAGCGTTGTAAATATTTCCATGTTTATTCAGATAGCTGTGAAGATATTTCCTTGTTTATACAGATAGCGGTGTAGATATTTCCATGTTTATACAGATAGCAGTGTAGATATTTCCATGTTTATAGAGATAGTGGTGTAGATAATTTCAATTTTATACAGAGAGCAGTGTAGATATTTCCAAGTTCATACAGATAGCGGTGTAGATATTTCCACGTTTATAGAGATGGCGGTGTAGATATTTCCGTGTTCATACAGATGGCGGTGTAGATATTTCCATGTTTATAGGGATGGCGGTGTAGATATCTTCATGTTTACACAGATGGCGGTGTAGATACTTCCATGTTTACACAGATAGCGGTGTAGACATTTCCATGTTTACACAGATAGCGGTGTGGATATTTCCATGTTTATGCAGATAGCAGTGTAGATATTTCCATGTTTATACAGATAGCGGTGCGGATATTTCCATGTGTATACAGATAGTTGGGCAGATATTTCCATGTTTATACAGATAGCGGTGTAGATATTTCCATCTTAATACAGATGGCGGTGTAGATATGTCCATGTTTGTACAGATGGCGGTGTAGATATTTCCATGTTCATACAGATGGCGGTGTAGATATTTCGAAGTTTATAGAGATAGCGCTGTAGTTATTTCCATATTTATAATCTGTGTAGATATTTCCATGTATATTCAGATAGCTGTGTAGATATTTCCATGTTCATGCAGATAGCGGTGTAGATATTTCCATGTTCATCCAGATGCCGGTGTACATATATCCATGTTCATACAGATGGCGGTGAAGATATTTCCATGTTCATACAGATGGTGGTGTAGATATTTCCATGTTCATACAAATGGCGGTGTAGATATTTCCATGTTCATAGAAATGGCGGTGTAGATAATTCCATGTTCATAAAAATGGCGGTGTAGATATTTCCATGTTCATAGAGATGGCGGTGTAGATATTTCCATATTTATACAGATAGCAGTGTAGTTGTTTCCATGTTTATAGGGATAGCAGTGTAGATATTTTCATTGATATACAGATAGCTGTGTAGATATTTGCATGTTCATACAGATAGCGGTGTAGATATTTCCATGTTCATACACATAGCGGTGTAGATATTTGCATGTTCATACAGATATCGGTGTAGATATTTCCATGTTCATACAGATAGCGGTGTAGATATTTCCATTTTCATACAGATGGCGGTGTAGATATTTCCATGTTCATACAGTTAGCGGTGTAGATATTTCCATGTTCGTACAGATGGCGGTGTAGATATTTACATGTTCATACAGAAGACGGTGTAGATATTTCCATGTTTATAGGGATGTCGGAGTAGATATTTTCATGTTTACACAGAAGGCGGTGTAGTTATTTCCGTGTTTACACGGATAGCGGTGTAGACATTTCCATGTTTACACAGATAGCGGTGTGGATATTTCCATGTTTATGCAGATAGCAGTGTAGATATTTCCATGTTTATACAGATAGTGGTGCGGATATTTCCATGTTTATTCAGATAGCGGTGCAGACATTTCCATGTTTATACAGATAGTTGGACAGATATTTCCATGTTTATACAGATAGCGGTGTAGATATATCCATCTTAATACAGATGGTGGTGTAGATATGTCCATGTTCGTACAGATGGCGGTGTAGATATTTCCATGTTCATACAGATGGCGGTGTAGATATTTCGAAGTTTATAGAGATAGCGCTGTAGTTATTTCCATATTTATAGAGAAATCGGTGTAGATATTTCCATGTATATTCAGATAGCTGTGTAGATATTTCCATGTTCATGCAGATAGCGGTGTAGATATTTCCATGTTCATCCAGATGCCGGTGTACATATATCCATGTTCATACAGATGGCGGTGAAGATATTTCCATGTTCATACAGATGGCGGTGTAGGTATTTCCATGTTCATACAAATGGCGGTGTAGATATTTCCATGTTCATAGAGATGGCGGTGTAGATATTTCCAGGTTCATACAAATGGCGGTGCAGATATTTCCATTTTCATAGAGATGGCGGTGTAGATATTTCCATGTTTATACAGATAGCAGTGTAGTTATTTCCATGTTTATAGAGATACCAGTGTGAATATTTCCATTGATATACAGATAGCTGTGTAGATATTTGCATGTTCATACAGATAGCAGTGTAGATATTTACATGTTCATACAGATGGCGGTGTAGATATTTCCATGTTCTACAGATAGCGTTGTTGAGATTTCCATGTTCATACAGATAGCGGTGTAGATATTTCCATGTTCATACAGATAGCGGTGTAGATATTTCCATGTTCATACCAATAGCGGTGTAGACATTTCCATGTTCATACAGTTAGCGGTGTAGATATTTCCATGTTCATACAGATAGCGGTGTAGATATTTCCATGTTCATACAGATAGCGGTGTAGATATTTCCATGTTCATACAGATAACGGTGTAGATATTTCCATGTTCATACAGACAGCGGTGTAGATATTTCCATGTTCATACAGACAGCGGTGTAGATATTTCCATGTTCATACAGTTAGCGGTGTAGATACTTCCATGTTCATACAGATGGCGGTGTAGATATTTACATGTTCGTACAGATAGCGGTATAGATATTTCCATGTTCGTACAGATGGCGGTGTAGATATTTCCATGTTCATACAGATAGCGGTATAGATATTTCCAGGTTTATACAGATAGTGGTGTAGATATTTCCATGTATATAGAGATGGCGTTCTAGATATTTCCATGTTTATAGAGATAGTGGTGTAGTTATTTCCAAGTTTATAGAGACAGCATTGTAGATATTTCCATGTTTATACAGATAGCGGTGAAGATATTTCCATGTTTATAAAGATAGCGGTGTAGATATTTCCATGTTTATACAGATAGCAGTGTAGATATTTCCATGTTTATAGAGATAGCGGTGTAGACATTTCCATGTTCATACAGTTAGCGGTGTAGATATTTCCATGTTCATACAGATAGCGGTGCAGACATTTCCATGTTTATACAGATAGTTGGGCAGATATTTCCATGTTTATACAGATAGCGGTGTAGATATATCCATCTTAATACAGATGGTGGTGTAGATATGTCCATGTTCGTACAGATGGCGGTGTAGATATTTCCATGTTCATACAGATGGCGGTGTAGATATTTCGAAGTTTATAGAGATAGCGCTGTAGTTATTTCCATATTTATAGAGAAATCGGTGTAGATATTTCCATGTATATTCAGATAGCTGTGTAGATATTTCCATGTTCATGCAGATGGCGGTGTAGATATTTCCATGTTCATCCAGATGCCGGTGTACATATATCCATGTTCATACAGATAGCGGTGAAGATATTTCCATGTTCATACAGATGGCGGTGTAGGTATTTCCATGTTCATACAAATGGCGGTGTAGATATTTCCATGTTCATAGAGATGGCGGTGTAGATATTTCCAGGTTCATACAAATGGCGGTGTAGATATTTCCATGTTCATAGAGATGGCGGTGTAGATATTTCCATGTTTATACAGATAGCAGTGTAGTTATTTCCATGTTTATAGAGATACCAGTGTGAATATTTCCATTGATATACAGATAGCTGTGTAGATATTTGCATGTTCATACAGATAGCAGTGTAGATATTTACATGTTCATACAGATGGCGGTGTAGATATTTCCATGTTCTACAGATAGCGTTGTTGAGATTTCCATGTTCATACAGATAGCGGTGTAGATATTTCCATGTTCATACAGATAGCGGTGTAGATATTTCCATGTTCATACCAATAGCAGTGTAGACATTTCCATGTTCATACAGTTAGCGGTGTAGATATTTCCATGTTCATACAGATAGCGGTGTAGATATTTCCATGTTCATACAGATAGCGGTGTAGATATTTCCATGTTCATACAGATAGCGGTGTAGATAATTCCATGTTCATACAGTTAGCGGTGTAGATATTTCCATGTTCATACAGATGGCGGTGTAGATATTTCCATGTTCTTACAGGTGGCGGTGTAGATATTTACATGTTCATACAGATGGCGGTGTAGATATTTCCATGTTCATACAGATGGCGGTGTAGATATTTCCATGTTCCTACAGAAAGCGGTGTAGATAATTCCATGTTCATACAGTTAGCTGTGTAGATATTTCCATGTTCACACAGATGGCGGTGTAGATATTTCCATGTTTATACAGATGGCGGTGTAGATATTTCCATGTTCATACAGATAGCGGTGTGGATATTTCCATGTTCATACAGATAGCGCTGTAGATATTTCCATGTTCATACAGATAGCGGTGTAGATATTTCCATGTTCATACCAATAGCGGTGTAGGCATTTCCATGTTCATACATTTAGCGGTGTAGATATTTCCATGTTCATACAGATCGCGGTGAAGATATTTCCATGTTCATACAGATGGCTGTGTAGATATTTCCATGTTTGTACGGATGGCAGTGTAGATATTTCCATGTTCATACAGGTGGCGGTGTAGATATTTCCATGTTTATACAGATAGCAGTGTAGTTATTTCCATGTTAATAGAGATAGCTGTGTGGATATTTCCATTGGTATACAGATATCTGTGTAGATATGTGCATGTTCATACAAATAGCGGTGTAGATATTTCCATGTTCGTACAGATAGCGGTGTAGATATTTCCATGTTCATACAGATAGCGGTGTAGATATTTCCATGTTCATACAGATAACGGTGTAGATATTTCCATGTTCATACAGACAGCGTTGTAGATATTTCCATGTTCATACAGTTAGCGGTGTAGATACTTCCATGTTCATACAGATGGCGGTGTAGATATTTACATGTTCATACAGATGGCGGTATAGATATTTCCATGTTCGTACAGATGGCAGTGTAGATATTTCCATGTTCATAGAGATGGCGGTGCAGATATTTCCATGTTTATGCAGATAGCGGTATAGATATTTCCATGTTTATACAGATGGTGGTGTAGATATTTCCATGTTTATAGAGATGGAGGTCTAGATATTTCCATGTTTACAGAGATAGTGGTGTAGTTATTTCCAAGTTTATAGAGACAGCGTTGTAAATATTTCCATGTTTATACAGATAGCTGTGAAGATATTTCCTTGTTTATACAGATAGCGGTGTAGATATTTCCATGTTTATACAGATAGCAGTGTAGATATTTCCATGTTTATAGAGATTGTGGTGTAGATAATTTCAATTTTATACAGAGAGCAGTGTAGATATTTCCAAGTTCATACAGATAGCGGTGTAGATATTTCCAAGTTCATACAGATAGCGGTGTAGATATTTCCACGTTTATAGAGATGGCGGTGTAGATATTTCCATGTTCATACAGATGGCGGTGTAGATATTTCCATGTTTAAACAGATAGCGGTGTAGATATTTCCATGTTTATACAGATAGCGGTGCGGATATTTCCATGTGTATACCGATAGTTGGGCAGATATTTCCATGTTTATACAGATAGCGGTGTAGATATTTCCATCTTAATACAGATGGCGGTGTAGATATGTCCATGTTTGTACAGATGGCGGTGTAGATATTTCCATGTTCATACAGATGGCGGTGTAGATATTTCGAAGTTTATAGAGATAGCGCTGTAGTTATTTCCATATTTATAGAGAAATCTGTGTAGATATTTCCATGTATATTCAGATAGCTGTGTAGATATTTCCATGTATATTGAGATAGCAGTGTAGATATTTCCATGTTAATCCAGATGCCGGTGTACATATATCCATGTTCATACAGATGGCGGTGAAGATATTTCCATGTTCATACAGATGGTGGTGTAGATATTTCCATGTTCATACAAATGGCGGTGTAGATATTTCCATGTTCATAGAGATGGCGGTATAGATATTTCCATATTTATACAGATGGTGGTGTAGATATTTCCATGTTCATAGAGATGGAGGTCTAGATATTTCCATGTTTACAGAGATAGTGGTGTAGTTATTTCCAAGTTTATAGAGACAGCGTTGTAAATATTTCCATGTTTATACAGATAGCTGTGAAGATATTTCCTTGTTTATACAGATAGCGGTGTAGATATTTCCATGTTTATACAGATAGCAGTGTAGATATTTGCATGTTTATAGAGATTGTGGTGTAGATAATTTCAATTTTATACTGAGAGCAGTGTAGATATTTCCATGTTCATACAAATGGCGGTGTAGATATTTCCATGTTCATAGAGATGGCGGTATAGATATTTCCATATTTATACAGATGGTGGTGTAGATATTTCCATGTTCATAGAGATGGAGGTCTAGATATTTCCATGTTTACAGAGATAGTGATGTAGTTATTTCCAAGTTTATAGAGACAGCGTTGTAAATATTTCCATGTTTATATAGATAGCTGTGAAGATATGTCCTTGTTTATACAGATAGCGGTGTAGATATTTCCATGTTCATACAGATAGCGGTGTAGATAATTCCATGTTCATACAGTTAGCGGTGTAGATCTTTCCATGTTCATACAGATGGCGGTGAAGATATTTACATGTTCATACAGATGGCCGTGTAGATATTTCCATGTTCATAACAATAGCGGTGTAGATATTTCCATGTTCCTACAGATAGCGGTGTAGATAATTCCATGTTCATACAGTTAGCTGTGTAGATATTTCCATGTTCATACAGATGGCGGTGTAGATATTTACATGTTCATACAGATGGCGGTGTAGGTATTTCCATGTTCATACAGATAGCGGTGTGGGTATTTCCATGTTCATACAGATAGCGGTGTAGAGATTTCCATGTTCATACAGATAGCGGTGTAGATATTTCCATGTTCACACAGATAGCGGTGTAGATATTTCCATGTTCATACCAATAGCGGTGTATACATTTCCATGTTCATACAGTAAGCGGTGTAGATATTTCCATGTTCATACAGATAGCGGTGTAGATATTTCCATGTTCATACAGATAGCGGTGTAGATATTTCCATGTTCATACACATAGCGGTGTAGATATTTCCATGTTCATACAGATAGCGGTGTAGATAATTCCATGTTCATACAGTTAGCTGTGTAGATATTTCCATGTTCATACAGATGGCGGTGTAGATATTTACATGTTCATACAGATGGCAGTGTAGATATTTCCATGTTCATACAGTTAGCGGTGTGGATATTTCCTTTTTCATACAGATAGCGGTGTAGATATTTCCATGTTCATACAGATAGCGGTGTAGATATTTCCATGTTCATACCAATAGCGGTGTAGGCATTTCCATGTTCATACATTTAGCGGTGTAGATATTTCCATGTTCATACAGATGGCGGCGAAGATATTTCCATGTTCATACTGATGGCGGTGTAGATATATCCATGTTTGCACGGATGGCAGTGTAGATATTTCCATGTTCATACAGGTGGCGTTGTAGATATTTCTATGTTTATACAGATTGCAGTGTAGTTATTTCCATGTTAATAGAGATAGCTGTGTGGATATTTCCATTGATATACACATAGCTGTGTAGATGTTTGCATGTTCATACAGATTGCGGTGTAGATATTTCCATGTTCATACAGATATCGGTGTAGATATTTCCGTGTTCGTACAGATGGCGGTGTAGATATTTCCATGTTCATACAGATAGCGGTGTAGATATTTCCATGTTCATACAGATAGCGGTGTAGATATTTGCATGTTCATACAGATTGCGGTGTAGATATTTCCATGTTCATACAGATATCGGTGTAGATATTTCCGTGTTCGTACAGATGGCGGTGTATATATTTCCATGTTCATACAGTTAGCGGTGTAGATATTTCCATGTTCGTACAGATGGCGTTGTAGATGTTTACATGTTCAAACAGAAGACGGTGTAGATATTTCCATGTTTATAGGGATGGCGGTGTAGATATTTTCATGTTTACACAGATGGCGGTGTAGATATTCCCATGTTTACACGGATAGCGGTGTAGACCTTTCCATGTTTACACAGATAGCGGTGTGGATATTTCCAGGTTTATGCAGATAGCAGTGTAGATATTTCCATGTTTATACAGATAGTGGTGCGGATATTTCCATGTTTATTCAGATAGCGGTGCGGATATTTCCATCTTTATACAGATAGTTGGGCAGATATTTCCATGTTTATACAGATAGCGGTGTAGATATTTCCATCTTAATACAGATGGTGGTGTAGATATGTCCATGTTCGTACAGATGGCGGTGTAGATATTTCCATGTTCATACAGATGGCGGTGTAGATATTTCGAAGTTTATAGAGATAGCGCTGTAGTTATTTCCATATTTATAGAGAAATCGGGGTAGATATTTCCATGTATATTCAGATAGCGGTGTAGATATTTCCATGTTCATGCAGATAGCGGTGTAGATATTTCCATGTTCATCCAGATGCCGGTGTACATATATCCATGTTCATACAGATGGTGGTGAATATATTTCCATGTTCATACAGATGGCGGTGTAGGTATTTCCATGTTCATACAAATGGCGGTGTAGATATTTCCATGTTCATAGAGATGGCGGTGTAGAAATTTCCATGTTTAAACAGATGGCAGTGTAGTTATTTCTATGTTTATAGAGATACCAGTGTGGATATTTCCATTGATATACAGATAGCTGTGTAGATATTTGCATGTTCATACAGATAGCGGTGTAGATATTTCCTTGTTCATACAGATAGCGGTGTAGATATTTCCATGTTCATACAGATAGCGGTGTAGATATTTCCTTGTTCATACAGATAGCGGTGTAGATATTTCCATGTTCATACAGATAGCGGTGTAGATATTTCCATGTTCGTACAGATAGCGGTGTAGATATTTCCATGTTCCTACAGATAGCGGTGTAGATATTTCCAGGTTCATACAGATAACGGTGTTGATATTTCCATGTTCATACAGACAGCGGTGTAGATATTTCCATGTTCATACAGTTAGCGGTGTAGATACTTCCATGTTCATACAGATGGCGGTGTAGATATTTACATGTTCATACAGATGGCGGTATAGATACTTCCATGTTCGTACAGATGGCGGTGTAGATATTTCCATGTTCATACAGATAGCGGTATATATATTTCCATGTTTATACAGATAGTGGTGTAGATATTTCCATGTATATAGAGATGGCGGTCTAGATATTTCCATGTTTACAGAGATAGTGGTGTAGTTATTTCCAAGTTTATAGAGACAGCGTTGTAGATATTTCCATGTTTATACAGATAGCGGTGAAGATATTTCCATGTTTATACAGATAGCGGTGTAGATATTTCCATGTTTATACAGATAGCAGTGTAGATATTTCCATGTTTATAGAGATAGTGGTGTAGATAATTTCAATTTTATACAGTGAGCAGTGTAGATATTTCCAAGTTCATACAGATAGTGGTGTAGATATTTCCAGGTTCATACAAATGGCGGTGTAGATATTTCCATGTTCGTCCAGATAGCGGTGTAGATATTTCCATGTTCATACAGATAGCGGTGTATATATTTCCATGTTCATACAGATAACGGTGTAGATATTTCCATGTTCATACAGATAGCGGTGTAGATATTTCCATGTTCATACAGATGGCGGTGTAGATATTTACATGTTCATACAAATGGCGGTACAGATATTTAAATGTTCGTACAGATGGTGGTGTAGATATTTCCATGTTCCTAGAGATGGCGGTGTAGATATTTCCATGTTTATGCAGATAGCGGTATAGATATTTCCATGTTTATACAGATGGTGGTGTAGATATTTCCATGTTTATAGAGATGCAGGTGTATATATTTCCATGTTTACAGAGATAGTGGTGTAGTTATTTCCAAGTTTATAGACACAGCGTTGTAAATATTTCCATGTTTATACAGATAGCTGTGAAGATATTTCCTTGTTTATACAGATAGCGGTGTAGATATTTCCATGTTTATACAGATAGCAGTGTAGATATTTCCATGTTTATAGAGATAGTGGTGTAGATAATTTCAATTTTATACAGAGAGCAGTGTAGATATTTCCAAGTTCATACAGACAGCGGTGTAGATATTTCCACGTTTATAGAGATGGCGGTGTAGATATTTCCATGTTCCTACAGATAGCGGTGTAGATATTTCCAGGTTCATACAGATAACGGTGTTGATATTTCCATGTTCATACAGACAGCGGCGTAGATATTTCCATGTTCATACAGTTAGCCGTGTAGATACTTCCATGTTCATACAGATGGCGGTGTAGATATTTACATGTTCATACAGATGGCGGTATAGATACTTCCATGTTCGTACAGATGGCGGTGTAGATATTTCTATGTTCATACAGATAGCAGTGTAGTTATTTCCATGTTAATAGAGATAGCTGTGTGGATATTTCCATTGATATACAGATCGCTGTGTAGATATTTGCATGTTCATACAAATAGAGGTGTAGATATTTCCATGTTCGTACAGATAGCGGTGTAGATATTTCCATGTTGATACAGGTGGCGGTGTAGATATTTCCATGTTCATACAGATAGCGGTGTAGATATTTCCATGTTCATCCAGATGCCGGTGTACATATATCCATGTTCATACAGATGGCGGTGAAGATATTTCCATGTTCATACAGATGGTGGTGTTGATATTTCCATGTTCATACAAATGGCGGTGTAGATATTTCCATGTTCATAGAAATGGCGGTGTAGATAATTCCATGTTCATACAAATGGCGGTGTAGATATTTCCATGTTCATAGAGATGGCGGCGTAGATATTTCCATATTTATACAGATAGCTGTGTAGTTATTTCCATGTTTATAGGGATAGCAGTGTAGATATTTTCATTGATATACAGATAGCTGTGTAGATATTTGCATGTTCATACAGATAGCGGTGTAGATATTTCCATGTTCATACAGATAGCGGTGTAGATATTTGCATGTTCATACAGATAGCGGTGTAGATATTTCCATGTTCATACAGATAGCGGTGTAGATATTTGCATGTTCATACAGATTGCGGTGTAGATATTTCCATATTCATACAGATATCGGTGTAGATATTTCCATGTTCATACAGATGGCGGTGTAGATATTTCCATGTTCATACAGTTAGCGGTGTAGATATTTCCATGTTCGTACAGATGGCAGTGTAGATATTTACATGTTCATACAGAAGACGGTGTAGATATTTCCATGTTTATAGGGATGGCGGTGTAGATATTTTCATGTTTACACAGATGGCGGTGTAGATATTCCCATGTTTACACGGATAGCGGTGTAGACATTTCCATGTTTACACAGATAGCGGTGTGGATATTTCCAGGTTTATGCAGATAGCAGTGTAGATATTTCCATGTTTATACAGATAGTGGTGCGGATATTTCCATGTTTATTCAGATAGCGGTGCGGATATTTCCATGTTTATACAGATAGTTGGGCAGATATTTCCATGTTTATACAGATAGCGGTGTAGATATTTCCATCTTAATACAGATGGCTTTGTAGATATGTCCATGTTCGTACAGATGGCGGTGTAGATATTTCCATGTTCATACAGTTGGCGGTGTAGATATTTCGAAGTTTATAGAGATAGCGCTGTAGTTATTTCCATATTTATAGAGAAATCGGGGTAGATATTTCCATGTTCATTCAGATAGCGGTATAGATATTTCCATGTTTATACAGATAGTGGTGTAGATATTTCCATGTATATAGAGATGGCGGTCTAGATATTTCCATGTTTACAGAGATAGTGGTGTAGTTATTTCCAAGTTTATAGAGACAGCGTTGTAGATATTTCCATGTTTATACAGATAGCGGTGAAGATATTTCCATGTTTATACAGATAGCGGTGTAGATATTTCCATGTTTATACAGATAGCAGTGTAGATATTTCCATGTTTATAGAGATAGTGGTGTAGATAATTTCAATTTTATACAGAGAGCAGTGTAGATATTTCCAAGTTCATACAGATAGTGGTGTAGATATTTCCAGGTTCATACAAATGGCGGTGTAGATATTTCCATGTTCGTCCAGATAGCGTTGTAGATATTTCCATGTTCATACAGATAGCGGTGTAGAGATTTCCATGTTCATACGGATAACGGTGTAGATATTTCCATGTTCATACAGATAGCGGTGTAGATATTTCCATGTTCATACAGATGGCGGTGTAGATATTTACATGTTCATACAGATGGCGGTACAGATATTTAAATGTTCGTATAGAAGGTGGTGTAGATATTTCCATGTTCCTAGAGATGGCGGTGTAGATATTTCCATGTTTATGCAGATATCGGTATAGATATTTCCATGTTTATACAGATGGTGGTGTAGATATTTCCATGTTTATAGAGATGGAGGTCTAGATATTTCCATGTTTACAGAGATAGTGGTGTAGTTATTTCCAAGTTTATAGACACAGCGTTGTAAATATTTCCATGTTTATACAGATAGCTGTGAAGATATTTCCTTGTTTATACAGATAGCGGTGTAGATATTTCCATGTTTATACAGATAGCAGTGTAGATATTTCCATGTTTATAAAAATAGTGGTGTAGATAATTTCAATTTTATACAGAGAGCAGTGTAGATATTTCCAAGTTCATACAGATAGCGGTGTAGCTATTTCCACGTTTATAGAGATGGCGGTGTAGATATTTCCATGTTCATACAGATGGCGGTGTACATATATCCATGTTTATAGGGATGGCGGTGTAGATATTTTCATGTTTACACAGATGGCGGTGTATATACTTCCATGTTTACACAGATAGCGGTGTAGACATTTCCATGTTTACACAGATAGCGGTGTGGATATTTCCATGTTTATGCAGATAGCAGTGTAGATATTTCCATGTTTATACAGATAGCGGTGTGGATATTTCCATGTTTGTACAGATAGTTGGGCAGATATTTCCATGTTTATACAGATAGCGGTGTAGATATTTCCATCTTGATACAGATGGCGGTGTAGATATTTCCATGTTCATACAGATGGCAGTGTAGATATTTCGAAGTTTATAGAGATAGCGCTGTAGTTATTTCCATATTTACAGAGAAATCTGTGTAGATATTTCCATGTATATTCAGATAGCTGTGTAGATATTTCCATGTTCATGCAGATAGCGGTGTAGATATTTCCATGTTCATCCAGATGCCGGTGTATATATATCCATATTCATACAGATGGCGGTGTAGATATTTCCATGTTCATAGAGATGGCGGTGTAGATATTTCCATGTTTATACAGATAGCAGTGTAGTTATTTCCATGTTTATAGAGATACCAGTGCGGATATTTCCATTGATATACAGATAGCTGTGTAGATATTTGCATGTTCATACAGATGGCGGTGTAGAGATTTCCATATTCATACAGATAGCGGTGTAGATATTTCCATGTTCATACAGATAGCGGTGTAGATATTTCCATGTTCATACCAATAGCGGTGTAGACATTTCCATGTTCATACAGTTAGCGGTGTAGATATTTCCATGTTCATACAGATGGCGGTGTAGATATTTACATGTTCATACAGATTGCAGTGTAGATATTTCCATGTTCGTACGGATGGCAGTGTAGATATTTCCATGTTCATACAGGTGGCGGTGTAGATATTTCCATGCTTATACAGATAGCAGTGTAGTTATATCCATGTTTATAGAGATAGCAGTGTATACGTTTCCATTGATATACAGATAGCTGTGTAGATATTTGCATGGTTACACAGATAGCGGTGTAGATATTTCCATGTTCGTACAGATAGCGGTGTAGATATTTCCATGTTCATACAGATAGCGGTGTAGATATTTCCATGTTCATACAGATAACGGTGTAGATATTTCCATGTTCATACAGATAGCGGTGTAGATAATTCCATGTTCATACAGTTAGCTGTGTAGATATTTCCATGTTCATACAGATGGCGGTGTAGATATTTACATGTTCATACAGATGGCGGTGTAGATATTTCCATGTTCATACAGTTAGCGGTGTGGATATTTCCATGTTCATACAGATAGTGGTGTAGATATTTCCATGTTCATACAGATTGCGGTGTAGATATTTCCATGTTCATAACAATGGCGGTGTAGATATTTCCATGTTCATACAGACAGCGGTGTAGATATTTCCATGTTCATACAGTTAGCGGTGTAGATACTTCCATGTTCATACAGATGGCGGTGTAGATATTTACATGTTCATACAGATAGCGGTATAGATATTTCCATGTTTCTACAGATGGCGTTGTAGATATTTCCATGTTCATACAGATAGCGGTATAGATATTTCCAGGTTTATACAGATAGTGGTGTAGATATTTCCATGTATATAGAGATGGCGGTCTAGATATTTCCATGTTTACAGAGATAGTGGTGTAGTTATTTCCAAGTTTATAGAGACAGCATTGTAGATATTTCTATGTTTATACAGATAGTGGTGAAGATATTTCCATGTTTATACAGATAGCGGTGTAGATATTTCCATGTTTATACAGATAGCAGTGTAGATATTTCCATGTTTATGGAGATAGCGGTGTAGACATTTCCATGTTCATACAGTTAGCGGTGTAGATATTTCCATGTTCATACAGATAGCGGTGTAGATATTTCCATGTTCATACAGATAGCGGTGTAGATATTTCCATGTTCATACAGATAGCGGTGTAGATATTTCCATGTTCATACAGATAGCGGTGTAGATATTTCCATGTTCATACAGATAGCGGTGTAGATAATTCCATGTTCATACAGTTAGCGGTGTAGATATTTCCATGTTCATACAGATGGCGGTGTAGATATTTACATGTTCATACAGATGGCCGTGTAGATATTTCCATGTTCATACCGATAGCGGTGTAGATATTTCCATGTTCCTACAGATAGCGGTGTAGATAATTCCATGTTCATACAGTTAGCTGTGTAGATATTTCCATGTTCATACAGATGGCGGTGTATTTCCATGTTCATACAGATGGCGGTGTAGATATTTCCATGTTCATACAGATAGCGGTGTGGATATTTCCATGTTCATACAGATAGCGGTGTAGATATTTCCATGTTCATACAGATAGCGGTGTAGATATTTCCATGTTCATACCAATAGCGGTGTAGGCATTTCCATGTTCATACACATAGCGGTGTAGATATTTCCATGTTCATACAGATGGCGGTGAAGATATTTCCATGTTCATACAGATGGCGGTGTAGATATTTCCATGTTTGTACGGATGGCAGTGTAAATATTTCCATGTTCATACAGGTGGCGGTGTAGACATTTCCATGTTTATACAGATAGCAGTGTAGTTATTTCCATGTTAATAGAGATAGCTGTGTGGATATTTCCATTGATATACAGATAGCTGTGTAGATATTTGCATGTTCATACAAATAGCGGTGTAGATATTTCCATGTTCGTACAGATAGCGGTGTAGATATTTCCATTTTCATACAGATAGCGGTGTAGATATTTCCATGTTCTTACAGATAACGGTGTAGATATTTCCATGTTCATACAGACAGCGGTGTAGATATTTCCATGTTCATACAGTTAGCGGTGTAGATACTTCCATGTTCATACAGATGGCGGTGTAGATATTTACATATTCATACAGATGGCGGTATAGATATTTCCATGTTCATACAGATGGCGGTGTAGATATTTCCATGTTCATAGAGATGGCGGTGTAGATATTTCCATGTTTAAACAGATAGCAGTGTAGACATTTCCATGTTTACACAGATAGCGGTGTGGATATTTCCATGTTTATGCAGATAGCGGTGTAGATATTTCCATGTTTATACAGATAGTTGGGGAGATATTTCCATGTTTATACAGACAGCGGTGTAGATATTTCCATCTTAATACAGATGGCGGTGTAGATATGTCCATGTTTGTACTGATGGCGGTGTAGATATTTCCATGTTCATACAGATGGCGGTGTAGATATTTCGAAGTTTATAGAGATAGCGCTGTAGTTATTTCCATATTTATAGAGAAATCTGTGTAGATATTTCCATGTATATTCAGATAGCTGTGTAGATATTTCCATGTTCATGCAGATAGCGGTGTAGATATTTCCATGTTCATCCAGATGCCGGTGTACATATATCCATGTTCATACAGACGGCGGTGAAGATATTTCCATGTTCATACAGATGGTGGTGTAGTTATTTCCATGTTCATACAAATGGCGGTGTAGATATTTCCATGTTCATAGAAATGGCCGTGTAGATAATTCCATGTTCATACAAATGGCGGTGTAGATATTTCCATGTTCATAGAGATGGCGGTGTAGATATTTCCATATTTATACAGATAGCAGTGTAGTTATTTCCATGTTTATAGGGATAGCAGTGTTGAGATTTTCATTGATATACAGATAGCTGTGTAGATATTTGCATGTTCATACAGATAGTGGTGTAGATATTTCCATGTGCATACAGATAGCGGTGTAGATATTTGCATGTTCATACAGATAGCGGTGTAGATATTTCCATGTTCATACAGATAGCGGTGTAGATATTTGCATGTCCATACAGATAGCGGTGTAGGTATTTCCATGTTCATACAGATAGCGGTGTAGATATTTCCATGTTCATACAGATGGCGGTGTAGATATTTCCATGTTCATACAGTTAGCGGTGTAGATATTTCCATGTTCGTACAGATGGCGGTGTAGATATTTACATGTTCATACAGAAGACGGTGTAGATATTTCCATGTTTATAGGGATGGCGGTGTAGATATTTTCATGTTTACACAGATGGCGATGTAGATATTTCCATGTTTACGCGGATAGCGGTGTAGATATTTCCATGTTCATCCAGATGCCGGTGTAGATATTTCCATGTTCATACAGACAGCAGTGTAGATATTTCCATGTTCATACAGTTAGCGGTGTAGATATTTCCATGTTCATACAGATGGCGGTGTAGATATTTACATGTTCATACAGATGGCGGTATAGATATTTCCATCTTAATACAGATGGCGGTGTAGATATGTCCATGTTCGTACAGATGGCGGTGTAGATATTTCCATGTTCATACAGATGGCGGTGTAGATATTTCGAAGTTTATAGAGATAGCGCTGTAGTTATTTCCATATTTACAGAGAAATCTGTGTAGATATTTCCATGTATATTCAGATAGCTCTGTAGATATTTCCATGTTCATGCAGATAGCGGTGTAGATATTTCCATGTTCATTCAGATGCCGGTGTACATATATCCATGTTCATACAGATGGCGATGAAGATATTTCCATGTTCATACAGATGGCGGTGTAGGTATTTCCATGTTCATACAAATGGCGGTGTAGATATTTCCATGTTCATAGAGATGGCGGTGTAGAAATTTCCATGTTTATACAGATGGCAGTGTAGTTATTTCTATGTTTATAGAGATACCAGTGTGGATATTTCCATTGATATACAGATAGCTGTGTAGATATTTGCATGTTCATACAGATAGCGGTGTAGATATTTCCATGTTCGTACAGATAGCGGTGTAGATATTTCCATGTTCCTACAGATAGCGGTGTAGATATTTCCATATTCATACAGATAACGGAGTTGATATTTCCATGTTCATACAGACAGAGGTGTAGATATTTCCATGTTCCTACAGATAGCGGTGTAGATATTTCCATATTCATACAGATAACGGTGTTGATATTTCCATGTTCATACAGACAGCGGTGTAGATATTTCCATGTTCATACAGTTAGCGGTGTAGATACTTCCATGTTCATACAGATGGCGGTGTAGATATTTACATGTTCATACAGATGGCGGTATAGATACTTCCATGTTCGTACAGATGGCGGTGTAGATATTTCCATGTTCATACAGATAGCGGTATAGATATTTCCATGTTTACAGAGATAGTGGTGTAGATATTTCCATGTATATAGAGATGGCGGTCTAGATATTTCCATGTTTACAGAGATAGTGGTGTAGTTATTTCCAAGTTTATAGAGACAGCGTTGTAGATATTTCCATGTTTATATAGATAGCGGTGAAGATATTTCCATGTTTATACAGATAGCGGTGTAGATATTTCCATGTTTATACAGATAGCAGTGTAGATATTTCCATGTTTATAGAGATAGTGGTGTAGATAATTTCAGTTTTATACAGAGAGCAGTGTAGATATTTCCAAGTTCATACAGATAGTGGTGTAGATATTTCCAGGTTCATACAAATGGCGGTGTAGATATTTCCATGTTCGTCCAGATAGCGGTGTAGATATTTCCATGTTCATACAGATAGCGGTGTAGATATTTCCATGTTCATACAGATAACGGTGTAGATATTTCCATGTTCATACAGATAGCGGTGTAGATATTTCCATGTTCATACAGATGGCGGTGTAGATATTTACATGTTCATACAGATGGCGGTACAGATATTTAAATGTTCGTACAGATGGTGGTGAAGATATTTCCATGATCCTAGAGATGGCGGTGTAGATATTTCCATGTTTATGCAGATATCGGTATAGATATTTCCATGTTTATACAGATGGTGGTGTAGATATTTCCATGTTTATAGAGATGGAGGTCTAGATATTTCCATGTTTACAGAGATAGTGGTGTAGTTATTTCCAAGTTTATAGACACAGCGTTGTAAATATTTCCATGTTTATACAGATAGCTGTGAAGATATTTCCTTGTTTATACAGATAGCGGTGTAGATATTTCCATGTTTATACAGATAGCAGTGTAGATATTTCCATGTTCCTACAGATAGCGGTGTAGATATTTCCATATTCATACAGATAACGGTGTTGATATTTCCATGTTCATACAGACAGCGGTGTAGATATTTCCATGTTCATACAGTTAGCGGTGTAGATACTTCCATGTTCATACAGATGGCGGTGTAGATATTTACATGTTCATACAGATGGCGGTATAGATACTTCCATGTTCGTACAGATGGCGGTGTAGATATTTCCATGTTCATACAGATAGCGGTATAGATATTTCCATGTTTACAGAGATAGTGGTGTAGATATTTCCATGTATATAGAGATGGCGGTCTAGATATTTCCATGTTTACAGAGATAGTGGTGTAGTTATTTCCAAGTTTATAGAGACAGCGTTGTAGATATTTCCATGTTTATATAGATAGCGGTGAAGATATTTCCATGTTTATACAGATAGCGGTGTAGATATTTCCATGTTTATACAGATAGCAGTGTAGATATTTCCATGTTTATAGAGATAGTGGTGTAGATAATTTCAGTTTTATACAGAGAGCAGTGTAGATATTTCCAAGTTCATACAGATAGTGGTGTAGATATTTCCAGGTTCATACAAATGGCGGTGTAGATATTTCCATGTTCGTCCAGATAGCGGTGTAGATATTTCCATGTTCATACAGATAGCGGTGTAGATATTTCCATGTTCATACAGATAACGGTGTAGATATTTCCATGTTCATACAGATAGCGGTGTAGATATTTCCATGTTCATACAGATGGCGGTGTAGATATTTACATGTTCATACAGATGGCGGTACAGATATTTAAATGTTCGTACAGATGGTGGTGAAGATATTTCCATGATCCTAGAGATGGCGGTGTAGATATTTCCATGTTTATGCAGATATCGGTATAGATATTTCCATGTTTATACAGATGGTGGTGTAGATATTTCCATGTTTATAGAGATGGAGGTCTAGATATTTCCATGTTTACAGAGATAGTGGTGTAGTTATTTCCAAGTTTATAGACACAGCGTTGTAAATATTTCCATGTTTATACAGATAGCTGTGAAGATATTTCCTTGTTTATACAGATAGCGGTGTAGATATTTCCATGTTTATACAGATAGCAGTGTAGATATTTCCATGTTTATACAGATAGTGGTGCGGATATTTCCATGTTTATTCAGATAGCGGTGCGGATATTTCCATGTTTATACAGATAGTTGGGCAGATATTTCCATGTTTATACAGATAGCGGTGTAGATATTTCCATCTTAATACAGATGGCGGTGTAGATATGTCCATGTTCGTACAGATGGAGGTGTAGCTATTTCCATGTTCATACAGATGGCGGTGTAGATATTTCGAAGTTTATAGAGATAGCGCTGTAGTTATTTCCATATTTACAGAGAAATCTGTGTAGATATTTCCATGTATATTCAAATAGCTCTGTAGATATTTCCATGTTCATGCAGATAGCGGTGTAGATATTTCCATGTTCATTCAGATGCCGGTGTACATATATCCATGTTCATACAGATGGCGGTGAAGATATTTCCATGTTCATACAGATGGCGGTGTAGGTATTTCCATGTTCATACAAATGGCGGTGTAGATATTTCCATGTTCATAGAGATGGCGGTGTAGAAATTTCCATGTTTATACAGATGGCAGTGTAGTTATTTCTATGTTTATAGAGATACCAGTGTGGATATTTCCATTGATATACAGATAGCTGTGTAGATATTTGCATGTGCATACAGATAGCGGTGTAGATATTTCCATGTTCATACAGATAGCGGTGTAGATATTTCCATGTTCATACAGATAGCGGTGTAGATATTTCCATGTTCATACAGATAGCGGTGTAGATATTTCCATGTTCATACAGATGGCGGTGTAGATATTTCCATGTTCATACAGATGGCGGTGTAGAAATTTCAAAGTTCATAGAGATAGCGCTGTAGTTATTTCCATACTTATAGAGAAAACTGTGTAGATATTTCCATGTATATTCAGATAGCTGTGTAGATATTTCCATGTTCATGCAGATAGCGATGTAGATATTTCCATGTTCATCCAGATGCCGGTGTAGATATTTCCATGTTCATACAGACAGCAGTGTAGATATTTCCATGTTCATACAGTTAGCGGTGTAGATATTTCCATGTTCATATAGATGGCGGTGTAGATATTTACATGTTCATACAGATGGCGGTATAGATATTTCCATGTTCGTACAGATGGCGGTGTAGATATTTCCATGTTCATAGAGATGGCGGTGTAGATATTTCCATGTTTACAGAGATAGGTGTGTAGTTATTTCCAAGTTTATACAGACAGCGTTGTAGATATTTCCATGTTTATACAGATAGCGGTGAAGATATTTCCATGTTTATACAGATAGCGGTGTAGATATTTCCATGTTTATACAGATAGCAGTGTAGATATTTCCATGTTTATAGAGATAGTGGTGTAGATAATTTCAATTTTATAGAGATCAGTGTAGATATTTCCAAGTTCATACATATAGCTGTGTAGATATTTCCACGTTTATAGTGATGGCGGTGTAGATATTTCCATGTTCATACAGAGGACGGTGTAGATATTTCCATGTTTATAGGGATGGCGGTGTAGATATTTTCATGTTTACACAGATGGCGGTGTAGATATTTCCATGTTTACACGCATAGCGGTGTAGACATTTCCATGTTTACACAGATAGCGGTGTGGATATTTCCATGTTTATGCAGATAGCAGTGTAGATATTTCCATGTTTATACGTATAGCGGTGTGGATATTTCCATGTTTTTTCAGATAGCGGTGCAGATATTTCCATGTTTATTCAGATAGTTGGGCAGATATTTCCATGTTTCTACAGATAGCGGTGTAGATATTTCCATCTTAATACAGATGGCGGTGTAATATGTCCATGTTTGTACAGATGGCGGTGTGGATATTTCCATGTTCATACAGATGGCAGTGAAGATATTTCCATGTTCATACATATGGTGGTGTAGATATTTCCATGTTCATACAAATGGCGGTGTAGATATTTCCATGTTCATAGAGATGGCGGAGTAGATATTTCCATGTTCATACAAATGGCGGTGTAGATATTTCCATGTTCATAGAGATAGCGGTGTAGATATTTCCATGTTCATATAGTTAGCGGTGTAGATATTTCCATGTTCATACAGATGGCTGTGTAGATATTTACATATTCATACAGATGGCGGTGTAGATATTTACATGTTCGTACGGATGGCAGTGAAGATATTTCCATGTTCATACAGGTGGCGGTGCAGATATTTCCATGTTTATACAGATAGCAGTGTAGTTATTTCCATGTTTATAGAGATAGCAGTGTATACATTGCCATTGATAGACAGATAGCTGTGTAGATATTTGCGTGGTCACACTGATAGCGGTGTAGATATTTCCATGTTCGTAGAGATAGCGGTGTAGATATTTCAATGTTCATACAGATAGCGTTGTAGATATTTCCATGTTCATACAGATAACGGTGTAGATATTTCCATGTTCATACAGATAGCGGTGTAGATATTTCCATGTTCATACAGTTAGTGGTGTAGATATTTCCATGTTCATAGAGATGGCGGTGTAGATATTTCCATGTTCTTACAAATGGCGGTGTAGATATTTCCATCTTCATAGAGATGGCGGTGTAGATATTTCCATGTTCATACAGATGGCGGTGTAGAAATTTCAAAGTTCATAGAGATAGCGCTGTAGTTATTTCCATACTTATAGAGAAAACTGTGTAGATATTTCCATGTATATTGAGATAGCTGTGTAGATATTTCCATGTTCATGCAGATAGCGGTGTAGATATTTCCATGTTCATCCAGATGCCGGTGTAGATATTTCCATGTTCATACAGACAGCAGTGTAGATACTTCCATGTTCATACAGTTAGCGGTGTAGATATTTCCATGTTCATACAGATGGCGGTGTAGATATTTACATGTTCATACAGATGGCGGTATAGATATTTCCATGTTCGTACAGATGGCGGTGTAGATATTTCCATGTTCATAGAGATGGCGGTGTAGATATTTCCATGTTTACAGAGATAGGTGTGTAGTTATTTCCAAGTTTTTACAGACAGCGTGGTAGATATTTCCATGTTTATATAGATAGCGGTGAAGATATTTCCATGTTTATACAGATAGCGGTGTAGATATTTCCATGTTTATACAGATAGCAGTGTAGATATTTCCATGTTTATAGAGATAGTGGTGTAGATAATTTCAATTTTATACAGAGATCAGTGTAGATATTTCCAAGTTCATACATATAGCTGTGTAGATATTTCCACGTTTATAGTGATGGCGGTGTAGATATTTCCATGTTCATACAGAGGACGGTGTAGATATTTCCATGTTTATAGGGATGGCGGTGTAGATATTTTCATGTTTACACAGATGGCGGTGTAGATATTTCCATGTTTACACGCATAGCGGTGTAGACATTTCCATGTTTACACAGATAGCGGTGTGGATATTTCCATGTTTATGCAGATAGCAGTGTAGATATTTCCATGTTTATACGTATAGCGGTGTGGATATTTCCATGTTTTTTCAGATAGCGGTGCAGATATTTCCATGTTTATTCAGATAGTTGGGCAGATATTTCCATGTTTCTACAGATAGCGGTGTAGATATTTCCATCTTAATACAGATGGCGGTGTAATATGTCCATGTTTGTACAGATGGCGGTGTGGATATTTCCATGTTCATACAGATGGCGGTGAAGATATTTCCATGTTCATACATATGGTGGTGTAGATATTTCCATGTTCATACAAATGGCGGTGTAGATATTTCCATGTTCATAGAGATGGCGGTGTAGATATTTCCATGTTCATACAAATGGCGGTGTAGATATTTCCATGTTCATAGAGATAGCGGTGTAGATATTTCCATGTTCATATAGTCAGCGGTGTAGATATTTCCATGTTCATACAGATGGCTGTGTAGATATTTACATATTCATACAGATGGCGGTGTATTTACATGTTCGTACGGATGGCAGTGAAGATATTTCCATGTTCATACAGGTGGCGGTGCAGATATTTCCATGTTTATACAGATAGCAGTGTAGTTATTTCCATGTTTATAGAGATAGCAGTGTATACATTGCCATTGATCGACAGATAGCTGTGTAGATATTTGCATGGTCACACTGATAGCGGTGTAGATATTTCCATGTTCGTAGAGATAGCGGTGTACATATTTCAATGTTCATACAGATAGCGTTGTAGATATTTCCATGTTCATACAGATAACGTTGTAGATATTTCCATGTTCATACAGATAGCGGTGTAGATATTTCCATGTTCATACAGTTAGTGGTGTAGATATTTCCATGTTCATAGAGATGGCGGTGTAGATATTTCCATGTTCATACAAATGGCGGTGTAGATATTTCCATCTTCATAGAGATGGCGGTGTAGATATTTCCATATTTATACAGATAGCAGTGTAGTTATTTCCATGTTTATAGAGATAGCAATGTAGATATTTCCATTGATATACAGATAGCTGTGTAGATATTTGCATGTTCGCACTGATAGCGGTGTAGATATTTCCATATTCATACAGATAGCGGTGTAGATATTACCATGTTCATACAGATAGCGGTGTAGATATTTCCATGTTCATACAGATAGCGGTGTAGATATTTCCATGTTCATACAGATAGCGGTGTAGATATTTCCATGTTCATACAGATTGCGGTGTAGATATTTCCATGTTCAGTTAGCGGTGTAGATATTTCCATGTTCATACAAATGGCGGTGTAGATATTTACATGTTCATACAGATGGCGGGGTAGATATTTCCTTGTTCATACAGATAGCGGTGTAGATATTTCCATTTTCATACCGATGGTGGTGTAGATATTTCCATGTTCATACAGTTGGCGGTGTAGACATTTCCATGTTCATACAGATGGCGGTGTAGATATTTACATGTTCATACAGATGGCGGTGTAGATATTTCCATGTTCGTACTGATGGCATTGTAGATATTTCCATGTTCATACAGGTGGCGGCGTAGATATTTCCATGTTTATACAGATAGCAGTGTAGTTATTTCCATGTTTATAGAGACAGCTGTGTAGATATTTCCATTGATATACAGATAGCTGTGTAGATATTTGCATGTTCATACAGATAGCGGTGTAGATATTTCCATGTTCGTACAGATAGCGTTGTATATATTTCCACGTTCATACAGATGGCGGTGTAATTATTTACATGTTCATACAGATGGCAGTATAGATATTTCCATGATCGTACCGATGGCGGTGTAGATACTTCCGTGTTCATAGAGATGGCGGTGTAGATATTTCCATGTTTATGTAGATAGCGGTATAGATATTTCCATGTTTATACAGATGGTGGTGTAGATATTTCCTTGTTTATAGAGATGGCGGTCTAGATATTTCCATGTTTACAGAGATAGTTGTGTAGTTATTTCCAAGTTTATAGAGACAGCGTTGTAGATATTTCCATGTTTATACAGATAGCGGTGCAGATATTTCCATGTTTATACAGGTAGCGGCGTAGATATTTCCATGTTTATACAGATAGCAGTGTAGATATTTCCATGTTTATAGAGATAGTGGTGTAGATAATTTCAATTTTATACAGAGAGCAGTGTAGATATTTCCAAGTTCATACAGATAGCGGTGTAGATATTTCCACCTTTATAGAGATGGCGGTGTAGATATTTCCGTGTTCATACAGAGGACGGTGTAGATATTTCCATGTTTATAGGGATGGCGGTGTAGATATTTTCATGTTTACACAGATGGCGGTGTAGATATTTCCATGTTTACACGGATAGCGGTGTAGACATTTCCATCTTTACACAGATAGCGGTGTGGATATTTCCAGGTTTATGCAGATAGCAGTGTAGATATTTCCATGTTTATACAGATAGCGGTGCGGATATTTCCATGTTTATTCAGATAGCGGTGCGGTTATTTCCATGTTTATACAGATAGTTGGGCAGATATTTCCATGTATATACAGATAGCGGTGTAGATATTTCCATCTTAATACAGATGGCTGTTTAGATATGTCCATGTTTGTAGAGATGGCGGTGTAGATATTTCCATGTTCAAACAGATGGCGGTGTAGGTATTTCGAAGTTTATAGAGATAGCGCTGTAGTTATTTCCATATTTATAGAGAAATCGGTGTAGATATTTCCATGTATATTCAGATAACTGTGTAGATATTTCCATGTTGATCCAGATGCCGGTGTACATATATCCATGTTCATACAGATGGCGGTGAAGATATTTCCATGTTCATACAGATGGCGGTGTAGATATTTCCATGTTCATAGAGATGGCGGTGTAGATGTTTCCATGTTCATACAAATGGCGGTGTGGATATTTTCATCTTCATAGAGATGGCGGTGTATATATTTCCATATTTATACAGATAGCAGTGTAGTTATTTCCATGTTTATTGAGATAGCAATGTAGATATTTCCATTGATATACAGATAGCTGTGTAGATATTTGCATGTTCACACAGATAGCGGTGTAGATATTTCCATGTTCATACTGATAGCGGTGTAGATATTACCATGTTAATACAGATAGCGGTGTAGATATTTCCATGTTCATACAGATAGCGGTGTAGATATTTCCATGTTCATACAGATAGCGGTGTAGATATTTCCATGTTCATACAGATAGCGGTGTACATATTTCCATGTTCATATAGTTAGCGGTGTAGATATTTCCATGTTCATACAAATGGCGGTGTAGATATTTACATGTTCATACAGATGGCGGTGTAGATATTTCCATGTTCATACAGATAGCGGTGTAGATACTTCCATGTTCATACCGATGGCGGTGTAGATATTTCTATGTTCATACAGTTGGCGGTGTAGATATTTCCATGTTCATACAGATGGCGGTGTAGATATTTACATGTTCATAAAGATGGCGGTGTAGATATTTCCATGTTCGTACTGATGGCAGTGTAGATATTTCCATGTTCATACGGGTGGCGGTGTAGATATTTCCATGTTTATACAGATAGCAGTGTAGATATTTCCATGTTTATAGAGACAGCTGTGTAGATATTTCCATTGATATACAGATAGCTGTGTAGATATTTGCATGTTCATACAGATAGCGGTGTAGATATTTCCATGTTCGTACAGATTGCGGTGTAGATATTTCCATGTTCATACAGATGGCGGTGTAGATATTTACATGTTCATACAGATGGCAGTATAGATATTTCCATGTTCGTACAGATGGCGGTGTAGATATTTCCATGTTCATAGAGAGGGCGGTGTAGATATTTCCATGTTTATGCAGATAGCGGTATAGATATTTCCATGTTTATACAGATGGTGGTGTAGATATTTCCATGTTTATAGAGATGGAAGTCTAGATATTTCCATGTTTACAGAGATAGTGGTGTAGATATTTCCAAGTTTATAGAGACAGCGTTGTAGATATTTCCATGTTTATACAGATAGCTGTGAAGATATTTCCAGGTTTATACAGATAGCGGTGTAGATATTTCCATGTTTATACAGATAGCAGTGTAGATATTTCCATGTTTATAGAGATAGTGGTGTAGATAATTTCAATTTTATACAGAGAGCAGTGTAGATATTTCCAAGTTCATACAGATGGCGGTGTAGATATTTCCACGTTTATAGACATGGCGGTGTAGATATTTCCATGTTCATACAGATGGCGGTGTAGATATTTCCATGTTTATAGGGATGGCGGTGTAGATATTTCCATGTTCATACAGATAACGGTGTAGATATTTCCATGTTCATACATATAGCGGTGTAGATATTTCCATGTTCATACAGATAGCGGTGTAGATATTTCCATGTTCATACAGATGGCGGTGTAGATATTTCCATGTTCGTACGGATGGCAGTGTAGATATTTCCATGTTCATAGAGATGGCGGTGTAGATATTTCCATGTTTATACAGATAGCAGTGTAGTTATTTCCATGTTTATAGAGATACCAGCGTGGATATTTCCATTGATATACAGATAGCTGTGTAGATATTTGCATGTTCATACAGATAGCGGTGTAGATATTTCCATGTTCATACAGATAGTGGTGTAGATATTTCCTTGTTCATACAGATAGCGGTGTAGATATTTCCATGTTCATACAGATAGCGGTGTAGATATTTCCATGTTCATACAGATAGCGGTGTAAATATTTCCATGTTCATACAGTTAGCGGTGTAGGTAGTTCCATGTTCATACAGATGGCGGTGTAGATATTTACATGTTCATACAGATGGCGGTGTAGATATTTCCATGTTCATACAGATTGCGGTGTAGAGATTTCCATGTTTATACAGATAGCGGTGTAGATATTTCCATGTTCATACAAATAGCGGTGTAGATATTTCCATGTTCATACCAATAGCGGTGTAGACATTTCCATGTTCATACAGTTAGCGGTGTAGATATTTCCATGTTCATACAGATGGCGGTGTAGATATTTACATGTTCATACAGATGTCGGTGTAGATATTTCCATGTTTATAGGGATGGCGGTGTAGATATTTTCATGTTTACACAGATGGCGGTGTAGATATTTCCATATTTAAACAGATAGCGGTGTAGACATTTCCATGTTTACACAGATAGCGGTGTGGATATTTCCATGTTTATGCAGATAGCAGTGTAGATATTTCCATGTTTATACAGATAGCGGCGCGGATATTTCCATGTTTATACAGATAGTTGGGCAGATATTTCCATGTTTATACAGATAGCGGTGTAGATATTTCCATCTGAATACAGATGGCGGTGTAGATATGTCCATGTTTGTACAGACGGCAGTGTAGATATTTCCATGTTCATACAGATGGCGGTGTAGATATTTCGAAGTTTATAGAGATAGCGCTGTAGTTATTTCCATATTTATAGAGAAATCTGTGTAGATATTTCCATGTATATTCAGATAGCTGTGTAGATATTTCCATGTTCATGTAGATAGCGGTGTAGATATTTCCATGTTGATCCAGATGTCGGTGTACATATATCCATGTTCATACAGATGGTGGTGAAGATATTTCCATGTTCATACAGATGGTGGTGTAGATATTTCCGTGTTCATACAAATGGCGGTGTAGATATTTCCATGTTCATAGAGATGGCGGTGTAGATAATTCCATGTTCGTACAAATGGCGATGTAGATATTTCCATGTTCATAGAGATGGCGGTGTAGATATTTCCATATTTATACAGATAGCAGTGTAGTTATTTCCCTGTTTATAGGGATAGCAGTGTAGATATTTTCATTGATATACAGATAGCTGTGTAGATATTTCCATGTTCATACAGATAGCGGTCTAGATATTTCCATGTTCATACAGATAGCTGTGTAGATATTTGCATGTTCATACAGATAGCGGTGTAGATATTTCCAAGTTCATACAGATAGCGGTGTAGATATTTCCACGTTTATAGAGATGGCGGTGTAGATATTTCCATGTTCATACAGAGGGCGGTGTAGATATTTCCATGTTTATAGGGATGGCGGTGTAGATATTTTCATGTTTACACAGATGGCGGTGTAGATATTTCCACGTTTACACGGATAGCGGTGTAGACATTTCCATGTTCATACAGATAGCGGTGTAGATATTTCCATGTTCATAAAGATGGCGGTGTAGATATTTACATGTTCATACAGATGGCGGTGTAGATATTTCCAGGTTTATGCAGATAACAGTGAAGATATTTCCATGTTTATACAGATAGGGGTTCGGATATTTCCATGTTTATTCAGATAGCGGTGTGGATATTTCCATGTTTATACAGATAGTTGGGCAGATATTTCCATGTTTATACAGATAGCGGTGTAGATATTTCCATCTTAATACAGATGGCGGTGTAGATATGTCCATGTTCGTACAGATGGCAGTGTAGATATTTCCATGTTCAAACAGATGGCGGTGTAGATATTTCGAAGTTTATAGAGATAGCGCTGTAGTTATTTAAATATTTATAGAGAAATCTGTGTAGATATTTCCATGTATATTCAGATAGCTGTGTAGATATTTCCATGTTCATGCAGATAGCGGTGTAGATATTTCCATGTTCATCCAGATGCCGGTGTACATAAATCCATGTTCATACAGATGGCGGTGAAGATATTTCCATGTTCATACAGATGGCGGTGTAGGTATTTCCATGTTCATAGAGATGGCGGTGTAGATATTTCCAGGTTCATACCAATGGCGGTGTAGATATTTCCTTGTTCATAGAGATGGCGGTGTAGATATTTCCATGTTTATACAGATAGCAGTGTAGTTATTTCCGTGTTTATAGAGATACCAGTCTTGATATTTCCATTGATATACAGATACCTGTGTAGATATTTGCATGTTCATACAGATAGCGGTGTAGATATTTCCATGTTCATACAGATAGCGGTGTAGATATTTGCATGTTCATACAGATAGCGGTGTAGATATTTCCATGTTCATACAGACAGCGGTGTAGATATTTCCATGTTCATACAGATAGCGGTGTAGATATTTCCATGTTCATACAGTTAGCGGTGTAGATATTTCCATGTTCATACTGATGGCGGTGTAGATATTTACATGTTCATACAGATGGCGGTGTAGATATTTATATGTTCATACAGATGGCGGTGTAGATATTTCCATGTTCGTACGGATGGCGGTGTAGATATTTCCATGTTCATACAGGTGGCGGTGTAGATATTTCGATTTTCTTACAGTTAGCGATGTAGACATTTCCATGTTCTTACAGTTAGTGGTGTAGATATTTCCATGTTCATACAGATAGCGGTGTAGATATATCCATGTTCATACAGATAGCGGTGTAGATATTTACAAGTTCATACAGATAGCGGTGTAGATATTTCCATGTTCATACAGATAGCGGTGTACATAATTCCATGTTCATACAGTTAGCGGTGTAGATATTTCCATGTTCATACAGATGGCGGTGTAGATATTTACATGTTCATACTGATGGCGTTGTAGATATTTCCATGTTCTTACAGATAGCAGTGTAGATATTTCCATGTTCATACAGATAGCGGTGTAGATAATTCCATGTTCATACAGTTAGCTGTGTAGATATTTCCATGTTCATACAGATGGCGGTGTAGATATTTCCATGTTCATACAGATGGCGGTGTAGATATTTCCGTGTTCATATAGATAGCGGTGTAGATATTTCCATGTTCATACAGGTAGCGGTGTAGATATTTCCATGTTCATACAGATAGCGGTGTAGATATTTCCATGTTCATACCAATAGCGGTGTAGACATTTCCATGTTCATACATTTAGCGGTGTAGATATTTCCATGTTCATACAGATGGCGGTGAAGATATTTCCATGTTTATACAGATAGCAGTGTAGTTATTTCCATGTTAATAGAGATAGCTGTGTGGATATTTTCATGTTCATACAGATAGCGATATAGATATTTCCATGTTTATACAGATGGTTGTGTAGATATTTCCATGTATATAGAGATGGCGGTCTAGATATTTCCATGTTTACAGAGATAGTGGTGTAGTTATTTCCAAGTTTATAGAGACAGCGTTGTAGATATTTCCATGTTTATACAGATAGCGGTGAAGATATTTCCATGTTTATACAGATAGCGGTGTAGATATTTCCATGTTTATACAGATAGCAGTGTAGATATTTCCATGTTTATAGAGATAGTGGTGTAGATAATTTCAATTTCATACTGAGATCAGTGTAGATATTTCCAAGTTCATACAGAGAGTGGCGTAGATATTTCCAGGTTCATACAAATGGCGGTGTAGATATTTCCCTGTTCGTCGAGATAGCGGTGTAGATATTTCCATGTTCAGATAGCGGCGCAGATATTTCCATGTTCATACAGATAACGGTGTAGATATTTCCATGTTTGTACGGATGGCAGTGTAGATATTTCCATGTTCATACTTGTGGCGGTGTAGATATTTCCATGTTTATACAGATAGCAGTGTAGTTATTTCCATGTTAATAGAGATAGCTGTGTGGATATTTCCATTGATATACAGATAGCTGTGTAGATATTTGCATGTTCATACAGATAGCGGTGTAGATATTTCCATGTTCGTACAGATAGCGGTGAAGATATTTCCATGATCATACAGATAACGGTTTAGATATTTCTGTGTTCATACAGACAGCGGTGTAGATATTTCAATGTTCATACAGATGGCGGTGTAGATATTTACATGTTCATACAGATGGCGGTATAGATATTTCCATGTTCGTACAGATGGCGGTGTAGATATTTCCATGTTCATAGAGATAGCGGTTTAGATATTTCCATATTTATACTGATGGTGGTGTGGATATTTCCATGTATATAGAGATGGCGGTCTAGATATTTCCATGTTTACAGAGATAGTGGTGTAGTTATTTCCAAGTTTATAGAGACAGCGTTGTAGATATTTCCATGTTTATACAGATAGCGGTGAAGATATTTCCATGTTTATACAGATAGCGGTGTAGATATTTCCATGTTTATACAGATAGCAGTGTAGATATTTCCATGTTTATAGAGATAGTGGTGTAGATAATTTCAATTTTATACAGAGAGCAGTGTAGATATTTCCAAGTTCATACAGATAGTGGTGTAGATATTTCCAGGTTCATACAAATGGCGGTGTAGATATTTCCATGTTCGTCCAGATAGCGGTGTAGATATTTCCACGTTCATACAGATTGCGGTGTAGATCTTTCCATGTTCATACAGATAACGGTGAAGATATTTCCATGTTCATACAGATGGCTGTGTAGATATTTCCATGTTTGTACGGATGGCAGTGTAGATATTTCCCTGTTAATACAGGTGGCGGTGTACATATTTCCATGTTTATACAGATAGCAGTGTAGTTATTTCCATGTTAATAGAGATAGCTGTGTGGATATTTCCATTGATATACAGATAGCTGTGTAGATATGTGCATGTTCATACAAATAGCGGTGTAGATATTTCCATGTTTGTACAGATAGCGGTGTAGATATTTCCATGTTCATACAGGTAGCGGTGTAGATATTTCCATGTTCATACAGATAACGGTGTAGATATTTCCATGTTCATACAGACAGCAGTGTAGATATTTCCATGTTCATACAGACAGCGGTGTAGATATTTCAATGTTCATACAGATGGCGGTGTAGATATTTACATGTTCATACAGATGGCGGTATAGATATTTCCATGTTCGTACAGATGGCGGTGTAGATATTTCCATGTTCATAGAGATAGCGGTTTAGATATTTCCATATTTATACTGATGGTGGTGTGGATATTTCCATGTATATAGAGATGGCGGTCTAGATATTTCCATGTTTACAGAGATAGTGGTGTAGTTATTTCCAAGTTTATAGAGACAGCGTTGTAGATATTTCCATGTTTATACAGATAGCAGTGAAGATATTTCCATGTTTATACAGATAGCGGTGTAGATATTTCCATGTTTATACAGATAGCAGTGTAGATATTTCCATGTTTATAGAGATAGTGGTGTAGATAATTTCAATTTTATACAGAGAGCAGTGTAGATATTTCCAAGTTCATACAGATAGTGGTGTAGATATTTCCAGGTTCATACAAATGGCGGTGTAGATATTTCCATGTTCGTCCAGATAGCGGTGTAGATATTTCCACGTTCATACAGATTGCGGTGTAGATCTTTCCATGTTCATACAGATAACGGTGAAGATATTTCCATGTTCATACAGATGGCTGTGTAGATATTTCCATGTTTGTACGGATGGCAGTGTAGATATTTCCCTGTTAATACAGGTGGCGGTGTACATATTTCCATGTTTATACAGATAGCAGTGTAGTTATTTCCATGTTAATAGAGATAGCTGTGTGGATATTTCCATTGATATACAGATAGCTGTGTAGATATGTGCATGTTCATACAAATAGCGGTGTAGATATTTCCATGTTTGTACAGATAGCGGTGTAGATATTTCCATGTTCATACAGGTAGCGGTGTAGATATTTCCATGTTCATACAGATAACGGTGTAGATATTTCCATGTTCATACAGACAGCAGTGTAGATATTTCCATGTTCATACAGTTAGCGGTGTAGATACTTCCATGTTCATACAGATGGCGGTGTAGATATTTACATGTTCATACAGATGGCGGTATAGATATTTCCATGTTCGTACAGATGGCGGCGTAGATATTTCCATGTTCATAGAGATGGCGGTGCAGATATTTCCATGTTTATGCAGATAGCGGTATACATATTTCCATATTTATACAGATGGTGGTGTAGATATTTCCATGTTTATAGAGATGGAGGTCTAGATATTTCCATGTTTACAGAGATAGTGGTGTAGTTATTTCCAAGTTTATAGAGACAGCGTTGTAAATATTTCCATGTTTATACAGATAGCTGTGAAGATATTTCCTTGTTTATACAGATAGCGGTGTAGATATTTCCATGTTTATACAGATAGCAGTGTAGATATTTCCATGTTTATAGAGATTGTGGTGTAGATAATTTCAATTTTATACAGAGAGCAGAGTAGATATTTCCAAGTTCATACAGATAGCGGTGTAGCTATTTCCATGTGTATAGAGATGGCGGTGTAGATATTTCCATGTTCATACAGATGGCAGTGTAGATATTTCCATGTTTATAGGGATGGCGGTGTGGATATTTCCATGTTTATGCAGATAGCGGTGTAGATATTTCCATGTTTATACAGATAGCGGTGCGGATATTTCCATGTGTATACAGATAGTTGGGCAGATATTTCCATGTTTATACAGATAGCGGTGTAGATATTTCCATCTTAATACAGATGGCGGTGTAGATATGTCCATGTTTGTACAGATGGCGGTGTAGATATTTCCATGTTCATACAGATGGCGGTGTAGATATTTCGAAGTTTATAGAGATAGCGCTGTAGTTATTTCCATATTTATAGAGAAATCTGTGTAGATATTTCCATGTATATTCAGATAGCTCTGTAGATATTTCCATGTATATTGAGATAGCAGTGTAGATATTTCCATGTTAATCCAGATGCCGGTGTACATATATCCATGTTCATACAGATGGCGGTGAAGATATTTCCATGTTCTTACAGATTGTGGTGTAGATATTTCCATGTTCATACAAATGGCGGTGTAGATATTTCCATGTTCATAGAGATGGCGGTGTAGATAATTCCATGTTCATACAAATGGCGGTGTAGATATTTCCATGTTCATAGAGATGGCGGTGTAGATATTTCCATATTTATACAGATAGCAGTGTAGTTATTTCCATGTTTATAGGGATAGCAGTGTAGATATTTTCATTGATATACAGATAGCTGTGTAGATATTTGCATGTTCATAGAGATAGCGGTGTAGATATTTGCATGATCATACAGATAGCGGTGTAGATATTTGCATGTTCATAAAGATAGCGGTGTAGATATTTCCATGTTCATACAGATAGCGGTGTAGATATTTCCATGTTCATACAGATAGCGGTGTAGATGTTTCCATGTTCATACAGTTAGCGGTGAAGATATTTCCATGTTCGTACAGATGGCTGTGTAGATATTTACATGTTCATACAGAAGACGGTGTAGATATTTCCATGTTTATAGGGATGGCGGTGTACATATTTTCATGTTTACACAGAAGGCGGTTTTGATATTTCCATGTTTACACGGATAGTGGTGTAGACATTTCCATGTTTACACAGATAGCGGAGTGGATATTTCCAGGTTTATGCAGATAGCAGTGTAGATATTTCCATGTTTATACAGATAGTGGTGCGGATATTTCTATGTTTATTCACATAGCGGTGCGGATATTTCCATGTTTATACAGATGGCGGTGTAGATATGTCCATGTTTGTACAGATGGCGGTGTAGATATTTCCATGTTCATACAGATGGCGGTATAGATATTTCGAAGTTTATAGAGATAGCGCTGTAGTTATTTCCATATTTATAGAGAAATCTGTGTAGATATTTCCATGTATATTCAGATAGCTGTGTAGATATTTCTATGTTCATGCAGATAGCGGTGTAGTTATTTCCATGTTCATCCAGATGCCGGTGTACATATATCCATGTTCATACCAATAGCGGTGTAGATATTTCCATGTTCATACAGATAGCGGTGTAGATATTTCCATGTTCATGCAGTTAGCGGTGTAGATATTTCCATGTTCATACAGATGGCGGTGTAGATATGTCCATGTATATAGAGATGGCGGTCTAGATATTTCCATGTTTACAGAGATAGTGGTGTAGTTATTTCCACGTTTATAGAGAGAGCGTTGTAGATATTTCCATGTTTATACAGATAGCGGTGAAGATATTTCCATGTTTATACAGATAGCGGTGTAGATATTTCCATGTTTATACAGATAGCAGTGTATATATTTCCATGTTTATAGAGATAGTGGTGTAGATAATTTCAATTTTATACAGAGAGCAGTGTAGATATTTCCAAGTTCATACATATAGTCGTGTAGATATTTCCAGGTTCATACAAATGGCGGTGTAGATATTTCCATGTTCGTCCAGATAGCGGTGTAGATATTTCCATGTTCAGATAGCGGTGTAGATATTTCTATGTTCATACAGATAACGGTGTAGATATTTCCATGTTCATACAGATAGCGATGTAGATATTTCCATGTTCATACAGATGGCGGTGTAGATATTTACATGTTCATACAGATGGCGGTACAGATATTTAAATGTTCGTACAGATGGTGGTGTAGATATTTCCATGTTCCTAGAGATGGCGGTGTAGATATTTCCATGTTTATGCAGATAGCGGTATAGATATTTCCATGTTTATACAGATGGTGGTGTAGATATTTCCATGTTTATAGAGATGGAGGTCTAGATATTTCCATGTTTACAGAGATAGTGGTGTAGTTATTTCCAAGTTTATAGACACAGCGTTGTAAATATTTCCATGTTTATACAGATAGCTGTGAAGATATTTCCTTGTTTATACAGATAGCGGTGTAGATATTTCCATGTTTATACAGATAGCAGTGTTGATATTTCCATGTTTATAGAGATAGTGGTGTAGATAATTTCAATTTTATACAGAGAGCTGTGTAGATATTTCCAAGTTCATAAAGATAGAGGTGTAGATATTTCTACGTTTATAGAGATGGCGGTGTAGATATTTCCATGTTCATACAGATGGCGGTGTAGATATTTCCATGTTTATAGGGATGGCGGTGTAGATATTTTCGTGTTTACACAGATGGCGGTGTAGATACTTCCATGTTTACACAGATAGCGGTGTAGACATTTCCATGTTTACACAGATAGCGGTGTGGATATTTCCATGTTTATGCAGATAGCAGTGTAGATATTTCCATGTTTATACACATAGCGGTGCGGATACTTCCATGTGTATACAGATAGTTGGGCAGATATTTCCATGTTTATACAGATAGCGGTGTAGATATTTCCATCTTAATACAGATGGCGGTGTAGATATGTCCATGTTTGTACAGATGGCGGTGTAGATATTTCCATGTACATACAGATGGCGGTGTAGATATTTCGAAGTTTATAGAGATAGCTCTGTAGTTATTTCCATATTTACAGAGAAATCTGTGTAGATATTTCCATGTATATTCAGATAGCTGTGTAGATATTTCCATGTTCATGCAGATAGCGGTGTAGATATTTCCATGTTCATCCAGATGCCGGTGTACATATATCCATGTTCATACAGATGGCGGTGTAGATATTTCCATGTTCATAGAGATGGCGGTGTAGATATTTCCATGTTTATACAGAGAGCAGTGTAGTTATTTCCATGTTTATAGAGATACCAGTGTGGATATTTCCATTGATATACAGATAGCTGTGTAGATATTTGCATGTTCATACAGATAGCGGTGTAGAGATTTCCATGTTCATACAGATAGCGGTGTAGATATTTCCATGTTCATGCAGATGGCGGTGTAGACATTTCCATGTTCTTACAGTTAGCGGTGTAGATATTTCCATGTTCATACAGATGGCGGTGTAGATATTTACATGTTCATACAGATGGCAGTGTAGATATTTCCATGTTCATACAGGTGGCGGTGTAGATATTTCCATGTTTATACTGATAGCAGTGTAGTTATATCCATGTTTATAGAGATAGCAGTGTATACGTTTCCATTGATATACAGATAGCTGTGTAGATATTTGCATGGTCACACAGATAGCGGTGTAGATATTTCCATGTTCGTACAGATAGCGGTGTAGATATTTCCATGTTCATACAGATAGCGGTGTAGATATTTCCATGTTCATACAGATAACGGTGTAGATATTTCCATGTTCATACACATAGCGGTGTAGATATTTCCATGTTCATACAATTAGCGGTGTAGATATTTCCATGTTCATACAGATGGCTGTGTAGATATTTACATGTTCATACAGATGGCGGTATAGATATTTCCATGTTCGTACAGATGGCGGTGTAGATATTTCCATGTTCATAGAGATGGCGGTGTAGATATTTCCATGTTTATGCAGATAGCGGTATAGATATTTCCATGTTTATACAGATGGTGGTGTAGATATTTCCATGTTTATAGAGATGGCGGTCTAGATATTTCCATGTTTACAGAGATAGTGGTGTAGTTATTTCCAAGTTTATAGAGACAATGTTGTAGATATTTCCATGTTTATACAGATAGCGGTGAAGATATTTCCATGTTTATACAGATAGCGGTGAAGATATTTCCATGTTTATACAGATAGCGGTGTAGATATTTCCATGTTTATACAGATAGCAGTGTAGATATTTCCATGTTTATAGAGATAGTGGTGTAGATAATTTCAATTTCATACTGAGATCAGTGTAGATATTTCCAAGTTCATACAGAGAGTGGTGTAGATATTTCCAGGTTCATACAAATGGCGGTGTAGATATTTCCCTGTTCGTCGAGATAGCGGTGTAGATATTTCCATGTTCAGATAGCGGCGTAGATATTTCCATGTTCATACAGATAACGGTGTAGATATTTCCATGTTTGTACGGATGGCAGTGTAGATATTTCCATGTTCATACTTGTGGCGGTGTAGATATTTCCATGTTTATACAGATAGCAGTGTAGTTATTTCCATATTAATAGAGATAGCTGTGTGGATATTTCCATTGATATACAGATAGCTGTGTAGATATTTGCATGTTCATACAGATAGCGGTGTAGATATTTCCATGTTCGTACAGATAGCGGTGTAGATATTTCCATGTTCATACAGATAGCGGTGTAGATATTTCCATGATCATACAGATAACGGTTTAGATATTTCTGTGTTCATACAGACAGCGGTGTAGATATTTCAATGTTCATACAGATGGCGGTGTAGATATTTACATGCTCATACAGATGGCGGTATAGATATTTCCATGTTCGTACAGATGGCGGTGTAGATATTTCCATGTTCATAGAGATAGCGGTTTAGATATTTCCATATTTATACTGATGGTGGTGTGGATATTTCCATGTATATAGAGATGGCGGTCTAGATATTTCCATGTTTACAGAGATAGTGGTGTAGTTATTTCCAAGTATATAGAGACAGCGTTGTAGATATTTCCATGTTTATACAGATAGCGGTGAAGATATTTCCATGTTTATACAGATAGCGGTGTAGATATTTCCATGTTTATACAGATAGCAGTGTAGATATTTCCATGTTTATAGAGATAGTGGTGTAGATAATTTCAATTTTATACAGAGAGCAGTGTAGATATTTCCAAGTTCATACAGATAGTGGTGTAGATATTTCCAGGTTCATACAAATGGCGGTGTAGATATTTCCATGTTCGTCCAGATAGCGGTGTAGATATTTCCACGTTCATACAGATTGCGGTGTAGATCTTTCCATGTTCATACAGATAACGGTGAAGATATTTCCATGTTCATACAGATGGCTGTGTAGATATTTCCATGTTTGTACGGATGGCAGTGTAGATATTTCCCTGTTAATACAGGTGGCGGTGTACATATTTCCATGTTTATACAGATAGCAGTGTAGTTATTTCCATGTTAATAGAGATAGCTGTGTGGATATTTCCATTGATATACAGATAGCTGTGTAGATATGTGCATGTTCATACAAATAGCGGTGTAGATATTTCCATGTTTGTACAGATAGCGGTGTAGATATTTCCATGTTCATACAGGTAGCGGTGTAGATATTTCCATGTTCATACAGATAACGGTGTAGATATTTCCATGTTCATACAGACAGCAGTGTAGATATTTCCATGTTCATACAGTTAGCGGTGTAGATACTTCCATGTTCATACAGATGGCGGTGTAGATATTTACATGTTCATACAGATGGCGGTATAGATATTTCCATGTTCGTACAGATGGCGGCGTAGACATTTCCATGTTCATAGAGATGGCGTTGCAGATATTTCCATGTTTATGCAGATAGCGGTATACATATTTCCATATTTATACAGATGGTGGTGTAGATATTTCCATGTTTATAGAGATGGAGGTCTAGATATTTCCATGTTTACAGAGATAGTGGTGTAGTTATTTCCAAGTTTATAGAGACAGCGTTGTAAATATTTCCATGTTTATACAGATAGCTGTGAAGATATTTCCTTGTTTATACAGATAGCGGTGTAGATATTTCCATGTTTATACAGATAGCAGTGTAGATATTTCCATGTTTATAGAGATTGTGGTGTAGATAATTTCAATTTTATACAGAGAGCAGAGTAGATATTTCCAAGTTCATACAGATAGCGGTGTAGATATTTCCATGTTTATAGAGATGGCGGTGTAGATATTTCCATGTTCATACAGATGGCAGTGTAGATATTTCCATGTTTATAGGGATGGCGGTGTAGATATTTTCATGTTTACACAGATGGCGGTGTAGATATTTCCATGTTTAAACAGATAGCGGTGTAGACATTTCCATGTTTACACAGATAGCGGTGTGGATATTTCCATGTTTATGCAGATAGCGGTGTAGATATTTCCATGTTTATACAGATAGCGGTGCGGATATTTCCATGTGTATACTGATAGTTGGGCAGATATTTCCATGTTTATACAGATAGCGGTGTAGATATTTCCATCTTAATACAGATGGCGGTGTAGATATGTCCATGTTTGTACAGATGGCGGTGTAGATATTTCCATGTTCATACAGATGGCGGTGTAGATATTTCGAAGTTTATAGAGATAGCGCTGTAGTTATTTCCATATTTATAGAGAAATCTGTGTAGATATTTCCATGTATATTCAGATAGCTGTGTAGATATTTCCATGTATATTGAGATAGCAGTGTAGATATTTCCATGTTAATCCAGATGCCGGTGTACATATATCCATGTTCATACAGATGGCGGTGAAGATATTTCCATGTTCATACAGATGGTGGTGTTGATATTTCCATTTTCATACAAAAGGCGGTGTAGATATTTCCATTTTCATAGAGATGGCGGTGTAGATATTTCCATGTTCATACAAATGGCGGTGTAGATATTTCCATGTTCATAGAGATGGCGGTGTAGATATTTCCATATTTATACAGATAGCAGTGTAGTTATTTCCATTTTTGTAGAGATAGCAGTGTAGATATTTCCATTGATATACAGATAGCTGTGTAGATATTTGCATGTTCATAGAGATAGCGGTGTAGATATTTCCATGTTCATACAGATAGCGGTGTAGGTATTTCCATGTTCATACAGTTGACGGTGTAGATATTTCCATGTTCATACAGATAGCGGTGTAGATATTTCCATGTTCATACAGATAGCGGTGTAGATATTTCCAAGTTCATACAGTTAGCTGTGTAGATATTTCCATGTTCATACAGTTGGCGGTGTAGATATTTACACGTTCATACAGATGGCGGTGTAGATATTTCCATGTTTGTACGCATGGCAGTGTAGATATTTCCATGTTCATATAGGTGGCGGTGTAGATATTTCCATGTTTATGCAGATAGCAGTGTAGTTATTTCCATGTTAATAGAGATAGATGTGTAGATATTTCCTTTGATATACAGATAGCTGTGTAGATATTTGCATGTTCATACAGATAGTGGTGTAGATATCTCCATGGTCATACTGATAGCGGTGTAGATATTTCCTTGTTTATACAGATAGCGGTGTAGATATTTCCATCTTAATACAGATGGCGGTGTAGATATGTCCATGTTTGTACAGATGGCTGTGTAGATATTTCCATGTTCATACAGATGGCGGTGTAGATATTTCGAAGTTTATAGAGATAGCGCTGTAGTTATTTCCATATTTATAGAGAAATCTGTGTAGATATTTCCACGTATATTCAGATAGCTGTGTAGATATTTCCATGTTCATGCAGATAGCGGTGTAGATATTTCCATGTTCATCCAGATGCCGGTGTACATATATCCATGTTCATACAGATGGCGGTGAAGATATTTCCATGTTCCTACAGATGGCGGTGTAGGTATTTCCATGTTCATACAAATGGCGGTGTAGATATTTCCATGTTTATAGGGATGGCGGTGTAGATATTTTCATGTTTACACAGATGGCGGTGTAGATATTTCCATGTTTACACAGATAGCGGTGTGGATATTTCCATGTTTATGCAGATAGCGGTGTAGATATTTCCATGTTTATACAGATAGCGATGTGGATATTTCCATGTGTTTACAGATAGTTGGGCAGATATTTCCATGTTTATACAGATAGCGGTGTAGATATTTCCATGTTCATACAGATAGCGGTGTAGATATTTCCATGTTCATACCGATAGCAGTGTAGATATTTCCATGTTCATACAGATAGCGGTGTAGATATTTCCATGTTCATACAGTTAGCGGTGTAGATATTTCCATGTTCATACAGATGGCGGTGTAGATATTTCCATGTATATAGAGATGGCGGTCTAGATATTTCCATGTTTACAGAGATAGTGGTGTAGTTATTTCCAATTTTATAGAGACAGCGTTGTAGATATTTCCATGTTTATACAGATAGCGGTGAAGATATTTCCATGTTTATACAGATAGCGGTGTAGATATTTCCATGTTTATACAGATAGCAGTGTATATATTTCCATGTTTATAGAGATAGTGGTGTAGATAATTTCAATTTTATACAGAGAGCAGTGTAGATATTTACAAGTTCATACAGATACTGGTGTAGATATTTCCAGGTTCATACAAATGGCAGCGTAGATATTTCCATGTTCATCCAGATAGCGGTGTAGATATTTCCATGTTCATACAGATAGCGGTGTAGATATTTCCATGTTCATACAGATAGCGGTGTAGATATTTCCATGATCATACAAATAACGGTGTAGATATTTCCATGTTCATACAGATAGCGGTGTAGATATTTCCATGTTCATACAGATGGCGGTGTAGATATTTACATGTTCATACAGATGGCGGTACAGATATTTAAATGTTCTTACAGATGGTGGTGTATATATTTCCATGTTCCTAGAGATGGCGGTGTAGATATTTCCATGTTTATGCAGATAGCGGTATAGATATTTCCATGTTTATACAGATGGTGGTGTAGATATTTCCTTGTTTATAGAGATGGAGGTCTAGATATTTCCATGTTTACAGAGATAGTGGTGTAGTTATTTCCAAGTTTATAGACACAGCGTTGTAAATATTTCCATGTTTATACAGATAGCTGTGAAGATATTTCCTTGTTTATACAGATAGCGGTGTAGATATTTCCATGTTTATACAGATAGCAGTGTTGATATTTCCATGTTTATAGAGATAGTGGTGTAGATAATTTCAATTTTATACAGAGAGCTGTGTAGATATTTCCAAGTTCATACAGATAGCGGTGTAGATATTTCCACGTTTATAGAGATGGCGGTGTAGATATTTCCATGTTCATACAGATGGCGGTGTAGATATTTCCATGTTTATAGGGATGGCGGTGTAGATATTTTCGTGTTTACACAGATGACGGTGTAGATACTTCCATCTTTACACAGATAGCGGTGTAGACATTTCCATGTTTACACAGATAGCGGTGTGGATATTTCCATGTTTATGCAGATAGCAGTGTAGATATTTCCATGTTTATACACATAGCGGTGCGGATATTTCCATGTGTATACAGATAGTTGGGCAGATATTTCCATGTTTATTCAGATAGCGGTGTAGATATTTCCATCTTAATACAGATGGCGGTGTAGATATGTCCATGTTTGTACAGATGGCGGTGTAGATATTTCCATGTACATACAGATGGCGGTGTAGATATTTCAAAGTTTATAGAGATAGCGCTGTGGTTATTTCCATATTTACAGAGAAATCTGTGTAGATATTTCCACGTATATTCAGATAGCTGTGTAGATATTTCCATGTTCATGCAGATAGCGGTGTAGATATTTCCATGTTCATCCAGATGCCGGTGTACATATATCCATGTTCATACAGATGGCGGTGTAGATATTTCCATGTTCATAGAGATGGCGGTGTAGATATTTCCATGTTTATACAGAGAGCAGTGTAGTTATTTCCATGTTTATAGAGATACCAGTGTGGATATTTCCATTGATATACAGATAGCTGTGTAGATATTTGCATGTTCATACAGATAGCGGTGTAGATATTTCCATGTTCATACAGATGGCGGTGTAGATATTTCCACATTTATAGAGATAGCAGTGTAGTTATTTCCATGTTTATGGAGATAGCAGTGTTGATATTTCCATTGATATACAGATAGCTGTGTAGATATTTGCATGTTCATAGAGATAGCGGTGTAGATATTTCCATGTTCATACAGATAGCGGTGTAGATATTTCCATGTTCATACAGATAGCGGTGTAGATATTTCCATGTTCATTCAGATAGCGGTGTAGATATTTCCATGTTCATACAGATAGCGGTGTAGATAATTCCATGTTCATACAGTCAGCGGTGTAGATATTTCTATGTTCATACAGACGGCGGTGTAGATATTTACATGTTCATACAGATGGCGGTGTAGATATTTCCATGTTCATACAGATAGCAGTGTAGATATTTCCATGTTCATACAGATAGCGGTGTAGATAATTCCATGTTCATACAGTTAGCTGTGTAGATATTTCCATGTTCATACAGATGGCGGTGTAGGTATTTACATGTTCATACAGATGGCGGTGTAGATATTTCCATGTTCATACAGATAGCGGTGTAGATATTTCCATGTTCATACAGATAGCGGTGTAGATATTTCCATGTTCATACAGATAGCGGTGTAGATATTTCCATGTTCATACCAATAGCGGTGTAGACATTTCCATGCTCATACATTTAGCGGTGTAGATATTTCCATGTTCATACAGATGGCGGTGAAGATATTTCCATGTTCATACAGAGGGCGGTGTAGATATTTCCATGTTTGTACGGATGGCAGTGTAGATATTTCCATGTTCATACAGGTGGCGGTGTAGATATTTCCATGTTTATTCAGATAGCAGTGTAGTTATTTCCATGTTAATAGAGATAGCTGTGTGGATATTTCCATTGATATACAGATAGCTGTGTAGATATTTGCATGTTCATACAGATAGCGGTGTAGATATTTCCATGTTCGTACAGATAGCGGTGTAGATATTTCCATGTTCATACAGATAGCGGTGTAGATATTTCCATGATCATACAGATAACGGTTTAGATATTTCCGTGTTCATACAGACAGCGGTGTAGATATTTCCATGTTCATACAGTTAGCGGTGTAGGTATTTCCATGTTCATACAGATGGCGGTGTAGATATTTACATGTTCATGCAGATGGCGGTATAGATATTTCCATGTTTGTACAGATGGCGGTGTAGATATTTCCATGTTCATACAGATAGCGGTATAGATATTTCCATATTTATACAGATGGTGGTGTGGATATTTCCATGTATATAGAGATGGCGGTCTAGATATTTCCATGTTTACAGAGATAGTGGTGTAGTTATTTCCAAGTTTATAGAGACAGCGTTGTAGATATTTCCATGTTTATACAGATAGCGGTGAAGATATTTCCATGTTTATACAGATAGCGGTGTAGATATTTCCATGTTTATACAGATAGCAGTGTAGATATTTCCATGTTTATAGAGATAGTGGTGTAGATAATTTCAATTTTATACAGAGAGCAGTGTAGATATTTCCAAGTTCATACAGATAGTGGTGTAGATATTTCCAGGTTCATACATATGGCGGTGTAGATATTTCCATGTTCGTCCAGATAGCGGTGTAGATATTTCGATGTTCATACAGATTGCGGTGTAGATATTTCCATGTTCATACAGATAACGGTGTAGATATTTCCATGTTCATACAGATAGCGGTGTAGATATTTCCATGTTCATAAAGATGGCGGTGTAGATATTTACATGTTCATACAGATGGCGGTATAGATATTTCCATGTTCGTACAGATGGCGGTGTAGATATTTCCATGTTCATAGAGATGGCGGTGTAGATATTTCCATGTTTATGCAGATAGTGGTATAGATATTTCCATGTTTATACAGATGGTGGTGTAGATATTTCCATGTTTATAGAGATGGAGGTCTAGATATTTCCATGTTTACAGAGATAGTGGTGTAGTTATTTCCAAGTTTATAGAGACAGCGTTGTAAATATTTCCATGTTTATACAGATAGCTGTGAAGATATTTCCTTGTTTATACAGATAGCTGTGTAGATATTTCCATGTTTATACAGATAGCAGTTTAGATATTTCCATGTTTATAGAGATAGTGGTGTAGATAATTTCAATTTTATACAGAGAGCAGTGTAGCTATTTCCAAGTTCATACAGATAGCGGTGTAGATATTTCCACGTTTATAGAGATGGCAGTTTAGATATTTCCATGTTCATACAGATGGCGGTGTAGATATTTCCATGTTTATAGGGATGGCGGTGTAGATATGTTCATGTTTACACAGATGTCGGTGTAGATATTTCGTTGTTTAAACAGATAGCGGTGTAGACATTTCCATGTTTACACAGATAGCGGTGTGGATATTTCCATGTTTATGCAGATAGCGGTGTAGATATTTCCATGTTTATACAGATAGCGGTGCGGATATTTCCATGTTTATACAGATATTTGGGCAGATATTTCCATGTTTATACAGATAGCGGTGTAGATATTTCCATCTTAATACAGATGGCGGTGTAGATATTTCCATGTTTGTATAGATGGCGGTGTAGATATTTCCATGTTCATACAGATGGCGGTGTAGATATTTCGAAGTTTATAGAGATAGTGCTGTAGTTATTTCCATATTTATAGAGAAATCTGTGTAGATATTTCCATGTATATTCAGATAGCTGTGTAGATATTTCCATGTTCATGCAGATAGCGGTGTAGATATTTCCATGTTCATGCAGATAGCGGTGTAGATATTTCCATGTTCATACAGATAGCGGTGTAGATATTTCCATGTTCATACACATAGCGGTGTAGATATTTGCATGTTCATACAGATAGCGGTGTAGATATTTACATGTTCGTACAGATAGCGGTTTAGATATTTCCATGTTCATACAGATGGCGGTGTAGATATTTCCATTTTCATACAGTTAGCGGTGTAGATATTTCCATGTTCGTACAGATGGTGGTGTAGATATTTACATGTTCATACAGAAGACGCTGTAGATATTTCCATGTTTATAGGGATGGCGGTGTAGATATTTTCATGTTTACACAGAAGGCGTTGTAGATATTTCCATGTTTACACGGATAGCGGTGTAGACATTTCCATGTTTACACAGATAACGGTGTGGATATTTCCAGGTTTATGCAGATAGCAGTGTAGATATTTCCATGTTTATACAGATAGTTGGGCAGATATTTCCATGTTTATACAGATAGTGGTGTAGATATATCCATCTTAATACTGATGGCGGTGTAGATATGTCCATGTTCATACAGATGGCGGTGTAGATATTTCCATGTTCATACAGAAGGCGGTGTAGATATTTCGAAGTTTATAAAGATAGCGCTGTAGTTATTTCCATATTTATAGAGTAATCGGTGTAGATATTTCCATGTATATTCAGATAGCTGTGTAGATATTTCCATGTTCATGCAGATAGCGGTGTAGATATTTCCATGTTCATCCAGATGCCGGTGTACATATATCCATGTTCATACAGATGGCGGTGAAGATATTTCCATGTTCATACAGATGGCGGTGTAGGTATTTCCATGTTCATACAAATGGCGGTGTAGATATTTCCATGTTCATAGAGATGGCGGTGTAGATATTTCCAGGTTCATACAAATGGCGGTGTAGATATTTCCATGTTCATAGAGGTGGCGGTGTAGATATTTCCATGTTTATACAGATAGCAGTGTAGTTATTTCCATGTTTATAGAGATACCAGTGTGAATATTTCCATTGATATACAGATAGCTGTGTAGATATTTGCATGTTCATAGAGATAGCGGTGTAGATATTTACATGTTCATACAGATGGCAGTGTAGATATTTCCATGTTCTACAGATATCGGTGTTGAGATTTCCATGTTCATACAGATAGCGGTGTAGATCTTTCTATGTTCATACAGATAGCGGTGTAGATATTACCATGTTCATACCAATAGTGGTGTAGACATTTCCATGTTCATACAGTTAGCGGTGTAGTTATTTCCATGTTCATACAGATAGCGGTGGAGATATTTCCATGTTCATACAGATAGCGGTGAAGATATTTCCCTGTTCATACAGATAGCGGTGTAGATATTTCCATGTTCATACAGATAGCGGTGTAGATAATTCCATGTTCATACAGTTAGCGGTGTACATATTTCCATGTTCATACAGATGGCGGTGTAGGCATTTACATGTTCATACAGATGGCGGTGTAGATATTTCCATGTTCATACAGATAGCGGTGTAGATATTTCCATGTTCATACAGATAGCGGTGTAGATATTTCCATGTTCATACCAATAGCGGTGTAGGCATTTCCATGTTCATACATTTAGCGGTGTAGATATTTCCATGTTCATACAGATGGCGGTGAAGATATTTCCATGTTCATACAGATGGCGGTGTAGATATTTCCATGTTTATAGGGATGGCGGTGTAGATATTTTCATGTTTACACAGATGTCGGTGTAGATATTTCGTTGTTTAAACAGATAGCGGTGTAGACATTTCCATGTTTACACAGATAGCGGTGTGGATATTTCCATGTTTATGGAGATAGCGGTGTAGATATTTCCATGTTTATACAGATAGCGGTGCGGATATTTCCATGTTTATACAGATAGTTGGGCAGATATTTCCATGTTTATACAGATAGCGGTGTAGATATTTCCATCTTAATACAGATGGCGGTGTAGATATTTCCATGTTTGTACAGATGGCGGTGTAGATATTTCCATGTTCATACAGATGGCGGTGTAGATATTTCGAAGTTTATAGAGATAGTGCTGTAGTTATTTCCATATTTATACAGATAGCAGTGTAGATATTTCCATGTATATTCAGATAGCTGTGTAGATATTTCCATGTTCATGCAGATAGCGGTGTAGATATTTCCATGTTTATTCAGATAGCGGTGCGGATATTTCCATGTGTATACAGATAGTTGGGCAGATATTTCCATGTTTATACAGATAGCGGTGTAGATATTTCCATGTTCATACAGATAGCGGTGTAGATATTTCCATGTTCATACAGATAGCGGGGTAGATATTTCCATGTTCATACAGGTAGCGGTGTAGATATTTCCATGTTCATACAGATGGCGGTTTAGATATTTACATGTTCATACAGATGGCGGTGAAGATATTTCCATGTTCATACAGATAGCGGTGTAGAGATTTCCATGTTCATACAGATGGCGGTGTAGATATTTCCATGTTCATACAGATAGCGGTGTAGATATTTCCATGTTCATACCGATAGCGGTGTAGACATTTCCATGTTCATACAGTTAGCGGTGTAGATATTTCCATGTTCATACAGATAGCGGTGTAGATATTTGCATGTTCATACAGATAGCGGTGTAGATATTTCCATGTTCATACAGATAGCGGTGTAGATATTTCCATGTTCATACAGATAGCGGTGTAGATAATTCCATGTTCATACAGTTAGCGGTGTAGATATTTCCATGTTCATACAGATTGCGGTGTAGATATTTACATGTTCATACAGATGGCGGTGTAGATATTTCCATGTTCATACAGAAAGCGGTGTAGATATTTCCATGTTCCTACAGATAGCGGTGTAGATAATTCCATGTTCATACAGTTAGCTGTGTAGATATTTCCATGTTCATACAGATGGTGTAGATATTTACATGTTCATACAGATGGCGGTGTAGATATTTCCTTGTTCATACAGATAGCAGTGTGGATATTTCCATGTTCATACAGATAGCGGTGTATATATTTCCATGTTCATACAGATAGCGGTGTAGATATTTCCATGTTCAGACCAATAGCGGTGTAGGCTTTTCCATGTTCATACATTTAGCGGTGTAGATATTTCCATGTTCATACAGATGGCGGTGAAGATATTTCCATGTTCATACAGATGGCGGTGTAGATATTTCCATGTTTGTACGGATGGCAGTGTAGATATTTCCATGTTCATACAGGTGGCGGTGTAGATATTTCCATGTTTATACAGATAGCAGTGTAGTTATATCCATGTTTATAGAGATAGCAGTGTATACGTTTCCATTGATATACAGATAGCTGTGTAGATATTTGCATGGTCACACAGATAGCGGTGTAGATATTTCCTTGTTCGTGCAGATAGCGGTGTAGATATTTCCATGTTCATACAGATAGCGGTGTAGATATTTCCATGTTCATACAGATAACTTTGTAGATATTTCCATGTTCATACAGATAGCGGTGTAGATATTTCCATGTTCATACAGTTAGCGGTGTAGATATTTCCATGTTCATACAGATGGCGGTGTAGATATTTACATGTTCATACAGATGGCGGTATAGATATTTCCATGTTCATACAGATGGCGGTGTAGATATTTCCATGTTCATAGAGATGGCGGTGTAGATATTTCCATGTTTATGCAGATAGCGGTATAGATATTTCCATGTTTATGCAGATAGCGGTATAGATATTTCCATGTTTTTACAGATGGTGGTGTAGATATTTCCATGTTTATAGAGATGGCAGTCTAGATATTTCCATGTTTACAGAGATAGTGGTGTAGTTATCTCCAAGTTTATAGAGACAGTGTTGTAGATATTTCCATGTTTATACAGATAGCGGTGAAGATATTTCCATGTTTATACAGATAGCGGTGTAGATATTTCCATGTTCATACAGGTGGCGGTGTAGATATTTCCATGTTTATACAGATGGCAGTGTAGTTATTTCCATGTTAATAAAGATAGCTGTGTGGATATTTCCATTGATATACAGATAGCTGTGTAGATATGTGCATGTTCATACAAATAGCGGTGTAGATATTTCCATGTTCGTACAGATAGCGGTGTAGATATTTCCATGTTTATACAGATGGCAGTGTAGTTATTTCCATGTTTATAGAGATAACAGTGTGGATATTTCCATTGATATACAGATAGCTGTGTAGATATTTGCATGTTCATACAGATAGCGGTGTAGATATTTACATGTTCATACAAATGGCGTTACAGATATTTAAATGTTCGTACAGATGATGGTGTAGATATTTCCATGTTCGTAGAGATGGCGGTGTAGATATTTCCATGTTTATGCAGATAGAGGTATAGATATTTCCATGTTTATACAGATGGTGGTGTAGATATTTCCATGTTTATAGAGATGGAGGTCTAGATATTTCCATGTTTACAGAGATAGTGGTGTAGTTATTTCCAAGTTTATAGAAACAGCGTTGTAAATATTTCCATGTTTATACAGATAGCTGTGAAGATATTTCCTTGTTTATACAGATAGTGGTGTAGATATTTCCATGTTTATACAGATAGCAGTGTAGATATTTCCATGTTTATAGAGATAGTGGTGTAGATAATTTCAATTTTATACAGAGAGCAGTGTAGATATTTCCAGGTTCATACAGATAGCGGTGTAGATATTTCCACGTTTATAGAGATGGCGGTGTAGATATTTCCATGTTCATACAGATGGCGGTGTAGATATTTCCATGTTTATAGGGATGGCGGTGTAGATATTTTCATATTTACACAGATGGCGGTGTAGATACTTCCATGTTTACACAGATAGCGGTGTAGACATTTCCATGTTTACACAGATAGCGGTGTGGATATTTCCATGTTTATGCAGATAGCAGTGTAGATATATCCATGTTTATCCAGATAGCGGTGCGGATATTTCCATGTTTATACACATAGTTGGGCAGATATTTCCATGTTTATACAGATAGCGGTGTAGATATTTCCATCTTAATACAGATGGCGGTGTAGATATGTCCATGTTTGAACAGATGGCGGTGTAGATATTTCCATGTTCATACAGATGGCGGTGTAGATATTTCGAAGTTTATAGAGATAGCGCTGTAGTTATTTCCATATTTACAGAGAAATCTGTGTAGTTATTTCCATGTATATTCAGATAGCTGTGTAGATATTTCCATGTTCATGAAGATAGCGGTGTAGATATTTCCATGTTCATCCAGATGCCGGTGTACATATATCCATGTTCATACAGATGGCGGTGTAGATATTTCCATGTTCATAGAGATGGCGGTGTAGATATTTCCATGTTTATACAGATAGCAGTGTAGTTATTTCCAAGTTTATAGAGATACCAGTGTGGATATTTCCATTGATATACAGATAGCTGTGTAGATATTTGCATGTTCATACAGATAGCGGTGTAGATATTTCCATGTTCATACAGATAGCGGTGTAGATATTTCCATGTTCATACAGAAGGCGGTGTAGATATTTACATGTTCATACAGATGGCGGTGTAGATATTTCCATGTTCATACAGATAGCGGTGTAGAGATTTCCATGTTCATACAGATAGCGGTGTAGATATTTGCATGTTCATACAGATAGCGGTGTAGATATTTCCATGTTCATACCAATAGCGGTGTAGACATTTCCATATTCATACAGTTAGCGGTGTAGATATTTCCATGTTCATACAGATGGCGGTGTAGATATTTACATGTTCATACAGATGGCGGTGTAGATATTTCCATGTTCGTACGGATGGCAGTGTAGATATTTCCATGTTCATACAGGTGGCGGTGTAGATATTTCCATGTTTTTACAGATAGCAGTGTAGTTATATCCATGTTTATAGAGATAGCAGTGTATACGTTTCCATTGATATACAGATAGCTGTGTAGATAATTGCATGGTCACACAGATAGCGGTGTAGATATTTCCATGTTCGTACAGATAGCGGTGTAGATATTTCCATGTTCATACAGATAGCGGTGTAGATATTTCCATGTTCATACAGATAACGGTGTAGATATTTCCATGTTCATACACATAGCGGTGTAGATATTTCCATGTTCATACAGTTAGCCGTGTAGATATTTCCATGTTCATACAGATGGCGGTGTAGATATTTACATGTTCATACAGATGGCGGTATAGATATTTCCATGTTCGTACAGATGGCGGTGTAGATATTTCCATGCTCATAGAGATGGCGGTGTAGATATCTCCATGTTTATGCAGATAGCGGTATAGATATTTCCATGTTTATACAGATGGTGGTGTAGATATTTCCATGTTTATAGAGATGGCGGTCTAGATATTTCCATGTTTACAGAGATAGTGGTGTAGTTATTTCCAAGTTTATAGAGACAATGTTGTAGATATTTCCATGTTTATACAGATAGCGGTGAAGATATTTCCATGTTTATACAGATAGCGGTGTAGATATTTCCATGTTTATACAGATAGCAGTGTAGATATTTCCATGTTTATAGAGATAGTGGTGTAGATAATTTCAATTTTATACAGAGAGCAGTGTAGATATTTCCAAGTTCATACAGATAGCGGTGTAGATATTTCCACGTTTATAGAGATGGCAGTCTAGATATTTCCATGTTCATACAGAGGGCGGTGTAGATATTTCCATGTTTATAGGGATGGCGGTGTAGATATTTTCATGTTTACACAGATGGCAGTGTAGATATTTCCATGTTTAAACAGATAGCGGTGTAGACATTTCCATGTTTACACAGATAGCGGTGTGGATATTTCCATGTTTATGCAGATAGCAGTGTAGATATTTCCAAGTTTATACAGATAGTGGTGCGGATATTTACATGTTTATTCAGATAGCGGTGCGGATATTTCCATGTTTATACAGATAGTTGGGCAGATATTTCCATGTTTATACAGATAGCGGTGTAGATATTTCCATCTTAATACAGATGGCGGTGTAGATATGTCCATGTTCGTACAGATGGCGGTGTAGATATTTCCATGTTCATACAGATGGCGGTGTAGATATTTCGAAGTTTATAGAGATAGCGCTGTAGTTATTTCCATATTTATTGAGAAATCGGTGTAGATATTTCCATGTATATTCAGATAGCTGTGTAGATATTTCCATGTTCATGCAGATAGCGGTGTAGATATTTCCATGTTCATACAGATTGCGGTGTAGATATTTCCATGTTCATAGAGATAACGGTGTAGATATTTCCATGTTCATACAGATAGCGGTGTAGATATTTCCATGTTCATAAAGATGGCGGTGTAGATATTTACATGTTCATACAGATGGTGGTGTAGATATTTCCATGTTTATACAGATGGCAGTGTAGTTATTTCCATGTTTATAGAGATACCAGTGTGGATATTTCCATTGATATACAGATAGCTGTGTAGATATTTCCATGTTTATACAGATAGCAGTGTAGTTATTTCCATGTTAATAGAGATAGCTGTGTTGATATTTCCATTGATATACAGATGGCTGTGTAGATATTTGCATGTTCATACAAATAGCGGTGTAGATATTTCCATGTTCGTACAGATAGCGGTGTAGATATTTCCATGTTCATACAGAGAGCGGTGTAGGTATTTCCATGTTCATACAGATAACGGTGTAGATATTTCCATGTTCATACAGACAGCGGTGTAGATACTTCCATGTTCATACAGTTAGCGGTGTAGATACTTCCATGTTCATACAGATGGCGGTGTAGATATTTACATGTTCATAGAGATGGCGGTATAGATATTTCCTTGTTCGTACAGATGGCGGTGTAGATATTTCCATGTTCATAGAGATATCGGTATAGATATTTCCATGTTTATGCAGATAGCGGTATAGATATTTCCATGTTTATACAGATGGTGGTGTAGATATTTCCATGTTTATAGAGACGGAGGTCTAGATATTTCCATGGTTACAGAGATAGTGGTGTAGTTATTTCCAAGTTTATGGAGACAGCGTTGTAAATATTTCCATGTTTATACAGATAGCTGTGAAGATATTTCCTTGTTTATACAGATAGCGGTGTAGATATTTCCATGTTTTTACAGATAGCAGTGTAGATATTTCGAGGTTTATAGAGATTGTGGTGTAGATAATTTCAATTTTATACTGAGAGCAGTGTAGATATTTCCAAGTTCATACAGATAGCGGTGTAGATATTTGCATGTTCATACAGATAGCTTTGTAGATATTTGCATGTTCATACAGATAGCAGTGTAGATATTTCCATGTTCATACAGATAGCGGTGTAGATATTTGCATGTTCATACATATAGCGGTGTAGTTATTTCCATGTTCATACAGGTAGCGGTGTAGATATTTCCATGTTCATACAGTTAGCGGTGTAGATATTTCCATGTTCATACAGATGGCGGTGTAGATATTTACATGTTCATACAGATGGCGGTGTAGATATTTCCATGTTCATACAGATAGCGGTGTAGAGATTTCCATGTTCATACAGATAGCGGTGTAGATATTTCCATGTTCATACATATGGCGGTGTAGATATTTCCATGTTCATACCGAAAGCGGTGTAGACATTTCCAAGTTCATACAGTTAGCGGTGTAGATATTTCCATGTTCATACAGATAGCGGTGTAGATATTTCCATGTTCATACAGATAGCGGTGTAGATAATTCCATGTTCATACAGTTAGCGGTGTAGATACTTCCATGTTCATACAGATGGCGGTGTAGATATTTACATGTTCATAGAGATGGTGGTATAGATATTTCCTTGTTCGTACAGATGGCGGTGTAGATATTTCCATGTTCATAGAGATGGCGGTGTAGATATTTCCATGTTTATGCAGATAGCGGTATAGATATTTCCATGTTTATACAGATGGTGGTTTAGATATTTCCATGTTTATAGAGACGGAGGTCTAGATATTTCCATGTTTACAGAGATAGTGGTGTAGTTATTTCCAAGTTTATAGAGACAGCGTTGTAAATATTTCCATGTTTATACAGATAGCTGTGAAGATATTTCCTTGTTTATACAGATAGCGGTGTAGATACTTCCATGTTTATGCAGATAGCAGTGTAGATATTTCCATGTTTATAGAGATTGTGTTGTAGATAATTTCAATTTTATACTGAGAGCAGTGTAGATATTTCCAAGTTCATACAGATAGCGGTGTAGATATTTGCATGTTCATACAGATAGCTGTGTAGATATTTGCATGTTCATACAGATAGCGGTGTAGATATTTCCATGTTCATCTAGATAGCGGTGTAGATATTTGCATGTTCATACAGATAGCGGTGTAGTTATTTCCATGTTCATACAGATAGCGTTGTAGATATTTCCATGTTCATACAGATGGCGGTGTAGATATTTCCATGTTCATACAGTTAGCGGTGTAGATATTTCCATGTTCGTACAGATGGCGGTGTAGATATTTACATGTTCATACAGAAGACGGTGTAGATATTTCCATTTTTATAAGGATGGCGGTGTAGATATTTTCATGTTTACACAGATGGCGGTGTAGATATTTCCATGTTTACACGGATAGCGGTGTAGACATTTCCATGTTTACACAGATAGCGGTGTGGATATTTCCAGGTTTATGCAGATAGCAGTGTAGATATTTCCATGTTTATACAGATAGTGGTGCGGATATTTCCATGTTTATTCAGATAGCGGTGCGGATATTTCCATGTTTATACAGATAGTTGGGCAGATATTTCCATGTTTATACAGATAGCGGTGTAGATATTTCCATCTTAATACAGATGGCGGTGTAGATATGTCCATGTTCGTACAGATGGCGGTGTAGATATTTCCATGTTCATACAGATGGCGGTGTAGATATTTCGAAGTTTATAGAGATAGCGCTGTAGTTATTTCCATATTTATAGAGAAATCGGTGTAGATATTTCCATGTATATTCAGATAGCTGTGTAGATATTTCCATGTTCATACAGATAGCGGTGTAGATATTTCCATGTTCATCCAGATGCCGGTGTACATATATCCAAGTTCATACAGATGGCGGTGAAGATATTTCCATGTTCATACAGATGGCGGTGTAGGTATTTCCATGTTCATACAAATGGCAGTGTAGATATTTCCATGTTCATAGAGATGGCGGTGTAGATATTTCCATGTTTATACAGATGGCAGTGTAGTTATTTCCATGTTTATAGAGATACCAGTGTGGATATTTCCACTGATATACAGATAGCTGTGTAGATATTTCCATGTTTATACAGATAGCAGTGTAGTTATTTCCATGTTAATAGAGATAGCTGTGTGGATATTTCCATTGATATACAGATGGCTGTGTAGATATTTGCATGTTCATACAAATAGCGGTGTAGATATTTCCATGTTCGTACAGATAGCGGTGTAGATATTTCCATGTTCATACAGAGAGCGGTGTAGGTATTTCCATGTTCATACAGATAAAGGTGTAGATATTTCCATGTTCATACAGACAGCGGTGTAGATACTTCCATGTTCATACAGTTAGCGGTGTAGATACTTCCATGTTCATACAGATGGCGGTGTAGATATTTACATGTTCATAGAGATGGCGGTATAGATATTTCCTTGTTCGTACAGATGGCGGTGTAGATATTTCCATGTTCATAGAGATGTCGGTGTAGATATTTCCATGTTTATGCAGATAGCGGTATAGATATTTCCATGTTTATACAGATGGTGGTGTAGATATTTCCATGTTTATAGAGACGGAGGTCTAGATATTTCCATGTTTACAGAGATAGTGGTGTAGTTATTTCCAAGTTTATAGAGACAGCGTTGTAAATATTTCCATGTTTATACAGATATCTGTGAAGGTATTTCCTTGTTTATACAGATAGCGGTGTAGATATTTCCATGTTTTTACAGATAGCAGTGTAGATATTTCCATGTTTATAGAGATTGTGCTGTAGATAATTTCAATTTTATACTGAGAGCAGTGTAGATATTTCCAAGTTCATACAGATAGCGGTGTAGATATTTGCATGTTCATACAAATAGCTGTGTAGATATTTGCATGTTCATACAGATAGCAGTGTAGATATTTCCATGTTCATACAGATAGCGGTGTAGATATTTGCATGTTCATACCGATAGCGGTGTAGTTATTTCCATGTTCATACAGGTAGCGGAGTAGATATTTCCATGTTCATACAGTTAGCGGTGTAGGTATTTCCATGTTCATACAGATGGCGGTGTAGATATTTACATGTTCATACAGATGGCGGTGTAGATATTTCCATGTTCATACAGATAGCGGTGTAGAGATTTCCATGTTCATACAGATAGCGGTGTAGATATTTCCATGTTCATACAGATATCGGTGTAGATATTTCCATGTTAGTACCGAAAGCGGTGTAGACATTTCCATGTTCATACAGTTAGCGGTGTAGATATTTCCATGTTCATACAGATAGCGGTGTAGATATTTCCATGTTCATACAGATAGCGGTGTAGATATTTCCATGTTCATACAGATAGCGGTGTAGATATTTCCATGTTCATACAGATAGCGGTGTAGATAATTCCATGTTCATACAGTTAGCGGTGTAGATATTTCCATGTTCATACAGATTGCGGTGTAGATATTTACATGTTCATACAGATGGCGGTGTAGATATTTCCATGTTCATGCAGATAGCGGTGTAGATATTTCCATGTTCCTACAGATAGCGGTGTAGATAATTCCATGTTCATACAGTTAGCTGTGTAGATATTTCCATGTTCATACAGTTGGTGTAGATATTTACATGTTCATACAGATGGCGGTGTAGATATTTCCATGTTCATACAGATAGCAGTGTGGATATTTCCATGTTCATACAGATAGTGGTGTATATATTTCCATGTTCATACAGATAGCGGTGTAGATATTTCCATGTTCAGACCAATAGTGGTGTAGGCTTTTCCATTTTCATACATTTAGCGGTGTAGATATTTCCATGTTCATACATATGGCGGTGAAGATATTTCCATGTTCACACAGATGGCGGTGTAGATATTTCCATGTTTGTACGGATGGCAGTGTAGATATTTCCATGTTCATACAGGTTGCGGTGTAGATATTACCATGTTTATACAGATAGCAGTGTAGTTATTTCCATGTTAATAGAGATAGCTGTGTGGATATTTCCATTGATATACAGATAGCTGTGTAGATATGTGCATGTTCATACAAATAGCGGTGTAGATATTTCCATGTTCGTACAGATAGCGGTGTAGATATTTCCATGTTCATACACAGAGCGGTGTAGATATTTCCATGTTCATACAGATAACGGTGTAGATATTTCCATGTTCATACAGACAGCGGTGTAGATACTTACATGTTCATACAGTTAGCGGTGTAGATACTTCCATGTTCATACAGATGGCGGTGTAGATATTTACATGTTCATAGAGATGGTGGTATAGATATTTCCTTGTTCGTACAGATGGCGATGTAGTTATTTCCATGTTCAAAGAGATGGCGGTGTAGATATTTCCATGTTTATGCAGATAGCGGTATAGATATTTCCATGTTTATACAGATGGTGGTGTAGATATTTCCATGTTTATAGAGACGGTGGTCTTGATATTTCCATGTTTACAGAGATAGTGGTGTAGTTATTTCCAAGTTTATAGAGACAGCGTTGTAAATATTTCCATGTTTATACAGATAGCTGTGAAGATATTTCCTTGTTTATACAGATAGCGGTGTAGATATTTCCATGTTTATACAGATAGCAGTGTAGATATTTCCATGTTTATAGAGATAGTGGTGTAGATAATTTCAATTTTATTCAGAGAGCAGTGTAGATATTTCCAAGCTCATACAGATAGCGGTGTAGATATTTCCACGTTTATATAGATGGCGATGTAGATATTTCCATGTTCATACAGATGGCGGTGTAGATATTTCCATGTTTATAGGGATGGCGGTGTAGATATTTTCATGTTTACACAGATGGCGGTGTAGATACTTCCATCTTTACACAGATAGCGGTGTAGACATTTCCATGTTTACACAGATAGCGGTGTGGATATTTCCATGTTTATGCAGATAGCAGTGTAGATATTTCCATGTTTATACAGATAGCGGTGCGGATATTTCCATGTTTCTACAGATATTTGGGCAGATATTTCCATGTTTATACAGATATCGGTGTAGATATTTCCATCTTAATACAGATGGCGGTGTATATATGTCCATGTTTGTACAGATGGCGGTGTAGATATTTCCATGTTCATACAGATGGCGGTGTAGATATTTTGAAGTTTATAGAGATAGCGCTGTAGTTATTTCCATATTTACAGAGAAATCTGTGTAGATATTTCCATTTATATTCAGATAGCTGTGTAGATATTTCCATGTTCATGCAGATAGCGGTGTAGATATTTCCATGTTCATCCAGATGCCGGTGTACATATATCCATGTTCATACAGATGGCGGTGTAGATATTTCCATGTTCATAGAGATGGCGGTGTAGATATTTCCATGTTTATACAGATAGCAGTGTAGTTATTTCCATGTTTATAGAGATTCCAGTGTGGATATTTCCATTGATATACAGATAACTGTGTAGATATTTGCATGTTCATACAGATAGCGGTGTAGATATTTCCATGTTCGTACTGATAGCGGTGTAGATATTTCCATGTTCATACAGATAGCGGTGTAGATATTTCCATGTTCATACAGATAGCGGTGTAGATATTTCCATGTTCATACAGATGGCGGTCTAGATATTTACATGTTCATACAGATGGCGGTGTAGATACTTCCATGTTTATAGGGATGGCGGTGTAGATATTTTCATGTTTACACAGATGTCGGTGTAGATACTTCCATCTTTACACAGATAGCGGTGTAGACATTTCCATGTTTACACAGATAGCGGTGTGGATATTTCCATGTTTATGCAGATAGCAGTGTAGATATTTCCATGTTTATACAGATAGCAGTGCGGATATTTCCATGTTTCTACAGATAGTTGGGCAGATATTTCCATGTTTATACAGATATCGGTGTAGATATTTCCTTCTTAATACAGATGGCGGTGTATATATGTCCATGTTTGTACAGATGGCGGTGTAGATATTTCCATGTTCATACAGATGGCGGTGTAGATATTTTGAAGTTTATAGAGATAGCGCTGTAGTTATTTCCATATTTACAGAGAAATCTGTGTAGATATTTCCATTTATATTCAGATAGCTGTGTAGATATTTCCATGTTCATGCAGATAGCGGTGTAGATATTTCCATGTTCATCCAGATGCCGGTGTACATATATCCATGTTCATACAGATGTCGGTGTAGATATTTCCATGTTCATACAGATGGCGGTGTAGATATTTCCATGTTTATACAGATAGCAGTGTAGTTATTTCCGTGTTTATAGAGATTCCAGTGTGGATATTTCCATTGATATACAGATACCTGTGTAGATATTTGCATGTTCATACAGATAGCGGTGTAGATATTTCCATGTTCGTACTGATAGCGGTGTAGATATTTCCATGTTCATACAGATAGCGGTGTAGATATTTCCATGTTCATACAGATAGCGGTGTAGATATTTCCATGTTCATACAGATGGCGGTGTAGATATTTACATGTTCATACAGATGGCGGTGTAGATATTTCCATGTTCATACAGATGGCGGTGTAGATATTTCCATGTTCATACAGATGGCGGTGTAGAGATTTCCATGTTCATACAGATAGCGGTTTAGATATTTCCATGTTCATACAGATAGCGGTGTAGATATTTCCATGTTCATACCAATAGCGGTGTAGACATTTCCATGTTCATACAGTTAGTGGTGTAGATATTTCCATATTCATACAGATGGCTGTGTAGATATTTACATGTTCATACAGATGGCGGTGTAGATATTTCCATGTTCGTACGGATGGTGGTGTAGATATTTCCATGTTCATACAGGTGGCGGTGTAGATATTTCCATGTTTATACAGATAGCAGTGTAGTTATATCCATGTTTATAGAGATAGCAGTGTATACGTTTCCATTGATATACAGATAGGTGTGTAGATATTTGCATGGTCACACAGATAGCGGTGTCGATATTTCCATGTTCATACAGATAGCGGTGTAGATATTTCCATGTTCATACCAATAGCGTTGTAGACAATTCCATGTTCATACAGTTAGCGGTGTAGATATTTCCATGTTCATACAGATGGCGGTGTAGATATTTACATGTTCATACAGATGGCGGTGTAGATATTTCGAAGTTTATAGAGATAGCGCTGTAGTTATTTCCATATTTACAGAGAAATCTGTGTAGATATTTCCACGTTTATAGAGATGGCAGTGTAGATATTTCCATGTTCATACAGATGGCGGTGTAGATATTTCCATGTTCGTACAGATAGCGGTGTAGATATTTCCATGTTCATACAGATAGCGGCGTAGATATTTCCATGTTCATACCAATAGCGGTGTAGACATTTCCATGTTCATACATTTAGCGGTGTAGATATTTCCATGTTCATACAGATGGCGGTGAAGATATTTCCATTTTCATACAGATGGCGGTGTAGATATTTCCATGTTTGTACGGATGGCAGTGTAGATATTTCCATGTTCATATAGGTGGCGGTGTAGACATTTCCATGTTTATAAAGATAGCACTGTAGTTATTTCCGTGTTAATAGAGATAGCTGTGTAGATATTTCCATTGATATACAGATAGCTGTGTAGATATTTACATGTTCATACAGATAGCGGTGTAGATATTTCCATGTTCGTACAGATAGCGGTGTAGAAATTTCCATGTTTATACAGATAGCGGTGCGGATATTTCCATGTTTATACAGATAGCGGTGTAGATATTTCCATCTTAATACAGATGGCGGTGTAGATATGTCCATGTTTGTACAGATGGCGGTGTAGATATTTCCATTTTCATACAGATGGCGGTGTAGATATTTCGAAGTTTATAGAGATAGCGCTGTAGTTATTTCCATATTTATAGAGAAATCTGTGTAGATATTTCCACGTATATTCAGATAGCTGTGTAGATATTTCCATGTTAATGCAGATAGCGGTGTAGATATTTCCATGTTCATACAGATTGCGGTGTAGATATTTCCTTGTTCATACAAATAACGGTGTAGATATTTCCATGTTCATACAGATTGCGGTGTAGATATTTCCATCTTCATAAAGATGGCGGTGTAGATATTTACATGTTCATACAGATGGCGGTATAGATATTTCCATGTTCATACAGATGGCGGTGTAGATATTTCCATGTTCATAGAGATGGCGGTGTAGATATTTCCATGTTTATGCAGATAGTGGTATAGATATTTCCATGTTTATACAGATGGTGGTGTAGATATTTCCATGTTTATAGAGATGGAGGTCTAGATATTTCCATGTTTACAGAGATAGTGGTGTAGTTATTTCCAAGTTTATAGAGACAGCGTTGTACATATTTCCATGTTTATACTGATAGCTGTGAAGATATTTCCTTGATTATACAGATAGCGGTGTAGATATTTCCATGTTTATACAGATAGCAGTGTAGATATTTCCATGTTTATAGAAATAGTGGTGTAGATAATTTCAATTTTATACAGAGAGCAGTGTAGATATTTCCAAGTTCATACAGATAGCGGTGTAGATATTTCCACGTTTATAGAGATGGCAGTGTAGATATTTCCATGTTCATACAGATGGCGGTGTAGATATTTCCATGTTTATAGGGATGGCGGTGTAGATATTTTCATGTTTACACAGATGGCGGTGTAGATATTTCCATGTTTAAACAGATAGCGGTGTAGACATTTCCATGTTTACACAGATAGCGGTGTTGATATTTCCATGTTTATTCAGAGAGCAGTGTAGATATTTCCATGTTTTTACAGATAGCGGTGCGGATATTTCCATGTTTATACAGATAGTTGGGCAGATATTTCCATGTTTATACAGATAGCGTTGTAGATATTTCCATCTTAATACAGATGGCGGTGTAGATATGTCCATGTTTGTACAGATGGCGGTGTAGATATTTCCATGTTCATACAGATTGCGGTGTAGATATTTCGAAGTTTATAGAGATAGCACTGTAGTTATTTCCATATTTATAGAGAAATCTGTGTAAATATTTCCATGTATATTCAGATAGCTGTGTAGATATTTCCATGTTCATGCAGATAGCGGTGTAGATATTTCCATGTTCATCCAGATGCCGGTGTACATACATCCATGTACATACAGATGGCGGTGAAGATATTTCCATGTTCAGATGGTGGTGTAGATATTTCCATGTTCAGACAAATGGCGGTGTAGATATTTCCATGTCCATAGAAATGGCGGTGTAGATAATTCCATGTTCATACAAACGGCGGTGTAGATAATTCCATGTTCATAGAGATGGCGGTGTAGATATTTCCATATTTATACAGATAGCAGTGTAGTTGTTTCCATGTTTTTAGGGATAGCAGTGTAGATATTTGCATTGATATACAGATAGCTGTGTAGATATTTGCATGTTCATACAGATAGCGGTGTAGATATTTCCATGTTCATACACATAGCGGTGTAGATATTTGCATGTTCATACAGATAGCGGTGTTGATATTTCCATGTTCATACAGATAGCGGTGTAGATATTTCCATTTTCATACAGATGGCGGTGTAGATATTTCCATGTTCATACAGTTAGCGGTGTAGATATTTCCATGTTCGTACAGATGGCGGTGTAGATATTTACATGTTCATACAGAAGACGGTGTAGATATTTCCATGTTTATAGGGATGGCGGTGTAGATATTTTCATGTTTACACAGAAGGCGGTGTAGATATTTCCATGTTTACACGGATAGCGGTGTAGACATTTCCATGTTTACACAGATAGCGGTGTGGATATTTCCAGGTTTATGCAGATAGCAGTGTAGATATTTCCATGTTTAAAAAGATAGTGGTGCGGATATTTCCATGTTTATTCAGATAGCGGTGCGGATATTTCCATGTTTATACAGTTAGTTGGGCAGATATTTCCATGTTTATACAGATAGCGGTGTAGATATATCCATCTTAATACAGATGGCGGTGTAGATATGTCCATGTTCGTACAGATGGCGGTGTAGATATTTCCATGTTCATACAGATGGCGGTGTAGATATTTCGAAGTTTATAGAGATAGCGCTGTAGTTATTTCCATATTTATAGAGAAATCGGTGTAGATATTTCCATGTATATTCAGATAGCTGTGTAGATATTTCCATGTTCATGCAGATAGCGGTGTAGATATTTCCATGTTCATCCAGATGCCGGTGTACATATATCCATGTTCATACAGATGGCGGTGAAGATATTTCCATGTTCATACAGATGGCGGTGTAGGTATTTCCATGTTCATACAAATGGCGGTGTAGATATTTCCATGTTCATAGAGATGGCGGTGTAGATATTTCCATGTTTATACAGATAGCAGTGTAGTTATTTCCATGTTTATAGAGATACCAGTGTGGATATTTCCATTGATATACAGATAGCTGTGTAGATATTTGCATGTTCATACAGATAGCGGTGTAGATAATTCCATGTTCATACAGATAGCGGTGTAGATATTTCCATGTTCATACAGATAGCGGTGTAGATATTTCCATGTTCATAAAGATAGCGGTGTAGATATTTCCATGTTCATACAGATAGCGGTGTAGATATTTCCATGTTCATACAGTTAGAGGTGTAGATATTTCCATGTTCATACAGATGGCGGTGTAGATATTTCCATGTTCATACAGATGGCGGTGTAGATATTTCCATGTTTGTATGGATGGCAGTGTAGATATTTCCATGTTCATACAGGTGGCGGTGTAGATATTTCCATATGTATACAGATAGCACTGTAGTTATTTCCGTGTTAATAGAGATAGCTGTGTAGAGGTTTCCATTGATATACAGATAACTGTGTAGATATTTACATATTCATACAGATAGCGGTGTAGATATTTCCATGTTCGTACAGATAGCGGTGTAGATATTTCCATGTTTATACAGATAGCGGTGCGGATATTTCCATGTTTATACAGATAGCGGTGTAGATATTTCCATGTTAATACAGATGGCGGTGTAGATATGTCCATGTTTGTACAGATGGCGGTGTAGATATTTCCATGTTCATACAGATGGCGGTGTAGATATTTCGAAGTTTATAGAGATAGCGCTGTAGTTATTTCCATATTTATAGAGAAATCTGTGTAGATATTCCACGTATATTCAGATAGCTGTGTAGATATTTCCATGTTCATGCAGATAGCGGTGTAGATATTTCCATGTTCATACAGATGGCGGTGTAGATATTTCCTTGTTCATACAGATAACGGTGTAGATATTTCCATGTTCATATAGATAGTGGTGTAGATATTTCCATGTTCATAAAGATGGCGGTGTAGATATTTACATGTTCATACAGATGGCGGTATAGATATTTCCATGTTCATACAGATGGCGGTGTAGATATTTTCATGTTTACACAGATGGCGGTGTAGATATTTCCATGTTCATACAGATGGTGGTGTAGATATTTCCATGTTCATACAAATGGCGGTGTAGATATTTCCATGTTCATAGAAATGGCGGTGAAGATAATTCCATGTTCATACAAATGGCGGTGTAGATATTTCCATGTTCATAGAGATGGCGGTGTAGATATTTCCATATTTATACAGATAGCAGTGTAGTTGTTTCCATGTTTATAGGGATAGCAGTGTAGATATTTTCATTGATATACAGATAGCTGTGTAGATATTTGCATGTTCATACAGATAGCGGTGTAGATATTTCCATGTTCATACACATAGCGGTGTAGATATTTGCATGTTCATACAGATAGCGGTGTTGATATTTCCATGTTCATACAGATAGCGGTGTAGATATTTCCATTTTCATACAGATGGCGGTGTAGATATTTCCATGTTCATACAGTTAGCGGTGTAGATATTTCCATGTTCGTACAGATGGCGGTGTAGATATTTACATGTTCATACAGAAGACGGTGTAGATATTTCCATGTTTATAGGGATGGCGGTGTAGATATTTTCATGTTTACACAGAAGGCGGTGTAGATATTTCCATGTTTACACGGATAGCGGTGTAGACATTTCCATGTTTACACAGATAGCGGTGTGCATATTTCCAGGTTTATGCAGATAGCAGTGTAGATATTTCCATGTTTAAACAGATAGTGGTGCGGATATTTCCATGTTTATTCAGATAGCGCTGCGGATATTTCCACGTTTATAGAGTTAGTTGGGCAGATATTTCCATGTTTATACAGATAGCGGTGTAGATATATCCATCTTAATACAGATGGCGGTGTAGATATGTCCATGTTCGTACAGATGGCGGTGTAGATATTTCCATGTTCATACAGATGGCGGTGTAGATATTTCGAAGTTTATATAGATAGCGCTGTAGTTATTTCCATATTTATAGAGAAATCGGTGTAGATATTTCCATGTATATTCAGATAGCTGTGTAGATATTTCCATGTTCATGCAGATAGCGGTGTAGATATTTCCATGTTCATCCAGATGCCGGTGTACATATATCCATGTTCATACAGATGGCGGTGAAGATATTTCCATGTTCATACAGATGGCGGTGTAGGTATTTCCATCTTCATACAAATGGCAGTGTAGATATTTCCATGTTCATAGAGATGGCGGTGTAGATATTTCCATGTTTATACAGATGGCAGTGTAGTTATTTCCATGTTTATAGAGATACCAGTGTGGATATTTCCATTGATATACAGATAGCTGTGTAGATATTTGCATGTTCATACAGATAGCGGTTTAGATATTTCCATGTTCATACAGATAGCGGTGTAGATATTTCCATGTTCATACAGATAGCGGTGTAGATATTTCCATGTTCATACAGATAGTGGTGTAGATATTTCCATGTTCATACAGATAGCGGTGTAGATATTTCCATGTTGATACAGTTAGCGGTGTAGATATTTCCATATTCATACAGATGGCGGTGTAGATATTTACATGTTCATACAGATGGCGGTGTAGATATTTCCATGTTCATACAGATAGCGGTGTAGATATTTCCATGTTCATACAGATAGCGGTGTAGATATTTCCATGTTCATACCAATAGCGGTGTATACATTTCCATGTTCATACAGTTAGCGGTGTAGATATTTCCATGTTCATACAGATAGCGGTGTAGATATTTCCATGTTCATACAGATAGCGGTGTAGATATTTCCATGTTCATACAGATAGCGGTGTAGATAATTCCATGTTCATACAGTTAGCGGTGTAGATATTTACATGTTCATACAGATGGCGGTGTAGATATTTACATGTTCATACAGATGGCGGTATTGTTATTTCCATGTTCATGCAGATAGCGGTGTAGATATTTCCATGTTCATACAGTTAGCGGTGTAGATATTTCCATGTTCATACTGATGCCGGTGTACATATATCCATGTTCATACAGATGGCGGTGAAGATATTTCCATGTTCATACAGATGGTGGTGTAGATATTTCCATGTTCATACAAATGGCGGTGTAGATATTTCCATGTTCATAGAGAAGGCGGTGTAGATATTTCCATATTTATAGAGATAGCAGTGTAGTTATTTACATGTTTATAGAGATAGCAGTGTAGATATTTCCATTGATATACAGATAGCTGTCTAGATATTTGCATGTTCATAGAGATAGCGGTGTAGATATTTCCATGTTCATACAGATAGCGATGTAGATATTTCCATGTTCATACAGTTAACGGTGTAGATATTTCCATGTTCATACAGTTGGCGGTGTAGATATTTACATGTTCATACAGATGGCGGTGTAGATATTTCCATGTTCGTACAGATAGCGGTGTAGATATTTCCATGTTCATACAGATAACGGTGTAGATATTTCCATGTTCATACCAATAGCGGTGTAGACATTTCCATGTTCATACATTTAGCGGTGTAGATATTTCCATGTTCATACAGATGGCGGTGAAGATATTTCCATTTTCATACAGATGGCGGTGTAGATATTTCCATGTTTGTACGGATGGCAGTGTAGATATTTCCATGTTCATACAGGTGGCGATGTAGATATTTCCATGTTTATACAGATAGCAGTGTAGTTATTTCCATGTTAATAGAGATAGCTGTGTAGATATTTCCATTGATATACAGATAGCTGTGTAGATATTTCCATGTTCATACAGATAGCGGTGTAGATATTTCCATGTTCGTACAGATAGCTGTGTAGATATTTCCATGTTTATACAGATAGCGGTGCGGATATTTCCATGTTTATACAGATAGTTGGGCAGATATTTCCATGTTTATACAGATAGCGGTGTAGATATTTCCATCTTAATACAGATGGCGGTGTAGATATGTCCATGTTTGTACCGATGGCTGTGTAGATATTTCCATGTTCATACAGATGGCGGTGTAGATATTTCGAAGTTTATAGAGATAGCGCTGTAGTTATTTCCACATTTATAGAGATATCTGTGTAGATATTTCCACGTATATTCAGATAGCCGTGTAGATATTTCCATGTTCATGCAGATAGCGGTGTAGATATTTCCATGTTCATCCAGATACCGGTGTACATATATCCATGTTCATACAGATGGCGGTGAAGATATTTCCATGTTCCTACAGATGACGGTGTAGGTATTTCCATGTTCATACAAATGGCGGTGTAGATATTTCCATGTTCATAGAGATGGCGGTGTAGTTATTTCCAGGTTCATACAAATGGCGGTGTAGATATCTCCATGTTTATAGAGATAGCGGTGTAGATATTTCCATGTTCATACAGATAGCGGTGTAGATATTTCCATGTTCATACCGATAGCGGTGTAGACATTTCCATGTTCATACAGTTAGCGGTGTAGATATTTCCATGTTCATACAGATAGCGGTGTAGATATTTCCATGTTCATACAGATAGCGGTGTAGATATTTCCATGTTCATACAGTTAGAGGTGTAGATATTTCCATGTTCATACAGATGGCGGTGTAGATATTTCCATGTTCATACAGATGGCGGTGTAGATATTTCCATGTTTGTATGGATGGCAGTGTAGATATTTCCATGTTCATACAGGTGGCGGTGTAGATATTTCCATGTTTATACAGATAGCACTGTAGTTATTTCCGTGTTGATAGAGATAGCTGTGTAGATATTTCCATTGATATACAGATATCTGTGTAGATATTTACATGTTCATACAGATAGCGGTGTAGATATTTCCATGTTCGTACAGATAGCGGTGTAGATATTTCCATGTTTATACAGATAGCGGTGCGGATATTTCCATGTTTATACAGATAGCGGTGTAGATATTTGCATCTTAATACAGATGGCGGTGTAGATATGTCCATGTTCATACAGATGGCGGTGTAGATATTTCCATGTTCATACAAATGGCGGCGTAGATATTTCCATGTTCATATAAATGGCGGTGTAGATATTTCAATGTTCATACAGAAGACGGTGTAGATATTTCCGTTTTTATAGGGATGGCGGTGTAGATATTTTCATGTTTACACAGATGGCGGTGTAGATATTTCCATGTTTACACGGATAGCGGTGTAGACATTTCCATGTTTACACAGATAGCGGTGTGGATATTTCCAGGTTTATGCAGATAGCAGTGTAGATATTTCCATGTTTATACAGATAGTGGTGCGGATATTTCCATGTTTATTCAGATAGCGGTGCGGATATTTCCATATTTATACAGATAGTTGGGCAGATATTTCCATGTTTATACAGATAGCGGTGTAGATATTTCCATCTTAATACAGATGGCGCTGTAGATATGTCCATGTTCGTACAGATGGCGGTGTAGATATTTCAATGCTCATACAGATGGCGGTGTAGATATTTCGAAGTTTATAGAGATAGCGCTGTAGTTATTTCCATATTTATAGAGAAATCGGTGTAGATATTTCCATGTATATTCAGATAGCTGTGTAGATATTTCCATGTTCATGCAGATAGCGGTGTAGATATTTCCATGTTGATCCAGATGCCGGTGTTCATATATCCATGTTCATACAGATGGCGGTGAAGATATATCCATGTTAATACAGATGGCGGTGTAGATATTTCCATGTTCATACAGAAAGTGTTGTAGGTATTTCCATGTTCATAAAGATAGCTGTGTAGATATTTCCATGTTCATGCAGGTAGCGGTGTAGATATTTCCATGTTCATCCAGATGCCGGTGTACATATATCCATGTTCACAGAGATGGCGGTGAAGATATTTCCATGTTCATACAGATAGCGGTATAGATATTTCCATGTTCATACAAATTGCGGTGTAGATATTTCCATGGTCATAGAGATGGCGGTGTAGATGTTTCCATGTTCATACAAATGGCGGTGTAGATATTTCCATCTTCATAGAGATGGCGGTGTAGATATTTCCATATTTATACAGATAGCAGTGTAGTTATTTCCATGTTTATAGAGATAGCAGTGTAGATATTGCCATTGATATACAGATAGCTGTGTAGATATTTGCATGTTCATACAGAGAGCGGTGTAGATATTTGCATCTTAATACAGATTGCGGAGTAGATATGTCCATGTTCATACAGATGGCGGTGTAGATATTTCCAAGTTCATACAAATGGCGGTGTAGATATTTCCATGTTCATACAAATGGCGGTGTAGATATTTCCATGGTCATAGAAATGGCGGTGTAGATATTTCCATGTTCATACAAATGGCGGTGTAGATATTTCCATCTTCATAGAGATGGCGGTGTAGATATTTCCATATTTATACAGATAGCAGTGTAGTTATTTCCATGTTTATAGACATAGCAGTGTAGATATTTCCATCTTCATACAAATAACGGTGTAGATATTTCCATGTTCATACTGATAACGGTGTAGATATTTCCATGTTCATACAGATAGCGGTGTAGATATTTCCATGTTCATACAGATAGCGGTGTAGATATTTCCATGTTCATACACTTAGCGGTGTAGATATTTCCATGTTCATACAGATGGCGGTTTAGATATTTACATGTTCATACAGATGGCGGTGTAGGTATTTCCATGTTCATACAGATAGCGGTGTAGATATTTCCATGTTCATACTGATAGCGGTGTAGATATTTCCATCTTCATACAAATAGCGGTGTAGATATTTCCATGTTCTTACCGATAGTTGTTTAGATATTTCCATGTTCATGCAGTTAGCGGTGTAGATATTTCCATGTTCATACAGATGGCGGTGTAGATATTTACATGTTCATACAGATGGCGGTGTAGATATTTCCATGTTCGTATGGATGGCAGTGTAGATATTTCCAAGTTCATACAGGTGGCGGTGTAGATATTTCCATGTTTATACAGATAGCAGAGTAGTTATTTCCATGTTTATAGAGATAGCTGTGTAGATATTTCCATTGATATACAGATAGCTGTGTAGATATTTGCATGTTCATACAGATAGCGGTGTAGATGTTTCCATGTTCGTACAGATAGCCGTGTAGATATTTCCATGTTCATACAGATAGCGGTGTAGATATTTCCACGTTTATAGAGATGGCGGTGTAGATATTTCCATGTTCACACAGATGGCGGTGAAGATATTTCCATGTTTATAGGGATGGCGGTGTAGATATTTTCATGTTTACACAGATGGCGGTGTAGATATTTCCATGTTTACACAGATAGCGGTGTAGACATTTCCATGTTTACACAGATGGCGGTGTGGATATTTCCATGTTTATGCAAATAGCAGTGTAGATATTTCCATGTTTACACAGAGAGCGGTGCGGATATTTCCATGTTTATACAGATAGTTGGGCAGATATTTCCATGTTTATACAGATAGCGGTGTAGATATTTGCATCTTAATACAGATGGCGGTGTAGATATGTCCATGTTCATACAGATGGCGGTGTAGATATTTCCATGTTCATACAAATGGCGGTGTAGATATTTCCATGTTCATACAAATGGCGGTGTAGATATTTCCATGGTCATAGAGATGGCGGTGTAGATATTTCCATGTTCATACAAATGGCGGTGTAGATATTTCCATCTTCATAGAGATGGCGGTGTAGATATTTCCATATTTATACAGATAGCAGTGTAGTTATTTCCATGTTTATAGAGATAGCAGTGTAGATATTTCCATTGCTATACAGATAGCTGTGTAGATATTTACATGTTCATACAGATAGCGGTGTAGATATTTCCATGTTCATACAGATAGCGGTGTAGATATTTCCATGTTCATACTGATATCGGTGTAGATATTTCCATGTTCATACATATTGCGGTGTAGATATTTCCATGTTCATACAGATAGCGGTGTAGATATTTCCATGTTCATACACTTAGCGGTGTAGATATTTCCATGTTCATACAGATGGCGGTTTAGATATTTACATGTTCATACAGATGGCAGTGTAGATATTTCCATGTTCATACAGATAGCGGTTTAGATATTTCCATGTTCATACAGATAGCGGTGAAGGTATTTCCATCTTCATACACATAGCGGTGTAGATATTTCCATGTTCTTACCGATAGTTGTTTAGATATTTCCATGTTCATACAGTTAGCAGTGTAGATATTTCCATGTTCATACAGATGGCGGTGTAGATATTTACATGTTCATACAGATGGCGGGGTAGATATTTCCATGTTCGTATGGATGGCAGTGTAGATATTTCCAAGTTCATACAGGTGGCGGTGTAAATATTTCCATGTTTATACAGATAGCAGAGTAGTTATTTCCATGTTTATAGAGATAGCTGTGTAGATATTTCCATTGATATACAGATAGCTGTGTAGATATTTGCATGTTCATACAGATAGCGGTGTAGATGTTTCCATGTTCGTACAGATAGCCGTGTAGATATTTCCATGTTCATACAGAGGACGGTGTAGATATTTCCATGTTTATAGGGATTGCGGTGTAGATATTTTCATGTTTACACAGATGGCGGTGTAGATATTTCCATGTTTACACAGATAGCGGTGTAGACATTTCCATGTTTACACAGATGGCGGTGTGGATATTTCCATGTTTATGCAAATAGCAGTGTAGATATTTCCATGTTTACACAGATAGCGGTGCGGATATTTCCATGTTTATACAGATAGTTGGGCAGATATTTCCATGTTTATACAGATAGCGGTGTAGATATTTGCATCTTAATACAGATGGCGGTGTAGATATGTCCATGTTCATACAGATGGCGGTGTAGATATTTCCATGTTCATACAAATGGCGGTGTAGATATTTCCATGTTCATACAAATGGCGGTGTAGATATTTCCGTGTTCATAGAGATGGCGGTGTAGATATTTCCATGTTCATACAAATGGCGGTGTAGATATTTCCATCTTCATAGTGATGGCGGTGTAGATATTTCCATATTTATACAGATAGCAGTGTAGTTATTTCCATGTTTATAGAGATAGCAGTGTAGATATTTCCATTGTTATACAGATAGCTGAGTAGATATTTGCATGTTCATACAGATAGCGGTGTAGATATTTCCATGTTCGTACACTTAGCGGTGTAGATATTTCCATGTTCATACTGATAGCGGTGTAGATATTTCCATGTTCATACAGATAGCGGTGTAGATATTTCTATGTTCATTCAGATAGCGGTGTAGATATTTCCATGTTCGTACACTTAGCGGTGTAGATATTTCCATGTTCATACAGATGGCGGTGTAGATATTTGCATGTTCATACAGATGGCGGTGTAGATATTTCCATGTTCATACAGATAGCGGTGTAGATATTTCCATGTTCATACAGATAGCGGTGTAGATATTTCCATGTTTATACAGATAGCGGTGTAGATATTTGCATCTTAATACAGATGGCGGTGTAGATATGTCCATGTTCATACAGATGGCGGTGTAGATATTTCCATGTTCATACAAATGGCGGCGTAGATATTTCCATGTTCATATAAATGGCGGTGTAGATATTTCAATGTTCATACAGAAGACGGTGTAGATATTTCCGTTTTTATAGGGATGGCGGTGTAGATATTTTCATGTTTACACAGATGGCGGTGTAGATATTTCCATGTTTACACGGATAGCGGTGTAGACATTTCCATGTTTACACAGATAGCGGTGTGGATATTTCCAGGTTTATGCAGATAGCAGTGTAGATATTTCCATGTTTATACAGATAGTGGTGCGGATATTTCCATGTTTATTCAGATAGCGGTGCGGATATTTCCATATTTATACAGATAGTTGGGCAGATATTTCCATGTTTATACAGATAGCGGTGTAGATATTTCCATCTTAATACAGATGGCGCTGTAGATATGTCCATGTTCGTACAGATGGCGGTGTAGATATTTCAATGCTCATACAGATGGCGGTGTAGATATTTCGAAGTTTATAGAGATAGCGCTGTAGTTATTTCCATATTTATAGAGAAATCGGTGTAGATATTTCCATGTATATTCAGATAGCTGTGTAGATATTTCCATGTTCATGCAGATAGCGGTGTAGATATTTCCATGTTGATCCAGATGCCGGTGTTCATATATCCATGTTCATACAGATGGCGGTGAAGATATATCCATGTTAATACAGATGGCGGTGTAGATATTTCCATGTTCATACAGAAAGTGTTGTAGGTATTTCCATGTTCATAAAGATAGCTGTGTAGATATTTCCATGTTCATGCAGGTAGCGGTGTAGATATTTCCATGTTCATCCAGATGCCGGTGTACATATATCCATGTTCACAGAGATGGCGGTGAAGATATTTCCATGTTCATACAGATAGCGGTATAGATATTTCCATGTTCATACAAATTGCGGTGTAGATATTTCCATGGTCATAGAGATGGCGGTGTAGATGTTTCCATGTTCATACAAATGGCGGTGTAGATATTTCCATCTTCATAGAGATGGCGGTGTAGATATTTCCATATTTATACAGATAGCAGTGTAGTTATTTCCATGTTTATAGAGATAGCAGTGTAGATATTGCCATTGATATACAGATAGCTGTGTAGATATTTGCATGTTCATACAGATAGCGGTGTAGATATTTGCATCTTAATACAGATTGCGGAGTAGATATGTCCATGTTCATACAGATGGCGGTGTAGATATTTCCAAGTTCATACAAATGGCGGTGTAGATATTTCCATGTTCATACAAATGGCGGTGTAGATATTTCCATGGTCATAGAAATGGCGGTGTAGATATTTCCATGTTCATACAAATGGCGGTGTAGATATTTCCATCTTCATAGAGATGGCGGTGTAGATATTTCCATATTTATACAGATAGCAGTGTAGTTATTTCCATGTTTATAGACATAGCAGTGTAGATATTTCCATCTTCATACAAATACCGGTGTAGATATTTCCATGTTCATACTGATAACGGTGTAGATATTTCCATGTTCATACAGATAGCGGTGTAGATATTTCCATGTTCGTACAGATAGCGGTGTAGATATTTCCATGTTCATACACTTAGCGGTGTAGATATTTCCATGTTCATACAGATGGCGGTTTAGATATTTACATGTTCATACAGATGGCGGTGTAGGTATTTCCATGTTCATACAGATAGCGGTGTAGATATTTCCATGTTCATACTGATAGCGGTGTAGATATTTCCATCTTCATACAAATAGCGGTGTAGATATTTCCATGTTCTTACCGATAGTTGTTTAGATATTTCCATGTTCATGCAGTTAGCGGTGTAGATATTTCCATGTTCATACAGATGGCGGTGTAGATATTTACATGTTCATACAGATGGCGGTGTAGATATTTCCATGTTCGTATGGATGGCAGTGTAGATATTTCCAAGTTCATACAGGTGGCGGTGTAGATATTTCCATGTTTATACAGATAGCAGAGTAGTTATTTCCATGTTTATAGAGATAGCTGTGTAGATATTTCCATTGATATACAGATAGCTGTGTAGATATTTGCATGTTCATACAGATAGCGGTGTAGATGTTTCCATGTTCGTACAGATAGCCGTGTAGATATTTCCATGTTCATACAGATAGCGGTGTAGATATTTCCACGTTTATAGAGATGGCGGTGTAGATATTTCCATGTTCACACAGATGGCGGTGAAGATATTTCCATGTTTATAGGGATGGCGGTGTAGATATTTTCATGTTTACACAGATGGCGGTGTAGATATTTCCATGTTTACACAGATAGCGGTGTAGACATTTCCATGTTTACACAGATGGCGGTGTGGATATTTCCATGTTTATGCAAATAGCAGTGTAGATATTTCCATGTTTACACAGAGAGCGGTGCGGATATTTCCATGTTTATACAGATAGTTGGGCAGATATTTCCATGTTTATACAGATAGCGGTGTAGATATTTGCATCTTAATACAGATGGCGGTGTAGATATGTCCATGTTCATACAGATGGCGGTGTAGATATTTCCATGTTCATACAAATGGCGGTGTAGATATTTCCATGTTCATACAAATGGCGGTGTAGATATTTCCATGGTCATAGAGATGGCGGTGTAGATATTTCCATGTTCATACAAATGGCGGTGTAGATATTTCCATCTTCATAGAGATGGCGGTGTAGATATTTCCATATTTATACAGATAGCAGTGTAGTTATTTCCATGTTTATAGAGATAGCAGTGTAGATATTTCCATTGCTATACAGATAGCTGTGTAGATATTTACATGTTCATACAGATAGCGGTGTAGATATTTCCATGTTCATACAGATAGCGGTGTAGATATTTCCATGTTCATACTGATATCGGTGTAGATATTTCCATGTTCATACATATTGCGGTGTAGATATTTCCATGTTCATACAGATAGCGGTGTAGATATTTCCATGTTCATACACTTAGCGGTGTAGATATTTCCATGTTCATACAGATGGCGGTTTAGATATTTACATGTTCATACAGATGGCAGTGTAGATATTTCCATGTTCATACAGATAGCGGTTTAGATATTTCCATGTTCATACAGATAGCGGTGAAGATATTTCCATCTTCATACACATAGCGGTGTAGATATTTCCATGTTCTTACCGATAGTTGTTTAGATATTTCCATGTTCATACAGTTAGCAGTGTAGATATTTCCATGTTCATACAGATGGCGGTGTAGATATTTACATGTTCATACAGATGGCGGGGTAGATATTTCCATGTTCGTATGGATGGCAGTGTAGATATTTCCAAGTTCATACAGGTGGCGGTGTAAATATTTCCATGTTTATACAGATAGCAGAGTAGTTATTTCCATGTTTATAGAGATAGCTGTGTAGATATTTCCATTGATATACAGATAGCTGTGTAGATATTTGCATGTTCATACAGATAGCGGTGTAGATGTTTCCATGTTCGTACAGATAGCCGTGTAGATATTTCCATGTTCATACAGAGGACGGTGTAGATATTTCCATGTTTATAGGGATTGCGGTGTAGATATTTTCATGTTTACACAGATGGCGGTGTAGATATTTCCATGTTTACACAGATAGCGGTGTAGACATTTCCATGTTTACACAGATGGCGGTGTGGATATTTCCATGTTTATGCAAATAGCAGTGTAGATATTTCCATGTTTACACAGATAGCGGTGCGGATATTTCCATGTTTATACAGATAGTTGGGCAGATATTTCCATGTTTATACAGATAGCGGTGTAGATATTTGCATCTTAATACAGATGGCGGTGTAGATATGTCCATGTTCATACAGATGGCGGTGTAGATATTTCCATGTTCATACAAATGGCGGTGTAGATATTTCCATGTTCATACAAATGGCGGTGTAGATATTTCCGTGTTCATAGAGATGGCGGTGTAGATATTTCCATGTTCATACAAATGGCGGTGTAGATATTTCCATCTTCATAGTGATGGCGGTGTAGATATTTCCATATTTATACAGATAGCAGTGTAGTTATTTCCATGTTTATAGAGATAGCAGTGTAGATATTTCCATTGATATACAGATAGCTGAGTAGATATTTGCATGTTCATACAGATAGCGGTGTAGATATTTACATGTTCATACAGATAGCGGTGTAGATATTTCCATGTTCATACTGATAGCGGTGTAGATATTTCCATGTTCATACAGATAGCGGTGTAGATATTTCTATGTTCATTCAGATAGCGGTGTAGATATTTCCATGTTCGTACACTTAGCGGTGTAGATATTTCCATGTTCATACAGATGGCGGTGTAGATATTTGCATGTTCATACAGATGGCGGTGTAGATATTTCCATGTTCATACAGATAGCGGTGTAGATATTTCCATGTTCATACAGATAGCGGTGTAGATATTTCCATGTTCATACAGATAGCGGTGTAGATATTTCCATGTTCATACAGTTAGCGGTGTAGATATTTCCATGTTCATATAGATGGCGGTGTAGATATTTACATTTTCAAACAGATGGCGGTGTAGATATTTCCATGTTCGTACGGATGGCAGTGTAGATATTTCCAAGTTCATACAGGTGGCGGTGTAGATATTTCCATGTTTATACAGATAGCAGAGTAGTTATTTCCATGTTTATAGAGATAGCTGTGTAGATATTTCCATTGATATATAGATAGCTGTGGAGATATTTGCATGTTCATACAGATAGCGGTGTAGATGATTCCATGTTCGTACAGATAGCCATGTAGATATTTCCATGTTCATACAGATAGCGGTGTAGATATTTCCACGTTTATAGAGATGGCGGTGTAGATATTTCCATGTTCACACAGATGGCTGTGTAGATATTTCCATGTTTATAGGGATGGCGGTGTAGATATTTTCATGTTTACAAAGATGGCAGTGTAGATATTTCCATGTTTACACAGATAGCGGTGTAGACATTTAGATGTTTACACAGATGGCAGTGTGGATATTTCCATGTTTATGCAAATTGCAGTGTAGATATTTCCATGTTTACACATATAGCGGTGTGGATATTTACATGTTTATACAGATAGTGGTGCAGATAATTCCATGTTTATACAGATAGCGGTGTAGATATTTCCATCTTAATACAGATGGCGGTGTAGATATGTCCATGTTCATACAGATGGCGGTGTAGGTATTTCCATGTTCATACAAATGGCGGTGTAGATATTTCCATGTTCATTCAAATGGCGGTGTAGATATTTCCATGTTCATACAAATGGCGGTGTAGATATTTCCATGTTCATAGAGATGGCGGTGTAGATATTTCCATGTTCATACAAATGGCGGTGTAGATATTTCCATCTTCATAGAGATGGCGGTGTAGATATTTCCATATTTATACAGATAGCAGTGTAGTTATTTCCATGTTTATAGAGATAGCAGTGTAGATATTTCCATTGATATACAGATAGCTCTGTAGATATTTGCATGTTCATACAGATAGCGGTGTAGATACTTCCATGTTCATACAGATAGCGGTGTAGATATTTCCATGTTCATACTGATAGCGGTGTAGATATTTCCATGTTCATACAGATAGCGGTGTAGATATTTCCATGTTCATTCAGATAGCGGTGTAGATATTTCCATGTTCATACACTTAGCGGTGTAGATATTTCCATGTTCATACAGATGGCGGTGTAGATATTTGCATGTTCATACAGATGGCGGTTTAGAGATTTCCATGTTCATACAGATAGCTGTGTAGATATTTCCATGTTCATACAGATAGCGGTATAGATATTTCCATGTTCATACAGATAGCGGTGTAGATATTTCCATCTTCATACAGATAGCGGTGTAGATATTTCCATGTTCTTACCGATAGTTGTGTAGATATTTCCATGTTCATACAGTTAGCGGTGTAGATATTTCCATGTTCATATAGATGGCGGTGTAGATATTTACATTTTCATACAGATGGCGATGTAGATATTTCCATGTTCGTACGGATGGCATTGTAGATATTTCCAAGTTCATAGAGTTGGCGGTGTAGATATTTCCATGTTTATACAGACAGCAGAGTAGTTATTTCCATGTTTATAGAGATAGCTGTGTAGATATTTCCATTGATATACAGATAGCTGTGGAGATATTTGCATGTTCATACAGATAGCGGTGTAGATGTTTCCATGTTCGTACAGATAGCCGTGTAGATATTTCCATGTTCATACAGATAGCGGTGTAGATATTTCCACGTTTATAGAGATGTCGGTGTAGATATTTCCATGTTCACACAGATGGCGGTGTAGATATTTCCATGTTTATAGGGATGGCGGTGTAGATATTTTCATGTTTACACAGATGGCTGTGTAGATATTTCCCTCTTTACACAGATAGCGGTGTAGACATTTCCATGTTTACACAGATGGCGGTGTGGATATTTCCATGTTTATGCAAATAGCAGTGTAGATATTTCCATGTTTACACAGATAGCGGTGCGGATATTTCCATGTTTATACAGATAGTTGGGCAGATATTTCCATGTTTATACAGATAGCGGTGTAGATATTTCCATCTTAATACAGATGGCGGTGTAGATATGTCCATGTTCCTACAAATGGCGGTGTAGATATTTCCATGTCCATAGAGATGGCAGTGTAGATATTTCCATGTTTATACAGATAGCAGTGTTGTTATTTCCATGTTTATAGAGATAGCAGTGTAGATATTTCCATTGATATACAGATAGTTGTGTAGATATTTGCGTGTTCATACAGATATCGGTGAAGATATTTCCATGTTCATACAGATAGCGGTGTAGATATTTCCATGTTCATACCAATAGTGGTGTAGACATTTCCATGTTCATAGAGTTAGCGGTGTAGATATTTCCATGTTCACACAGATGACGGTGTAGATATTTACATGTTCATACAGATGGCGGTGTAGGTATTTCCATGTTGGTACGGATGGCAGTGTAGATATTTCCATCTTCATACAGGTGGCGGTGTAGATATTTCCATGTTTATACAGTTAGCAGTGTAGTTATTTCCATGTTTATAGAGATAGCAGTGTAGATATTTCCATTGATATACAGACAGCTGTGTAGATATTTGCTTGTTCATACAGATAGCGGTGTAGATATTTCCATGTTCATACAAACAGCGGTGTAGATATTTCCATTTTCATACAGATAGCGGTGTAGATATTTCCATGTTCATGCAGATAATGGTGTAGATATTTCCATGTTCATACAGGTGGCGGTGTAAATATTTCCATGTTCGTACAGATGGCGGTGTAGATATTTCCATGTTCATAGAGATGGCGGTGTAGCTATTTCCTTGTTTATGCAGATAGCGGTCTAGATATTTCCATGTTTATACAGATGGTGGTGTAGATATTTCCATGTTTATAGAGATGGCAGTCTAGATATTTCAATATTTATAGAGATAGTGGTGTAGTTATTTCCAAGTTTATAGAGACAGCGTTGTAGATATTTCCATGTTTATAGAGATAGCGGTGTATATATTTCCACGATTATAGAGATGTCGGTGTAGATATTTCCATGTTCATACAGATGGCGGTGTAGATATTTCCAGGTTTATAGAGATGGCGGTGTAGATATTTTCATGTTTACATAGATGGCGGTGTAGATATTTCCATGTTTACACAGATAGCTGTGTAGACAGTTCCATGTTTACCCAGATAGTGGTGTGGATATTTCCATGTTTATGCAGATAGCGGTGTAGATATTTCCATGTTTATACAGATAGCGGTGCTGACATTTCCATGTTTCTACAGATAACGGTGCGGATATTTCCATGTTTATACATATAGCGGTGTGGATATTTCCATGTTTATACAGATAGCGGTGTGGGTATTTCCATCTTAGTACAGATGGCGTTGTAGATATTTCCGTGTTTATACAGATAGAGGTGTAGATATTTCCATGTTTATAGAGATAGCAGTGTAGATATTTTCATGTTTATACAGATAGCGGTGTAGATATTTCCATCTTAATACAGATAGCGTTGCAGATATTTCCATGTTCCTACAGATGGCAGTGTAGATATTTCCATGTTCATACAAATGGCAGTGTAGATATTTCCATGTTTATAGAGATAGTGGTGTAGTTATTTCCTTGTTTATGCAGAATGCTGTGTAGATATTTCCATGTATATGCAGTTAGCTGTGTAGATATTTCCATGTTCATACAGATAGCGGTGTAGATATTTCCATGTTTATACAGATAGCGGTGTAGATATTTCCATGTTCATACACATAGCGGTGTAGATATTTCCATGTTCATACAGGTAGCGGTGTAGATATTTCCATGTTCATACAGATGGCGGTGTAAATATTTCCCTGTTCATCCAGATGACGGTGTAGATATTTCCATGTTCATACAGGTAGCGGTGTAGATATTTCCATGTTCATACAGATGGCGGTGTAGTTATTTCCATGTTTACAGCGATGGCGGTGTAGTTATTTCCTTGTTTATAGAGATAGAAGTGTAGATATTTCGATTTATATACAGATAGCGGTGTAGATATTTCCATGTTCATACTGATAGTGGTTTTGATATTTCCATGTTTATACAGATAGCGGTGTAGATATTTCTATGTTTATAGAGATGGCGGTCTAGATATTTCTATGTTTATAGAGATAGTCGTGTTGTTATTTCCAAGTTTGTAGAGACAGCGTTGTAGATGTTTCCATGTTTATACAGATAGTGGTGAAGTTATTTCTATGTTTATACAGATAGCGGTGTAGATATTTCCATGCTTGTACAGATACCGGTGTAGATATTTACAAGTTTATAGAGATGGCGGTCTAGATATTCTCTTGTTTATACAGATAGCGGTGTAGATATTTCCATGGTTATAGAGATAGCAGTGTAGATAATTCCAATTTTATATAGATAGCAGTGAAGATATTTCCATGTTCGTACAAATAGCGGTGTAGATATTTCCACGTTTATAGAGATGGCGGTGTAGATATTTCCATGTTCATACAGATGGCGTTGTAGATATTTCCATGTTTACACAGATAGCGGTGTGGTTATTTCCATGTTTATAGAGATAGCAGTGTAGATATTTCCATTGATATACAGATAGATGTGTAGATATTTGCATGTTCCTACAGATAGCGGTGTAGATATTTCCATCTTCGTACAGATACCGATGTAGATATTTCCATGTTCATACAGATAGCAGTGTAGATATTTCCATGTTCATACAGATAACGGTGTAGTTATTTCCATGTTCATACAGAGAGCGGTGTAGATATTTCCATGTTCATACAGTTAGCGGTGTAAATATTTCCATGTTCATACAGATGGCCGTGTAGATATTTTCATGTTCATACAGATGGCGGTGTAGATATTTCCATGTTCGTACAGATGGCGGTGTAGATATTTCCATGTTCATAGAGATGGCGGTGTAGATATTTCCATGTTTATGCAGATAGCGGTATAGATATTTCCATGTTTATACAGATTGTGGTGTAGATATTTCCATGTTTATAGAGATGGCGGTCTAGATATATCCATGTTTATAGAGATAATGTTGTAGTTATTTCCAAGTTTATAGAGACAGCGTTGTAGATATTTCCACGTTTATACAGATAGCGGTGAAGTTATTTCCATGTTTATACAGATAGCGGTGTAGATATTTCCATGTTTCTACAGATAACGGTGCGGATATTTCCATGTTTATACATATAGCGGTGTGGATATTTCCATGTTTATACAGATAGCGGTGTGGGTATTTCCATCTTAGTACAGATGGCGTTGTAGATATTTCCGTGTTTATACAGATAGAGGTGTAGATATTTCCATGTTTATAGAGATAGCAGTGTAGATATTTTCATGTTTATACAGATAGCGGTGTAGATATTTCCATCTTAATACAGATAGCGTTGCAGATATTTCCATGTTCCTACAGATGGCAGTGTAGATATTTCCATGTTCATACAAATGGCAGTGTAGATATTTCCATGTTTATACAGATAGTTGGGCAGATATTTCCATGTTTATACAGATAGCGGTGTAGATATTTGCATCTTAATACAGATGGCGGTGTAGATATGTCCATGTTCATACAGATGGCGGTGTAGATATTTCCATGTTCATACAAATGGCGGTGTAGATATTTCCATGTTCATACAAAAGGCGGTGTAGATATTTCCGTGTTCATAGAGATGGCGGTGTAGATATTTCCATATTCATACAAATGGCGGTGTAGATATTTCCATCTTCATAGAGATGGCGGTGTAGATATTTCCATATTTATACAGATAGCAGTGTAGTTATTTCCATGTTTATAGAGATAGCAGTGTAGATATTTCCATTGATATACAGATAGCTGAGTAGATATTTGCATGTTCATACAGATAGCGGTGTAGATATTTACATGTTCATACAGATAGCGGTGTAGATATTTCCATGTTCATACTGATAGCGGTGTAGATATTTCCATGTTCATACAGATAGCGGTGTAGATATTTCTATGTTCATTCAGATAGCGGTGTAGATATTTCCATGTTCGTACACTTAGCGGTGTAGATATTTCCATGTTCATACAGATGGCGGTGTAGATATTTGCATGTTCATACAGATGGCGGTGTAGATATTTCCATGTTCATACAGATGGCGGTGTAGATATTTCCATGTTCATACAGATAGCGGTGTAGATATTTCCATGTTCATACAGATAGCGGTGTAGATATTTCCATCTTCATACAGATAGCGGTGTAGATATTTCCTTGTTCTTACCGATACTTGTGTAGATATTTCCATGTTCATACAGTTAGCGGTGTAGATATTTCCATGTTCATATAGATGGCGGTGTAGATATTTACATTTTCATACAGATGGCGGTGTAGATATTTCCATGTTCGTACGGATGGCAGTGTAGATATTTCCAAGTTCATACAGTTGGCGGTGTAGATATTTCCATGTTTATACAGATAGCAGAGTAGTTATTTCCATGTTTATAGAGATAGCTGTGTAGATATTTCCATTGATATATAGATAGCTGTGGAGATATTTGCATGTTCATACAGATAGCGGTGTAGATGATTCCATGTTCGTACAGATAGCCATGTAGATATTTCCATGTTCATACAGATAGCGGTGTAGATATTTCCACGTTTATAGAGATGGCGGTGTAGATATTTCCATGTTCACACAGATGGCGGTGTAGATATTTCCATGTTTATAGGGATGGCGGTGTAGATATTTTCATGTTTACACAGATGGCAGTGTAGATATTTCCATGTTTACACAGATAGCGGTGTAGACATTTAGATGTTTACACAGATGGCAGTGTGGATATTTCCATGTTTATGCAAATAGCAGTGTAGATATTTCCATGTTTACACATATAGCGGTGTGGATATTTCCATGTTTATACAGATAGTGGTGCAGATATTTCCATGTTTATACAGATAGCGGTGTAGATATTTCCATCTTAATACAGATGGCGGTGTAGATATGTCCATGTTCATACAGATGGCGGTGTAGGTATTTCCATGTTCATACAGATGGCAGTGTAGATATTTCCATGTTCATACAAATGGCGGTGTAGATATTTCCATGTTCATACAAATGGCGGTGTAGATATTTCCATGTTCATAGAGATGGCGGTGTAGATATTTCCATGTTCATACAAATGGCGGTGTAGATATTTCCATCTTCATAGAGATGGCGGTGTAGATATTTCCATATTTATACAGATAGCAGTGTAGTTATTTCCATGTTTATAGAGATAGCAGTGTAGATATTTCCATTGATATACAGATAGCTGTGTAGATATTTGCATGTTCATACAGATAGCGGTGTAGATACTTCCATGTTCATACAGATAGCGGTGTAGATATTTCCATGTTCATACAGATAGCGGTGTAGATATTTCCATGTTCATACAGATAGCGGTGTAGATATTTCCATGTTCATTCAGATAGCGGTGTAGATATTTCCATGTTCATACACTTAGCGGTGTAGATATTTCCATGTTCATACAGATGGCGGTGTAGATATTTGCATGTTCATACAGATGGCGGTTTAGAGATTTCCATGTTCATACAGATAGCTGTGTAGATATTTCCATGTTCATACAGATAGCGGTATAGATATTTCCATGTTCATACAGATAGCGGTGTAGATATTTCCATCTTCATACAGATAGCGGTGTAGATATTTCCATGTTCTTACCGATAGTTTTGTAGATATTTCCATGTTCATACAGTTAGCGGTGTAGATATTTCCATGTTCATATAGATGGCAGTGTAGATATTTACATTTTCATACAGATGGCGATGTAGATATTTCCATGTTCGTACGGATGGCATTGTAGATATTTCCAAGTTCATAGAGTTGGCGGTGTAGATATTTCCATGTTTATACAGACAGCAGAGTAGTTATTTCCATGTTTATAGAGATAGCTGTGTAGATATTTCCATTGATATACAGATAGCTGTGGAGATATTTGCATGTTCATACAGATAGCGGTGTAGATGTTTCCATGTTCGTACAGATAGCCGTGTAGATATTTCCATGTTCATACAGATAGCGGTGTAGATATTTCCACGTTTATAGAGATGGCGGTGTAGATATTTCCATGTTCACACAGATGGCGGTGTAGATATTTCCATGTTTATAGGGATGGCGGTGTAGATATTTTCATGTTTACACAGATGGCGGTGTAGATATTTCCCTCTTTACACAGATAGCGGTGTAGACATTTCCATGTTTACACAGATGGCGGTGTGGATATTTCCATGTTTATGCAAATAGCAGTGTAGATATTTCCATGTTTACACAGATAGCGGTGCGGATATTTCCATGTTTATACAGATAGTTGGGCAGATATTTCCATGTTTATACAGATAGCGGTGTAGATATTTCCATCTTAATACAGATGGCGGTGTAGATATGTCCATGTTCCTACAAATGGCGGTGTAGATATTTCCATGTCCATAGAGATGGCAGTGTAGATATTTCCATGTTTATACAGATAGCAGTGTTGTTATTTCCATGTTTATAGAGATAGCAGTGTAGATATTTCCATTGATATACAGATAGTTGTGTAGATATTTGCGTGTTCATACAGATAGCGGTGAAGATATTTCCATGTTCATACAGATAGCGGTGTAGATATTTCCATGTTCATACCAATAGTGGTGTAGACATTTCCATGTTCATAGAGTTAGCGGTGTAGATATTTCCATGTTCACACAGATGACGGTGTAAATATTTACATGTTCATACAGATGGCGGTGTAGGTATTTCCATGTTGGTACGGATGGCAGTGTAGATATTTCCATCTTCATACAGGTGGCGGTGTAGATATTTCCATGTTTATACAGATAGCAGTGTAGTTATTTCCATGTTTATAGAGATAGCAGTGTAGATATTTCCATTGATATACAGACAGCTGTGTAGATATTTGCTTGTTCATACAGATAGCGGTGTAGATATTTCCATGTTCATACAAACAGCGGTGTAGATATTTCCATTTTCATACAGATAGCGGTGTAGATATTTCCATGTTCATGCAGATAATGGTGTAGATATTTCCATGTTCATACAGGTGGCGGTGTAAATATTTCCATGTTCGTACAGATGGCGGTGTAGATATTTCCATGTTCATAGAGATGGCGGTGTAGTTATTTCCTTGTTTATGCAGATAGCGGTCTAGATATTTCCATGTTTATACAGATGGTGGTGTAGATATTTCCATGTTTATAGAGATGGCAGTCTAGATATTTCAATATTTATAGAGATAGTGGTGTAGTTATTTCCAAGTTTATAGAGACAGCGTTGTAGATATTTCCATGTTTATAGAGATAGCGGTGTATATATTTCCACGATTATAGAGATGTCGGTGTAGATATTTCCATGTTCATACAGATGGCGGTGTAGATATTTCCAGGTTTATAGAGATGGCGGTGTAGATATTTTCATGTTTACATATATGGCGGTGTAGATATTTCCATGTTTACACAGATAGCGGTGTAGACAGTTCCATGTTTACCCAGATAGTGGTGTGGATATTTCCATGTTTATGCAGATAGCGGTGTAGATATTTCCATGTTTATACAGATAGCGGTGCTGACATTTCCATGTTTCTACAGATAACGGTGCGGATATTTCCATGTTTATACATATAGCGGTGTGGATATTTCCATGTTTATACAGATAGCGGTGTGGGTATTTCCATCTTAGTACAGATGGCGTTGTAGATATTTCCGTGTTTATACAGATAGAGGTGTAGATATTTCCATGTTTATAGAGATAGCAGTGTAGATATTTTCATGTTTATACAGATAGCGGTGTAGATATTTCCATCTTAATACAGATAGCGTTGCAGATATTTCCATGTTCCTACAGATGGCAGTGTAGATATTTCCATGTTCATACAAATGGCAGTGTAGATATTTCCATGTTTATAGAGATAGTGGTGTAGTTATTTCCTTGTTTATGCAGAATGCTGTGTAGATATTTCCATGTATATGCAGTTAGCTGTTTAGATATTTCCATGTTCATACAGATAGCGGTGTAGATATTTCCATGTTTATACAGATAGCGGTGTAGATATTTCCATGTTCATACACATAGCGGTGTAGATACTTCCATGTTCATACAGGTAGCGGTGTAGATATTTCCATGTTCATACAGATGGCGGTGTAAATATTTCCCTGTTCATCCAGATGACGGTGTAGATATTTCCATGTTCATACAGGTAGCGGTGTAGATATTTCCATGTTCATACAGATGGCGGTGTAGTTATTTCCATGTTTACAGCGATGGCGGTGTAGTTATTTCCTTGTTTATAGAGATAGAAGTGTAGATATTTCGATTTATATACAGATAGCGGTGTAGATATTTCCATGTTCATACTGATAGTGGTTTTGATATTTCCATGTTTATACAGATAGCGGTGTAGATATTTCTATGTTTATAGAGATGGCGGTCTAGATATTTCTATGTTTATAGAGATAGTCGTGTTGTTATTTCCAAGTTTGTAGAGACAGCGTTGTAGATGTTTCCATGTTTATACAGATAGTGGTGAAGTTATTTCTATGTTTATACAGATAGCGGTGTAGATATTTCCATGCTTGTACAGATACCGGTGTAGATATTTACAAGTTTATAGAGATGGCGGTCTAGATATTCTCTTGTTTATACAGATAGCGGTGTAGATATTTCCATGGTTATAGAGATAGCAGTGTAGATAATTCCAATTTTATATAGATAGCAGTGAAGATATTTCCATGTTCGTACAAATAGCGGTGTAGATATTTCCACGTTTATAGAGATGGCGGTGTAGATATTTCCATGTTCATACAGATGGCGTTGTAGATATTTCCATGTTTACACAGATAGCGGTGTAGTTATTTCCATGTTTATAGAGATAGCAGTGTAGATATTTCCATTGATATACAGATAGATGTGTAGATATTTGCATGTTCCTACAGATAGCGGTGTAGATATTTCCATCTTCGTACAGATACCGATGTAGATATTTCCATGTTCATACAGATAGCATTGTAGATATATCCATGTTCATACAGATAACGGTGTAGTTATTTCCATGTTCATACAGATAGCGGTGTAGATATTTCCATGTTCATACAGTTAGCGGTGTAAATATTTCCATGTTCATACAGATGGCCGTGTAGATATTTTCATGTTCATACAGATGGCGGTGTAGATATTTCCATGTTCGTACAGATGGCGGTGTAGATATTTCCATGTTCATAGAGATGGCGGTGTAGATATTTCCATGTTTATGCAGATAGCGGTATAGATATTTCCATGTTTATACAGATGGTGGTGTAGATATTTCCATGTTTATAGAGATGGCGGTCAAGATATATCCATGTTTATAGAGATAGTGTTGTAGTTATTTCCAAGTTTATAGAGACAGCGTTGTAGATATTTCCACGTTTATACAGATAGCGGTGAAGTTATTTCCATGTTTATACAGATAGCGGTGTAGATATTTCCATGTTTCTACAGATAACGGTGCGGATATTTCCATGTTTATACATATAGCGGTGTGGATATTTCCATGTTTATACAGATAGCGGTGTGGGTATTTCCATCTTAGTACAGATGGCGTTGTAGATATTTCCGTGTTTATACAGATAGAGGTGTAGATATTTCCATGTTTATAGAGATAGCAGTGTAGATATTTTCATGTTTATACAGATAGCGGTGTAGATATTTCCATCTTAATACAGATAGCGTTGCAGATATTTCCATGTTCCTACAGATGGCAGTGTAGATATTTCCATGTTCATACAAATGGCAGTGTAGATATTTCCATGTTTATAGAGATAGCGGTGTAGTTATTTCCTTGTTTATACAGAATGCTGTGTAGGTATTTCCATGTTTATGCAGTTAGCTGTGTAGATATTTCCATGTTCATACAGATAGCGGTGTAGATATTTCCATGTTTATACAGATAGCGGTGTAGATATTTCCATGTTCATACACATAGCGGTGTAGATATTTCCATGTTCATACAGGTAGCGGTGTAGATATTTCCATGTTCATACAGATGGCGGTGTAAATATTTCCCTGTTCATCCAGATGACGGTGGAGATATTTCCATGTTCATACAGGTAGCGGTGTAGATATTTCCATGTTCATACAGATGGCGGTGTAGTTATTTCCATGTTTACAGCGATGGCGGTGTAGTTATTTCCTTGTTTATAGAGATAGAAGTGTAGATATTTCGATTTATATACAGATAGCGGTGTAGATATTTCCATGTTCATACTGATAGTGGTTTTGATATTTCCATGTTTATACAGATAGCGGTGTAGATATTTCTATGTTTATAGAGATGGCGGTCTAGATATTTCTATGTTTATAGAGATAGTCGTGTTGTTATTTCCAAGTTTGTAGAGACAGCATTGTAGATGTTTCCATGTTTATACAGATAGTGGTGAAGTTATTTCTATGTTTATACAGATAGCGGTGTAGATATTTCCATGCTTGTACAGATACCGGTGTAGATATTTACAAGTTTATAAAGATGGCGGTCTAGATATTCTCTTGTTTATACAGATAGCGGTGTAGATATTTCCATGGTTATAGAGATAGCAGTGTAGATAATTCCAATTTTATATAGATAGCAGTGAAGATATTTCCATGTTCATACAAATAGCGGTGTAGATATTTCCACGTTTATAGAGATGGCGGTGTAGATATTTCCATGTTCATACAGATGGCGTTGTAGATATTTCCATATTAATACAGATAGTAGTGTAGATATTTCCATGTTTATAAAGATAGCAGTGTAGATATTTCCATTTTCATACAGATAGCGGTGTAGATATTTCCACGTTTATAGAGATGGCGGTGCAGGTATTTCCATGTTCATACGGATGGCAGTGTAGATATTTCCATGTTTATAGAGATGGAGTTTTAGATATTTCCATGTGTATACAGATTTCGGTGTAGATATTTCCATGTTTATAGTGATGGCGGTGTAGACATTTATATGTTTACACAGAGAGCGATGTAGATATATCCATGTTTACACAGATAGTGGTGTAGACATTTCCATGTTTACACAGCTAGTGTTGTAGTTATTTGCATGTTTATAGAGATAGCGGTGTAGTTATTTGCATGTTTATACAGATAGCAGTGAAGATATTTCCATTTTGACACAGATAGCGGTGTGGATTTTCCATGTTTATACAGATAGTGGTGTAGATATTTCCATGTTAATACAGATAGCGGTGCAGATATTTCCATGTTTATACAGATAGCCGTGCAGATATTTCCAAGTTTATACAGATAGCGGTGTAGATATTTCCATGTTTATAAAGATAGCGGTGTAGATATTTCCATCTTGATACCGATGGCGGTGTAGATATTTCCATGTTCCTACAGATGGCGGTGTAGATATTTCCATGTTCCTACAGATGGCGGTGTAGATATTTCGAAGTTTATAGAGTTAGCGGTGTAGATATTTCCATGTTTATAGAGAAAGCTGTGTAGATATTTCCATGTATATGCAGATAGCTGTGTAGATATTTCCATGTTCATGCAGATAGCGGTGTGGATATTAACATGTTCATCCAGATGCCAGTGTAGATATATCCATGTTCATACAGATGGCGGTGAAGATATTTCCATGTTCATACAAATGGCGGTGTAGATATTTCCAAGTTCATACAGAAGGCGGTGAAGATATTTCCATGTTCATAGAGATGGCGGTGTAGATATTTCCATGTTCATACAAATGGCGGTGTAGATATTTCCAAGTTCATACAGAAGGCGGTGAAGATATTTCCATGTTCATAGAGATAGCGGTGTAGTTATTTCCATGTTTATTGAGAAAGAGGTGTAGATATTTCCATTTTTATACAGATAGCAGTGTGAATTTTTCCATGTTCATACTGATAGCGGTATATATATTTTCAATTTTAAAGAGATGGTGGTGTAGATATTTCCATGTTCATACAGTTGGCGATGTAGATATTTCCATGTTTATAGAGATCGCGGTATACATATTTCCATGTTTAAAGAGATGGCAGTGTAGATATTTCCATGTTCATAGAGATGGCGCTGTAGATATTTCCATGTTCATATGGATGGCGGTGTAGATATTTCCATGTTCATACAGATGGCGGTGTAGATATTTCCATGTTTATAGAGATGACGGTGTAGATATTTCCATGTTTATACAGAGGGCGCTTTAGATATTTCCATGTTTACACAGATAGTGGTGTAGATATTTCCATGTTGATACACATAGCGATGTGGATATTTCCAAGTTTATAGAGATAGCGGGGTAGATATTTCCATGTTTATAGAAACAGCGTTGTAGATATTTCCATGTTTATACAGATAGCGGTATAGATATTTCCATGTTTATACAGATGGCGGTATAGATATTTCCATGTTTATAGAGATGGCAGTGTAGATATTTCCATATTCATACAAATGGCGGTGTAGATATTTCCATGTTTATAGAGATAGCGGTGTAGTTATGTCCTTGTTTACAGAGAAAGCTGTGTAGATATTTCCATGTATATGAAATTAGCTGTGTAGATATTTAGATGTTCATACAGATAGCGGTGTAGATATTTCCATGTTCATAAAGGTAGCGGTGTAGATATTTCCATGTTCATACAGATGGCGGTGCAGATATTTCCATGTTCATCCAGATGGCGGTGTAGATATTTCCATGTTTATGCAGATGGCGGTGAACATATTTCCATGTTCCTACAAAAGGCGGTGTAGATATTTCCATGTTCATACAGATGGCGGTGTAGATATTTCCATGTTCATAGAGATGGCGGTGTAGATATTTCCATGTTTATAGAGATGGTGGTGTAGATATTTCCATGTTTATAGAGATAGCAGTGTAGATATTTCCATTTATATACAGATAGCTGTGTAGATATTTCCATGTTCATACAGATAGCGGTGTAGATATTTCCATGTTCATACAGATAGCGGTGTAGATATTTCCATGTTCATACAGATAGCGGTGTAGATATTTCCATGTTCATACAGATAGTGGTGTAGATATTTCCATGTTCATACAGTTAGCGGTGTAGATATTTCCATATTCATACAGATGGCGGTGTAGATATTTACATGTTCATACAGATGGCGGTGTAGATATTTCCATGTTCATACAGATGGCGGTGTAGATATTTCCATGTTCATACAGATAGCGGTGTAGATATTTCCATGTTCATACCAATAGCGGTGTATACATTTCCATGTTCATACAGTTAGCGGTGTAGATATTTCCATGTTCATACAGATAGCGGTGTAGATATTACCATGTTCATACAGATAGCGGTGAAGATATTTCCATGTTCATACAGATAGCGGTGTAGATATTTCCACGTTCATACAGATAGCGGTGTAGATAATTCCATGTTCATACAGTTAGCGGTGTAGATATTTCCATGTTCATACAGATGGCGGTGTAGATATTTACATGTTCATACAGATGGCGGTGTAGTTATTTCCATGTTCATACAGATAGCGGTGTAGATATTTCCATGTTCATACAGATAGCGGTGTAGATAATTCCATGTTCATACAGTTAGCTGTGTAGATATTTCCATGTTCATACCAATAGCGGTGTATACATTTCCATGTTCATACAGTTAGCGGTGTAGACATTTCCATGTTCATACAGATAGCGGTGTAGATATTTCCATTTTCATACAGATGGCGGTGTAGATAATTCCATGTTCATACAGTTAGCGGTGTAGATATTTCCATGTTTGTACAGATGGCGGTGTAGATATTTACATGTTCATACAGAAGACGGTGTAGATATTTCCATGTTTATAGGGATGGCGGTGTAGATATTTTCATGTTTACACAGAAGGCGGTGTAGATATTTCCATGTTTACACGGATAGCGGTGTAGGCATTTCCATGTTTACACAGATAGCGGTGTGGATATTTCCAGGTTTATGCAGATAGCAGTGTAGATATTTCCATGTTTAAACAGATAGTGGTGCGGATATTTCCATGTTTATTCAGATAGCGGTGCGGATATTTCCACGTTTATACAGTTAGTTGGGCAGATATTTCCATGTTTATGCAGATAGCGGTGTAGGTATATCCATCTTAATACAGATGGCGGTGTAGATATGTCCATGTTCGTACAGATGGCGGTGTAGATATTTCCATGTTCATTCAGATGGCGGTGTAGATATTTCGAAGTTTATATAGATAGCGCTGTAGTTATTTCCATATTTATAGAGAAATCGGTGTAGATATTTCCATGTATATTCAGATAGCTGTGTAGATATTTCCATGTATATTCAGATAGCTGTGTAGATATTTCCATGTTCATGCAGATAGCGGTGTAGATATTTCCATGTTCATCCAGATGCCGGTGTACATATATCCATGTTCATACAGATGGCGGTGAAGATATATCCATGTTCATACAGATGGCGGTGTAGGTATTTCCATGTTCATACAAATGGCAGTGTAGATATTTCCATGTTCATAGAGATGGCGGTGTAGATATTTCCATGTTTATACAGATGGCTGTGTAGTTATTTCCATGTTTATAGAGATACCAGTGTGGATATTTCCATTGATATACAGATAGCTGTGTAGATATTTGCATGTTCATACAGATAGCGGTGTAGATATTTCCATGTTCATACAGATAGCGGTGTAGATATTTCCATGTTCATACAGATAGCGGTGTAGATATTTCCATGTTGATACAGTTAGCGGTGTAGATATTTCCATATTCATACAGATGGCGGTGTAGATATTTACATGTTCATACAGATGGCGGTGTAGATATTTCCATGTTCATACAGATAGCGGTGTAGATATTTCCATGTTCATACAGATAGCGGTGTAGATATTTCCATGTTCATACAGTTAGCGGTGTATACTTTTCCATGTTCATACAGTTAGCGGTGTAGATATTTCCATGTTCATACAGATAGCGGTGTAGATATTTCCATGTTCATACAGATAGCGGTGTAGATATTTCCATGTTCATACAGATAGCGGTGTAGATATTTCCATGTTCATACAGATAGTGGTGTAGATAATTCCATGTTCATACAGTTAGCGGTGTAGATATTTCCATGTTCATACAGATGGCGGTGTAGATATTTACATGTTCATACAGATGGCGGTATAGTTATTTCCATGTTCATACAAATGGCGGTGTAGATATTTACATGTTCATAGAGATGGCGGTGTACATATTTCTATGTTTATATAGATAGCAGTGTAGTTATTTCCATGTTTATAGAGATACCAGTGTGGATATTTCCATTGATATACAGATATCTGTGTAGATATTTGCATGTTCATACAGATAGCGGTGTAGATAATTCCATGTTCGTACAGATAGCGGTGTAGATATTTCCATGTTCATACAGATAGCGGTGTAGATATTTCCATGTTCATACAGATAGCGGTGTAGATATTTCCATGTTCATACAGATAGCGGTGTAGATATTTCCATGTTCATACAGTTAGAGGTGTAGATATTTCCATGTTCATACAGATGGCGGTGTAGATATTTCCATGTTCATACAGATGGCGGTGTAGATATTTCCGTGTTTGTATGGATGGCAGTGTAGATATTTCCATGTTCATACAGGTGGCGGTGTAGATATTTCCATGTTTATACAGATAGCACTGTAGTTGTTTCCGTGTTGATAGAGATAGCTGTGTAGATATTTCCATTGATATACAGATATCTGTGTAGATATTTACATGTTCATACAGATAGCGGTGTAGATATTTCCATGTTCGTACAGATAGCGGTGTAGATATTTCCATGTTTATACAGATAGCGGTGCGGATATTTCCATGTTTATACAGATAGCGGTGTAGATATTTCCATCTTAATACAGATTGCGGTGTAGATATGTCCATGTTTGTACTGATGGCGGTGTAGATATTTCCATGTTCATACAGATGGCGGTGTAGATATTTCGAAGTTTATAGAGAAAGCGCTGTAGTTATTTCCATATTTATAGAGAAATCTGTGTAGATATTTCCACGTATATTCAGATAGCTGTGTAGATATTTCCATGTTCATGCAGATAGCGGTGTAGATATTTCCATGTTCATACAGATTGCGGTGTAGATATTTCCTTGTTCATACAGATAGCAGTGTAGATATTTCCATCTTCATAAAGATGGCGGTGTAGATATTTACATGTTCATACAGATGGCGGTATAGATATTTCCATGTTCGTACAGATGGCGGTGTAGATATTTCCATGTTCATAGAGATGGCGGTGTAGATATTTCCATGTTTATGCAGATATTGGTATAGATATTTCCATGTTTATACAGATGGTGGTGTAGATATTTCCATGTTTATAGAGATGGAGGTCTAGATATTTCCATGTTTACAGAGATAGTGGTGTAGTTATTTCCAAGTTTATAGAGACAGCGTTGTAAATATTTCCATGTTTATACAGATAGCTGTGAAGATATTTCCTTGTTTATACAGATAGCAGTGTAGATATTTCCATGTTTATACAGATAGCAGTGTAGATATTTCCATGTTTATAGAGATAGTGGTGTAGATAATTTCAATTGTATACAGAGAGCAGTGTAGATATTTCCAAGTTCATACAGATAGCGGTGTAGATATTTCCACGTTTATAGAGATGGCAGTGTAGATATTTCCATGTTCATACAGATGGCGGTGTAGATATTTCCATGTTCGTACAGATAGCGGTGTAGACATTTCCATGTTCATACAGATAGCGGCGTAGATATTTCCATGTTCATACCAATAGCGGTGTAGACATTTCCATGTTCATACATTTAGCGGTGTAGATATTTCCATGTTCATACAGATGGCGGTGAAGATATTTCCATTTTCATACAGATGGCGGTGTAGATATTTCCATGTTTGTACGGATGGCAGTGTAGATATTTCCATGTTCATACAGGTGGCGGTGTAGATATTTCCATGTTTATACAGATAGCAGTGTAGTTATTTCCATGTTAATAGAGATAGCTGTGTAGATATTTCCATTGATATACAGATAGCTGTGTAGATATTTGCATGTTCATACAAATAGCGGTGTAGATATTTCCATGTTCGTACAGATAGAGGTGTAGATATTTCCATGTTTATACAGATAGCGGTGCGGATATTTCCATGTTTATACAGATAGTTGGGCAGATATTTCCATGTTTATACAGATAGCGGTGTAGATATTTCCATCTTAATACAGATGGCGGTGTAGATATGTCCATGTTTGTACAGATGGCGGTGTAGATATTTCCATGTTCATACAGATGGCGGTGTAGATATTTCGAAGTTTATATAGATAGCGCTGTAGTTATTTCCATATTTATAGAGAAATCTGTGTAGATATTTCCACGTATATTCAGATAGCTGTGTAGATATTTCCATGTTCATGCAGATAGCGGTGTAGATATTTCCATGTTCATCCAGATGCCGGTGTACATATATCCATGTTCATACAGATGGCGGTGAAGATATTTCCATGTTCCTACAGATGACTGTGTAGGTATTTCCATGTTCATACAAATGGCGGTGTAGATATTTCCATGTTCATAGAGATGGCGGTGTAGATATTTCCATGTTTATACAGATAGCAGTGTAGTTATTTCCATGTTTATAGAGATACCAGTGTGGATATTTCCATTGATATACAGATAGCTGTGTAGATATTTGCATGTTCATACAGATAGCGGTGTAGATAATTCCATGTTCAGATAGCGGTGTAGATATTTCCATGTTCATACAGATAGCGGTGTAGATATTTCCATGTTCATAAAGATAGCGGTGTAGATATTTCCATGTTCATACAGATAGCGGTGTAGATATTTCCATGTTCATACAGTTAGAGGTGTAGATATTTCCATGTTCATACAGATAGTGGTGTAGATATTTCCATGTTCATACAGATGGCGGTGTAGATATTTCCGTGTTTGTATGGATGGCAGTGTAGATATTTCCATTTTCATACAGGTGGCGGTGTAGATATTTCCATGTTTATACAGATAGCACTGTAGTTATTTCCGTGTTAATAGAGATAGCTGTGTAGATATTTCCAATGATATACAGATAGCTGTGTAGATATTTCCATGTTCATACAGATAGCGGTATATATATTTCCATGTTCGTACAGATAGCGGTGTAGATATTTCCATGTTTATACAGATAGCGGTGCGGATATTTCCATGTTTATACAGATAGCGGTGTAGATATTTCCATCTTAATACAGATGGTGGTGTAGATATGTCCATGTTTGTACTGATGGCGGTGTAGATATTTCCATGTTCATACAGATGGCGCTGTAGATATTTCGAAGTTTATAGAGATAGCGCTGTAGTTATTTCCATATTTATAGAGAAATCTGTGTAGATATTTCCACGTATATTCAGATAGCTGTGAAGATATTTCCATGTTCATGAAGATAGCGGTGTAGATATTTCCATGTTCATACAGATTGCGGTGTAGATATTTCCTTGTTCATACAGATAACGGTGTAGATATTTCCATGTTCATACAGATAGCGGTGTAGATATTTCCAAGTTCATAAAGATTGCGGTGTAGATATTTACATGTTCATACAGATGGCGGTATAGATATTTCCATGTTCGTACAGATGGCGGTGTAGATATTTCCATGTTCATAGAGATTTCGGTGTAGATATTTCCATGTTTATGCAGATAGTGGTATAGATATTTCCATGTTTATACAGATGGTGGTGTAGATATTTCCATGTTTATAGAGATGGAGGTCTAGATATTTCCATGTTTACAGAGATAGTGGTGTAGTTATTTCCAAGTTTATAGAGACAGCGTTGTAAATACTTCCATGTTTATACAGATAGCTGTGAAGATATTTCCTTGATTATACAGATAGCGGTGTAGATATTTCCATGTTTATACAGATAGCAGTGTAGATATTTCCATGTTTATAGAGATAGTGGTGTAGATAATTTCAATTTTATACAGAGAGCAGTGTAGATATTTCCAAGTTCATACAGATAGCGGTGTAGATATTTCCACGTTTATAGAGATGGCAGTGTAGATATTTCCATGTTCATACAGATGGCGGTGTAGATATTTCCATGTTTATAGGGATGGCGGTGTAGATATTTTCATGTTTACACAGATGGCGGTGTAGATATTTCCATGTTTAAACAGATAGCGGTGTAGACATTTCCATGTTTACACAGATAGCGGTGTGGATATTTCCATGTTTATGCAGAGAGCAGTGTAGATATTTCCATGTTTATTCAGATAGCGGTGCGGATATTTCCATGTGTATACAGATAGTTGGGCAGATATTTCCATGTTTATACAGATAGCGGTGTAGATATTTCCATCTTAATACAGATGGCGGTGTAGATATGTCCATGTTTGTACAGATGGCGGTGTAGATATTTCCATGTTCATACAGATTGCGGTGTAGATATTTCGAAGTTTATAGAGATAGCGCTGTAGTTATTTCCATATTTATAGAGAAATCTGTGTAGATATTTCCATGTATATTCAGATAGCTGTGTAGATATTTCCATGTTCATGCAGATAGCGGTGTAGATATTTCCATGTTCATCCAGATGCCGGTGTACATATATCCATGTTCATACAGATGGCGGTGAAGATATTTCCATGTTCATACAGATGGTGGTGTAGATATTTCCATGTTCATACAAATGGCGGTGTAGATATTTCCATGTTCATAGAAATGGCGGTGTAGATAATTCCATGTTCATACAAATGGCGGTGTAGATATTTCCATGTTCATAGAGATGGAGGTGTAGATATTTGCATATTTATACAGATAGCAGTGTAGTTGTTTCCATGTTTATAGGGATAGCAGTGTAGATATTTTCATTGATATACAGATAGCTGTGTAGATATTTGCATGTTCATACAGATAGCGGTGTAGATATTTCCATGTTCATACACATAGCGGTGTAGATATTTGCATGTTCATACAGATAGCGGTGTTGATATTTCCATGTTCATACAGATAGCGGTGTAGATATTTCCATTTTCATACAGATGGCGGTGTAGATATTTCCATGTTCATACAGTTAGCGGTGTAGATATTTCCATGTTGGTACAGATGGCGGTGTAGATATTTACATGTTCATACAGAAGACGGTGTAGATATTTCCATGTTTACACGGATAGCGGTGTAGACATTTCCATGTTTACACAGATAGCGGTGTGGATATTTCCAGGTTTATGCAGATAGCAGTGTAGATATTTCCATGTTTATACAGATAGCGGTGCGGATATTTCCATGTTCATACAGTTAGCGGTGTAGATATTTCCATGTTCATACAGATAGCGGTGTAGATATTTCCACGTTTATAGAGATGGCGGTGTAGAGATTTCCATGTTCACACAGATGGCGGTGAAGATATTTCCATGTTTATAGGGATGGCGGTGTAGATATTTTCATGTTTACACAGATGGCGGTGTAGATATTTCCATGTTTACACAGATAGCGGTGTAGACATTTCCATGTTTACACAGATAGCGGTGCGGATAGTTCCATGTTTATACAGATAGTTGGGCAGATATTTCCATGTTTATACAGATAGCGGTGTAGATATTTGCATCTTAATACAGATGGCGGTGTAGATATGTCCATGTTCATACAGATGGCGGTGTAGATATTTCCATGTTCATACAAATGGCGGCGTAGATATTTCCATGTTCATACAAATGGCGGTGTAGATATTTCCATGTTCATACAGAAGACGGTGTAGATATTTCCATTTTTATAGGGATGGCGGTGTAGATATTTTCATGTTTACACAGATGGCGGTGTAGATATTTCCATGTTTACACGGATAGCGGTGTAGACATTTCCATGTTTACACAGATCGCGGTGTGCATATTTCCAGGTTTATGCAGATAGCAGTGTAGATATTTCCATGTTTATACAGATAGTGGTGCGGATATTTCCATGTTTATTTAGATAGCGGTGCGGATATTTCCATATTTATACAGATAGTTGGGCAGATATTTCCATGTTTATACAGATAGCGGTGTAGATATTTCCATCTTAATACAGATGGCGCTGTAGATATGTCCATGTTCGTACAGATGGCGGTGTAGATATTTACATGTTCATACAGATGGCGGTGTAGATATTTCGAAGTTTATAGAGATAGCGCTGTAGTTATTTCCATATTTATAGAGAAATCGGTGTAGATATTTCCATGTATATTCAGATAGCTGTGTAGATATTTCCATGTTCTTGCAGATAGCGGTGTAGATATTTCCATGTTGATCCAGATGCCGGTGTACATATATCCATGTTCATACAGATGGCGGTGAAGATATTTCCATGTTCATACAGATGGCGGTGTAGGTATTTCCATGTTCATACAAATGGCGGTGTAGATATTTCCATGATCATAGAGATGGCGGTGTAGATATTTCCATGTTTATACAGATGGCAGTGTAGTTATTTCCATGTTTATAGAGATACCAGTGTGGATATTTCCATTGATATACAGATAGCTGTGTAGATATTTGCTTGTTCATACAGATAGCGGTGTAGATATTTCCATGTTCATACAGATAGCGGTGTAGATATTTCCATGTTCATACAGATAGCGGTGTAGATATTTCCATGTTCATACAGATAGCGGTGTAGATATTTCCATGTTCATACAGATAGCGGTGTAGATATTTCCATGTTCATACAGTTAGCGGTGTAGGTATTTCCATATTCATACAGATGGCGGTGTAGATATTTACATGTTCATACAGATGGCGGTGTAGATATTTCCATGTTCATACAGATAGCGGTGTAGATATTTCCATGTTCATATAGGTGGCGGTGTAGATATTTCCATGTTCATACCGATAGCGGTGTATACATTTCCATGTTCATACAGTTAGCGGTGTAGATATTTCCATGTTCATACAGATAGCGGTGTAGATATTTCCATGTTCATACAGATAGCGGTGTAGATATTTCCATGTTCATACAGATAGCGGTGTAGATATTTCCATGTTCATACAGATAGCGGTGTAGATAATTCCATGTTCATACAGTTAGCGGTGTAGATATTTCCATGTTCATACAGATGGCGGTGTAGATATTTACATGTTCATACAGATGGCGGTGTAGTTATTTCCATGTTCATACAGATAGCGGTGTAGATATTTCCATGTTCATAAAGATAGCGGTGTAGATAATTCCATGTTCATACAGTTAGCTGTGTAGATATTGCCATGTTCATACAGATGGCGGTGTAGATATTTACATGTTCATACAGATGGCGGTGTAGATATTTCCATGTTCATACAGATAGCGGTGTGGATATTTCCATGTTCATACAGATAGCGGTGTAGATATTTCCATGTTCATACTGATAGCGGTGTAGATATTTCCATGTTCATACCAATAGCGGAGTAGGCATTTCCATGTTCATACAGTTAGCGGTGTAGATATTTCCATGTTGATACAGATGGCGGTGAAGATATTTCCATGTTCATACAGATGGCGGTGTAGATATTTCCATGTTCCTATGGATGGCAGTGTAGATATTTCCAAGTTCATACAGGTGGCGGTGTAGATATTTCCATGTTTATACAGATAGCAGAGTAGTTATTTCCATGTTTATAGAGATAGCTGTGTAGATATTTCCATTGATATTCAGATAGCTGTGTAGATATTTGCATGTTCATACAGATAGCGGTGTAGATGTTTCCATGTTCGTACAGATAGCCGTGTAGATATTTCCATGTTCATACAGATAGCGGTGTAGATATTTCCACGTTTATAGAGATGGCTGTGTAGATATTTCCATGTTCACACAGATGGCGGTGAAGATATTTCCATGTTTATAGGGATGGCGGTGTAGATATTTTCATGTTTACACACATGGCGGTGTAGATATTTCCATGTTTACACAGATAGCGGTGTAGACATTTCCATGTTTACACAGATGGCGGTGTGGATATTTCCATGTTTATGCAAATAGCAGTGTAGATATTTCCATGTTTACACAGATAGCGGTGCGGATATTTCCATGTTTATACAGATAGTTGGGCAGATATTTCCATGTTTATACAGATAGCGGTGTAGATATTTGCATCTTAATACAGATGGCGGTGTAGATATGTCCATGTTCATACAGATAGCGGTGTAGATATTTCCATGTTCATACAAATTGCGGTGTAGATATTTCCATCTTCATAGAGATGGCGGTGTAGATATTTCCATATTTATACAGATAGCAGTGTAGTTATTTCCATGTTTACAGAGATAGCAGTGTAGATATTTCCATTGATATACAGATAGCTGTGTAGATATTTGCATGTTCATACAGATAGCGGTGTAGATATTTCCATGTTCATACAGATAGCGGTGTAGATATTTCCATGTTCATACTGATATCGGTGTAGATATTTCCATGTTCATACATATTGCGGTGTAGATATTTCCATGTTCATACAGATAGCGGTGTAGATATTTCCATGTTCATACAATTAGCGGTGTAGATATTTCCATGTTCATACAGATGGCGGTTTAGATATTTACATGTTCATACAGATGGCGGTGTAGATATTTCCATGTTCATACAGATAGCGGTGTAGATATTTCCATGTTCATACAGATAGCGGTGAAGATATTTCCATCTTCATACACATAGCGGTGTAGATATTTCCATGTTCTTACCGATAGTTGTTTAGATATTTCCATGTTCATACAGTTAGCGGTGTAGATATTTCCATGTTCATACAGATGGCGGTGTAGATATTTACATGTTCATACAGATGGCGGTGTAGATATTTCCATGTTCGTATGGATGGCAGTGTAGATATTTCCACGTTCATACAGGTGGCGGTGTAGATATTTCCATGTTTATACAGATAGCAGAGTAGTTATTTCCATGTTTATAGAGATAGCTGTGTAGATATTTCCATTGATATACAGATAGCTGTGTAGATATTTGCATGTTCATACAGATAGCGGTGTAGATGTTTCCATGTTCGTACAGATAGCCGTGTAGATATTTCCATGTTCATACAGAGGATGGTGTAGATATTTCCATGTTTATAGGGATTGCGGTGTAGATATTTTCATGTTTACACAGATGGCGGTGTAGATATTTCCATGTTTACACAGATAGCGGTGTAGACATTTCCATGTTTACACAGATGGCGGTGTGGATATTTCCATGTTTATGCAAATAGCAGTGTAGATATTTCCATGTTTACACAGATTGCGGTGCGGATATTTCCATGTTTATACAGATAGTTGGGCAGATATTTCCATGTTTATACAGATAGCGGTGTAGATATTTGCATCTTAATACAGATGGCGGTGTAGATATGTCCATGTTCATACAGATGGCGGTGTCGATATTTCCATGTTCATACAAATGGCGGTGTAGATATTTCCATGTTCATACAAATGGCGGTGTAGATATTTCCGTGTTCATAGAGATGGCGGTGTAGATATTTCCATGTTCATACATATGGCGGTGTAGATATTTCCATCTTCATAGAGATGGCTGTGTAGATATTTCCGTATTGATACAGATAGCAGTGTAGTTATTTCCATGTTTATAGAGATAGCAGTGTAGATATTTCCATTGATATACAGATAGCTGAGTAGATATTTGCATGTTCATACAGATAGCGGTGTAGATATTTACATGTTCATACAGATAGCGGTGTAGATATTTCCATGTTCATACTGATAGCGGTGTAGATATTTCCATGTTCATACCGATAGCGGTGTAGATATTTCTATGTTCATTCAGATAGCGGTGTAGATATTTCCATGTTCGTACACTTAGCGGTGTAGATATTTCCATGTTCATACAGATGGCGTTGTAGATATTTGCATGTTCATACAGATGGCGGTGTAGATATTTCCATGTTCATACAGATAGCGGTGTAGATATTTCCATGTTCATACAGATAGCGGTGTAGATATTTCCATGTTCATACAGATAGCGGTGTAGATATTTCCATCTTCATACAGATAGCGGTGTAGATATTTCCTTGTTCTTACCGATACTTGTGTAGATATTTCCATGTTCATACAGTTAGCGGTGTAGATATTTCCATGTTGATACAGTTAGCGGTGTAGATATTTCCGTATTCATACAGATGGCGGTGTAGATATTTACATGTTGATACAGTTAGCGGTGTAGATATTTCCATGTTCATACAGATGGCGGTGTAGATATTTACATGTTCATACAGATAGCGGTTTAGATATTTCCATGTTCATACAGATAGCGGTGTAGATATTTCCATGTTCATACCAATAGCGGTGTATACTTTTCCATGTTCATACAGTTAGCGGTGTAGATATTTCCATGTTCATACAGATAGCGGTGTAGATATTTCCATGTTCATACAGATAGCGGTGTAGATATTTCCATGTTCATACAGATAGCGGTGTAGATATTTCCATGTTCATACAGATAGCGGTGTAGATAATTCCATGTTCATACAGTTAGCGGTGTAGATATTTCCATGTTCATACAGATGGCGGTGTAGATATTTACATGTTCATACAGATGGCGGTATAGTTATTTCCATGTTCATACAGATAGCGGTGTAGATATTTCCATGTTCATACAGTTAGCGGTGTAGATATTTCCATGTTCATACTGATGCCGGTGTACATATATCCATGTTCATACAGATGGCGGTGAAGATATTTCCATGTTCATACAGATGGTGGTGTAGATATTTCCATGTTCATACAAATGGCGGTGTAGATATTTCCATGTTCATAGAGATGGCGGTGTAGATATTTCCATGTTCATACAAATGGCGGTGAAGATATTTCCATGTTCATAGAGATGGCGGTGTAGATATTTCCATATTTATAGAGATAGCAGTGTAGTTATTTCCATGTTTATAGAGATAGCAGTGTAGATATTTCCATTGATATACAGATAGCTGTCTAGATATTTGCATGTTCAAAGAGATAGCGGTGTAGATATTTCCATGTTCATACAGATAGCGGTGTAGATATTTCCATGTTCATACAGTTAACGGTGTAGATATTTCCATGTTCATACAGTTGGCGGTGTAGATATTTACATGTTCATACAGATGGCGGTGTAGATATTTCCATGTTCGTACAGATAGCGGTGTAGATATTTCCATGTTCATACAGATAGCGGTGTAGATATTTCTTGTTCATACCAATAGCGGTGTAGACATTTCCATGTTCATACATTTAGCGGTGTAGATATTTCCATGTTCATACAGATGGCGGTGAAGATATTTCCATTTTCATACAGATGGCGGTGTAGATATTTCCATGTTTGTACGGATGGCAGTGTAGATATTGCCATGTTCATACAGGTGGCGGTGTAGATATTTCCATGTTTATACAGATAGCAGTGTAGTTATTTCCATGTTAATAGAGATAGCTGTGTAGATATTTCCATTGATATACAGATAGCTGTGTAGATATTTCCATGTTCATACAGATAGCGGTGTAGATATTTCCATGTTCGTACAGATAGCGGTGTAGATATTTCCATGTTTATACAGATTGCGGTGCGGATATTTCCATGTTTATACAGATAGTTGGGCAGATATTTCCATGTTTATACAGATAGCGGTGTAGATATTTCCATCTTAATACAGATGGCGGTGTAGATATGTCTATGTTTGTACCGATGGCGGTGTAGATATTTCCATGTTCATACAGATGGCGGTGTAGATATTTCGAAGTTTATAGAGATAGCGCTGTAGTTATTTCCATATTTATAGAGATATCTGTGTAGATATTTCCACGTATATTCAGATAGCCGTGTAGATATTTCCATGTTCATGCAGATAGCGGTGTAGATATTTCCATGTTCATCCAGATGCCGGTGTACATATATCCATGTTCATACAGATGTGGGTGAAGACATTTCCGTGTTCCTACAGATGACGGTGTAGGTATTTCCATGTTCATACAAATGGCGGTGTAGATATTTCCATGTTCATAGAGATGGCGGTGTAGTTATTTCCAGGTTCATACAAATGGCGGTGTAGATATTTACATGTTCATAGAGATGGCGGTGTACATATTTCCATGTTTATATAGATAGCAGTGTAGTTATTTCCATGTTTATAGAGATACCAGTGTGGATATTTCCATTGATATACAGATATCTGTGTAGATATTTGCATGTTCATACAGATAGCGGTGTAGATAATTCCATGTTCGTACAGATAGCGGTGTAGATATTTCCATGTTCATACAGATAGCGGTGTAGATATTTCCATGTTCATACAGATAGCGGTGTAGATATTTCCATGTTCATACAGATAGCGGTGTAGATATTTCCATGTTCATACAGTTAGAGGTGTAGATATTTCCATGTTCATACAGATGGCGGTGTAGATATTTCCATGTTCATACAGATGGCGGTGTAGATATTTCCATGTTTGTATGGATGGCAGTGTAGATATTTCCATGTTCATACAGGTGGCGGTGTAGATATTTCCATGTTTATACAGATAGCACTGTAGTTGTTTCCGTGTTGATAGAGATAGCTGTGTAGATATTTCCATTGATATACAGATATCTGTGTAGATATTTACATGTTCATACAGATAGCGGTGTAGATATTTCCATGTTCGTACAGATAGCGGTGTAGATATTTCCATGTTTATACAGATAGCGGTGCGGATATTTCCATGTTTATACAGATAGCGGTGTAGATATTTCCATCTTAATACAGATTGCGGTGTAGATATGTCCATGTTTGTACAGATGGCGGTGTAGATATTTCCATGTTCATACAGATGGCGGTGTAGATATTTCGAAGTTTATAGAGATAGCGCTGTAGTTATTTCCATATTTATAGAGAAATCTGTGTAGATATTTCCACGTATATTCAGATAGCTGTGTAGATATTTCCATGTTCATGCAGATAGCGGTGTAGATATTTCCATGTTCATACAGATTGCGGTGTAGATATTTCCTTGTTCATACAGATAACGGTGTAGATATTTCCATGTTCATACAGATAGCAGTGTAGATATTTCCATCTTCATAAAGATGGCGGTGTAGATATTTACATGTTCATACAGATGGCGGTATAGATATTTCCATGTTCGTACAGATGGCGGTGTAGATATTTCCATGTTCATAGAGATGGCGGTGTAGATATTTCCATGTTTATGCAGATATTGGTATAGATATTTCCATGTTTATACAGATGGTGGTGTAGATATTTCCATGTTTATAGAGATGGAGGTCTAGATATTTCCATGTTTACAGAGATAGTGGTGTAGTTATTTCCAAGTTTATAGAGACAGCGTTGTAAATATTTCCATGTTTATACAGATAGCTGTGAAGATATTTCCTTGTTTATACAGATAGCGGTGTAGATATTTCCATGTTTATACAGACAGCAGTGTAGATATTTCCATGTTTATAGAGATAGTGGTGTAGATAATTTCAATTGTATACAGAGAGCAGTGTAGATATTTCCAAGTTCATACAGATAGCGGTGTAGATATTTCCACGTTTATAGAGATGGCAGTTTAGATATTTCCATGTTCATACAGATGGCGGTGTAGATATTTCCATGTTCGTACAGATAGCGGTGTAGACATTTCCATGTTCATACAGATAGCGGCGTAGATATTTCCATGTTCATACCAATAGCGGTGTAGACATTTCCATGTTCATACATTTAGCGGTGTAGATATTTCCATGTTCATACAGATGGCGGTGAAGATATTTCCATTTTCATACAGATGGCGGTGTAGATATTTCCATGTTTGTACGGATGGCAGTGTAGATATTTCCATGTTCATACAGGTGGCGGTGTAGATATTTCCATGTTTATACAGATAGCAGTGTAGTTATTTCCATGTTAATAGAGATAGCTGTGTAGATATTTCCATTGATATACAGATAGCTGTGTAGATATTTGCATGTTCATACAAATAGCGGTGTAGATATTTCCATGTTCATACAGATAGCGGTGTAGATATTTCCATGTTTATACAGATAGCGGTGCGGATATTTCCATGTTTATACAGATAGTTGGGCAGATATTTCCATGTTTATACAGATAGCGGTGTAGATATTTCCATCTTAATACAGATGGCGGTGTAGATATGTCCATGTTTGTACAGATGGCGGTGTAGATATTTCCATGTTCATACAGATGGCGGTGTAGATATTTCGAAGTTTATAGAGATAGCGCTGTAGTTATTTCCATATTTATAGAGAAATCTGTGTAGATATTTCCACGTATATTCAGATAGCTGTGTAGATATTTCCATGTTCATGCAGATAGCGGTGTAGATATTTCCATGTTCATCCAGATGCCGGTGTTCATATATCCATGTTCATACAGATGGCGGTGAAGATATTTCCATGTTCCTACAGATGACTGTGTAGGTATTTCCATGTTCATACAAATGGCGGTGTAGATATTTCCATGTTCATAGAGATGGCGGTGTAGTTATTTCCAGGTTCATACAAATGGCGGTGTAGATATTTCCATGTTCATAGAGATGGCGGTGTAGATATTTCCATGTTTATACAGATAGCAGTGTAGTTATTTCCATGTTTATAGAAATACCAGTGTGGATATTTCCATTGATATACAGATAGCTGTGTAGATATTTGCATGTTCATACAGATAGCGGTGTAGATAATTCCATGTTCATACAGATAGCGGTGTAGATATTTCCATGTTCATACAGATAGCGGTGTAGATATTTCCATGTTCATAAAGATAGCGGTGTAGATATTTCCATGTTCATACAGATAGCGGTGTAGATATTTCCATGTTCATACAGTTAGAGGTGTAGATATTTCCATGTTCATACAGATGGCGGTGTAGATATTTCCATGTTCATACAGATGGCGGTGTAGATATTTCCGTGTTTGTATGGATGGCAGTGTAGATATTTCCATTTTCATACAGGTGGCGGTGTAGATATTTCCATGTTTATACAGATAGCACTGTAGTTATTTCCGTGTTAATAGAGATAGCTGTGTAGATATTTCCAATGATATACAGATAGCTGTGTAGATATTTACATGTTCATACAGATAGCGGTGTAGATATTTCCATGTTCGTACAGATAGCGGTGTAGATATTTCCATGTTTATACAGATAGCGGTGCGGATATTTCCATGTTTATACAGATAGCGGTGTAGATATTTCCATCTTAATACAGATGGTGGTGTAGATATGTCCATGTTTGTACTGATGGCGGTGTAGATATTTCCATGTTCATACAGATGGCGCTGTAGATATTTCGAAGTTTATAGAGATAGCGCTGTAGTTATTTCCATATTTATAGAGAAATCTGTGTAGATATTTCCACGTATATTCAGATAGCTGTGAAGATATTTCCATGTTCATGAAGATAGCGGTGTAGATATTTCCATGTTCATACAGATTGCGGTGTAGATATTTCCTTGTTCATACAGATAACGGTGTAGATATTTCCATGTTCATACAGATAGCGGTGTAGATATTTCCAAGTTCATAAAGATTGCGGTGTAGATATTTACATGTTCATACAGATGGCGGTATAGATATTTCCATGTTCGTACAGATGGCGGTGTAGATATTTCCATGTTCATAGAGATTTCGGTGTAGATATTTCCATGTTTATGCAGATAGTGGTATAGATATTTCCATGTTTATACAGATGGTGGTGTAGATATTTCCATGTTTATAGAGATGGAGGTCTAGATATTTCCATGTTTACAGAGATAGTGGTGTAGTTATTTCCAAGTTTATAGAGACAGCGTTGTAAATATTTCCATGTTTATACAGATAGCTGTGAAGATATTTCCTTGATTATACAGATAGCGGTGTAGATATTTCCATGTTTATACAGATAGCAGTGTAGATATTTCCATGTTTATAGAGATAGTGGTGTAGATAATTTCAATTTTATACAGAGAGCAGTGTAGATATTTCCAAGTTCATACAGATAGCGGTGTAGATATTTCCACGTTTATAGAGATGGCAGTGTAGATATTTCCATGTTCATACAGATGGCGGTGTAGATATTTCCATGTTTATAGGGATGGCGGTGTAGATATTTTCATGTTTACACAGATGGCGGTGTAGATATTTCCATGTTTAAACAGATAGCGGTGTAGACATTTCCATGTTTACACAGATAGCGGTGTGGATATTTCCATGTTTATGCAGAGAGCAGTGTAGATATTTCCATGTTTATTCAGATAGCGGTGCGGATATTTCCATGTGTATACAGATAGTTGGGCAGATATTTCCATGTTTATATAGATAGCGGTGTAGATATTTCCATCTTAATACAGATGGCGGTGTAGATATGTCCATGTTTGTACAGATGGCGGTGTAGATATTTCCATGTTCATACAGATTGCGGTGTAGATATTTCGAAGTTTATAGAGATAGCGCTGTAGTTATTTCCATATTTATAGAGAAATCTGTGTAGATATTTCCATGTATATTCAGATAGCTGTGTAGATATTTCCATGTTCATGCAGATAGCGGTGTAGATATTTCCATGTTCATCCAGATGCCGGTGTACATATATCCATGTTCATACAGATGGCGGTGAAGATATTTCCATGTTCATACAGATGGTGGTGTAGATATTTCCATGTTCATACAAATGGCGGTGTAGATATTTCCATGTTCATAGAAATGGCGGTGTAGATAATTCCATGTTCATACAAATGGCGGTGTAGATATTTCCATGTTCATAGAGATGGAGGTGTAGATATTTCCATATTTATACAGATAGCAGTGTAGTTGTTTCCATGTTTATAGGGATAGCAGTGTAGATATTTTCATTGATATACAGATAGCTGTGTAGATATTTGCATGTTCATACAGATAGCGGTGTAGATATTTCCATGTTCATACACATAGCGGTGTAGATATTTGCATGTTCATACAGATAGCGGTGTTGATATTTCCATGTTCATACAGATAGCGGTGTAGATATTTCCATTTTCATACAGATGGCGGTGTAGATATTTCCATGTTCATACAGTTAGCGGTGTAGATATTTCCATGTTGGTACAGATGGCGGTGTAGATATTTACATGTTCATACAGAAGACGGTGTAGATATTTCCATGTTTACACGGATAGCGGTGTAGACATTTCCATGTTTACACAGATAGCGGTGTGGATATTTCCAGGTTTATGCAGATAGCAGTGTAGATATTTCCATGTTTATACAGATAGCGGTGCGGATATTTCCATGTTCATACAGTTAGCGGTGTAGATATTTCCATGTTCATACAGATAGCGGTGTAGATATTTCCACGTTTATAGAGATGGCGGTGTAGATATTTCCATGTTCACACAGATGGCGGTGAAGATATTTCCATGTTTATAGGGATGGCGGTGTAGATATTTTCATGTTTACACAGATGGCGGTGTAGATATTTCCATGTTTACACAGATAGCGGTGTAGACATTTCCATGTTTACACAGATAGCGGTGCGGATAGTTCCATGTTTATACAGATAGTTGGGCAGATATTTCCATGTTTATACAGATAGCGGTGTAGATATTTGCATCTTAATACAGATGGCGGTGTAGATATGTCCATGTTCATACAGATGGCGGTGTAGATATTTCCATGTTCATACAAATGGCGGCGTAGATATTTCCATGTTCATACAAATGGCGGTGTAGATATTTCCATGTTCATACAGAAGACGGTGTAGATATTTCCATTTTTATAGGGATGGCGGTGTAGATATTTTCATGTTTACACAGATGGCGGTGTAGATATTTCCATGTTTACACGGATAGCGGTGTAGACATTTCCATGTTTACACAGATCGCGGTGTGCATATTTCCAGGTTTATGCAGATAGCAGTGTAGATATTTCCATGTTTATACAGATAGTGGTGCGGATATTTCCATGTTTATTTAGATAGCGGTGCGGATATTTCCATATTTATACAGATAGTTGGGCAGATATTTCCATGTTTATACAGATAGCGGTGTAGATATTTCCATCTTAATACAGATGGCGCTGTAGATATGTCCATGTTCGTACAGATGGCGGTGTAGATATTTACATGTTCATACAGATGGCGGTGTAGATATTTCGAAGTTTATAGAGATAGCGCTGTAGTTATTTCCATATTTATAGAGAAATCGGTGTAGATATTTCCATGTATATTCAGATAGCTGTGTAGATATTTCCATGTTCATGCAGATAGCGGTGTAGATATTTCCATGTTGATCCAGATGCCGGTGTACATATATCCATGTTCATACAGATGGCGGTGAAGATATTTCCATGTTCATACAGATGGCGGTGTAGGTATTTCCATGTTCATACAAATGGCGGTGTAGATATTTCCATGTTCATAGAGATGGCGGTGTAGATATTTCCATGTTTATACAGATGGCAGTGTAGTTATTTCCATGTTTATAGAGATACCAGTGTGGATATTTCCATTGATATACAGATAGCTGTGTAGATATTTGCTTGTTCATACAGATAGCGGTGTAGATATTTCCATGTTCATACAGATAGCGGTGTAGATATTTCCATGTTCATACAGATAGCGGTGTAGATATTTCCATGTTCATACAGATAGCGGTGTAGATATTTCCATGTTCATACAGATAGCGGTGTAGATATTTCCATGTTCATACAGTTAGCGGTGTAGGTATTTCCATATTCATACAGATGGCGGTGTAGATATTTACATGTTCATACAGATGGCGGTGTAGATATTTCCATGTTCATACAGATAGCGGTGTAGATATTTCCATGTTCATACAGATAGCGGTGTAGATATTTCCATGTTCATACCGATAGCGGTGTATACATTTCCATGTTCATACAGTTAGCGGTGTAGATATTTCCATGTTCATACAGATAGCGGTGTAGATATTTCCATGTTCATACAGATAGCGGTGTAGATATTTCCATGTTCATACAGATAGCGGTGTAGATATTTCCATGTTCATACAGATAGCGGTGTAGATAATTCCATGTTCATACAGTTAGCGGTGTAGATATTTCCATGTTCATACAGATGGCGGTGTAGATATTTACATGTTCATACAGATGGCGGTGTAGTTATTTCCATGTTCATACAGATAGCGGTGTAGATATTTCCATGTTCATACAGATAGCGGTGTAGATAATTCCATGTTCATACAGTTAGCTGTGTAGATATTGCCATGTTCATACAGATGGCGGTGTAGATATTTACATGTTCATACAGATGGCGGTGTAGATATTTCCATGTTCATACAGATAGCGGTGTGGATATTTCCATGTTCATACAGATAGCGGTGTAGATATTTCCATGTTCATACTGATAGCGGTGTAGATATTTCCATGTTCATACCAATAGCGGTGTAGGCATTTCCATGTTCATACAGTTAGCGGTGTAGATATTTCCATGTTGATACAGATGGCGGTGAAGATATTTCCATGTTCATACAGATGGCGGTGTAGATATTTCCATGTTACTATGGATGGCAGTGTAGATATTTCCAAGTTCATACAGGTGGCGGTGTAGATATTTCCATGTTTATACAGATAGCAGAGTAGTTATTTCCATGTTTATAGAGATAGCTGTGTAGATATTTCCATTGATATTCAGATAGCTGTGTAGATATTTGCATGTTCATACAGATAGCGGTGTAGATGTTTCCATGTTCGTACAGATAGCCGTGTAGATATTTCCATGTTCATACAGATAGCGGTGTAGATATTTCCACGTTTATAGAGATGGCTGTGTAGATATTTCCATGTTCACACAGATGGCGGTGAAGATATTTCCATGTTTATAGGGATGGCGGTGTAGATATTTTCATGTTTACACACATGGCGGTGTAGATATTTCCATGTTTACACAGATAGCGGTGTAGACATTTCCATGTTTACACAGATGGCGGTGTGGATATTTCCATGTTTATGCAAATAGCAGTGTAGATATTTCCATGTTTACACAGATAGCGGTGCGGATATTTCCATGTTTATACAGATAGTTGGGCAGATATTTCCATGTTTATACAGATAGCGGTGTAGATATTTGCATCTTAATACAGATGGCGGTGTAGATATGTCCATGTTCATACAGATAGCGGTGTAGATATTTCCATGTTCATACAAATTGCGGTGTAGATATTTCCATCTTCATAGAGATGGCGGTGTAGATATTTCCATATTTATACAGATAGCAGTGTAGTTATTTCCATGTTTACAGAGATAGCAGTGTAGATATTTCCATTGATATACAGATAGCTGTGTAGATATTTGCATGTTCATACAGATAGCGGTGTAGATATTTCCATGTTCATACAGATAGCGGTGTAGATATTTCCATGTTCATACTGATATCGGTGTAGATATTTCCATGTTCATACATATTGCGGTGTAGATATTTCCATGTTCATACAGATAGCGGTGTAGATATTTCCATGTTCATACAATTAGCGGTGTAGATATTTCCATGTTCATACAGATGGCGGTTTAGATATTTACATGTTCATACAGATGGCGGTGTAGATATTTCCATGTTCATACAGATAGCGGTGTAGATATTTCCATGTTCATACAGATAGCGGTGAAGATATTTCCATCTTCATACACATAGCGGTGTAGATATTTCCATGTTCTTACCGATAGTTGTTTAGATATTTCCATGTTCATACAGTTAGCGGTGTAGATATTTCCATGTTCATACAGATGGCGGTGTAGATATTTACATGTTCATACAGATGGCGGTGTAGATATTTCCATGTTCGTATGGATGGCAGTGTAGATATTTCCACGTTCATACAGGTGGCGGTGTAGATATTTCCATGTTTATACAGATAGCAGAGTAGTTATTTCCATGTTTATAGAGATAGCTGTGTAGATATTTCCATTGATATACAGATAGCTGTGTAGATATTTGCATGTTCATACAGATAGCGGTGTAGATGTTTCCATGTTCGTACAGATAGCCGTGTAGATATTTCCATGTTCATACAGAGGACGGTGTAGATATTTCCATGTTTATAGGGATTGCGGTGTAGATATTTTCATGTTTACACAGATGGCGGTGTAGATATTTCCATGTTTACACAGATAGCGGTGTAGACATTTCCATGTTTACACAGATGGCGGTGTGGATATTTCCATGTTTATGCAAATAGCAGTGTAGATATTTCCATGTTTACACAGATTGCGGTGCGGATATTTCCATGTTTATACAGATAGTTGGGCAGATATTTCCATGTTTATACAGATAGCGGTGTAGATATTTGCATCTTAATACAGATGGCGGTGTAGATATGTCCATGTTCATACAGATGGCGGTGTCGATATTTCCATGTTCATACAAATGGCGGTGTAGATATTTCCATGTTCATACAAATGGCGGTGTAGATATTTCCGTGTTCATAGAGATGGCGGTGTAGATATTTCCATGTTCATACAAATGGCGGTGTAGATATTTCCATCTTCATAGAGATGGCTGTGTAGATATTTCCGTATTGATACAGATAGCAGTGTAGTTATTTCCATGTTTATAGAGATAGCAGTGTAGATATTTCCATTGATATACAGATAGCTGAGTAGATATTTGCATGTTCATACAGATAGCGGTGTAGATATTTACATGTTCATACAGATAGCGGTGTAGATATTTCCATGTTCATACTGATAGCGGTGTAGATATTTCCATGTTCATACCGATAGCGGTGTAGATATTTCTATGTTCATTCAGATAGCGGTGTAGATATTTCCATGTTCGTACACTTAGCGGTGTAGATATTTCCATGTTCATACAGATGGCGGTGTAGATATTTGCATGTTCATACAGATGGCGGTGTAGATATTTCCATGTTCATACAGATAGCGGTGTAGATATTTCCATGTTCATACAGATAGCGGTGTAGATATTTCCATGTTCATACAGATAGCGGTGTAGATATTTCCATCTTCATACAGATAGCGGTGTAGATATTTCCTTGTTCTTACCGATACTTGTGTAGATATTTCCATGTTCATACAGTTAGCGGTGTAGATATTTCCATGTTCATATAGATGGCGGTGTAGATATTTACATTTTCATACAGATGGCGGTGTAGATATTTCCATGTTCGTACGGATGGCAGTGTAGATATTTCCAAGTTCATACAGGTGGCGGTGTAGATATTTCCATGTTTATACAGATAGCAGAGTAGTTATTTCCATGTTTATAGAGATAGCTGTGTAGATATTTCCATTGATATATAGATAGCTGTGGAGATATTTGCATGTTCATACAGATAGCGGTGTAGATGATTCCATGTTCGTACAGATAGCCATGTAGATATTTCCATGTTCATACAGATAGCGGTGTAGATATTTCCACGTTTATAGAGATGGCGGTGTAGATATTTCCATGTTCACACAGATGGCGGTGTAGATATTTCCATGTTTATAGGGATGGCGGTGTAGATATTTTCATGTTTACACAGATGGCAGTGTAGATATTTCCATGTTTACACAGATAGCGGTGTAGACATTTCCATGTTTACACAGATGGCAGTGTGGATATTTCCATGTTTATGCAAATTGCAGTGTAGATATTTCCATGTTTACACAGATAGCGGTGTGGATATTTCCATGTTTATACAGATAGTGGTGCAGATATTTCCATGTTTATACAGATAGCGGTGTAGATATTTCCATCTTAATATAGATGGCGGTGTAGATATGTCCATGTTCATACAGATGGCGGTGTAGGTATTTCCATGTTCATACAAATGGCGGTGTAGATATTTCCATGTTCATACAAATGGCGGTGTAGATATTTCCATGTTCATACAAATGGCGGTGTAGATATTTCCATGTTCATAGAGATGGCGGTGTAGATATTTCCATGTTCATACAAATGGCGGTGTAGATATTTCCATCTTCATAGAGATGGCGGTGTAGATATTTCCATATTTATACAGATAGCAGTGTAGTTATTTCCATGTTTATAGAGATAGCAGTGTAGATATTTCCATTGATATACAGATAGCTGTGTTGATATTTCCATGTTCATACAGATAGCGGTGTAGATATTTCCATGTTCATACAGATAGCGGTGTAGATATTTCCATGTTCATACTGATAGCGGTGTAGATATTTCCATGTTCATTCAGATAGCGGTGTAGATATTTCCATGTTCATTCAGATAGCGGTGTAGATATTTCCATGTTCATACACTTAGCGGTGTAGATATTTCCATGTTCATACAGATGGCGGTGTAGATATTTGCATGTTCATACAGATGGCGGTGTAGAGATTTCCATGTTCATACAGATAGCTGTGTAGATATTTCCATGTTCATACAGATAGCGGTATAGATATTTCCATGTTCATACAGATAGCGGTGTAGATATTTCCATCTTCATACAGATAGCAGTGTAGATATTTCCATGTTCTTACCGATAGTTGTGTAGATATTTCCATGTTCATACAGTTAGCGGTGTAGATATTTCCATGTTCATATAGATGGCGGTGTAGATATTTACATTTTCATACAGATGGCGATGTAGATATTTCCATGTTCGTACGGATGGCATTGTAGATATTTCCAAGTTCATAGAGTTGGCGGTGTAGATATTTCCATGTTTATACAGACAGCAGAGTAGTTATTTCCATGTTTATAGAGATAGCTGTGTAGATATTTCCATTGATATACAGATAGCTGTGGAGATATTTGCATGTTCATACAGATAGCGGTGTAGATGTTTCCATGTTCGTACAGATAGCCGTGTAGATATTTCCATGTTCATACAGATAGCGGTGTAGATATTTCCACGTTTATAGAGATGGCGGTGTAGATATTTCCATGTTCACACAGATGGCGGTGTAGATATTTCCATGTTTATAGGGATGGCGGTGTAGATATTTTCATGTTTACACAGATGGCGGTGTAGATATTTCCCTCTTTACACAGATAGCGGTGTAGACATTTCCATGTTTACACAGATGGCGGTGTGGATATTTCCATGTTTATGCAAATAGCAGTATAGATATTTCCATGTTTACACAGATAGCGGTGCGGATATTTCCATGTTTATACAGATAGTTGGGCAGATATTTCCATGTTTATACAGATAGCGGTGTAGATATTTCCATCTTAATACAGATGGCGGTGTAGATATGTCCATGTTCATACAAATGGCGGTGTAGATATTTCCATGTCCATAGAGATGGCAGTGTAGATATTTCCATGTTTATACAGATAGCAGTGTTGTTATTTCCATGTTTATAGAGATAGCAGTGTAGATATTTCCATTGATATACAGATAGTTGTGTAGATATTTGCGTGTTCATACAGATAGCGGTGAAGATATTTCCATGTTCATACAGATAGCGGTGTAGATATTTCCATGTTCATACCAATAGCGGTGTAGACATTTCCATGTTCATAGAGTTAGCGGTGTAGATATTTCCATGTTCACACAGATGACGGTGTAAATATTTACATGTTCATACAGATGGCGGTGTAGGTATTTCCATGTTGGTACGGATGGCAGTGTAGATATTTCCATCTTCATACAGGTGGCGGTGTAGATATTTCCATGTTTATACAGTTAGCAGTGTAGTTATTTCCATGTTTATAGAGATAGCAGTGTAGATATTTCCATTGATATACACACAGCTGTGTAGATATTTGCATGTTCATACAGATAGCGGTGTAGATATTTCCATGTTCATACAAACAGCGGTGTAGATATTTCCATTTTCATGCAGATAGCGGTGTAGATATTTCCATGTTCATACAGATAATGGTGTAGATATTTCCATGTTCATACAGGTGACGGTGTAAATATTTCCATGTTCGTACAGATGGCGGTGTAGATATTTCCATGTTCATAGAGATGGCGGTGTAGCTATTTCCTTGTTTATGCAGATAGCGGTCTAGATATTTCCATGTTTATACAGATGGTGGTGTAGATATTTCCATGTTTATATAGATGGCAGTCTAGATATTTCAATATTTATAGAGATAGTGGTGTAGTTATTTCCAAGTTTATAGAGACAGCGTTGTAGATATTTCCATGTTTATAGAGATAGCGGTGTATATATTTCCACGATTATAGAGATGTCGGTGTAGATATTTCCATGTTCATACAGATGGCGGTGTAGATATTTCCAGGTTTATAGAGATGGCGGTGTAGATATTTTCATGTTTACATAGATGGCGGTGTAGATATTTCCATGTTTACACAGATAGCGGTGTAGACAGTTCCATGTTTACCCAGATAGTGGTGTGGATATTTCCATGTTTATGCAGATAGCGGTGTAGATATTTCCATGTTTATACAGATAGCGGTGCTGACATTTCCATGTTTCTACAGATAACGGTGCGGATATTTCCATGTTTATACATATAGCGGTGTGGATATTTCCATGTTTATACAGATAGCGGTGTGGGTATTTCCATCTTAGTACAGATGGCGTTGTAGATATTTCCGTGTTTATACAGATAGAGGTGTAGATATTTCCATGTTTATAGAGATAGCAGTGTAGATATTTTCATGTTTATACAGATAGCGGTGTAGATATTTCCATCTTAATACAGATAGCGTTGCAGATATTTCCATGTTCCTACAGATGGCAGTGTAGATATTTCCATGTTCATACAAATGGCAGTGTAGATATTTCCATGTTTATAGAGATAGCGGTGTAGTTATTTCCTTGTTTATACAGAATGCTGTGTAGATATTTCCATGTATATGCAGTTAGCTGTGTAGATATTTCCATGTTCATACAGATAGCGGTGTAGATATTTCCATGTTCATGCAAATGGAGGTGTAGATATTTCCATGTTCATAGAGACGGTGGTTTAGATATTTCCATGTTTATACAGATAGCGGTGCGGATATTTCCATGTTTATACAGATAGTTGGGCAGATATTTCCATGTTTATACAGATAGCGGTGTAGATATATCCATCTTAATACAGATGGCGGTGTAGATATGTCCATGTTGGTACAGATGGCGGTGTAGATATTTCCATGTTCATACAGATGGCGGTGTAGATATTTCGAAGTTTGTAGGGATAGCGCTGTTGTTATTTCCATATTTATAGAGAAATCTGTGTAGATACTTCCGTGTATATGCAGATGGCTGTGTAGATATTTCCATGTTCATGCAGAAAGTGGTGTAGACATTTCCATGTACATCCACATGCCGGTGTAGATATATCCATGTTCATAGAGATGGCGGTGAAGATATTTCCATGTTCATACAGATGGCGGTGTAGATATTTCCACGTTCATGCAAATGGAGGTGTAGATATTTCCATGTTCATAGAGACGGCGGTGTAGATATTTCCATGTTCATACAAATGGCGGTGTAGATATTTCCATGTTCAAAGAGACGGCAGTGTACATACTTCCATGTTTATACAGATAGCAGTGTAGTTATTTCCATGTTTGTAGAGATAGCATTGTAGATATTCCAATTGATATACAGATAGCTGTGTAGATATTTGCATGTTCATACAGATAGCGGTGTAGATATTTTCATGTTCATGCTGATAGCGGTGTAGATATTTCCATGTTCATACAGATAGCGGTGTAGATATTTCCATGTTCATACAGTTACTGGAGTAGATATTTCCATGTTCATACAGATGGCGGTGTAGATATTTATATGTTCATACAGAAGGAGGTGTACATATTTCCATCTTCGTACAGATGGCGGTGTAGATATTTCCATGTTCATAGAGATGGCGGTGTACATATTTCCATGTTTATTCAGATAGCGGTATAGATAATTCTATGTTTATACAGATGGTGGTGTAGGTATTTCCATGTTAATAGAGATAGTCGTGTAGTTATTTCCAAGTTTATAGAGACAGCGTTGTAGATATTTCCATGTTTATGCAGATAGCGGTGAAGATATTTCCATGTTTATACAGATAGCGGTGTAGATATTTCCATGTTTATACAGATAGCGGTGTAGATATTTCCATGTTTATAGAGATAGTGGTGTAGATAATTCCAATTTTATACTGATAGCAGAGTGGATATTTCCATGTTCATCCAGATGCCGGTGTAGATATATCCACGTTCATACAGATGGCGGTGAGGATACTTCCATGTTCATACAGATGGCGGTGCAGATATTTCCACGTTAATAGAGATGGCGGTGTAGATATTTTCATGTTTACTCAGATGGCTGTGTAGATATTTCCATGTTCATACAAATGGCGGTGTAGATATTTCCATGTTCGTAGAGATGGCGGTGTAGATATTTCCATGTTCATACAATTGGTGGTGTAGATATTTCCATGTTCATAGTGATGGCGGTGTAGATATTTCCATGTTTATACAGATAGCAGTGTAGTTATTTCCATATTTATTGAGAAATCTGTGTAGATATTTCCATGTATATGCAGATAGCTGTGAAGATATTTCCATGTTCATGCAGAAAGCGGTGTAGATATTTCCATGTTCATCCAGATGCCGTTGTAGATATATCCATGTTCATACAGATGGCGGTGAAGATATTTCCATGTTCATACAGATGGCGGTGTAGATATTTCCATGTTCATACAAATGGCGGTGTAGATATTTCCATGTTCATAGAGATGGCGGTGTAGATATTTCCATGTTCGTACAAATGGCGGTGTAGATATTTCCATGTTCATAGAGATGGCGTTGTAGTTATTTCCATGTTTATGCAGATAACCGTGTAGTTATTTCCATGTTTATAGAGATAGCAGTGTAGATATTTCCAATGATATACAGATAGCTGTGTAGTTATTTGCATGTTCATGCAGATAGCGGTGTATATATTTCCATGTTCATACAGATAGCGGTGTAGGTATTTCCATGTTCATACAGATAGCGGTGAATATATTTCCATGTTCATACAGATAGCGGTGTTGATATTTCCATGTTCATACCAATAGCGGTATAGATATTTCCATGTTCATACAGTTAGCGGTGTACATATTTCCATGTCCATACAGATGGCGATGTAGATATTTCCATGTTCGTACAGATGGCGGTGTAGGTATTTCCATGTTCATAGAGAAGGCGGTGTAGATATTTCCATGTTTATGCAGATAGCGGTATAGATAGTACCATGTTTATACAGATGGTGGTGTAGATATTTCCATGTTTATAGAGATGGCGGTCTTGATATTTCCATGTTTACAGAGATTGTGGTGTAGTTATTTCCAAGTTTATTGAGACAGCGTTGTAGATATTTCCATGTTGATACTGATAGCGGTGAAGGTATTTCCATGTTTATACAGATAGCGGTGTAGATATTTCCGTGTTTATACAGATAGCAGTGTAGATATTTCCATCGTTATACAGATGGCGGTGTAGATATTCCCATGTTCATATAGATGGCGGTGTAGATATTTCCATGTATATACAGATGACGTTGTAGTTCTTTCCATGTTTATACAGATAGCGGTGTAGATATTTCGATGTTTATACAGATAGCTGTGTAGATATTTACATCTTTTTACAAATGGCGGTGTAGATATTTCCATGTTCATACAGATGGCGGTGTAAATATTTCCATGTTTATAGAGATGGCGGTGTAGATATTTCCATGTTTATACAGAAAGCGGCGTAGATATTTCCATGTTTACACAGATAGTGGTGTAGACCTTTCCATGTTTACACAGATAGCGCTGTAGATATTTACATGTTTATAGAGATGGCGGTGTAGATATTTCCACGTTTATACAGATAGTGGTGTAGGTATTTCCATCTTTAAACAGATATCAGTGTAGATATTTCAATGCTTATACAGATAGTGTTGTGGATATTTGCATCTTAATTCAGATGGCGGTGTAGATAAGTCCATGTTCATACAGACGGCGGTGTATATGTTTCCAGTTTTATAGAGATAGCAGTGTAGTTATTTCCATGTTCATAGAGATAGCGGTGTAGAGTTTTCCATGTATATACAGATAGCTATGTAGATATTCCCATGTTCATACAGATAGCAATGTAGATATTTCCATGTTCACACAGATAGCGGTGTAGATATTTCCATGTTCATACAGATAGCGGTGTAGATATCTCCATGTTAATTCAGATAGCGGTGTAGATATCTCCATGTTCATACAGACAGCGGTGTAGATATTTCCATCTTCATACAGATAGCGGTGTAGATAATTCCATGTTCAGAAAGCCGTGTAGATATTTCCATGCTCATACAGATAGCGGTGTAGATATTTCCATGTTCATACAGATGGCGGTGTAGATATTTCCATGTTCATACAGATGGTGGTGTAGATATTTCCATATTCATACAGATGTCGGTGAAGGTATTTCCATGTTCATAGAGATGGCGGTGTAGATATTTCCATGTTTCTAGAGATAGCAGTGTAGTTATTTCCATGTTTATAGAGATAGTGTAGATATGTCCATTGATATACAGATAGCGGTGTAGATATTTCCATGTTCATACAGATATCTGTGAAGATATTTCCATGTTCATACAGATAGCGGTGTAGAAATTTCCAACTTCATACAGATAGCGGTGTAGAAATTTCCATGCTCATACATATAGCGGTGTAGATATTTCCATGTTCATAGAGATGGCGGTGTAGATATTTCCATGTTCGTACACATGGCGGTGTAGATATTGCCATGTTCATAGAGATGACGGTGTAGATATTTCCATTTTCATACGGATGGCGGTGTAGATATTTCCATGTTCATACAGATGGCGGTGTAGATATTTCCATGTTTATACAGATGGCAGTGTAGATATTTTCGTGTTGATGCAGAGGGCGGTTTAGATATTTCCATGTTTACAAAGATAGCGGTGTAGATATTTCCAAGTTGATACACTTAGCGGTGTAGAGATTTCCAAGTTTATAGAGATAGCCATGTAGATATTTCCATGTTTATAGAGATAGCGCTGTAGATAATTCCTTGTTTATTGATAGCGGTATAGATATTTCCTTGTTTCTACAGATGGCGGTGTAGATATTTCCATGTTTATAGAGATGGAAGTGTAGATATTTCCTTGTTTATAGAGGTAGTGGTGTACTTATTTCCAAGTTTATACAGATAGCTTTGTAGATATTTCCATGTTTATACAGAGAGCGGTGTAGATATTTCCATGTTTTTAGAGATGGCGGTCTAGATATTACCTTGTTTATACAGATAGTGGTGTAGATATTTCAATGTTTATAGAGATAGCGGTGTAGATATTTCCATTTTTATACAGATAGCAATGTAGATATTTCCATGTTCATAAAGATAGCAGTGTAGATATTTCCATGTTTACACAGATAGTGATGTGGATATTTCCATGTTCATTCAGATGGCGGTGTAGATATTTCTATGTCCATACAGATGGCGGTGTAGATATTTCCATGTTCATAGAGATGGCGGTGTAGATGTATCCATGTCTATAGAGATAGCGGTGTAGTTATTTCCATGTTTATTGAGATAGCAGTGTAGATATTTCCATTTATATACAGAGAGCTGTGTAGGTATTTCCATGTTCATACAGATAGCGGTGGAGATATTTCTATGTTCATACAGATAGCGGTGTAGATATTTCAATGTTCATACAGATAGCGATGTAGAAATTTCCATGTTTATAGAGATAGCGGTGTAGATATTTCCATGTTTATGGAGATAGCGGTGTAGATATTTCCATTTTTATACACATAGCAGTGTTTATTTTTCCATGTTCATACAGATAGCGGTGTTTATATTTTCACCTTTAAAGAGATGGCGGTGTAGATATATCCATGTTCATACAGTTGGTGATGTAGCTATTTCCATGTTTATAGAGATGACGTTGTAGATATTTCCATGTTTCTACAGATGGCGGTGTAGATATTTCCATGTTCATACAGTTAGCGGTGTAGATATTTCCTTGTTCATAGAGATAGCGGTGTTGATAATTCCATGTTCATAAAGATAGCGGTGTAGATATTTCCAAGTTCATACAGATGGCGGTGTAGATATTTCCATGTTCATCCAGATGGCAGTGTGGTTATTTCCCCGTTCATACAGATGGCGGTGAAGATATTTCCAAGTTCATACAGATGGTGGTGTACATATTTCCATGTTCATACAGATGGCGGTGTAGACATTTCCATGTTCATACTGATGGCGGTGTAGATATTTACCTGTTCATACACATGGCGGTGTAGATATTTCCATGTTCGTACGGATGGCAGTGTAGATATTTCCATGTTCATACAGATAGCGGTGTAGATATTTCCACGTTTATACAGATAGCGGTGTAGATATTTCCACGTTTATACAGATAGCGGTGTAGATATTTCAATGTTTCTACAGATAGTTGTGTGGATATTTGCATCTTAATACAGATGGCGGTGTAGATAACTCCATGTTCATACAGATGGCGGTGTATATGTTTCCACTTTATAGAGATAGCGGTGTAGTTATTTCCATGTTTATAGAGATAGCGGTGTAGAGTTTTCCATGTACATACAGATAGCAATGTAGATATTTCCATGTTCATACAGATAGCTATGTAGATATTTCCATGTTCATACAGATAGCAGTTTAGATATTTCCATGTTCATACACATAGCGTTGTAGATATTTCCATGTTAATTCAGATAGCAGTGTGGATATCTCCATCTTCATACAGACAGCGGTGTAGATATTTCCATCTTCATACAGATAGCGGTGTAGATATTTCCATGTTCATACAGATAGCGGTGTAGGTATTTCCATGTTCTTACAGATAGCAGTGTAGTTATTTCCATGTTCATACAGTTGGCGGTGTAGATATTTCCATGTTCACACAGATGGCAGTGTAGATATTTCCATATTCGTACAGATAGCGGTGAAGTTATTTCCATGTTCATCCAGACGGCGGTGTAGATATTTCCATGTTCATACAGATGGCGGTGAAGATATTTCCATGTTCATACAGACGGCGGAGTAGATATTTCTATGTTCATACAAATGGCGGTGTAGATATTTCCATGTTCATAGAGATGGCGGTGTAAATATTTCCATGTTTATAGAGATAGCAGTGTAGTTATTTTGATGTTTATAGAGATAGTGTAGATATTTCCATTGTTATACAGATAGTTGTGTAGATATTTCCATGTTCATACAGATAGCGGTGAAGATATTTCCATCTTCATACAGATAGCGGTGTAGAAATTTCCAACTTCATACAGATAGCGGTGTAGAAATTTCCTTGTTCATACATATAGCGGTGTAGATATTTCCATGTTCATACTGATAGCGGTGTAGATATTTCCATGTTCATCCAGATGGCGTTGTAGATATTTCCATGTTCATACAGACGGCGGTGGAGATACTTCCATGTTCATACAGATGGCGGTGTAGGTATTTCCATGTTCGTACACATGGCGCTGTAGATATTTCTATGTTCATAGAGATGGCGGTGTAGATATTTCCACGTTTATAGAGATGGCGGTGGAGATATTTCCATGTTCATACAGATGGCGGTGTAGATATTTAAATGTTTATACAGATGGCAGTGTAGATATTTTCATGTTTATGCAGAGGGCGGTTTAGAATCTTCCATGTTTACATAGATAGCGGTGCAGCTATTTCGATGTTGATACACATAGCGGTGTAGAGATATCCAAGTTTATAGAGATAGCCATGTAGATATTTCCATGTTTATAGAGATAGCGTTGAAGATATTTCCTTGTTTATACAGATAGCGGTATAGATATTTCCTTGTTTCTACAGATGGTGGCGTAGTTATTTCCATGATTATAGAGATGGCGGTCTAGATATTTCCTTGTTTATAGAGGTAGTGGTGTAGTTATTCCCACGTTTATAGAGATAGCTTTGTAGATACTTCCATGTTTATACAGATAGCGGTGTTGATATTTCCATGTTTATGCAGATAGCGGTGTAGATATTTCCATGTTCATACAGATAGGGGAGTAGATATTTCCATTTTCATAAAGATAGAGGTGTAGATATTTCCATGTTTATAGAGATAGCGGTGTAGATATTTCCATGTTGATACACATAGCGATGTAGATATTTCCATGATTATAGAGATAGCGGGGTAGATATTTCCATGTTTATAGAGACAGCGTTGAAGATATTTCCATGTTTATACAGATAGCGGTATAGATATTTCCTTGTTTATACAGATGGCGGTGTAGATATTTCCATGTTTATAGAGATGGCAGTGTAGATATTTCCATATTCATACAAATGGCGGTGTAGATATTTCCAAGTTTATAGAGATAGCGGTGTAGTTATGTCCTTGTTTACCGAGAAAGCTGTGTAGATATTTCCATGTATATGAAGTTAGCTGTGTAGATATTTCCATGTTCATACAGATAGCGGTGTAGATATTTCCATGTTCATACAGGTAGCGGTGTAGATATTTCCATTTTCATACAGATGGCGGTGCAGATATTTCCATGTTCATCCAGATGGCGGTGTAGATATTTCCATGTTCATGCAGATGGCGGTGAACATATTTCCATGTTCCTACAATTGGCGGTGTAGATATTTCCATGTTCATACAGATGGCGATGTAGATATTTCCATGTTCATAGAGATGGCGGTGTAGTTATTTCCATGTTTATAGAGATAGTGGTGTAGATATTTCCATGTTTATAGAGATAGCAGTGTAGATATTTTCATTTATATACAGATAGCTGTGTAGATATTTCCATGTACATACAGATAGCGGTGTAGATATTTCCATGTTCATACAGATAGCGGTGTAGAAATTTCCATGTTCATACAGATAGCGGTGTACATATTTCCATGTTCATACAGATAGCGTTGTAGATATTTCCATTTTCATACAGATGGCCGTGAAGGTATTTCCGTGTTCATACAGATGGCGGTGAAGTTATTTCCATGTTTATAGAGATAGCTGTGTAGATATTTCCATGTTTATAGAGATGGCGGTCTAGATATTTCCATATTTATAGAGATAGGGGTGTAGTTATTTCCAAGTTTATAGAGACAGCGTTGTATATATTTCCATGTTTATACAGATAGCGGTGAAGATATTTCCATATTAATACAGATAGTAGTGTAGATATTTCCATGTTTATAAAGATAGCAGTGTAGATATTTCCATTTTCATACAGATAGCGGTGTAGATATTTCCACGTTTATAGAGATGGCGGTGCAGGTATTTCCATGTTCATATGGATGGCAGTGTAGATATTTCCATGTTTATAGAGATGGAGTTTTAGATATTTCCATGTGTATACAGATTTCGGTGTAGATATTTCCATGTTTATAGTGATGGCGGTGTAGATATTTATATGTTTACACAGAGAGCGATGTAGATATATCCATGTTTACACAGATAGTGGTGTAGACATTTCCATGTTTACACAGCTAGTGTTGTAGTTATTTGCATGTTTATACAGATAGCGGTGAAGATATTTCCATTTTGACACAGATAGCGGTGTGGATTTTCCATGTTTATACAGATAGTGGTGTAGATATTTCCATGTTAATACAGATAGCGGTGCAGATATTTCCATGTTTATACAGATAGCCGTGCAGATATTTCCCAGTTTATACAGATAGCGGTGTAGATATTTCCATGTTTATAAAGATAGCGGTGTAGATATTTCCATCTTGATACCGATGGCGGTGTAGATATTTCCATGTTCCTACAGATGGCGGTGTAGATATTTCCATGTTCCTACAGATGGCGGTGTAGATATTTCGAAGTTTATAGAGTTAGCGGTGTAGATATTTCCATGTTTATAGAGAAAGCTGTGTAGATATTTCCACGTATATGCAGATAGCTGTGTAGATATTTCCATGTTCATGCAGATAGCGGTGTGGATATTAACATGTTCATCCAGATGCCAGTGTAGATATATCCATGTTCATACAGATGGCGGTGAAGATATTTCCATGTTCTTACAAATGGCGGTGTAGATATTTCCAAGTTCATACAGAAGGCGGTGAAGATATTTCCATGTTCATAGAGATGGCGGTGTAGATATTTCCATGTTCATACAAATGGCGGTGAACATATTTCCATGTTCATAGAGATGGCTTTGTGGATATTTCCATGTTTATACAGATAGCAGTGTAGTTATTTCCATGTTTATAGAGATAGCAGTGTAGATATTTCCACTGATATACAGATAGCGGTGTAGATATTTCCATGTTTATACTGATAGTGGTGCAGATATTTCCATGTTTATACAGATAGCGTTGTAGATATTTCCATGTTTATACAGGTAGCGATGTAGATATTTCCAAGTTTATAGAGATAGCGGTGTAGATATTTCCATCTTAATACAGATGGCGTTGTAGATATTTCCTTGTTCATACAGATGGCGGTGCAGATATTCCCATATTCATACAGATGGCGGTGTGGATATTTCCATGTGTATAGCGGTGGCGGTGTAGATATTTCCACGTTTATACAGATGGTGGTGTAGATACTTCCTTCTTTATAGACATAGCGGTGTAGATATCTCCATGTTCATACTGATGGCGGTTTAAATATTTCCATCTTTATAGAGATGGCGGTATAGCTATTTCCATGTCTATAGAGATGGCAGTGTAGATATTTTCATGTTCCTACAGATGGCGGTGTAGATATTTCCATGTTCATAGAGATGGCGGTGTAGATATATCCATGTCTATAGAGATAGCGGTGTAGTTATTTCCATGTTTATTGAGATAGCAGTGTAGATATTTCCATTTATATACAGACAGCTGTGTAGATATTTCCATGTTCATACAGATAGCGGTGGAGATATTTCCATGTTCATACAGATAGTGGTGTAGATATTTCCATGTTCATACAGATAGCCATGTAGATATTTCCATGTTTATAGAGATAGCGGTGTAGTTATTTCCATGTTTATTGAGAAAGAGGTGTAGATATTTCCATTTTTATACAGATAGCAGTGTGAATTTTTCCATGTTCATACTGATAGCGGTATATATATTTTCACCTTTAAAGAGATGGTGGTGTAGATATTTCCATGTTCATACAGTTGGCGATGTAGATATTTCCATGTTTATAGAGATCGCGGTATAGATATTTCCATGTTTAAAGAGATGGCAGTGTAGATATTTCCATGTTCATAGAGATGGCGCTGTAGATATTTCCATGTTCATATGGATGGCGGTGTAGATATTTCCATGTTCATACAGATGGCGGTGTAGATATTTCCATGTTTATAGAGATGACGGTGTAGATATTTCCATGTTTATACAGAGGGCGCTTTAGATATTTCCATGTTTACACAGATAGTGGTGTAGATATTTCCATGTTGATACACATAGCGATGTGGATATTTCCAAGTTTATAGAGATAGCGGGGTAGATATTTCCATGTTTATAGAAACAGCCTTGTAGATATTTCCATGTTTATACAGATAGCGGTATAGATATTTCCATGTTTATACAGATGGCGGTATAGATATTTCCATGTTTATAGAGATGGCAGTGTAGATATTTCCATATTCATACAAATGGCGGTGTAGATATTTCCATGTTTATAGAGATAGCGGTGTAGTTATGTCCTTGTTTACAGAGAAAGCTGTGTAGATATTTCCATGTATATGAAATTAGCTGTGTAGATATTTCCATGTTCATACAGATAGCGGTGTAGATATTTCCATGTTCATACAGGTAGCGGTGTAGATATTTCCATGTTCATACAGATGGCGGTGTAGATATTTCCATGTTTATACAGATGGCAGTGTAGATATTTTCGTGTTGATGCAGAGGGCGGTTTAGATATTTCCATGTTTACAAAGATAGCGGTGTAGATATTTCCAAGTTGATACACTTAGCGGTGTAGAGATTTCCAAGTTTATAGAGATAGCCATGTAGATATTTCCATGTTTATAGAGATAGCGCTGTAGATAATTCCTTGTTTATTGATAGCGGTATAGATATTTCCTTGTTTCTACAGATGGCGGTGTAGATATTTCCATGTTTATAGAGATGGAAGTGTAGATATTTCCTTGTTTATAGAGGTAGTGGTGTACTTATTTCCAAGTTTATACAGATAGCTTTGTAGATATTTCCATGTTTATACAGAGAGCGGTGTAGATATTTCCATGTTTTTAGAGATGGCGGTCTAGATATTACCTTGTTTATACAGATAGTGGTGTAGATATTTCAATGTTTATAGAGATAGCGGTGTAGATATTTCCATTTTTATACAGATAGCAATGTAGATATTTCCATGTTCATAAAGATAGCAGTGTAGATATTTCCATGTTTACACAGATAGTGATGTGGATATTTCCATGTTCATTCAGATGGCGGTGTAGATATTTCTATGTCCATACAGATGGCGGTGTAGATATTTCCATGTTCATAGAGATGGCGGTGTAGATGTATCCATGTCTATAGAGATAGCGGTGTAGTTATTTCCATGTTTATTGAGATAGCAGTGTAGATATTTCCATTTATATACAGAGAGCTGTGTAGGTATTTCCATGTTCATACAGATAGCGGTGGAGATATTTCTATGTTCATACAGATAGCGGTGTAGATATTTCAATGTTCATACAGATAGCGATGTAGAAATTTCCATGTTTATAGAGATAGCGGTGTAGATATTTCCATGTTTATGGAGATAGCGGTGTAGATATTTCCATTTTTATACACATAGCAGTGTTTATTTTTCCATGTTCATACAGATAGCGGTGTTTATATTTTCACCTTTAAAGAGATGGCGGTGTAGATATATCCATGTTCATACAGTTGGTGATGTAGCTATTTCCATGTTTATAGAGATGACGTTGTAGATATTTCCATGTTTCTACAGATGGCGGTGTAGATATTTCCATGTTCATACAGTTAGCGGTGTAGATATTTCCTTGTTCATAGAGATAGCGGTGTTGATAATTCCATGTTCATAAAGATAGCGGTGTAGATATTTCCAAGTTCATACAGATGGCGGTGTAGATATTTCCATGTTCATCCAGATGGCAGTGTGGTTATTTCCCCGTTCATACAGATGGCGGTGAAGATATTTCCAAGTTCATACAGATGGTGGTGTACATATTTCCATGTTCATACAGATGGCGGTGTAGACATTTCCATGTTCATACTGATGGCGGTGTAGATATTTACCTGTTCATACACATGGCGGTGTAGATATTTCCATGTTCGTACGGATGGCAGTGTAGATATTTCCATGTTCATACAGATAGCGGTGTAGATATTTCCACGTTTATACAGATAGCGGTGTAGATATTTCCACGTTTATACAGATAGCGGTGTAGATATTTCAATGTTTCTACAGATAGTTGTGTGGATATTTGCATCTTAATACAGATGGCGGTGTAGATAACTCCATGTTCATACAGATGGCGGTGTATATGTTTCCACTTTATAGAGATAGCGGTGTAGTTATTTCCATGTTTATAGAGATAGCGGTGTAGAGTTTTCCATGTACATACAGATAGCAATGTAGATATTTCCATGTTCATACAGATAGCTATGTAGATATTTCCATGTTCATACAGATAGCAGTTTAGATATTTCCATGTTCATACACATAGCGTTGTAGATATTTCCATGTTAATTCAGATAGCAGTGTGGATATCTCCATCTTCATACAGACAGCGGTGTAGATATTTCCATCTTCATACAGATAGCGGTGTAGATATTTCCATGTTCATACAGATAGCGGTGTAGGTATTTCCATGTTCTTACAGATAGCAGTGTAGTTATTTCCATGTTCATACAGTTGGCGGTGTAGATATTTCCATGTTCACACAGATGGCAGTGTAGATATTTCCATATTCGTACAGATAGCGGTGAAGTTATTTCCATGTTCATCCAGACGGCGGTGTAGATATTTCCATGTTCATACAGATGGCGGTGAAGATATTTCCATGTTCATACAGACGGCGGAGTAGATATTTCTATGTTCATACAAATGGCGGTGTAGATATTTCCATGTTCATAGAGATGGCGGTGTAAATATTTCCATGTTTATAGAGATAGCAGTGTAGTTATTTTGATGTTTATAGAGATAGTGTAGATATTTCCATTGTTATACAGATAGTTGTGTAGATATTTCCATGTTCATACAGATAGCGGTGAAGATATTTCCATCTTCATACAGATAGCGGTGTAGAAATTTCCAACTTCATACAGATAGCGGTGTAGAAATTTCCTTGTTCATACATATAGCGGTGTAGATATTTCCATGTTCATACTGATAGCGGTGTAGATATTTCCATGTTCATCCAGATGGCGTTGTAGATATTTCCATGTTCATACAGACGGCGGTGGAGATACTTCCATGTTCATACAGATGGCGGTGTAGGTATTTCCATGTTCGTACACATGGCGCTGTAGATATTTCTATGTTCATAGAGATGGCGGTGTAGATATTTCCACGTTTATAGAGATGGCGGTGGAGATATTTCCATGTTCATACAGATGGCGGTGTAGATATTTAAATGTTTATACAGATGGCAGTGTAGATATTTTCATGTTTATGCAGAGGGCGGTTTAGAATCTTCCATGTTTACATAGATAGCGGTGCAGCTATTTCGATGTTGATACACATAGCGGTGTAGAGATATCCAAGTTTATAGAGATAGCCATGTAGATATTTCCATGTTTATAGAGATAGCGTTGAAGATATTTCCTTGTTTATACAGATAGCGGTATAGATATTTCCTTGTTTCTACAGATGGTGGCGTAGTTATTTCCATGATTATAGAGATGGCGGTCTAGATATTTCCTTGTTTATAGAGGTAGTGGTGTAGTTATTCCCACGTTTATAGAGATAGCTTTGTAGATACTTCCATGTTTATACAGATAGCGGTGTTGATATTTCCATGTTTATGCAGATAGCGGTGTAGATATTTCCATGTTCATACAGATAGGGGAGTAGATATTTCCATTTTCATAAAGATAGAGGTGTAGATATTTCCATGTTTATAGAGATAGCGGTGTAGATATTTCCATGTTGATACACATAGCGATGTAGATATTTCCATGATTATAGAGATAGCGGGGTAGATATTTCCATGTTTATAGAGACAGCGTTGAAGATATTTCCATGTTTATACAGATAGCGGTATAGATATTTCCTTGTTTATACAGATGGCGGTGTAGATATTTCCATGTTTATAGAGATGGCAGTGTAGATATTTCCATATTCATACAAATGGCGGTGTAGATATTTCCAAGTTTATAGAGATAGCGGTGTAGTTATGTCCTTGTTTACCGAGAAAGCTGTGTAGATATTTCCATGTATATGAAGTTAGCTGTGTAGATATTTCCATGTTCATACAGATAGCGGTGTAGATATTTCCATGTTCATACAGGTAGCGGTGTAGATATTTCCATTTTCATACAGATGGCGGTGCAGATATTTCCATGTTCATCCAGATGGCGGTGTAGATATTTCCATGTTCATGCAGATGGCGGTGAACATATTTCCATGTTCCTACAATTGGCGGTGTAGATATTTCCATGTTCATACAGATGGCGATGTAGATATTTCCATGTTCATAGAGATGGCGGTGTAGTTATTTCCATGTTTATAGAGATAGTGGTGTAGATATTTCCATGTTTATAGAGATAGCAGTGTAGATATTTTCATTTATATACAGATAGCTGTGTAGATATTTCCATGTACATACAGATAGCGGTGTAGATATTTCCATGTTCATACAGATAGCGGTGTAGAAATTTCCATGTTCATACAGATAGCGGTGTACATATTTCCATGTTCATACAGATAGCGTTGTAGATATTTCCATTTTCATACAGATGGCCGTGAAGGTATTTCCGTGTTCATACAGATGGCGGTGAAGTTATTTCCATGTTTATAGAGATAGCTGTGTAGATATTTCCATGTTTATAGAGATGGCGGTCTAGATATTTCCATATTTATAGAGATAGGGGTGTAGTTATTTCCAAGTTTATAGAGACAGCGTTGTATATATTTCCATGTTTATACAGATAGCGGTGAAGATATTTCCATATTAATACAGATAGTAGTGTAGATATTTCCATGTTTATAAAGATAGCAGTGTAGATATTTCCATTTTCATACAGATAGCGGTGTAGATATTTCCACGTTTATAGAGATGGCGGTGCAGGTATTTCCATGTTCATATGGATGGCAGTGTAGATATTTCCATGTTTATAGAGATGGAGTTTTAGATATTTCCATGTGTATACAGATTTCGGTGTAGATATTTCCATGTTTATAGTGATGGCGGTGTAGATATTTATATGTTTACACAGAGAGCGATGTAGATATATCCATGTTTACACAGATAGTGGTGTAGACATTTCCATGTTTACACAGCTAGTGTTGTAGTTATTTGCATGTTTATACAGATAGCGGTGAAGATATTTCCATTTTGACACAGATAGCGGTGTGGATTTTCCATGTTTATACAGATAGTGGTGTAGATATTTCCATGTTAATACAGATAGCGGTGCAGATATTTCCATGTTTATACAGATAGCCGTGCAGATATTTCCCAGTTTATACAGATAGCGGTGTAGATATTTCCATGTTTATAAAGATAGCGGTGTAGATATTTCCATCTTGATACCGATGGCGGTGTAGATATTTCCATGTTCCTACAGATGGCGGTGTAGATATTTCCATGTTCCTACAGATGGCGGTGTAGATATTTCGAAGTTTATAGAGTTAGCGGTGTAGATATTTCCATGTTTATAGAGAAAGCTGTGTAGATATTTCCACGTATATGCAGATAGCTGTGTAGATATTTCCATGTTCATGCAGATAGCGGTGTGGATATTAACATGTTCATCCAGATGCCAGTGTAGATATATCCATGTTCATACAGATGGCGGTGAAGATATTTCCATGTTCTTACAAATGGCGGTGTAGATATTTCCAAGTTCATACAGAAGGCGGTGAAGATATTTCCATGTTCATAGAGATGGCGGTGTAGATATTTCCATGTTCATACAAATGGCGGTGAACATATTTCCATGTTCATAGAGATGGCTTTGTGGATATTTCCATGTTTATACAGATAGCAGTGTAGTTATTTCCATGTTTATAGAGATAGCAGTGTAGATATTTCCACTGATATACAGATAGCGGTGTAGATATTTCCATGTTTATACTGATAGTGGTGCAGATATTTCCATGTTTATACAGATAGCGTTGTAGATATTTCCATGTTTATACAGGTAGCGATGTAGATATTTCCAAGTTTATAGAGATAGCGGTGTAGATATTTCCATCTTAATACAGATGGCGTTGTAGATATTTCCTTGTTCATACAGATGGCGGTGCAGATATTCCCATATTCATACAGATGGCGGTGTGGATATTTCCATGTGTATAGCGGTGGCGGTGTAGATATTTCCACGTTTATACAGATGGTGGTGTAGATACTTCCTTCTTTATAGACATAGCGGTGTAGATATCTCCATGTTCATACTGATGGCGGTTTAAATATTTCCATCTTTATAGAGATGGCGGTATAGCTATTTCCATGTCTATAGAGATGGCAGTGTAGATATTTTCATGTTCCTACAGATGGCGGTGTAGATATTTCCATGTTCATAGAGATGGCGGTGTAGATATATCCATGTCTATAGAGATAGCGGTGTAGTTATTTCCATGTTTATTGAGATAGCAGTGTAGATATTTCCATTTATATACAGACAGCTGTGTAGATATTTCCATGTTCATACAGATAGCGGTGGAGATATTTCCATGTTCATACAGATAGTGGTGTAGATATTTCCATGTTCATACAGATAGCCATGTAGATATTTCCATGTTTATAGAGATAGCGGTGTAGTTATTTCCATGTTTATTGAGAAAGAGGTGTAGATATTTCCATTTTTATACAGATAGCAGTGTGAATTTTTCCATGTTCATACTGATAACGGTATATATATTTTCACCTTTAAAGAGATGGTGGTGTAGATATTTCCATGTTCATACAGTTGGCGATGTAGATATTTCCATGTTTATAGAGATCGCGGTATAGATATTTCCATGTTTAAAGAGATGGCAGTGTAGATATTTCCATGTTCATAGAGATGGCGCTGTAGATATTTCCATGTTCATATGGATGGCGGTGTAGATATTTCCATGTTCATACAGATGGCGGTGTAGATATTTCCATGTTTATAGAGATGACGGTGTAGATATTTCCATGTTTATACAGAGGGCGCTTTAGATATTTCCATGTTTACACAGATAGTGGTGTAGATATTTCCATGTTGATACACATAGCGATGTGGATATTTCCAAGTTTATAGAGATAGCGGGGTAGATATTTCCATGTTTATAGAAACAGCCTTGTAGATATTTCCATGTTTATACAGATAGCGGTATAGATATTTCCATGTTTATACAGATGGCGGTATAGATATTTCCATGTTTATAGAGATGGCAGTGTAGATATTTCCATATTCATACAAATGGCGGTGTAGATATTTCCATGTTTATAGAGATAGCGGTGTAGTTATGTCCTTGTTTACAGAGAAAGCTGTGTAGATATTTCCATGTATATGAAATTAGCTGTGTAGATATTTCCATGTTCATACAGATAGCGGTGTAGATATTTCCATGTTCATACAGGTAGCGGTGTAGATATTTCCATGTTCATACAGATGGCGGTGCAGATATTTCCATGTTCATCCAGATGGCGGTGTAGATATTTCCATGTTTATGCAGATGGCGGTGAACATATTTCCATGTTCCTACAAAAGGCGGTGTAGATATTTCCATGTTCATACAGATGGCGGTGTAGATATTTCCATGTTCATAGAGATGGCGGTGTAGATATTTCCATGTTTATAGAGATGGTGGTGTAGATATTTCCATGTTTATAGAGATAGCAGTGTAGATATTTCCATTTATATACAGATAGCTGTGTAGATATTTCCATGTTCATACAGATAGCGGTGTAGATATTTCCATGTTCATACAGATAGTGGTGTAGAAATTTCCATGTTCATACAGATAGCAGTGTACATATTTCCATGTTCATACAGATAATGTTGTAGATATTTCCATGTTCATACAGATAACAGTGTACATATTTCCATGTTCATACAGATAACGTTGTAGATATTTCCATTTTCATACAGATGGCGGTGAAAGTATTTCCGTGTTCATACAGATGGCGGTGAAGGTATTTCCATGTTTATAGAGATTGCGGTGTAGATATTTCCATGTTTATAGAGATGGCGGTCAAGATATTTCCATGTTTATAGAGATAGTGGTGTAGTTATTTCCAAGTTTATAGAGACAGCGTTGTATATATTTCCATGTTTATACAGATAGCGGTGAAGTTATTTCCATAATAATACAGATAGTAGTGTAGATATTTGCATGTTTATAAAGATAGCAGTGTAGATATTTCCATGTTCATACAGATAGCGGTGTAGATATTTCCACGTTTATAGAGATGGCGGTGCAGATATTTCCATGTTCATACGGATGGCAGTGTAGATATTTCCATGTTTATAGAGATGGAGTTGTAGATATTTCCATGTTTATACAGATGGCGGTGAAGATATTTCCATGTTTTTAGTGATGGCGGTGTAGATATTTATATGTTTACACAGAGAGCGATGTAGATATATCCATGTTTACACAGATAGCGGTGTAGAAATTTCCATGTTTACACAGCTAGTGTTGTAGTTATTTGCATGTTTATAGAGATATCGGTGTAGTTATTTCCATGTTTATACAGATAGCGGTGAAGATATTTCCACTTTGACACAGATAGCGGTGTGGATTTTCCATGTTTATACAGATAGCGGTGTAGATATTTACATGTTAATACAGATAGCGGTGCAGATATTTCCATGTTTATACAGATAGCCGTGCAGATATTTCCAAGTTTATACAGATAGCGGTGTAGATATTTCCATGTTTATAAAGATAGCGGTGTAGGTATTTCCATCTTAATACAGATGGTGGTGTAGATATTTCCAGGTTCCTACAGATGGCGGTGTAGATATTTCCATCTTCATACAGATGGCGGTGTAGATATTTCGAAGTTTATAGAGTTAGCGGTGTAGATATTTCCATGTTTATAGTGAAAGCTGTGTAGATATTTTCATGTATATGCAGATAGCTGTGTAGATATTTCCATGTTCATGCAGATAGCGGTGTAGATATTTACATGTTCATCCAGATGCCAGTGTAGATATATCCATGTTCGTACAGATGGCTGTGAAGATATTTCCATGTTCATACAGATGGCGATGTAGATATTTCCCTGTTCATACAGATGGCGGTGAATATATTTCCATGTTCATAGAGATGGCGGTGTAGATATTTCCATGTTCATACAAATGGCGGTGTACATATTTCAATGTTCATAGAGATGGCGGTGTGGATATTTCCATGTTTATACAGATAGCAGTGTAGTTATTTCCATGTTTATAGAGATAGCAGTGTAGATATTTCCACTGATATACAGATAGCGGTGTAGATATTTGCATGTTCACACAGATAGCGGTGTAGATATTTCCATGTTCATACAGATAGCAGTGTAGATATTTCCATGTTCATACAGATGGCCGTGTAGATATTTCCATGTTCATAGAGATGGCGTTGTAGATATTTCCATGTTTATACAGATAGCAGTGTAGTTATTTCCATGTTTATAGGGATAGCAGTGTAGATATTTCCATTGATATACAGGTAGCGGTGTAGATATTTGCGTGTTCATACGGATGGCGGTGTAGATATTTCCATGTTTATACAGAGGGCTGTTTACATATTTCCATGTTTACACAGATAGCGCTGTAGACATTTCCATTTTGATACACATAGCGGTGTGGATATTTCCAAGTTTATAGAGATATCGATGAGGATATTTCCATGTTTATAGAGAAAGTGTTGTAGATATTTCCATGTTTATATAGATAGCGGTATAGATATTTCCATGTTTATACAGATCGCGGTGAAGTTATTTCCATGTTTATAGTGATGGCAGTGTAGATATTTCCATGTTCATGCAAATGGCAGTATAGGTATTTCCATGTTTTTAGAGATAGCGGTGTAGTTATTTCCTTGCGTATAGAGAAAGCTGTGTAGATATTTCCCTGTATATGTAGCTAGCTGTGTAGATATTTCCATGTTCCCACAGATAGCGGTGTAGATATTTCCATGTTCATACACATAGCAGTGTAGGTATTTCCATGTTCATACAGATAGTGGTGTAGATATTTCCATGTTCATACAGGTAGCGGTGTAGCTATTTCCATGTTCATCAAGATGGCGGTGTAGATATTTCATGTTTATGCAGATGGCGGTGTAGATATTTCCATGTTCATACAGAAGGCGGTGTAGATATTTCCATGTTCATACAAATGGCGGTGTAGGTATTTCCATGTTCATAGAGATGCCGGTATAGTTATTTCCATGTTTATGGAGATAACGGTGTAGTTATTTCCATGTTTACAGAGATAGCGGTGTAGATATTTCCATTTATATACATATAGCTGTGTAGATATTTCCATGTTCATACAGGTAGCGGTGTAGATATTTCCATGTTCATACAGATAGCGGTGTAGAAATTTCCATGTTCCAGCAGATAGAGGTGTACATATTTCCATGTTCATACAGATAGCGTTGTAGATATTTCCATGTTCATACAGATAGCGGTGTAGATATTTCCATGTTCATCGTGATGGCGGTGAAGATATTTCCATGTTCATACAGATGGCCGTTAAGATATTTCCATGTTCATACAGATGGCAGTGTAGATATTTCCATGTTCGTACACATGGCGGTGTAGATATTTCCATGTTTATAGAGATAGCAGAGCAGATATTTCCATTGATATAAAGATAACTGTGTAGATATTTCCATGTTCATACAGATAGCGGTGTAGATATTTCCATGTTCATACTGATAGCGGTGTAGATATTTATATGTTCATACAGTTAGCGGTGTAGATATTTCCATGTTTATACAGATGGCGGTGTAGATATTTCCATGTTCATACAGATGGCGGTGTAGATATTTACAGGTTCATACAGATGGCGGTGTAGATATTTCCATGTTCGTATGGATGGCAGTGTAGATATTTCCACGTTCATACAGGTGGCGGTGTAGATATTCCCATGTTTTTACAGATTGCTGTGTAGTTATTTCCATGTTTATAGAGATAGCCATGTAGATATTTCCATTGATATACAGATAGCTGTGTAGATATTTGCATGTTCATACAGATAGCGGTCTAGATATTTCCATGTTCATACAGATAGCGGTGTAATTATTTCCATGTTCATACACATAGCAGTGTAGTTATTTCCATGTTTATAGAGATGTCAGTGTAGATATTTCCATTGATATACAGATAGCTGTGTAGATATTTGCATGTTCATACAGATAGCGGTGTAGATATTTTCTTGTTCATTCTGATAGCGGTGTAGATATTTCCATGTTCAAACAGATAACGGTGTAGATATTTACATGTTCAAACAGATGGCGGTGTAGATATTTCCATGTTCGTACGAATGGCAGTGTAGATATTTCCATGTTCATACAGGTGGCGGTGCAGATATTCCCATGTTTTTACAGATAGCTCTGTAGTTATTTCCATGTTTAAAGAGATAGCAGTGTAGATATTTCCATTGATGTACAGATAGCTGTGTAGATATTTGCATGTTCATACAGATAGCGGTGTAGATATTTCCATGTTCGTACGGATGGCAGTGTAGATATTTCAATGTTCGTACAGGTGGCGGTGTAGATATTTCCATGTTCATACAGATAACGGTGTAGATATTTCCATGTTCATACAGATAGCGGTGTAGATATTTCCATGTTCATACAGATAGCGGTGTAGATATTTCCATGTTCATACAGTTAGCAGTGTAGATATTTCCATGTACATGCAGATAGCGGTGTAGATATTTCCATGTTCATCCAGATGCCGGTGTAGATATATCCATGTCCATACAGATGGCGTTGAAGATATTTCCATGTTCATACAGATGGCGGTGTAGATATTTCCATGTTCATACAAATGGCGGTGTAGATATTTCCATGTTCATACAGATGGCGGTGTAGATATTTCCGTGTTCATACAAATGGCGGTGTAGATATTTCCGTGTTCATACAGATGGCGGTATAGATAATTCCATGTTCATAGAGATGGCGGTGTAGATATTTCCATGTTTATACAGATAGCAATGTAGATATTTCCATGTTTATAGAGATAGCGGTGTAGATATTTCCATTGATATACAGATAGCTGTGTAGATATTTCCATGTTCATACAGATAGCGTTGTAGATATTTCCATGTTCATACAGATAGCGGTGTAGATATTTCCATGTTCATCGTGATGGCGGTGAAGATATTTCCATGTTCATACAGATGGCCGTTAAGATATTTCCATGTTCATACAGATGGCAGTGTAGATATTTCCATGTTCGTACACATGGCGGTGTAGATATTTCCATGTTTATAGAGATAGCAGAGCAGATATTTCCATTGATATACAGATAGCTGTGTAGATATTTGCATGTTCATACAGATAGCGGTGTAGATATTTCCATGTTTATACTGATAGTGGTGTAGATATTTATATGTTCATACAGTTAGCGGTGTAGATATTTCCATGTTTATACAGATGGCGGTGTAGATATTTCCATGTTCATACAGATGGCGGTGTAGATATTTACATGTTCATACAGATGGTGGTGTAGATATTTCCATGTTCGTACGGATGGCAGTGTAGATATTTCCACGTTCATACAGGTGGCGGTGTAGATATTCCCATGTTTTTACAGAATGCTGTGTAGTTATTTCCATGTTTATAGAGATAGCCATGTAGATATTTCCATTGATATACAGATAGCTGTGTAGATATTTGCATGTTCATACAGATAGCGGTGTAGATATTTCCATGTTCATACAGATAGCGGTGTAAGTATTTCCATGTTCATACACATAGCAGTGTAGTTATTTCCATGTTTATAGAGATATCAGTGTAGATATTTCCATTGATATACAGATAGCTGTGTAGATATTTGCATGTTCATACAGATAGCGCTGTAGATATTTTCTTGTTCATTCTGATAGCGGTGTAGATATTTCCATGTTCAAACAGTTAACGGTGCAGATATTTCCATGTTCATACAGATGGCGGTGTATATATTTCCATGTTCATACAGATGGCGGTGTAGATATTTAAATGTTCAAACAGATGGCGGTGTAGATATTTCCATGTTCGTACGGATGGCAGTGTAGATATTTCCATGTTCATACAGGTGGCGGTGCAGATATTCCCATGTTTTTACAGATAGCTGTGTAGTTATTTCCATGTTTATAGAGATAGCAGTGTAGATATTTCCATTGATGTACAGATAGCTGTGTAGATATTTGCATGTTCATACAGATAGCGGTGTAGATATTTCCATGTTCGTACGGATGGCAGTGTAGATATTTCAATGTTCGTACAGGTGGCGGTGTAGATATTTCCATGTTCATACAGATATCGGTGTAGATATTTCCATGTTCATACAGATAGCAGTGTAGATATTTCCATGTTCATACAGATTGCAGTGTAGATATTTCCATGTTCATAGAGTTAGCGGTGTAGATATTTCCATGTACATGCAGATAGCGGTGTAGATATTTCCATGTTCATCCAGATGCCGGTGTAGATATATCCATGTCCATACAGATGGCGTTGAAGATATTTCCATGTTCATACAGATGGCGGTGTAGATATTTCCATGTTCATACAAATGGCGGTGTAGATATTTCCATGTTCATACAGATGGCGGTGTAGATATTTCCGTGTTCATACAAATGGCGGTGTAGATATTTCCGTGTTCATACAAATGGCGGTGTAGATATTTCCATGTTCATAGAGATGGCGGTGTAGATATTTCCATGTTTATACAGATAGCAATGTAGATATTTCCATGTTTATAGAGATAGCGGTGTAGATATTTCCATTGATATACAGATAGCTGTGTAGATATTTCCATGTTCATACAGATAGCGGTGTAGATATTTCCATGTTTTACAGATAGCAGTGAAGTTATTTCCATGTTTAAAGAGATAGCAGTGTAGATATTTGCATTGATATACAGATAGCTGTGTAGATATTTACATGTTCATACAGATGGTGGTGTAGATATTTCCATGTTCGTACGGATGGCAGTGTAGATATTTCCATGTTCATACAGGTCTCGGTGTAGATATTTCCATGTTTTTACAGATAGCAGTGTAGTTATTTCCATGTTTATATAGATAGCAATGTAGATATTTCCGTTGATATACATATAGCTGTGTAGATATTTGCATGTTCATACTGATAGCGGTGTAGATATTTCCATGTTCGTACAGATAGCGGTGTAGATATTTCCATGTTCATACAGATAGCGGTGTAGATATTTCCATGTTCATACAGATAACGGTGTAGACATTTACATGTTCATACAGATAGCGGTGTAGATATTTCCATGTTGATACAGTTAGCGGTGTAGATATTTCCATGTTCATACAGATGGCGGTGTAGATATTTACATGTTGATACAGATGGCGGTGTAGATATTTCCATGTTCGTAGAGATGGCGTTGTAGATATTTCCATATTCATAGAGATGGCAGTGTAGATATTTCCATGTTTATGCAGATAGCGGTATAGATATTTCCATGTTTATACAGATGGTGGTGTAGATATTTCCATGTTTATAGAGATGGCGGTCTAGATATTTCCATGTTTATAGAGATAGTGGTGTAGTTATTTCCAAGTTTATAGAGACTGCATTGCAGATATTTCCATGTTTATACAGACAGCGGTGAAGATATTTCCATGTTTATACAGATAGCGGTGTAGATATTTCCATGTTTATACAGATAGCAGTGTAGATATTTCCATGTTTATAGAGATAGTGGTGTAGATAATTTCAATTTTATACAAATAGCAGTGTAGATATTTCCAAGTTCATACAGAGAGCGGTGTAGATATTTCCACGTTTATAGAGATGGCAGTGTAGATATTTCCATGTTCATACAGATGGCGGTGTAGATATTTCCATGTTTTTAGAGATGGCGGTGTAGATATTTTCAGGTTTACACAGATGGCGGTGGAGATATTTCCATGTTTACACACATAGCGGTGTAGACATTTCCATGTTTACACAGATAGCGGTGTGGATATTTCCATGTTTATGCAGATAGCGGTGTATATATTTCCATGTTTATTCAGATAGCGGTGCAGATATTTCCATGTTTATACAGATAGTGGTGGAGATATTTCCATGTTTATACAGATAGCGGTGTAGATATTTCCATCTTAATACAGATGGCGGTGTAGATATTTCGAAGTTTATAGAGATTGTGCTGTAGTTATTTCCATATTTATAGAGAAATCTGTGTAGATATTTAAATGTATATGCAGATAGCTGTGTAGATATTTCCATCTTCATGCAGATAGCCGCATAGATATTTCCATGTTCATCCAGATGCTGGTGTAGATATATCCATGTTCATACACATGGCGATGTAGATATTTCCATGTTCATAGAGATGGCGGTGTAGATATTTCCATGTTCATACAAATGGCGGTGTAGATATTTCCATGTTCATAGAGATGGCAGTGTAGATATTTCCATGTTTTTACAGATAGCAGTGTAGTTATTTCCATGTTTATAGAGATAGCAGTGTAGATATTTCCATTGATATACAGATAGCTGTGTAGATATTTGCATGTTCATACAGATAGCGGTGTAGATATATCCATCCTCATACAGATAGCGGTGTTCATATTTCCATGTTCATACAGATAGCGGTGCAGATATTTCCATGTTCATACAGATAGCCGTGTAGATATTTCCATGTTCATGCAGATAGCGGTGTAGATATTTCCATGTTCATACAGATAACGGTGTAGACATTTTCATGTTCATACAGGTGGCGGTGTAGGTTTTTCCATGTTTATACAGATAGCAGTGTAGTTATCTCCAGGCTTATAGATATAGCAGTGTAGATATTTCCATTGATATACAGATAGCTGTGTAGATATTTGCATGTTCATATAGATAGCGGTGTAGATATTTCCATGTTCATACAGATAGCGGTGTAGATATTTCCAGTTTCATACAGATAGCGGTGTAGATATTTCCATGTTTATACAGATAACGGTGTAGATATATCCATGTTCATACAGATAGCCTTGTAGATATTTCCATGTTCATACAGATGGCGGTGTAGATATTTCCATGTTCATACAGATGGCGGTGTAGATATTTCCATGTTCATACAGATGGCGGTGTAGATATTTCCATGTTCGTACAGATGTCGGTGTAGATATTTCCATGCTCATAGAGATGGCGGTGTAGTTATTTCCATGTTTATGCAGATAGCAGTATAGGTATTTCCATGTTTATACAGATGGTGGTGTAGATATTTCCATGTTTATAGAGATGGCGTCTAGATATTTACATGTTTATTGAGATACTGGTGTAGTTATATCCAAGTTTATAGAGACAGCGTTGTAGATATTTTCTTATTTAAACAGATAGCGGTGAAGATATTTCCATGTTTATACAGATAGCGGTGTAGATATTTCCATGTTTATACAGACAGCAGTGTAGTTATTTCCATGTTTATAGAGATAGTGGTGTAGATAATTTCAATTTTATACAGATAGCAGTGTAGATATTTCCAAGTTCATACAGATAGCGGTGTAGATATTTCCACGTTTATAGAGATGGCGGTGTATATATTTCCATGTTCATACAGATGGCGGTGTAGATATTTCCATGTTTATAGAGATGGCGGTGTAGATATTTTCATGTTTACACTGATGGCGGTGCAGATACTTCCATGTTTACACAGATAGCGGTGGAGATATTTCCATGTTTACACAGATAGCGGTGTGGATATTTTCATATTTATGCAGATAGCAGTGTAGATATTTCCATGTTTATACAGATAGCGGAGCGGATATTTCCATGTTTATACAGATAGTAGGGCAGATATTTCCATGTTTATACAGATAGCGGTGTAGATATTTCCATCTTAATACAGATGGCGGTGTAGATTTTTCTATGTTTGTACAGATGGCGGTGTAGATATTTCCATGTCCATACAGATGGCGTTGTAGATATTTCGAAGTTTATAGAGATAGTGCTGTAGTTATTTCCATATTTATAGAGAAATCTGTGTAGATATTTCCATGTATATGCAGATAGCTGTGTAGATATTTCCATGTTCATGCAGATAGCGGTGTAGATATTTCCATGTTCATCCAGATGCCAGTGTAGATATATCCATGTTCATACAGATGGCGGTGAAGATATTTCCATGTTCATACAGATGGCGGTGTAGATATTTCCAATTTCATACAAATGGCGGTGTAGATATTTCCATGTTTATACAGATAGCAGTGTAGTTATTTCCACGTTTATAGAGATAGCAGTGTAGATATTTCCATTGATATACAGATAGCTGTGTAGATATTTGCATGTTCATACAGATAGCGGTGTAGATATTTCCATGTTCATACTGATAGCGGTGTAGATGTTTATATGTTCATACAGTTAGCGGTGTAGATATTTCCATGTTCATACAGATGGCGGTGTAGATATTTCCATGTTCATACAGATGGCGGTGTAGATACTTACATGATCATACAGATGGCGGTGTAGATATTTCCATGTTCGTACGGATGGCAGTGTAGATATTTCCACGTTCATACAGGTGGCGGTGTAGATATTCCCATGTTTTTACAGATAGCTGTGTAGTTATTTCCATGTTTATAGAGATAGCCATGTAGATATTTCCATTGATATACAGATAGCTGTGTAGATATTTGCATGTTCATACAGATAGCGGTGTAGATATTTCCATGTTCATACAGATAGCGGTGTAGATATTTCCATGTTCATACACATAGCAGTGTAGATATTTCCATGTTCATACAGATAACGGTGTAGATATTTCCATGTTCATACAGATAGCTGTGTAGATATTTCCATGTCCACACAGATAGCAGTGTAGATATTTCCATGTTCATACAGTTAGCGTTGTAGATATTTCCATGTTCATACAGATGGCGGTGTAGATATTTACATGTTCATACAGATGGTGGTGTAGATATTTCCATGTTCGTACCGATGGCAGTGTAGATATTTCCATGTTCGTACAGGTGGCGGTGTAGATATTTCCATGTTTATACAGATAGCAGTGTAGTTATTTCCATGTTTATAGAGATAGCAATGTAGATTTTCCATTGATATACAGATAGCTGAGTAGATATTTGCATGGTCATACAGATAGCGGTGTAGATATTTCCATGTTCATACAGATAGAGGAGTAGATATTTCCATGTTCATTCAGATAGCGGCGTAGGTATTTCCATGTTCATACAGATAACGGTGTAGATATTTCCATGTTCATACAGATAGCGGTGTAGATATTTCCATGTTCATACAGATAGCGGTGTAGATATTTCCATGCTCATACAGATAGCGGTGTAGATATTTACATGTTCATACAGATGGCGTTGTAAATATTTCCATGTTTGTACAGATGGTGGTGTAGATATTTCCATGTTCATAGAGATGGCGGTGTAGATATATCCATTTTCATACAGATGGCGGTGTAGATATTTACATCTTCATACAGATGGCGGTGTAGATATTTCCATCTTCGTACGGATGGCAATGTAGATATTTGCATGTTCATACAGGTGGTGGTGTAGATATTTCCATGTTCATACAGATAGCAGTGTAGTTATTTCCATGTTTATAGAGATTGCAGTGTAGATATTTCCATGGATATACAGATAGTTGTGTAGATATTTACATGTTCATACAAATGGCCGTGTAGATATTTCCATGTTCGTACAGGTGGCGGTGTAGATATTTCTATGTTTATACAGATAGCAGTGTAGTTATTTCCATGCTTATAGATATAGCAGTGTAGATATTTCCATTGATATACAGATAGCTGTGTAGGTATTTGCATGTTCATACAGATAGCGGTGTAGATATTTCCATGTTCGTACAGACATCGGTGTAGATATTTCCATATTCATACAGATGGCGGTGTAGATATTTATATGTTCATACAGATGGCGGTGTAGATATTTCCATGTTCGTACAGATGGCGGTGTAGATATTTCCATGCTCATAGAGATGGCGGTGTAGATATTTCCATGTTTATGCAGATAGCGGTATAGGTATTTCCATGTTTATGCAGATGGTGGTGAAGATATTTCCATGTTTATACAGATAGCGGTGTAGATATTTCCATGTTTATACAGACAGCAGTGTAGATATTTCCATGTTTATAGAGATAGTGGTGTAGATAATTTCAATTTTATACAGAGAGCAGTGTAGATATTTCCAAGTTCATACAGATAGCGGTGTAGATATTTCCACCTTTATAGAGATGGCGGTGTAGATATTTCCATGTTCATACAGATGGCGGTGTAGATATTTCCATGTTTATAGAGATGGCGGTGTAGATATTTTCATGTTTACACAGATGGCGGTGTAGATATTTCCATGTTTACACAGATAGCGGTGTAGACATTTCCATGTTTACACAGATAGCGGTGTGGATATTTTCATGTTTATGCAGATAGCGGTGTAGATATTTCCATGTTTATACAGATAGCGGTGCGGATATTTCCATGTTTATACAGATAGCGGTGTAGATATTTCCATCTTAATACAGATGGCGGTGTAGATATGTCTATATTCATACAGAAGGCGGTGTAGATATTTCCATGTTCATACAGATGGCGGTGTAGATATTTCGAAGTTTATAGAGATAGCGCTGTAGTTATTTCCGTATTTATAGAGAAATCTGTGTAGATATTTCCATGTATATGCAGATAGCTGTGTAGATATTTCCATGTTCATGCAGATAGCGGTGTAGATATTTCCATGTTCATCCAGATGCCGGTGTAGATATATCCATGTTCATACAGATGGCGGTGAAGATATTTCCATGTTCATACAGATGGCGGTGTAGATATTTCCATGTTCATACAAATGGCGGTGTAGATATTTCCATGTTCATAGAGATGGCGGTGTAGATATTTCCATGTTCATACAAATGGCGGTGTAGATATTTACATGTTCATAGAGATGGCGTTGTAGATATTTCCTTGTTTATACAGATAGCAGTGTAGTTATTTCCATGTTTATAGAGATAGCAGTGTAGATATTTCCATTGATATACAGATAGCTGTGTAGATATTTGCATGTTCATACAGATAGCGGTGTAGATATTTCCATGTTCATACTGATAGCGGTGTAGATATTTATATGTTCATACAGTTAGCGGTGTAGATATTTCCTTGTTCATACAGATGGCGGTGTAGATATTTCCATGTTCGTACGGATGGCAGTGTAGATATTTCCATGTTCGTACAGGTGGCGGTGTAGATATTTCCATGTTTTTATAGATAGCAGTGTAGTTATTTCCATGTTTATAGAGATAGCAATGTAGATATTTCCGTTGATATACATATAGCTGTGTAGATATTTGCATGTTCATACTGATAGCGGTGTAGATATTTCCATGTTCGTACAGATAGCGGTGTAGATATTTCCATGTTCATACAGATAGCGGTGTAGATATTTCCATGTTCATACAGATAACGGTGTGGACATTTCCATGTTCATACAGATAGCGGTGTAGATATTTCCATGTTCATACAGTTAGCGGTGTAGATATTTCCATGTTCATACAGATGGCGGTGTAGATATTTACATGTTCATACAGATGGCGGTGAAGTTATTTCCATGTTCGTAGAGATGGCGGTGTAGATATTTCCATGTTCTTAGAGATGGCGGTGTAGATATTTCCATGTTTATGCAGATAGTGGTATAGACATTTCCATGTTTATACAGATGGTGGTGTAGATATTTCCATGTTTATAGAGATGGCTGTCTAGATATTTCCATGTTTATAGAGATAGTGGTGTAGTTATTTCCAAGTTTATTGAGACAGCATTGTAGATATTTCCATGTTTATACAGATAGCGGTGTAGATATTTCCATGTTTATACAGATAGCGGTGTAGATATTTCCATGTTTATACAGATAGCAGTGTAGTTATTTCCATGTTTATAGAGATAGCAGTGTAGATATTTCCATTGATATTCAGATAGCTGTGTAGATATTTGCATGTTCATACAGATAGCGGTGTAGATATTTCCATGTTCATACAGATAGCGGTGTAGATATTTCCATGTTCATACAGATAGCGGTGTAGATATTTCCATGTTCATACAGTTAGCGTTGTAGATATTTCCATGTTCATACAGTCAGCGGTGTAGGTATTTCTATGTTCATACAGATGGCATTGTAGATATTTACATATTCATACAGATGGCGGTGTAGATATTTCCATGTTCGTACCGGTGGCAGTGTAGATATTTCCATGTTCATACAGGTGGCGGTGTAGATATTTCCATGTTTATACAGATAGCAGTGTAGTTATTTCCATGTTTATAGAGATAGCAGTGCGGATATTTCCATTGATAAACAGATAGCTGTGTAGATATTTGCATGTTGATACAGATAGCGGTATAGATATTTCCATGTTCATACAGATAGCGGGGTAGATATTTCCATGTTCATACAGATGGCGGTGTAGATATTTACATGTTCATACAGATTGCGGTGTAGATATTTCCATGTTCGTACAGATGGCTGTGTAGGTATTTCCATGTTCATAGAGATGGTTGTGTAGATATTTCCATGTTTATGCAGATAGCGGTGTAGATATTTCCGTGTTTGTAGACAGAGTGGTGTAGTTATTTCCACATTTATACAGATAACGGTGTAGATATTTCCATGTTTATGTGGATGGCGGTGTAGATATTTCCATGTATATACAGATAGCGGTGTAGATACTTCCATGTTTATGCAGATTGCAATGTAGATATTTCCATGTTTATAGAGATGGCGGTGTAGATATTTCCGTGTTGATACAGATAGCGGTGTAGATATTTCCATATATATAGTGATAGCGGTGTAGATATTTCCATGTTTATACAGATAGCGGTGTAGATATTTCCATGTTCATACAGATAGTAGTGTAGATATTTCCATGTTCATACAGATGGCGGTGTAGATATTTCCATGTTCCTAGATATGGCGGTGTAGATATTTCCATGTTCATACAGACGGCGGTGTAGATGTTTCCATGTTCATACGGATGGCGGTGTAGATATTTCCACGTTTATAGACATGGTGGTGTAGATATTTCCATCTTTATACAGATAGCTGTGTAGGTATTTCCATGTTTATACAGATGGCGGTGTTGATATTTCAACCTTTATAGAGATAGCGGTGTAGATATTTCCATGTTCCTTCAGATGGCGCTTTAGATATTTCCATGTTTATAGAGATGGCGGTATAGATATTTCCATGTTTATACAGATGGTGGTGTAGGTATTTCCATTTTTATAGAGATGGCGGTGTAGATATTTCCATGTTTGTACAGGTAGCGGTGAAGACATTTCCATATTTATTCAGGTAGCGGTGCAGATATATGAATTCATTAAACCTCTTCTTCTTTATAAATTACCTAGTCTTCGGTATGTCTTTATCAGCAGCATGAAAATTGACCTATACACTCACTGTCCATGAATGATTCTCTGTTAGCCCATTTGCATTGTTATAAAGAAATACCTGAGGCTGGGTGGTTTATAAAGAAATGAGGTTTATTTGGCTCCTTGTTCTGAAGGCTGTACGTGTAGCATAGTTCTGGCACCTGCTTCCAGGTAGGGCCTCAGTAACCTTCCAAGCATGGTGGAAGGTGAAGGGAAACCAGCATATCACATGGTGGGAGAGGAAGCAAGAGAGACAGGGAGGAGGTGTCAGTCTCTTTTAAACAACCAGATATTGCATGAACTCACAGGGTAAGAACTCATTCATTACCAAGAGGACAGCACCAAGCCATTCAGGAGGCATCTGTCTCCAACATTGGGGATCACATTTTAACGTGAGATTTGAAGGGGACAAACATCCAAACTATGTCAGATACCAAAGCTGACAATGCTTAGGATCTATAGCTGTTCCAGGTCCTGGGAAAAGGGAGAGAGTTAGCTTCCCTCGTTTATGCTGTGCTACTGCATATTATATTAGTAATAATTGTTCTCTAAAGGTTCTTAAAAGCAAATAAACAAATGCAAGGCAAAACATATGATATGCAAGGCAAAACATACGAAATGCAAGGCAAATGCATTAAAAACTTTTGAGTGTTAATGTATAGATTTTATTTTATCTTTTTAATTTCTTTTGCTTAACCAAATAGATTATGTAGTTTTGATTAACTGGCCATGAAATAGCTCTGCCTACATAGAATTTCCCATGAATAATTATTTGTGGAGACTTTTGTGTGTGACCCAAATCCTCCCTCAAAACTGAAGTTTGCCCAGCTATTGGGAGTGTTGGCAAATCATGCCTCTCAGCTGATTCTCTCTAGAATTTATTCTCAGGAGATCTAATTAATAACTTGTCAAGCTGATGTCCATCCTTGGGGACAACTCGTATCTGAAGAATGGCCAGTGAAAGGTATTAAAACTCCATACTCCTGCCTCAATTTAGGGCAACTCTGAAGGGTCACCCCAGCTTCTCAGCTCCCCCTTGAGATTAGCTGAGGTATTTGTTGTGACTGCCTCACATCTCAACTCCCTTTATCCAATTCAGCTTTTTCGCCACAGTTGTTGGTTCCTAGGATTTTACCCAGTTAAATGTTCTCTACACAGATCTCTATCTCAAATCTGCTTTACAGGGAATGTGGCCTCAGACAGGTTTTCATTAGGTTCTGGACATAACTCTCATTAGTCATTGATATGATTCGGCTGTGTCTCTGCCCGAATCTCACCTTGATTGTAATTATCCCCGCATGTCAAGGATGGAGTCAGGTGGAGATAATTGAATCATAGGGGCGGGTTCCCCCTACTGTTCTCCTGGTAGCGAATAAGTCTCACGAGATCTGATGCTTTTAAAATGGGAGTTTCCCTACACAAGCTTTCTTCTCTGCTACCATTTAAGATGTGCCTTTGCTTCTTTTTTGCCTTCTGCCGTGACTGTGAGGCCTCCCCAGCCATGTGGAATTGTGAGTTCATTAAACCTCTTTCCTTTATAAATTACCCGGTCTTGGGTAGGACTTTATTAGCAGCATGAGAACAAACTAGTACAGTCTGTTCTATAAGCCCAAGTCGGATCACAGAGTCCCGCTTTCTGTTTCTTTTTTTTTTCTAGCCCATATTTCTACTAAAACTTGACTCATAAAGACTCAAAACAAAATAATTAAGCATGGCTAATATTTATTTAATATTTTATACGTGTCAGGTACTGTATTTTGTAACTTATCTTTTAATAATCTTTCCAAATCTCTAAAAGGAGAATTCTGCTTTTTTATAGAGAAAATAAGGATGGCTCTGAAAATGTTAGTAGTAGGGGAAGCAGGGTGAGGGACATAGGGGGCACTTTGTGTTATTTGTGCATTTTACCATCAGTCTAAAATCAGGTCAAAATAAAAAAAAATGAGAAGTAGAAGCAGGTTGTTAAGATTTTCAGTGTGACTCTAGAATTTTTTTGTTTGTTGTTTGTTTTGGAGTGTAGTGGTAAGATCTCTGCTCACTGCAACCTCCACTTCCCAGGCTCAAGCAATTCTCCTGCCTCAGTCTCCCAAGTAGCTGGGATTATAGGTGCCTGCCACCACACCCAGCTAATTTTTGTATTTTTTTTTTTTAGTAGAGATGGGGTTTCAGCATGTTGGCCAGGCCAGTCTCCAACTCCTGACTTCAAGTCATCCGCACGCCTCAGCCTCCCGAAGTGCTGGGATTATAGGCATGAGCCACCACTCCTGGCCCAAAGTTCATATTTTAACTACTAACCTAAATTATTTTAAAAACAAAAGTCTCCTTGGACTCAAACCAGTTCAGAGTGACATGATCATGTGCCTGTTTTGTGCAGGGTGAAGTGAGATTATTATCTAGGAATTAGCTGAAATGTCTTGTTGTGGGCATAATTATTTCATATAAATTCTAAGCTTCATATTAGCACTTAGATTATAATTATCTAAACAATAGAGAACAATTTCATATAATTTTCAGTGTATCAGGTGAATCAACAGTATACATACAAGCATGCAGATGAATTTCAGTGAATATAGTGGTGACAATGCTCAACAGAATAAGTGTCCCCCACCCCAACCCTGCATCTTGCTCTTTCACTGTCCTAAAGATAGAACAAAATGGTTCAGGCATCCAGCTTGTCCCCTCCACACTTCACACTTTTACTTAATAGCAGCTTATCTTTAACACTTTGTCATCTTTAACATGTTGCTAATTCTTTCTGGTAGATCCCAGGACTGAGGATGAGGAAGAATGATTTTATTTAAATAAAGTTGCTTAATTAAAAAACAATTTTTTTAGTTTTAAAATATTTTCATTATTTTATAAAATGTTTGTGGGTACAAAGGAGGTTTATATATTTGTGGGGTACATGAGATGTTTTAATACAGGCATGCAGTGTGAAATAATCACATCATGAGGAATGGGCTTTCCATCCCCTCAAGCATTTATCCTCTGAGTTAAAAACTATTCAATTGGCTGGGCGCGGTGGCTCACGCCTGTAGTCCCAGCTCTTTGGGAGGCCGAGGTGGGCGGATCGCCTGAGGTCAGGAGTTTGAGACCAGCCTGGCCAACATGATGAAACCCCATCTCTACTAAAAATACAAAAATTAGCCAGGTGTGGTGGCGAGTGCCTGTCATCCCAGCTACTCGGGAGGCTGAGACAGGAGAATCATTTGAACCTGGGAGGTGGAGGTTACAGTGAGCCGAGATCATGCCATTGTACTCCAGCCTGAGTGACAAGAGTGAAACTCCATGTCAAAAACAAACAAAAATCAATTACATTCTTTAAGTTATTAAAATTAAACATTGTAAATGATTTTTTTTCCCAAAGTTTTTTCAAAGAAAAAAAAAGTAGAAACAAAGACACTTTCTACTGATTTCCAGCATGGTGACTCTGTATTTCTAGCATGTGTTAAGGTGAAAAATTGATTTTATGTTTAATACAAAACATAGCATAATGTAATGAAAAGCAAGATTGTAATGATAAAGGAAAATAACACTAGTGCTAATTTTTTTTCAATTTGAAGCATTGGATTAAAATGAATTAGGTTATATTCCAACATGTTTATATTGAATTTCTTTTTTCTCCAATTGGTTTCTTTTTATTAATGGGGGAGTGTTGCATTTGTATAAGGTTTCCCTATTATATTCAATTGTTTTGAGATGCTTTTAATATGAAGTTTTTATGTTTTCTTTTTGATGTATACATGTTATGCTTTTATGCTGAATTTGATAATTGGTGCTGTATGTGCAAAGCAAATGTAATTTCCCAGCTTTTATTTTTTAAAGCCCTGGGAAGCAACATAATAAAGTAGAAATAGTATCAAGACAAGAGTTAGAATACCTGGATTCTAAAATTTAAATTAAATTAGGATCTAGTGACATTATAGGTGTTCCTTGATCTTCTGATGACCCGATTCCTCAAAAGAAAAATAAAATAATCTATAAATTGTTTCTAATTCTAAAACTCTATCAATCCTATTTTTAAAATTGTAATTAGTTGAACTCTGTAAGGTCACAAAAATCCCTATTAAGAAACTAAAATAAAATTTTATCATATCTTAAAAATACTCTGATCTTTTTTTATATGCTGACATGAATTCTAATTATTTTTGAGCCCCTAAAAAATATTTAAGATCACAGTTTATGTTTTATTATTGACTTTCAGATAATTAACATTTTACTGATAGATATGAACAAATCTACTCTAACAGAGATAGTCATTAGTTTATTTATCTCTTTTCAGTATCAATAAAAAGTATCGATTTACCAATAACAATGAATTAATTGCCTGAAATAAATGAAACGTAAGCAGCAAAAGTGAACCTTTTAGTATAACTCTTCTTGTAAACATTGACTTAGTTCAAAGGGAGCTTATCTTTAAAAAAAAAGCGCTAATTCATGTCTATTGGTATAGATATAATCTTTTGTTCCTTGAAAATAGATCCTACTATACTCCAGACACTATGCCACTTGGTGCAGATATTAACACAAATAGCAGGTGATCATTGTCCTCATGGAGTTTATTTTAAAGAGAACAAAGTGAGACAAAGGCACACAAGCAAAGAACTACAATACAAAGGGGATGGCATCTGACTCAGCATGGAGGTGTCACGGAAGGTGTTGTTTTGCTTAGGTTTTGAAGTGTGGGTAGGAGATGGCCCATGTTGAGAGTGGGAACTGGGAATTAAAAAGATGAGGAGGTCTCTGCAAATCTACATGGATGGGAAGTAGCATGCTGATGTGGGAAACAACTAAAAAGTTCCAGAATGCATGGTTTATAAAGCGTGAGTCAGAGAGGGCTAGACCAGTAGCCAGATCAAGGATATCTCAGATGTTATAGTCATGAATTAGTGCATTGACCTGCAGGCCATGGGAGTCACTGAAGGTTTCAGTCAGGTAAGTGAGCTGATCAGAACAGTCCTTTAGATAGGCCGCTCTTTTGGCTGTAAGGGGGACACGTTTGAAGTAGGGCTATAGCTTAAAATATACAGACACTTCCTCTTGTCTACAGCCCTGCTGGCATCTGTTGTATTTTGACTTTTTAATAATAGCCATTCCAACCGGTATGAAATGGTATCTCATTGTGTTTTGATTTGCAATTTTCTGATGATTAGTGATTCTAATCATTTTTTTTTTGTATTTGTTGGCCATTTGTATGTGCTCTTTTGAGATGAGTTTGTTCATGTCCTTTGCCCATTTTTTAATTGGGTTATTTTTTTTCTAATTGATTTAAGTTCCCTGTAGATTCTGGATACTAAAAAACAAACAAAAACCAGAAGTAAATAAATTCTCAGGACACACACACCCACACCCACACCCATAGAGAGAGAGAGAGAGAGAGAGCGCCTAGGTAAGAGGCCACCAACCACCAGGGTCTAAACTGGGAACACTTTCTAGTACAGAATGAATGGAAAGGATTCATGAAATATCTAGAAAGTAACGTTAATGAGATTTACATGTATGGAGTGAATGAGGAGAAACAGGGATCATTCAGGATTCTGGTAGGGATAACAGGGGGAGCCATTAGTTGAAATTTTGAAGTGGGAGAAGGAGAGGCAGTTTTAGGGAGAAAGATGAGTTGTTTTTTAGGTATTTCAAACCCTTGAAGCTTCTATGGGACATCGAAGTGGAAATAACAGTCTGTGGGTTGGGACAATAAAGAAAGAAATTGGTTGAAGACTAGGGGAAGAGTATAGAGCAAAGAAATATTTAAGATAATAAACATAGAGAGATAGCTGAAAATGTGGGACTGGATTACAAAGGAAGAGTGATTTAGTTATGAAGCCCAAGGGCTGACAGGAATGGGTGACTACTCGAGGAGTTCATATGCATCTGTTATTGTATGAATAAAAAAATTATCTGTTCCTTCCTAAAGATATCTTCAACCTGTTTTTGGATACATATGGGCACTGCTTTTCATTCTCTTAGCCCCATTTCTTATTTTAGCCTCTGCTGTAGCAATCAGTTCTGCACAGGCTTTGACCCAGGCTTTGACTACTTGGTGCAGGTGTGATATGACACTTACCTGGAATGGCCCACAGTTTGTGGCTGCTCTCACTTAAGCAGGTGGGATGCTCATGTAGGTGTAACCTAGAAGCTTGGTAGAGTTTATGCCCATGGGGCAACCTGTGACCACTCAAAAATAAAGCCCTTTCCTCCTCCCAGATTGAGGAGTCTTGCATTATGTAATAAAACTCCTTAGAAGGCCTATTAGGTTCCAATACAGCATTAGGCAACTTGATAAGGTATCCCATCATCAGCCTTCCTTTCTTCCCTCATTCCTCTGCCTCTCACTCTTTCTTCCTAAGTTAACTTCTTAGATAAAATGCCAACTTTCTATATTTTGTTTCACATCAGGGAAAATAATTGTATATCCCATTTCAAAAGCACATAAAAAGGTTACTGTATAGAAAATTTGTCTTTAATAGATTAAGCTGTAATTTTCCAAATACTTTAAAATTTTATTTCAGATACGTTTTTCATTTTTATAAGCTTCATCTAAAAGCAGAGTTCACCTAAGAATATACCTAAGAGCATATTACATAAAATATATTTTATATTTCAGTAGTTTAGCTAGGATTCTTTCAAAATTGAGAGGATCTACAAATATTTCTAACACATTAGTTTTCAGTCTTAAGGCTGAGTCAAGAACAAAGCTCCTAAACTTTGCATTGGTGATTGAGAACATTTTAAAATTGTTATTTAATTCATTAATTTATTTTTAAAAAATTTTCACATTGTAATCATATAGATTTATAGGATACAATTTGATGTTTCAATGAATATGTATGTTGTCTAATGATCCAATAAGGATACTTAGTGTATTAATTACCTCATGCATTTATCATTTCTTTTTCATAAGAAATATCAAAATCCTTTCTTCTAGATACTTTGTAATATACAATACTTTACTTTTAACTATAGTCACCCTGCTTTGCAAAGAACACTTCAACTTATTCTTCCTATATAATTGTGATTTCATAACTGTTAACCAATCTATCTCCATTTTGCCCTCCCCACTTCTTCCTCGCTGTTTGGTAACCACTATTCTACTCTACTTCTCTATTAACATTTTTTTTTAAGATTCCACATATGAGAGAGATCATGCGGTATTTGCTTTCTGTGTCTGGCTTATTTCACCTAACATTGTATCCTACAGGGTCATCCATGTTGTTGCAACTGGCAGAATTTCATTCTTTTTTTTATTGCTGAATAGTATTTCATTGTGTGTGTGTCCATATATATATATTATATATAATAATATGTATAATTATAATTACACATAAAATTATATATAATTATAATTAATTTTATGTATAATTATAATTACACATAAAATTATATATAATTAAATTATAATTATATATAATTATATATATAATAATATATATTATATGTAATATATAATATACATAACGTATATTATATATAATATACATAACGTATATTATATATATTGTACATGATATATATTATATATATTGTACATGATATATATTATATATATTATACATGATATATATTATACATAATATACATGATATATATTATATATAATATACATAATATATATTATATATATATAATTCACTTCTTTGTTTTTAGACACATAGGTTGATTCCATATCTGATTATTAGAAATAGTGCTACAGTAAACATAAGAGTGCAGATATTTTTCAAACACAATGATTTCATTTCCTATGGATATATACCCAGTAGTGGGATTGCTGGGTTATGTGATCGAATAATCGTTTTTTTGTTTTTTTTTTATTTTTTAGCGAACTTCCATAAAGTTTTGCTTAATGGTTGTACTAGTTTACAACTCCATCAACAGTGTGTAAGTGTTCCCTTTTCTCCACTTCCTTGCCAACTCTTGTTATCTTTTACCTTTTTGGTAATAGCCATTCTAATGGGTGAACTGGTATCTCATTGTGGTTTTGATTTGCATTTCCCTGATGGTTAGTGATGTTGAACATGATTTTATTATATATTCGTCTTGACCATTTCTATATTTTCTCTTGTGGCATGTCTTTTAGTTTATTTTGTCCTTTTTTTTTTTTTGAGAAGGAGTCTTGCTCTGTTGCCCAAGCTGGAGTACAGTGGTGCAATCGGGGCTCACGGCAACCTCCATCTCCCTCTTTCAAGCAATTCCCCTGCCTCAGCCTGCTGAGTAGCCGGGGTTACAGGCACACGCCATCATGTTTGGCTAAATTTTTGTATTTTTAGTAGAGAAATGATTTCACCATATTGGTCAGGCTGGTCTCAAACTCCTGACCTCAGGCAATCCACCTGCCTCAGCCTCCCAGTTTTGCCCATTTTTAAATAAGTTTCTTATGTTTTTGCTGTTGAGTTGTTTAAGTTTCTTATATAATCTGGGCATTAACTCCTTAGCAGATGTATAGTTTGCAAATATTGTATCCCATTCTGTAAGTTGTTTTTTCACTCTGTTAAGTTTCCTTTGCTGTGCAAAAGCATTTTAGTTTGATGAAACCCCATTTATCTATTTTTGCTTTTGTTGCCTGTGCTTTTGACGTCTCATTTAAAAAATCCTTGTACAACCCAAAGTTATAGAGAATTTCCCACATGTTATCTTCTAGTAGTTTTTCATAGTTTTCAATCTTACCTTTAGGTCTTTAATCGCATTTGAGTTGATTTTGTATAAGGTAAAAGATAGGGGTCTGATTTCATTATCCCACATATAGATATCCAATCTTCTCAGTACCATTTAATGAAGACACTGTCTTTACCCCTGTGTGTGCTCTTGACTCCTTTTTTGAAAATCAGTTGACTTTAGGTATGAGAATTTATTTCTGAGCTGTATATTCTCTTCCATTGGTCTATGTGTTTGCTTTATGGCAGTGCCATGCTGTTTTGCTTACTATGGCTTTGTAGTATATTTTGAAGTCAGGTAGTGTGGTGCCTCCAGCTTTGTTATTTTTGCACAGGATTGCTTTGGTTATTTGGGGTCTTTTCTGGTTTCATACAAATTTTAGGGTATTTTTTTCTATTTCTGTGAAGAATTTCATTGTTATTTTGATAGGGATTGCATTGAATCTGTAGGACATTTTGTTAGTATGGTCATTTCAATAGTATCAATTCTTCCATTCCATGAGTATATAGTGTCCATTTTTTGTGTATCGTAAATTTTTCCATCAGTGTGTTATTGTTTTCATTGAAGAGATCTTTCATGACCTTGATTAAATTTATCTGCAGATTTCTTGGTAGCTATTGTAAATGGAATTCCTTTCTTGATGACTTTTTCAGATAGTTCACTATTAGTGTATAGAAACACCACTGAATTTTCTGTGTTGATTTTGTATACTACAACTTTACTGAATTTATTTATGATTTCTAGTAGTTTTTGGTCAAGTCTTTAGGGTTCTCACTCTATATAAGTATATATAGAAAGAACCCTAAAGAGAGAGAGATCATATATATCTATATGATCATATATATAGATGTATACATATGTATGTGAGATCACATTTTCTACAAACAGAAACAATCTGACTTCCTTCTTTCCAGTTTGGATCCCTCTTATTTATTTCTTTTGTCTAATTGCTCTGGCTCTGACCTCCAGTACTATGCTAAATAGAAGTGGTAGAAGTTGACATCCTTGTCTTCCTCCATATCATAGAGGAAAAGCATTTAACTATTCACCATAAATAAGATGTTAGCTGTGGGTTTGTCACATATGGCCTTTACTGCGTTGAGGTACACTCCTATACCTACTTTCTTGACAGTTTTTATCATAAACGAATGTTGACTTTTGTCAAGTGTTCTTTTTGCATCTGTTGAAATGATCACATGGTTTTTGTTTTTCTTTCTATTGTGGTGGTGTATCATATTTACTGATTTGTGCATGTTAAGCCATCCTTTCATCCCTGGGATGAATCCCACTTGATTATAGTGAATACTCTTTTTAGTGTGCTGTCGAAGTCAGTTCACTTGTATCTTGTTGAGAATTTTTGTATCTATGTTCTTCAGGAATATTGGCCTGTTATTTTCATTTTGTGCATGTCTTTGTCTGGTTTTAGAATCAGGATATTGCGAGCCGCATAAGATGAGTATGGAAGTATTCCTTCCTCATTACTTTTGTGGAAAAGTTTGTGGAGAATTGGTAGTTATTCTTTAACTGTTTGGTAGAATTCAGCAGTGAAGACATCAGGTCCTGGGTGTTGGTTGTTGTTGTTGTTGTTTTGATGGAAGATGTTTTATTATTGATTCAATTTCCAAACTCATTATTGATGTGTTCAGATGTTATATTTCCTCACAATTTAATCTGGGTAGTTGTATGTGTGCAGAAATTTATTCATTTTATTCTACATTATCAAATTTGTTGGCATATAGTTATGAGTAATGTCTTACAATCCCTTCTATTTCTGTGGTGTATCAGTTGTAATGTCTCCTTTTTCATCTTTTATTTATTTGAATTTTCTCTCCTTTTGTCTTAGTTTAGCTAAAGGTTTGTCAGTTTTACCTTTACACTTTGTCTTATTTATCTTTTGAAATATTTTTTAGTGTCTGTTTCCTTTATATCTGCTGTGAGCTTTATTATTTCCTTCCTTCTACGAATTTTGGGTTTAGTTTCTTTTTGATGTTCTAGTTACTTGAAGTGTATAATTTTGCTTTGTGATTTGAAAATCTTTCTTCATTTTTGGTGTAGGCTTTTATTGCTATAAATTTCCCTCTTAGAACTGCTTTTGCTACGTTCCATAGGTTTGGGTATGTTGGATTTTCATTCTTACTTGTCTCAGTGACTTTTGAAATTTTCCTATTAATGTCTTAATGAGACCTATTGATTTCTTGGGTGCATGCTATTTAATTTCCATGTTTTTATAAAATTTCCAAGGGCTTTCCTGTTGTTGATTTCTGGCTTTATATCACTGTAATCAGAAAAGATACTTCATATGATATCTGTCTTCTTAAGTTTGTTAAGACTTATTATGTGTCATAATGTATGATTGGTCCTAGAGAATGTTTGGTGTACAGTTGAGAATAATTTGTATTCTGCAGCTGCTGGATGATGTATTAGTCTGTTTTCATACTGCTGATAAAGACATACCCGAGACTGGGTAATTTACAGAGAAAAAGAGGTTTAGTGGACTCATAGTTCCACGTGGCTGGGGAGGTCTCCCAATCATGATGGAAGGCGAAAGGCACATCTTACATGGTAGCAAACAAAATAGAATTGAGAACCAAGTGAAAGGGTTCCCCCTTATAAAACCATCAGATCTTTTTAGACGTACTCACTACCACAAGAACAGTATGGGGGAAACCGCCCCCATGATTCAATTATCTCCCACTGGTTCCCTCCCACAACATGTATGAATTATGGGAGCTATAATCAAGATGAGATTTCGGTGGGGATATACAGCCAAACCATATCAGGTGAGATCTTCTTTACCTGATAGGTCCATTTGGTCTATGGTATAGTTTGAGTCTGTCATTTTTTGGTTGATTTTCTCTTCATATAATCTGTCCATTTTTAAAGTGGAGTGTTGAAATTTCCTACTAATATTGTATTGCAGTCTATCTCTACCTTTAAATCTAATATTTGCTTTACATATCTGGTTGTTCTGGTGTTGGGTACATATATAGTTACACCTAAGTAACATATATGTTACGTCCTCTTATTGAATTGGACCTTATCATTTCATTATACAGTGACATTCTTTTTTTATATAGTTTTTTTATTTAAAGCCTTTTAAAATATGACATGACTGTGGCTACTCCTGCTTGCTTTTCATTTGTTTGCATAATATATATTTTTCCATCTCTTCACTTTCAGTCTATTTGTCTTTAATAGTGAGGTAAGTATCATGTAGGCAGCACATAGGTGGGTTTTGCTATCTGAATCCATTCATCCACTTTATATCTTTTAAGTAGAGTTTAATCCACTTCTATTCAAGTTTATTATTGATAAATTAGGACTTCCTTCTACCATTTCATTACTTGTTTTTTAGATTACTTGTTCACTTCTTCCTTTCTTATTGTTCATCTCTCTAGTTTGGTGGTTTTCTGTGGTGCTAAGCTTTGTTTCTTTTCCCTTTTTTGGTGTGTGTGTGTGTATCTGCTATAATTTATTTCTTTCTGGTAAGTGAAACTAACATACAGAGTCCTGTATTTGTAACAGACTATTTTACACTGATAACAACTTAACTTCTGTCACATAAAAATACTCTTGACTTCTCCCCCTCACACACACAATTTATACTTTTGTTACCTTACATTGCATCTTTATGAATGGTAGACTCAATGGAACATAGGATCTATGTCACAACTAAATCAATTATTTAATGGCAGCATTAAAGCAGGCCAAAGAATGTGAAAAACTGGTGTGGGTGTATTTAACTTTTTAAAAACTATGTTTCATAATGTTTTCATTAAAAAGTCTTTATCAGTTTGCTAAAGCCTAATTTTTACAACCAGCCACCATAGATTTTACAGGATAAATATATTATTTCAGTGGTAATTGAAGCAGAATTTTTGTTGCTCTTCTTACCCTTAGAGATTGTGTATTATCCTCAGACGTAATTCTTTGATTTTTTTTCTTTTCATGTTGTTACACATAGTTACCAACAATCAACGTGAGAATAACCTTTGAATATTTTCAAGCATTAAGATTTGTTTATACAGCTGCACAATTAGACAACCAACACTCTTGGGTCTTTACCTCTCAGTATTCACCTGATTATTAACTTAAAGGTATGATGGGAAAAGTATCAATTTTTCTTGGTCACCTAGATTTAGAAATATGTAATAACTATAAGCTTGGGTCTGCTTCTTCAGAAGCCTAGGAAGTGGAGTGATGGTTCTCTGAAGAGGCTGGAAACAAAGTATGTGTTTCCAGAAGGCTTAATAGAATATGTTGAGACATAGGCCATTAACACAAAAGTGAAAGAAATGCAAAAAATGTATGAAAGTAAGGATTTGAGAAGGGAAATTTTATTTTTAAGTCTAAGATTCCTATGAATTATATGAAAGTAAATGTCCTATCCCTAAAATTAGCCAAAGGAAGCACTTCACTTATCAATGTGATATGACTTTTCATACTCTTATCTAAAGATATCCTAAACTAAGATCCAGTTTTCTAAGAAAAGACCTTTTACTCATGCTTTAAAGCATGTTAGATGATTCCTACCACATCACATCATGTTGTTTACATGTAGGATTTAAACTGCATTTATTCTTCAACTCACTGGTTCCTTAGGCTTCTTATCTTTCCTTGCACGCTTAGATAATTTTATGTAAAATTGATTTTTAGAAGTTTAGTTGCTGGGCGTAGTGGCTGTCACCTGTACACCCAGTACTTTTGGAATTCAAGGCAGGTGGATTTCTTGAGTCTTGGAGTTTGAGGCCTGCGTGGGAAAGATGACAAACCCCATTTGTACAAAAATAAAAATATTAGCTGGATATGGTGGCACATGCCTGTGGTCCCAGCTACCCCAAGTCTGAGGTGGGTGGATGGCTTGAGTCTGAGAGGCAGAGGTGTGAGCCAAGATCATGCCCTGCTCTTCACCCTGGGCAACGAAGCCAGACACTGTTTCAAAAAAAAAAAAATCTAGTGAGATTAGATTTCTATTTCTATGTGATTCAAAATTAGGAGAACTTGAAGGCTAATGACTATTAAAAAATGGCCATTGCTACTTGCATGTTCTATGAAGCCAGCATACACAGCAACGTGCTACCTAAAAACCAAGCTACTTAATATGTAGCTTAGATTTCAGATTTGATTGTCTTTGAGGTTTGATTATTGCAGAGATCAATTGCCAGACCAAATATGGACTAATTATGTACTTGGTCTTTTTTCATGTGAAACATCCCAGCCTTGGGTATAAATTAAGAGCAAATACGGATGTTTATACCGATAGCGGTGTAGATATTTCAATGTTTATACAGTTAGCGGTGTAGATATTTCCATGTCTATACAGATAGCGGTGTGGACATTTCCATGTTTATACAGATAGTGGTGTAGATATTTCCATGTTTATAGAGATAGCGGTATAGATATTTCCATGTTTATACAGATAGCGGTGCAGATATTTCCATGTATATACAGATAGCGGTGTAGATATTTCCATGGTTATACAGATGGCAGTGTAGATATTTCCATGTTTATAGAGATGGCAGTGTAGATATTTCCATATTCCTACAGATGGCGGTGTAGGTATTTCCATGTTCATACAGATGGCGGTGAAGATATTTGCATGTTCATACAGATGAATGTGTACATATTTCCATGATCATACAGATGGTGGTGTGGATATTTCCATGTTCATACAGATTTCGCGGTAGATATTTCCAAGTTCATACAGATGGCGGTGTAGATATTTCCGTGTTCATACAGATGGCGGTGTAGATATTTCCATGTTTATAGAGATTGCGGTGAAGATATTTCCATGTTTATACAGATGGCCGTGTAGATATTCCCATTTTTATTCAGATGGCGGTGTAAATATTTCCATTTTATACAGATAGCGGTGTAGATATTTCCATGTTCATACAGATTGCGGTGAAGATATTTCCATCTTTATAGAGATAGCGGTGTAGATATTTCCATGTTCATACAGATAGCGGTTTAGATATTTCCATGTTTATAGAGATGGCGGTGTAGATATTTCCAAGTTCATACAGATGGCGGAGTAGATATTTCCATGTTTATAGAGATGGTGGTGTAGATATTTCCATGTTTATACAGATGGCGGTGCAGATATTTCCATGTTTATAGAGATAACGGTGTAGATATTTCCATGTTTATGAACATAGCGGTGTAAATATTTCCATGTTTATAGAGACAGCGGTGTAGACATTTCCATGTTAATAGAGATAGCATTCTAGATATTTCCATGTTTCTACAGATAGCGGTGTAGATATTTCAATGTTCATACAGATAGTAGTGTAGATATCTCCATGTTTATAGAGATAGCGGTGTAGACACTTCCCTGTTTTACAGATAGCAGTGTTGATATTTCCATGTTTATACAGATAGCGGTGTAGATATTTCCATGTTCATACAGATAGCGGTGTAGGTATTTCCATGTTCATACAGTTAGCGGTGTAGATATTTCCATGTTCATACAGATGGTGGTGTAGATATTTCCCTGTTCATACAGATAGCAGTGTAGATATTTCCATGTTCATACAGATAGCGTTGTAGATACTTCGATGTTCATTCAGATGGCGGAGTAGTTATTTCCATGTTTATAGAGATAGCGTTGTAGATGCCTCCATGTTTATACAGATGGCGCTGTAGATATTTTCATGTTCATGCAGATAGCGGTGTAGGTGTTTCCATGTTTATAGAGATGGCGGTGTAGATATTTTCTTGTTTATAGAGATAGCGGTGAAGATATTTCCATGTTCATAGAGATCGCGGTGTAGATATTTCCATGTTTATACAGATAGCAGTGTAGGTATTTCCATGTTCATACAGATAGCGGTGAAGATATTTGCATCTTTATGCAGGTGGCCGTGTAGATATTTAAATGTTCATATAGATGGCGGTGTAGATATTTCCATGATTATAGAGAGGACGGTGTTTGTGTTTCCATGTTTATACAGATGGCGGTGTAGATATTTCCTTGTTTATACAGATGTCGGTGTAGATATTTCCATGTTTATAGAGATGGCGGTCTGGATATTTCCATGTTTACACAGATGGCAGTGTAGATATTTCCATGTATACACAGATAGCGTTGCAGATATTTCTATGTTTATAGAGATAGCGGTGTAGATATTTCCATGTTTATACAGATGGGGGTGTACATATTTCCATCTTTATAGTGATGGTGTTGTATATATTTCCATGTTCATAGAGAGGGCGGTATAGATATTTCCGAGTTTATGAAGATGGTGGTGTAGATATTTCCGTGTTTATAGAGATGGCGGTTTAGATATTTTCATGTTTATAGAGATAGCCGTGTAGATACTTCCATGTTCATACAGATGGCGCTGTAGATATTTTCATGTTCATACAGGTAGCTGTGTAGATATTTCCATGTTTATAGAGATGGCGGTGTAGATATTTCCTTGTTTATACGGATAGCGGTGTAGATATTTCCATGTTTACAGAGGTAGCGGTGTAGATATTTCCATGTTTATGCAGATAGAGGTGTAGATATTTAAATGTTTATAGAGATAGCGGTGTAGATATTTCCATGTCCATACTGATTGCGGTGTAGATATTTATTTCCATCTTTATACAGACGGTGGTGTAGATATTTCCATATTCACACAGATGGCTGTGGAGATATTTAAATGTTTATAGAGATGGCAGTGTAGATATTTCCATGTTTCTACAGATGGCGGTGTAGATATTTCCATGTTTATAGAGATAGCGGTGTAGATATCTAGATGTTTATACATACAGAGGTGTAGATATTTCCATGTTCATGCAGTAGCGGTGTAGATATTTCTATGTATATACAGATAGCGGTGTGGAGATTTCCATGTTTTTACAGATGGCAGTGTAGATATTTCCATGTTTATAGAGATGGCGGAGTAGCTATTTCCTTGTTTATACAGATAGCGGTGTAGATATTTGCATGTTTATAGAGATAGCGGTGTAGATAATTCCATGTTCATACAGATAGCGGTGTAGATTTTCCATGTTCATACAGATGGCGGTGTAGATATTTCAATGTTTATACAGGTAGTAGTGTAGATATCTCCATGTTTATAGAGATAGCGGTGTAGAAACTTCCCTGTTTTGCAGATAGCAGTGTAGATATTTCCATGTTTATACAGATAGCGGTGTAGATATTTCCATGTTTATACAGATAGCTGTGAAGATATTTCCATGTTTATAAAGATAGCGGTGTAGATATTTCCATGTTCATACAAATAGCGGTTTAGGTATTTTCATGTTTATACAGATAGCGGTGTAGATATTTCCATGTTTTTACAGATATCGTTGTAGATATTTCCATGGTTATACAGATGGCGGTGTAGATATTTCCATGTTTATACAGATGGCGGTGTAGGTATTTCTTTGTTTATGGAGATGGCGGTCTAGATACTTTCATGTTTAAGGAGATAGCGGTGTAGTTATTTCCATGTTTAGAGAGATAGCGGAGTTGATATTTCCATGTTCATTCAGATAGCGGTGTAGATATTTCCATGTTCATACAGATAGCGGTGTAGATACTTCCATGTTCATTCAGATGGCGGGGTAGTTATTGCCATGTTTATAGAGATAGCGTTGAAGATGCCTCTATGTTTATACAGATGGCGCTGTAGATATATTCATTTTCATACGGATAGCGGTGTAGGTATTTCCATGTTTATAGAGATGGCGGTGTAGATATTTCCTTGTTTATACAGATAGCGGTGAAGATATTTCCATGTTCATACAGATGGCGGTGTAGATATTTACATGTTCATACAGATGGCGGTATAGATATTTCCATGTTTGTACAGATGGCGGTGTAGATATTTCCATGTTCATAGAGATGGCGGTGCAGATATTTCCATGTTTATGCAGATAGCGGTATAGATATTTCCATGTTTATACAGATGGTGGTGTAGATATTTCCATGTTTATAGAGATGGAGGTCTAGATATTTCCATGTTTACAGAGATAGTGGTGTAGTTATTTCCAAGTTTATAGAGACAGCGTTGTAAATATTTCCATGTTTATACAGATAGCTGTGAAGATATTTCCTTGTTTATACAGATAGCGGTGTAGATATTTCCATGTTTATACAGATAGCAGTGTAGATATTTCCATGTTTATTGAGATTGTGGTGTAGATAATTTCAATTTTATACAGAGAGCAGTGTAGATATTTCGAAGTTCATACAGATAGCTGTGTAGATATTTGCATGTTCATAGAGATAGCGGTGTAGATATTTCCATGTTCATACAGATAGCGGTGTAGATATTTCCATGTTCATACAGTTAACGGTTTAGATATTTCCATGTTCATACAGATAGCGGTGTAGATATTTCCATGTTCATACAGATAGCGATGTAGATATTTCCGTGTTCATACAGTTAGCTGTGTAGATATTTCCATGTTCATACAGTTGGCGGTGTAGATATTTACATGTTCATACAGATGGCTGTGTAGATATTTCCATGTTCATACAGATGGCGGTGTAGATATTTCCATGTTCATACAGATAGCGGTGTAGATATTTCCATGTTCATACAGATAGCGGCGTAGATATTTCCATGTTCATACCAATAGCGGTGTAGACATTTCCATGTTCATACATTTAGCGGTGTACATATTTCCATGTTCATACAGATAGCTGTGTAGATATTTGCATGTTCATACAGATAGCGGTGTAGATATTTCCATGTTCATACAGATAGCGGTGTAGATATTTGCATGTTCATACAGATAGCGGTGTAGATATTTCCATGTTCATACAGATAGCGGTGTAGATATTTCCATGTTCATACAGATGGCGGTGTAGATATTTCCATGTTCATACAGTTAGCGGTGTAGATATTTCCATGTTCGTACAGATGGCGGTGTAGATATTTACATGTTCATACAGAAGACGGTGTAGATATTTCCATGTTTATAGGGATGGCGGTGTAGATATTTTCATGTTTACACAGATGGCGGTGTAGATATTTCCATGTTTACACGGATAGCGGTGTAGACATTTCCATGTTTACACAGATAGCGGTGTGGATATTTCCATGTTTATGCAGATAGCAGTGTAGATATTTCCATGTTTATACAGATAGCGGTGTGGATATTTCCATGTTTATACAGATAGCCGTGTAGATATTTCCATGTTTATACAGATAGCAGTGTAGATATTTCCATGTTTATAGAGATAGTGGTGTAGATAATTTCAATTTTATACAGAGAGCAGTGTAGATATTTCCAAGTTCATACAGATAGCGGTGTAGATATTTCCACGTTTATAGAGATGGCGGTGTAGATATTTCCATGTTCATACAGAGGACGGTGTAGATATTTCCATGTTTATAGGGATGGCGGTGTAGATATTTTCATGTTTACACAGATGGCGTTGTAGATATTTCCATGTTTACACAGATAGCGGTGTAGACATTTCCATGTTTACACAGATAGCGGTGTGGATATTTCCATGTTTATGCAGATAGCAGTGTACATATTTCCATGTTTATACGTATAGCGGTGTGGATATTTCCATGTTTTTTCAGATAGCGGTGCGGATATTTCCATGTTTATTCAGATAGTTGGGCAGATATTTCCATGTTTCTACAGATAGCGCTGTAGATATTTCCATCTTAATACAGATGGCGGTGTAGATATGTCCATGTTTGTACAGATGGCGGTGTAGATATTTCCATGTTCATACAGATGCCGGTGTACATATATCCATGTTCATAGAGATGGCGGTGAGGATATTTCCATGTTCATACAGATGGTGGTGTAGATATTTCCATGTTCATACAAATGGCGGTGTAGATATTTCCATGTTCATAGAGATGGCGGTGTAGATATTTCCATATTTATAGAGATAGCATTGTAGTTACTTCCATGTCTATAGAGATAGCAGTGTAGATATTTCCATTGATATACAGATGGCTGTGTAGATATTTGCATGTTCATAGAGATAGCGGTGTAGATATTTCCATGTTCATACAGATAGCGGTGTAGATATTTCCATGTTCATACAGTTAACGGTGTAGATATTTCCATGTTCATACATTTAGCGGTGTAGATATTTCCATGTTCATACAGATAGCGGTGTAGATATTTCCATGTTCATACAGTTAACGGTGTAGATATTTCCATGTTTATACAGATAGCTGTGAAGATATTTCCTTGTTTATACAGATAGCGGTGTAGATATTTCCATGTTTATACAGATAGCAGTGTAGATATTTCCATGTTTATAGAGATAGTGGTGTAGATAATTTCAATTTTATACAGAGAGCAGTGTAGATATTTCCAAGTTCATACAGATAGCGGTGTAGATATTTCCATGTTCATACAGATAGCGGTGTAGATATTTCCGTGTTCATACAGTTAGCTGTGTAGATATTTCCATGTTCATACAGTTGGCGGTGTAGATATTTACATGTTCATACAGATGGCGGTGTAGATATTTCCATGTTCATACAGATAGCGTTGTAGATATTTCCATGTTCATACAGATAGCGGCGTAGATATTTCCATGTTCATACCAATAGCGGTGTAGACATTTCCATGTTCATACATTTAGCGGTGTAGATATTTCCATGTTCATACAGATAGCGGTGTAGATATTTGCATGTTCATACAGATAGCGGTGTAGATATTTCCATGTTCATACAGATAGCGGTGTAGATATTTCCATGTTCATACAGTTGGCGGTGTAGATATTTCCATGTTTATAGGGATGGTGGTGTAGATATTTTCATGTTTACACAGATGGCGGTGTAGATATTTCTATGTTTACACGGATAGCGGTGTAGACATTTCCATGTTTACACAGATAGCGGTGTGGATATTTCCAGGTTTATGCAGATAGCAGTGTAGATATTTCCATGTTTATACAGATATTGGTGCGGATATTTCCATGTTTATTCAGATAGCGGTGCGGATATTTCCATGTTTATACAGATAGTTGGGCAGATATTTCCATGTTTATACAGATAGCGGTGTAGATATTTCCATCTTAATACAGATGGCGGTGTAGATATGTCCATGTTCGTACAGATGGTGGTGTAGATATTTCCATGTTCATTCCGATGGCGGTGTAGATATTTCGAAGTTTATAGAGATAGCGTTGTAGTTATTTCCATATTTATAGAGAAATCGGTGTAGATATTTCCATGTATATTCAGATAGCTGTGTAGATATTTCCATGTTCATGCAGATAGCGGTGTAGATATTTCCATGTTCATCCAGATGGCGGTGTACATATATCCATATTCATACAGATGGCGGTGAAGATATTTCCATGTTCATACAGATGGCGGTGTAGGTATTTCCATGTTCATACAAATGGCGGTGTTGATATTTTCATGTTCAAAGAGATGGCGGTGTAGATATTTCCATGTTTATACAGATGGCAGTGTAGATATTTCTATGTTTATAGAGATACCAGTGTGGATATTTCCATTGATATACAGATAGCTGTGTAGATATTTGCATGTTCATACAGATAGCGGTGTAGATATTTCCATGTTCATACACATAGCGGTGTAGATATTTCCATGTTCATACAGATAGCGGTGTAGATATTTCCTTGTTCATACAGATAGCGGTGTAGATATTTCCATGTTCATACAGATAGCGGTGTAGATATTTCCATGTTCGTACAGATAGCGGTGTAGATATTTCCATGTTCCTACAGATAGCGGTGTAGATATTTCCATGTTCCTACAGATAACGGTGTTGATATTTCCATGTTCATACAGACAGCGGTGTAGATATTTACATGTTCATACAGTTAGCGGTGTAGATACTTCCATGTTCATACAGATGGCGGTGTAGATATTTACATGTTCATACAGATGGCTGTATAGATACTTCCATGTTCGTACGGATGGCGGTGTAGATATTTCCATGTTCATTCAGATAGCGGTATAGATATTTCCATGTTTATACAGATAGTGGTGTAGATATTTCCATGTATATAGAGATGGCGGTCTAGATATTTCCATGTTTACAGAGATAGTGGTGTAATTATTTCCAAGTTTATAGAGACAGCGTTGTAGATATTTCCATGTTTATACAGATAGCGGTGAAGTTATTTCCATGTTTATACAGATAGCGGTGTAGATATTTCCATGTTTATGCAGTTAGCAGTGTAGATATTTCCATGTTTATAGAGATAGTGGTGTAGATAATTTCAATTTTATACAGAGAGCAGTGTAGATATTTCCAAGTTCATACAGATAGTGGTGTAGATATTTCCAGGTTCATACAAATGGCGGTGTAGATATTTCTATGTTTGTCCAGATAGCGGTGTAGATATTTCCATGTTCATACAGATAGCGGTGTAGATATTTCCATGTTCATACAGATAACGGTGTAGATATTTCCATGTTCATACAGATAGCGGTGTAGGTATTTCCATGTTCATACAGATGGCCGTGTAGATATTTACATGTTCATAGAAATGGCGGTGTAGATATTTCCATGTTTATACAGATAGCAGTGTAGTTATTTCCATGTTTATAGAGATAACATTGTGGATATTTCCATTGATATACAGATAGCTGTGTAGATATTTGCATGGTCACACAGATAGCGGTGTAGATATTTCCATGTTCGTACAGATAGCGGTGTAGATATTTCCATGTTCATACAGATAGCGGTGTAGATATTTCCATGTTCATACAGATAACGGTGTAGATATTTCCATGTTCATACACATAGCGGTGTAGTTATTTCCATGTTCATACAGTTAGCGGTGTAGATATTTCCATGTTCATACAGATGGCGGTGTGGATATTTACATGTTCATACAGATGGCGGTATAGATATTTCCATGTTCGTACAGATGGCGGTGTAGATATTTCCTTCTTCATAGAGATGGCGGTGTAGATATTTCCATGTTTATGCAGAGAGCGGTATAGATATTTCCATGTTTATACAGATGGTGGTGTAGATATTTCCATGTTTATAGAGATGGCGGTCTAGATATTTCCATGTTTACAGAGATAGTGGTGTAGTTATTTCCAAGTTTATAGAGACAGTGTTGTAGATATTTCCATGTTTATACAGATAGCGGTGAAGATATTTCCATGTTTATACAGATAGCGGTGTAGATATTTCCATGTTTATACAGATAGCAGTGTAGATATTTCCATGTTTATAGAGATAGTGGTGTAGATAATTTCAATTTTATACAGAGAGCAGTGTAGATATTTCCAAGTTCATACAGATAGCGGTGTAGATATTTCCACGTTTATAGAGATGGCGGTGTAGATATTTCCATGTTCATACAGAGGACGGTGTAGATATTTCCATGTTTATAGGGATGGCGGTGTAGATATTTTCATGTTTACACAGATGGCGGTGTAGATATTTCCATGTTTACACAGATAGCGGTGTAGACATTTCCATGTTTACACAGATAGCGGTGTGGATATTTCCATGTTTATGCAGATAGCAGTGTAGATATTTCCATGTTTATACGTATAGCGGTGTGGATATTTCCATGTTTTTTCAGATAGCGGTGCGGATATTTCCATGTTTATTCAGATAGTTGGGCAGATATTTCCATGTTTCTACAGATAGCGGTGTAGATATTTCCATCTTAATACAGATGGCGGTGTAGATATGTCCATGTTTGTACAGATGGCGGTGTAGATATTTCCATGTTCATACAGATGCCGGTGTAGAAATATCCATGTTCATACAGATGGCGGTGAAGATATTTCCATGTTCATACAGATGGTGGTGTAGATATTTCCATGTTCATACAAATGGCGGTGTAGATATTTCCATGTTCATAGAGATGGCGGTGTAGATATTTCTATGTTCATACAAATGGCGGTGTAGATATTTCCATGTTCATAGAGATGGCGTGGTAGATATTTCCATATTTATAGAGATAGCAGTGTAGTTATTTCCATGTTTATAGAGATACCAGTGTGAATATATCCATTGATATACAGATAGCTGTGTAGATATTTGCATGTTCATACAGATAGCAGTGTAGGTATTTACATGTTCATACAGATGGCGGTGTAGATATTTCCATGTTCTACAGATAGCGTTGTTGAGATTTCCATGTTCATACAGATAGCGGTGTAGATATTTCCATGTTCATACAGATAGCGGTGTAGATATTTCCATGTTCATACCAATAGCTGTGTAGACATTTCCATGTTCATACAGTTAGCGGTGTAGATATTTCCATGTTCATACAGATAGCGGTGTAGATATTTCCATGTTCATACAGATAGCGGTGTAGATATTTCCATGTTCATACAGATAGCGGTGTAGATAATTCCATGTTCATAGAGTTAGCGGTGTAGATATTTCCATGTTCATACAGATGGCGGTGTAGATATTTACATGTTCATACAGATGGCGGTGTAGATATTTCCATGTTCATACAGATGGCTGTGTAGATATTTCCATGTTCATACAGATAGCGGTGTAGATATTTCCATGTTCCTACAGAAAGCGGTGTAGATAATTCCATGTTCATACAGTTAGCTGTGTAGATATTTCCATGTTCACACAGATGGCGGTGTAGATATTTCCATGTTTATACAGATGGCGGTGTAGATATTTCCATGTTCATACAGATAGCGGTGTGGATATTTCCATGTTCATACAGATAGCGCTGTAGATATTTCCATGTTCATACAGATAGCGGTGTAGATATTTCCATGTTCATACCAATAGCGGTGTAGGCATTTCCATGTTCATACATTTAACGGTGTAGATATTTCCATGTTCATACAGATCGCGGTGAAGATATTTCCATGTTCATACAGATGGCTGTGTAGATATTTCCATGTTTGTACGGATGGCAGTGTAGATATTTCCATGTCCATACAGGTTGCGGTGTAGATATTTCCATGTTTATACAGATAGCAGTGTAGTTATTTCCATGTTAATAGAGATAGCTGTGTGGATATTTCCATTGGTATACAGATAGCTGTGTAGATATGTGCATGTTCATACAAATAGCGGTGTAGATATTTCCTTGTTCGTACAGATAGCGGTGTAGATATTTCCATGTTCATACAGATAGCGGTGTAGATATTTCCATGTTCATACAGATAACGGTGTAGATATTTCCATGTTCATACAGACAGCGGTGTAGATATTTCCATGTTCATACAGTTAGCGGTGTAGATACTTCCATGTTCATACAGATGGCGGTGTAGATATTTACATGTTCATACAGATGGCGGTATAGATATTTCCATGTTCGTACAGATGGCGGTGTAGATATTTCCATGTTCATAGAGATGGCGGTGCAGATATTTCCATGTTTATGCAGATAGCGGTATAGATATTTCCATGTTTATACAGATGGTGGTGTAGATATTTCCATGTTTATAGAGATGGAGGTCTAGATATTTCCATGTTTACAGAGATAGTGGTGTAGTTATTTCCAAGTTTATAGAGACAGCGTTGTAAATATTTCCATGTTTATACAGATAGCTGTGAAGATATTTCCTTGTTTATACAGATAGCGGTGTAGATATTTCCATGTTTATACAGATAGCAGTGTAGATATTTCCATGTTTATTGAGATTGTGGTGTAGATAATTTCAATTTTATACAGAGATCAGTGTAGATATTTCGAAGTTCATTCAGATAGCGGTGTAGATATTTCCACGTTTATAGAGATGGCGGTGAAGATATTTCCATGTTCATAGAGATCGCGGTGTAGATATTTCCATGATTATACAGATAGCGGTGTAGGTATTTCCATGTTCATACAGATAGCGGTGTAGATATTTGCATCTTTATGCAGGTGGCAGTGTAGATATTTAAATGTTCATATAGATGACGGTGTAGATATTTCCATGATTATAGAGAGGGCGGTGTTTGTGTTTCCATGTTTATACAGATGGCGGTGTAGATATTTCCATGTTTATACAGATGGCGGTGTAGATATTTCCATGTTTATAGAGATGGCGGTGTGGATATTTCCATGTTTACACAGATGGCAGTGTAGATATTTCCATGTATACACAGATAGCGTTGCAGATATTTCTATGTTTATAGAGATAGCGGTGTAGATATTTCCATGTTTATACAGATGGCGGTGTACATATTTCCATCTTTATAGTGATGGTGTTGTAGATATTTCCATGTTCATAGAGAGGGCGGTATAGATATTTCCGTGTTTATGAAGATGGTGGTGTAGATATTTCCATGTTTATAGAGATGGCGGTTTAGATATTTTCATGTTTATAGAGATAGCCGTGTAGATACTTCCATGTTCATACAGATGGCGCTGTAGATATTTTCATGTTCATACAGGTAGCTGTGTAGATATTTCCATGTTTATAGAGATGGCGGTGTAGATATTTCCTTGTTTATACGGATAGCGGTGTAGATATTTCCATGTTTTTACAGATATCCTTGTAGATATTTCCATGGTTATACAGATGGCGGTGTAGATATTTCCATGTTTATACAGATGGCGGTGTATGTATTTCTTTGTTTATGGAGATGGCGGTCTAGATACTTTCATGTTTAAGGAGATAGCGGTGTAGTTATTTCCATGTTTAGAGAGATAGCGGAGTTGATATTTCCATGTTCATTCAGATAGCGGTGTAGATATTTCCATGTTCATACAGATAGCGGTGTAGATACTTCCATGTTCATTCAGATGGCGGGGTAGTTATTGCCATGTTTATAGAGATAGCGTTGAAGATGCCTCTATGTTTATACAGATGGCGCTGTAGATATATTCATTTTCATACGGATAGCGGTGTAGGTATTTCCATGTTTATAGAGATGGCGGTGTAGATATTTCCTTGTTTATACAGATAGCGGTGAAGATATTTCCATGTTCATAGAGATAGCGCTGTAGATATTTCCAAGTTTATGCAGATAGCAGTGTAGGTATTTAGATGTTCATACAGATAGCGGTGTAGATATTTGCATTTTTATGCATTTGGCGGCGTAGATATATAATGTTCATACAGATGGCGGTGTAGATATTTCCATGGTTATAGAGAGGGCGGTGTTGATGTTTCCATGTTTATACAGATGGCAGTGTAGACACTTCCCTGTTTTGCAGATAGCAGTGTAGATATTACCATGTTTATACAGATAGCGGTGTAGATATTTCCATGTTTATACAGATAGCGTTGTAGATATTTCCATGCTTATACACTTAGCGGTGTAGATATTTCCATGTTTATACAGATAGCGTTGTAGATATTTCCATGCTTATACACTGAGCGGTGTAGATATTTCCATCCTTATACACTTAGCGGTGTAGATATTTCCATGTTTATACAGATAGCGGTGTAGGTATTTCCATCTTTATAGTGATGGCGCTGTGGATATTTCCATGTTCAAACAGATGGCGCTGTAGAAATTTCCATGTTTACACAGATAGCGGTGTAGACATTTCCATGTTTACACAGATACTGTTGTAGATATTTCCATGTTTATAGAGATAGCGGTGTAGATATTTCCATGTTTACACAGATAGCTGTGAAGATATTTCCATGTTTATAAAGATAGCGGTGTAGATATTTCCATGTTCATACAGATAGCGGTTTAGGTATTTTCATGTTTATACAGATAGCGGTGTAGATATTTCCATGTTTTTACAGACAGCCTTGTAGATATTTAAATGTTTAAACTGATGGCGGTGTAGATATTTCCATGTTTATACAGATGGTGGTGTAGGAATTTCCATGTTTATGGAGATGGCGGTCTAGATACTTTCATGTTTAAGGGGATAGCGGTGTAGTTATTTCCATGTTCATATAATAGCGGTGTAGATATTTCTATGTATATACTGATAGCGATGTGGATATTTCCATGCTTTTACAGATGGCAGTGTAGATATTTCCATGTTTATAGAGATGGCAGTGTAGCTATTTCCTTGTTTATACAGATAGCGGTGTAGATATTTGCATAGTTATAGAGATAGCGGTGTAGATATTTCCATGTTCATACAGATAGCGGTGTAGATATTTCCATGTTCATCCAGATGGCGGTGTAGATATTTCCATGGTCATACAGATAGCGGTGTAGATATTTCCATGTTTACAGAGATAGCGGTGTAGATATTTCCATGTTGTAACACATAGCGGTGCAGATATTTCCAAGTTTATAGAGATGGCGGTGTAGATATTTCCATGTTTCTACAGATAGCGGTATGGATATTTCCATGTTTATACAGATGGCGGTGTAGATATTTCCATGTTTGTAGAAATGGCAGTCTAGATATTTCCATGTTTATAGAGATAGTGGTGTAGATATTTCCAAGTTTATAGAGATAGCGGTGTAGGTATTTCCATGTTTATACACATAGCAGTGTAGATATTTCCATGTTTATACAGATAGCGGTGTAGATATTTCCATGTTTATGCAGATAGCAGTGTAGATATTTCCATGTACATACAGATGGCGGTGTAGATATTTCCACGTTTATACAGATGGTGGTGTAGATATCTCCATGTTTATAGAGACAGCGGTGTAGATATTTCCATGTTCATACAGATAGCGGTGTAGATATTTCCATGTTCATACAGATAGCGGTGTAGATATTTCCATGTTCATACACATAGCGGTGCAGATATTTCCATGTTCGTACGGATGGCGGTGTAGATATTTCCATGTTCATACAGGTGGCGGTGTAGATATTTCCATGTTCCTACAGATGGCGGTGTAGATATTTCCATGTTCATACAGGTGGCGGTGTAGATATTTCCATGTTCATACAGATGGCGGTGTAGATATTTCCAAGTTCATACAGATGGCAGTGTAGATATTTACATGTTCATACAGATGGCGGTGTAGATATTTGCATGTTCATACAGATAGCGGTGTAGATATTTCCATGTTCATACAGATAGCGGTGTAGATATTTCCATGTTCATACACATAGCGGTGCAGATATTTCCATGTTCATACAGATAACGGTGTAGATATTTCCATGTTCATACAGATAGCGGTGTAGATATTTCCATCTTCACACAGATAGCGGTGTAGATATTTCCATGTTTATACAGATAGCGGTGCGGTTATTTCCATGTTTATACAGATAGTTGGGCAGATATTTCCATGTTTATACAGATTGCGATGTAGATATTTCCATCTTAATACAGATGGCGGTGTAGATATGTCTATGTTCGTACAGATGGCGTTGTAAATATTTCCATGTTCATACAGATGGCGGTGTAGATATTTCGAAGTTTATAGAGATAGCGCTGTAGTTATTTCCATATTTATAGAGACAGCATTGTAGATATTTCCATGTTTATTCAGATAGCGGTGAAGATATTTCCGTGTTTATACAGAGAGCGGTGTAGATATTTCCATGTTTATACAGATAGCAGTGTAGATATTTCCATGTTTATAGAGATAGCGGTGTAGATAATTTCAATTTCATACAGATAGCTGTGTAGATATTTCCAAGTTCATACAGATAACGGTGTAGATATTTCCACGTTTATAGAGATGGCGGTGTAGATATTTCCATGTCCGTACAGATGGCGGTGTAGATATTTCCATGTTTTTAGAGATGGCGGTGTAGATATTTTCACGTTTACACAGATGGCGGTGTAGATATTTCCATGTTTACACAGATAGCGGTGTAGACATTTCCATGTTTACACAGATAGCGGTGTGGATATTTCCATGTTTATGCAGATAGCGGTGTAGGTATTTCCATGTTTATACAGATAGCGGTGCGGATATTTCCATGTTTATACAGATAGTTGGGCAGATATTTCCATGTTTATACAGATAGCGGTGTAGATATTTCCATCTTAATACAGATGGCGGTGTAGATATGTCCATGTTTGTACTGATGGCGGTGTAGATATTTCCATGTTCATACAGATGGCGGTGTAGATATTTCGAAGTTTATAGACATAGCGTTGTAGTTATTTCCATATTTATTGAGAAATCTCTGTAGATATTTCCTTGTATATGCAGATAGCTGTGTAGATATTTCCATGTTCATGCAGATAGCGGTGTAGATATTTCCATGTTCCTCCAGATGCCAGTGTAGATATATCCATGTTCATACAGATGGCAGTGAAGATATTTCCATGTTCATACAGATGGCGGTGTAGATATTTCCATGTTCATACAGATGGTGTTGTAGATATTTCCATGTTCATACAAATGGCGGTGTAGATATTTCCATGTTCATAGAGATGGCGGTGTAGATATTTCCGTGTTCATACAAATGGCGGTGTAGATATTTCCATGTTCATAGAGATGGCGGTGTAGATATTTCCATGTTTATACAGATAGCAATGTAGATATTTCCATGTTTATAGAGATAGCGGTGTAGATATTTCCATTGATATACAGATAGCTGTGTAGATATTTGCATGTTCATACAGATAGCGGTGTAGATATTTCCATGTTCATACAGATAGCGGTGTAGATATTTCCATGTTCATACAGATAGCGGTGTAGATATTTCCATGTTTTACAGATAGCGGTGTAGATATTTCCATGTTCATACAGATAGCTGTGTAGATATTTCCATGTTCATACAGTTAGCCGTGTAGATATTTCCATGTTCATACAGATGGCGGTGTAGATATTTACATGTTCATACAGATGGCCGTGTAGATATTTCCATGTTCGCACGGATGGCAGTGTAGATATTTCCATGTTCATACCGGTGTCGGTGTAGATATTTCCATGTTCATACAGATAGCAGTGAAGTTATTTCCATGTTTATAGAGATAGCAATGTTGATATATCCATTGATATACATATAGCTGTGTAGATATTTGCATGTTCATACAGATAGCGGTGTAGATATTTCCATGTTCGTACAGATAGCGGTGTAGATATTTCCATGTTCATACAGATAGCGGTGTAGATATTTCCATGTTCATACAGATAACGGTGTAGATATTTCCATGTTCATACAGATAGTGGTGTAGATATTTCCATGTTCATACAGTTAGCGGTGTAGATATTTCCATGTTCATACAGATGGCGGTGTAGATATTTACATGTTCATACAGATGGCGGTGTAGATATTTCCATGTTCGTACAGATGGCGGTGTAGATATTTCCATGTTCATAGAGATGGCGGTGTAGATATTTCCATGTTTATGCAGATAGCGGTATAGATATTTCCATGTTTATACAGATGGTGGTGTAGACATTTCCATGTTTATAGAGATGGCGGTCTAGATATTTCCATGTTTATAGAGATAGTGGTGAAGTTATTTCCAAGATTATAGAGACAGCATTGTAGATATTTCCATGTTTATACAGATAGTGGAGAAGATATTTCCATGTTTTTACAGATAGCAGTGTAGATATTTCCACGTTTATACAGATAGCAGTGTAGATATTTCCATGTTTATAGAGATAGTGGTGTAGATAATTTCAATTTTATACAGATAGCAGTGTTGATATTTCCAAGTTCATACAGATAGCGGTGTAGGTATTTCCACGTTTATAGAGATGGCGGTGTAGATATATCCATGTTCATACAGATGGCGGTGTGGATATTTTCACGTTTACACAGATGGCGGTGGAGATATTTCCATGTTTACACAGATAGTGGTGCAGACATTTCCATGTTTACACAGATAGCGGTGTGGATATTTCCATATTAATGCAGATAGCGTTGTAGATATTTCCATGTTTATACAGATAGCGGTGTAGATATTTCCATCTTAATACAGATGGCGGGGTAGATATTTCCATGTTCGTACAGATGGTAGTGTAGATATTTCCCTGTTCATACAGATGGTGGTGTAGATATTTTGAAGTTTATAGAGGTAGCGTGGTAGTTATTTCCATATTTATAGGGAAATCTCTGTAGATATTTCCTTGTATATGCAGATACCTGTGTAGATATTTCCATGTTCATGCAGATAGCGGTGTAGATATTTTCATGTTCATCCAGATGACGGTGTAGATATATCCATGTTCATACAGATGGCGGTGAAGATATTTCCATGTTCATACAGATGGCGGTGTAGATATTTCCATGTTCATACACATGGCGGTGTAGATATTTCCATGTTCATAGAGATGGCGGTGTAGATATTTCCATGTTCACACATATGGCGGTGTAGATATTTCCATGTTCATAGAGATGGCGGTGTAGATATTTCATTTTTTGTACAGATAACACTGTAGCTATTTCCATTATTATAGAGATAGCAGTGTAGATATTTCCATTGATATACAGATAGCTGTGTAGATATTTGCATGTTCATACCGATAGGGGTGTAGATATTTCCATGCTCATACAGATAGCCGTGTAGATATTTCCATATTCATACAGATAGCGGTGCAGATATTTCCATGTTCATACAGATAGCGGTGTAGTTATTTCCATGTTCATACAGATATTGGTGTAAATATTTCCATGTTTATACAGTTAGCGGTGTAGATATTTCCATGTTCATACAGATGGCGGAGTAGATATCTACATGTTGATAGAGATGGCGGTGTAGATATTCAAATGTTCGCACGGATGGCAGTGTAGATATTTCCATGTTCATACAGGTGGCGGTGTAGATATTTCATTGTTTGTACAGATAGCAGTGTAGTTATTTCCATGTTTATAGAGATAGCAGTGTAGATATTTCCGTTGATATACAGATAGCTGTGTAGATATTTGCATGTTCATACAGATAGCGGTGTAGATATTTCCATGTTCATACAGATAGCGGTGTAGATATTTCCATGTTCATACAGATAGCGGTGTAGATATTTCCATGTTCATACAGATAGCGGTGTAGATATTTCCATGTTCATACAGATAGCGGTGTAGATATTTCCATGTTCATACAGATGGCAGTGTAGATATTTCCATGTTTTTAGAGATGGCGGTGTAGATATTTTCACGTTTACACAGATGGCGGTAGAGATATTTCAATGTTTACACTGATAGCTGTGCAGACATTTCCATGTTTACACAGATAGTTGGGCAGATAATTCCATGTTTATACAGATAGCGGTGTAGATATTTCCATGTTCATACAAATGGCGGTGTAGATATTTCCATGTTCATACAGATGGCGGTGTAGATATTTCCATGTTCGCACGGATGGCAGTGTAGATATTTCCATGTTCATACAGGTGGCGGTGTAGATATTTCCATGTTTATACAGATAGCAGTGTAGTTATTTCCATGTTTATAGAGATAGCAATGTAGATATTTCCATTGATATACAGATAGCTGTGTAGATATTTGCATGTTCATACAGATGGCGGTGTAGATATTTCGAAGTTTATAGAGATAGCGCTGTAGTTATTTCCATATTTATAGAGAAATCTGTGTAGATATTTCCATGTTCATCCAGATGGCGGTGAAGATATTTCCATGTTCATACAGATGGCTGTGTAGATATTTCCATGTTCATACACATGGCGGTGTAGATATTTCCATGTTCATAGAGATGGCGGTGTAGATATTTCCATGTTCATAAAAATGGCGGTGTAGATATTTCCGTGTTCATAGAGATGGCAGTGTAGATATTTCCATGTTTATACACATAGCAGTGTATTTATTTTCGTGTCTATAGAGATAGCAGTGTAGATATTTCCATTGATATACAGATAGCTGTGTAGATATTTGCATGTTCATACAGATAGCGGTGTAGATATTTCCATGTTCAAACTGATAGCGGTGTAGATATTTCCATGTTCATACAGTTAGCGGTGTAGATATTTCCATGTTCATACAGATGGCGGTGTAGATATTTCCATGTTAATACAGATGGCGGTGTAGATATTTACATGTTCATACAGATGGCGGTGTAGATATTTCCATGTTCGTACGGATGGCGGTGTAGATATTTCCATGTTCATACAGGTGGCGGTGTAGATATTCCCATGTTTTTACAGATAGCTGTGTAGTCATTCCCATGTTTATAGAGATAGCATTGTAGATATTTCCATTGATATACAGATAGCTGTGTAGATATTTGCATGTTCATACAGATAGCGGTGTAGGTTTTCCATGTTCATACAGATGGCGGTGTAGATATTTCAATGTTTATACAGATAGTAGTGTAGATATCTCCATGTTTATAGAGATAGCGGTGTAGACACTTCCCTGTTTTGCAGATAGCAGTGTAGATATTACCATGTTTATACAGATAGCGGTGTAGATATTTCCATGTTTATACAGATAGCGTTGTAGATATTTCCATGCTTATACACTGAGCGGTGTAGATATTTCCATCCTTATACACTTAGCGGTGTAGATATTTCCATGTTTATACAGATAGCGGTGTAGGTATTTCCATCTTTATAGTGATGGCGCTGTGGATATTTCCATGTTCAAACAGATGGCGCTGTAGAAATTTCCATGTTTACACAGATAGCGGTGTAGACATTTCCATGTTTACACAGATACTGTTGTAGATATTTCCATGTTTATAGAGATAGCGGTGTAGATATTTCCATGTTTACACAGATAGCTGTGAAGATATTTCCATGTTTATAAAGATAGCGGTGTAGATATTTCCATGTTCATACAGATAGCGGTTTAGGTATTTTCATGTTTATACAGATAGCGGTGTAGATATTTCCATGTTTTTACAGACAGCCTTGTAGATATTTAAATGTTTAAACTGATGGCGGTGTAGATATTTCCATGTTTATACAGATGGTGGTGTAGGAATTTCCATGTTTATGGAGATGGCGGTCTAGATACTTTCATGTTTAAGGGGATAGCGGTGTAGTTATTTCCATGTTCATATAATAGCGGTGTAGATATTTCTATGTATATACTGATAGCGATGTGGATATTTCCATGCTTTTACAGATGGCAGTGTAGATATTTCCATGTTTATAGAGATGGCGGTGTAGCTATTTCCTTGTTTATACAGATAGCGGTGTAGATATTTGCATAGTTATAGAGATAGCGGTGTAGATATTTCCATGTTCATACAGATAGCGGTGTAGATATTTCCATGTTCATCCAGATGGCGGTGTAGATATTTCCATGGTCATACAGATGGCGGTGTAGATATTTCCATGTTTACAGAGATAGCGGTGTAGATATTTCCATGTTGTTACACATAGCGGTGCAGATATTTCCAAGTTTATAGAGATGGCGGTGTAGATATTTCCATGTTTCTACAGATAGCGGTATGGATATTTCCATGTTTATACAGATGGCGGTGTAGATATTTCCATGTTTGTAGAAATGGCAGTCTAGATATTTCCATGTTTATAGAGATAGTGGTGTAGATATTTCCAAGTTTATAGAGATAGCGGTGTAGGTATTTCCATGTTTATACACATAGCGGTGTAGATATTTCCATGTTTATACAGATAGCGGTGTAGATATTTCCATGTTTATACAGATAGCAGTGTAGATATTTCCATGTACATACAGATGGCGGTGTAGATATTTCCATGTTTATACAGATGGTGGTGTAGATATCTCCATGTTTATAGAGATAGCGGTGTAGACACTTCCCCGTTTTGCAGATAGCAGTGTAGATATTTCTATGTTTATACAGACAGCGGTGTAGATATTTCCATGTTTATACAGATAGCGGTGAAGATATTTCCATGTTTATACAGATAGCGGTGTACATATTTCCATGTTTATACAGATAGCGGTGTAGATATTTCTATGTTTATACACATAGCGTTGTAGATATTTCAATGCTTATACACTTAGCGGTGTAGATATTTCCATGTTTATACAGATAGCGGTGAAGGTATTTCCATCTTTATAGTGATGGGGCTGTGCATATTTCCATGTTCAAACATATGGCGGTGTAGAAATTTCCATGTTTACACAGATAGCGGTGTAGACATTTATATGTTTACACAGATTCCGTTGTAGATATTTCCATGTTTATAGAGATAGCGGTGTAGATATTTCCATGTTTATACAGATAGCTGGGTAGATATTTCCATGTTTACAGAGGTAGCGGTGTAGATATTTCCATGTTTATGCAGATAGCGGTGTAGTTATTTAAATGTTTATACATATAGCGGTGTAGATATTACCATGTCCATACTGATTGCGGGGTAAATATTTATTTCCATCTTTATACAGATGGTGGTGTAGATATTTCCATATTCACACAGATGGCTGTGGAGATATTTAAATGTTTATAGAGATGGCAGTGTAGATATTTCCATGTTTCTACAGATGGCGGTGTAGATATTTCCATGTTTATAGAGATAGCGGTGTAGATATCTAGATGTTTATACATACAGCGGTGTAGATTTTTCCATGTTCATACAGTAGGGGTGTAGATATTTCTATGTATATACAGATAGCGGTGTGGATATTTCCATGTTTTACAGATGGCAGTGTAGATATTTCCATGTTTATAGAGATGGCAGTGTAGCTATTTCCTTGTTCATACAGAAAGCGGTGTAGATATTTGCATGTTTATACAGATAGCGGTGTAGATATTTCCAAGTTCATACAGATAGCGGTGTAGATATTTCCATGTTCATCCAGATGGCGGTGTAGATATTTCCATGGTCATACAGATAGCAGTGTAGATATTTCCATGTTTACAGAGAAAGCGGTGGAGATATTTTCATCTTGATACACATAGCGGTGCAGATATTTCCAAGTTTATAGAGATAGCGGTGTAGATATTTCCATGTTTATACAGTTGGCCATGTAGATATTTCCATGTTCATACAGATGTCGGTGTAGCTATTTCCATGTTTACACAGATGGCAGTGTAGATATTTCCATGTATACACAGATAGCGTTGTAGATATTTCTATGTTTATAGAGATAGCGGTGTAGATATTTCCATGTTTATACAGATGGCGGTGTGCATATTTCCATCTTTATAGAGATGGCGTTGGAGATATTTCCATGTTCATACAGAGGGGCGTATAGATATTTCCGTGTTTATAAAGATGGCGGTGTAGATATTTCCGTTTTTAGAGAGATGGCGGTTTAGATATTTTCATGTTTATAGAGATAGCCATGTAGATACTTCCATGTTTATACAGATGGCGCTGTAGATATTTTCATGTTCATACAGATAGCAGTGGAGATATTTCCATGTTTATAGAGATGGCAGTGTAGATATTTCCTTGTTTAAACAGATAGCGGTGTAGATATTTCCATGTTAACAGAGGAAGCGGTGTAGATATTTCCATGATTTCGCAGATAGCGGTGTAGGTATTTAAATGTTTATACAGATAGTGGTGTGGGTATTTCCACGTCCATACTGATTGCGGAGTAGATATTTATTTCCATCTTTATACAGATGGTGGTGTAGATATTTCCATGTTGATACACATAGCGCTGCATATATTTCCAAGTTTATAGAGATAGCGGTGTAGATATTTCCATGTTTATACAGATAGCTGTGTAGATATTTCCATGTTTATAGAAATGGCGGTCTAGATATTTCCATGTTTATAGAGATAGTGGTGTAGATATTTCCAAGTTGGTAGAGATAGCGGTGTAGGTATTTCCATGTTTATACAGATAGCGGTGTAGATATTTCCATGTTTATACAGATAGCGGTGTAGATATTTCCATTTTTATACAGATAGCAGTGTAGATATTTCCATGTACATACAGAGAGCGGGGTAGATATTTCCACATTTATAGAGATGGCGGTGTAGATATTTCCATGTTCATACAGATGGCAGTGTAGATATTTCCATGTTTATAGAGATGGCGGTGTAGATATTTCATGTTTATACTGATGGCGGTGTAGATATTTCCTTGTTTATAGAGATGGTGGTGTAGATATTTCCATGTTTACACAGATAGCGGTGTAGATATTTCCAATTTTACACAGATAGCGCTGTAGGCATTTCCATGTTTACACAGATAGCCTTGTAGTTATTCGCATGGTTATAGAGATAGTGGTGTAGTTATTTCCATGTTTATACAGATAGCGGTGAAGAGATTTCCATGTTGACACAGATAGTGGTGTGGATATTTACCTGTTTATACAGATAGCGGAGTAGATATTTCCATGTTTATACTGATAGCGGTGGAGATATTTCCATGTTTATACAGATAGCGGTGCAGATATTTCCAAGTTTATACAGATAGCGGTGTAGATATTTCCATGTTTATACAGATAGCAGTGTAGATATTTCCATGTTTATAGAGATAGCGGTGTAGATATTTCCATGTTTATACAGATAGCGGTGTAGATATTTCCATGTTTATACAGATAGCGGTGTAGATATTTACCTGTTTATAGAGATGGCGGTCTATATATTTTCTCATTTACACAGATTGCGCTGTAGATGTTTCCATGTTTATAGAGATAGCAGTGTAGAGATTTCCAATTTTATACAGATAGCAATGTCGATATTTCCATGTTCATGCAGATAGCGGTGTAGATATTTCCACGTTTATAGAGATTGAGGTGTAGATATTTCCGTGTTTATACAGAGAGTGGTGCAGATATTTCCATCTTAATACAGATGGCGCTGTAGATATTTCCATGTTCCTACAGATGGTGGTGTAGATATTTCCATGTTCATACAGATGGTGGTGTAGATATTTCGAAGTTTATAGAGATAGCGGTGTAGTTATTTCCATGTTTATAGAGAAAGCAGTGTAGATATTTCCATGTATATGCAGATTGCTGTGCAGATATTTCCATGTTAATGCAGATAGCGGTGTAGATATTTCCAAGTTCATCCAGGTGCCGGTGTAGGTATATCCATGTTCATACAGATGGCGGTGAAGATATTTCCATGTTCATACAGATTGCGGTGTAGTTACTTCCATGTTCATACAAATCACGGTGTAGATATTTCCATGTTCATAGAGATGGAGGTGTAGATATTTCTATGTTCATACAAGTGGCGGTGTAGTGATTTCCATGTTCATAGAGATGGTAGTGTAGATATTTCCATGTTTATACAGATAGAAGTGTAGTTATTGCCATGTTTATAGAGATAGCAGTATATATATTTCCATAGATATACAGATAGCTGTGTAGATATTTGCATGTTCATACAGATAGCGGTGTAGGTATTTCCACGTTCGTACAGATAGCGGTGTAGATATTTCCATGCTGATACAGATGGCGGGGTAGATATTTACATGTTTATAGAGATGGCGGTCTAGATATTTCCAAGTTTATAGAGATAGTGGTGTAGTTATTTCCAAGTTTATAGAGATAGCAGTGTAGCTATTTCCATGTTTATACAGATAGCGGTGTAGATATTTCCATGTTTATACAGATAGCGGTGTAGATATTTCCATGTTTATAGAGATGGCGGTCAAGATATTTCCTTGTTTATACAGATAGAGGTGTAGATATTTCCATGTTTATAGAGATAGCGGTGTAGATATTTGCATTTTTATACAGATAGCAATGTACATATTTCCATGTTCATACAGATAGCGGTGTAGATATTTCCATGTTCATACAGATAGCGATGTAGATATTTCCATATTTATAGAAATAGCAGTGTAGATATTTCCATGTTTATACAGATAGCGGTGTAGATATTTCCATGTTTATACAGATTGCTGTGCCGATATTTCCATGTTTATACAGATAGCAGTGTAGATATTTCCATGTTTACGCAGATAGCGGTATAGATATTTCCATGTTTATACAGATGGTGGTGTAGATATTTCCGTGTTTATAGAGATGGCGGTCTAGATATTTCCATGTTTACAGAGATAGTGGTGTAGTTATTTCCAAGTTTATAGAGAAGCGTTGTAGATATTTCCATGTTTATGCAGATAGCGGTGAAGATATTTCCATGTTTATACAGATAGCGGTGTAGATATTTCCATGTTTATACAGATAGCAGTGTAGATATTTCCATGTTTATAGAGATAGTGGTGTAGATAATTTCATTTTCATACCGAGAGCAGTGTAGATATTTCCAAGTTCATACAGATAGCGGTGTAGATATTTCCACATTTATAGAGATGGCGGTGTAGATATTTCCATGTTCATACTGATGGCGGTGTAGATATTTCCATGTTTATAGAGATGGTGGTGTAGATATTTTCATGTTTACACAGTTGGCGGTGTAGATATTTCCATGTTTACACAGATAGCGGTGTAGACATTTCCATGTTTACACAGATAGCGGTGTGGATATTTCCATGTTTGTGCAGATAGCGGTGTAGATATTTCCATCTTAATACAGATGGCGGTGTAGATATGTCCATGTTCATACAGATGGCGGTGTAGATATTTCCAATGTCATACAGATGGCGGTGTAGTTATTTCGAAGTTTATAGAGATAGCTCTGTAGTTATTTCCATATTTATAGAGAAATCTGTGTAGATATTTCCATGTATATGCAGATAGCTGTGTAGATATTTCCATGTTCATGCAGATAGCGGTGCAGATATTTCCATGTTCATCCAGATGCCGGTGTAGATATATCCATGTTCATACAGATGGCGGTGAAGATATTTCCATGTTCGCACGGATGGCATTGTATATATTTCCATGTTTATACAGGTGGCGGTGTAGATATTTCCATGTTTATACAGATAGCAGTGTAGTTATTTCCATGTTTATAGAGATAGCAGTGTAGATATTTCCATTGATAGACAGATAGCTGTGTAGATATATGCATGTTCATACAGATAGCGGTGTAGATACTTCCATGTTCATACAGATAGTGGTGTAGATATTTCCATGTTCATACAGATAGCGGTGTAGATATTTCCATGTTCATACAGATAACGGTGTAGATATTTCCATGTTCATACAGATAGCCTTGTAGATATTTCCATGTTCATACAGTTCGCGGTGTAGATATTTCCATGTTCATAGAGATGGCGGTGTAGATATTTCCATGTTTCTGCAGATAGCGGTATAGGTATTTCCATGTTTATACAGATGGTGGTGTAGATATTTCCATGTTTATAGAGATGGCGGTCTAGATATTTCCATGTTTATAGAGATAGTGTTGTAGTTATTTCATAGTTTCTAGAGACAGCGTTGTAGATATTTCCATGTTTATAAAGACAGCGGTGAAGATATTTCCATGTTTATACAGATAGCGGTGTAGATATTTCCATGGTTATACAGACAGCAGTGTAGATATTTCCTTGTTTATAGAGATAGTGGTGTAGATAATTTCAATTTTATACAGATAGCAGTGTAGATATTTCCAAGTTCATACAGATAGCGGTGTAGATATTTCCACGTTTATAGAGATAGCGGTGTAGATATTTCCATGTTTATACAGATAGCGGTGTAGATATTTCCATGTTTATACAGATAGCGGTGTAGATATTTACCTGTTTATAGAGATGGCGGTCTATATATTTTCTCGTTTACACAGATTGCGCTGTAGATGTTTCCATGTTTATAGAGATAGCAGTGTAGAGATTTCCAATTTTATACAGATAGCAATGTCGATATTTCCATGTTCATGCAGATAGCGGTGTAGATATTTCCACGTTTATAGAGATTGAGGTGTAGATATTTCCGTGTTTATACAGAGAGCGGTGCAGATATTTCCATCTTAATACAGATGGCGCTGTAGATATTTCCATGTTCCTATAGATGGTGGTGTAGATATTTCCATGTTCATACAGATGGTGGTGTAGATATTTCGAAGTTTATAGAGATAGCGGTGTAGTTATTTCCATGTTTATAGAGAAAGCAGTGTAGATATTTCCATGTATATGCAGATTGCTGTGCAGATATTTCCATGTTAATGCAGATAGCGGTGTAGATATTTCCATGTTCATCCAGGTGCCGGTGTAGGTATATCCATGTTCATACAGATGGCGGTGAAGATATTTCCGTGTTCATACAGATTGCGGTGTAGTTACTTCCATGTTCATACAAATCACGGTGTAGATATTTCCATGTTCATAGAGATGGAGGTGTAGATATTTCTATGTTCATACACGTGGCGGTGTAGTGATTTCCATGTTCATAGAGATGGTAGTGTAGATATTTCCATGTTTATACAGATAGAAGTGTAGTTATTGCCATGTTTATAGAGATAGCAGTATATATATTTCCATTGATATACAGATAGCTGTGTAGATATTTGCATGTTCATACAGATAGCGGTGTAGGTATTTCCATGTTCGTACAGATAGCGGTGTAGATATTTCCATGCTGATACAGATGGCGGGGTAGATATTTCCATGTTTATAGAGATGGCGGTCTAGATATTTCCAAGTTTATAGAGATAGTGGTGTAGTTATTTCCAAGCTTATAGAGATAGCAGTGTAGCTATTTCCATGTTTATACAGATAGCGGTGTAGATATTTCCATGTTTATACAGATAGCGGTGTAGATATTTCCATGTTTATAGAGATGGCGGTCAAGATATTTCCTTGTTTATACAGATAGAGGTGTAGATATTTCCATGTTTATAGAGATAGCGGTGTAGATATTTGCATTTTTATACAGATAGCAATGTACATATTTCCATGTTCATACAGATAGCGGTGTAGATATTTCCATGTTCATACAGATAGCGATGTAGATATTTCCATATTTATAGAAATAGCAGTGTAGTTATTTCCATGTTTATACAGATTGCGGTGTAGATATTTCCATGTTTATACAGATTGCTGTGCCGATATTTCCATGTTTATACAGATAGCAGTGTAGATATTTCCATGTTTACGCAGATAGCGGTATAGATATTTCCATGTTTATACAGATGGTGGTGTAGATATTTCCGTGTTTATAGAGATGGCGGTCTAGATATTTCCATGTTTACAGAGATAGTGGTGTAGTTATTTCCAAGTTTATAGAGAAGCGTTGTAGATATTTCCATGTTTATGCAGATAGCGGTGAAGATATTTCCATGTTTATACAGATAGCGGTGTAGATATTTCCATGTTTATACAGATAGCAGTGTAGATATTTCCATGTTTATAGAGATAGTGGTGTAGATAATTTCATTTTCATACCGAGAGCAGTGTAGATATTTCCAAGTTCATACAGATAGCGGTGTAGATATTTCCACATTTATAGAGATGGCGGTGTAGATATTTCCATGTTCATACTGATGGCGGTGTAGATATTTCCATGTTTATAGAGATGGTGGTGTAGATATTTTCATGTTTACACAGTTGGCGGTGTAGATATTTCCATGTTTACACAGATAGCGGTGTAGACATTTCCATGTTTACACAGATAGCGGTGTGGATATTTCCATGTTTGTGCAGATAGCGGTGTAGATATTTCCATCTTAATACAGATGGCGGTGTAGATATGTCCATGTTCATACAGATGGCGGTGTAGATATTTCCAATGTCATACAGATGGCGGTGTAGTTATTTCGAAGTTTATAGAGATAGCTCTGTAGTTATTTCCATATTTATAGAGAAATCTGTGTAGATATTTCCATGTATATGCAGATAGCTGTGTAGATATTTCCATGTTCATGCAGATAGCGGTGCAGATATTTCCATGTTCATCCAGATGCCGGTGTAGATATATCCATGTTCATACAGATGGCGGTGAAGATATTTCCATGTTCGCACGGATGGCATTGTATATATTTCCATGTTTATACAGGTGGCGGTGTAGATATTTCCATGTTTATACAGATAGCAGTGTAGTTATTTCCATGTTTATAGAGATAGCAGTGTAGATATTTCCATTGATAGACAGATAGCTGTGTAGATATATGCATGTTCATACAGATAGCGGTGTAGATACTTCCATGTTCATACAGATAGTGGTGTAGATATTTCCATGTTCATACAGATAGCGGTGTAGATATTTCCATGTTCATACAGATAACGGTGTAGATATTTCCATGTTCATACAGATAGCCTTGTAGATATTTCCATGTTCATACAGTTCGCGGTGTAGATATTTCCATGTTCATAGAGATGGCGGTGTAGATATTTCCATGTTTCTGCAGATAGCGGTATAGGTATTTCCATGTTTATACAGATGGTGGTGTAGATATTTCCATGTTTATAGAGATGGCGGTCTAGATATTTCCATGTTTATAGAGATAGTGTTGTAGTTATTTCATAGTTTCTAGAGACAGCGTTGTAGATATTTCCATGTTTATAAAGACAGCGGTGAAGATATTTCCATGTTTATACAGATAGCGGTGTAGATATTTCCATGGTTATACAGACAGCAGTGTAGATATTTCCTTGTTTATAGAGATAGTGGTGTAGATAATTTCAATTTTATACAGATAGCAGTGTAGATATTTCCAAGTTCATACAGATAGCGGTGTAGATATTTCCACGTTTATAGAGATAGCGGTGTAGATATTTCCATGTTTATACAGATAGCGGTGTAGATATTTCCATGTTTATACAGATAGCGGTGTAGATATTTACCTGTTTATAGAGATGGCGGTCTATATATTTTCTCGTTTACACAGATTGCGCTGTAGATGTTTCCATGTTTATAGAGATAGCAGTGTAGAGATTTCCAATTTTATACAGATAGCAATGTCGATATTTCCATGTTCATGCAGATAGCGGTGTAGATATTTCCACGTTTATAGAGATTGAGGTGTAGATATTTCCGTGTTTATACAGAGAGCGGTGCAGATATTTCCATCTTAATACAGATGGCGCTGTAGATATTTCCATGTTCCTATAGATGGTGGTGTAGATATTTCCATGTTCATACAGATGGTGGTGTAGATATTTCGAAGTTTATAGAGATAGCGGTGTAGTTATTTCCATGTTTATAGAGAAAGCAGTGTAGATATTTCCATGTATATGCAGATTGCTGTGCAGATATTTCCATGTTAATGCAGATAGCGGTGTAGATATTTCCATGTTCATCCAGGTGCCGGTGTAGGTATATCCATGTTCATACAGATGGCGGTGAAGATATTTCCGTGTTCATACAGATTGCGGTGTAGTTACTTCCATGTTCATACAAATCACGGTGTAGATATTTCCATGTTCATAGAGATGGAGGTGTAGATATTTCTATGTTCATACACGTGGCGGTGTAGTGATTTCCATGTTCATAGAGATGGTAGTGTAGATATTTCCATGTTTATACAGATAGAAGTGTAGTTATTGCCATGTTTATAGAGATAGCAGTATATATATTTCCATTGATATACAGATAGCTGTGTAGATATTTGCATGTTCATACAGATAGCGGTGTAGGTATTTCCATGTTCGTACAGATAGCGGTGTAGATATTTCCATGCTGATACAGATGGCGGGGTAGATATTTCCATGTTTATAGAGATGGCGGTCTAGATATTTCCAAGTTTATAGAGATAGTGGTGTAGTTATTTCCAAGCTTATAGAGATAGCAGTGTAGCTATTTCCATGTTTATACAGATAGCGGTGTAGATATTTCCATGTTTATACAGATAGCGGTGTAGATATTTCCATGTTTATAGAGATGGCGGTCAAGATATTTCCTTGTTTATACAGATAGAGGTGTAGATATTTCCATGTTTATAGAGATAGCGGTGTAGATATTTGCATTTTTATACAGATAGCAATGTACATATTTCCATGTTCATACAGATAGCGGTGTAGATATTTCCATGTTCATACAGATAGCGATGTAGATATTTCCATATTTATAGAAATAGCAGTGTAGTTATTTCCATGTTTATACAGATTGCGGTGTAGATATTTCCATGTTTATACAGATTGCTGTGCCGATATTTCCATGTTTATACAGATAGCAGTGTAGATATTTCCATGTTTACGCAGATAGCGGTATAGATATTTCCATGTTTATACAGATGGTGGTGTAGATATTTCCGTGTTTATAGAGATGGCGGTCTAGATATTTCCATGTTTACAGAGATAGTGGTGTAGTTATTTCCAAGTTTATAGAGAAGCGTTGTAGATATTTCCATGTTTATGCAGATAGCGGTGAAGATATTTCCATGTTTATACAGATAGCGGTGTAGATATTTCCATGTTTATACAGATAGCAGTGTAGATATTTCCATGTTTATAGAGATAGTGGTGTAGATAATTTCATTTTCATACCGAGAGCAGTGTAGATATTTCCAAGTTCATACAGATAGCGGTGTAGATATTTCCACATTTATAGAGATGGCGGTGTAGATATTTCCATGTTCATACTGATGGCGGTGTAGATATTTCCATGTTTATAGAGATGGCGGTGTAGATATTTTCATGTTTACACAGTTGGCGGTGTAGATATTTCCATGTTTACACAGATAGCGGTGTAGACATTTCCATGTTTACACAGATAGCGGTGTGGATATTTCCATGTTTGTGCAGATAGCGGTGTAGATATTTCCATCTTAATACAGATGGCGGTGTAGATATGTCCATGTTCATACAGATGGCGGTGTAGATATTTCCAATGTCATACAGATGGCGGTGTAGTTATTTCGAAGTTTATAGAGATAGCTCTGTAGTTATTTCCATATTTATAGAGAAATCTGTGTAGATATTTCCATGTATATGCAGATAGCTGTGTAGATATTTCCATGTTCATGCAGATAGCGGTGCAGATATTTCCATGTTCATCCAGATGCCGGTGTAGATATATCCATGTTCATACAGATGGCGGTGAAGATATTTCCATGTTCGCACGGATGGCATTGTATATATTTCCATGTTTATACAGGTGGCGGTGTAGATATTTCCATGTTTATACAGATAGCAGTGTAGTTATTTCCATGTTTATAGAGATAGCAGTGTAGATATTTCCATTGATAGACAGATAGCTGTGTAGATATATGCATGTTCATACAGATAGCGGTGTAGATACTTCCATGTTCGTACAGATAGCGGTGTAGATATTTCCATGTTCATACAGATAGCGGTGTAGATATTTCCATGTTCATACAGATAACGGTGTAGATATTTCCATGTTCATACAGATAGCCTTGTAGATATTTCCATGTTCATACAGTTCGCGGTGTAGATATTTCCATGTTCATAGAGATGGCGGTGTAGATATTTCCATGTTTCTGCAGATAGCGGTATAGGTATTTCCATGTTTATACAGATGGTGGTGTAGATATTTCCATGTTTATAGAGATGGCGGTCTAGATATTTCCATGTGTATAGAGATAGTGTTGTAGTTATTTCATAGTTTCTAGAGACAGCGTTGTAGATATTTCCATGTTTATAAAGACAGCGGTGAAGATATTTCCATGTTTATACAGATAGCGGTGTAGATATTTCCATGGTTATACAGACAGCAGTGTAGATATTTCCTTGTTTATAGAGATAGTGGTGTAGATAATTTCAATTTTATACAGAGAGCAGTGTAGATATTTCCAAGTTCATACAGATAGCGGTGTAGATATTTCCACGTTTATAGAGATGGCGGTGTAGATATTTCCATGTTCATACAGATGGCAGTGTAGATATTTCCATGTTTTTAGAGATGGCGGTGTAGATATTTTCACGTATACACAGATGGCGGTAGAGATATTTCCATGTTTACACTGATAGGGGTGCAGACATTTCCATGTTTACACAGATAGTTGCGCAGATAATTCCATGTTTATACAGATAGCAGTGTAGATATTTCCATCTTAATACAGATGGCGGTGTAGATATGTCCATGTTCATACAGATGGCGGTGTAGATATTTCGAAGTTTATAGAGATAGCGCTGTAGTAATTTCCATATTCATAGAGAAATCTGTGTAGATATTTCCATGTATATGCAGATTGCTGAGTAGATATTTCCATGTTCATGCAGATAGCGGTGTAGATATTTCCATGTTCATCCAGATGCCGGTGTAGATATATCCATGTTCATACAGATGGCGGTGAAGATATTTCCATGTTCATACAGATGGCGGTGTAGATATTTCCATGTTCATACACATGGCGGTGTACATATTTCCATGCTCATAGAGATGGCGGTGTAGATATTTCCATGTTCATACAAATGGTGGTGTAGATATTTCCATGTTCATAGAGATGGCGGTGTAGATATTTCATTGTTTGTACAGATAGCAGTGTAGTTATTTCCATGTTTATAGAGATAGCAGTGTAGATATTTCCATTGATATACAGATAGCTATGTAGATATTTGCATGTTCATACAGATAGCGGTGTAGATACTTCCATGCTCATACAGATAGCGGTGTAGATATTTCCATATTCATACAGATTGCGGTGCAGATATTTCCATGTTCATACAGATAGCGGTGTAGATATTTCCATGTTCATACAGATAGCGGTGTAGATATTTCCATGTTTATACAGATAGCGGTGTAGATATTTCCATGTTTTTACAGACAGCCTTGTAGATATTTAAATGTTTAAACTGATGGCGGTGTAGATATTTCCATGTTTATACAGATGGTGGTGTAGGAATTTCCATGTTTATGGAGATGGCGGTCTAGATACTTTCATGTTTAAGGGGATAGCGGTGTAGTTATTTCCATGTTCATATAATAGCGGTGTAGATATTTCTATGTATATACTGATAGCGATGTGGATATTTCCATGCTTTTACAGATGGCAGTGTAGATATTTCCATGTTTATAGAGATGGCGGTGTAGCTATTTCCTTGTTTATACAGATAGCGGTGTAGATATTTGCATAGTTATAGAGATAGCGGTGTAGATATTTCCATGTTCATACAGATAGCGGTGTAGATATTTCCATGTTCATCCAGATGGCGGTGTAGTTATTTCCATGGTCATACAGATGGCAGTGTAGATATTTCCATGTTTACAGAGATAGCGGTGTAGATATTTCCATGTTGTTACACATAGTGGTGCAGATATTTCCAAGTTTATAGAGATGGCGGTGTAGATATTTCCATGTTTCTACAGATAGCGGTATGGATATTTCCATGTTTATACAGATGGCGGTGTAGATATTTCCATGTTTGTAGAAATGGCAGTCTAGATATTTCCATGTTTATAGAGATAGTGGTGTAGATATTTCCAAGTTTATAGAGATAGCGGTGTAGGTATTTCCATGTTTATACACATAGCGGTGTAGATATTTCCATGTTTATACAGATAGCGGTGTAGATATTTCCATGTTTATACAGATAGCAGTGTAGATATTTCCATGTACATACAGATGGCGGTGTAGATATTTCCATGTTTATACAGATGGTGGTGTAGATATCTCCATGTTTATAGAGATAGCGGTGTAGACACTTCCCCGTTTTGCAGATAGCAGTGTAGATATTTCTATGTTTATACAGACAGCGGTGTAGATATTTCCATGTTTATACAGATAGCGGTGAAGATATTTCCATGTTTATACAGATAGCGGTGTACATATTTCCATGTTTATACAGATAGCGGTGTAGATATTTCTATGTTTATACACATAGCGTTGTAGATATTTCAATGCTTATACACTTAGCGGTGTAGATATTTCCATGTTTATACAGATAGCGGTGAAGGTATTTCCATCTTTATAGTGATGGGGCTGTGCATATTTCCATGTTCAAACATATGGCGGTGTAGAAATTTCCATGTTTACACAGATAGCGGTGTAGACATTTATATGTTTACACAGATTCCGTTGTAGATATTTCCATGTTTATAGAGATAGCGGTGTAGATATTTCCATGTTTATACAGATAGCTGGGTAGATATTTCCATGTTTACAGAGGTAGCGGTGTAGATATTTCCATGTTTATGCAGATAGCGGTGTAGTTATTTAAATGTTTATACATATAGCGGTGTAGATATTACCATGTCCATACTGATTGCGGGGTAAATATTTATTTCCATCTTTATACAGATGGTGGTGTAGATATTTCCATATTCACACAGATGGCTGTGGAGATATTTAAATGTTTATAGAGATGGCAGTGTAGATATTTCCATGTTTCTACAGATGGCGGTGTAGATATTTCCATGTTTATAGAGATAGCGGTGTAGATATCTAGATGTTTATACATACAGCGGTGTAGATTTTTCCATGTTCATACAGTAGGGGTGTAGATATTTCTATGTATATACAGATAGCGGTGTGGATATTTCCATGTTTTACAGATGGCAGTGTAGATATTTCCATGTTTATAGAGATGGCAGTGTAGCTATTTCCTTGTTCATACAGAAAGCGGTGTAGATATTTGCATGTTTATACAGATAGCGGTGTAGATATTTCCAAGTTCATACAGATAGCGGTGTAGATATTTCCATGTTCATCCAGATGGCGGTGTAGATATTTCCATGGTCATACAGATAGCGGTGTAGATATTTCCATGTTTACAGAGAAAGCGGTGGAGATATTTTCATCTTGATACACATAGCGGTGCAGATATTTCCAAGTTTATAGAGATAGCGGTGTAGATATTTCCATGTTTATACAGTTGGCCATGTAGATATTTCCATGTTCATACAGATGTCGGTGTAGCTATTTCCATGTTTACACAGATGGCAGTGTAGATATTTCCATGTATACACAGATAGCGTTGTAGATATTTCTATGTTTATAGAGATAGCGGTGTAGATATTTCCATGTTTATACAGATGGCGGTGTGCATATTTCCATCTTTATAGAGATGGCGTTGGAGATATTTCCATGTTCATACAGAGGGGCGTATAGATATTTCCGTGTTTATAAAGATGGCGGTGTAGATATTTCCGTTTTTAGAGAGATGGCGGTTTAGATATTTTCATGTTTATAGAGATAGCCATGTAGATACTTCCATGTTTATACAGATGGCGCTGTAGATATTTTCATGTTCATACAGATAGCAGTGGAGATATTTCCATGTTTATAGAGATGGCAGTGTAGATATTTCCTTGTTTAAACAGATAGCGGTGTAGATATTTCCATGTTAACAGAGGAAGCGGTGTAGATATTTCCATGATTTCGCAGATAGCGGTGTAGATATTTAAATGTTTATACAGATAGTGGTGTGGGTATTTCCACGTCCATACTGATTGCGGAGTAGATATTTATTTCCATCTTTATACAGATGGTGGTGTAGATATTTCCATGTTGATACACATAGCGCTGCATATATTTCCAAGTTTATAGAGATAGCGGTGTAGATATTTCCATGTTTATACAGATAGCTGTGTAGATATTTCCATGTTTATAGAAATGGCGGTCTAGATATTTCCATGTTTATAGAGATAGTGGTGTAGATATTTCCAAGTTGGTAGAGATAGCGGTGTAGGTATTTCCATGTTTATACAGATAGCGGTGTATATATTTCCATGTTTATACAGATAGCGGTGTAGATATTTCCATTTTTATACAGATAGCAGTGTAGATATTTCCATGTACATACAGAGAGCGGGGTAGATATTTCCACATTTATAGAGATGGCGGTGTAGATATTTCCATGTTCATACAGATGGCAGTGTAGATATTTCCATGTTTATAGAGATGGCGGTGTAGATATTTCGTGTTTATACTGATGGCGGTGTAGATATTTCCTTGTTTATAGAGATGGTGGTGTAGATATTTCCATGTTTACACAGATAGCGGTGTAGATATTTCCAATTTTACACAGATAGCGCTGTAGGCATTTCCATGTTTACACAGATAGCCTTGTAGTTATTCGCATGGTTATAGAGATAGTGGTGTAGTTATTTCCATGTTTATACAGATAGCGGTGAAGAGATTTCCATGTTGACACAGATAGTGGTGTGGATATTTACCTGTTTATACAGATAGCGGAGTAGATATTTCCATGTTTATACTGATAGCGGTGGAGATATTTCCATGTTTATACAGATAGCGGTGCAGATATTTCCAAGTTTATACAGATAGCGGTGTAGATATTTCCATGTTTATACAGATAGCAGTGTAGATATTTCCATGTTTATAGAGATAGCGGTGTAGATATTTCCATGTTTATACAGATAGCGGTGTAGATATTTCCATGTTTATACAGATAGCGGTGTAGATATTTACCTGTTTATAGAGATGGCGGTCTATATATTTTCTCATTTACACAGATTGCGCTGTAGATGTTTCCATGTTTATAGAGATAGCAGTGTAGAGATTTCCAATTTTATACAGATAGCAATGTCGATATTTCCATGTTCATGCAGATAGCGGTGTAGATGTTTCCACGTTTATAGAGATTGAGGTGTAGATATTTCCGTGTTTATACAGAGAGTGGTGCAGATATTTCCATCTTAATACAGATGGCGCTGTAGATATTTCCATGTTCCTACAGATGGTGGTGTAGATATTTCCATGTTCATACAGATTGCGGTGTAGTTACTTCCATGTTCATACAAATCACGGTGTAGATATTTCGAAGTTTATAGAGATAGCGGTGTAGTTATTTCCATGTTTATAGAGAAAGCAGTGTAGATATTTCCATGTATATGCAGATTGCTGTGCAGATATTTCCATGTTAATGCAGATAGCGGTGTAGATATTTCCAAGTTCATCCAGGTGCCGGTGTAGGTATATCCATGTTCATACAGATGGCGGTGAAGATATTTCCATGTTCATACAGATTGCGGTGTAGTTACTTCCATGTTCATACAAATCACGGTGTAGATATTTCCATGTTCATAGAGATGGAGGTGTAGATATTTCTATGTTCATACAAGTGGCGGTGTAGTGATTTCCATGTTCATAGAGATGGTAGTGTAGATATTTCCATGTTTATACAGATAGAAGTGTAGTTATTGCCATGTTTATAGAGATAGCAGTATATATATTTCCATTGATATACAGATAGCTGTGTAGATATTGGCATGTTCATACAGATAGCGGTGTAGGTATTTCCATGTTCGTACAGATAGCGGTGTAGATATTTCCATGCTGATACAGATGGCGGGGTAGATATTTACATGTTTATAGAGATGGCGGTCTAGATATTTCCAAGTTTATAGAGATAGTGGTGTAGTTATTTCCAAGTTTATAGAGATAGCAGTGTAGCTATTTCCATGTTTATACAGATAGCGGTGTAGATATTTCCATGTTTATACAGATAGCGGTGTAGATATTTCCATGTTTATAGAGATGGCGGTCAAGATATTTCCTTGTTTATACAGATAGAGGTGTAGATATTTCCATGTTTATAGAGATAGCGGTGTAGATATTTGCATTTTTATACAGATAGCAATGTACATATTTCCATGTTCATACAGATAGCGGTGTAGATATTTCCATGTTCATACAGATAGCGATGTAGATATTTCCATATTTATAGAAATAGCAGTGTAGATATTTCCATGTTTATACAGATAGCGGTGTAGATATTTCCATGTTTATACAGATTGCTGTGCCGATATTTCCATGTTTATACAGATAGCAGTGTAGATATTTCCATGTTTACGCAGATAGCGGTATAGATATTTCCATGTTTATACAGATGGTGGTGTAGATATTTCCATGTTCATAGAGATGGCGGTGTAGATATTTCATTGTTTGTACAGATAGCAGTGTAGTTATTTCCATGTTTATAGAGATAGCAGTGTAGATATTTCCATTGATATAAAGATAGCTATGTAGATATTTGCATGTTCATACAGATAGCGGTGTAGATACTTCCATGCTCATACAGATAGCGGTGTAGATATTTCCATATTCATACAGATAGCGGTGCAGATATTTCCATGTTCATACAGATAGCGGTGTAGATATTTCCATGTTCATACAGATAGCGGTGTAGATATTTCCATGTTCATACAGTTAGCGGTGTAGATATTTCCATATTCATACAAATGGCGGTGTAGATATTTACATGTTCATACAGATGGCGGTGTAGATATTTCCATGTTGGCACGGATGGCAGTGTAGATATTTCCATGTTCATACAGGTGGCGGTGTAGATATATCCATGTTTATACAGATAGCAGTGTAGCTATTTCCATGTTTAAAGAGATAGCAGTGTAGATATTTCCATTGATATACAGATAGCTGCGTAGATATTTGCATGATCATACAGAAGCGGTGTAGATATTTCGACGTTTATAGAGATAGCGCTGTAGTTATTTCCATATTTATAGAGAAATCTGTGTAGATATTTCCATGTATATGCAGATAGCTGTGTAGATATTTCCATGTTCATGCAGATAGCGGTGTAGATATTTCCATGTTCATCCAGATGGCGGTGAAGATATTTCCATGTTCATACAGATGGCTGTGTAGATATTTCCATGTTCATACACATGGCGTTGTAGATATTTCCATGTTCATAGAGATGGCGGTGTAGATATTTCCATGTTCATAAAAATGGCGGTGTAGATATTTCCGTGTTCATAGAGATTGCAGTGTAGATATTTCCATGTTTATACACATACCAGTGTAGTTATTTTCGTGTTTATAGAGATAGCAGTGTAGATATTTCCATTGATATACAGATATCTGTGTAGATATTTGCATGTTCATACAGATAGCGGTGTAGATATTTCCATCTTCATACTGATAGCGGTGTAGATATTTCCATGTTCATACAGTTAGCGGTGTAGATATTTCCATGTTCATACAGATGGCGGTGTAGATATTTCCATGTTCATACAGATGGCAGTGTAGATATTTACATGTTCATACAGATGGCGGTGTAGATATTTCCATGTTTGTACGGATGGCGGTGTAGATATTTCCATGTTCATACAGGTGGCGGTGTAGATATTCCCATGTTTTTACAGATAGATGTGTATTCATTCCCATGTTTATAGAGATAGCAGTGTAGATATTTCCATTGATATACAGATAGCTGTGTAGATATTTGCATGTTCATACAGATAGCGGTGTAGATATTTCCATGTTCATACAGATAGCGGTGTAGATATTTCCATGTTCATACACATAGCGGTGCAGATATTTCCATGTTCATACAGATAACGGTGTAGATATTTCCATGTTCATACAGATAGCGGTGTAGATATTTCCATCTTCACACAGATAGCGGTGTAGATATTTCCATGTTTATACAGAGAGCGGTGCGGATATTTCCATGTTTATACAGATAGTTGGGCAGATATTTCCATGTTTATACAGATTGCGGTGTAGATATCTCCATCTTAATACAGATGGCGGTGTAGATATGTCTATGTTCGTACAGATGGCGTTGTAGATATTTCCATGTTCATACAGATGGCGGTGTAGATATTTCGAAGTTTATAGAGATAGCGCTGTAGTTATTTCCATATTTATAGAGACAGCATTGTAGATATTTCCATGTTTATACAGATAGCGGTGAAGATATTTCCATGTTTATACAGAGAGCGGTGTAGATATTTCCATGTTTATACAGATAGCAGTGTAGATATTTCCATGTTTATAGAGATAGCGGTGTAGATAATTTCAATTTCATACAGATAGCTGTGTAGATATTTCCATGTTTATACAGATAGCGGTGCGGATATTTCCATGTTTATACAGATAGTTGGGCAGATATTTCCATGTTTATACAGATAGCGGTGTAGATATTTCCATCTTAATACAGATGGCGGTGTAGATATGTCCATGTTTGTACAGATGGCGGTGTAGATATTTCCATGTTCATACAGATGGCGGTGTAGATATTTCGAAGTTTATAGACATAGCGTTGTAGTTATTTCCATATTTATTGAGAAATCTCTGTAGATATTTCCATGTATATGCAGATAGCTGTGTAGATATTTCCATGTTCATGCAGATAGCGGTGTAGTTATTTCCATGTTCCTCCAGATGCCAGTGTAGATATATCCATGTTCATACAGATGGCGGTGAAGATATTTCCATGTTCATACAGATGGCGGTGTAGATATTTCCATGTTCATACAGATGGTGTTGTAGATATTTCCATGTTCATACAAATGGCGGTGTAGATATTTCCATGTTCATAGAGATGGCGGTGTAGATATTTCCGTGTTCATACAAATGGCGGTGTAGATATTTCCATGTTCATAGAGATGGCGGTGTAAATATTTCCATGTTTATACAGATAGCAATGTAGATATTTCCATGTTTATAGAGATAGCGGTGTAGATATTTCCATTGATATACAGATAGCTGTGTAGATATTTGCATGTTCATACAGATAGCGGTGTAGATATTTCCATGTTCATACAGTTAGCGGTGTAGATATTTCCATGTTCATACAGATGGCGGTGTAGATATTTACATGTTCATACAGATGCCCGTGTAGATATTTCCATGTTCGTACGGATGGCAGTGTAGATATTTCCATTTTCATACCGGTGTCGGTGTAGATATTTCCATGTTCATACAGATAGCAGTGAAGTTATTTTCATGTTTATAGAGATAGCAATGTAGATATTTCCATTGATATACATATAGCTGTGTAGATATTTGCATGTTCATACAGATAGCGGTGTAGATATTTCCATGTTCGTACAGATAGCGGTGTAGATATTTCCATCTTAATACAGATGGCGGTGTAGATATGTCCATGTTCGTGATGATGGCGGAGTAGATATTTCCATGTTCATACAGATGGCTTTGTAGATATTTCGAAGTTTATAGAGATAGCGCTGTAGTTATTTCCATATTTATAGAGAAATCTCTGTAGATATTTCCATGTATATGCAGATAGCTGTGTAGATATTTCCATGTTCATGCAGATAGCGGTGTAGATATTTCCATGTTCATCCAGATGCCGGTGTAGATATATCCATGTTCATTCAGATGGCGGTGACGATATTTCCATGTTCATACAGATGGCGGTGTAGATATTTCCATATTCATACAGATGGCTGTGTAGATATTTCCATGTTCATACAGATGGCGGTGTAGATATTTCCGTGTTCATACAAATGGCGGCGTTTATATTTCCATGTTCATAGAGATGGCAGTGTAGATATTTCCATGTTTATACAGATAGCAGTGTAGTTTTTCCATGTTTATAGAGATAGCAGTGTAGATATTTCAATTGATATGAAGATAGCTGTGTAGATATTTGCATGTTCATACAGATAGCGGTGTAGATATTTCCACATTCATACTGGTAGCGGTGTAGATATTTCCATGTTCATACAGTTAGCGGTGTAGATATTTCCATGTTCATACAGATGGCGGTGTAGATATTTCCATGTTCATACAGATGGCGGTGTAGATATTTACATGTTCATACAGATGGCGGTGTACATATTTCCATGTTTATAGAGATGGCGGTCTAGAAATTTCCATGTTTACAGAGATAGTGGTGTAGTTATTTCCAAGTTTATAGAGACAGCGTTGTAGATATTTCCATGTTTATACAGATAGCGGTGTAGATACTTCTATGTTTATACAGATAGCGGTGTAGATATTTCCATGTTTATACAGATAGCAGTGTAGATATTTCCATGTTTATAGAGATAGTGGTGTAGATAATTTCAATTTTATACAGAGAGCAGTGTAGATATTTCCAAGTTCATACAGATAGCGGTGTAGATATTTCCACGTTTATAGAGATGGCGGTGTAGATATTTCCATGTTCATACAGAGGACGGTGTAGAGATTTCCATGTTTATAGTGAAGGCAGTGTAGATATTTTCATGTTTACACAAATAGTGGTGTAGACATTTCCATGTTTACACAGATAGCGGTGTGGATATTTCCATGTTTATGCAGATAGCAGTGTAGATATTTCCATGTTTATACAGATAGCGGTGTAGATATTTCCATCTTAATACAGATGGCGGTGTAGATATTTCCATGTTTATACAGATAGCGGTGTAGACATTTCCATGTTTACACAGATAGCGGTGTGGATATTTCCATGTTTATGCAGATAGCAGTGTAGATATTTCCATGTTTATACATATAGCGGTGTGGATATTTCCATGTTTATTCAGATAGCGGTGCGGGTATTTCCATCTTTATACAGATAATTGGGCAGATATTTCCATGTTTATACAGATAGCGGTGTAGATATTTCCATCTTAATACAGATGGCGGTGTAGATATGTCCATGTTTGTACAGATGGCGGTGTAGATATTTCCATGTTCATACAGATGGCGGTGTAGATATTTCGAAGTTTATAGAGATAGCGCTGTAGTTATTTCCATATTTATAGAGAAATCTGTGTAGATATTTCCATGTATATTCCGATAGCTGTGTAGATATTTCCATGTTCATGCAGATAGCGGTGTAGATATTTCCATGTTCATCCAGATGCTAGTGTACATATATCCATGTTCATACAGATGGCGGTGTAGATATTTCCATGTTCATACAAATGGCGGTGTAGATATTTCCATGTTCATAGAGATGGCGGTGTAGATATTTCCATGTTCATACAAATGGCGGTGTAGATATTTCCATGTTCATAGAGATGGCGGTGTAGATATTTCCATGTTCATACAAATGGCGGTGTAGATATTTCCATGTTCATAGAGATGGTGGTGTAGATATTTCCATATTTATAGAGATAGCAGTGTAGTTGTTTCTATGTATATAGAGATAGCAGTGTAGATATTTCCATTGATATACAGATAGCTGTGTAGTTAGTTGCATGTTCATAGAGATAGCGGTGTAGATATTTCCATGTTCATACAGATAGCGGTGTAGATATTTCCATGTTCATACAGATAGCGGTGTAGATATTTCCATGTTCATACAGATAGCGGTGTAGATATTTCCATGTTCATACGGATGGCAGTGTAGATATTTCCATGTTCATACAGGTGGCGGTGTAGATATTTCCATGTTTATACAGATAGCAGTGTAGTTATTTCCATGTTTATAGAGATAGCAGTGTATACATTTCCATTGATATACAGAGAGCTGTGTAGATATTTGGATGGTCACACTGATAGCGGTGTAGATATTTCCATGTTCGCACAGATAGCGGTGTAGATATTTCCATGTTCATACAGTTAGCGGTGTAGATATTTCCATGTTCATAGAGATGGCGGTGTAGATATTTCCATGTTCATACAAATGGCGGTGTAGATATTTCCATCTTCATAGAGATGGCGGTGTAGATATTTCCATATTTATACAGATAGCAGTGTAGTTATTTCCATGTTTATAGAGATAGCAGTGTAGATATTTCCATTGATATACAGATAGCTGTGTAGATATTTGCATGTTCATACAGATAGCGGTGTAGATATTTCCATGTTCATACAGATAGCGGTGTAGATATTTAGATGTTCATACATATAGCGGTGTAGATATTTGCATGTTCATACAGATAGCGGTGTAGATATTTCCATGTTCATACAGATAGCATTGTAGATATTTCCATGTTCATACCAATAGCGGTGTAGATATTTCCATGTTCATACAGTTAGCGGTGTAGATATTTCCACGATCATACAGATGGTGGTGTAGATATTTACATGTTCATACAGATGGTGGTGTAGATATTTCCATGTTCATACGGATGGCAGTGTAGATATTTCCATGTTCATACAGGTGGCGGTGTAGATATTTCCATGTTTATACAGATAGCAGTGTAGTTATTTCTATGTTTATAGAGATAGCAGTGTATACATTTCCATTGATATACAGAGAGCTGTGTAGATATTTGGATGGTCACACTGATAGCGGTGTAGATATTTCCATGTTCGCACAGATAGCGGTGTAGATATTTCCATGTTCATACAGATAGCGGTGTAGATATTTCCATGTTCATACAGATAACGGTGTAGATATTTCCATGTTCATACAGATAGCGGTGTAGATATTTCCATGTTCATACAGTTAGCGGTGTAGATATTTCCATGTGCATAGAGATGGCGGTGTAGATATTTCCATGTTCATACAAATGGCGGTGTAGATATTTCCATCTTCATAGAGATGGCGGTGTAGATATTTCCATATTTATACAGATAGCAGTGTAGTTATTTCCATGTTTATAGAGATAGCAGTGTAGATATTTCCATTGATATACAGATAGCTGTGTAGATATTTGCATGTTCATACAGATAGCGGTGTAGATATTTCCATGTTCATACTGATAGCGGTGTAGATATTTCCATGTTCATACATATAGCGGTGTAGATATTTGCATGTTCATACAGATAGCGGTGTAGATATTTCCATGTTCATACAGATAGCGTTGTAGATATTTCCATGTTCATACAGATAGCGGTGTAGATATTTCCATGTTCATATAGTTAGCGGTGTAGATATTTCCATGTTCATACAGATGGCGGTGTAGATATTTACATATTCATACAGATGGCGGTGTAGATATTTCCATGTTCGTACGGAGGGCATTGAAGATATTTCCATGTTCATACAGGTGGCGGTGCAGATATTTCCATATTTATACAGATAGCAGTGTAGTTATTTCCATGTTTATAGAGGTAGCAGTGTAGATATTTCCACTGATATACAGATAGCTGTGTAGATATTTGCATGTTCACACAGATAGCGGTGTAGATATTTCCATGTACATAGAGATAGCGGTGTAGATATTACCATGTTCATACAGATAGCGGTGTAGATATTTCCATGTTCATACAGATAGCGGTGTAGATATTACCATGTTCATACAGATAGCGGTGTAGATATTTCCATGTTCATACAGATAGCGGTGTAGATATTTCCATGTTCATATAGTTAGCGGTGTAGATATTTCCATGTTCATACAGATGGCGGTGTAGATATTTCCATGTTCATACAGATGGCGGTGTAGATATTTCCATGTTCATACAGATGGCGGTGTAGTTATTTCCATGTTCATACAGATAGCGGTGTAGATATTTCCATGTTCATACAGGTGGCGGTGTAGATATTTCCATGTTTATACAGATAGCAGTGTAGGTATTTCCATGTTTATAGAGACAGCTGTGTAGATATTTCCATTGATATACAGATAGCTGTGTAGATATTTGCATGTTCATACAGATAGCGGTGTAGATATTTCCATGTTCGTACAGATAGCGGTGTAGATATTTCCATGTTCATACAGATGGCGGTGAAGATATTTACATGTTCATACAGATGGCAGTAGAGATATTTCCATGTTCGTATAGATGGTGGTGTAGATATTTCCATGTTCATAGAGATGGCGGTGTAGATATTTCCATGTTTATGCAGATAGCGGTATAGATATTTCCATGTTTATACAGATGGTGGTGTAGATATTTCCATGTTTATAGAGATGGCGGTCTAGATATTTCCATGTTTACAGAGATAGTGGTGTAGTTATTTCCAAGTTTATAGAGACAGCGTTGTAGATATTTCCATGTTTATACAAATAGCGGTGAAGATATTTCCATGTTAATACAGATAGCGGTGTAGATATTTCCATGTTTATACAGATAGCGGAGTAGATATTTCCATGTTTATAGAGATAGTGGTGTAGATAATTTCAATTTTATACAGAGAGCAGTGTAGATATTTCCAAGTTCATACAGATAGCGGTGTAGATATTTCCACCTTTATAGAGATGGCGGTGTAGATATTTCCAAGTTCATACAGAGGACGGTGTGGATATTTCCATGTTTATAGGGATGGTGGTGTAGATATTTTCATGTTTACACAGATGGCGGTGTAGATATTTCCATGTTTACACGGATAGCGGTGTAGACATTTCCATGTTTACACAGATAGCGGTGTGGATATTTCCAGGTTTATGCAGATAGCAGTGTAGATATTTCCATGTTTATACAGATAGCGGTGCCGATATTTCCATGTTTTTTCAGATAGCGGTGCGGTTATTTCCATGTTTATACAGATAGTTGCGCAGATATTTCCATGTTTATACAGATAGCGGTGTAGGTATTTCCATCTTAATACAGATGGCGGTTTAGATATGTCCATGTTCGTACAGATGGCGGTGTAGATATTTCCATGTTCATACAGATGGCGGTGTAGGTATTTCGAAGTTTATAGAGATAGCGCTGTAGTTATTTCCATATTTATAGAGAAATCTGTGTAGATATTTCCATGTATATTCAGATAGCTGTGTAGATATTTCCATGTTCATGCAGATAGCGGTGTAGATATTTCCATGTTGATCCAGATGCCGGTGTACATATATCCATGTTCATACAGATAGCGGTGTAGATATTTCCATGTTCATACAGTTAGCGGTGTAGATATTTCCATGTTCATACAGAGGACGGTGTAGATATTTCCATGTTTATAGGGATGGCGGTGTAGATATTTTCATGTTTACACAGATGGTGGTGTAGATATTTCCATGTTTACACGGATAGCGGTGTAGACATTTCCATGTTTACACAGATAGCGGTGTGGATATTTCCAGGTTTATGCAGATAGCAGTGTAGATATTTCCATGTTTATACAGATAGCGGTGCGGATATTTCCATGTTTATTCAGATAGCGGTGCGGTTATTTCCATGTTTATACAGATAGTTGCGCAGATATTTCCATGTTTATACAGATAGCGGTGTAGATATTTATATCTTAATACAGATGGCGGTTTAGATATGTCCATGTTCGTACAGATGGCGGTGTAGATATTTCCATGTTCATACAGATGGCGGTGTAGGTATTTCGAAGTTTATAGAGATAGCGCTGTAGTTATTTCCATATTTATAGAGAAATCGGTGTAGATATTTCCATGTATATTCAGATAGCTGTGTAGATATTTCCATGTTCATGCAGATAGCGGTGTAGATATTTCCATGTTCATCAAGATGCCGGTGTACATATATCCATGTTCTTACAGATGGCGGTGAAGATATTTCCATGTTCATACAGATGGCGGTGTAGGTATTTCCATGTTCATACAAATGGTGGTGTAGATATTTCCATGTTCATAGAGATGGCGGTGTAGATACTTCCAGGTTCATACAAATGGCGGTGTAGATATTTCCATGTTCATAGAGATGGCGGTGTAGATATTTCCATGTTTATACAGATAGCAGTGTAGTTATTTCCATGTTTATAGAGATACCAGTGTGGATATTTCCATTGATATACAGATAGCTGTGTAGATATTTGCATGTTCATACAGATAGCGCTGTAGATATTTCCATGTTCATACAGATAGCAGTGTAGATATTTCCATGTTCATACAGATAGCGGTGTAGATATTTCCATGTTTGTACAGATTGCGGTGTTGAGATTTCCATGTTCTTACAGATAGCGGTGTAGATATTTCCATGTTCATACACATAGCGGTGTAGATATTTCCATGTTCATACCAATAGCGGTGTAGACATTTCCATGTTCATACAGTTAGCGGTGTAGATATTTCCATGTTCGTATGGATGGCAGTGTAGATATTTTCATGTTCATACAGGTGGCGGTGCAGATATTTCCATGTTTATACAGATAGCAGTGTAGTTATTTGCATGTTTATAGAGATAGCAGTGTATACATTTCCATTGATATACAGATAGCTGTGTAGATATTTGCATGGTCACACTGATAGCGGTGTACATATTTCCATGTTCGTACAGATAGCGGTGTAGATCTTTCCATGTTCATACAGATAGCGGTGTAGATATTTCCATGTTCATACAGATAACGGTGTAGATATTCCCATGTTCATACAGATAGCGGTTTAGATATTTCCATGTTCATACAGTTAGCGGTGTAGATATTTCCATGTTCATAGAGATGGCGGTGTAGATATTTCCATCTTCATAGAGATGGCGGTGTAGATATTTCCATATTTATACAGATAGCAGTGTAGTTATTTCCATGTTTATAGAGATAGCAGTGTAGATATTTCCATTGATATACAGATAGCTGTGTAGATATTTGCATGTTCATACAGATAGCGGTATAGATATTTCCATGTTTATACAGATGGTGGTGTAGATATTTCCATGTTTATAGAGATGGAGGTCTAGATATTTCCATGTTTACAGAGATAGTGGTGTAGTTATTTCCAAGCTTATAGAGACAGCGTTGTAGATATTTCCATGTTTATACAGATAGCTGTGAAGATATTTCCATGTTTATACAGATAGCGGTGTAGATATTTCCATGTTTATACAGATAGCAGTGTAGATATTTCCATGTTTATAGAGATAGTGGTGAAGATAATTTCAATTTTATACAGAGAGCAGTGTAGATATTTCCAAGTTCATATAGATAGCGGTGTAGATATTTCCACGTTTATAGAGATGGCGGTGTAGATATTTCCATGTTCATACAGTTAGCGGTGTAGATATTTCCATGTTCATACAGATAGCGGTGTAGATATTTCCATGTTCATACCAATAGCGGTGTAGATATTTCCATGTTCATACAGTTAGCGGTGTAGATATTTCCACGATCATACAGATGGCGGTGTAGATATTTACATGTTCATACAGATGGCGGTGTAGATATTTCCATGTTCATACCGATGGCAGTGTAGATATTTCCATGTTCATACAGGTGGCGGTGTAGATATTTCCATGTTTATACAGATAGCAGTGTAGTTATTTCCATGTTTATAGAGATAGCAGTGTATACATTTCCATTGATATACAGAGAGCTGTGTAGATATTTGGATGGTCACACTGATAGCGGTGTAGATATTTCCATGTTCGCACAGATAGCGGTGTAGATATTTCCATGTTCATACAGATAGCGGTGTAGATATTTCCATGTTCATACAGATAACGGTGTAGATATTTCCATGTTCATACAGATAGCGGTGTCGATATTTCCATGTTCATACAGTTAGCGGTGTAGATATTTCCATGTTCATAGAGATGGCGGTGTAGATATTTCCATGTTCATACAAATGGCGGTGTAGATATTTCCATCTTCATAGAGATGGCGGTGTAGATATTTCCATATTTATACAGATAGCAGTGTAGTTATTTCCATGTTTATAGAGATATCAGTGTAGATATTTCCATTGATATACAGATAGCTGTGTAGATATTTGCATGTTCATACAGATAGCGGTGTAGATATTTCCATGTTCATACAGATAGCGGTGTAGATATTTCCATGTTCATACATATAGCGGTGTAGATATTTCCATGTTCATACAGATAGCGGTGTAGATATTTCCATGTTCATACAGATAGCGTTGTAGATATTTCCATGTTCATACAGATAGCGGTGTAGATATTTCCATGTTCATATAGTTAGCGGTGTAGATATTTCCATGTTCATACAGATGGCGGTGTAGATATTTACATGTTCATACAGATGGCGGTGTAGATATTTCCATGTTCGTACGGATGGCATTGAAGATATTTCCATGTTCATACAGGTGGCGGTGCAGATATTTCCATATTTATACAGATAGCAGTGTAGTTATTTCCATGTTTATAGAGGTAGCAGTGTAGATATTTCCATTGATATACAGATAGCTGTGTAGATATTTGCATGTTCACACAGATAGCGGTGTAGATATTTCCATGTACATACAGATAGCGGTGTAGATATTACCATGTTCATACAGATAGCGGTGTAGATATTTCCATGTTCATACAGATAGCGGTGTAGATATTTCCATGTTCATACAGATAGCGGTGTAGATATTTCCATGTTCATACAGATAGCGGTGTAGATATTTCCATGTTCATATAGTTAGCGGTGTAGATATTTCCATGTTCATACAGATGGCGGTGTAGATATTTCCATGTTCATACAGATGGCGGTGTAGATATTTCCATGTTCATACAGATGGCGGTGTAGTTATTTCCATGTTCATACAGATAGCGGTGTAGATATTTCCATGTTCATACAGATAGCGGTGTAGATATTTCCATGTTCATACCGATGGCGGTGTAGATATTTCCATGTTCATACAGTTGGCGGTGTAGATATTTCCATTTTCATACAGATGGCGGTGTAGATATTTCCATGTTCATACAGATGGCGGTGTAGATATTTCCATGTTCGTACTGATGGCAGTGTAGATATTTCCATGTTCATACAGGTGGCGGTGTAGATATTTCCATGTTTATACAGATAGCAGTATAGGTATTTCCATGTTTATAGAGACAGCTGTGTAGATATTTCCATTGATATACAGATAGCTGTGTAGATATTTGCATGTTCATACAGATAGCGGTGTAGATATTTCCATGTTCGTACAGATAGCGGTGTAGATATTTCCATGTTCATACAGATGGCGGTGTAGATATTTACATGTTCATACAGATGGCAGTAGAGATATTTCCATGTTCGTACAGATGGTGGTGTAGATATTTCCATGTTCATAGAGATGGCGGTGTAGATATTTCCATGTTTATGCAGATAGCGGTATAGATATTTCCATGTTTATACAGATGGTGGTGTAGATATTTCCATGTTTATAGAGATGGCGGTCTAGATATTTCCATGTTTACAGAGATAGTGGTGTAGTTATTTCCAACTTTATAGAGACAGCGTTGTAGATATTTCCATGTTTATACAGATAGCGGTGAAGATATTTCCATGTTAATACAGATAGCGGTGTAGATATTTCCATGTTTATACCGATAGCAGAGTAGATATTTCCATGTTTATAGAGATAGTGGTGTAGATAATTTCAATTTTATACAGAGAGCAATGTAGATATTTCCAAGTTCATACAGATAGCGGTGTAGATATTTCCACCTTTATAGAGATGGCGGTGTAGATATTTCCAAGTTCATACAGAGGACGGTGTGGATATTTCCATGTTTATAGGGATGGCGGTGTAGATATTTTCATGTTTACACAGATGGCGGTGTAGATATTTCCATGTTTACACAGATAGCGGTGTGGATATTTCCAGGTTTATGCAGATAGCAGTGTAGATATTTCCCTGTTTATACAGATAGCGGTGCGGATATTTCCATGTTTATTCAGATAGCGGTGCGGTTATTTCCATGTTTATACAGATAGTTGCGCAGATATTTCCATGTTTATACAGATAGCGATGTAGGTATTTCCATCTTAATGCAGATGGCGGTTTAGATATGTCCATGTTCGTACAGATGGCGGTGTAGATATTTCCATGTTCATACAGATGGCGGTGTAGGTATTTCGAAGTTTATAGAGATAGCGCTGTAGTTATTTCCATATTTATAGAGAAATCGGTGTAGATATTTCCATGTATATTCAGATAGCTGTGTAGATATTTCCATGTTCATGCAGATAGCGGTGTAGATATTTCCATGTTGATCCAGATGCCGGTGTACATATATCCATGTTCATACAGATAGCGGTGTAGATATTTCCATGTTCATACAGTTAGCGGTGTAGATATTTCCATGTTCATACAGAGGATGGTGTAGATATTTCCATGTTTATAGGGATGGCGGTGTAGATATTTTCATGTTTACACAGATGGCGGTGTAGATATTTCCATGTTTACACGGATAGCGGTGTAGACATTTCCATGTTTACACAGATAGCGGTGTGGATATTTCCAGGTTTATGCAGATAGCAGTGTAGATATTTCCATGTTTATACAGATAGCGCTGCGGATATTTCCATGTTTATTCAGATAGCGGTGCGGTTATTTCCATGTTTATACAGATAGTTGCGCAGATATTTCCATGTTTATACAGATAGCGGTGTAGATATTTATATCTTAATACAGATGGCGATTTAGATATGTCCATGTTCGTACAGATGGCGGTGTAGATATTTCCATGTTCATACAGATGGCGGTGTAGGTATTTCGAAGTTTATAGAGATAGCGCTGTAGTTATTTCCATATTTATAGAGAAATCGGTGTAGATATTTCCATGTATATTCAGATAGCTGTGTAGATATTTCCATGTTCATGCAGATAGCGGTGTAGATATTTCCATGTTCATCCAGATCCCGGTGTACATATATCCATGTTCTTACAGATGGCGGTGAAGATATTTCCATGTTCATACAGATGGCGGTGTAGGTATTTCCATGTTCATACAAATGGCGGTGTAGATAGTTCCATGTTCATAGAGATGGCGGTGTAGATACTTCCAGGTTCATACAAATAGCGGTGTAGATATTTCAATGTTCATAGAGATGGCGGTGTAGATATTTCCATGTTTATACAGATAGCAGTGTAGTTATTTCCATGTTTATAGAGATACCAGTGTGGATATTTCCATTGATATACAGATAGCTGTGTAGATATTTGCATGTTCATACAGATAGCGCTGTAGATATTTCCATGTTCATACAGATAGCAGTGTAGATATTTCCATGTTCATACAGATAGCGGTGTAGATATTTCCATGTTCATACAGATAGCGGTGTCGGTATTTCCATGTTCATACAGATAGCGGTGTAGATATTTCCATGTTCATACAGTTAGCGGTGTAGGTATTTCCATGTTCATACAGATGGCGGTGTAGATATTTACATCTTCATACAGATGGCGTTGTAGATATTTCCATGTTTGTACAGATTGCGGTGTTGAGATTTCCATGTTCTTACAGATAGCGGTGTAGATATTTCCATGTTCATACACATAGCGGTGTAGATATTTCCATGTTCATACCAATAGCGGTGTAGACATTTCCATGTTCATACAGTTAGCGGTGTAGATATTTCCATGTTCATACTGATGGCGGTGTAGATATTTACATGTTCATACAGATGGCGGTGTAGATATTTCCATGTTCGTATGGATGGCAGTGTAGATATTTTCATGTTCATACAGGTGGCGGTGCAGATATTTCCATGTTTATACAGATAGCAGTGTAGTTATTTCCATGTTTATAGAGATAGCAGTGTATACATTTCCATTGATATACAGATAGCTGTGTAGATATTTGCATGGTCACACTGATAGCGGTGTACATATTTCCATGTTCGTACAGATAGCGGTGTAGATCTTTCCATGTTCATACAGATAGCGGTGTAGATATTTCCATGTTCATACAGATAACGGTGTAGATATTCCCATGTTCATACAGATAGCGGTGTAGATATTTCCATGTTCATACAGTTAGCGGTGTAGATATTTCCATGTTCATAGAGATGGCGGTGTAGATATTTCCATCTTCATAGAGATGGCGGTGTAGATATTTCCATATTTATACAGATAGCAGTGTAGTTATTTCCATGTTTATAGAGATAGCAGTGTAGATATTTCCATTGATATACAGATAGCTGTGTAGATATTTGCATGTTCATACAGATAGCGGTATAGATATTTCCATGTTTATACAGATGGTGGTGTAGATATTTCCATGTTTATAGAGATGGAGGTCTAGATATTTTCATGTTTACAGAGATAGTGGTGTAGTTATTTCCAAGTTTATAGAGACAGCGTTGTAGATATTTCCATGTTTATACAGATAGCTGTGAAGATATTTCCATGTTTATACACATAGCGGTGTAGATATTTCCATGTTTATACAGATAACAGTATAGATATTTCCATGTTTATAGAGATAGTGGTGAAGATAATTTCAATTTTATACAGAGAGCAGTGTAGATATTTCCAAGTTCATATAGATAGCGGTGTAGATATTTCCACGTTTATAGAGATGGCGGTGTAGATATTTCCATGTTCATACAGTTAGCGGTGTAGATATTTCCATGTTCATACAGATAGCGGTGTAGATATTTCCATGTTCATACCAATAGCGGTGTAGATATTTCCATGTTCATACAGTTAGCGGTGTAGATATTTCCACGATCATACAGATGGCGGTGTAGATATTTACATGTTCATACAGATGGCGGTGTAGATATTTCCATGTTCATACCGATGGCAGTGTAGATATTTCCATGTTCATACAGGTGGCGGTGTAGATATTTCCATGTTTATACAGATAGCAGTGTAGTTATTTCCATGTTTATAGAGATAGCAGTGTATACATTTCCATTGATATACAGAGAGCTGTGTAGATATTTGGATGGTCACACTGATAGCGGTGTAGATATTTCCATGTTCGCACAGATAGCGGTGTAGATATTTCCATGTTCATACAGATAGCGGTGTAGATATTTCCATGTTCATACAGATAACGGTGTAGATATTTCCATGTTCATACAGATAGCGGTGTCGATATTTCCATGTTCATACAGTTAGCGGTGTAGATATTTCCATGTTCATAGAGATGGCGGTGTAGATATTTCCATGTTCATACAAATGGCGGTGTAGATATTTCCATCTTCATAGAGATGGCGGTGTAGATATTTCCATATTTATACAGATAGCAGTGTAGTTATTTCCATGTTTATAGAGATAGCAGTGTAGATATTTCCATTGATATACAGATAGCTGTGTAGATATTTGCATGTTCATACAGATAGCGGTGTAGATATTTCCATGTTCTTACAGATAGCGGTGTAGATATTTCCATGTTCATACATATAGCGGTGTAGATATTTCCATGTTCATACAGATAGCAGTGTAGATATTTCCATGTTCATACAGATAGCGTTGTAGATATTTCCATGTTCATACAGATAGCGGTGTAGATATTTCATGTTCATATAGTTAGCGGTGCAGATATTTCCATGTTCATACAGATGGCGGTGTAGATATTTACATGTTCATACAGGTGGCGGTGTAGATATTTCCATGTTCGTACGGATGGCATTGAAGATATTTCCATGTTCATACAGGTGGCGGTGCAGATATTTCCATATTTATACAGATAGCAGTGTAGTTATTTCCATGTTTATAGAGGTAGCAGTGTAGATATTTCCATTGATAAACAGATTGCTGTGTAGATATTTGCATGTTCACACAGATAGCGGTGTAGATATTTCCATGTACATACAGATAGCGGTGTAGATATTACCATGTTCATACAGATAGCGGTGTAGATATTTCCATGTTCATATAGTTATCGGTGTAGATATTTCCATGTTCATACAGATGGCGGTGTAGATATTTCCATGTTCATACAGATGGCGGTGTAGATATTTCCATGTTCATACAGATGGCGGTGAAGATATTTCCATGTTCATACAGATGGCGGTGTAGATATTTCCATGTTCATACAGATGGCGGTGTAGATATTTCCATGTTCATACCGATGGCGGTGTAGATATTTCCATGTTCATACAGTTGGCGGTGTAGATATTTCCATTTTCATACAGATGGCGGTGTAGATATTTACATGTTCATACAGATGGCGGTGTATATATTTCCATGTTCGTACTGATGGCAGTGTAGATATTTCCATGTTCATACAGGTGGCGGTGTAGATATTTCCATGTTTATACAGATAGCAGTGTAGTTATTTACATGTTTATAGAGACAGCTGTGTGGATATTTCCATTGATATACAGATAGCTGTGTAGATATTTGCATGTTCATACAGATAGCGGTGTAGATATTTCCATGTTCGTACAGATAGCGGTGGAGATATTTCCATGTTCATACAGATGGCGGTGTAGATATTTACATGTTCATACAGATGGCAGTAGAGATATTTCCATGTTCGTACAGATGGCGGTGTAGATATTTCCATGTTCATAGAGATGGCGGTGTAGATATTTCCATGTTTATGCAGATAGCGGTATAGATATTTCCATGTTTATACAGATGGTGGTGTAGATATTTCCATGTTTATAGAGATGGCGGTCTAGATATGTCCATGTTTACAGAGATAGTGGTGTATTTATTTCCAAGTTTATAGAGACAGCGTTGTAGATATTTCCATGTTTATACAGATAGCGGTGAAGATATTTCCATGTTTATACAGATAGCGGTGTAGATATTTCCATTTTTTTACAGACAGCAGTGTAGATATTTCCATGTTTATAGAGATAGTGGTGTAGATAATTTCAATTTTATACAGAGAGCAGTGTAGATATTTCCAAGTTCATACAGATAGCGTTGTAGATATTTCCACCTTTATAGAGATGGCGGTGTAGATATTTCCATGTTCATACAGAGGACGGTGTGGATATTTCCATGTTTATAGGGATGGCGGTGTAGATATTTTCATGTTTACACAGATGGCGGTGTAGATATTTCCATGTTTCCACGGATACCGGTGTAGACATTTCCATGTTTACACAGATAGCGGTGTGGATATTTCCAGGTTTATGCAGAGAGCAGTGTAGATATTTCCATGTTTATACAGATAGCTGTGCGGATATTTCCATGTTTATTCAGATAGCGGTGCGGTTATTTCCATGTTTATACAGATAGTTGCGCAGATATTTCCATGTTTAGACAGATAGCGGTGTAGGTATTTCCATCTTAATACAGATGGCGGTTTAGATATGTCCATGTTCGTACAGATGGCTTTGTAGATATTTCCATGTTCATACAGATGGCGGTGTAGGTATTTCGAAGTTTATAGAGATAGCGCTGTAGTTATTTCCATATTTATAGAGAAATCGGTGTAGATATTTCCATGTATATTCAGATAGCTGTGTAGATATTTCCATGTTCATGCAGATAGCGGTGTAGATATTTCCATGTTTATAGAGATAGTGGTGTAGATAATTTCAATTTTATACAGAGAACAGTGTAGATATTTCCAAGTTCATACAGATAGCGGTGTAGATATTTCCACGTTTATAGAGATGGCGGTGTAGATATTTCCATGCTCATACAGAGGACGGTGTGGATATTTCCATGTTTATAGGGATGGCGGTGTAGATATTTTCATGTTTACAAAGATGGCGGTGTAGATATTTCCATGTTTACACGGATAGCGGTGTAGACATTTCCATGTTTACACAGATAGCGGTGTGGATATTTCCAGGTTTATGCAGATAGCAGTGTAGATATTTCCATGTTTATACAGATAGCGGTGCGGATATTTCCATGTATATTCAGATAGCGGTGCGGTTATTTCCATGTTTATACAGATAGTTGCGCAGATATTTCCATGTTTATACAGATAGCGGTGTAGGTATTTCCATCTTAATACAGATGGCGGTTTAGATATGTCCATGTTCGTACAGATGACGGTGTAGATATTTCCATGTTCATACAGATGGTGGTGTAGGTATTTCGAAGTTTATAGTGATAGCGCTGTAGTTATTTCCATATTTATAGAGAAATCGGTGTAGATATTTCCATGTATATTCAGATAGCTGTGTAGATATTTCCATGTTCATGCAGATAGCGGTGTAGATATTTCCATGTTCATCCAGATGCCGGTGTACATATATCCATGTTCATACAGATGGCGGTGAAGATATTTCCATGTTCATACAGATGGCAGTGTAGGTATTTCCATGTTCATAGAGATGGCGGTGTAGATATTTCCATGTTCATACAGATGGCGGTGTAGATATTTCCATGTTTATAGGGATGGCGGTGTAGATATTTCCATGTTTACACAGATAGCGGTGTAGACATTTCCATGTTTACACAGATAGCGGTGTGGATATTTCCATGTTTATGCAGATAGCAGTGTAGATATTTCCATGTTTATACATATAGCGGTGTGGATATTTCCATGTTTATTCAGATAGCGGTGCGGATATTTCCATGTTTATACAGATAGTTGGGCAGATATTTCCATGTTTATAGAGATAGCGGTGTAGATATTTCTATCTTAAAACTGATGGCGGTGTAGATATGTCCATGTTTGTACAGATGGCGGTGTAGATATTTCCATGTTCATACAGATGGTGGTGTAGATATTTCGAAGTTTATGGAGATAGCGCTGTAGTTATTTCCATATTTATAGAGAAATCTGTGTAGATATTTCCATGCATATTCAGATAGCTGTGTAGATATTTCCATGTTCATGCAGATTGCGGTGTAGATATTTCCATGTTCATCCAGATGCCGGTGTACATATATCCATGTTCATACAGATGGCGGTGAAGATATTTCCATGTTCATACAGATGGTGGTGTATAAATTTCCATGTTCATACAAATCGCGGTGTAGATATTTCCATGTTCATAGAGATGGCAGTGTAGATATTTCCATGTTCATACAAATGGCGGTGTAGATATTTCCATGTTCATAGAGATGGTGGTGTAGATATTTCCATATTTATAGAGATAGCAGTGTAGTTATTTCCATGTTTATAGAGATAGCAGTGTAGATATTTCCATTGATATACAGATAGCTGTGTAGTTATTTGCATGTTCATAGAGACAGCGGTGTAGATATTTCCATGTTCATACAGATAGCAGTGTAGATATTTCCATGTTCATACAGATAGCGGTGTAGATATTTCCATGTTCATACAGATAGCGGTGTAGATAATTCCACGTTCATACAGTTAGCTGTGTAGATATTTCCATGTTCATACAGATAGCGGTGAAGATATTTACATGTTCATACAGATGGCGGTGTAGATATTTCCATGTTCAAAGATAGCGGTGTATATATTTCCATGTTCATACAGATAGCGGTGTAGATATTTCCATGTTCACACAGATAGCGTTGTAGATATTTCCATGTTCATACCAATAGCGGTGTAGACATTTCCATGTTCATACATTTAGCGGTGTAGATATTTCCATTTTCATACAGATGGCGGTGAAGATATTTCCATGTTCATACAGATGACGGTGTAGATATTTCCATGTTTGTACGGAAGGCAGTGTAGATATTTCCATGTTCATACAGGTGGCGGTGTATATATTTCCATGTTTATACAGATAGCAGTGTAGGTATATCCATGTTAATAGAGATAGCTGTGTAGATATTTCCATGTTCATACAGATAGCGGTGTAGATATTTCCATGTTCATACAGTTAGCGGTGTAGATATTTCCATGTTCATACAGATGGCGGTGTAGATATGTCCATGTTTGTAAAGATGGCGGTGTAGATATTTCCATGTTCGTACAGATGGCGGTGTAGATATTTCCATGTTCATAGAGATGGCGGTGTAGATATTTCCATGTTTATGCAGATAGCGGTATAGATATTTCCATGTTTATACAGATGGTGGTGTAGATATTTCCATGTTTATAGAGATGGCGGTGTAGATATTTCCATGTTCATACAGATGGCGGTGTAGATATTTCCATGTTTGTAGGGATGGCGGTTTAGATATTTTCATGTTTACACAGATGGCGGTGTAGATATTTCCATGTTCATACGGATAACGGTGTAGATATTTCCATGTTCATACATATAGCGGTGTAGATATTTCCATGTTCATACAGATAGCGGTGTAGATATTTCCATGTTCATACAGATGGCGGTGTAGATATTTCCATCTTCATAGAGATGGCGGTGTAGATATTTCCATATTTATACAGATAGCAGTGTAGTTATTTCCATGTTTATAGAGATATCAGTGTAGATATTTCCATTGATATACAGATAGCTGTGTAGATATTTGCATGTTCATACAGATAGCGGTGTAGATATTTCCATGTTCATACAGATAGCGGTGTAGATATTTCCATGTTCATACATATAGCGGTGTAGATATTTCCATGTTCATACAGATAGCGGTGTAGATATTTCCATGTTCATACAGATAGCGTTGTAGATATTTCCATGTTCATACAGATAGCGGTGTAGATATTTCCATGTTCATATAGTTAGCGGTGTAGATATTTCCATGTTCATACAGATGGCGGTGTAGATATTTACATGTTCATACAGATGGCGGTGTAGATATTTCCATGTTCGTACGGATGGCATTGAAGATATTTCCATGTTCATACAGGTGGCGGTGCAGATATTTCCATATTTATACAGATAGCAGTGTAGTTATTTCCATGTTTATAGAGGTAGCAGTGTAGATATTTCCATTGATATACAGATAGCTGTGTAGATATTTGCATGTTCACACAGATAGCGGTGTAGATATTTCCATGTACATACAGATAGCGGTGTAGATATTACCATGTTCATACAGATAGCGGTGTAGATATTTCCATGTTCATACAGATAGCGGTGTAGATATTTCCATGTTCATACAGATAGCGGTGTAGATATTTCCATGTTCATACAGATAGCGGTGTAGATATTTCCATGTTCATATAGTTAGCGGTGTAGATATTTCCATGTTCATACAGATGGCGGTGTAGATATTTCCATGTTCATACAGATGGCGGTGTAGATATTTCCATGTTCATACAGATGGCGGTGTAGTTATTTCCATGTTCATACAGATAGCGGTGTAGATATTTCCATGTTCATACAGATAGCGGTGTAGATATTTCCATGTTCATACCGATGGCGGTGTAGATATTTCCATGTTCATACAGTTGGCGGTGTAGATATTTCCATTTTCATACAGATGGCGGTGTAGATATTTCCATGTTCATACAGATGGCGGTGTAGATATTTCCATGTTCGTACTGATGGCAGTGTAGATATTTCCATGTTCATACAGGTGGCGGTGTAGATATTTCCATGTTTATACAGATAGCAGTATAGGTATTTCCATGTTTATAGAGACAGCTGTGTAGATATTTCCATTGATATACAGATAGCTGTGTAGATATTTGCATGTTCATACAGATAGCGGTGTAGATATTTCCATGTTCGTACAGATAGCGGTGTAGATATTTCCATGTTCATACAGATGGCGGTGTAGATATTTACATGTTCATACAGATGGCAGTAGAGATATTTCCATGTTCGTACAGATGGTGGTGTAGATATTTCCATGTTCATAGAGATGGCGGTGTAGATATTTCCATGTTTATGCAGATAGCGGTATAGATATTTCCATGTTTATACAGATGGTGGTGTAGATATTTCCATGTTTATAGAGATGGCGGTCTAGATATTTCCATGTTTACAGAGATAGTGGTGTAGTTATTTCCAACTTTATAGAGACAGCGTTGTAGATATTTCCATGTTTATACAGATAGCGGTGAAGATATTTCCATGTTAATACAGATAGCGGTGTAGATATTTCCATGTTTATACCGATAGCAGAGTAGATATTTCCATGTTTATAGAGATAGTGGTGTAGATAATTTCAATTTTATACAGAGAGCAATGTAGATATTTCCAAGTTCATACAGATAGCGGTGTAGATATTTCCACCTTTATAGAGATGGCGGTGTAGATATTTCCAAGTTCATACAGAGGACGGTGTGGATATTTCCATGTTTATAGGGATGGCGGTGTAGATATTTTCATGTTTACACAGATGGCGGTGTAGATATTTCCATGTTTACACAGATAGCGGTGTGGATATTTCCAGGTTTATGCAGATAGCAGTGTAGATATTTCCCTGTTTATACAGATAGCGGTGCGGATATTTCCATGTTTATTCAGATAGCGGTGCGGTTATTTCCATGTTTATACAGATAGTTGCGCAGATATTTCCATGTTTATACAGATAGCGATGTAGGTATTTCCATCTTAATGCAGATGGCGGTTTAGATATGTCCATGTTCGTACAGATGGCGGTGTAGATATTTCCATGTTCATACAGATGGCGGTGTAGGTATTTCGAAGTTTATAGAGATAGCGCTGTAGTTATTTCCATATTTATAGAGAAATCGGTGTAGATATTTCCATGTATATTCAGATAGCTGTGTAGATATTTCCATGTTCATGCAGATAGCGGTGTAGATATTTCCATGTTGATCCAGATGCCGGTGTACATATATCCATGTTCATACAGATAGCGGTGTAGATATTTCCATGTTCATACAGTTAGCGGAGTAGATATTTCCATGTTCATACAGAGGATGGTGTAGATATTTCCATGTTTATAGGGATGGCGGTGTAGATATTTTCATGTTTACACAGATGGCGGTGTAGATATTTCCATGTTTACACGGATAGCGGTGTAGACATTTCCATGTTTACACAGATAGCGGTGTGGATATTTCCAGGTTTATGCAGATAGCAGTGTAGATATTTCCATGTTTATACAGATAGCGCTGCGGATATTTCCATGTTTATTCAGATAGCGGTGCGGTTATTTCCATGTTTATACAGATAGTTGCGCAGATATTTCCATGTTTATACAGATAGCGGTGTAGATATTTATATCTTAATACAGATGGCGATTTAGATATGTCCATGTTCGTACAGATGGCGGTGTAGATATTTCCATGTTCATACAGATGGCGGTGTAGGTATTTCGAAGTTTATAGAGATAGCGCTGTAGTTATTTCCATATTTATAGAGAAATCGGTGTAGATATTTCCATGTATATTCAGATAGCTGTGTAGATATTTCCATGTTCATGCAGATAGCGGTGTAGATATTTCCATGTTCATCCAGATCCCGGTGTACATATATCCATGTTCTTACAGATGGCGGTGAAGATATTTCCATGTTCATACAGATGGCGGTGTAGGTATTTCCATGTTCATACAAATGGCGGTGTAGATAGTTCCATGTTCATAGAGATGGCGGTGTAGATACTTCCAGGTTCATACAAATAGCGGTGTAGATATTTCAATGTTCATAGAGATGGCGGTGTAGATATTTCCATGTTTATACAGATAGCAGTGTAGTTATTTCCATGTTTATAGAGATACCAGTGTGGATATTTCCATTGATATACAGATAGCTGTGTAGATATTTGCATGTTCATACAGATAGCGCTGTAGATATTTCCATGTTCATACAGATAGCAGTGTAGATATTTCCATGTTCATACAGATAGCGGTGTAGATATTTCCATGTTCATACAGATAGCGGTGTCGGTATTTCCATGTTCATACAGATAGCGGTGTAGATATTTCCATGTTCATACAGTTAGCGGTGTAGGTATTTCCATGTTCATACAGATGGCGGTGTAGATATTTACATCTTCATACAGATGGCGTTGTAGATATTTCCATGTTTGTACAGATTGCGGTGTTGAGATTTCCATGTTCTTACAGATAGCGGTGTAGATATTTCCATGTTCATACACATAGCGGTGTAGATATTTCCATGTTCATACCAATAGCGGTGTAGACATTTCCATGTTCATACAGTTAGCGGTGTAGATATTTCCATGTTCATACTGATGGCGGTGTAGATATTTACATGTTCATACAGATGGCGGTGTAGATATTTCCATGTTCGTATGGATGGCAGTGTAGATATTTTCATGTTCATACAGGTGGCGGTGCAGATATTTCCATGTTTATACAGATAGCAGTGTAGTTATTTCCATGTTTATAGAGATAGCAGTGTATACATTTCCATTGATATACAGATAGCTGTGTAGATATTTGCATGGTCACACTGATAGCGGTGTACATATTTCCATGTTCGTACAGATAGCGGTGTAGATCTTTCCATGTTCATACAGATAGCGGTGTAGATATTTCCATGTTCATACAGATAACGGTGTAGATATTCCCATGTTCATACAGATAGCGGTGTAGATATTTCCATGTTCATACAGTTAGCGGTGTAGATATTTCCATGTTCATAGAGATGGCGGTGTAGATATTTCCATCTTCATAGAGATGGCGGTGTAGATATTTCCATATTTATACAGATAGCAGTGTAGTTATTTCCATGTTTATAGAGATAGCAGTGTAGATATTTCCATTGATATACAGATAGCTGTGTAGATATTTGCATGTTCATACAGATAGCGGTATAGATATTTCCATGTTTATACAGATGGTGGTGTAGATATTTCCATGTTTATAGAGATGGAGGTCTAGATATTTTCATGTTTACAGAGATAGTGGTGTAGTTATTTCCAAGTTTATAGAGACAGCGTTGTAGATATTTCCATGTTTATACAGATAGCTGTGAAGATATTTCCATGTTTATACACATAGCGGTGTAGATATTTCCATGTTTATACAGATAACAGTATAGATATTTCCATGTTTATAGAGATAGTGGTGAAGATAATTTCAATTTTATACAGAGAGCAGTGTAGATATTTCCAAGTTCATATAGATAGCGGTGTAGATATTTCCACGTTTATAGAGATGGCGGTGTAGATATTTCCATGTTCATACAGTTAGCGGTGTAGATATTTCCATGTTCATACAGATAGCGGTGTAGATATTTCCATGTTCATACCAATAGCGGTGTAGATATTTCCATGTTCATACAGTTAGCGGTGTAGATATTTCCACGATCATACAGATGGCGGTGTAGATATTTACATGTTCATACAGATGGCGGTGTAGATATTTCCATGTTCATACCGATGGCAGTGTAGATATTTCCATGTTCATACAGGTGGCGGTGTAGATATTTCCATGTTTATACAGATAGCAGTGTAGTTATTTCCATGTTTATAGAGATAGCAGTGTATACATTTCCATTGATATACAGAGAGCTGTGTAGATATTTGGATGGTCACACTGATAGCGGTGTAGATATTTCCATGTTCGCACAGATAGCGGTGTAGATATTTCCATGTTCATACAGATAGCGGTGTAGATATTTCCATGTTCATACAGATAACGGTGTAGATATTTCCATGTTCATACAGATAGCGGTGTCGATATTTCCATGTTCATACAGTTAGCGGTGTAGATATTTCCATGTTCATAGAGATGGCGGTGTAGATATTTCCATGTTCATACAAATGGCGGTGTAGATATTTCCATCTTCATAGAGATGGCGGTGTAGATATTTCCATATTTATACAGATAGCAGTGTAGTTATTTCCATGTTTATAGAGATAGCAGTGTAGATATTTCCATTGATATACAGATAGCTGTGTAGATATTTGCATGTTCATACAGATAGCGGTGTAGATATTTCCATGTTCTTACAGATAGCGGTGTAGATATTTCCATGTTCATACATATAGCGGTGTAGATATTTCCATGTTCATACAGATAGCAGTGTAGATATTTCCATGTTCATACAGATAGCGTTGTAGATATTTCCATGTTCATACAGATAGCGGTGTAGATATTTCCATGTTCATATAGTTAGCGGTGCAGATATTTCCATGTTCATACAGATGGCGGTGTAGATATTTACATGTTCATACAGGTGGCGGTGTAGATATTTCCATGTTCGTACGGATGGCATTGAAGATATTTCCATGTTCATACAGGTGGCGGTGCAGATATTTCCATATTTATACAGATAGCAGTGTAGTTATTTCCATGTTTATAGAGGTAGCAGTGTAGATATTTCCATTGATAAACAGATTGCTGTGTAGATATTTGCATGTTCACACAGATAGCGGTGTAGATATTTCCATGTACATACAGATAGCGGTGTAGATATTACCATGTTCATACAGATAGCGGTGTAGATATTTCCATGTTCATATAGTTATCGGTGTAGATATTTCCATGTTCATACAGATGGCGGTGTAGATATTTCCATGTTCATACAGATGGCGGTGTAGATATTTCCATGTTCATACAGATGGCGGTGAAGATATTTCCATGTTCATACAGATGGCGGTGTAGATATTTCCATGTTCATACAGATGGCGGTGTAGATATTTCCATGTTCATACCGATGGCGGTGTAGATATTTCCATGTTCATACAGTTGGCGGTGTAGATATTTCCATTTTCATACAGATGGCGGTGTAGATATTTACATGTTCATACAGATGGCGGTGTATATATTTCCATGTTCGTACTGATGGCAGTGTAGATATTTCCATGTTCATACAGGTGGCGGTGTAGATATTTCCATGTTTATACAGATAGCAGTGTAGTTATTTACATGTTTATAGAGACAGCTGTGTGGATATTTCCATTGATATACAGATAGCTGTGTAGATATTTGCATGTTCATACAGATAGCGGTGTAGATATTTCCATGTTCGTACAGATAGCGGTGGAGATATTTCCATGTTCATACAGATGGCGGTGTAGATATTTACATGTTCATACAGATGGCAGTAGAGATATTTCCATGTTCGTACAGATGGCGGTGTAGATATTTCCATGTTCATAGAGATGGCGGTGTAGATATTTCCATGTTTATGCAGATAGCGGTATAGATATTTCCATGTTTATACAGATGGTGGTGTAGATATTTCCATGTTTATAGAGATGGCGGTCTAGATATGTCCATGTTTACAGAGATAGTGGTGTATTTATTTCCAAGTTTATAGAGACAGCGTTGTAGATATTTCCATGTTTATACAGATAGCGGTGAAGATATTTCCATGTTTATACAGATAGCGGTGTAGATATTTCCATTTTTTTACAGACAGCAGTGTAGATATTTCCATGTTTATAGAGATAGTGGTGTAGATAATTTCAATTTTATACAGAGAGCAGTGTAGATATTTCCAAGTTCATACAGATAGCGTTGTAGATATTTCCACCTTTATAGAGATGGCGGTGTAGATATTTCCATGTTCATACAGAGGACGGTGTGGATATTTCCATGTTTATAGGGATGGCGGTGTAGATATTTTCATGTTTACACAGATGGCGGTGTAGATAGTTCCATGTTTCCACGGATACCGGTGTAGACATTTCCATGTTTACACAGATAGCGGTGTGGATATTTCCAGGTTTATGCAGATAGCAGTGTAGATATTTCCATGTTTATACAGATAGCTGTGCGGATATTTCCATGTTTATTCAGATAGCGGTGCGGTTATTTCCATGTTTATACAGATAGTTGCGCAGATATTTCCATGTTTAGACAGATAGCGGTGTAGGTATTTCCATCTTAATACAGATGGCGGTTTAGATATGTCCATGTTCGTACAGATGGCTTTGTAGATATTTCCATGTTCATACAGATGGCGGTGTAGGTATTTCGAAGTTTATAGAGATAGCGCTGTAGTTATTTCCATATTTATAGAGAAATCGGTGTAGATATTTCCATGTATATTCAGATAGCTGTGTAGATATTTCCATGTTCATGCAGATAGCGGTGTAGATATTTCCATGTTTATAGAGATAGTGGTGTAGATAATTTCAATTTTATACAGAGAACAGTGTAGATATTTCCAAGTTCATACAGATAGCGGTGTAGATATTTCCACGTTTATAGAGATGGCGGTGTAGATATTTCCATGCTCATACAGAGGACGGTGTGGATATTTCCATGTTTATAGGGATGGCGGTGTAGATATTTTCATGTTTACAAAGATGGCGGTGTAGATATTTCCATGTTTACACGGATAGCGGTGTAGACATTTCCATGTTTACACAGATAGCGGTGTGGATATTTCCAGGTTTATGCAGATAGCAGTGTAGATATTTCCATGTTTATACAGATAGCGGTGCGGATATTTCCATGTATATTCAGATAGCGGTGCGGTTATTTCCATGTTTATACAGATAGTTGCGCAGATATTTCCATGTTTATACAGATAGCGGTGTAGGTATTTCCATCTTAATACAGATGGCGGTTTAGATATGTCCATGTTCGTACAGATGACGGTGTAGATATTTCCATGTTCATACAGATGGTGGTGTAGGTATTTCGAAGTTTATAGTGATAGCGCTGTAGTTATTTCCATATTTATAGAGAAATCGGTGTAGATATTTCCATGTATATTCAGATAGCTGTGTAGATATTTCCATGTTCATGCAGATAGCGGTGTAGATATTTCCATGTTCATCCAGATGCCGGTGTACATATATCCATGTTCATACAGATGGCGGTGAAGATATTTCCATGTTCATACAGATGGCAGTGTAGGTATTTCCATGTTCATAGAGATGGCGGTGTAGATATTTCCATGTTCATACAGATGGCGGTGTAGATATTTCCATGTTTATAGGGATGGCGGTGTAGATATTTCCATGTTTACACAGATAGCGGTGTAGACATTTCCATGTTTACACAGATAGCGGTGTGGATATTTCCATGTTTATGCAGATAGCAGTGTAGATATTTCCATGTTTATACATATAGCGGTGTGGATATTTCCATGTTTATTCAGATAGCGGTGCGGATATTTCCATGTTTATACAGATAGTTGGGCAGATATTTCCATGTTTATAGAGATAGCGGTGTAGATATTTCTATCTTAAAACTGATGGCGGTGTAGATATGTCCATGTTTGTACAGATGGCGGTGTAGATATTTCCATGTTCATACAGATGGTGGTGTAGATATTTCGAAGTTTATGGAGATAGCGCTGTAGTTATTTCCATATTTATAGAGAAATCTGTGTAGATATTTCCATGCATATTCAGATAGCTGTGTAGATATTTCCATGTTCATGCAGATTGCGGTGTAGATATTTCCATGTTCATCCAGATGCCGGTGTACATATATCCATGTTCATACAGATGGCGGTGAAGATATTTCCATGTTCATACAGATGGTGGTGTATAAATTTCCATGTTCATACAAATCGCGGTGTAGATATTTCCATGTTCATAGAGATGGCAGTGTAGATATTTCCATGTTCATACAAATGGCGGTGTAGATATTTCCATGTTCATAGAGATGGTGGTGTAGATATTTCCATATTTATAGAGATAGCAGTGTAGTTATTTCCATGTTTATAGAGATAGCAGTGTAGTTATTTCCATGTTTATAGAGATAGCAGTGTAGATATTTCCATTGATATACAGATAGCTGTGTAGTTATTTGCATGTTCATAGAGACAGCGGTGTAGATATTTCCATGTTCATACAGATAGCAGTGTAGATATTTCCATGTTCATACAGATAGCGGTGTAGATATTTCCATGTTCATACAGATAGCGGTGTAGATAATTCCACGTTCATACAGTTAGCTGTGTAGATATTTCCATGTTCATACAGATAGCGGTGAAGATATTTACATGTTCATACAGATGGCGGTGTAGATATTTCCATGTTCAAAGATAGCGGTGTATATATTTCCATGTTCATACAGATAGCGGTGTAGATATTTCCATGTTCACACAGATAGCGTTGTAGATATTTCCATGTTCATACCAATAGCGGTGTAGACATTTCCATGTTCATACATTTAGCGGTGTAGATATTTCCATTTTCATACAGATGGCGGTGAAGATATTTCCATGTTCATACAGATGACGGTGTAGATATTTCCATGTTTGTACGGAAGGCAGTGTAGATATTTCCATGTTCATACAGGTGGCGGTGTATATATTTCCATGTTTATACAGATAGCAGTGTAGGTATATCCATGTTAATAGAGATAGCTGTGTAGATATTTCCATGTTCATACAGATAGCGGTGTAGATATTTCCATGTTCATACAGTTAGCGGTGTAGATATTTCCATGTTCATACAGATGGCGGTGTAGATATGTCCATGTTTGTAAAGATGGCGGTGTAGATATTTCCATGTTCGTACAGATGGCGGTGTAGATATTTCCATGTTCATAGAGATGGCGGTGTAGATATTTCCATGTTTATGCAGATAGCGGTATAGATATTTCCATGTTTATACAGATGGTGGTGTAGATATTTCCATGTTTATAGAGATGGCGGTGTAGATATTTCCATGTTCATACAGATGGCGGTGTAGATATTTCCATGTTTGTAGGGATGGCGGTTTAGATATTTTCATGTTTACACAGATGGCGGTGTAGATATTTCCATGTTCATACGGATAACGGTGTAGATATTTCCATGTTCATACATATAGCGGTGTAGATATTTCCATGTTCATACAGATAGCGGTGTAGATATTTCCATGTTCATACAGATGGCGGTGTAGATATTTCCATGTTCGTACGGATGGCAGTGTAGATATTTCCATGTTCATAGAGATGGCGGTGTAGATATTTCCATGTATATGCAGATAGCAGTGTAGTTATTTCCATGTTTATAGAGATACCAGTGTGGATATTTCCATTGATATAGAGATAGCTGTGTAGATATTTCCATGTTCATACAGAGAGCGGTGTAGATATTTCCATGTTCATACAGATATCGGTGTAGATATTTCCATGTTCATACAGATAGCGGTGTAGATATTTCCATGTTCATACAGATAGCGGTGTAGGTATTTCCATGTTCATACAGATAACGGTGTAGATATTTCCATGTTCAGACAGATAGCGGTGTAGATATTTCCATGTTCGTATAGTTAGCGGTGTAGATATTTCCATGTTCATAGAGATGGCGGTGTAGACATTTCCATGTTCATACAGTTAGCGGTGTAGATATTTCCATGTTCATACAGATGGCGGTGTAGATATTTCCATATTTATACAGAAAGCAGTGTAGTTATTTCCATGTTTATAGAGATAGCAGTGTAGATATTTCCATTGTTATACAGATAGCTGTGTAGATATTTGCATATTCATACAGATAGCGGTATTGATATTTCCATGTTTATATATATGGTGGTGTAGATATTTTCATGTTTATAGATATGGAGGTCTAGATATTTCCATGTTTACAGAGATAGTGGTGTAGTTATTTCCAAGTTTATAGAGACAGCGTTGTAGATATTTCGATGTTTATACAGATAGCGGTGTAGATATTTCCATGTTTATACAGATAGCAGTGTAGATATTTCCATGTTTATAGAGATAGTGGTGTAGTTATTTCCAAGTTTATAGAGACAGCATTGTAGATATTTCCATGTTTATACAGATAGCTGTGAAGATATTTCCATGTTTATACAGATAGCGGTGTAGATATTTCCATGTTTATACAGATAGCAGTGTAGATATTTCCATGTATATAGAGATAGTGGTGTAGATAATTTCAATTTTATACAGAGAACAGTGTAGATATTTCAAAGTTCATACAGATAGCGGTGTAGATATTTCCACGTTTATAGAGATGGCGGTGTAGATATTTCCATGTTCAAACAGATGGCGGTGTAGATATTTCCATGTTTACAGGGATGGCGGTGTAGATATTTCCATGTTCATACATATAGCGGTGTAGATATTTCCATGTTCATACTGATTGCGGTGTAGATATTTCCATGTTCATACAGATGGCGGTGTAGATATTTCCATGTTCGTACAGATGGCAGTGTAGATATTTCCATGTTCATAGAGATGGCGGTGTAGATATTTCCATGTTTATACAGATAGCAGTGTAGTTATTTCCATGTTTATAGAGATACCAGTGTGGATATTTCCATTGATATACAGATAGCTGTGTAGATATTTGCATGTTCATACAGATAGTGGTGTAGATATTTCCATGTTCATACAGATAACAGTGTAGATATTTCCATGTTCATACAGATAGCGGTGTAGATATTTCCATGTTCATACAGATAGCGGAGTAGATATTTCCATGTTCATACAGATAGCGGTGTAGATATTTCCATGTTCATACAGTTAGCGGTGTAGGTATTTCCATGTTCATACAGATGGCGGTGTAGATATTTACATGTTCATACAGATGGCGGTGTAGATATTTCCATGTTCATACAGATTGCGGTGTAGAGATTTCCATGTTCATACAGATATCGGTGTAGATATTTCCACGTTCATACCGATAGCAGTGTAGACATTTCCATGTTCATACAGTTAGCGGTGTAGATATTTCCATGTTCATACAGATGGCGGTGTAGATATTTACATGTTCATACAGATGGCGGTGTAGATATTTCCATGTTCGTACGGATGGCAGTGTAGATATTTTCATGTTCATACAGGTGGCGGTGCAGATATTTCCATGTTTATACAGATAGCAGTGTAGTTATTTCCATGTTTATAGAGATAGCAGTGTATACATTTCCATTGATATACTGATAGCTGTGTAGATATTTGCATGGTCACACTGATAGCGGTGTACATATTTCCATGTTCGTACAGATAGCGGTGTAGATCTTTCCATGTTCATACAGATAGTGGTGTAGATATTTCCATGTTCATACAGATAACAGTGTAGATATTCCCATGTTCATACAGATAGCGGTGTAGATATTTCCATGTTCATACAGTTAGCGGTGTAGATATTTCCATGTTCATAGAGATGGCGGTGTAGATATTTCCATGTTCATACAAATGGCGGTGTAGATATTTCCATCTTCATAGAGATGGCGGTGTAGATATTTCCATATTTATACAGATAGCAGTGTAGTTATTTCCATGTTTATAGAGATAGCAGTGTAGATATTTCCATTGATATACAGATAGCTGTGTAGATATTTGCATGTTCATACAGATAGCGGTATAGATATTTCCATGTTTATACAGATGGTGGTGTAGATATTTCCATGTTTATAGAGATGGAGGTCTAGATATTTCCATGTTTACAGAGATAGTGGTGTAGTTATTTCCAAGTTTATAGAGACAGCATTGTAGATATTTCCATGTTTATACAGATAGCTGTGAAGATATTTCCATGTTTATACAGATAGCGGTGTGGATATTTCCATGTTTATACAGATAGCAGTGTAGATATTTCCATGTATATAGAGATAGTGGTGTAGATAATTTCAATTTTATACAGAGAGCAGTGTAGATATTTCCAAGTTCATACAGATAGCGGTGTAGATATTTCCACGTTTATAGAGATGGCGGTGTAGATATTTCCATGTTCAAACAGATGGCGGTGTAGATATTTCCATGTTTACAGGGATGGCGGTGTAGATATTGCCATGTTCATACAGATGGCGGTGTAGATATTTCCATGTTTATAGGGATGGCGGTGTAGATATTTCCATGTTCATACGGATAACGGTGTAGATATTTCCATGTTCATACATATAGCGGTGTAGATATTTCCATGTTGATACAGATAGCGGTGTAGATATTTCCATGTTCATACAGATAGCGGTGTAGTTATTTCCATGTTCATACCAATAGCGGTGTAGACATTTCCATGTTCATACAGTTAGCGGTGTAGATATTTCCATGTTCATACAGATGGCGGTGTAGATATTTACATGTTCATACAGATGGCGGTGTAGATATTTCCATGTTCATACGGATGGCAGTGTAGATATTTTCATGTTCATACAGGTGGCGGTGCAGTTATTTCCATGTTTATACAGATAGCAGTGTAGTTATTTCCATGTTTATAGAGATACCAGTGTGGATATTTCCATTGATATAGAGATAGCTGTGTAGATATTTGCCTGTTCATACAGAGAGCGGTGTAGATATTTCCATGTTCATACAGATAGCGGTGTAGATATTTCCATGTTCATACAGATAGCGGTGTAGATATTTCCATGTTGATACAGATAGCGGTGTAGATATTTCCATGTTCATACAGATAGCGGTGTAGATATTTCCATGTTCATACAGTTAGCGGTGTAGGTATTTCCATGTTCATACAGATGGCGGTGTAGATATTTACATGTTCATACAGATGGCGGTGTAGATATTTCCATGTTCATACAGATTGCTGTGTAGAGATTTCCATGTTCATACAGATATCGGTGTAGATATTTCCATGTTCATACAGATAGCGGTGTAGATATTTCCATGTTCATACCAATAGCGGTGTAGACATTTCCATGTTCATACAGTTAGCGGTGTAGATATTTCCATGTTCATACAGATGGCGGTGTAGATATTTACATGTTCATACAGATGGCGGTGTAGATATTTCCATGTTCATACGGATGGCAGTGTGGATATTTTCATGTTCATACAGGTGGCGGTGCAGATATTTCCATGTTTATACAGATAGCAGTGTAGTTATTTCCATGTTTATAGAGATAGCAGTGTATACATTTCCATTGATATACAGATAGCTGTGTAGATATTTGCATGGTCACACTGATAGCGGTGTACATATTTCCATGTTCGTACAGATAGCGGTGTAGATATTTCCATGTTCATACAGATAGCGGTGTAGATATTTCCATGTTCATACAGATAACGGTGTAGATATTTCCATGTTCAGACAGATAGCGGTGTAGATATTTCCATGTTCGTACAGTTAGCGGTGTAGATATTTCCATGTTCATAGAGATGGCGGTGTAGATATTTCCATGTTCATACAAATGGCGGTGTAGATATTTCCATCTTCATAGAGATGGCGGTGTAGATATTTCCATATTTATACAGAAAGCAGTGTAGTTATTTCCATGTTTATAGAGATAGCAGTGTAGATATTTCCATTGATATACAGATAGCTGTGTAGATATTTGCATGTTCATACAGATAGCGGTATAGATATTTCCATGTTTATACAGATGGTGGTGTAGATATTTCCATGTTTATAGATATGGAGGTCTAGATATTTCCATGTTTACAGAGATAGTGGTGTAGTTATTTCCAAGTTTATAGAGACAGCGTTGTAGATATTTCGATGTTTATACAGATAGCGGTGTAGATATTTCCATGTTTATACAGATAGCAGTGTAGTTATTCCCATGTTTATAGAGATAGCGGTGTAGATAATTTCAATTTTATACAGAGAGCAGTGTAGATATTTCCAAGTTCATACAGATAGCGGTGTAGATATTTGCACGTTTATAGAGATGGCGGTGTAGATATTTCCATGTTCATACAGATGGCGGTGTAGATATTTCCATGTTTATAGGGATGGCGGTGTAGATATTTCCATGTTCATACAGATAACGGTGTAGATATTTCCATGTTCATACATATAGCGGTGTAGATATTTCCATGTTCATACTGATTGCGGTGTAGATATTTCCATGTTCATACAGATGGCGGTGTAGATATTTCCATGTTCGTACGGATGGCAGTGTAGATATTTCCATGTTCATAGAGATGGCGGTGTAGATATTTCCATGTTTATACAGATAGCAGTGTAGTTATTTCCATGTTTATAGAGATACCAGTGTGGATATTTCCATTGAAATACAGACAGCTGTGTAGATATTTGCATGTTCATACAGATAGTGGTGTAGATATTTCCATGTTCATACAGATAACAGTGTAGATATTTCCATGTTCATACAGATAGCGGTGTAGATATTTCCATGTTCATACAGATAGCGGTGTAGATATTTCCATGTTCATACAGATTGCTGTGTAGAGATTTCCATGTTCATACAGATATCGGTGTAGATATTTCCATGTTCATACAGATAGCGGTGTAGATATTTCCATGTTCATACCAATAGCGGTGTAGACATTTCCATGTTCATACAGTTAGCGGTGTAGATATTACCATGTTCATACAGATTGCGGTGTAGATATTTACATGTTCCTACAGATGGCGGTGTAGATATTTCCATATTCGTACGGATGGCAGTGTAGATATTTTCATGTTCATACAGGTGGCGGTGCAGATATTTCCATGTTTATACAGATAGCAGTGTAGTTATTTCCATGTTTATAGAGATAGCAGTGTATACATTTCCATTGATATACAGATAGCTGTGTAGATATTTGCATGGTCACACTGATAACGGTGTACATATTTCCATGTTCGTACAGATAGCGGTGTAGATATTTCCATGTTCATACAGATAGCGGTGTAGATATTTCCATGTTCATACAGATAACGGTGTAGATATTTCCATGTTCAGACAGATAGCGGTGTAGATATTTCCATGTTCATACAGTTAGCGGTGTAGATATTTCCATGTTCATAGAGATGGCGGTGTAGATATTTCCATGTTCATACAAATGGCGGTGTAGATATTTCCATCTTCATAGAGATGGCGGTGTAGATATTTCCATATTTATACAGATAGCAGTGTAGTTATTTCCATGTTTATAGAGATAGCAGTGTAGATATTTCCATTGATATACAGATAGCTGTGTAGATATTTGCATGTTCATACAGATAGCGGTATAGATATTTCCATGTTTATACAGATGGTGGTTTAGATATTTCCATGTTTATAGAGATGGAGGTCTAGATATTTCCATGTTTACAGAGATAGTGGTGTAGTTATTTCCAAGTTTATAGAGACAGCATTGTAGATATTTCCATGTTTATACAGATAGCTGTGAAGATATTTCCATGTTTATACAGATAGCGGTGTGGATATTACCGTGTTTATACAGATAGCAGTGTAGATATTTCCATGTATATAGAGATAGTGGTGTAGATAATTTCAATTTTATACAGAGAGCAGTGTAGATATTTCCAAGTTCATACAGATAGCGGTGTAGATATTTCCACGTTTATAGAGATGGCGGTGTAGATATTTCCATGTTCAAACAGATGGCGGTGTAGATATTTCCATGTTTACAGGGATGGCGGTGTAGATATTTCCATGTTCATACATATAGCGGTGTAGATATTTCCATGTTTATACAGATAGCGGTGTAGATATTTCCATGTTTATACAGATAGCAGTGTAGATATTTCCATGTTTATAGAGATAGTGGTGTAGATAATTTCAATTTTATACAGATAGCAGTGTAGATATTTCCAAGTTCATACAGATAGCGGTGTAGATATTTCCACGTTGATAGAGATGGCGGTGTAGATATTTCCATGTTCATACAGATGGTGGTGTAGATATTTCCATGTTTATAGGGATGGCGGTGTAGATATTTCCATGTTCATACGGATAACGGTGTAGATATTTCCATGTTCATACATATAGCGGTGTAGATATTTCCATGTTCATACAGATAGCGGTGTAGATATTTCCATGTTCATACAGATGGCGGTGTAGATATTTCCATGTTCGTACGGATGACAGTGTAGATATTTCCATGTTCATAGAGATGGCGGTGTAGATATTTCCATGTTTATGCAGATAGCAGTGTAGTTATTTCCATGTTTATAGAGATACCAGTGTGGATATTTCCATTGATATAGAGATAGCTGTGTAGATATTTCCATGTTCATACAGAGAGCGGTGTAGATATTTCCATGTTCATACAGATAGCGGTGTAGATATTTCCATGTTCATACAGATAGCGGTGTAGATATTTCCATGTTGATACAGATAGCGGTGCAGATATTTCCATGTTCATACAGATAGCGGTGTAGATATTTCCATGTTCATGCAGTTAGCGGTGTAGGTATTTCCATGTTCATACAGATGGCGGTGTAGATATTTACATGTTCATACAGATGGCGGTGTAGATATTTCCATGTTCATACAGATTGCTGTGTAGAGATTTCCATGTTCATACAGATATCGGTGTAGATATTTCCATGTTCATACAGATAGCGGTGTAGATATTTCCATGTTCATACCAATAGCGGTGTAGACATTTCCATGTTCATACAGTTAGCGGTGTAGATATTACCATGTTCATACAGATGGCGGTGTAGATATTTCCATGTTCGTACGGATGGCAGTGTAGATATTTTCATGTTCATACAGGTGGCGGTGCAGATATTTCCATGTTTATACAGATAGCAGTGTAGTTATTTCCATGTTTATAGAGATAGCAGTGTATACATTTCCATTGATATACAGATAGCTGTGTAGATATTTGCATGGTCACACTGATAGCGGTGTACATATTTCCATGTTCGTACAGATAGCGGTGTAGATATTTCCATGTTCAAACAGATAGCGGTGTAGATATTTCCATGTTCATACAGATAACGGTGTAGATATTTCCATGTTCAGACAGATAGCGGTGTAGATATTTCCATGTTCATACAGTTAGCGGTGTAGATATTTCCATGTTCATAGAGATGGCGGTGTAGATATTTCCATGTTCATACAAATGGCGGTGTAGATATTTCCATCTTCATAGAGATGGCGGTGTAGATATTTCCATATTTATACAGATAGCAGTGTAGTTATTTCCATGTTTATAGAGATAGCAGTGTAGATATTTCCATTGATATACAGATAGCTGTGTAGATATTTGCATGTTCATACAGATAGCGGTATAGATATTTCCATGTTTATACAGATGGTGGTGTAGATATTTCCATGTTTATAGAGATGGAGGTCTAGATATTTCCATGTTTACAGAGATAGTGGTGTAGTTATTTCCAAGTTTATAGAGACAGCATTGTAGATATTTCCATGTTTATACAGATAGCTGTGAAGATATTTCCATGTTTATACAGATAGCGGTGTAGATATTTCCATGTTTATACAGATAGCAGTGTAGATATTTCCATGTATATAGAGATAGTGGTGTAGATAATTGCAATTTTATACAGAGAGCAGTGTAGATATTTCAAAGTTCATACAGATAGCGGTGTAGATATTTCCACGTTTATAGAGATGGCGGTGTAGATATTTCCATGTTCAAACAGATGGCGGTGTAGATATTTCCATGTTTACAGGGATGGCGGTGTAGATATTTCCATGTTCATACATATAGCGGTGTAGATATTTCCATGTTCATACTGATTGCGGTGTAGATATTTCCATGTTCATACAGATGGCGGTGTAGATATTTCCATGTTCGTACGGATGGCAGTGTAGATATTTCCATGTTCATAGAGATGGCGGTGTAGATATTTCCATGTTTATACAGATAGCAGTGTAGTTATTTCCATGTTTATAGAGATACCAGTGTGGATATTTCCATTGATATACAGATAGCTGTGTTGATATTTGCATGTTCATACAGATAGTGGTGTAGATATTTCCATGTTCATACAGATAACAGTGTAGATATTTCCATGTTCATACAGATAGCGGTGTAGATATTTCCATGTTCATACAGATAGCGGTGTAGATATTTCCATGTTCATACAGATAGCGGTGTAGATATTTCCATGTTCATACAGTTAGCGGTGTAGGTATTTCCATGTTCATACAGATGGCGGTGTAGATATTTACATGTTCATACAGATGGCGGTGTAGATATTTCCATGTTCATACAGATTGCGGTGTAGAGATTTCCATGTTCATACAGATATCGGTGTAGATATTTCCATGTTCTTACAGATAGCGGTGTAGATATTTCCATGTTCATACCGATAGCAGTGTAGACATTTCCATGTTCATACAGTTAGCGGTGTAGATATTTCCATGTTCATACAGATGGCGGTGTAGATATTTACATGTTCATACAGATGGCGGTGTAGATATTTCCATGTTCGTACGGATGGCAGTGTAGATATTTTCATGTTCATACAGGTGGCGGTGCAGATATTTCCATGTTTATACTGATAGCAGTGTAGTTATTTCCATGTTTATAAAGATAGCAGTGTATACATTTCCATTGATATACAGATAGCTGTGTAGATATTTGCATGGTCACACTGATAGCGGTGTACATATTTCCATGTTCGTACAGATAGCGGTGTAGATATTTCCATGTTCATACAGATAGTGGTTTAGATATTTCCATGTTCATACAGATAACGGTGTAGATATTCCCATGTTCATACAGATAGCGGTGTAGATATTTCCATGTTCATACAGTTAGCGGTGTAGATATTTCCATGTTCATAGAGATGGCGGTGTAGATATTTCCATGTTCATACAAATGGCGGTGTAGATATTTCCATCTTCATAGAGATGGCGGTGTAGATATTTCCATATTTATACAGATAGCAGTGTAGTTATTTCCATGTTTATAGAGATAGCAGTGTAGATATTTCCACTGATATACAGATAGCTGTGTAGATATTTGCATGTTCATACAGATAGCGGTATAGATATTTCCATGTTTATACAGATGGTGGTGTAGATATTTCCATGTTTATAGAGATGGAGGTCTAGATATTTCCATGTTTACAGAGATAGTGGTGTAGTTATTTCCAAGTTTATAAAGACAGCATTGTAGATATTTCCATGTTTATACAGATAGCTGTGAAGATATTTCCATGTTTATACAGATAGCGGTGTGGATATTTCCATGTTTATACAGATAGCAGTGTAGATATTTCCATGTATATAGAGATAGTGGTGTAGATAATTTCAATTTTATACAGAGAGCAGTGTAGATATTTCCAAGTTCATACAGATAGCGGTGTAGATATTTCCACGTTTATAGAGATGGCGGTGTAGATATTTCCATGTTCAAACAGATGGCGGTGTAGATATTTCCATGTTTACAGGGATGGCGGTGTAGATATTTCCATGTTCATACATATAGCGGTGTAGATATTTCCATGTTCATACTGATTGCGGTGTAGATATTTCCATGTTCATACAGATGGCGGTGTAGATATTTCCATGTTCGTACGGATGGCAGTGTAGATATTTCCATGTTCATAGAGATGGCGGTGTAGATATTTCCATGTTTATACAGATAGCAGTGTAGTTATTTCCATGTTTATAGAGATACCAGTGTGGATATTTCCATTGATATACAGATAGCTGTGTAGATATTTGCATGTTCATACAGATAGTGGTGTTGATATTTCCATGTTCATACAGATAACAGTGTAGGTATTTCCATGTTCATACAGATAGCGGTGTAGATATTTCCATGTTCATACAGATAGCGGTGTAGATATTTCCATGTTCATACAGATAGCGGTGTAGATATTTCCATGTTCATACAGTTAGCGGTGTAGGTATTTCCATGTTCATACAGATGGCGGTGTAGATATTTACATGTTCATACAGATGGCGGTGTAGATATTTCCATGTTCATACAGATTGCGGTGTAGAGATTTCCATGTTCATACAGATATCGGTGTAGATATTTCCATGTTCATACAGATAGCGGTGTAGATATTTCCATGTTCATACCGATAGCAGTGTAGACATTTCCATGTTCATACAGTTAGCGGTGTAGATATTTCCAGGTTCATACAGATGGCGGTGTATTTACATGTTCATACAGATGGCGGTGTAGATATTTCCATGTTCGTACGGATGGCAGTGTAGATATTTTCATGTTCATACAGGTGGCGGTGCAGATATTTCCATGTTTATACAGATAGCAGTGTAGTTATTTCCATGTTTATAGAGACAGCAGTGTATACATTTCCATTGATATACAGATAGCTGTGTAGATATTTGCAAGGTCACACTGATAGTGGTGTACCTATTTCCATGTTCGTACAGATAGCGGTGTAGATATTTCCATGTTCATACAGATAGCGGTGTAGATATTTCCATGTTCTTACAGATAACGGTGTAGATATTCCCATGTTCATACAGATAACGGTGTAGATATTTCCATGTTCATAGAGTTGGCGGTGTAGATATTTCCATGTTCATAGAGATGGCGGTGTAGATATTTCCATGTTCATACAAATGGCGGTGTAGATATTTCCATCTTCATAGAGATGGCGGTGTAGATATTTCCATATTTATACAGATAGCAGTGTAGTTATTTCCATGTTTATAGAGATAGCAGTGTAGATATTTCCATTGATATACAGATAGCTGTGTAGATATTTGCATGTTCATACAGATAGCGGTATAGATATTTCCATGTTTATACAGATGGTGGTGTAGATATTTCCATGTTTATAGAGATGGAGGTCTAGATATTTCCATGTTTACAGAGATAGTGGTGTAGTTATTTCCAAGTTTATAGAGACAGCGTTGTAGATATTTCCATGTGTATACAGATAGCTGTGAAGATATTTCCATGTTTATACAGATAGCGGTGTAGATATTTCCATGTTTATACAGATAGCAGTGTAGATATTTCCATGTATATAGAGATAGTGGTGTAGATAATTTCAATTTTATACAGAGAGCAGTGTAGATATTTCCAAGTTCATACAGATAGCGGTGTAGATATTTCCACGTTTATAGAGATGGCGGTGTAGATATTTCCATGTTCAAACAGATGGCGGTGTGGATATTTCCATGTTTACAGGGATGGCGGTGTAGATATTTCCATGTTCATAAATATAGCGGTGTAGATATTTCCATGTTCATACTGATTGCAGTGTAGATATTCCATGTTCATACAGATGGCGGTGTAGATATTTCCATGTTCGTACGGATGGCAGTGTAGATATTTCCATGTTCATAGAGATGGCGGTGTAGATATTTCCATGTTTATACAGATAACAGTGTAGATATTTCCATGTTCATACAGATAGCGGTGTAGATATTTCCATGTTCATACAGATAGTGGTGTAGATATTTCCATGTTTATACAGATAGCGGTGTAGATATTTCCATGTTCATACAGTTAGCGGTGTAGTTATTTCCATGTTCATACAGATGGCGGTGTAGATATTTACATGTTCATACAGATGGCGGTGTAGATATTTCCATGTTCATACAGATTGCGGTGTAGAGATTTCCATGTTCATACAGATAGCGGTGTAGATATTTCCATGTTCATACAGATAGCGGTGTAGATATTTCCATGTTCATACCGATAGCAGTGTAGACATTTCCATGTTCATACAGTTAGCGGTGTAGATATTTCCATGTTCATACAGATGGCGGTGTAGATATTTACATGTTCATACAGATGGCGGTGTAGATATTTCCATGTTCGTACGGATGGCAGTGTAGATATTTTCATGTTCATACAGGTGGCGGTGCAGATATTTCCATGTATATACAGATAGCAGTGTAGTTATTTCCATGTTTTTAGAGATAGCAGTGTATACATTTCCATTGATATACAGATAGCTGTGTAGATATTTGCATGGTCACACTGATAGCGGTGTACATACTTCCATGTTCGTACAGATAGCGGTGTAGATATTTCCACGTTCTTACAGATAACGGTGTAGATATTCCCATGTTCATACAGATAACGGTGTAGATATTTCCATGTTCATAGAGTTGGCGGTGTAGATATTTCCATGTTCATAGAGATGGCGGTGTAGATATTTCCATGTTCATACAAATGGCGGTGTAGATATTTCCATCTTCATAGAGATGGCGGTGTAGATATTTCCATATTTATACAGATAGCAGTGTAGTTATTTCCATGTTTATAGAGATAGCAGTGTAGATATTTCCATTGATATACAGATAGCTGTGTAGATATTTGCATGTTCATACAGATAGCGGTATAGATATTTCCATGTTTATACAGATGGTGGTGTAGATATTTCCATGTTTATAGAGATGGAGGTCTAGATATTTCCATGTTTACAGAGATAGTGGTGTAGTTATTTCCAAGTTTATAGAGACAGCGTTGTAGATATTTCCATGTGTATACAGATAGCTGTGAAGATATTTCCATGTTTATACAGATAGCGGTGTAGATATTTCCATGTTTATACAGATAGCAGTGTAGATATTTCCATGTATATAGAGATAGTGGTGTAGATAATTTCAATTTTATACAGAGAGCAGTGTAGATATTTCCAAGTTCATACAGATAGCGGTGTAGATATTTCCACGTTTATAGAGATGGCGGTGTAGATATTTCCATGTTCAAACAGATGGCGGTGTGGATATTTCCATGTTTACAGGGATGGCGGTGTAGATATTTCCATGTTCATACTGATTGCAGTGTAGATATTCCATGTTCATACAGATGGCGGTGTAGATATTTCCATGTTCGTACGGATGGCAGTGTAGATATTTCCATGTTCATAGAGATGGCGGTGTAGATATTTCCATGTTTATACAGATAACAGTGTAGATATTTCCATGTTCATACAGATAGCGGTGTAGATATTTCCATGTTCATACAGATAGTGGTGTAGATATTTCCATGTTCATACAGATAGCGGTGTAGATATTTCCATGTTCATACAGTTAGCGGTGTAGTTATTTCCATGTTCATACAGATGGCGGTGTAGATATTTACATGTTCATACAGATGGCGGTGTAGATATTTCCATGTTCATACAGATTGCGGTGTAGAGATTTCCATGTTCATACAGATAGCGGTGTAGATATTTCCATGTTCATACAGATAGCGGTGTAGATATTTCCATGTTCATACCGATAGCAGTGTAGACATTTCCATGTTCATACAGTTAGCAGTGTAGATATTTCCATGTTCATACAGATGGCGGTGTAGATATTTACATGTTCATACAGATGGCGGTGTAGATATTTCCATGTTCGTACGGATGGCAGTGTAGATATTTTCATGTTCATACAGGTGGCGGTGCAGATATTTCCATGTATATACAGATAGCAGTGTAGTTATTTCCATGTTTTTAGAGATAGCAGTGTATACATTTCCATTGGTATACAGATAGCTGTGTAGATATTTGCATGGTCACACTGATAGCGGTGTACATATTTCCATGTTCGTACAGATAGCGGTGTAGATATTTCCATGTTCATACAGATAGCGGTGTAGATATTTCCATGTTCATACAGATAATGGTGTAGATATTCCCATGTTCATACAGATAGCGGTGTAGATATTTCCATGTTCATACAGTTAGCGGTGTAGATATTTCCATGTTCATAGAGATGGCGGTGTAGATATTTCCATGTTCATACAAATGGCGGTGTAGATATTTCCATCTTCATAGAGATGGTGGTGTAGATATTTCCATATTTATACAGATAGCAGTGTAGTTATTTCCATGTTTATAGAGATAGCAGTGTAGATATTTCCATTGATATACAGATAGCTGTGTAGATATTTGCATGTTCATACAGATAGCGGTATAGATATTTCCATGTTTATACAGATGGTGGTGTAGATATTTCCATGTTTATAGAGATGGAGTTCTAGATATTTCCATGTTTACAGAGATAGTGGTGTAGTTATTTCCAAGTTTATAGAGACAGCGTTTTAGATATTTCCATGTGTATACAGATAGCTGTGAAGATATTTCCATGTTTATACAGATAGCAGTGTAGATATTTCCATGTTTATACAGATAGCAGGGTAGATATTTCCATGTTTTTAGAGATAGTGGTGTAGATAATTTCAATTTTATACAGACAGCAGTGTAGATATTTCCAAGTTCATACAGATAGCGGTGTAGATATTTCCACGTTTATAGAGATGGCGGTGTAGATATTTCCATGTTCATACAGATGGCGGTGTAGATATTTCCATGTTTATAGGGATGGCGGTGTAGATATTTCCATCTTCATACGGATAACGGTGTAGATATTTCCATGTTCATACATATAGCGGTGTAGATATTTCCATGTTCATACAGATAGCGGTGTAGATATTTCCATGTTCATACAGATTGCGGTGTAGAGATTTCCATGTTCATACAGATAGCGGTGTAGATATTTCCATTTTCATACACATAGCGGTGTAGATATTTCCATGTTCATACCAATAGCGGTGTAGACATTTCCATGTTCATACAGTTAGCGGTGTAGATATTTCCATGTTCATACAGATGGGGGTGTAGATATTTACATGTTCATACAGATGGCGGTGTAAATATTTCCATGTTCGTACGGATGGCAGTGTAGATATTTTCATGTTCATACAGGTGGCGGTGCAGATATTTCCATGTTTATACAGACAGCAGTGTAGTTATTTCCATGTTTATAGAGATCGCAGTGTATACATTTCCATTGATATACAGATAGCTGTTTAGATATTTGCATGGACACACTGATAGCGGTGTACATATTTCCATGTTCGTACAGATAGCGGTGTAGATATTTCCATGTTCGTACAGATAGCGGTGTAGATATTTCCATGTTCATACAGATAACGGTGTAGATATTTCCATGTTCATACAGATAGCAGTGTAGATATTTCCATGTTCATACAGTTAGCGGTGTAGATATTTCCATGTTCATAGAATTGGCGGTGTAGCTATTTCCATGTTCATACAAATGGCGGTGTAGATATTTCCATCTTCATAGAGATGGCGGTGTAGATATTTCCATATTTATACAGATAGCAGTGTAGTTATTTCCATGTTTATAGAGATAGCAGTGTAGATATTTCCATTGATATACAGATAGCTGTGTAGATATTTGCATTTTCATACAGATAGCGGTATAGATATTTCCATGTTTATACAGATGGTGGTGTAGATATTTCCATGTTTATAGAGACGGAGGTCTAGATATTTCCATGTTTACAGAGATAGTGGTGTAGTTATTTCCAAGTTTATAGAGACAGCTTTGTAGATATTTCCATGTTTATACAGATAGCTGTGAAGATATTTCCATGTTTATACAGATAGCGGTGTAGATATTTCCATGTTCATACTGATTGCAGTGTAGATATTCCATGTTCATACAGATGGCGGTGTAGATATTTCCATGTTCGTACGGATGGCAGTGTAGATATTTCCATGTTCATAGAGATGGCGGTGTAGATATTTCCATGTTTATACAGATAACAGTGTAGATATTTCCATGTTCATACAGATAGCGGTGTAGATATTTCCATGTTCATACAGATAGTGGTGTAGATATTTCCATGTTCATACAGATAGCGGTGTAGATATTTCCATGTTCATACAGTTAGCGGTGTAGTTATTTCCATGTTCATACAGATGGCGGTGTAGATATTTACATGTTCATACAGATGGCGGTGTAGATATTTCCATGTTCATACAGATTGCGGTGTAGAGATTTCCATGTTCATACAGATAGCGGTGTAGATATTTCCATGTTCATACAGATAGCGGTGTAGATATTTCCATGTTCATACCGATAGCAGTGTAGACATTTCCATGTTCATACAGTTAGCGGTGTAGATATTTCCATGTTCATACAGATGGCGGTGTAGATATTTACATGTTCATACAGATGGCGGTGTAGATATTTCCATGTTCGTACGGATGGCAGTGTAGATATTTTCATGTTCATACAGGTGGCGGTGCAGATATTTCCATGTATATACAGATAGCAGTGTAGTTATTTCCATGTTTTTAGAGATAGCAGTGTATACATTTCCATTGATATACAGATAGCTGTGTAGATATTTGCATGGTCACACTGATAGCGGTGTACATATTTCCATGTTCGTACAGATAGCGGTGTAGATATTTCCATGTTCATACAGATAGCGGTGTAGATATTCCCATGTTCATACAGATAGCGGTGTAGATATTTCCATGTTCATACAGTTAGCGGTGTAGATATTTCCATGTTCATAGAGATGGCGGTGTAGATATTTCCATGTTCATACAAATGGCGGTGTAGATATTTCCATCTTCATAGAGATGGCGGTGTAGATATTTCCATATTTATACAGATAGCAGTGTAGTTATTTCCATGTTTATAGAGATAGCAGTGAAGATATTTCCATTGATATACAGATAGCTGTGTAGACATTTGCATGTTCATACAGATAGCGGTATAGATATTTCCATGTTTATACAGATGGTGGTGTAGATATTTCCATGTTTATAGAGATGGAGTTCTAGATATTTCCATGTTTACAGAGATAGTGGTGTAGTTATTTCCAAGTTTATAGAGACAGCGTTGTAGATATTTCCATGTGTATACAGATAGCTGTGAAGATATTTCCATGTTTATACAGATAGCAGTGTAGATATTTCCATGTTTATACAGATAGCAGGGTAGATATTTCCATGTTTTTAGAGATAGTGGTGTAGATAATTTCAATTTTATACAGACAGCAGTGTAGATATTTCCAAGTTCATACAGATAGCGGTGTAGATATTTCCACGTTTATAGAGATGGCGGTGTAGATATTTCCATGTTCATACAGATGGCGGTGTAGATATTTCCATGTTTATAGGGATGGCGGTGTAGATATTTCCATCTTCATACGGATAACGGTGTAGATATTTCCATGTTCATACATATAGCGGTGTAGATATTTCCATGTTCATACAGATAGCGGTGTAGATATTTCCATGTTCATACAGATTGCGGTGTAGAGATTTCCATGTTCATACAGATAGCGGTGTAGATATTTCCATTTTCATACACATAGCGGTGTAGATATTTCCATGTTCATACCAATAGCGGTGTAGACATTTCCATGTTCATACAGTTAGCGGTGTAGATATTTCCATGTTCATACAGATGGGGGTGTAGATATTTACATGTTCATACAGATGGCGGTGTAGATATTTCCATGTTCGTACGGATGGCAGTGTAGATATTTTCATGTTCATACAGGTGGCGGTGCAGATATTTCCATGTTTATACAGACAGCAGTGTAGTTATTTCCATGTTTATAGAGATCGCAGTGTATACATTTCCATTGATATACAGATAGCTGTGTAGATATTTGCATGGACACACTGATAGCGGTGTACATATTTCCATGTTCGTACAGATAGCGGTGTAGATATTTCCATGTTCGTACAGATAGCGGTGTAGATATTTCCATGTTCATACAGATAGCGGTGTAGATATTTCCATGTTCGTACAGATAACGGTGTAGATATTTCCATGTTCATACAGATAGCAGTGTAGATATTTCCATGTTCATACAGTTAGCGGTGTAGATATTTCCATGTTCATAGAATTGGCGGTGTAGCTATTTCCATGTTCATACAAATGGCGGTGTAGATATTTCCATCTTCATAGAGATGGCGGTGTAGATATTTCCATATTTATACAGATAGCAGTGTAGTTATTTCCATGTTTATAGAGATAGCAGTGTAGATATTTCCATTGATATACAGATAGCTGTGTAGATATTTGCATTTTCATACAGATAGCGGTATAGATATTTCCATGTTTATACAGATGGTGGTGTAGATATTTCCATGTTTATAGAGACGGAGGTCTAGATATTTCCATGTTTACAGAGATAGTGGTGTAGTTATTTCCAAGTTTATAGAGACAGCTTTGTAGATATTTCCATGTTTATACAGATAGCTGTGAAGATATTTCCATGTTTATACAGATAGCGGTGTAGATATTTCCATGTTTATACAGATAGCAGTGTAGATATTTCCATGTTTATAGAGATAGTGGTGTAGATAATTTCAATTTTATACAGAGAGCAGTGTAGATATTTCCAAGTTCATACAGATAGCGGTGTAGATATTTCCACGTTTATAGAGATGGCGGTGTAGATATTTCCATGTTCATACAGATGGCGGTGTAGATATTTCCATGTTTATAGGGATGGCGGTGTAGATATTTCCATGTTTACACAGATAGTGGTGTAGACATTTCCATGTTTACACAGATAGCGGTGTGGATATTTCCATGTTTATGCAGATAGCAGTGTAGATATTTCCATGTTTATACATATAGCGGTGTGGATATTTCCATGTTTATTCAGATAGCGGTGCGGATATTTTCATGTTTATACAGATAGTTGGGCAGATATTTCCATGTTTATAGAGATAGCGGTGTAGATATTTCCATCGTAATACAGATGGCGGTGTAGATATGTCCATGTTTGTACAGATGGCGGTGTAGATATTTCCATGTTCATACAGATGGTGGTGTAGATATTTCGAAGTTTATGGAGATAGCGCTGTAGTTATTTCCATATTTATAGAGAAATCTGTGTAGATATTTCCATGTATATTCAGATGGCTGTGTAGATATTTCCATGCTCATGCAGATTGCGGTGTAGATATTTCCATGTTCATCCAGATGCCGGTGTACATATATCCATGTTCATACAGATGGCGGTGAAGATATTTCCATGTTCATACAGATGGTGGTGTATATATTTCCATGTTCATACAAATCGCGGTGTAGATATTTCCATGTTCATAGAGATGGCGGTGTAGTTATTTCCATGTTCATACAAATGGCGGTGTAGATATTTCCATGTTTATAGAGATGGTGGTGTAGATATTTCCATATTTATAGAGATAGCAGTGTAGTTATTTCCATGTTTATAGAGATAGCAGTGTAGATATTTCCATTGATATACAGATAGCTGTGTAGTTATTTGCATGTTCATAGAGATAGCGGTGTAGATATTTCCATGTTCATACAGATAGCGGTGTAGATATTTCCATGTTCATACAGATAGCAGTGTAGATATTTCCATGTTCATACAGATAGCGGTGTAGATAATTCCACGTTCATACAGTTAGCTGTGTAGATATATCAATGTTCATATAGATGGCGGTGAAGATATTTACATGTTCATACAGATGGCGGTGTAGATATTTCCATGTTCATAGATAGCGGTGTATATATTTCCATGTTCATACAGATAGCGGTGTAGATATTTCCATGTTCATACAGATAGCTTTGTAGATATATCCATGTTCATACCAATAGCGGTGTAGACATTTCCATGTTCATACATTTAGCGGTGTAGATATTTCCATTTTCATACAGAGGGCGGTGAAGATATTTCCATGTTCATACAGATGACGGTGTAGATGTTTCCATGTTTGTACGGAAGGCAGTGCAGATATTTCCATGTTCATACAGGTGGCGGTGTAGATATTTCCATGTTTATACAGATAGCAGTGTAGGTATTTCCATGTTAATAGAGATAGCTGTGTAGATATTTCCATTGATATACAGATAGCGGTGTAGATATTTGCATGTTCATACAGATAGCGGTGTAGATATTTCCATGTTCGTACTGATAGCGGTGTACATATTTCCATGTTCATGCAGATAGCGGTGTAGATATTTCCATGTTCATTCAGATAACGGTGTAGATATTTCCATGTTCATGCAGATAGCGGTGTAGATATTTCCATGTTCATACAGTTAGCGGTGTAGATATTTCCATGTTCATACAGATGGCGGTGTAGATATTTACATGTTCATAAAGATGGCGGTATAGATATTTCCATGTTCGTACAGATGGCGGTGTAGATATTTCCATGTTCATAGAGATGGCGGTGTAGATATTTCCATGTTTATGCAGATAGCGGTATAGATATTTCCATGTTTATACAGATGGTGGTGTAGGTATTTCCATGTTTATAGAGATGGCGGTGTAGATATTTCCATGTTCATACAGATGGCGGTGTAGATATTTAAATGTTCATAGAGATGGCCGTGTAGATATTTCCATGTTTACACAGATAGCGGTATAGATATTTCCATGTTTATACAGATGGTGGTGTAGATATTTCCATGTTTATAGAGATGGCGGTGTAGATATTTTCATGTTTACACAGATGGCGGTGTAGATATTTCCATGTTTACACAGATAGCGGTGAAGACATTTCCATGTTTACACAGATAACGGTGTGGATATTTCCATGTTTATGCAGATAGCAGTGTAGATATTTCCATGTTCATACAGTTAGCGGTGTAGATATTTCCATGTTCATAGAGATGGCGGTGTAGATATTTCCATGTTCATACAAATGGCGGTGTAGATATTTCCATCTTCATAGAGATGGCGGTGTAGATATTTCCATATTTATACAGATAGCAGTGTAGTTATTTCCATGTTTATAGAGATAGCAGTGTAGATATTTCCATTGATATACAGATAGCTGTGTAGATATTTGCATGTTCATACAGATAGCGGTATAGATATTTCCATGTTTATACAGATGGTGGTGTAGATATTTCCATGTTTATAGAGATGGAGTTCTAGATATTTCCATGTTTACAGAGATAGTGGTGTAGTTATTTCCAAGTTTATAGAGACAGCGTTGTAGATATTTCCATGTGTATACAGATAGCTGTGAAGATATTTCCATGTTTATACAGATAGCAGTGTAGATATTTCCATGTTTATACAGATAGCAGGGTAGATATTTCCATGTTTTTAGAGATAGTGGTGTAGATAATTTCAATTTTATACAGACAGCAGTGTAGATATTTCCAAGTTCATACAGATAGCGGTGTAGATATTTCCACGTTTATAGAGATGGCGGTGTAGATATTTCCATGTTCATACAGATGGCGGTGTAGATATTTCCATGTTTATAGGGAGGGCGGTGTAGATATTTCCATCTTCATACGGATAACGGTGTAGATATTTCCATGTTCATACATATAGCGGTGTAGATATTTCCATGTTCATACAGATAGCGGTGTAGATATTTCCATGTTCATACAGATTGCGGTGTAGAGATTTCCATGTTCATACAGATAGCGGTGTAGATATTTCCATTTTCATACACATAGCGGTGTAGATATTTCCATGTTCATACCAATAGCGGTGTAGACATTTCCATGTTCATACAGTTAGCGGTGTAGATATTTCCATGTTCATACAGATGGGGGTGTAGATATTTACATGTTCATACAGATGGCGGTGTAGATATTTCCATGTTCGTACGGATGGCAGTGTAGATATTTTCATGTTCATACAGGTGGCGGTGCAGATATTTCCATGTTTATACAGACAGCAGTGTAGTTATTTCCATGTTTATAGAGATCGCAGTGTATACATTTCCATTGATATACAGATAGCTGTGTAGATATTTGCATGGACACACTGATAGCGGTGTACATATTTCCATGTTCGTACAGATAGCGGTGTAGATATTTCCATGTTCGTACAGATAGCGGTGTAGATATTTCCATGTTCATACAGATAGCGGTGTAGATATTTCCATGTTCGTACAGATAACGGTGTAGATATTTCCATGTTCATACAGATAGCAGTGTAGATATTTCCATGTTCATACAGTTAGCGGTGTAGATATTTCCATGTTCATAGAATTGGCGGTGTAGCTATTTCCATGTTCATACAAATGGCGGTGTAGATATTTCCATCTTCATAGAGATGGCGGTGTAGATATTTCCATATTTATACAGATAGCAGTGTAGTTATTTCCATGTTTATAGAGATAGCAGTGTAGATATTTCCATTGATATACAGATAGCTGTGTAGATATTTGCATTTTCATACAGATAGCGGTATAGATATTTCCATGTTTATACAGATGGTGGTGTAGATATTTCCATGTTTATAGAGACGGAGGTCTAGATATTTCCATGTTTACAGAGATAGTGGTGTAGTTATTTCCAAGTTTATAGAGGCAGCTTTGTAGATATTTCCATGTTTATACAGATAGCTGTGAAGATATTTCCATGTTTATACAGATAGCGGTGTAGATATTTCCATGTTTATACAGATAGCAGTGTAGATATTTCCATGTTTATAGAGATAGTGGTGTAGATAATTTCAATTTTATACAGAGAGCAGTGTAGATATTTCCAAGTTCATACAGATAGCGGTGTAGATATTTCCACGTTTATAGAGATGGCGGTGTAGATATTTCCATGTTCATACAGATGGCGGTGTAGATATTTCCATGTTTATAGGGATGGCGGTGTAGATATTTCCATGTTTACACAGATAGTGGTGTAGACATTTCCATGTTTACACAGATAGCGGTGTGGATATTTCCATGTTTATGCAGATAGCAGTGTAGATATTTCCATGTTTATACATATAGCGGTGTGGATATTTCCATGTTTATTCAGATAGCGGTGCGGATATTTTCATGTTTATACAGATAGTTGGGCAGATATTTCCATGTTTATAGAGATAGCGGTGTAGATATTTCCATCGTAATACAGATGGCGGTGTAGATATGTCCATGTTTGTACAGATGGCGGTGTAGATATTTCCATGTTCATACAGATGGTGGTGTAGATATTTCGAAGTTTATGGAGATAGCGCTGTAGTTATTTCCATATTTATAGAGAAATCTGTGTAGATATTTCCATGTATATTCAGATGGCTGTGTAGATATTTCCATGCTCATGCAGATTGCGGTGTAGATATTTCCATGTTCATCCAGATGCCGGTGTACATATATCCATGTTCATACAGATGGCGGTGAAGATGTTTCCATGTTCATACAGATGGTGGTGTATATATTTCCATGTTCATACAAATCGCGGTGTAGATATTTCCATGTTCATAGAGATGGCGGCGTAGTTATTTCCATGTTCATACAAATGGCGGTGTAGATATTTCCATGTTTATAGAGATGGTGGTGTAGATATTTCCATATTTATAGAGATAGCAGTGTAGTTATTTCCATGTTTATAGAGATAGCAGTGTAGATATTTCCATTGATATACAGATAGCTGTGTAGTTATTTGCATGTTCATAGAGATAGCGGTGTAGATATTTCCATGTTCATACAGATAGCGGTGTAGATATTTCCATGTTCATACAGATAGCAGTGTAGATATTTCCATGTTCATACAGATAGCGGTGTAGATAATTCCACGTTCATACAGTTAGCTGTGTAGATATATCAATGTTCATATAGATGGCGGTGAAGATATTTACATGTTCATACAGATGGCGGTGTAGATATTTCCATGTTCATAGATAGCGGTGTATATATTTCCATGTTCATACAGATAGCGGTGTAGATATTTCCATGTTCATACAGATAGCTTTGTAGATATATCCATGTTCATACCAATAGCGGTGTAGACATTTCCATGTTCATACATTTAGCGGTGTAGATATTTCCATTTTCATACAGAGGGCGGTGAAGATATTTCCATATTCATACAGATGACGGTGTAGATGTTTCCATGTTTGTACGGAAGGCAGTGCAGATATTTCCATGTTCATACAGGTGGCGGTGTAGATATTTCCATGTTTATACAGATAGCAGTGTAGGTATTTCCATGTTAATAGAGATAGCTGTGTAGATATTTCCATTGATATACAGATAGCGGTGTAGATATTTGCATGTTCATACAGATAGCGGTGTAGATATTTCCATGTTCGTACTGATGGCGGTGTACATATTTCCATGTTCATGCAGATAGCGGTGTAGATATTTCCATGTTCATTCAGATAACGGTGTAGATATTTCCATGTTCATGCAGATAGCGGTGTAGATATTTCCATGTTCATACAGTTAGCGGTGTAGATATTTCCATGTTCATACAGATGGCGGTGTAGATATTTACATGTTCATAAAGATGGCGGTATAGATATTTCCATGTTCGTACAGATGGCGGTGTAGATATTTCCGTGTTCATAGAGATGGCGGTGTAGATATTTCCATGTTTATGCAGATAGCGGTATAGATATTTCCATGTTTATACAGATGGTGGTGTAGGTATTTCCATGTTTATAGAGATGGCGGTGTAGATATTTCCATGTTCATACAGATGGCGGTGTAGATATTTAAATGTTCATAGAGATGGCCGTGTAGATATTTCCATGTTTATGCAGATAGCGGTATAGATATTTCCATGTTTATACAGATGGTGGTGTAGATATTTCCATGTTTATAGAGATGGCGGTGTAGATATTTTCATGTTTACACAGATGGCGGTGTAGATATTTCCATGTTTACACAGATAGCGGTGAAGACATTTCCATGTTTACACAGATAACGGTGTGGATATTTCCATGTTTATGCAGATAGCAGTGTAGATATTTCCATGTTTATACAGATAGCGGTGCAGACATTTCCATGTTTACACAGATAGTTGGGCAGATAATTCCATGTTTATACAGATAGCGGTGTAGATATTTCCATCTTAATACAGATGGCGGTGTAGATATGTCCATGTTTGTACAGACGGCGGTGTAGATATATCCATGTTCATACAGATGACGGTGTAGATATTTCGAAGTTTATAGAGATAGCTCTGTAGTTATTTCCATATTTATAGAGAAATCTGTGTAGATATTTCCATGTATATTCAGATAGCTGTGTAGATATTTCCATGTTCATGCAGATAGCGGTGTTGATATTTCCATGTTCATCCAGATGCCGGTGTACATATATCCATGTTCATACAGATGGCGGTGAAGATATTTCCATGTTCATACAGATGGTGGTGTAGATATTTCCATGTTCATAGAGATGGCCGTGTAGATAATTCCATGTTCATAGAGATGGCGGTGTAGATAATTCCATGTTCATACAAATGGTGGTGTAGATATTTCCATGTTCATAGAGATGGCGGTGTAGATATTTCCATATTTATAGAGATGGCACTGTAGTTATTTCCATGTTTATGGGGATAGCAGTGTAGATATTTTCATTGATATACACATAGCTGTGTAGATATTTGCATGTTCATACAGATAGCGGTGTAGATATTTGCATGTTCATTCAGATAGCGTTGTAGATATTTCCATGTTCATACAGATAGCGGTGTAGATATTTCCATGTTCATACAGTTAGCGGTGTAGATATCTCCATGTTCATACAGATGGCGGTGTAGATATTTACATGTTCATACAGATGGCGGTGTAGATATTTCCATGTTCATACAGATGGCGGTGTAAATATTTCCATGTTCATACAGATAGCGGTGTAGATATTTACATGTTCATACCAATAGCGGTGTATACATTTCCATGTTCATACAGTTAGCGGTGTAGATAATTCCATGTTCATACAGATGGCGGTGTAGATATTTACATGATCATACAGATGGCGGTGTAGATATTTCCATGTTCGTACGGATGGCAGTGTAGATATTTCCATGTTCATACAGGTGGCAGTGTAGATATTTCCATGTTCATACAGATAGCGCTGCAGATATTTCCATGTTCATATAGTTAGCGGTGTAGATATTTCCATGTTCATACAGATGGCGGTGTAGATATTTTCATGTTCATACAGATGGCTGTGTAGATATTTCCATGTTCATACAGATGGCGGTGTAGATATTTCCATGTTCATACAGATGGCGGTGTAGATATTTCCATGTTCATACAGATAACGGTGTAGATATTTCCATGTTCATAACGATGGCGGTGTAGATATTTCCATGTTCATACAGTTGGCGGTGTAGATATTTCCTTGTTCATATAGATGGCGGTGTAGATATTTACATGTTCATACAGATGGCGGTGTAGATATTTCCATGTTCGTACTGATGGCAGTGTAGATATTTACATGTTCATACAGGGGGCGGTGTAGATATTTCCATGTTTATACAGATAGCAGTGTAGTTATTTCCATGTTTATAGAGACAGCTGTGTAGATATTTCCATTGATATACAGATAGCTGTGTAGATATTTGCATGTTCATACAGATAGCGGTGTAGATATTTCCATGTTCGTACAGATAGCGGTGTAGATATTTCCATGTTCATACAGATGGCGGTGTAGATATTTACATGTTCATACAGATGGCAGTAGAGGTATTTCCATGTTCATACAGATGGCAGTGTAGATATTTCCATGTTCATAGAGATGGCGGTGTAGATATTTCCATGTTTATGCAGATAGCGGTATAGATATTTCCATGTTTATACAGATGGTGGTGTAGATATTTCCATGTTTATACAGATGGCGGTCTAGATATTTCCATGTTTACAGAGATAGTGGTGTAGTTATTTCCAAGTTTATAGAGACAGCGTTGTAGATATTTCCATGTTTATATAGATAGCGGTGAAGATATTTCCATGTTTATACAGATAGCGGTGTAGATATTTCCATGTTTATACAGAGAGCAGTGTAGATATTTCCAAGTTCATGCAGATAGCGGTGTAGATATTTCCATGTTGATCCAGATGCCGGTGTAGATATTTCCATGTTCATACAGATAGCGGTGAAGATATTTCCATGTTCATACAGATGGCAGTGTAGGTATTTCCATGTTCATACAAATGGCGGTGTAGATATTTCCATGGTCATAGAGATGGCGGTGTAGATATTTCCAGGATCATACAAATGGCGGTGTAGATATTTCCATGTTCATAGAGATGGCGGTGTAGATATTTCCATGTTTATACAGATAGCAGTGTAGTTATTTCCATGTTTATAGAGATACCAGTGTGGATATTTCCATTGATATACAGATAGCTGTGTAGATATTTGCATGTTCATACAGATAGCGGTGTAGATATTTCCATGTTCATACAGATAGCGGTGTAGATATTTCCATGTTCATACAGATAGCGGTGTAGATATTTCCATGTTCATACAGATAGCGGTGTAGATATTTCCATGTTCATACAGATGGCGGTGTAAATATTTCCATGTTCATACAGATAGCGGTGTAGATATTTCCATGTTCATACCAATAGCTTTGTAGACATTTCCATGTTCATACAGTTAGCGGTGTAGATATTTCCATGTTCATACAGATGGCGGTGTAGATATTTACATGATCATACAGATGGCGGTGTAGATATTTCCATGTTCGTACGGATGGCAGTGTAGATATTTATATGTTCATACAGGTTTCGGTGTAGATATTTCCATGTTCATACAGGTAGCGGGTTAGATATTTCCATGTTCATATAGTTAGCGGTGTAGATATTTCCATGTTCATACAGATGGCGGTGTAGATATTTACATGTTCATACAGATGGCGGTGTAGATATTTCCATGTTCATACAGATGGCGGTGTAGATATTTCCATGTTCATACACATAGCGGTGTAGATATTTCCATGTTCATACAGATAACGGTGTAGATATTTCCATGTTCATAACGATGGCGGTGTAGATATTTCCATGTTCATACAGTTGGCGGTATAGATATTTCCATGTTCATACACATAGCGGTGTAGATATTTACATGTTCATACAGATGGCGGTGTAGATATTTCCATGTTCGTACTGATGGCAGTGTAGATATTTCCATGTTCATACAGGTGGCGGTGTAGATATTTCCATGTTTATACAGATAGCAGTGTAGTTATTTCCATGTTTATAGAGACAGCTGTGTAGATATTTCCATTGATATACAGATAGCTGTGTAGATATTTGCATGTTCATACAGATAGCGGTGTAGATATTTCCATGTTCGTACAGATAGCGGTGTACATATTTCCATGTTCATACAGATGGTGGTGTAGATATTTACATGTTCATACAGCTGGCATTAGAGATATTTCCATGTTCATACAGATGGCGGTGTAGATATTTCCATGTTCATAGAGATGGCGGTGTAGATATTTCCATGTTCATACAAATGGCGGTGTAGATATTTCCATATTTATACAGATAGCAGTGTAGTTATTTCCATGTTTATAGAGATAGCAGTGTAGATATTTCCATTGATATACAGATAGCTGTGTAGATATTTGCATGTTCATACAGATAGTGGAGTAGATATTTCCGTGTTCATACAGATAACAGTGTAGATATTTCCATGTTCATACAGATAGCGGTGTAGATATTTCCATGTTCATACAGATAGCGGTGTAGATATTTCCATGTTCATACAGATAGCGGTGTAGATATTTCCATGTTCATACAGTTAGCGGTGTAGGTATTTCCATGTTCATACAGATGGCGGTGTAGATATTTACATGTTCATACAGATGGCTGTGTAGATATTTCCATGTTCATACAGATTGCGGTGTAGAGATTTCCATGTTCATACAGATATCGGTGTAGATATTTCCATGTTCATACATATAGCGGTGTAGATATTTCCATGTTCATACCAATAGCGGTGTAGACATTTCCATGTTCATACAGTTAGCGGTGTAGATATTTCCATGTTCATACAGATGGCGGTGTAGATATTTACATGTTCATACAGATGGCGGTGTAGATATTTCCATGTTCGTACGGATGGCAGTGTAGATATTTTCATGTTCATACAGGTGGCGGTGCAGATATTTCCATGTTTATACAGATAGCAGTGTAGTTATTTCCATGTTTATAGAGATAGCAGTGTATACATTTCCATTGATATACAGATAGCTGTGTAGATATTTGCATGGTCACACTGATAGCAGTGTACATATTTCCATGTTCGTACAGATAGCGGTGTAGATATTTCCATGTTCATACAGATAGCGGTGTAGATATTTCCATGTTCATACAGATAACGGTGTAGATATTCCCATGTTCATACAGATAGCGGTGTAGATATTTCCATGTTCATACAGTTGGTGGTGTAGATATTTCCATGTTCATAGAGATGGCGGTGTAGATATTTCCATGTTCATACAAATGGCGGTGAAGATATTTCCATCTTCATAGAGATGGCGGTGTAGATATTTCCATATTTATACAGATAGCAGTGTAGTTATTTCCATGTTTATAGAGATAGCAGTGTAGATATTTCCATTGATATACAGATAGCTGTGTAGATATTTGCATGTTCATACAGATAGCGGTATAGATATTTCCATGTTTATACAGATGGTGGTGTAGATATTTCCATGTTTATAGAGATGGAGGTCTAGATATTTCCATGTTTACAGAGATAGTGGTGTAGTTATTTCCAAGTATATAGAGACAGCGTTGTAGATATTTCCATGTTTTTACAGATTGCTGTGAAGATATTTCCATGTTTATACAGATAGCGGTGTAGATATTTCCATGTTTATACAGATAGCAGTGTAGATATTTCCATGTTTAAAGAGATAGTGGTGTAGATAATTTCAGTTTTATACAGACAGCAGTGTAGATATTTCCAAGTTCATACAGATAGCGGTGTAGATATTTCCACGTTTATAGAGATGGCGGTGTAGATATTTCCATGTTCATACAGATGGCGGTGTAGATATTTCCATGTTTATAGGGATGGCGGTGTAGATATTTCCATGTTCATACGGATAACGGAGTAGATATTTCCATGTTCATACATATAGCGGTGTAGATATTTCCATGTTCATATAGATAGCGGTGCAGATATTTCCATGTTCATACAGATGGCGGTGTAGATATTTCCATGTTCGTACGGATGGCAGTGTAGATATTTCCATGTTCATAGAGATGGCGGTGTAGATATTTCCATGTTTATGCATATAGCAGTGTAGTTATTTCCATGTTTATAGAGATACCAGTGTGGATATTTCCATTGATATAGAGATAGCTGTGTAGATATTTGCATATTCATACAGATAGCGGTGTAGATATTTCCATGTTCATACAGATAGCGGTGTAGATATTTCCATGTTCATACAGATAGCGGTGTAGATATTTCCATGTTGATACAGATAGCGGTGTAGATATTTCCATGTTCATACAGATAGCGGTGTAGATATTTCCATGTTCATACAGTTAGCGGTGTAGGTATTTCCATGTTCATACAGATGGCAGTGTAGATATTTACATGTTCATACAGATGGCGGTGTAGATATTTCCATGTTCATACAGATTGCTGTGTAGAGATTTCCATGTTCATACAGATATCGGTGTAGATATTTCCATGTTCATACAGATAGCGGTGTAGATATTTCCATGTTCATACTAATAGCGGTGTAGACATTTCCATGTTCATACAGTTAGCGGTGTAGATATTTCCATGTTCATACAGATGGCGGTGTAGATATTTACATGTTCATAGAGATGGCGGTGTAGATATTTCCATGTTCATACGGATGGCAGTGTAGATATTTTCATGTTCATACAGGTGGCGGGGCAGATATTTCCATGTTTATACAGATAGCAGTGTAGTTATTTCCATGTTTATAGAGATAGCAGTGTATACATTTAAATTGATATACAGATAGCTGTGTAGATATTTGCATGGTCACACTGATAGCGGTGTATATATTTCCATGTTCGTACAGATAGCGGTGTAGATATTTCCATGTTCATACAGATAGCGGTGTAGATATTTCCATGTTCATACAGATAACGGTGTAGATATTTCCATGTTCAGACAGATAGCGGTGTAGATATTTCCATGTTAGTACAGTTAGCAGTGTAGATATTTCCATGTTCATAGAGATGGCGGTGTAGATATTTCCATGTTCATACAAATGTCGGTGTAGATATTTCCATCTTCATAGAGATGGCGGTGTAGATATTTCCATATTTATACAGAAAGCAGTGTAGTTATTTCCATGTTTATAGAGATAGCAGTGTAGATATTTCCATTGATATACAGATAGCTGTGTAGATATTTGCATGTTCATACAGATAGCGGTATAGTTATTTCCATGTTTATACAGATGGTGGTGTAGATATTTCCATGTTTATAGATATGTAGGTCTAGATATTTCCATGTTTACAGAGATAGTGGTGTAGTTATTTCCAAGTTTATAGAGACAGCGTTGTAGATATTTCCATGTTTATACAGATAGCGGTGTAGATATTTCCATGTTTATACAGATAGCCGTGTAGATATTCCCATGTTTATAGAGATAGCGGTGTAGATAATTTCAATTTTATACAGAGAGCAGTGTAGATATTTCCAAGTTCATACAGATAGCGGTGTAGATATTTCCACGTTTATAGAGATGGCGGTGTAGATATTTCCATGTTCATACAGATGGCGGTGTAGATATTTCCATGTTTATAGGGATGGCGGTGTAGATATTTCCATGTTCATACAGATAACGGTGTAGATATTTCCATGTTCATACATATAGCGGTGTAGATATTTCCATGTTCATACTGATTGCGGTGTAGATATTTCCATGTTCATACAGATGGCGGTGTAGATATTTCCATGTTCGTACGGATGGCAGTGTAGATATTTCCATGTTCATAGAGATGACGGTGTAGATATTTCCATGTTTATACAGATAGCAGTGTAGTTATTTCCATGTTTATAGAGATACCAGTGTGGATATTTCCATTGATATACAGACAGCTGTGTAGATATTTGCATGTTCATACAGATAGTGGTGTAGATATTTCCATGTTCATACAGATAACAGTGTAGATATTTCCATGTTCATACAGATAGCGGTGTAGATATTTCCATGTTCATACAGATAGCGGTGTAGATATTTCCATGTTGATACAGATAGCGGTGTAGATATTTCCATGTTCATACAGATAGCGGTGTAGATATTTCCATGTTCATACAGTTAGCGGTGTAGGTATTTCCATGTTCATACAGATGGCAGTGTAGATATTTACATGTTCATACAGATGGCGGTGTAGATATTTCCATGTTCATACAGATTGCTGTGTAGAGATTTCCATGTTCATACAGATATCGGTGTAGATATTTCCATGTTCATACAGATAGCGGTGTAGATATTTCCATGTTCATACTAATAGCGGTGTAGACATTTCCATGTTCATACAGTTAGCGGTGTAGATATTTCCATGTTCATACAGATGGCGGTGTAGATATTTACATGTTCATACAGATGGCGGTGTAGATATTTCCATGTTCATACGGATGGCAGTGTAGATATTTTCATGTTCATACAGGTGGCGGTGCAGATATTTCCATGTTTATACAGATAGCAGTGTAGTTATTTCCATGTTTATAGAGATAGCAGTGTATACATTTACATTGATATACAGATAGCTGTGTAGATATTTGCATGGTCACACTGATAGCGGTGTATATATTTCCATATTCGTACAGATAGCGGTGTAGATATTTCCATGTTCATACAGATAGCGGTGTAGATATTTCCATGTTCATACAGATAACGGTGTAGATATTTCCATGTTCAGACAGATAGTGGTGTAGATATTTCCATGTTCGTACAGTTAGCGGTGTAGATATTTCCATGTTCATAGAGATGGCGGTGTAGATATTTCCATGTTCATACAAATGTCGGTGTAGATATTTCCATCTTCATAGAGATGGCGGTGTAGATATTTCCATATTTATACAGAAAGCAGTGTAGTTATTTCCATGTTTATAGAGATAGCAGTGTAGATATTTCCATTGATATACAGATAGCTGTGTAGATATTTGCATGTTCATACAGATAGCGGTATAGTTATTTCCATGTTTATACAGATGGTGGTGTAGATATTTCCATGTTTATAGATATGGAGGTCTAGATATTTCCATGTTTACAGAGATAGTGGTGTAGTTATTTCCAAGTTTATAGAGACAGCGTTGTAGATATTTCCATGTTTATACAGATAGCGGTGTAGATATTTCCATGTTTATACAGATAGCCGTGTAGATATTCCCATGTTTATAGAGATAGCGGTGTAGATAATTTCAATTTTATACAGAGAGCAGTGTAGATATTTCCAAGTTCATACAGATAGCGGTGTAGATATTTCCACGTTTATAGAGATGGCGGTGTAGATATTTCCATGTTCATACAGATGGCGGTGTAGATATTTCCATGTTTATAGGGATGGCGGTGTAGATATTTCCATGTTCATACAGATAACGGTGTAGATATTTCCATGTTCATACATATAGCGGTGTAGATATTTCCATGTTCATACTGATTGCGGTGTAGATATTTCCATGTTCATACAGATGGCGGTGTAGATATTTCCATGTTCGTACGGATGGCAGTGTAGATATTTCCATGTTCATAGAGATGGCGGTGTAGATATTTCCATGTTTATACAGATAGCAGTGTAGTTATTTCCATGTTTATTGAGATACCAGTGTGGATATTTCCATTGATATACAGACAGCTGTGTAGATATTTGCATGTTCATACAGATAGTGGTGTAGATATTTCCATGTTCATACAGATAACAGTGTAGATATTTCCATGTTCATACAGATAGCGGTGTAGATATTTCCATGTTCATACAGATAGCGGTGTAGATATTTCCATGTTGATACAGATAGCGGTGTAGATATTTCCATGTTCATACAGATAGCGGTGTAGATATTTCCATGTTCATACAGTTGGCGGTGTAGATATTTCCATGTTCATAGAGATGGCGGTGTAGATATTTCCATGTTCATACAAATGGCGGTGTAGATATTTCCATCTTCATAGAGATGGCGGTGTAGATATTTCCATATTTATACAGATAGCAGTGTAGTTATTTCCATGTTTATAGAGATAGCAGTGTAGATATTTCCATTGATATACAGATAGCTGTGTAGATATTTGCATGTTCATACAGATAGCGGTATAGATATTTCCATGTTTATACAGATGGTGGTGTAGATATTTCCATGTTTATAGAGATGGAGGTCTAGATATTTCCATGTTTACAGAGATAGTGGTGTAGTTATTTCCAAGTATATAGAGACAGCGTTGTAGATATTTCCATGTTTTTACAGATAGCTGTGAAGATATTTCCATGTTTATACAGATAGCGGTGTAGATATTTCCATGTTTATACAGATAGCAGTGTAGCTATTTCCATGTTTAAAGAGATAGTGGTGTAGATAATTTCAATTTTATACAGACAGCAGTGTAGATATTTCCAAGTTCATACAGATAGCGGTGTAGATATTTCCACGTTTATAGAGATGGCGGTGTAGATATTTCCATGTTCATACAGATGGCGGTGTAGATATTTCCATGTTTATAGGGATGGCGGTGTAGATATTTCCATGTTCATACGGATAACGGTGTAGATATTTCCATGTTCATACATATAGCGGTGTAGATATTTCCATGTTCATATAGATAGCGGTGCAGATATTTCCATGTTCATACAGATGGAGGTGTAGATATTTCCATGTTCGTACGGATGGCAGTGTAGATATTTCCATGTTCATAGAGATGGCGGTATAGATATTTCCATGTTTATGCATATAGCAGTGTAGTTATTTCCATGTTTATAGAGATACCAGTGTGGATATTTCCACTGATATAGAGATAGCTGTGTAGATATTTGCATATTCATACAGATAGCGGTGTAGATATTTCCATGTTCATACAGATAGCGGTGTAGATATTTCCATGTTCATACAGATAGCGGTGTAGATATTTCCATGTTGATACAGATAGCGGTGTAGATATTTCCATGTTCATACAGATAGCGGTGTAGATATTTCCATGTTCATACAGTTAGCGGTGTAGGTATTTCCATGTTCATACAGATGGCAGTGTAGATATTTAGATGTTCATACAGATGGCGGTGTAGATATTTCCATGTTCATACAGATTGCTGTGTAGAGATTTCCATGTTCATACAGATATCGGTGTAGATATTTCCATGTTCATACAGATAGCGGTGTAGATATTTCCATGTTCATACTAATAGCGGTGTAGACATTTCCATGTTCATACAGTTAGCGGTGTAGATATTTCCATGTTCATACAGATGGCGGTGTAGATATTTACATGTTCATACAGATGGCGGTGTAGATATTTCCATGTTCATACGGATGGCAGTGTAGATATTTTCATGTTCATACAGGTGGCGGTGCAGATATTTCCATGTTTATACAGATAGCAGTGTAGTTATTTCCATGTTTATAGAGATAGCAGTGTATACATTTAAATTGATATACAGATAGCTGTGTAGATATTTGCATGGTCACACTGATAGCGGTGTATATATTTCCATGTTCGTACAGATAGCGGTGTAGATATTTCCATGTTCATACAGATAGCGGTGTAGATATTTCCATGTTCATACAGATAACGGTGTAGATATTTCCATGTTCAGACAGATAGCGGTGTAGATATTTCCATGTTCGTACAGTTAGCGGTGTAGATATTTCCATGTTCATAGAGATGGCGGTGTAGATATTTCCATGTTCATACAAATGTCGGTGTAGATATTTCCATCTTCATAGAGATGGCGGTGTAGATATTTCCATATTTATACAGAAAGCAGTGTAGTTATTTCCATGTTTATAGAGATAGCAGTGTAGATATTTCCATTGATATACAGATAGCTGTGTAGATATTTGCATGTTCATACAGATAGCGGTATAGTTATTTCCATGTTTATACAGATGGTGGTGTAGATATTTCCATGTTTATCGATATGGAGGTCTAGATATTTCCATGTTTACAGAGATAGTGGTGTAGTTATTTCCAAGTTTATAGAGACAGCGTTGTAGATATTTCCATGTTTATACAGATAGCGGTGTAGATATTTCCATGTTTATACAGATAGCCGTGTAGATATTCCCATGTTTATAGAGATAGCGGTGTAGATAATTTCAATTTTATACAGAGAGCAGTGTAGATATTTCCAAGTTCATACAGATAACGGTGTAGATATTTCCACGTTTATAGAGATGGCGGTGTAGATATTTCCATGTTCATAGAGATGGCGGTGTAGATATTTCCATGTTTATAGGGATGGCGGTGTAGATATTTCCATGTTCATACAGATAACGGTGTAGATATTTCCATGTTCATACATATAGCGGTGTAGATATTTCCATGTTCATACTGATTGCGGTGTAGATATTTCCATGTTCATACAGATGGCGGTGTAGATATTTCCATGTTCGTACGGATGGCAGTGTAGATATTTCCATGTTCATAGAGATGGCGGTGTAGATATTTCCATGTTTATACAGATAGCAGTGTAGTTATTTCCATGTTTATAGAGATACCAGTGTGGATATTTCCATTGATATACAGACAGCTGTGTAGATATTTGCATGTTCATACAGATAGTGGTGTAGATATTTCCATGTTCATACAGATAACAGTGTAGATATTTCCATGTTCATACAGATAGCGGTGTAGATATTTCCATGTTCATACAGATAGCGGTGTAGATATTTCCATGTTGATACAGATAGCGGTGTAGATATTTCCATGTTCATACAGATAGCGGTGTAGATATTTCCATGTTCATACAGTTAGCGGTGTAGTTATTTCCATGTTCATTCAGATGGCGGTGTAGATATTTACATGTTCATACAGATGGCGGTGTAGATATTTCCATGTTCATACGGATGGCAGTGTAGATATTTTCATGTTCATACAGGTGGCGGTGCAGATATTTCCATGTTTATACAGATAGCAGTGTAGTTATTTCCATGTTTATAGAGATAGCAGTGTATACATTTCCATTGATATACAGATAGCTGTGTAGATATTTCCATGTTCATACAGATAGCGGTGTAGATATTTCCATGTTCATACAGATAGCGGTGTAGATATTTCCATGTTGATACAGATAGCGGTGTAGATATTTCCATGTTCATACAGATAGCGGTGTAGATATTTCCATGTTGATACAGATAGCGGTGTAGATATTTCCATGTTCATACAGATAGCGGTGTAGATATTTCCATGTTCATACAGTTAGCGGTGTAGTTATTTCCATGTTCATACAGATGGCGGTGTAGATATTTACATGTTCATACAGATGGCGGTGTAGATATTTCCATGTTCATACGGATGGCAGTGTAGATATTTTCATGTTCATACAGGTGGCGGTGCAGATATTTCCATGTTTATACTGATAGCCGTGTAGATATTCCCATGTTTATAGAGATAGCGGTGTAGATAATTTCAATTTTATTCAGAGAGCAGTGTAGATATTTCCAAGTTCATACAGATAGCGGTGTAGATATTTCCACGTTTATAGAGATGGCGGTGTAGATATTTCCATGTTCATACAGATGGTGGTGTAGATATTTCCATGTTTATAGGGATGGCGGTGTAGATATTTCCATGTTCATACAGATAACGGTGTAGATATTTCCATGTTCATACATATAGAGGTGTAGATATTTCCATGTTCATACTGATTGCGGTGTAGATATTTCCATGTTCATACAGATGGCGGTGTAGATATTTCCATGTTCGTACGGATGGCAGTGTAGATATTTCCATGTTCATAGAGATGGCGGTGTAGATATTTCCATGTTTATACAGATAGCAGTGTAGTTATTTCCATGTTTATAGAGATACCAGTGTGGATATTTCCATTGATATACAGACAGCTGTGTAGATATTTGCATGTTCATACAGATAGTGGTGTAGATATTTCCATGTTCATACAGGTGGCGGTGTAGATATTTCCATGTTCATACAGATTGCTGTGTAGAGATTTCCATGTTCATACAGATATCGGTGTAGATATTTCCATGTTCATACAGATAGCGGTGTAGATATTTTCATGTTCATACCAATAGCGGTGTAGACATTTCCATGTTCATACAGTTAGCGGTGTAGATATTTCCATGTTCATACAGATGGCGGTGTAGATATTTACATGTTCATACAGATGGCGGTGTAGATATTTCCATGTTCATACGGATGGCAGTGTAGATATTTTCATGTTCATACAGGTGGCGGTGCAGATATTTCCATGTTTATACAGATAGCAGTGTAGTTATTTCCATGTTTATAGAGATAGCAGTGTATACATTTCCATTGATATACAGATAGCTGTGTAGATATTTGCATGGTCACACTGATAGCGGTGTATATATTTCCATGTTCGTACAGATAGCGGTGTAGATATTTCCATGTTCATACAGATAGCGGTGTAGATATTTCCATGTTCATACAGATAACGGTGTAGATATTTCCATGTTCAGACAGATAGCGGTGTGGATATTTCCATGTTCGTACAGTTAGCGGTGTAGATATTTCCATGTTCATAGAGATGGCGGTGTAGATATTTCCATGTTCATACAAATGTCGGTGTAGATATTTCCATCTTCATAGAGATGGCGGTGTAGATATTTCCATATTTATACAGAAAGCAGTGTAGTTATTTCCATGTTTATAGAGATAGCAGTGTAGATATTTCCATTGATATACAGATAGCTGTGTAGATATTTCCATGTTCATACAAATGGCGGTGTAGATATTTCCATCTTCCTAGAGATGGCGGTGTAGATATTTCCATGTTCATACAGATAACGTTGTAGATATTTCCATGTTTATACAGATGGTGGTGTAGATATTTCCATGTTTATAGATATGGAGGTCTAGATATTTCCATGTTTACAGAGATAGTGGTGTAGTTATTTCCAAGTTTATAGAGACAGCGTTGTAGATATTTCCATGTTTATACAGATAGCAGTGTAGATATTTCCATGTTTATACAGATAGCAGTGTAGATATTCCCATGTTTATAGAGATAGCGGTGTAGATAATTTCAATTTTATACAGAGAGCAGTGTAGATATTTCCAAGTTCATACAGATAGCGGTGTAGATATTTCCACGTTTATAGAGATGGCGGTGTAGATATTTCCATGTTCATACAGATGGTGGTGTAGATATTTCCATGTTTATAGGGATGGCGGTGTAGATATTTCCATGTTCATACAGATAACGGTGTAGATATTTCCATGTTCATACATATAGCGGGGTAGATATTTCCATGTTCATACTGATTGCGGTGTAGATATTTCCATGTTCATACAGATGGCGGTGTAGATATTTCCATGTTCGTACGGATGGCAGTGTAGATATTTCCATGTTCATAGAGATGGCGGTGTAGATATTTCCATGTTTATACAGATAGCAGTGTAGTTATTTCCATGTTTATAGAGATACCAGTGTGGATATTTCCATTGATATACAGACAGCTGTGTAGATATTTGCATGTTCATACAGATAGTGGTGTAGATATTTCCATGTTCATACAGTTAGCGGTGTAGGTATTTCCATGTTCATACAGATGGCGGTGTAGATATTTCCATGTTCATACAGGTGGCGGTGTAGATATTTCCATGTTCATACAGATTGCTGTGTAGAGATTTCCATGTTCATACAGATAGCGGTGTAGACATTTCCATGTTCATACAGTTAGCGGTGTAGATATTTCCATGTTCATACAGATGGCGGTGTAGATATTTACATGTTCATACAGATGGCGGTGTAGATATTTCCATGTTCCTACGGATGGCAGTGTAGATATTTTCATGTTCATACAGGTGGCGGTGCAGATATTTCCATGTTTATACAGATAGCAGTGTAGTTATTTCCATGTTTATAGAGATAGCAGTGTATACATTTCCATTGATATACAGATAGCTGTGTAGATATTTGCATGGTCACACTGATAGCGGTGTACATATTTCCATGTTCGTACAGATAGCGGTGTAGATATTTCCATGTTCATACAGATAGCGGTGTAGATATTTCCATGTTCATACAGATAACGGTGTAGATATTTCCATGTTCAGACAGATAGCGGTGTAGATATTTCCATGTTCGTACAGTTAGCGGTGTAGATATTTCCATGTTCATAGAGATGGCGGTGTAGATATTTCCATGTTCATACAAATGGCGGTGTAGATATTTCCATCTTCATAGAGATGGCGGTGTAGATATTTCCATGTTCATACAGATAACGTTGTAGATATTTCCATGTTTATACAGATGGTGGTGTAGATATTTCCATGTTTATAGATATGGAGGTCTAGATATTTCCATGTTTACAGAGATAGTGGTGTAGTTATTTCCAAGTTTATAGAGACAGCGTTGTAGATATTTCCATGTTTATACAGATAGCGGTGTAGATATTTCCATGTTCATACATATAGCGGTGTAGATATTTCCATGTTCATACTGATTGCGGTGTAGATATTTCCATGTTCATACAGATGGCGGTGTAGATATTTCCATGTTCGTACGGATGGCAGTGTAGATATTTCCATGTTCATAGAGATGGCGGTGTAGATATTTCCATGTTTATACAGATAGCAGTGTAGTTATTTCCATGTTTATAGAGATAGCAGTGTATACATTTCCTTTGATATACAGATAGCTGTGTAGATATTTGCATGGTCACACTGATAGCGGTGTACATATTTCCATGTTCGTACAGATAGCGGTGTAGATATTTCCATGTTCATACAGATAGCGGTGTAGATATTTTCATGTTCATACAGATAACGGTGTAGATATTTCCATGTTCAGACAGATAGCGGTGTAGATATTTCCATGTTCATACAGTTAGCGGTGTAGATATTTCCATGTTCATAGAGATGGCGGTGTAGATATTTCCATGTTCATACAAATGGCGGTGTAGATATTTCCATCTTCATAGAGATGGCGGTGTAGATATTTCCATATTTATACAGATAGCAGTGTAGTTATTTCCATGTTTATAGAGATAGCAGTGTAGATATTTCCATTGATATACAGATAGCTGTGTAGATATTTGCATGTTCATACAGATAGCGGTATAGATATTTCCATGTTTATACAGATGGTGGTGTAGATATTTCCATGTTTATAGAGATGGAGGTCTAGATATTTCCATGTTTACAGGGATAGTGGTGTAGTTATTTCCAAGTTTATAGAGACAGCATTGCAGATATTTCCATGTTTATACAGATAGCTGTGAAGATATTTCCATGTTTATACAGATAGCGGTGTAGATATTTCCATGTTTATACAGATAGCAGTGTAGATATTTCCATGTATATAGAGATAGTGGTGTAGATAATTTCAATTTTATACAGAGAGCAGTGTAGATATTTCCAAGTTCATACAGATAGCGGTGTAGATATTTCCACGTTTATAGAGATGGCGGTGTAGATATTTCCATGTTCAAACAGATGGCGGTGTAGATATTTCCATGTTCATACAAATGGCGGTGTAGATATTTCCATCTTCATAGAGATGGCGGTGTAGATATTTCCATATTTATACAGATTGCAGTGTAGTTATTTCCATGTTTATAGAGATAGCAGTGTAGATATTTCCATTGATATACAGATAGCTGTGTAGATATTTGCATGTTCATACAGATAGCGGTATAGATATTTCCATGTTTATGCAGATGGTGGTGTAGATATTTCCATGTTTATAGAGATGGAGGGCTAGATATTTCCATGTTTACAGAGATAGTGGTGTAGTTATTTCCAAGTTTATAGAGACAGCGTTGTAGATATTTCCATGTGTATACAGATAGCTGTGAAGATATTTCCATGTTTATACAGATAGCGGTGTAGATATTTCCATGTTTATACAGATAGCAGTTTAGATATTTCCATGTTTTTAGAGATAGTGGTGTAGATAATTTCAATTTTATACAGACAGCAGTGTAGATATTTCCAAGTTCATACAGATGGCGGTGTAGATATTTACATGTTCATACAGATGGCGGTGTAGATATTTCCATGTTCATACGGATGGCAGTGTAGATATTTTCATGTTCATACAGGTGGCGGTGCAGATATTTCCATGTTTATACAGATAGCAGTGTAGTTATTTCCATGTTTATAGAGATAGCAGTGTATACATTTCCATTGATATACAGATAGCTGTGTAGATATTTGCATGGTCACACTGATAGCGGTGTACATATTTCCATGTTCGTACAGATAGCGGTGTAGATATTTCCAAGTTCATACAGATAGCGGTGTAGATATTTCCACGTTTATAGAGATGGCGGTGTAGATATTTCCATGTTCATACAGATGGCGGTGTAGATATTTCCATGTTTATAGGGATGGCGGTGTAGATATTTCCATGTTCATACGGATAACGGTGTAGATATTTCCATGTTCATACATATAGCGGTGTAGATATTTCCATGTTCATACAGATAGCGGTGTAGATATTTCCATGTTCATACAGATGGCGGTGTAGATATTTCCATGTTCGTACGGATGGCAGTGTAGATATTTCCATGTTCATAGAGATGGCGGTGTAGATATTTCCATGTTTATGCAGATAGCAGTGTAGTTATTTCCATGTTTATAGAGATACCAGTGTGGATATTTCCCTTGATATACAGATAGCTGTGTAGATATTTGCATGTTCATACAGATAGCGGTGTGGATATTTCCATGTTTATGCAGATAGCAGTGTAGATATTTCCATGTTTATACATATAGCAGTGTGGATATTTCCATGTTTATTCAGATAGCGGTGCGGATATTTCCATGTTTATACAGATAGTTGGGCAGATATTTCCATGTTTATAGAGATAGCGGTGTAGATATTTCCATCTTAATACAGATGGCGGTGTAGATATGTCCATGTTTGTACAGATGGCGGTGTAGATATTTCCATGTTCATACAGATGGTGGTGTAGATATTTCGAAGTTTATGGAGATAGCGCTGTAGTTATTTCCATATTTATAGAGAAATCTGTGTAGATATTTCCATGTATATTCAGATGGCTGTTTTGATATTTCCATATTCATGCAGATTGCGGTGTAGATATTTCCATGTTCATCCAGATGCCGGTGTACATATATCCATGTTCATACAGATGGCGGTGAAGATATTTCCATGTTCATACAGATGGTGGTGTATATATTTCCGTGTTCATACAAATCGCGGTGTAGATATTTCCATGTTCATAGAGATGGCGGTGTAGATATTTCCATGTTCATACAAATGGCGGTGTAGATATTTCCATGTTTATAGAGATGGTGGTGTAGATATTTCCATATTTATAGAGATAGCAGTGTAGTTATTTCCATGTTTATAGAGATAGCAGTGTAGATATTTCCATTGATATACAGATAGCTGTGTAGTTATTTGCATGTTTCATAGAGATAGCGCTGTAGATATTTCCATGTTCATACAGATAGCGGTGTAGATATTTCCATGTTCATACAGATAGCGGTGTAGATAATTCCACGTTCATACAGTTAGCTGTGTAGATATATCCATGTTCATATAGATGGCGGTGAAGATATTTACATGTTCATACAGATGGCGGTGTAGATATTTCCATGTTCATAGATAGCGGTGTATATATTTCCATGTTCATACAGATAGCGGTGTAGATATTTCCATGTTCATACAGATAGCATTGTAGATATTTCCATGTTCATACCAATAGCGGTGTAGACATTTCCATGTTCATACATTTAGCGGTGTAGATATTTCCATTTTCATACAGAGGGCGGTGAAGATATTTCCATGTTCATACAGATGACGGTGTAGATATTTCCATGTTTGTACGGAAGGCAGTGCAGATATTTCCATGTTCATACAGGTGGCGGTGTAGATATTTCCATGTTTATACAGATAGCAGTGTAGGTATTTCCATGTTAATAGAGATAGCTGTGTAGATATTTCCATTGATATACAGATAGCGGTGTAGATATTTGCATGTTCATACAGATAGCGGTGTAGATATTTCCATGTTCGTACTGATAGCGGTGTACATATTTCCATGTTCATGCAGATAGCGGTGTAGATATTTCCATGTTCATACAGATAACGGTGTAGATATTTCCATGTTCATGCAGATAGCGGTGTAGATATTTCCATGTTCATACAGTTAGCGGTGTAGATATTTCCATGTTCATACAGATGGCGGTGTAGATATTTACATGTTCATACAGATTGCGGTATAGATATTTCCATGTTCGTACAGATGGCGGTGTAGATATTTCCATGTTCATAGAGATGGCGGTGTAGATATTTCCATGTTTATGCAGATAGCGGTATAGATATTTCCATGTTTACACAGATGGTGGTGTAGATATTTCCATGTTTATAGAGATGGCGTTGTAGATATTTCCATGTTCATACAGATGGCGGTGTAGATATTTCCATGTTTATAGGGATGGCGGTGTAGATATTTTCATGTTTACACAGATGGCGGTGTAGATATTTCCATGTTTACACAGATAGCGGTGAAGACATTTCCATGTTTACACAGATAACGGTGTGGATATTTCCATGTTTATGCAGATAGCAGTGTAGATATTTCCATGTTTATACAGATAGCGGTGCAGACATTTCCATGTTTACACAGATAATTGGGCAGATAATTCCATGTTTATACAGATAGCGGTGTAGATATTTCCATCTTAATACAGATGGCGGTGTAGATATGTCCATGTTTGTACAGACGGCGGTGTAGATATATCCATGTTCATACAGATGACGGTGTAGATATTTCGAAGTTTATAGAGATAGCGCTGTAGTTATTTCCATATTTATAGAGAAATCTTTGTAGATATTTCCATGTATATTCAGATAGCTGTGTAGATATTTCCATGTTCATGCAGATAGCGGTGTAGATATTTCCATGTTCATCCAGATGCCGGTGTACATATATCCATGTTCATACAGATGGCGGTGAAGATATTTCCATGTTCATACAGATGGTGGTGTAGATATTTCCATGTTCATAGAGATGGCCGTGTAGATAATTCCATGTTCATAGAGATGGCAGTGTAGATAATTCCATGTTCATACAAATGGTGGTGTAGATATTTCCATGTTCATAGAGATGGCGGTGTAGATATTTCCATATTTATAGAGATAGCAGTGTAGTTATTTCCATGTTTATGGGGATAGCAGTGTAGATATTTTCATTGATATACAGATAGCTGTGTAGATATTTGCATGTTCATTCAGATAGCGTTGTAGATATTTCCATGTTCATACAGATAGCGGTGTAGATATTTCCATGTTCATACAGTTAGCGGTGTAGATATTTTCATGTTCATACAGATGGCGGTGTAGATATTTACATGTTCATACAGATGGCGGTGTAGATATTTACATGTTCATACAGATGGCGGTGTAGATATTTCCAAGTTCGTACGGATGGCAGTGTAGATCTTTTCATGTTCATACAGGTGGCGGTGCAGATATTTCCATGTTTATACAGATAGCAGTGTAGTGATTTCCATGTTTATAGAGATAGCAGTGTATACATTTCCATTGATATACAGATAGCTGTGTAGATATTTGCATGGTCACACTGATAGCGGTGTACATATTTCCATGTTCGTACAGATAGCGGTGTAGATATTTCCATGTTCATACAGATAGCGGTGTAGATATTTGCATGTTCATATTGATAACGGTGTAGATATTTCCATGTTCATACAGATAGCGGTTTAGATATTTCCATGTTCATACAGTTAGCGGTGTAGATATTTCCATGTTCATAGAGATGGCGGTGTAGATATTTCCATGTTCATACAAATGGCGGTGTAGATATTTCCATCTTCATAGAGATGGCGGTGTAGATATTTCCATATTTATACAGATAGCAGTGTAGTTATTTCGATGTTTATAGAGATTGCAGTGTAGATATTTCCATTGATATACAGATAGCTGTGTAGATATTTGCATTTTCATACAGATAGCGGTATAGATATTTCCATGTTTATACAGATGGTGGTGTAGATATTTCCATGTTTATAGAGATGGAGGTTTAGATATTTCCATGTTTACAGAGATAGTGGTGTAGTTATTTCCAAGTTTATAGAGACAGCGTTGTAGATATTTCCATGTTTATACAGATAGCTGTGAAGATATTTCCATGTTTATACAAATAGCGGTGTAGATATTTCCATGTTTATACAGATAGCAGTGTAGATATTTCCATGTTTATAGAGATAGTGGTGTAGATAATTTCAATTTTATACAAAGAGCAGTGTAGATATTTCCAAGTTCATACAGATAGTGGTGTAGATATTTCCACGTTTATAGAGATGGCGGTGTAGATATTTCCATGTTCATACAGATGGTGTAGATATTTCCATGTTTATAGGGATGGCGGTGTAGATATTTCCATGTTTACACAGATAGCGGTGTAGACATTTCCATGTTTACACAGATAGCGGTGTGGATATTTCCATGTTTATGCAGATAGCAGTGTAGATGTTTCCATGTTTATACATATAGCGGTGTGGATATTTCCATGTTTATTCAGATAGCGGTGCGGATATTTCCATGTTTATACAGATAGTTGGGCAGATATTTCCATGTTTATAGAGATAGCGGTGTAGATATTTCCATCTTAATACAGATGGCGGTGTAGATATGTCCATGTTTGTACAGATGGCCGTGTAGATATTTCCATGTTCATACAGATGGTGGTGTAGATATTTCGAAGTTTATGGAGATAGCGCTGTAGTTATTTCCATATTTATAGAGAAATCTGTGTAGATATTTCCATGTATATTCAGATAGCTGTGTAGATATTTCCATGTTCATGCAGATTGCGGTGTACATATATCCATGTTCATACAGATGGCAGTGAAGATATTTCCATGTTCATACAGATGGTGGTGTATATATTTCCATGATCATATAAATCGCGGTGTAGATATTTCCATGTTCATAGAGATGGCGGTGTAGATATTTCCATGTTCATGCAAATGGCGGTGTAGATATTTCCATGTTCATAGAGATGGTGGTGTAGATATTTCCATATTTATAGAGATAGCAGTGTAGTTATTTCCATGTTTATAGAGATAGCAGTGTAGATATTTCCATTGATATACAGATAGCTGTGTAGTTATTTGCATGTTCATAGAGATAGCGGTGTAGACATTTCCATGTTCATACAGTTAGCGGTGTAGACATTTCCATGTTCATACATTTAGCAGTGTAGATATTTCCAGTTTCATACAGATGGCGGTGAAGATATTTCCATGTTCATACAGATAACGGTGTAGATATTTCCATGTTCAGACAGATAGCGGTGTGGATATTTCCATGTTCGTACAGTTAGCGGTGTAGATATTTCCATGTTCATAGAGATGGCGGTGTAGATATTTCCATGTTCATACAAATGTCGGTGTAGATATTTCCATCTTCATAGAGATGGCGGTGTAGATATTTCCATATTTATACAGAAAGCAGTGTAGTTATTTCCATGTTTATAGAGATAGCAGTGTAGATATTTCCATTGATATACAGATAGCTGTGTAGATATTTCCATGTTCATACAAATGGCGGTGTAGATATTTCCATCTTCCTAGAGATGGCGGTGTAGATATTTCCATGTTCATACAGATAACGTTGTAGATATTTCCATGTTTATACAGATGGTGGTGTAGATATTTCCATGTTTATAGAGATGGAGGTCTAGATATTTCCATGTTTACAGAGATAGTGGTGTAGTTATTTCCAAGTTTATAGAGACACCGTTGTAGATATTTCCATGTTTATACAGATAGCGGTGTAGATATTTCCATGTTTATACAGATAGCAGTGTAGATATTCCCATGTTTATAGAGATAGCGGTGTAGATAATTTCAATTTTATACAGAGAGCAGTGTAGATATTTCCAAGTTCATACAGATAGCGGTGTAGATATTTCCACGTTTATAGAGATGGCGGTGTAGATATTTCCATGTTCATACAGATGGTGGTGTAGATATTTCCATGTTTATAGGGATGGCGGTGTAGATATTTCCATGTTCATACAGATAACGGTGTAGATATTTCCATGTTCATACATATAGCGGGGTAGATATTTCCATGTTCATACTGATTGCGGTGTAGATATTTCCATGTTCATACAGATGGCGGTGTAGATATTTCCATGTTCGTACGGATGGCAGTGTAGATATTTCCATGTTCATAGAGATGGCGGTGTAGATATTTCCATGTTTATACAGATAGCAGTGTAGTTATTTCCATGTTTATAGAGATACCAGTGTGGATATTTCCATTGATATACAGACAGCTGTGTAGATATTTGCATGTTCATACAGATAGTGGTGTAGATATTTCCATGTTCATACAGTTAGCGGTGTAGGTATTTCCATGTTCATACAGATGGCGTTGTAGATATTTCCATGTTCATACAGGTGGCGGTGTAGATATTTCCATGTTCATACAGATTGCTGTGTAGAGATTTCCATGTTCATACAGATAGCGGTGTAGACATTTCCATGTTCATACAGTTAGCGGTGTAGATATTTCCATGTTCATACAGATGGCGGTGTAGATATTTACATGTTCATACAGATGGAGGTGTAGATATTTCCATGTTCATACGGATGGCAGTGTAGATATTTTCATGTTCATACAGGTGGCGGTGCAGATATTTCCATGTTTATACAGATAGCAGTGTCGTTATTTCCATGTTTATTGAGATAGCAGTGTATACATTTCCATTGATATACAGATAGCTGTGTAGATATTTGCATGGTCACACTGATAGCGTTGTACATATTTCCATGTTCGTACAGATAGCGGTGTAGATATTTCCATGTTCATACAGATAGCGGTGTAGATATTTCCATGTTCATACAGATAACGGTGTAGATATTTCCATGTTCAGACAGATAGCGGTGTAGATATTTCCATGTTCGTACAGTTAGCGGTGTAGGTATTTCCATGTTCATAGAGATGGCGGTGTAGATATTTCCATGTTCATACAAATGGCGGTGTAGATATTTCCATCTTCATAGAGATGGCGGTGTAGATATTTCCATGTTCATACAGATAACGTTGTAGATATTTCCATGTTTATACAGATGGTGGTGTAGATATTTCCATGTTTATAGATATGGAGGTCTAGATATTTCCATGTTTACAGAGATAGTGGTGTAGTTATTTCCAAGTTTATAGAGACAGCGTTGTAGATATTTCCATGTTTATACAGATAGCGGTGTAGATATTTCCATGTTCATACATATAGCGGTGTAGATATTTCCATGTTCATACTGATTGCGGTGTAGATATTTCCATGTTCATACAGATGGCGGTGTAGATATTTCCATGTTCGTACGGATGGCAGTGTAGATATTTCCATGTTCATAGAGATGGCGGTGTAGATATTTCCATGTTTATACAGATAGCAGTGTAGTTATTTCCATGTTTATAGAGATAGCAGTGTATACATTTCCATTGATATACAGATAGCTGTGTAGATATTTGCATGGTCACACTGATAGCGGTGTACATATTTCCATGTTCGTACAGATAGCGGTGTAGATATTTCCATGTTCATACAGATAGCGGTGTAGATATTTCCATGTTCATACAGATAACGGTGTAGATATTTCCATGTTCAGACAGATAGCGGTGTAGATATTTCCATGTTCATACAGTTAGCGGTGTAGATATTTCCATGTTCATAGAGATGGCGGTGTAGATATTTCCATGTTCATACAAATGGCGGTGTAGATATTTCCATCTTCATAGAGATGGCGGTGTAGATATTTCCATATTTATACAGATAGCAGTGTAGTTATTTCCATGTTTATAGAGATAGCAGTGTAGATATTTCCATTGATATAAAGATAGCTGTGTAGATATTTGCATGTTCATACAGATAGCGGTATAGATATTTCCATGTTTATACAGATGGTGGTGTAGATATTTCCATGTTTATAGAGATGGAGGTCTAGATATTTCCATGTTTACAGAGATAGTGGTGTAGTTATTTCCAAGTTTATAGAGACAGCATTGCAGATATTTCCATGTTTATACAGATAGCTGTGAAGATATTTCCATGTTTATACAGATAGCGGTGTAGATATTTCCATGTTTATACAGATAGCAGTGTAGATATTTCCATGTATATAGAGATAGTGGTGTAGATAATTTCAATTTTATACAGAGAGCAGTGTAGATATTTCCAAGTTCATACAGATAGCGGTGTAGATATTTCCACGTTTATAGAGATGGCGGTGTAGATATTTCCATGTTCATACAAATGGCGGTGTAGATATTTCCATCTTCATAGAGATGGCGGTGTAGATATTTCCATATTTATACAGATAGCAGTGTAGTTATTTCCATGTTTATAGAGATAGCAGTGTAGATATTTCCATTGATATACAGATAGCTGTGTAGATATTTGCATGTTCATACAGATAGCGGTATAGATATTTCCATGTTTATGCAGATGGTGGTGTAGATATTTCCATGTTTATAGAGATGGAGGGCTAGATATTTCCATGTTTACAGAGATAGTGGTGTAGTTATTTCCAAGTTTATAGAGACAGCGTTGTAGATATTTCCATGTGTATACAGATAGCTGTGAAGATATTTCCATGTTTATACAGATAGCGGTGTAGATATTTCCATGTTTATACAGATAGCAGTTTAGATATTTCCATGTTTTTAGAGATAGTGGTGTAGATAATTTCAATTTTATACAGACAGCAGTGTAGATATTTCCAAGTTCATACAGATAGCGGTGTAGATATTTCCACGTTTATAGAGATGGCGGTGTAGATATTTCCATGTTCATACAGATGGCGGTGTAGATATTTCCATGTTTATAGGGATGGCGGTGTAGATATTTCCATGTTCATACGGATAACGGTGTAGATATTTCCATGTTCATACATATAGCGGTGTAGATATTTCCATGTTCATACAGATAGCTGTGTAGGTATTTCCATGTTCATACAGATGGCGGTGTAGATATTTCCATGTTCGTACGGATGGCAGTGTAGATATTTCCATGTTCATAGAGATGGCGGTGTAGATATTTCCATGTTTATTCAGATAGCAGTGTAGTTATTTCCATGTTTATAGAGATACCAGTGTGGATATTTCCAATGATATACAGATAGCTGTGTAGATATTTGCATGTTCATACAGATAGCGGTGTGGATATTTCCATGTTTATGCAGATAGCAGTGTAGATATTTCCATGTTTATACATATAGCAGTGTGGATATTTCCATGTTTATTCAGATAGCGGTGCGGATATTTCCATGTTTATACAGATAGTTGGGCAGATATTTCCATGTTTATAGAGATAGCGGTGTAGATATTTCCATCTTAATACAGATGGCGGTGTAGATATGTCCGTGTTTGTACAGATGGCGGTGTAGATATTTATATGTTCATACAGATGGTGGTGTAGATATTTCGAAGTTTATGGAGATAGCGCTGTAGTTATTTCCATATTTATAGAGAAATCTGTGTAGATATTTCCATGTATATTCAGATGGCTGTTTAGATATTTCCATATTCATGCAGATTGCGGAGTAGATATTTCCATGTTCATCCAGATGCCGGTGTACATATATCCATGTTCATACAGATGGCGGTGAAGATATTTCCATGTTCATACAGATGGTGGTGTATATATTTCCGTGTTCATACAAATCGCGGTGTAGATATTTCCATGTTCATAGAGATGGCGGTGTAGATATTTCCATGTTCATACAAATGGCGGTGTAGATATTTCCATGTTTATAGAGATGGTGGTGTAGATATTTCCATATTTATAGAGATAGCAGTGTAGTTATTTCCATGTTTATAGAGATAGCAGTGTAGATATTTCCATTGATATACAGATAGCTGTGTAGTTATTTGCATGTTCATAGAGATAGCGCTGTAGATATTTCCATGTTCATACAGATAGCGGTGTAGATATTTCCATGTTCATACAGATAGCGGTGTAGATATTTCCATGTTCATACAGATAGCGGTGTAGATAATTCCACGTTCATACAGTTAGCTGTGTAGATATATCCATGTTCATATAGATGGCGGTGAAGATATTTACATGTTCATACAGATGGCGGTGTAGATATTTCCATGTTCATAGATAGCGGTGTATATATTTCCATGTTCATACAGATAGCGGTGTAGATATTTCCATGTTCATACAGATAGCATTGTAGATATTTCCATGTTCATACCAATAGCGGTGTAGACATTTCCATGTTCATACATTTAGCGGTGTAGATATTTCCATTTTCATACAGAGGGCGGTGAAGATATTTCCATGTTCATACAGATGACGGTGTAGATATTTCCATGTTTGTACGGAAGGCAGTGCAGATATTTCCATGTTCATACAGGTGGCGGTGTAGATATTTCCATGTTTATACAGATAGCAGTGTAGGTATTTCCATGTTAATAGAGATAGCTGTGTAGATATTTCCATTGATATACAGATAGCGGTGTAGATATTTGCATGTTCATACAGATAGCGGTGTAGATATTTCCATGTTCGTACTGATAGCGGTGTACATATTTCCATGTTCATGCAGATAGCGGTGTAGATATTTCCATGTTCATACAGATAACGGTGTAGATATTTCCATGTTCATGCAGATAGCGGTGTAGATATTTCCATGTTCATACAGTTAGCGGTGTAGATATTTCCATGTTCATACAGATGGCGGTGTAGATATTTACATGTTCATACAGATTGCGGTATAGATATTTCCATGTTCGTACAGATGGCGGTGTAGATATTTCCATGTTCATAGAGATGGCGGTGTAGATATTTCCATGTTTATGCAGATAGCGGTATAGATATTTCCATGTTTATACAGATGGTGGTGTAGATATTTCCATGTTTATAGAGATGGCGTTGTAGATATTTTCATGTTTACACAGATGGCGGTGTAGATATTTCCGTGTTTACACAGATAGCGGTGAAGACATTTCCATGTTTACACAGATAACGGTGTGGATATTTCCATGTTTATGCAGATAGCAGTGTAGATATTTCCATGTTTATACAGATAGCGGTGCAGACATTTCCATGTTTACACAGATAGTTGGGCAGATAATTCCATGTTTATACAGATAGCGGTGTAGATATTTCCATCTTAATACAGATGGCGGTGTAGATATGTCCATGTTTGTACAGACGGCGGTGTAGATATATCCATGTTCATACAGATGACGGTGTAGATATTTCGAAGTTTATAGAGATAGCGCTGTAGTTATTTCCATATTTATAGATAAATCTTTGTAGATATTTCCATGTATATTCAGATAGCTGTGTAGATATTTCCATGTTCATGCAGATAGCGGTGTAGATATTTCCATGTTCATCCAGATGCCGGTGTACATATATCCATGTTCATACAGATGGCGGTGAAGATATTTCCATGTTCATACAGATGGTGGTGTAGATATTTCCATGTTCATAGAGATGGCCGTGTAGATAATTCCATGTTCATAGAGATGGCAGTGTAGATAATTCCATGTTCATACAAATGGTGGTGTAGATATTTCCATGTTCATAGAGATGGCGGTGTAGACATTTCCATATTTATAGAGATAGCAGTGTAGTTATTTCCATGTTTATGGGGATAGCAGTGTAGATATTTTCATTGATATACAGATAGCTGTGTAGATATTTGCATGTTCATTCAGATAGCGTTGTAGATATTTCCATGTTCATACAGATAGCGGTGTAGATATTTCCATGTTCATACAGTTAGCGGTGTAGATATTTCCATGTTCATACAGATGGCGGTGTAGATATTTACATGTTCATACAGATGGCGGTGTAGATATTTCCATGTTCATACAGATGGTGGTGTAAATATTTCCATGTTCATACAGATAGCGGTGTAGATATTTCCATGTTCATACCAATAGCGGTGTATACATTTCCATGTTCATACAGTTAGCGGTGTAGATATTTCCATGTTCATACAGATGGCGGTGTAGATATTTACATGATCATACAGATGGCGGTGTAGATATTTCCATGTTCGTACGGATGGCAGTGTAGATATTTCCATGTTCATACAGGTGGCAGTGTAGATATTTTCATGTTCATACAGATAGCGCTGCAGATATTTCCATGTTCATATAGTTAGCGGTGTAGATATTTCCATGTTCATACAGATGGCGGTGTAGATATTTCCATGTTCATACAGTTAGCGGTGTAGGTATTTACATGTTCATACAGATGGCGGTGTAGATATTTACATGTTCATACAGATGGCGGTGTAGATATTTCATGTTCATACAGATTGCGGTGTAGAGATTTCCATGTTCATACAGATATCGGTGTAGATATTTCCATGTTCATACAGATAGCGGTGTAGATATTTCCATGTTCATACCAATAGCAGTGTAGACATTTCCATGTTCATACAGTTAGCGGTGTAGATATTTCCATGTTCATACAGATGGCGGTGTAGATATTTACATGTTCATACAGATGGCGGTGTAGATATTTCCAAGTTCATACGGATGGCAGTGTAGATATTTTCATGTTCATACAGGTGGCGGTGCAGATATTTCCATGTTTATACAGATAGCAGTGTAGTTATTTCCATGTTTATAGAGATAGCAGTGTATACATTTCCATTGATATACAGATAGCTGTGTAGATATTTGCATGGTCACACTGATAGCGGTGTACATATTTCCATGTTCGTACAGATAGCGGTGTAGATATTTCCATGTTCATACAGATAGCGGTGTAGATATTTCCATGTTCATACAGATAACGGTGTAGATATTTCCATGTTCATACAGATAGCGGTTTAGATATTTCCATGTTCATACAGTTAGCGGTGTAGATATTTCCATGTTCATAGAGATGGCGGTGTAGATATTTCCATGTTCATACAAATGGCGGTGTAGATATTTCCATCTTCATAGAGATGGCGGTGTAGATATTTCCATATTTATACAGATAGCAGTGTAGTTATTTCCATGTTTATAGAGATTGCAGTGTAGATATTTCCATTGATATACAGATAGCTGTGTAGATATTTGCATTTTCATACAGATAGCGGTATAGATATTTCCATGTTTATACAGATGGTGGTGTAGATATTTCCATGTTTATAGAGATGGAGGTTTAGATATTTCCATGTTTACAGAGATAGTGGTGTAGTTATTTCCAAGTTTATAGAGACAGCGTTGTAGATATTTCCATGTTTATACAGAAAGCTGTGAAGATATTTCCATGTTTATACAAATAGCGGTGTAGATATTTCCATGTTTATACAGATAGCAGTGTAGATATTTCCATGTTTATAGAGATAGTGGTGTAGATAATTTCAATTTTATACAAAGAGCAGTGTAGATATTTCCAAGTTCATACAGATAGTGGTGTAGATATTTCCACGTTTATAGAGATGGCGGTGTAGATATTTCCATGTTCATACAGATGGTGTAGATATTTCCATGTTTATAGGGATGGCGGTGTAGATATTTCCATGTTTACACAGATAGCGGTGTAGACATTTCCATGTTTACACAGATAGCGGTGTGGATATTTCCATGTTTATGCAGATAGCAGTGTAGATATTTCCATGTTTATACATATAGCGGTGTGGATATTTCCATGTTTATTCAGATAGCGGTGCGGATATTTCCATGTTTATACAGATAGTTGGGCAGATATTTCCATGTTTATAGAGATAGCGGTGTAGATATTTCCATCTTAATACAGATGGCGGTGTAGATATGTCCATGTTTGTACAGATGGCGGTGTAGATATTTCCATGTTCATACAGATGGTGGTGTAGATATTTCGAAGTTTATGGAGATAGCGCTGTAGTTATTTCCATATTTATAGAGAAATCTGTGTAGATATTTCCATGTATATTCAGATAGCTGTGTAGATATTTCCATGTTCATGCAGATTGCGGTGTAGATATTTCCATGTTCATCCAGATGCCGGTGTACATATATCCATGTTCATACAGATGGCGGTGAAGATATTTCCATGTTCATACAGATGGTGGTGTATATATTTCCATGATCATATAAATCGCGGTGTAGATATTTCCATGTTCATAGAGATGGCGGTGTAGATATTTCCATGTTCATACAAATGGCGGTGTAGATATTTACATGTTCATAGAGATGGTGGTGTAGATATTTCCATATTTATAGAGATAGCAGTGTAGTTATTTCCATGTTTATAGAGATAGCAGTGTAGATATTTCCATTGATATACAGATAGCTGTGTAGTTATTTGCATGTTCATAGAGATAGCGGTGTAGATATTTCCATGTTCATACAGATAGCGGTGTAGATATTTCCATGTTCATACAGATAGCGGTGTAGATATTTCCATGTTCATACAGATAGCGGTGTAGATAATTCCACGTTCATACAGTTAGCTGTGTAGATATTTCCATGTTCATACAGATGGCGGTGAAGATATTTACATGTTCATACAGATGGCGGTGTAGATATTTCCATGTTCATAGATAGCGGTGTATATATTTCCATGTTCATACAGATAGCGGTGTAGATATTTCCATGTTCATACAGATAGCGTTGTAGATATTTCCATGTTCATACCAATAGCGGTGTAGACATTTCCATGTTCATACATTTAGCAGTGTAGATATTTCCATTTTCATACAGATGGCGGTGAAGATATTTCCATGTTCATACAGATGACGGTGTAGATATTTCCATGTTTGTACTGAAGGCAGTGTAGATATTTCCATTTTCATACAGGTGGCGGTGTAGATATTTCCATGTTTATACAGATAGCAGTGTAGGTATTTCCATGTTAATAGAGATAGCTGTGTAGATATTTCCATTGATATACAGATAGCGTTGTAGATATTTGCATGTTCATACAGATAGCGGTGTAGATATTTCCATGTTCATACTGATAGCGGTGTAGATATTTCCATGTTCATACAGAAAGCGGTGTAGATATTTACATGTTCATACAGATAACGGTGTAGATATTTCCATGTTCATGCAGATAGCGGTGTAGATATTTCCATGTTCATACAGTTAGCGGTGTAGATATTTCCATGTTCATACAGATGGCGGTGTAGATATTTACATGTTCATACAGATGGCGGTGTAGATATTTCCATGTTCATACAGATGGTGGTGTAAATATTTCCATGTTCATACAGATAGCAGTGTAGATATTTCCATGTTCATACCAATAGCGGTGTATACATTTCCATGTTCATACAGTTAGCGGTGTAGATATTTCCATGTTCATACAGATGGCGGTGTAGATATTTACATGATCATACAGATGGCGGTGTAGATATTTCCATGTTCGTACGGATGGCAGTGTAGATATTTCCATGTTCATACAGGTGGCAGTGTAGATATTTTCATGTTCATACAGATAGCGCTGCAGATATTTCCATGTTCATATAGTTAGCGGTGTAGATATTTCCATGTTCATACAGATGGCGGTGTAGATATTTCCATGTTCATACAGTTAGCGGTGTAGGTATTTACATGTTCATACAGATAGCGGTGTAGATATTTACATGTTCATACAGATGGCGGTGTAGATATTTCCATGTTCATACAGATTGCGGTGTAGAGATTTCCATGTTCATACAGATATCGGTGTAGATATTTCCATGTTCATACAGATAGCGGTGTAGATATTTCCATGTTCATACCAATAGCAGTGTAGACATTTCCATGTTCATACAGTTAGCGGTGTAGATATTTCCATGTTCATACAGATGGCGGTGTAGATATTTACATGTTCATACAGATGGCGGTGTAGATATTTCCAAGTTCGTACGGATGGCAGTGTAGATATTTTCATGTTCATACAGGTGGCGGTGCAGATATTTCCATGTTCATACAGTTAGCGGTGTAGATATTTCCATGTTCATAGAGATGGCGGTGTAGATATTTCCATGTTCATACAAATGGCGGTGTAGATATTTCCATCTTCATAGAGATGGCGGTGTAGATATTTCCATATTTATACAGATAGCAGTGTAGTTATTTCCATGTTTATAGAGATTGCAGTGTAGATATTTCCATTGATATACAGATAGCTGTGTAGATATTTGCATTTTCATACAGATAGCGGTATAGATATTTCCATGTTTATACAGATGGTGGTGTAGATATTTCCATGTTTATAGAGATGGAGGTTTAGATATTTCCATGTTTACAGAGATAGTGGTGTAGTTATTTCCAAGTTTATAGAGACAGCGTTGTAGATATTTCCATGTTTATACAGATAGCTGTGAAGATATTTCCATGTTTATACAAATAGCGGTGTAGATATTTCCATGTTTATACAGATAGCAGTGTAGATATTTCCATGTTTATAGAGATAGTGGTGTAGATAATTTCAATTTTATACAAAGAGCAGTGTAGATATTTCCAAGTTCATACAGATAGCGGTGTAGATATTTCCACGTTTATAGAGATGGCGGTGTAGATATTTCCATGTTCATACAGATGGTGTAGATATTTCCATGTTTATAGGGATGGCGGTGTAGATATTTCCATGTTTACACAGATAGCGGTGTAGACATTTCCATGTTTACACAGATAGCGGTGTGGATATTTCCATGTTTATGCAGATAGCAGTGTAGATATTTCCATGTTTATACATATAGCGGTGTGGATATTTCCATGTTTATTCAGATAGCGGTGCGGATATTTCCATGTTTATACAGATAGTTGGGCAGATATTTCCATGTTTATAGAGATAGCGGTGTAGATATTTCCATCTTAATACAGATGGCGGTGTAGATATGTCCATGTTTGTACAGATGGCGGTGTAGATATTTCCATGTTCATACAGATGGTGGTGTAGATATTTCGAAGTTTATGGAGATAGCGCTGTAGTTATTTCCATATTTATAGAGAAATCTGTGTAGATATTTCCATGTATATTCAGATAGATGTGTAGATATTTCCATGTTCATGCAGACTGCGGTGTAGATATTTCCATGTTCATCCAGATGCCGGTGTACATATATCCATGTTCATACAGATGGCGGTGAAGATATTTCCATGTGCATACAGATGGTGGTGTATATATTTCCATGATCATATAAATCGCGGTGTAGATATTTCCATGTTCATAGAGATGGCGGTGTAGATATTTCCATGTTCATACAAATGGCGGTGTAGATATTTCCATGTTCATAGAGATGGTGGTGTAGATATTTCCATATTTATAGAGATAGCAGTGTAGTTATTTCCATGTTTATAGAGATAGCAGTGTAGATATTTCCATTGATATACAGATAGCTGTGTAGTTATTTGCATGTTCATAGAGATAGCGGTGTAGATATTTCCATGTTCATACAGATAGCGGTGTAGATATTTCCATGTTCATACAGATAGCGGTGTAGATATTTCCATGTTCATACAGATAGCGGTGTAGATAATTCCACGTTCATACAGTTAGCTGTGTAGATATTTCCATGTTCATTCAGATGGCGGTGAAGATATTTACATGTTCATACAGATGGCGGTGTAGATATTTCCATGTTCATAGAGAGCGGTGTATATATTTCCATGTTCATACAGATAGCGGTGTAGTTATTTCCATGTTCATACAGATAGCGTTGTAGATATTTCCATGTTCATACCAATAGCGGTGTAGACATTTCCATGTTCATACATTTAGCAGTGTAGATATTTCCATTTTCATACAGATGGCGGTGAAGATATTTCCATGTTCATACAGATGACGGTGTAGATATTTCCATGTTTGTACAGAAGGCAGTGTAGATATTTCCATTTTCATACAGGTGGCGGTGTAGATATTTCCATGTTTATACAGATAGCAGTGTAGGTATTTCCATGTTAATAGAGATAGCTGTGTAGATATTTCCATTGATATACAGATAGCGGTGTAGATATTTGCATGTTCATACAGATAGCGGTGTAGATATTTCCATGTTCATACTGATAGCGGTGTAGATATTTCCATGTTCATACAGATAGCGGTGTAGATATTTACATGTTCATACAGATAACGGTGTAGATATTTCCATGTTCATGCAGATAGCGGTGTAGATATTTCCATGTTCATACAGTTAGCGGTGTAGATATTTCCATGTTCATACAGATGGCGGTGTAGATATTTACATGTTCATACAGATGGCGGTATAGATATTTCCATGTTCGTACAGATGGCGGTGTAGATATTTCCATGTTCATAGAGATGGCGGTGTAGATATTTCCATGTTTATGCAGATAGCGGTATAGATATTTCCATGTTTATACAGATGGTGGTGTAGATATTTCCATGTTTATAGAGATGGCGGTGTAGATATTTCCATGTTCATACAGATGGCGGTGAAGATATTTCCATGTTTATAGGGATGGCGGTGTAGATATATTCATGTTTACACAGATGGCGGTGAAGATATTTCCATGTTTACACAGATAGCGGTGAAGACATTTCCATGTTTACACAGATAACTTTGTGGATATTTCCATGTTTATGCAGATAGCAGTGTAGATATTTCCATGTTTATACAGATAGCGGTGCAGACATTTCCATGTTTACACAGATAGTTGGGCAGATAATTCCATGTTTATACAGATAGCGGTGTAGATATTTCCATCTTAATACAGATGGCGGTGTAGATATGTCCATGTTTGTACAGACGGCGGTGTAGATATATCCATGTTCATACAGATGACGGTGTAGATATTTCGAAGTTTATAGAGATAGCGCTGTAGTTATTTCCATATTTATAGAGAAATCTGTGTAGATATTTCCATGTATATTCAGATAGCTGTGTAGATATTTCCATGTTCATGCAGATAGCGGTGTAGATATTTCCATGTTCATCCAGATGCCGGTGTACATATATCCATGTTCATACAGATGGCGGTGAAGATATTTCCATGTTCATACAGATGGTGGTGTAGATATTTCCATGTTCATAGAGATGGCCGTGTAGATAATTCCATGTTCATAGAGATGGCAGTGTAGATAATTCCATGTTCATACAAATGGTGGTGTAGATATTTCCATGTTCATAGAGATGGCGGTGTAGATATTTCCATACTTATAGAGATAGCAGTGTAGTTATTTCCATGTTTATGGGGATAGCAGTGTAGATATTTTCATTGATATACAGATAGCTGTGTAGATATTTGCATGTTCATTCAGATAGCGTTGTAGATATTTCCATGTTCATACAGATAGCGGTGTAGATATTTCCATGTTCATACAGTTAGCGGTGTAGATATTTCCATGTTCATACAGATGGCGGTGTAGATATTTACATGTTCATACAGATGGCGGTGTAGATATTTCCATGTTCATACAGATGGTGGTGTAAATATTTCCATGTTCATACAGATAGCAGTGTAGATATTTCCATGTTCATACCAATAGCGGTGTATACATTTCCATGTTCATACAGTTAGCGGTGTAGATATTTCCATGTTCATACAGATGGCGGTGTAGATATTTACATGATCATACAGATGGCGGTGTAGATATTTCCATGTTCGTACGGATGGCAGTGTAGATATTTCCATGTTCATACAGGTGGCAGTGTAGATATTTTCATGTTCATACAGGTGGCGGTGCAGATATTTCCATGTTCATATAGTTAGCGGTGTAGATATTTCCATGTTCATACAGATGGCGGTGTAGATATTTCCATGTTCATACAGTTAGCGGTGTAGGTATTTACATGTTCATACAGATGGCGGTGTAGATATTTACATGTTCATACAGATGGCGGTGTAGATATTTCCATGTTCATACAGATTGCGGTGTAGAGATTTCCATGTTCATACAGATATCGGTGTAGATATTTCCATGTTCATACAGATAGCGGTGTAGATATTTCCATGTTCTTACCAATAGCATTGTAGACATTTCCATGTTCATACAGTTAGCGGTGTAGATATTTCCATGTTCATACAGATGGCGGTGTAGATATTTACATGTTCATACAGATGGCGGTGTAGATATTTCCAAGTTCGTACGGATGGCAGTGTAGATATTTTCATGTTCATACAGGTGGCGGTGCAGATATTTCCATGTTTATACAGATAGCAGTGTAGTTATTTCCATGTTTATAGAGATAGCAGTGAATACATTTCCATTGATATACAGATAGCTGTGTAGATATTTGCACGGTCACACTGATAGCGGTGTACATATTTCCATGTTCGTACAGATAGCGGTGTAGATATTTCCATGTTCATACAGATAGCGGTGTAGATATTTCCATGTTCATACAGATAACGGTGTAGATATTTCCATGTTCATACAGATAGCGGTGTAGATATTTCCATGTTCATACAGTTAGCGGTGTAGATATTTCCATGTTCATAGAGATGGCGGTGTAGATATTTCCATGTTCATACAAATGGCGGTGTAGATATTTCCATCTTCATAGAGATGGCGGTGTAGATATTTCCATATTTATACAGATAGCAGTGTAGTTATTTCCATGGTTATAGAGATTGCAGTGTAGATATTTCCATTGATATACAGATAGCTGTGTAGATATTTGCATTTTCATACAGATAGCGGTATAGATATTTCCATGTTTATACAGATGGTGGTGTAGATATTTCCATGTTTATAGAGATGGAGGTTTAGATATTTCCATGTTTACAGAGATAGTGGTGTAGTTATTTCCAAGTTTATAGAGACAGCGTTGTAGATATTTCCATGTTTATACAGATAGCTGTGAAGATATTTCCATGTTTATACAAATAGCGGTGTAGATATTTCCATGTTTATACAGATAGCAGTGTAGATATTTCCATATTTATAGAGATAGTGGTGTAGATAATTTCAATTTTATACAAAGAGCAGTGTAGATATTTCCAAGTTCATACAGATAGCGGTGTAGATATTTCCACGTTTATAGAGATGGCGGTATAGATATTTCCATGTTCATACAGATGGTGTAGATATTTCCATGTTTATAGGGATGGCGGTGTAGATATTTCCATGTTTACACAGATAGCGGTGTAGACATTTCCATGTTTACACAGATAGCGGTGTGGATATTTCCATGTTTATGCAGATAGCAGTGTAGATATTTCCATGTTTATACATATAGCGGTGTGGATATTTCCATGTTTATTCAGATAGCGGTGCGGATATTTCCATGTTTATACAGACAGTTGGGCAGATATTTCCATGTTTATAGAGATAGCGGTGTAGATATTTCCATCTTAATACAGATGGCGGTGTAGATATGTCCATGTTTGTACAGATGGCGGTGTAGATATTTCCATGTTCATACAGATGGTGGTGTAGATATTTCGAAGTTTATGGAGATAGCGCTGTAGTTATTTCCATATTTATAGAGAAATCTGTGTAGATATTTCCATGTATATTCAGATAGCTGTGTAGATATTTCCATGTTCATGCAGATTGCGGTGTAGATATTTCCATGTTCATCCAGATGCCGGTGTACATATATCCATGTTCATACAGATGGCGGTGAAGATATTTCCATGTTCATACAGATGGTGGTGTATATATTTCCATGATCATATAAATCGCGGTGTAGATATTTCCATGTTCATAGAGATGGCGGTGTAGATATTTCCATGTTCATACAAATGGCGGTGTAGATATTTCCATGTTCATAGAGATGGCGGTGTAGATATTTCCATATTTATAGAGATAGCAGTGTAGTTATTTCCATGTTTATAGAGATAGCAGTGTAGATATTTCCATTGATATACAGATAGCAGTGTAGTTATTTGCATGTTCATAGAGATAGCGGTGTAGATATTTCCATGTTCATACAGATAGCGGTGTAGATATTTCCATGTTCATACAGATAGCGGTGTAGATATTTCCATGTTCATACAGATAGCGGTGTAGATAATTCCACGTTCATACAGTTAGCTGTGTAGATATTTCCATGTTCATACAGATGGCGGTGAAGATATTTACATGTTCATACAGATGGCGGTGTAGATATTTCCATGTTCATAGATAGCGGTGTATATATTTCCATGTTCATACAGATAGCGGTGTAGATATTTCCATGTTCATACAGATAGCGTTGTAGATATTTCCATGTTCATACCAATAGCGGTGTAGACATTTCCATGTTCATACATTTAGCAGTGTAGATATTTCCATTTTCATACAGATGGCGGTGAAGATATTTCCATGTTCATACAGATGACGGTGTAGATATTTCCATGTTTGTATGGAAGGCAGTGTAGATATTTCCATTTTCATACAGGTGGCGGTGTAGATATTTCCATGTTTATACAGATAGCAGTGTAGGTATTTCCATGTTAATAGAGATAGCTGTGTAGATATTTCCATTGATATACAGATAGCGGTGTAGATATTTGCATGTTCATACAGATAGCGGTGTAGATATTTCCATGTTCATACTGATAGCGGTGTAGATATTTCCATGTTCATACAGATAGCGGTGTAGATATTTACATGTTCATACAGATAACGGTGTAGATATTTCCATGTTCATGCAGATAGCGGTGTAGATATTTCCATATTCATACAGTTAGCGGTGTAGATATTTCCATGTTCATACAGATGGCGGTGTAGATATTTACATGTTCATACAGATGGCGGTATAGATATTTCCATGTTCGTACAGATGGCGGTGTAGATATTTCCATGTTCATAGAGATGGCGGTGTAGATATTTCCATGTTTATGCAGATAGCGGTATAGATATTTCCATGTTTATACAGATGGTGGTGTAGATATTTCCATGTTTATAGAGATGGCGGTGTAGATATTTCCATGTTCATACAGATGGCGGTGTAGATATTTCCATGTTTATAGGGATGGCGGTGTAGATATATTCATGTTTACACAGATGGCGGTGTAGATATTTCCATGTTTACACAGATAGCGGTGAAGACATTTCCATGTTTACACAGATAACTTTGTGGATATTTCCATGTTTATGCAGATAGCAGTGTAGATATTTCCATGTATATACAGATAGCGGTGCAGACATTTCCATGTTTACACAGATAGTTGGGCAGATAATTCCATGTTTATACAGATAGCGGTGTAGATATTTCCATCTTAATACAGATGGCGGTGTAGATATGTCTATGTTTGTACAGACGGCGGTGTAGATATTTCCATGTTCATACAGATGACGGTGTAGATATTTCGAAGGTTATAGAGATAGCGCTGTAGTTATTTCCATATTTATAGAGAAATCTGTGTAGATATTTCCATGTATATTCAGATAGCTGTGTAGATATTTCCAAGTTCATGCAGATAGCGGTGTAGATATTTCCATGTTCATCCAGATGCCGGTGTACATATATCCATGTTCATACAGATGGCGGTGAAGATATTTCCATGTTCATACAGATGGCGGTGTAGGTATTTCCATGTTCATAGAGATGGCGGTGTAGATAATTCCATGTTCATAGAGATGGCGGTGTAGATAATTCCATGTTCATACAAATGGTGGTGTAGATATTTCCATGTTCATAGAGATGGCGGTGTAGATATTTCCATATTTATAGAGATAGCAGTGTAGTTATTTCCATGTTTATAGGGATAGCAGTGTAGATATTTTCATTGATATACAGATAGCTGTGTAGATATTTGCATGTTCATACAGATAGCGGTCTAGTTATTTCCATGTTCGTACAGATAGCGTTGTAGATATTTCCATGTTCACAGATAGCGCTGTAGATATTTGCATGTTCATTCAGATAGCGTTGTAGATATTTCCATGTTCATACAGATAGCGGTGTAGATATTTCCATGTTCATACAGTTAGCGGTGTAGATATTTCCATGTTCATACAGATGGCGGTGTAGATATTTCCATGTTCATACAGATGGCGGTGTAGATATTTCCATGTTCCTACAGATGGCGGTGTAAATATTTCCATGTTCACACAGATAGCGGTGTAGATATTTCCATGTTAATACCAATAGCGGTGTAGACATTTCCATGTTCATACAGTTAGCGTTGTAGATATTTCCATGTTCATACAGTTAGCGGTGTAGATATTTCCATGTTCATAGAGATGGTGGTGTAGATATTTCCATGTTCATACAAATGGCGGTGTAGATATTTCCATCTTCATAGAGATGGCGGTGTAGATATTTCCATATTTATACAGATAGCAGTGTAGTTATTTCCATGTTTATAGAGATTGCAGTGTAGATATTTCCATTGATATACAGATAGCTGTGTAGATATTTGCATTTTCATACAGATAGCGGTATAGATATTTCCATGTTTATACAGATGGTGGTGTAGATATTTCCATGTTTATAGAGATGGAGGTTTAGATATTTCCATGTTTACAGAGATAGTGTTGTAGTTATTTCCAAGTTTATAGAGACAGCGTTGTAGATATTTCCATGTTTATACAGATAGCTGTGAAGATATTTCCATGTTTATACAAATAGCGGTGTAGATATTTCCATGTTTATACAGATAGCAGTGTAGATATTTCCATGTTTATAGAGATAGTGGTGTAGATAATTTCAATTTTATACAAAGAGCAGTGTAGATATTTCCAAGTTCATACAGATAGCGGTGTAGATATTTCCACGTTTATAGAGATGGCGGTATAGATATTTCCATGTTCATACAGATGGTGTAGATATTTCCATGTTTATAGGGATGGCAGTGTAGATATTTCCATGTTTACACAGATAGCGGTGTAGACATTTACATGTTTACACAGATAGCGGTGTGGATATTTCCATGTTTATGCAGATAGCAGTGTAGATATTTCCATGTTTATACATATAGCGGTGTGGATATTTCCATGTTTATTCAGATAGCGGTGCGGATATTTCCATGTTTATACAGATAGTTGGGCAGATATTTCCATGTTTATAGAGATAGCGGTGTAGATATTTCCATCTTAATACAGATGGCGGTGTAGATATGTCCATGTTTGTACAGATGGCGGTGTAGATATTTCCATGTTCATACAGATGGTGGTGTAGATATTTCGAAGTTTATGGAGATAGCGCTGTAGTTATTTCCATATTTATAGAGAAATCTGTGTAGATATTTCCATGTATATTCAGATAGCTGTGTAGATATTTCCATGTTCATGCAGATTGCGGTGTAGATATTTCCATGTTCATCCAGATGCCGGTGTACATATATCCATGTTCATACAGATGGCGGTGAAGATATTTCCATGTTCATACAGATGGTGGTGTATATATTTCCATGATCATATAAATCGCGGTGTAGATATTTCCATGTTCATAGAGATGGCGGTGTAGATATTTCCATGTTCATACAAATGGCGGTGTAGATATTTCCATGTTCATAGAGATGGCGGTGTAGATATTTCCATATTTATAGAGATAGCAGTGTAGTTATTTCCATGTTTATAGAGATAGCAGTGTAGATATTTCCATTGATATACAGATAGCTGTGTAGTTATTTGCATGTTCATAGAGATAGCGGTGTAGATATTTCCATGTTCATACAGATAGCGGTGTAGATATTTCCATGTTCATACAGATAGCGGTGTAGATATTTCCATGTTCATACAGATAGCGGTGTAGATAATTCCACGTTCATACAGTTAGCTGTGTAGATATTTCCATGTTCATACAGATGGCGGTGAAGATATTTACATGTTCATACAGATGGCGGTGTAGATATTTCCATGTTCATAGATAGCGGTGTATATATTTCCATGTTCATACAGATAGCGGTGTAGATATTTCCATGTTCATACAGATAGCGTTGTAGATATTTCCATGTTCATACCAATAGCGGTGTAGACATTTCCATGTTCATACATTTAGCAGTGTAGATATTTCCATTTTCATACAGATGGCGGTGAAGATATTTCCATGTTCATACAGATGACGGTGTACATATTTCCATGTTTGTACGGAAGGCAGTGTAGATATTTCCATTTTCATACAGGTGGCGGTGTAGATATTTCCATGTTTATACAGATAGCAGTGTAGGTATTTCCATGTTAATAGAGATAGCTGTGTAGATATTTCCATTGATATACAGATAGCGGTGTAGATATTTGCATGTTCATACAGATAGCGGTGTAGATATTTCCATGTTCATACTGATAGCGGTGTAGATATTTCCATGTTCATACAGATAGCGGTGTAGATATTTACATGTTCATACAGATAACGGTGTAGATATTTCCATGTTCATGCAGATAGCGGTGTAGATATTTCCATGTTCATACAGTTAGCGGTGTAGATATTTCCATGTTCATACAGATGGCGGTGTAGATATTTACATGTTCATACAGATGGCGGTATAGATATTTCCATGTTCGTACAGATGGCGGTGTAGATATTTCCATGTTCATAGAGATGGCGGTGTAGATATTTCCATGTTTATGCAGATAGCGGTATAGATATTTCCATGCTTATACAGATGGTGGTGTAGATATTTCCATGTTTATAGAGATGGCGGTGTAGATATTTCCATGTTCATACAGATGGCGGTGTAGATATTTCCATGTTTATAGGGATGGCGGTGTAGATATATTCATGTTTACACAGATGGCGGTGTAGATATTTCCATGTTTACACAGATAGCGGTGAAGACATTTCCATGTTTACACAGATAACTTTGTGGATATTTCCATGTTTATGCAGATAGCAGTGTAGATATTTCCATGTATATACAGATAGCGGTGCAGACATTTCCATGTTTACACAGATAGTTGGGCAGATAATTCCATGTTTATACAGATAGCGGTGTAGATATTTCCATCTTAATACAGATGGCGGTGTAGATATGTCCATGTTTGTACAGACGGCGGTGTAGATATTTCCATGTTCATACAGATGACGGTGTAGATATTTCGAAGTTTATAGAGATAGCGCTGTAGTTATTTCCATATTTATAGAGAAATCTGTGTAGATATTTCCATGTATATTCAGATAGCTGTGTAGATATTTCCAAGTTCATGCAGATAGCGGTGTAGATATTTCCATGTTCATCCAGATGCCGGTGTACATATATCCATGTTCATACAGATGGCGGTGAAGATATTTCCATGTTCATACAGATGGCGGTGTAGGTATTTCCATGTTCATAGAGATGGCGGTGTAGATAATTCCATGTTCATAGAGATGGCGGTGTAGATAATTCCATGTTCATACAAATGGTGGTGTAGATATTTCCATGTTCATAGAGATGGCGGTGTAGATATTTCCATATTTATAGAGATAGCAGTGTAGTTATTTCCATGTTTATAGGGATAGCAGTGTAGATATTTTCATTGATATACAGATAGCTGTGTAGATATTTGCATGTTCATACAGATAGCGGTCTAGTTATTTCCATGTTCGTACAGATAGCGTTGTAGATATTTCCATGTTCACAGATAGCGGTGTAGATATTTGCATGTTCATTCAGATAGCGTTGTAGATATTTCCATGTTCATACAGATAGCGGTGTAGATATTTCCATGTTCATACAGTTAGCGGTGTAGATATTTCCATGTTCATACAGATGGCGGTGTAGATATTTCCATGTTCATACAGATGGTGGTGTAGATATTTCCATGTTCCTACAGATGGCGGTGTAAATATTTCCATGTTCACACAGATAGCGGTGTAGATATTTCCATGTTAATACCAATAGCGGTGTAGACATTTCCATGTTCATACAGTTAGCGTTGTAGATATTTCCATGTTCATACAGATAGCAGTGTAGATATTTCCATGTTCATACAGTTAGCGGTGTAGATATTTCCATGTTCATACAGATGGCGGTGTAGATATTTCCATGTTCATACAGATAGCGGTGTAGATATTTCCATGTTCATACAGATAACGGTGTAGATATTTCCATGTTCATAACGATGGCGGTGTAGATATTTCCATGTTCATACAGTTTGCGGTGTAGATATTTCCATGTTCATACAGATGGCGGTGTAGATATTTACATGTTCATACAGATGGCGGTGTAGATATTTCCATGTTCGTACTGATGGCAGTGTAGATATTTCCATGTTCATACAGGTGGCGGTGTAGATATTTCCATGTTCATACAGATGGCGGTGTAGGTATTTCGAAGTTTATAGAGATAGCGCTGTAGTTATTTCCATATTTATAGAGAAATCGGTGTAGATATTTCCATTTATATTCAGGTAGCTGTGTAGATATTTCCATGTTCATGCAGATAGCGGTGTAGATATTTCCATGTTCATCCAGATGCCGGTGTACATATATCCATGTTCATACAGATGGCGGTGAAGATATTTCCATGTTCATACAGATGGCGGTGTTGGTATTTCCATGTTCATACAAATGGCGGTGTAGATATTTCCATGTTCATAGAGATGGCGGTGTAGATATTTCCAGGTTCATACAAATGGCGGTGTAGATATTTCCATGTTCATAGAGATGGCGGTGTAGATATTTCCATGTTTATACAGATAGCAGTGTAGTTATTTCCATGTTTATAGAGATACCAGTGTGGATATTTCCATTGATATACAGATAGCTGTGTAGATATTTGCATGTTCATACAGATAGCAGTGTAGATATTTCCATGTTCATACAGATAGCGGTGTAGATATTTCCATGTTCATACAGATAGCGGTGTAGATATTTCCATGTTCATACAGATAGCGGTGTAGATATTTCCATGTTCATACAGATAGCGGTGTAGATATTTCCGTGTTCATACAGTTAGCGGTGTAGATAATTCCATGTTCATACAGAGGACGGTGTAGATATTTCCATGTTTATAGGGATGGCGGTGTAGATATTTTCATGTTTACACAGATGGCGGTGTAGATATTTCCATGTTTACACGGATAGCGGTGTAGACATTTCCATGTTTACACAGATAGCGGTGTGGATATTTCCAGGTTTATGCAGATAGCAGTGTAGATATTTCCATGTTTATACAGATAGCGGTGCGGATATTTCCATGTTTATTCAGATAGCGGTGCGGTTATTTCCATGTTTATACAGATAGTTGGGCAGATATTTCCATGTTTATACAGATAGCGGTGTAGATATTCCCATCTTAATACAGATGGCAGTTTAGATAAGTCCATGTTCGTACAGATTGCGGTGTAGATATTTCCATGTTCATACAGATGGCGGTGTAGGTATTTCGAAGTTTATAGAGATAGCGCTGTAGTTATTTCCATATTTATAGAGAAATCGGTGTAGATATTTCCATGTATATTCAGATAGCTGTGTAGATATTTCCATGTTCATGCAGATAGCGGTGTAGATATTTCCATGTTCATCCAGATGCCGGTGTACAAATATCCATGTTCATACAGATGGCGGTGAAGATATTTCCATGTTCATACAGATGGCGGGGTAGGTATTTCCATGTTCATACAAATGGCGGTGTAGATATTTCCATGTTCATAGAGATGGCGGTGTAGATATTTCCAGGTTCATACAAATGGCCGTGTAGATATTTCCATGTTCATAGAGATGGCGGTGTAGATATTTCCATGTTTATACAGATAGCAGTGTAGTTATTTCCATGTTTATAGAGATACCAGTGTGGATATTTCCATTGATATACAGATAGCTGTGTAGATATTTGCATGTTCATACAGATAGCGGTGTAGATATTTGCATGTTCATACAGATAGCGGTGTAGACATTTCCATGTTCATACAGAAAGCGGTGTAGATATTTCCATGTTCATACAGATAGCGGTGTAGATATTTCCATGTTCATACAGATAGCGGTGTAGATATTTCCATGTTCATACAGTTAGCGGTGTAGGTATTTCCATATTCATACAGATGGCGGTGTAGATATTTACATGTTCATACAGATGGCGGTGTAGATATTTCCATGTTCATACAGATTGCGGTGTAGAGATTTCCATGTTCATACAGATATCGGTGTAGATATTTCCATGTTCATACAGATAGCGGTGTAGATATTTCCATGTTCATACCTATAGCGGTGTAGACATTTCCATGTTCATACAGTTATCGGTGTAGATATTTCCATGTTCATACAGATGGCGGTGTAGATATTTCCATGTTCGTACGGATGGCAGTGTAGATATTTTCATGTTCATACAGGTGGCGGTGCAGATATTTCCATGTTTATACAGATAGCAGTGTAGTTATTTCCATGTTTATAGAGATAGCAGTGTATACATTTCTATTGATATACAGATAGCTGTGTAGATATTTGCATGGTCACACTGATAGCGGTGTACATATTTCCATGTTCGTACAGATAGCGGTGTAGATATTTCCATGTTCATACAGATGGCGGTGTAGATATTTCCATGTTCATACAGATGGCGGTGTAAATATTTCCATGTTCTTACAGATAGCGGTGTAGATATTTCCATGTTAATACCAATAGCGGTGTAGACATTTCCATGTTCATACAGTTAGCGGTGTAGATATTTCCATGTTCATACAGATGGCGATGTAGATATTTACATGACCATACAGATGGCGGTGTAGATATTTCCATGTTCATACGGATGGCAGTGTAGATATTTCCATGTTCATACAGATAGCGGTGTAGATATTTCCATGTTCATACTGTTAGCGTTGTAGATATTTCCATGTTCATACAGATGGCGGTGTAGATATTTACATGTTCATACAGATGGCGGTGTAGATATTTCCATGTACATACAGATGGCGGTATAGATATTTCCATGTTCATACAGATAGCGGTGTAGATATTTCCATGTTCATACAGATAACGGTGTAGATATTTCCATGTTCATAACGATGGCGGTGTAGATATTTCCATGTTCATACAGTTGGCGGTGTAGATATTTCCATGTTCATACAGATGGCGGTGTAGATATTTACATGTTCATACAGATGGCGGTGTAGATATTTCCATGTTCGTACTGATGGCAGTGTAGATATTTCCATGTTCATACAGGTGGCGGTGTAGATATTTCCATGTTTATACAGATAGCAGTGTAGTTATTTCCATGTTTATAGAGACAGCTGTGTGGATATTTCCATTGATATACAGATAGCTGTGCAGATATTTGCATGTTCATACAGATTGCGGTGTAGATATTTCCATGTTCATACAGATAGCGGTGTAGATATTTCCATATTCATACAGATGGCGGTGTAGATATTTACATGTTCATACAGATGGCAGTAGAGACATTTCCATGTTCATACAGATGGCGGTGTAGATATTTCCATGTTCATAGAGATGGCGGTGTAGATATTTCCATGTTTATGCAGATAGCGGTATAGATATTTCCATGTTGATACAGATGGTGGTGTAGATATTTCCATGTTCATAGAGATGGCGGTCTAGATATTTCCATGTTTACAGAGATAGTGGTGTAGTTATTTCCAAGTTTATAGAGACAGCGTTGTAGATATTTCCATGTGTATACAGATAGCGGTTAAGATATTTCCATGTTTATACAGATAGCGGTGTAGATATTTCCATGTTTATACAGATAGCAGTGTAGATATTTCCATGTTTATAGAGATAGTGGTGTAGATAATTTCAATTTTATACAGAGAGCAGTGTAGATATTTCCAAGTTCATACAGGTAGCGGTGTAGATATTTCCACCTTTATAGAGATGGCGGTGTAGATATTTCCATGTTCATACAGAGGACGGTGTAGATATTTCCATGTTTATAGGGATGGCGGTGTAGATATTTTCATCTTTACACAGATGGCGGTGTAGATATTTCCATGTTTACACGGATAGCGGTGTAGACATTTCCATGTTTACACTGATAGCGGTGTGGATATTTCCAGGTTTATGCAGATAGCAGTGTAGATATTTCCATGTTTATACAGATAGCGGTGCGGATATTTCCATGTTTATTCAGATAGCGGTGCGGTTATTTCCATGTTTATACAGATAGTTGGGCAGATATTTCCATGTTTATACAGATAGCGGTGTAGATATTCCCATCTTAATACAGATGGCGGTTTAGATATGTCCATGTTCGTACAGATGGCTGTGTAGATATTTCCATGTTCCTACAGATGGCGGTGTAAATATTTCCATGTTCACACAGATAGCGGTGTAGATATTTCCATGTTAATACCTATAGCGGTGTAGACATTTCCATGTTCATACAGTTAGCGTTGTAGATATTTCCATGTTCATACAGATAGCGGTGTAGATATTTCCATGTTCATACAGTTAGCGGTGTAGATATTTCCATGTTCATACAGATGGCGGTGTAGATATTTCCATGTTCATACAGATAGCGGTGTAGATATTTCCATGTTCATACAGATAACGGTGTAGATATTTCCATGTTCATAACGATGGCGGTGTAGATATTTCCATGTTCATACAGTTGGCGGTGTAGATATTTCCATGTTCATACAGATGGCGGTGTAGATATTTACATGTTCATACAGATGGCGGTGTAGATATTTCCATGTTCGTACTGATGGCAGTGTAGATATTTCCATGTTCATACAGGTGGCGGTGTAGATATTTACATGTTTATACAGATAGCAGTGTAGTTATTTCCATGTTTATAGAGACAGCTGTGTAGATATTTCCATTGGTATGCAGATAGCTGTGTAGATATTTGCATGTTCATACAGATAGCGGTGTAGATATTTCCATGTTCATACAGATGACGGTGTAGATATTTCGAAGTTTATAGAGATAGCGCTGTAGTTATTTCCATATTTATAGAGAAATCTGTGTAGATATTTCCATGTATATTCAGATAGCTGTGTAGATATTTCCAAGTTCATGCAGATAGCGGTGTAGATATTTCCATGTTCATCCAGATGCCGGTGTACATATATCCATGTTCATACAGATGGCGGTGAAGATATTTCCATGTTCATACAGATGGCGGTGTAGGTATTTCCATGTTCATAGAGATGGCGGTGTAGATAATTCCATGTTCATAGAGATGGCGGTGTAGATAATTCCATGTTCATGCAAATGGTGGTGTAGATATTTCCATGTTCATAGAGATGGCGGTGTAGATATTTCCATATTTATAGAGATAGCAGTGTAGTTATTTCCATGTTTATAGGGATAGCAGTGTAGATATTTTCATTGATATACAGATAGCTGTGTAGATATTTGCATGTTCATACAGATAGCGGTCTAGTTATTTCCATGTTCGTACAGATAGCGTTGTAGATATTTCCATGTTCACAGATAGCGGTGTAGATATTTGCATGTTCATTCAGATAGCGTTGTAGATATTTCCATGTTCATACAGATAGCGGTGTAGATATTTCCATGTTCATACAGTTAGCGGTGTAGATATTTCCATGTTCATACAGATGGCGGTGTAGATATTTCCATGTTCATACAGATGGCGGTGTAGATATTTCCATGTTCCTACAGATGGCGGTGTAAATATTTCCATGTTCACACAGATAGCGGTGTAGATATTTCCATGTTAATACCAATAGCGGTGTAGACATTTCCATGTTCATACAGTTAGCGTTGTAGATATTTCCATGTTCATACAGATAGCAGTGTAGATATTTCCATGTTCATACAGTTAGCGGTGTAGATATTTCCATGTTCATACAGATGGCGGTGTAGATATTTCCATGTTCATACAGATAGCGGTGTAGATATTTCCATGTTCATACAGATAACGGTGTAGATATTTCCATGTTCATAACGATGGCGGTGTAGATATTTCCATGTTCATACAGTTTGCGGTGTAGATATTTCCATGTTCATACAGATGGCGGTGTAGATATTTACATGTTCATACAGATGGCGGTGTAGATATTTCCATGTTCGTACTGATGGCAGTGTAGATATTTCCATGTTCATACAGGTGGCGGTGTAGATATTTCCATGTTCATACAGATGGCGGTGTAGGTATTTCGAAGTTTATAGAGATAGCGCTGTAGTTATTTCCATATTTATAGAGAAATCGGTGTAGATATTTCCATTTATATTCAGATAGCTGTGTAGATATTTCCATGTTCATGCAGATAGCGGTGTAGATATTTCCATGTTCATCCAGATGCCGGTGTACATATATCCATGTTCATACAGATGGCGGTGAAGATATTTCCATGTTCATACAGATGGCGGTGTTGGTATTTCCATGTTCATACAAATGGCGGTGTAGATATTTCCATGTTCATAGAGATGGCGGTGTAGATATTTCCAGGTTCATACAAATGGCGGTGTAGATATTTCCATGTTCATAGAGATGGCGGTGTAGATATTTCCATGTTTATACAGATAGCAGTGTAGTTATTTCCATGTTTATAGAGATACCAGTGTGGATATTTCCTTTGATATACAGATAGCTGTGTAGATATTTGCATGTTCATACAGATAGCAGTGTAGATATTTCCATGTTCATACAGATAGCGGTGTAGATATTTCCATGTTCATACAGATAGCGGTGTAGATATTTCCATGTTCATACAGATAGCGGTGTAGATATTTCCATGTTCATACAGATAGCGGTGTAGATATTTCCGTGTTCATACAGTTAGCGGTGTAGATAATTCCATGTTCATACAGAGGACGGTGTAGATATTTCCATGTTTATAGGGATGGCGGTGTAGATATTTTCATGTTTACACAGATGGCGGTGTAGATATTTCCATGTTTACACGGATAGCGGTGTAGACATTTCCATGTTTACACAGATAGCGGTGTGGATATTTCCAGGTTTATGCAGATAGCAGTGTAGATATTTCCATGTTTATACAGATAGCGGTGCGGATATTTCCATGTTTATTCAGATAGCGGTGCGGTTATTTCCATGTTTATACAGATAGTTGGGCAGATATTTCCATGTTTTTACAGATAGCGGTGTAGATATTCCCATCTTAATACAGATGGCAGTTTAGATAAGTCCATGTTCGTACAGATTGCGGTGTAGATATTTCCATGTTCATACAGATGGCGGTGTAGGTATTTCGAAGTTTATAGAGATAGCGCTGTAGTTATTTTCATATTTATATAGAAATCGGTGTAGATATTTCCATGTATATTCAGATAGCTGTGTAGATATTTCCATGTTCATGCAGATAGCAGTGTAGATATTTCCATGTTCATCCAGATGCCGGTGTACATATATCCATGTTCATACAGATGGCGGTGAAGATATTTCCATGTTCATACAGATGGCGGGGTAGGTATTTCCATGTTCATACAAATGGCGGTGTAGATATTTCCATGTTCATAGAGATGGCGGTGTAGATATTTCCAGGTTCATACAAATGGCCGTGTAGATATTTCCATGTTCATAGAGATGGCGGTGTAGATATTTCCATGTTTATACAGATAGCAGTGTAGTTATTTCCATGTTTATAGAGATACCAGTGTGGATATTTCCATTGATATACAGATAGCTGTGTAGATATTTGCATGTTCATACAGATAGCGGTGTAGATATTTGCATGTTCATACAGATAGCGGTGTAGATATTTCCATGTTCATACAGAAAGCGGTGTAGATATTTCCATGTTCATACAGATAGCGGTGTAGATATTTCCATGTTCATACAGATAGCGGTGTAGATATTTCCATGTTCATACAGTTAGCGGTGTAGGTATTTCCATGTTCATACAGATGGCGGTGTAGATATTTACATGTTCATACAGATGGCGGTGTAGATATTTCCATGTTCATACAGATTGCGGTGTAGAGATTTCCATGTTCATACAGATATCGGTGTAGATATTTCCATGTTCATACAGATAGCGGTGTAGATATTTCCATGTTCATACCTATAGCGGTGTAGACATTTCCATGTTCATACAGTTATCGGTGTAGATATTTCCATGTTCATACAGATGGCGGTGTAGATATTTCCATGTTCGTACGGATGGCAGTGTAGATATTTTCATGTTCATACAGGTGGCGGTGCAGATATTTCCATGTTTATACAGATAGCAGTGTAGTTATTTCCATGTTTATAGAGATAGCAGTGTATACATTTCCATTGATATACAGATAGCTGTGTAGATATTTGCATGGTCACACTGATAGCGGTGAACATATTTCCATGTTCGTACAGATAGCGGTGTAGATATTTCCATGTTCATACAGATGGCGGTGTAGATATTTCCATGTTCATACAGATGGCGGTGTAAATATTTCCATGTTCTTACAGATAGCGGTGTAGATATTTCCATGTTCATACCAATAGCGGTGTAGACATTTCCATGTTCATACAGTTAGCGGTGTAGATATTTCCATGTTCATACAGATGGCGGTGTAGATATTTACATGACCATACAGATGGCGGTGTAGATATTTCCATGTTCATACGGATGGCAGTGTAGATATTTCCATGTTCATACAGATAGCGGTGTAGATATTTCCATGTTCATACAGTTAGCGGTGTAGATATTTCCATGTTCATACAGATGGCGGTGTAGATATTTACATGTTCATACAGATGGCGGTGTAGATATTTCCATGTACATACAGATGGCGGTATAGATATTTCCATGTTCATACAGATAGCGGTGTAGATATTTCCATGTTCATACAGATAACGGTGTAGATATTTCCATGTTCATAACGATGGCGGTGTAGATATTTCCATGTTCATACAGTTGGCGGTGTAGATATTTCCATGTTCATACAGATGGCGGTGTAGATATTTACATGTTCATACAGATGGCGGTGTAGATATTTCCATGTTCGTACTGATGGCAGTGTAGATATTTCCATGTTCATACAGGTGGCGGTGTAGATATTTCCATGTTTATACAGATAGCAGTGTAGTTATTTCCATGTTTATAGAGACAGCTGTGTAGATATTTCCATTTATATACAGATAGCTGTGTAGATATTTGCATGTTCATACAGATTGCGGTGTAGATATTTCCATGTTCATACAGATAGCGGTGTAGATATTTCCATGTTCATACAGATGGCGGTGTAGATATTTACATGTTCATACAGATGGCAGTAGAGACATTTCCATGTTCATTCAGATGGCGGTGTAGATATTTCCATGTTCATAGAGATGGCGGTGTAGATATTTCCATGTTTATGCAGATAGCGTTATAGATATTTCCATGTTGATACAGATGGTGGTGTAGATATTTCCATGTTCATAGAGATGGCGGTCTAGATATTTCCATGTTTACAGAGATAGTGGTGTAGTTATTTCCAAGTTTATAGAGACAGCGTTGTAGATATTTCCATGTGTATACAGATAGCGGTTAAGATATTTCCATGTTTATACAGATAGCGGTGTAGATATTTCCATGTTTATACAGATAGCAGTGTAGATATTTCCATGTTTATAGAGATAGTGGTGTAGATAATTTCAATTTTATACAGAGAGCAGTGTAGATATTTCCAAGTTCATACAGGTAGCGGTGTAGATATTTCCACCTTTATAGAGATGGCGGTGTAGATATTTCCATGTTCATACAGAGGACGGTGTAGATATTTCCATGTTTATAGGGATGGCGGTGTAGATATTTTCATCTTTACACAGATGGCGGTGTAGATATTTCCATGTTTACACGGATAGCGGTGTAGACATTTCCATGTTTACACTGATAGCGGTGTGGATATTTCCAGGTTTATGCAGATAGCAGTGTAGATATTTCCATGTTTATACAGATAGCGGTGCGGATATTTCCATGCTTATTCAGATAGCGGTGCGGTTATTTCCATGTTTATACAGATAGTTGGGCCGATATTTCCATGTTTATACAGATAGCGGTGTAGATATTTCCATCTTAATACAGATGGCGGTTTAGATATGTAAATGTTCGTACAGATGGCGGGGTAGATATTTCCATGTTCCTACAGATGGCGGTGTAGGTATTTCGAAGTTTATACAGATAGCGCTGTAGTTATTTCCATATTTATAGAGAAATCGGTGTAGATATTTCCATTTATATTCAGATAGCTGTGTAGATATTTCCAAGTTCATGCAGATAGCGGTGTAGATATTTCCATGTTGATCCAGATGCCGGTGTACATATATCCATGTTCATACAGATGGCGGTGAAGATATTTCCATGTTCATACAGATGGCGGTGTAGGTATTTCCATGTTCATACAAATGGCGGTGTAGATATTTCCATGTTCATAGAGATGGCGGTGTAGATATTTCCATGTTTATACAGAAAGCAGTGTAGATATTTCCATGTTTATACTGATAGCGGTGCGGATATTTCCATGTTTATTCAGATAGCGGTGCGGTTATTTCCATGTTTATACAGATAGTTGGGCAGATATTTCCATGTTTATACAGATAGCGGTGTAGATATTCCCATCTTAATACAGATGGCAGTTTAGATAAGTCCATATTCGTACAGATTGCGGTGTAGATATTTCCATGTTCGTACAGATGGCGGTGTAGGTATTTCGAAGATTATAGAGATAGCACTGTAGTTATTTCCATATTTATAGAGAAATCGGTGTAGATATTTCCATGTATATTCAGATAGCTGTGTAGATATTTCCATGTTCATGCAGATAGCGGTGTAGATATTTCCATGTTCATCCAGATGCCGGTGTACATATATCCATGTTCATACAGATGGCGGTGAAGATATTTCCATGTTCATACAGATGGCGGGGTAGGTATTTCCATGTTCATACAAATGGCGGTGTAGATATTTCCATGTTCATAGAGATGGCGGTGTAGATATTTCCAGGTTCATACAAATGGCCGTGTAGATATTTCCATGTTCATAGAGATGGCGGTGTAGATATTTCCATGTTTATACAGATAGCAGTGTAGTTATTTCCATGTTTATAGAGATACCAGTGTGGATATTTCCATTGATATACAGATAGCTGTGTAGATATTTGCATGTTCATACAGATAGCGGTGTAGATATTTGCATGTTCATACAGATAGCGGTGTAGATATTTCCATGTTCATACAGAAAGCGGTGTAGATATTTCCATGTTCATACAGATAGCGGTGTAGATATTTCCATGTTCATACAGATAGCGGTGTAGATATTTCCATGTTCATACAGTTAGCGGTGTAGGTATTTCCATGTTCATACAGATGGCGGTGTAGATATTTACATGTTCATACAGATGGCGGTGTAGATATTTCCATGTTCATACAGATTGCGGTGTAGAGATTTCCATGTTCATACAGATATCGGTGTAGATATTTCCATGTTCATACAGATAGCGGTGTAGATATTTCCATGTTCATACCTATAGCGGTGTAGACATTTCCATGTTCATACAGTTATCGGTGTAGATATTTCCATGTTCATACAGATGGCGGTGTAGATATTTCCATGTTCGTACGGATGGCAGTGTAGATATTTTCATGTTCATACAGGTGGCGGTGCAGATATTTCCATGTTTATACAGATAGCAGTGTAGTTATTTCCATGTTTATAGAGATAGCAGTGTATACATTTCCATTGATATACAGATAGCTGTGTAGATATTTGCATGGTCACACTGATAGCGGTGTACATATTTCCATGTTCGTACAGATAGCGGTGTAGATATTTCCATGTTCATACAGATGGCGGTGTAGATATTTCCATGTTCATACAGATGGCGGTGTAAATATTTCCATGTTCTTACAGATAGCGGTGTAGATATTTCCATGTTCATACCAATAGCGGTGTAGACATTTCCATGTTCATACAGTTAGCGGTGTAGATATTTCCATGTTCATACAGATGGCGGTGTAGATATTTACATGACCATACAGATGGCGGTGTAGATATTTCCATGTTCATACGGATGGCAGTGTAGATATTTCCATGTTCATACAGATAGCGGTGTAGATATTTCCATGTTCATACAGTTAGCGGTGTAGATATTTCCATGTTCATACAGATGGCGGTGTAGATATTTACATGTTCATACAGATGGCGGTGTAGATATTTCCATGTACATACAGATGGCGGTATAGATATTTCCATGTTCATACAGATAGCGGTGCAGATATTTCCATGTTCATACAGATAACGGTGTAGATATTTCCATGTTCATAACGATGGCGGTGTAGATATTTCCATGTTCATACAGTTGGCGGTGTAGATATTTCCATGTTCATACAGATGGCGGTGTAGATATTTACATGTTCATACAGATGGCGGTGTAGATATTTCCATGTTCGTACTGATGGCAGTGTAGATATTTCCATGTTCATACAGGTGGCGGTGTAGATATTTCCATGTTTATACAGATACCAGTGTAGTTATTTCCATGTTTATAGAGACAGCTGTGTAGATATTTCCATTGATATACAGATAGCTGTGTAGATATTTGCATGTTCATACAGATTGCGGTGTAGATATTTCCATGTTCATACAGATAGCGGTGTAGATATTTCCATGTTCATACAGATGGCGGTGTAGATATTTACATGTTCATACAGATGGCAGTAGAGACATTTCCATGTTCATACAGATGGCGGTGTAGATATTTCCATGTTCATAGAGATGGCGGTGTAGATATTTCCATGTTTATGCAGATAGCGGTATAGATATTTCCATGTTGATACAGATGGTGGTGTAGATATTTCCATGTTCATAGAGATGGCGGTCTAGATATTTCCATGTTTACAGAGATAGTGGTGTAGTTATTTCCAAGTTTATAGAGACAGCGTTGTAGATATTTCCATGTGTATACAGATAGCGGTTAAGATATTTCCATGTTTATACAGATAGCGGTGTAGATATTTCCATGTTTATACAGATAGCAGTGTAGATATTTCCATGTTTATAGAGATAGTGGTGTAGATAATTTCAATTTTATACAGAGAGCAGTGTAGATATTTCCAAGTTCATACAGGTAGCGGTGTAGATATTTCCACCTTTATAGAGATGGCGGTGTAGATATTTCCATGTTCATACAGAGGACGGTGTAGATATTTCCATGTTTATAGGGATGGCGGTGTTGATATTTTCATCTTAACACAGATGGCGGTGTAGATATTTCCATGTTTACACGGATAGCGGTGTAGACATTTCCATGTTTACACTGATAGCGGTGTGGATATTTCCAGGTTTATGCAGATAGCAGTGTAGATATTTCCATGTTTATACAGATAGCGGTGCGGATATTTCCATGCTTATTCAGATAGCGGTGCGGTTATTTCCATGTTTATACAGATAGTTGGGCAGATATTTCCATGTTTATACAGATAGCGGTGTAGATATTTCCATCTTAATACAGATGGCGGTTTAGATATGTAAATGTTCGTACAGATGGCGGGGTAGATATTTCCATGTTCCTACAGATGGCGGTGTAGGTATTTCGAAGTTTATACAGATAGCGCTGTAGTTATTTCCATATTTATAGAGAAATCGGTGTAGATATTTCCATTTATATTCAGATAGCTGTGTAGATATTTCCAAGTTCATGCAGATAGCGGTGTAGATATTTCCATGTTGATCCAGATGCCGGTGTACATATATCCATGTTCATACAGATGGCGGTGAAGATATTTCCATGTTCATACAGATGGCGGTGTAGGTATTTCCATGTTCATACAAATGGCGGTGTAGATATTTCCATGTTCATAGAGATGGCGGTGTAGATATTTCCAGGTTCATACAAATGGCGGTGTAGATATTTCCATGTTCATAGAGATGGCGGTGTAGATATTTCCATGTTTATACAGATAGCAGTGTAGTTATTTCCATGTTTATAGAGATACCAGTGTGGATATTTCCATTGATATACAGATAGCTGTGTAGATATTTGCATGTTCATACAGATAGCGGTGTAGATATTTCCATGTTCATACAGATAGCGGTGTAGATATTTCCATGTTCATACAGATAGCGGTGTAGATATTTCCGTGTTCATACAGTTAGCGGTGTAGATAATTCCATGTTCATACAGAGGACGGTGTAGATATTTCCATGTTTATAGGGATGGCGGTGTAGATATTTTCATGTTTACACAGATGGCGGTGTAGATATTTCCATGTTTACACGGATAGCGGTGTAGACATTTCCACGTTTACACAGATAGCGGTGTGGATATTTCCAGGTTTATGCAGATAGCAGTGTAGATATTTCCATGTTTATACAGATAGCGGTGCGGATATTTCCATGTTTATTCAGATAGCGGTGCGGTTATTTCCATGTTTATACAGATAGTTGGGCAGATATTTCCATGTTTATACAGATAGCGGTGTAGATATTCCCATCTTAATACAGATGGCGGTTTAGATATGTCCATGTTCGTACAGATGGCTGCGTAGATATTTCCATGTTCATACAGATGGCGGTGTAGGTATTTCGAAGTTTATAGAGATAGCGCTGTAGTTATTTCCATATTTATAGAGAAATCGGTGTAGATATTTCCATGTATATTCAGATAGCTGTGTAGATATTTCCATGTTCATGCAGATAGCGGTGTAGATATTTCCATGTTCATCCAGATGCCGGTGTACATATATCCATGTTCATACAGATGGCGGTGAAGATATTTCCATGTTCATACAGATGGCGGTGTAGGTATTTCCATGTTCATACAAATGGCGGTGTAGATATTTCCATGTTCATACAGATAGCGGTGTAGATATTTCCATGTTCATACAGTTAGCGGTGTAGATATTTCCATGTTCATACAAATGGCGGTGTAAATATTTACATGTTCATACAGATAGCAGTGTAGTTATTTCCATGTTTATAGAGACAGCTGTGTAGATATTTCCATTGATATACAGATAGCTGTGTAGATATTTGCATGTTCATACAGATTGCGGTGTAGATATTTCCATGTTCGTACAGATAGCGGTGTAGATATTTCCATGTTCATACAGATGGCGGTGTAGATATTTACATGTTCATACAGATGGCAGTAGAGACATTTCCATGTTCATACAGATGGCGGTGTAGATATTTCCATGTTCATAGAGATGGCGGTGTAGATATTTCCATGTTTATGCAGATAGCGGTATAGATATTTCCATGTTGATACAGATGGTGGTGTAGATATTTCCATGTTCATAGAGATGGCGGTCTAGATATTTCCATGTTTACAGAGATAGTGGTGTAGTTATTTCCAAGTTTATAGAGACAGCGTTGTAGATATTTCCATGTTTATACAGATAGCGGTGAAGATATTTCCATGTTTATACAGATAGCGGTGTAGATATTTCCATGTTGATACAGATAGCAGTGTAGATATTTCCATGTTTATAGAGATAGTGGTGTAGATAATTTCAATTCTATACAGAGAGCAGTGTAGATATTTCCAAGTTCATACAGATAGCGGTGTAGATATTTCCACGTTTATACAGATGGCGGTGTAGATATTTCCATGTTCATACAGTTAGCGGTGTAGATATTTCCATGTTCATACAGATAGCGGTGTAGATATTTCCATGTTCATACCAATAGCGGTGTAGATATTTCCATGTTCATACAGTTAGCGGTGTAGATATTTCCACGATCATACAGATGGCGGTGTAGATATTTACATGTTCATACAGATGGCGGTGTAGATATTTCCATGTTCATACGGATGGCAGTGTAGATATTTCCATGTTCATACAGGTGGCGGTGTAGATATTTCCATGTTTATACAGATAGCAGTGTAGTTATTTCCATGTTTATAGAGATAGCAGTGTATACATTTCCATTGATATACAGAGAGCTGTGTAGATATTTGGATGGTCACACTGATAGCGGTGTAGATATTTCCATGTTCGCACAGATAGCGGTGTAGATATTTCCATGTTCATACAGATAGCGGTGTAGATATTTCCATGTTCATACAGATAACGGTGTAGATATTTCCATGTTCATACAGATAGCGGTGTAGATATTTCCATGTTCATACAGTTAGCGGTGTAGATATTTCCATGTTCATAGAGATGGCGGTGTAGATATTTCCATGTTCATACAAATGGCGGTGTAGATATTTCCATCTTCATAGAGATGGCGGTGTAGATATTTCCATATTTATACAGATAGCAGTGTAGTTATTTCCATGTTTATAGAGATAGCAGTGTAGATATTTCCATTGATATACAGATAGCTGTGTAGATATTTGCATGTTCATACAGATAGCGGTGTAGATATTTCCATGTTCTTACAGATAGCGGTGTAGATATTTCCATGTTCATTCATATAGCGGTGTAGATATTTGCATGTTCATACAGATACCGGTGTAGGTATTTCCATGTTCATACAGATAGCGTTGTAGATATTTCCATGTTCATACAGATAGCGGTGTAGATATTTCCATGTTCATATAGTTAGCGGTGTAGTTATTTCCATGTTCATACAGATGGCGGTGTAGATATTTACATATTCATACAGATGGCGGTGTAGATATTTCCATGTTCGTACGGATGGCATTGAAGATATTTCCATGTTCATACAGGTGGCGGTGCAGATATTTCCATATTTATACAGATAGCAGTGTAGTTATTTCCATGTTTATAGAGGTAGCAGTGTAGATATTTCCATTGATATACAGATAGCTGTGTAGTTATTTCCATGTTCATACAGATAGCGGTGTAGATATTTCCATGTTCATACAGATAGCGGTGTAGATATTTCCATGTTCATACCGATGGCGGTGTAGATATTTCCATGTTCATACAGTTGGCGGTGTAGATATTTCCATTTTCATACAGATGGCGGTGTAGATATTTCCATGTTCATACAGATGGCGGTGTAGATATTTCCATGTTCGTACTGATGGCAGTGTAGATATTTCCATGTTCATACATGTGGCGGTGTAGATATTTCCATGTTTATACAGATAGCAGTGTAGGTATTTCCATGTTTATAGAGACGGCTGTGTAGATATTTCCATTGATATACAGATAGCTGTGTAGATATTTGCATGTTCATACAGATAGCGGTGTAGATATTTCCATGTTCGTACAGATAGCGGTGTAGATATTTCCATGTTCATACAGATGGCGGTGTAGATATTTACATGTTCATACAGATGGCAGTAGAGATATTTCCATGTTCGTACAGATGGTGGTGTAGATATTTCCAAGTTCATAGAGATGGCGGTGTAGATATTTCCATGTTTATGCAGATAGCGGTATAGATATTTCCATGTTTATACAGATGGTGGTGTAGATATTTCCATGTTTATAGAGATGGAGGTCTAGATATTTCCATGTTTACAGAGATAGTGGTGTAGTTATTTCCAAGTTTATAGAGACAGCGTTGTAGATATTTCCATGTTTATACAGATAGCGGTGAAGATATTTCCATGTTAATACAGATAGCGGTGTAGATATTTCCATGTTTATACAGATAGCAGAGTAGATATTTCCATGTTTATAGAGATAGTGGTGTAGATAATTTCAATTGTATACAGAGAGCAGTGTAGATATTTCCAAGTTCATACAGATAGTGGTGTTGATATTTCCACCTTTATAGAGATGGCGGTGTAGATATTTCCAAGTTCATTCAGAGGACGGTGTGGATATTTCCATGTTTATAGGAATGGCGGTGTAGATATTTTCATGTTTACACAGATGGCGGTGTAGATATTTCCATGTTTACACGGATAGCGGTGTAGTCATTTCCATGTTTACACAGATAGCGGTGTGGATATTTCCAGGTTTATGCAGATAGCAGTGTAGATATTTCCATGTTTATACAGATAGCGGTGCGGATATTTCCATGTTTATTCAGATAGCGGTGCGGTTATTTCCATGTTTATACAGATAGTTGTGCAGATATTTCCATGTTTATACAGATAGCGGTGTAGGTATTTCCATCTTAATACAGATGGCGGTTTAGATATGTCCATGTTCGTACAGATGGCGGTGTAGATATTTCCATGTTCATACAGATGGCGGTGTAGGTATTTCGAAGTTTAAAGAGATAGCGCTGTAGTTATTTCCATATTTATAGAGAAATCGGTGTAGATATTTCCATGTTTATTCAGATAGCTGTGTAGATATTTCCATGTTCATGCAGATAGCGGTGTAGATATTTCCATGTTGATCCAGATGCCGGTGTACATATATCCATGTTCATACAGATAGCGGTGTAGATATTTCCATGTTCATACAGTTAGCGGTGTAGATATTTCCATGTTCATACAGAGGACGGTGTAGATATTTCCATGTTTATAGGGATGGCGGTGTAGATATTTTCATGTTTACACAGATGGCGGTGTAGATATTTCCATGTTTACACGGATAGCGGTGTAGACATTTCCATGTTTACACAGATAGCGGTGTGGATATTTCCAGGTTTATGCAGATAGCAGTGTAGATATTTCCATGTTTATACAGATAGCGGTGCGGATATTTCCATGTTTATTCAGATAGCGGTGCGGTTATTTCCATGTTTATACAGATAGTTGCGCAGATATTTCCATGTTTATACAGATAGCGGTGTAGATATTTATATCTTAATACAGATGGCGATTTAGATATGTCCATGTTCGTACAGATGGCGGTGTAGATATTTCCATGTTCATACAGATGGCGGTGTAGGTATTTCGAAGTTTATAGAGATATCGCTGTAGTTATTTCCATATTTATAGAGAAATCGGTGTAGATATTTCCATGTATATTCAGATAGCTGTGTAGATATTTCCATGTTCATGCAGATAGCGGTGTAGATATTTCCATGTTCATCCAGATGCCGGTGTACATATATCCATGTTCTTACAGATGGCGGTGAAGATATTTCCATGTTCATACAGATGGCGGTGTAGGTATTTCCATGTTCATACAAATGGCGGTGTAGATATTTCCAAGTTCATAGAGATGGCGGTGTAGATACTTCCAGGTTCATACAAATAGCGGTGTAGATATTTCCATGTTCATAGAGATGGCAGTGTAGATATTTCCATGTTTATACAGATAGCAGTGTAGTTATTTCCATGTTTATAGAGATACCAGTGTGGATATTTCCATTGATATACAGATAGCTGTGTAGATATTTGCATGTTCATACAGATGGCGGTGTAGATATTTCCATGTTCGTATGGATGGCAGTGTAGATATTTTCATGTTCATACAGGTGGCGGTGCAGATATTTCCATGTTTATACAGATAGCAGTGTAGTTATTTCCATGTTTATAGAGATAGCAGTGTATACATTTCCATTGATATACAGATAGCTGTGTAGATATTTGCATGGTCACACTGATAGCGGTGTACATATTTCCATGTTCGTACAGATAGCGGTGTAGATCTTTCCATGTTCATACAGATAGCGGTGTAGATATTTCCATGTTCATACAGATAACGGTGTAGATATTCCCATGTTCATACAGATAGCGGTGTAGATATTTCCATGTTCATACAGTTAGCGGTGTAGATATTTCCATGTTCATAGAGATGGCGGTGTAGATATTTCCATCTTCATAGAGATGGCGGTGTAGATATTTCCATATTTATACAGATAGCAGTGTAGTTATTTCCATGTTTATAGAGATAGCCGTGTAGATATTTCCATTGATATACAGATAGCTGTGTAGATATTTGCATGTTCATACAGATAGCGGTATATATATTTCCATGTTTATACAGATGGTGGTGTAGATATTTCCATGTTTATAGAGATGTAGGTCTAGATATTTCCATGTTTACAGAGATAGTGGTGTAGTTATTTCCAAGTTTATAGAGACAGCGTTGTAGATATTTCCATGTTTATACAGATAGCTGTGAAGATATTTCCATGTTTATACACATAGCGGTGTAGATATTTCCATGTTTATACAGATAGCAGTGTAGATATTTCCATGTTTATAGAGATAGTGGTGAAGATAATTTCAATTTTATACAGAGAGCAGTGTAGATATTTCCAAGTTCATATAGATAGCGGTGTAGATATTTCCACGTTTATAGAGATGGCGGTGTAGATATTTCCATGTTCATACAGTTAGCGGTGTAGATATTTCCATGTTCATACAGATAGCGGTGTAGATATTTCCATGTTCATACCAATAGCGGTGTAGATATTTCCATGTTCATACAGTTAGCGGTGTAGATATTTCCACGATCATACAGATGGCGGTGTAGATATTTACATGTTCATACAGATGGCGGTGTAGATATTTCCATGTTCATACCGATGGCAGTGTAGATATTTCCATGTTCATACAGGTGGCGGTGTAGATATTTCCATGTTTATACAGATAGCAGTGTAGTTATTTCCATGTTTATAGAGATAGCAGTGTATACATTTCCATTGATATACAGAGAGCTGTGTAGATATTTGGATGGTCACACTGATAGCGGTGTAGATATTTCCATGTTCGCACAGATAGCGGTGTAGATATTTCCATGTTCATACAGATAGCGGTGTAGATATTTCCATGTTCAGATAACGGTGTAGATATTTCCATGTTCATACAGATAGCGGTGTCGATATTTCCATGTTCATACAGTTAGCGGTGTAGATATTTCCATGTTCATAGAGATGGCGGTGTAGATATTTCCATGTTCATACAAATGGCGGTGTAGATATTTCCATCTTCATAGAGATGGCGGTGTAGATATTTCCATATTTATACAGATAGCAGTGTAGTTATTTCCATGTTTATAGAGATAGCAGTGTAGATATTTCCATTGATATACAGATAGCTGTGTAGATATTTGCATGTTCATACAGATAGCGGTGTAGATATTTCCATGTTCATACAGATAGCGGTGTAGATATTTCCATGTTCATACATATAGCGGTGTAGATATTTCCATGTTCATACAGATAGCGGTGTAGATATTTCCATGTTCATACAGATAGCGTTGTAGATATTTCCATGTTCATACAGATAGCGGTGTAGATATTTCCATGTTCATATAGTTAGCGGTGTAGATATTTCCATGTTCATACAGATGGCGGTGTAGATATTTACATGTTCATACAGATGGCGGTGTAGATATTTCCATGTTCGTACGGATGGCATTGAAGATATTTCCATGTTCATACAGGTGGCGGTGCAGATATTTCCATATTTATACAGATAGCAGTGTAGTTATTTCCATGTTTATAGAGGTAGCAGTGTAGATATTTCCATTGATATACAGATAGCTGTGTAGATATTTGCATGTTCACACAGATAGCGGTGTAGATATTTCCATGTACATACAGATAGCGGTGTAGATATTACCATGTTCATACAGATAGCGGTGTAGATATTTCCATGTTCATATAGTTATCGGTGTAGATATTTCCATGTTCATACAGATGGCGGTGTAGATATTTCCATGTTCATACAGATGGCGGTGTAGATATTTCCATGTTCATACAGATGGCGGTGTAGATATTTCCATGTTCATACAGATGGCGGTGTAGATATTTCCATGTTCATACAGATAGCGGTGTTGATATTTCCATGTTCATACCGATGGCGGTGTAGATATTTCCATGTTCATACAGTTGGCGGTGTAGATATTTCCATTTTCATACAGATGGCGGTGTAGATATTTACATGTTCAAACAGATGGCGGTGTATATATTTCCATGTTCGTACTGATGGCAGTGTAGATATTTCCATGTTCATACAGGTGGCGGTGTAGATATTTCCATGTTTATACAGATAGCAGTGTAGTTATTTCCATGTTTATAGAGACAGCTGTGTGGATATTTCCATTGATATACAGATAGCTGTGTAGATATTTGCATGTTCATACAGATAGCGGTGTAGATATTTCCATGTTCGTACAGATAGCGGTGTAGATATTTCCATGTTCATACAGATGGCGGTGTAAATATTTACATGTTCATACAGATGGCAGTAGAGATATTTCCATGTTCGTACAGATGGCGGTGTAGATATTTCCATGTTCATAGAGATGGCGGTGTAGATATTTCCATGTTTATGCAGATAGCGGTATAGATATTTCCATGTTTATACAGATGGTGGTGTAGATATTTCCATGTTTATAGAGATGGCGGTCTAGATATGTCCATGTTTACAGAGATAGTGGTGTATTTATTTCCAAGTTTATAGAGACAGCGTTGTAGATATTTCCATGTTTATACAGATAGCGGTGAAGATATTTCCATGTTTATACAGATAGCGGTGTAGATATTTCCATGTTTTTACAGACAGCAGTGTAGATATTTCCATGTTTATAGAGATAGTGGTGTAGATAATTTCAATTTTATACAGAGAGCAGTGTAGATATTTCCAAGTTCATACAGATAGCGGTGTAGATATTTCCACCTTTATAGAGATGGCGGTGTAGATATTTCCATGTTCATACAGAGGACGGTGTGGATATTTCCATGTTTATAGGGATGGCGGTGTAGATATTTTCATGTTTACACAGATGGCGGTGTAGATATTTCCATGTTTCCACGGATACCGGTGTAGACATTTCCATGTTTACACAGATAGCGGTGTGGATATTTCCAGGTTTATGCAGATAGCAGTGTAGATATTTCCATGTTTATACAGATAGCTGTGCGGATATTTCCATGTTTATTCAGATAGCGGTGCGGTTATTTCCATGTTTATACAGATAGTTGCGCAGATATTTCCATGTTTAGACAGATAGCGGTGTAGGTATTTCCATCTTAATACAGATGGCGGTTTAGCTATGTCCATGTTCGTACAGATGGCGTTGTAGATATTTCCATGTTCATACAGATGGCGGTGTAGGTATTTCGAAGTTTATAGAGATAGCGCTGTAGTTATTTCCATATTTATAGAGAAATCGGTGTAGATATTTCCATGTATATTCAGATAGCTGTGTAGATATTTCCATGTTCATGCAGATAGCGGTGTAGATATTTCCATGTTTATAGAGATAGTGGTGTAGATAATTTCAATTTTATACAGAGAGCAGTGTAGATATTTCCAAGTTCATACAGATAGCGGTGTAGATATTTCCACGTTTATAGAGATGGCGGTGTAGATATTTCCATGCTCATACAGATAACGGTGTAGATATTTCCATGTTCAGACAGATAGCGGTGTAGATATTTCCATGTTCGTACAGTTAGCGGTGTAGATATTTCCATGTTCATAGAGATGGCGGTGTAGATATTTCCATGTTCATACAAATGGCGGTGTAGATATTTCCATCTTCATAGGGATGGTGGTGTAGATATTTCCATATTTATACAGAAAGCAGTGTAGTTATTTCCATGTTTATAGAGATAGCAGTGTAGATATTTCCATTGATATACAGATAGCTGTGTAGATATTTGCATGTTGATACAGATAGCGGTATAGATATTTCCATGTTTATACATATGGTGGTGTAGATATTTCCATGTTTATAGATATGGAGGTCTAGATATTTCCATGTTTACAGAGATAGTGGTGTAGTTATTTCCAAGTTTATAGAGACAGCGTTGTAGATATTTCGATGTTTATACAGATAGCGGTGTAGATATTTCCATGTTTATACAGATAGCAGTGTAGATATTCCCATGTTTATAGAGATAGCGGTGTAGATAATTTCAATTTTATACAGAGAGCAGTGTAGATATTTCCAAGTTCATACAGATAGCGGTGTAGATATTTGCACGTTTATAGAGATGGCGGTGTAGATATTTCCATGTTCATACAGATGGCGGTGTAGATATTTCCATGTTTATAGGGATGGCGGTGTAGATATTTCCATCTTCATACAGATAACGGTGTAGATATTTCCATGTTCATACTGATTGCGGTGTAGATATTTCCATGTTCATACAGATGGCGGTGTAGATATTTCCATGTTTATAGGGATGGCGGTGTAGATATTTCCATGTTCATACAGATAACGGTGTAGATATTTCCATGTTCATACATATAGCGGTGTAGATATTTCCATGTTCATACTGATTGTGGTGTAGATATTTCCATGTTCATACAGATGGCGGTGTAGATATTTCCATGTTCGTTCGGATGGCAGTGTAGATATTTCTATGTTCATAGAGATGGCGGTGTAGATATTTCCATGTTTATACAGATAGCAGTGTAGTTATTTCCATGTTTATAGAGATACCAGTGTGGATATTTCCATTGAAATACAGACAGCTGTGTAGATATTTGCATGTTCATACAGATAGTGGTGTAGATATTTGCATGTTCATACAGATAACAGTGTAGATATTTCCATGTTCATACAGATAGCGGTGTAGATATTTCCATGTTCATACAGATAGCGGTGTAGATATTTCCATGTTCATACAGATTGCTGTGTAGAGATTTCCATGTTCATACAGATATCGGTGTAGATATTTCCATGTTCATACAGATAGCGGTGTAGATATTTCCATGTTCATACCAATAGCGGTGTAGACATTTCCATGTTCATACAGTTAGCGGTGTAGATATTACCATGTTCATACAGATTGCGGTGTAGATATTTACATGTTCCTACAGATGGCGGTGTAGATATTTCCATGTTCGTACGGATGGCAGTGTAGATATTTTCATGTTCATACAGGTGGCGGTGCAGATATTTCCATGTTTATACAGATAGCAGTGTAGTTATTTCCATGTTTATAGAGATAGCAGTGTATACATTTCCATTGATATACAGAAAGCTGTGTAGATATTTGCATGGTCACATTGATAGCGGTGTACATATTTCCATGTTCGTACAGATAGCGGTGTAGATATTTCCATGTTCATACAGATAGTGGTGTAGATATTTCCATGTTCATACAGATAACGGTGTAGATATTTCCATGTTCAGACAGATAGCGGTGTAGATATTTCCATGTTCATACAGTTAGCGGTGTAGATATTTCCATGTTCATAGAGATGGCGGTGTAGATATTTCCATGTTCATACAAATGGCGGTGTAGATATTTCCATCTTCATAGAGATGGCGGTGTAGATATTTCCATATTTATACAGATAGCAGTGTAGTTATTTCCATGTTTATAGAGATAGCAGTGTAGATATTTCCATTGATATACAGATAGCTGTGTAGATATTTGCATGTTCATACAGATAGCGGTATAGATATTTCCATGTTTATACAGATGGTGGTGTAGATATTTCCATGTTTATAGAGATGGAGGTCTAGATATTTCCATGTTTACAGAGATAGTGGTGTAGTTATTTCCAAGTTTATAGAGACAGCATTGTAGATATTTCCATGTTTATACAGATAGCTGTGAAGATATTTCCATGTTTATACAGATAGCGGTGTAGATATTTCCATGTTTATACAGATAGCAGTGTAGATATTTCCATGTATATAGAGATAGTGGTGAAGATAATTTCAATTTTATACAGAGAGCAGTGTAGATATTTCAAAGTTCATACAGATAGCGGTGTAGATATTTCCACGTTTATAGAGATGGCGGTGTAGATATTTCCATGTTCAAACAGATGGCGGTGTAGATATTTCCATGTTTACAGGGATGGCGGTGTAGATATTTCCATGTTCATACATATAGCGGTGTAGATATTTCCATGTTCATACTGATTGCGGTGTAGATATTTCCATGTTCATACAGATGGCGGTGTAGATATTTCCATGTTCGTATGGATGGCAGTGTAGATATTTCCATGTTCATAGAGATGGCGGTGTAGATATTTCCATGTTTATACAGATAGCAGTGTAGTTATTTCCATGTTTATAGAGATACCAGTGTGGATATTTCCATTGATATACAGATAGCTGTGTAGATATTTGCATGTTCATACAGATAGTGGTGTAGATATTTCCATGTTCATACAGATAACAGTGTAGATATTTCCATGTTCATACAGATAGCGGTGTAGATATTTCCATGTTCATACAGATAGCGGTGTAGATATTTCCATGTTCATACAGATAGCGGTGTAGATATTTCCATGTTCATACAGTTAGCGGTGTAGGTATTTCCATGTTCATACAGATGGCGGTGTAGATATTTACATGTTCATACAGATGGCGGTGTAGATATTTCCATGTTCATACAGATAGCGGTGTAGATATTTCCATGTTCGTACAGATAGCGGTGTAGATATTTCCATGTTCATACAGAAGGCGGTGTAAATATTTACATGTTCATACAGATGGCAGTAGAGATATTTCCATGTTCGTACAGATGGCGGTGTAGATATTTCCATGTTCATAGAGATGGCGGTGTAGATATTTCCATGTTTATGCAGATAGCGGTATAGATATTTCCATGTTTATACAGATGGTGGTGTAGATATTTCCATGTTTATAGAGATGGCGGTCTAGATATGTCCATGTTTACAGAGATAGTGGTGTATTTATTTCCAAGTTTATAGAGACAGCGTTGTAGATATTTCCATGTTTATACAGATAGCGGTGAAGATATTTCCATGTTTATACAGATAGCGGTGTAGATATTTCCATGTTTTTACAGACAGCAGTGTAGATATTTCCATGTTTATAGAGATAGTGGTGTAGATAATTTCAATTTTATACAGAGAGCAGTGTAGATATTTCCAAGTTCATACAGATAGCGGTGTAGATATTTCCACCTTTATAGAGATGGCGGTGTAGATATTTCCATGTTCATACAGAGGACGGTGTGGATATTTCCATGTTTATAGGGATGGCGGTGTAGATATTTTCATGTTTACACAGATGGCGGTGTAGATATTTCCATGTTTCCGCGGATACCGGTGTAGACATTTCCATGTTTACACAGATAGCGGTGTGGATATTTCCAGGTTTATGCAGATAGCAGTGTAGATATTTCCATGTTTATACAGATAGCTGTGCGGATATTTCCATGTTTATTCAGATAGCGGTGCGGTTATTTCCATGTTTATACAGATAGTTGCGCAGATATTTCCATGTTTAGACAGATAGCGGTGTAGGTATTTCCATCTTAATACAGATGGCGGTTTAGATATGTCCATGTTCGTACAGATGGCGTTGTAGATATTTCCATGTTCATACAGATGGCGGTGTAGGTATTTCGAAGTTTATAGAGATAGCGCTGTAGTTATTTCCATATTTATAGAGAAATCGGTGTAGATATTTCCATGTATATTCAGATAGCTGTGTAGATATTTCCATGTTCATGCAGATAGCGGTGTAGATATTTCCATGTTTATAGAGATAGTGGTGTAGATAATTTCAATTTTATACAGAGAGCAGTGTAGATATTTCCAAGTTCATACAGATAGCGGTGTAGATATTTCCACGTTTATAGAGATGGCGGTGTAGATATTTCCATGCTCATACAGATAACGGTGTAGATATTTCCATGTTCAGACAGATAGCGGTGTAGATATTTCCATGTTCGTACAGTTAGCGGTGTAGATATTTCCATGTTCATAGAGATGGCGGTGTAGATATTTCCATGTTCATACAAATGGCGGTGTAGATATTTCCATCTTCATAGAGATGGTGGTGTAGATATTTCCAAATTTATACAGAAAGCAGTGTAGTTATTTCCATGTTTATAGAGATAGCAGTGTAGATATTTCCATTGATATACAGATAGCTGTGTAGATATTTGCATGTTCATACAGATAGCGGTATAGATATTTCCATGTTTATACATATGGTGGTGTAGATATTTCCATGTTTATAGATATGGAGGTCTAGATATTTCCATGTTTACAGAGATAGTGGTGTAGTTATTTCCAAGTTTATAGAGACAGCGTTGTAGATATTTCGATGTTTATACAGATAGCGGTGTAGATATTTCCATGTTTATACAGATAGCAGTGTAGATATTCCCATGTTTATAGAGATAGCGGTGTAGATAATTTCAATTTTATACAGAGAGCAGTGTAGATATTTCCAAGTTCATACAGATAGCGGTGTAGATATTTGCACGTTTATAGAGATGGCGGTGTAGATATTTCCATGTTCATACAGATGGCGGTGTAGATATTTCCATGTTTATAGGGATGGCGGTGTAGATATTTCCATGTTCATACAGATAACGGTGTAGATATTTCCATGTTCATACATATAGCGGTGTAGATATTTCCATGTTCATACTGATTGTGGTGTAGATATTTCCATGTTCATACAGATGGCGGTGTAGATATTTCCATGTTCGTTCGGATGGCAGTGTAGATATTTCTATGTTCATAGAGATGGCGGTGTAGATATTTCCATGTTTATACAGATAGCAGTGTAGTTATTTCCATGTTTATAGAGATACCAGTGTGGATATTTCCATTGAAATACAGACAGCTGTGTAGATATTTGCATGTTCATACAGATAGTGGTGTAGATATTTCCATGTTCATACAGATAACAGTGTAGATATTTCCATGTTCATACAGATAGCGGTGTAGATATTTCCATGTTCATACAGATAGCGGTGTAGATATTTCCATGTTCATACAGATTGCTGTGTAGAGATTTCCATGTTCATACAGATATCGGTGTAGATATTTCCATGTTCATACAGATAGCGGTGTAGATATTTCCATGTTCATACCAATAGCGGTGTAGACATTTCCATGTTCATACAGTTAGCGGTGTAGATATTACCATGTTCATACAGATTGCGGTGTAGATATTTACATGTTCCTACAGATGGCGGTGTAGATATTTCCATGTTCGTACGGATGGCAGTGTAGATATTTTCATGTTCATACAGGTGGCGGTGCAGATATTTCCATGTTTATACAGATAGCAGTGTAGTTATTTCCATGTTTATAGAGATAGCAGTGTATACATTTCCATTGATATACAGAAAGCTGTGTAGATATTTGCATGGTCACACTGATAGCGGTGTACATATTTCCATGTTCGTACAGATAGCGGTGTAGATATTTCCATGTTCATACAGATAGCGGTGTAGATATTTCCATGTTCATACAGATAACGGTGTAGATATTTCCATGTTCAGACAGATAGCGGTGTAGATATTTCCATGTTCATACAGTTAGCGGTGTAGATATTTCCATGTTCATAGAGATGGCGGTGTAGATATTTCCATGTTCATACAAATGGCGGTGTAGATATTTCCATCTTCATAGAGATGGCGGTGTAGATATTTCCATATTTATACAGATAGCAGTGTAGTTATTTCCATGTTTATAGAGATAGCAGTGTAGATATTTCCATTGATATACAGATAGCTGTGTAGATATTTGCATGTTCATACAGATAGCGGTATAGATATTTCCATGTTTATACAGATGGTGGTGTAGATATTTCCATGTTTATAGAGATGGAGGTCTAGATATTTCCATGTTTACAGAGATAGTGGTGTAGTTATTTCCAAGTTTATAGAGACAGCATTGTAGATATTTCCATGTTTATACAGATAGCTGTGAAGATATTTCCATGTTTATACAGATAGCGGTGTAGATATTTCCATGTTTATACAGATAGCAGTGTAGATATTTCCATGTATATAGAGATAGTGGTGAAGATAATTTCAATTTTATACAGAGAGCAGTGTAGATATTTCAAAGTTCATACAGATAGCGGTGTAGATATTTCCACGTTTATAGAGATGGCGGTGTAGATATTTCCATGTTCAAACAGATGGCGGTGTAGATATTTCCATGTTTACAGGGATGGCGGTGTAGATATTTCCATGTTCATACATATAGCGGTGTAGATATTTCCATGTTCATACTGATTGCGGTGTAGATATTTCCATGTTCATACAGATGGCGGTGTAGATATTTCCATGTTCGTACGGATGGCAGTGTAGATATTTCCATGTTCATAGAGATGGCGGTGTAGATATTTCCATGTTTTTACAGATAGCAGTGTAGTTATTTCCATGTTTATAGAGATACCAGTGTGGATATTTCCATTGATATACAGATAGCTGTGTAGATATTTGCATGTTCATACAGATAGTGGTGTAGATATTTCCATGTTCATACAGATAACAGTGTAGATATTTCCATGTTCATACAGATAGCGGTGTAGATATTTCCATGTTCATACAGATAGCGGTGTAGATATTTCCATGTTCATACAGATAGCGGTGTAGATATTTCCATGTTCATACAGTTAGCGGTGTAGGTATTTCCATGTTCATACAGATGGCGGTGTAGATATTTACATGTTCATACAGATGGCGGTGTAGATATTTCCATGTTCATACAGATTGCTGTGTAGAGATTTCCATGTTCATACAGATATCGGTGTAGATATTTCCATGTTCATACCGATAGCAGTGTAGACATTTCCATGTTCATACAGTTAGCGGTGTAGATATTTCCATGTTCATACATATAGCGGTGTAGATATTTCCATGTTCATACTGATTGTGGTGTAGATATTTCCATGTTCATACAGATGGCGGTGTAGATATTTCCATGTTCGTTCGGATGGCAGTGTAGATATTTCTATGTTCATAGAGATGGCGGTGTAGATATTTCCATGTTTATACAGATAGCAGTGTAGTTATTTCCATGTTTATAGAGATACCAGTGTGGATATTTCCATTGAAATACAGACAGCTGTGTAGATATTTGCATGTTCATACAGATAGTGGTGTAGATATTTCCATGTTCATACAGATAACAGTGTAGATATTTCCATGTTCATACAGATAGCGGTGTAGATATTTCCATGTTCATACAGATAGCGGTGTAGATATTTCCATGTTCATACAGATTGCTGTGTAGAGATTTCCATGTTCATACAGATATCGGTGTAGATATTTCCATGTTCATACAGATAGCGGTGTAGATATTTCCATGTTCATACCAATAGCGGTGTAGACATTTCCATGTTCATACAGTTAGCGGTGTAGATATTACCATGTTCATACAGATTGCGGTGTAGATATTTACATGTTCCTACAGATGGCGGTGTAGATATTTCCATGTTCGTACGGATGGCAGTGTAGATATTTTCATCTTCATACAGGTGGCGGTGCAGATATTTCCATGTTTATACAGATAGCAGTGTAGTTATTTCCATGTTTATAGAGATAGCAGTGTATACATTTCCATTGATATACAGAAAGCTGTGTAGATATTTGCATGGTCACACTGATAGCGGTGTACATATTTCCATGTTCGTACAGATAGCGGTGTAGATATTTCCATGTTCATACAGATAGCGGTGTAGATATTTCCATGTTCATACAGATAGCGGTGTAGATATTTCCATGTTCATACAGTTAGCGGTGTAGATATTTCCATGTTCATAGAGATGGCGGTGTAGATATTTCCATGTTCATACAAATGGCGGTGTAGATATTTCCATCTTCATAGAGATGGCGGTGTAGATATTTCCATATTTATACAGATAGCAGTGTAGTTATTTCCATGTTTATAGAGATAGCAGTGTAGATATTTCCATTGATATACAGATAGCTGTGTAGATATTTGCATGTTCATACAGATAGCGGTATAGATATTTCCATGTTTATACAGATGGTGGTGTAGATATTTCCATGTTTATAGAGATGGAGGTCTAGATATTTCCATGTTTACAGAGATAGTGGTGTAGTTATTTCCAAGTTTATAGAGACAGCATTGTAGATATTTCCATGTTTATACAGATAGCTGTGAAGATATTTCCATGTTTATACAGATAGCGGTGTAGATATTTCCATGTTTATACAGATAGCAGTGTAGATATTTCCATGTATATAGAGATAGTGGTGAAGATAATTTCAATTTTATACAGAGAGCAGTGTAGATATTTCAAAGTTCATACAGATAGCGGTGTAGATATTTCCACGTTTATAGAGATGGCGGTGTAGATATTTCCATGTTCAAACAGATGGCGGTGTAGATATTTCCATGTTTACAGGGATGGCGGTGTAGATATTTCCATGTTCATACATATAGAGGTGTAGATATTTCCATGTTCATACTGATTGCGGTGTAGATATTTCCATGTTCATACAGATGGCGGTGTAGATATTTCCATGTTCGTACGGATGGCAGTGTAGATATTTCCATGTTCATAGAGATGGCGGTGTAGATATTTCCATGTTTTTACAGATAGCAGTGTAGTTATTTCCATGTTTATAGAGATACCAGTGTGGATATTTCCATTGATATACAGATAGCTGTGTAGATATTTGCATGTTCATACAGATAGTGGTGTAGATATTTCCATGTTCATACAGATAACAGTGTAGATATTTCCATGTTCATACAGATAGCGGTGTAGATATTTCCATGTTCATACAGATAGCGGTGTAGATATTTCCATGTTCATACAGATAGCGGTGTAGATATTTCCATGTTCATACAGTTAGCGGTGTAGGTATTTCCATGTTCATACAGATGGCGGTGTAGATATTTACATGTTCATACAGATGGCGGTGTAGATATTTCCATGTTCATACAGATTGCTGTGTAGAGATTTCCATGTTCATACAGATATCGGTGTAGATATTTCCATGTTCATACCGATAGCAGTGTAGACATTTCCATGTTCATACAGTTAGCGGTGTAGATATTTCCATGTTCATACAGATGGCGGTGTAGATATTTACATGTTCATACAGATGGCGGTGTAGATATTTCCATGTTCGTACGGATGGCAGTGTAGATATTTTCATGTTCATACAGGTGGCGGTGCAGATATTTCCATGTTTATACAGATAGCAGTTTAGTTATTTCCATGTTTATAGAGATAGCAGTGTATACATTTCCATTGATATACAGATAGCTGTGTAGATATTTGCATGGTCACACTGATAGCAGTGTACATATTTCCATGTTCGTACAGATAGCGGTGTAGATCTTTCCATGTTCATACAGATAGTGGTGTAGATATTTCCATGTTCATACAGATAACGGTGTAGATATTCCCATGTTCATACAGATAGCGGTGTAGATATTTCCATGTTCATACAGTTAGCGGTGTAGATATTTCCATGTTCATAGAGATGGCGGTGTAGATATTTCCATGTTCATACAAATGGCGGTGTAGATATTTCCATCTTCATAGAGATGGCGGTGTAGATATTTCCATATTTATACAGATAGCAGTGTAGTTATTTCCATGTTTATAGAGATAGCAGTGTAGATATTTCCATTGATATACAGATAGCTGTGTAGATATTTGCATGTTCATACAGATAGCGGTATAGATATTTCCATGTTGATACAGATGGTGGTGTAGATATTTCCATGTTTATAGAGATGGAGGTCTAGATATTTCCATGTTTACAGAGATAGTGGTGTAGTTATTTCCAAGTTTATAGAGACAGCATTGTAGATATTTCCATGTTTATACAGATAGCTGTGAAGATATTTCCATGTTTATACAGATAGCGGTGTGGATATTTCCATGTTTATACAGATAGCAGTGTAGATATTTCCATGTATATAGAGATAGTGGTGTAGATAATTTCAATTTTATACAGAGAGCAGTGTAGATATTTCCAAGTTCATACAGATAGCGGTGTAGATATTTCCACGTTTATAGAGATGGCTGTGTAGATATTTCCATGTTCAAACAGATGGCGGTGTAGATATTTCCATGTTTACAGGGATGGCGGTGTAGATATTTCCATGTTCATACATATAGCGGTGTAGATATTTCCATGTTTATTCAGATAGCGGTGTAGATATTTCCATGTTTATACAGATAGCAGTGTAGATATTTCCATGTTTATAGAGATAGTGGTGTAGATAATTTCAATTTTATACAGACAGCAGTGTAGATATTTCCAAGTTCATACAGATAGCGGTGTAGATATTTCCACGTTGATAGAGATGGCGGTGTAGATATTTCCATGTTCATACAGATGGTGGTGTAGATATTTCCATGTTTATAGGGACGGCGGTGTAGATATTTCCATGTTCATACGGATAACGGTGTAGATATTTCCATGTTCATACATATAGCGGTGTAGATATTTCCATGTTCATACAGATAGCGGTGTAGATATTTCCATGTTCATACAGATGGCGGTGTAGATATTTCCATGTTCGTACGGATGGCAGTGTAGATATTTCCATGTTCATAGAGATGGCGGTGTATATATTTCCATGTTTATGCAGATAGCAGTGTAGTTATTTCCATGTTTATAGAGATACCAGTGTGGATATTTCCATTGATATAGAGATAGCTGTCTAGATATTTGCATGTTCATACAGAGAGCGGTGTAGATATTTCCATGTTCATACAGATAGCGGTGTAGATATTTCCAAGTTCATACAGATAGCGGTGTAGATATTTCCATGTTGATACAGATAGCGGTGTAGATATTTCCATGTTCATACAGATAGCGGTGTAGATATTTCCATGTTCATACTGTTAGCGGTGTAGATATTTCCATGTTCATACCGATAGCAGTGTAGACATTTCCATGTTCATACAGTTAGCGGTGTAGATATTTCCATGTTCATACAGATGGCGGTGTAGATATTTACATGTTCATACAGATGGCGGTGTAGATATTTCCATGTTCATACGGATGGCAGTGTAGATATTTTCATGTTCATACAGGTGGCGGTGCAGATATTTCCATGTTTATACAGATAGCAGTGTAGTTATTTCCATGTTTATAGAGATAGCAGTGTATACATTTCCATTGATATACAGATAGCTGTGTAGATATTTGCATGGTCACACTGATAGCGGTGTACATATTTCCATGTTCGTACAGATAGCGGTGTAGATCTTTCCATGTTCATACAGATAGTGGTGTAGATATTTCCATGTTCATACAGATAACGGTGTAGATATTCCCATGTTCATACAGATAGCGGTGTAGATATTTCCATGTTCATACAGTTAGTGGTGTAGATATTTCCATGTTCATAGAGATGGCGGTGTAGATATTTCCATGTTCATACAAATGGCGGTGTAGATATTTCCATCTTCATAGAGATGTCGGTGTAGATATTTCCATATTTATACAGATAGCAGTGTAGTTATTTCCATGTTTATAGAGATAGCATTGTAGATATTTCCATTGATATACAGATAGCTGTGTAGATATTTGCATGTTCATACAGATAGCGGTATAGATATTTCCATGTTTATACAGATGGTGGTGTAGATATTTCCATGTTTATAGAGATGGAGGTCTAGATATTTCCATGTTTACAGAGATAGTGGTGTAGTTATTTCCAAGTTTATAGAGACAGCATTGTAGATATTTCCATGTTTATACAGATAGCTGTGAAGATATTTCCATGTTTATACAGATAGCGGTGAAGATATTTCCATGTTTATACAGATAGCAGTGTAGATATTTCCATGTATATAGAGATAGTGGTGTAGATAATTTCAATTTTATACAGAGAGCAGTGTAGATATTTCAAAGTTCATACAGATAGCGGTGTAGATATTTCCACGTTTATAGAGATGGCGGTGTAGATATTTCCATGTTCAAACAGATGGCGGTGTAGATATTTCCATGTTTACAGGGATGGCGGTGTAGATATTTCCATGTTCATACATATAGCGGTGTAGATATTTCCATGTTCATACTGATTGCTGTGTAGATATTTCCATGTTCATACAGATGGCGGTGTAGATATTTCCATGTTCGTACGGATGGCAGTGTAGATATTTCCATGTTCATAGAGATGGCGGTGTAGATATTTCCATGTTTATACAGATAGCAGTGTAGTTATTTCCATGTTTATAGAGATACCAGTGTGGATATTTCCATTGATATACAGATAGCTGTGTAGATATTTGCATGTTCATACAGATAGTGGTGTAGATATTTCCATGTTCATACAGATAACAGTGTAGATATTTCCATGTTCATACAGATAGCGGTGTAGATATTTCCATGTTCATACAGATAGCGGTGTAGATATTTCCATGTTCATACAGATAGCGGTGTAGATATTTCCATGTTCATACAGTTAGCGGTGTAGGTATTTCCATGTTCATACAGATGGCGGTGTAGATATTTACATGTTCATACAGATGGCGGTGTAGATATTTCCATGTTCATACAGATTGCGGTGTAGAGATTTCCATGTTCATACAGATATCGGTGTAGATATTTCCATGTTCATACCAATAGCAGTGTAGACATTTCCATGTTCATACAGTTAGCGGTGTAGATATTTCCATGTTCATACAGATGGCGGTGTAGATATTTACATGTTCATACAGATGGCGGTGTAGATATTTCCATGTTCGTACGGATGGCAGTGTAGATATTTTCATGTTCATACAGGTGGCGGTGCAGATATTTCCATGTTTATACAGATAGCAGTGTAGTTATTTCCATGTTTATAGAGATAGCAGTGTATACATTTCCATTGATATACAGATAGCTGTGTAGATATTTGCATGGTCACACTGATAGCGGTGTACATATTTCCATGTTCGTACAGATAGCGGTGTAGATCTTTCCATGTTCATACAGATAGTGGTGTAGATATTTCCATGTTCATACAGATAACGGTGTAGATATTCCCATGTTCATACAGATAGCGGTGTAGATATTTCCATGTTCATACAGTTAGCGGTGTAGATATTTCCATGTTCATAGAGATGGCGGTGTAGATATTTCCATGTTCATACAAATGGCGGTGTAGATATTTCCATCTTCATAGAGATGGCGGTGTAGATATTTCCATATTTATACAGATAGCAGTGTAGTTATTTCCATGTTTATAGAGATAGCATTGTAGATATTTCCATTGATATACAGATAGCTGTGTAGATATTTGCATGTTCATACAGATAGCGGTATAGATATTTCCATGTTTATACAGATGGTGGTGTAGATATTTCCATGTTTATAGAGATGGAGGTCTAGATATTTCCATGTTTACAGAGATAGTGGTGTAGTTATTTCCAAGTTTATAGAGACAGCGTTGTAAATATTTCCATGTTTATAGAGATAGCTGTGAAGATATTTCCTTGTTTATACAGATAGCGGTGTAGATATTTCCATGTTTATACAGATAGCAGTGTAGATATTTCCATGTTTATAGAGATTGTGGTGTAGATAATTTCAATTTTATACAGTGAGCAGTGTAGATATTTCCAAGTTCATACAGATAGCGGTGTAGATATTTCCACGTTTATAGAGATGGCGGTGTAGATATTTCCATGTTCATACAGATGGCGGTGTTGGTATTTCCATGTTTATAGGGATGGCGGTGTAGATATTTTCATGTTTACAGAGATGGCAGTGTAGATATTTCCATGTTTAAACAGATAGTGGTGTAGATATTTCCATGTTCGTACGGATGGCAGTGTAGATATTTCCATGTTCATAGAGATGGCGGTGTAGATATTTCCATGTTTATGCATATAGCAGTGTAGTTATTTCCATGTTTATAGAGATACCAGTGTGGATATTTCCATTGATATAGAGATAGCTGTGTAGATATTTGCATATTCATACAGATAGCTGTGTAGATATTTGCATATTCATACAGATAGCGGTGTAGATATTTCCATGTTCATACAGATAGCGGTGTAGATATTTCCATGTTCATACAGATAGCGGTGTAGATATTTCCATGTTGATACAGATAGCGGTGTAGATATTTCCATGTTCATACAGATAGCGGTGTAGATATTTCCATGTTCATACAGTTAGCGGTGTAGGTATTTCCATGTTCATACAGATGGCGGTGTAGATATTTACATGTTCATACAGATGGCGGTGTAGATATTTCCATGTTCATACAGATTGCTGTGTAGAGATTTCCATGTTCATACAGATATCGGTGTAGATATTTCCATGTTCATACAAATGGCGGTGTAGATATTTCCATCTTCATAGAGATGGCGGTGTAGATATTTCCATATTTATACAGATAGCAGTGTAGTTATTTCCATGTTTATAGAGATAGCAGTGTAGATATTTCCATTGATATACAGATAGCTGTGTAGATATTTGCATGTTCATACAGATAGCGGTATAGATATTTCCATGTTTATGCAGATGGTGGTGTAGATATTTCCATGTTTATAGAGATGGAGGGCTAGATATTTCCATGTTTACAGAGATAGTGGTGTAGTTATTTCCAAGTTTATAGAGACAGCGTTGTAGATATTTCCATGTGTATACAGATAGCTGTGAAGATATTTCCATGTTTATACAGATAGCGGAGTAGATATTTCCATGTTTATACAGATAGCAGTTTAGATATTTCCATGTTTTTAGAGATAGTGGTGTAGATAATTTCAATTTTATACAGACAGCAGTGTAGATATTTCCAAGTTCATACAGATGGCGGTGTAGATATTTACATGTTCATACAGATGGCGGTGTAGATATTTCCATGTTCATACGGATGGCAGTGTAGATATTTTCATGTTCATACAGGTGGCGGTGAAGATATTTCCATGTTTATACAGATAGCAGTGTAGTTATTTCCATGTTTATAGAGATAGCAGTGTATACATTTCCATTGATATACAGATAGCTGTGTAGATATTTGCATGGTCACACTGATAGCGGTGTACATATTTCCATGTTCGTACAGATAGCGGTGTAGATATTTCCAAGTTCATACAGATAGCGGTGTAGATATTTCCACGTTTATAGAGATGGCGGTGTAGATATTTCCATGTTCATACAGATGGCGGTGTAGATATTTCCATGTTTATAGGGATGGCGGTGTAGATATTTCCATGTTCATACGGATAACGGTGTAGATATTTCCATGTTCATACATATAGCGGTGTAGATATTTCCGTGTTCATACAGATAGCGGTGTAGATATTTCCATGTTCATACAGATGGCGGTGTAGATATTTCCATGTTCGTACGGATGGCAGTGTAGATATTTCCATGTTCATAGAGATGGCGGTGTAGATATTTCCATGTTTATGCAGATAGCAGTGTAGATATTTCCATGTTTATAGAGATACCAGTGTGGATATTTCCATTGATATACAGATAGCTGTGTAGATATTTGCATGTTCATACAGATAGCGGTGTGGATATTTCCATGTTTATGCAGATAGCAGTGTAGATATTTCCATGTTTATACATATAGCAGTGTGGATATTTCCATGTTTATTCAGATAGCGGTGCGGATATTTCCATGTTTATACAGATAGTTGGGCAGATATTTCCATGTTTATAGAGATAGCGGTGTAGATATTTCCATCTTAATACAGATGGCGGTGTAGATATGTCCATGTTTGTACAGATGGCGGTGTAGATATTTCCATGTTCATACAGATGGTGGTGTAGATATTTCGAAGTTTATGGAGATAGCGCTGTAGTTATTTCCATATTTATAGAGAAATCTGTGTAGATATTTCCATGTATATTCAGATGGCTGTTTAGATATTTCCATATTCATGCAGATTGCGGTGTAGATATTTCCATGTTCATCCAGATGCCGGTGTACATATATCCATGTTCATACAGATGGCGGTGAAGATATTTCCATGTTCATACAGATGGTGGTGTATATATTTCCGTGTTCATACAAATCGCGGTGTAGATATTTCCATGTTCATAGAGATGGCGGTGTAGATATTTCCATGTTCATACAAATGGCGGTGTAGATATTTCCATGTTTATAGAGATGGTGGTGTAGATATTTCCATATTTATAGAGATAGCAGTGTAGTTATTTCCATGTTTATAGAGATAGCAGTGTAGATATTTCCATTGATATACAGTTAGCTGTGTAGTTATTTGCATGTTCATAGAGATAGCGCTGTAGATATTTCCATGTTCATACAGATAGCGGTGTAGATATTTCCATGTTCATACAGATAGCAGTGTAGATATTTCCATGTTCATACAGATAGCGGTGTAGATAATTCCACGTTCATACAGTTAGCTGTGTAGATATATCCATGTTCATATGGATGGCGGTGAAGATATTTACATGTTCATACAGATGGCGGTGTAGATATTTCCATGTTCATAGATAGCGGTGTATATATTTCCATGTTCATACAGATAGCGGTGTAGATATTTCCATGTTCATACAGATAGCATTGTAGATATTTCCATGTTCATACCAATAGCGGTGTAGACATTTCCATGTTCATACATTTAGAGGTGTAGATATTTCCATTTTCATACAGAGGGCGGTGAAGATATTTCCATGTTCATACAGATGACGGTGTAGATATTTCCATGTTTGTACGGAAGGCAGTGCAGATATTTCCATGTTCATACAGGTGGCGGTGTAGATATTTCCATGTTTATACAGATAGCAGTGTAGGTATTTCCATGTTAATAGAGATAGCTGTGTAGATATTTCCATTGATATACAGATAGCGGTGTAGATATTTGCATGTTCATACAGATAGCGGTGTAGATATTTCCATGTTCGTACTGATAGCGGTGTACATATTTCCATGTTCATGCAGATAGCGGTGTAGATATTTCCATGTTCATACAGATAACGGTGTAGATATTTCCATGTTCATGCAGATAGCGGTGTAGATATTTCCATGTTCATACAGTTAGCGGTGTAGATATTTCCATGTTCATACAGATGGCGGTGTAGATATTTACATGTTCATACAGATTGCGGTATAGATATTTCCATGTTCGTACAGATGGCGGTGTAGATATTTCCATGTTCATAGAGATGGCGGTGTAGATATTTCCATGTTTATGCAGATAGCGGTATAGATATTTCCATGTTTATACAGATGGTGGTGTAGATATTTCCATGTTTATAGAGATGGCGTTGTAGATATTTCCATGTTCATACAGATGGCGGTGTAGATATTTCCATGTTTATAGGGATGGCGGTGTAGATATTTTCATGTTTACACAGATGGCGGCGTAGATATTTCCATGTTTACACAGATAGCGGTGAAGACATTTCCATGTTTACAGAGATAACGGTGTGGATATTTCCATGTTTATGCAGATAGCAGTGTAGATATTTCCATGTTTATACAGATAGCGGTGCAGACATTTCCATGTTTACACAGATAGTTTGGCAGATAATTCCATGTTTATACAGATAGCGGTGTAGATATTTCCATCTTAATACAGATGGCGGTGTAGATATGTCCATGTTTGTACAGACGGCGGTGTAGATATATCCATGTTCATACAGATGACGGTGTAGATATTTCGAAGTTTATAGAGATAGCGCTGTAGTTATTTCCATATTTATAGAGAAATCTTTGTAGATATTTCCATGTATATTCAGATAGCTTTGTAGATATTTCCATGTTCATGCAGATAGCGGTGTAGATATTTCCATGTTCATCCAGATGCCGGTGTACATATATCCATGTTCATACAGATGGCGGTGAAGGTATTTCCATGTTCATACAGATGGTGGTGTAGATATTTCCATGTTCATAGAGATGGCCGTGTAGATAATTCCATGTTCATAGAGATGGCAGTGTAGATAATTCCATGTTCATACAAATGGTGGTGTAGATATTTCCATGTTCATAGAGATGGCGGTGTAGATATTTCCATATTTATAGAGATAGCAGTGTAGTTATTTCCATGTTTATGGGGATAGCAGTGTAGATATTTTCATTGATATACAGATAGCTGTGTAGATATTTGCATGTTCATTCAGATAGCGTTGTAGATATTTCCATGTTCATACAGATAGCGGTGTAGATATTTCCATGTTCATACAGTTAGCGGTGTAGATATTTTCATGTTCATACAGATAGCGGTATAGATATTTCCATGTTTATACATATGGTGGTGTAGATATTTCCATGTTTATAGATATGGAGGTCTAGATATTTCCATGTTTACAGAGATAGTGGTGTAGTTATTTCCAAGTTTATAGAGACAGCGTTGTAGATATTTCGATGTTTATACAGATAGCGGTGTAGATATTTCCATGTTTATACAGATAGCAGTGTAGATATTCCCATGTTTATAGAGATAGCGGTGTAGATAATTTCAATTTTATACAGAGAGCAGTGTAGATATTTCCAAGTTCATACAGATAGCGGTGTAGATATTTGCACATTTATAGAGATGGCGGTGTAGATATTTCCATGTTCATACAGATGGCGGTGTAGATATTTCCATGTTTATAGGGATGGCGGTGTAGATATTTCCATGTTCATACAGATAACGGTGTAGATATTTCCATGTTCATACATATAGCGGTGTAGATATTTCCATGTTCATACTGATTGTGGTGTAGATATTTCCATGTTCATACAGATGGCGGTGTAGATATTTCCATGTTCGTTCGGATGGCAGTGTAGATATTTCTATGTTCATAGAGATGGCGGTGTAGATATTTCCATGTTTATACAGATAGCAGTGTAGTTATTTCCATGTTTATAGAGATACCAGTGTGGATATTTCCATTGAAATACAGACAGCTGTGTAGATATTTGCATGTTCATACAGATAGTGGTGTAGATATTTCCATGTTCATACAGATAACAGTGTAGATATTTCCATGTTCATACAGATAGCGGTGTAGATATTTCCATGTTCATACAGATAGCGGTGTAGATATTTCCATGTTCATACAGATTGCTGTGTAGAGATTTCCATGTTCATACAGATATCGGTGTAGATATTTCCATGTTCATACAGATAGCGGTGTAGATATTTCCATGTTCATACCAATAGCGGTGTAGACATTTCCATGTTCATACAGTTAGCGGTGTAGATATTACCATGTTCATACAGATTGCGGTGTAGATATTTACATGTTCCTACAGATGGCGGTGTAGATATTTCCATGTTCGTACGGATGGCAGTGTAGATATTTTCATGTTCATACAGGTGGCGGTGCAGATATTTCCATGTTTATACAGATAGCAGTGTAGTTATTTCCATGTTTATAGAGATAGCAGTGTATACATTTCCATTGATATACAGAAAGCTGTGTAGATATTTGCATGGTCACACTGATAGCGGTGTACATATTTCCATGTTCGTACAGATAGCGGTGTAGATATTTCCATGTTCATACAGATAGCGGTGTAGATATTTCCATGTTCATACAGATAACGGTGTAGATATTTCCATGTTCAGACAGATAGCGGTGTAGATATTTCCATGTTCATACAGTTAGCGGTGTAGATATTTCCATGTTCATAGAGATGGCGGTGTAGATATTTCCATGTTCATACAAATGGCGGTGTAGATATTTCCATCTTCATAGAGATGGCGGTGTAGATATTTCCATATTTATACAGATAGCAGTGTAGTTATTTCCATGTTTATAGAGATAGCAGTGTAGATATTTCCATTGATATACAGATAGCTGTGTAGATATTTGCATGTTCATGCAGATAGCGGTATAGATATTTCCATGTTTATACAGATGGTGGTGTAGATATTTCCATGTTTATAGAGATGGAGGTCTAGATATTTCCATGTTTACAGAGATAGTGGTGTAGTTATTTCCAAGTTTATAGAGACAGCATTGTAGATATTTCCATGTTTATACAGATAGCTGTGAAGATATTTCCATGTTTATACAGATAGCGGTGTAGATATTTCCATGTTTATACAGATAGCAGTGTAGATATTTCCATGTATATAGAGATAGTGGTGAAGATAATTTCAATTTTATACAGAGAGCAGTGTAGATATTTCAAAGTTCATACAGATAGCGGTGTAGATATTTCCACGTTTATAGAGATGGCGGTGTAGATATTTCCATGTTCAAACAGATGGCGGTGTAGATATTTCCATGTTTACAGGGATGGCGGTGTAGATATTTCCATGTTCATACATATAGCGGTGTAGATATTTCCATGTTCATACTGATTGCGGTGTAGATATTTCCATGTTCATACAGATGGCGGTGTAGATATTTCCATGTTCGTACGGATGGCAGTGTAGATATTTCCATGTTCATAGAGATGGCGGTGTAGATATTTCCATGTTTTTACAGATAGCAGTGTAGTTATTTCCATGTTTATAGAGATACCAGTGTGGATATTTCCATTGATATACAGATAGCTGTGTAGATATTTGCATGTTCATACAGATAGTGGTGTAGATATTTCCATGTTCATACAGATAACAGTGTAGATATTTCCATGTTCATACAGATAGCGGTGTAGATATTTCCATGTTCATACAGATAGCGGTGTAGATATTTCCATGTTCATACAGTTAGCGGTGTAGGTATTTCCATGTTCATACAGATGGCGGTGTAGATATTTACATGTTCATACAGATGGCGGTGTAGATATTTCCATGTTCATACAGATTGCTGTGTAGAGATTTCCATGTTCATACAGATATCGGTGTAGATATTTCCATGTTCATACCGATAGCAGTGTAGACATTTCCATGTTCATACAGTTAGCGGTGTAGATATTTCCATGTTCATACAGATGGCGGTGTAGATATTTACATGTTCATACAGATGGCGGTGTAGATATTTCCATGTTCGTACGGATGGCAGTGTAGATATTTTCATGTTCATACAGGTGGCGGTGCAGATATTTCCATGTTTATACAGATAGCAGTTTAGTTATTTCCATGTTTATAGAGATAGCAGTGTATACATTTCCATTGATATACAGATAGCTGTGTAGATATTTGCATGGTCACACTGATAGCAGTGTACATATTTCCATGTTCGTACAGATAGCGGTGTAGATCTTTCCATGTTCATACAGATAGTGGTGTAGATATTTCCATGTTCATACAGATAACGGTGTAGATATTCCCATGTTCATACAGATAGCGGTGTAGATATTTCCATGTTCATACAGTTAGCGGTGTAGATATTTCCATGTTCATAGAGATGGCGGTGTAGATATTTCCATGTTCATACAAATGGCGGTGTAGATATTTCCATCTTCATAGAGATGGCGGTGTAGATATTTCCATATTTATACAGATAGCAGTGTAGTTATTTCCATGTTTATAGAGATAGCAGTGTAGATATTTCCATTGATATACAGATAGCTGTGTAGATATTTGCATGTTCATACAGATAGCGGTATAGATATTTCCATGTTGATACAGATGGTGGTGTAGATATTTCCATGTTTATAGAGATGGAGGTCTAGATATTTCCATGTTTACAGAGATAGTGGTGTAGTTATTTCCAAGTTTATAGAGACAGCATTGTAGATATTTCCATGTTTATACAGATAGCTGTGAAGATATTTCCATGTTTATACAGATAGCGGTGTGGATATTTCCATGTTTATACAGATAGCAGTGTAGATATTTCCATGTATATAGAGATAGTGGTGTAGATAATTTCAATTTTATACAGAGAGCAGTGTAGATATTTCCAAGTTCATACAGATAGCGGTGTAGATATTTCCACGTTTATAGAGATGGCTGTGTAGATATTTCCATGTTCAAACAGATGGCGGTGTAGATATTTCCATGTTTACAGGGATGGCGGTGTAGATATTTCCATGTTCATACATATAGCGGTGTAGATATTTCCATGTTTATTCAGATAGCGGTGTAGATATTTCCATGTTTATACAGATAGCAGTGTAGATATTTCCATGTTTATAGAGATAGTGGTGTAGATAATTTCAATTTTATACAGACAGCAGTGTAGATATTTCCAAGTTCATACAGATAGCGGTGTAGATATTTCCACGTTGATAGAGATGGCGGTGTAGATATTTCCATGTTCATACAGATGGTGGTGTAGATATTTCCATGTTTATAGGGACGGCGGTGTAGATATTTCCATGTTCATACGGATAACGGTGTAGATATTTCCATGTTCATACATATAGCGGTGTAGATATTTCCATGTTCATACAGATAGCGGTGTAGATATTTCCATGTTCATACAGATGGCGGTGTAGATATTTCCATGTTCGTACGGATGGCAGTGTAGATATTTCCATGTTCATAGAGATGGCGGTGTATATATTTCCATGTTTATGCAGATAGCAGTGTAGTTATTTCCATGTTTATAGAGATACCAGTGTGGATATTTCCATTGATATAGAGATAGCTGTCTAGATATTTGCATGTTCATACAGAGAGCGGTGTAGATATTTCCATGTTCATACAGATAGCGGTGTAGATATTTCCAAGTTCATACAGATAGCGGTGTAGATATTTCCATGTTGATACAGATAGCGGTGTAGATATTTCCATGTTCATACAGATAGCGGTGTAGTTATTTCCATGTTCATACTGTTAGCGGTGTAGATATTTCCATGTTCATACCGATAGCAGTGTAGACATTTCCATGTTCATACAGTTAGCGGTGTAGATATTTCCATGTTCATACAGATGGCGGTGTAGATATTTACATGTTCATACAGATGGCGGTGTAGATATTTCCATGTTCATACGGATGGCAGTGTAGATATTTTCATGTTCATACAGGTGGCGGTGCAGATATTTCCATGTTTATACAGATAGCAGTGTAGTTATTTCCATGTTTATAGAGATAGCAGTGTATACATTTCCATTGATATACAGATAGCTGTGTAGATATTTGCATGGTCACACTGATAGCGGTGTACATATTTCCATGTTCGTACAGATAGCGGTGTAGATCTTTCCATGTTCATACAGATAGTGGTGTAGATATTTCCATGTTCATACAGATAACGGTGTAGATATTCCCATGTTCATACAGATAGCGGTGTAGATATTTCCATGTTCATACAGTTAGTGGTGTAGATATTTCCATGTTCATAGAGATGGCGGTGTAGATATTTCCATGTTCATACAAATGGCGGTGTAGATATTTCCATCTTCATAGAGATGGCGGTGTAGATATTTCCATATTTATACAGATAGCAGTGTAGTTATTTCCATGTTTATAGAGATAGCATTGTAGATATTTCCATTGATATACAGATAGCTGTGTAGATATTTGCATGTTCATACAGATAGCGGTATAGATATTTCCATGTTTATACAGATGGTGGTGTAGATATTTCCATGTTTATAGAGATGGAGGTCTAGATATTTCCATGTTTACAGAGATAGTGGTGTAGTTATTTCCAAGTTTATAGAGACAGCATTGTAGATATTTCCATGTTTATACAGATAGCTGTGAAGATATTTCCATGTTTATACAGATAGCGGTGAAGATATTTCCATGTTTATACAGATAGCAGTGTAGATATTTCCATGTATATAGAGATAGTGGTGTAGATAATTTCAATTTTATACAGAGAGCAGTGTAGATATTTCAAAGTTCATACAGATAGCGGTGTAGATATTTCCACGTTTATAGAGATGGCGGTGTAGATATTTCCATGTTCAAACAGATGGCGGTGTAGATATTTCCATGTTTACAGGGATGGCGGTGTAGATATTTCCATGTTCATACATATAGCGGTGTAGATATTTCCATGTTCATACTGATTGCTGTGTAGATATTTCCATGTTCATACAGATGGCGGTGTAGATATTTCCATGTTCGTACGGATGGCAGTGTAGATATTTCCATGTTCATAGAGATGGCGGTGTAGATATTTCCATGTTTATACAGATAGCAGTGTAGTTATTTCCATGTTTATAGAGATACCAGTGTGGATATTTCCATTGATATACAGATAGCTGTGTAGATATTTGCATGTTCATACAGATAGTGGTGTAGATATTTCCATGTTCATACAGATAACAGTGTAGATATTTCCATGTTCATACAGATAGCGGTGTAGATATTTCCATGTTCATACAGATAGCGGTGTAGATATTTCCATGTTCATACAGATAGCGGTGTAGATATTTCCATGTTCATACAGTTAGCGGTGTAGGTATTTCCATGTTCATACAGATGGCGGTGTAGATATTTACATGTTCATGCAGATGGCGGTGTAGATATTTCCATGTTCATACAGATTGCGGTGTAGAGATTTCCATGTTCATACAGATATCGGTGTAGATATTTCCATGTTCATACCAATAGCAGTGTAGACATTTCCATGTTCATACAGTTAGCGGTGTAGATATTTCCATGTTCATACAGATGGCGGTGTAGATATTTACATGTTCATACAGATGGCGGTGTAGATATTTCCATGTTCGTACGGATGGCAGTGTAGATATTTTCATGTTCATACAGGTGGCGGTGCAGATATTTCCATGTTTATACAGATAGCAGTGTAGTTATTTCCATGTTTATAGAGATAGCAGTGTATACATTTCCATTGATATACAGATAGCTGTGTAGATATTTGCATGGTCACACTGATAGCGGTGTACATATTTCCATGTTCGTACAGATAGCGGTGTAGATCTTTCCATGTTCATACAGATAGTGGTGTAGATATTTCCATGTTCATACAGATAACGGTGTAGATATTCCCATGTTCATACAGATAGCGGTGTAGATATTTCCATGTTCATACAGTTAGCGGTGTAGATATTTCCATGTTCATAGAGATGGCGGTGTAGATATTTCCATGTTCATACAAATGGCGGTGTAGATATTTCCATCTTCATAGAGATGGCGGTGTAGATATTTCCATATTTATACAGATAGCAGTGTAGTTATTTCCATGTTTATAGAGATAGCATTGTAGATATTTCCATTGATATACAGATAGCTGTGTAGATATTTGCATGTTCATACAGATAGCGGTATAGATATTTCCATGTTTATACAGATGGTGGTGTAGATATTTCCATGTTTATAGAGATGGAGGTCTAGATATTTCCATGTTTACAGAGATAGTGGTGTAGTTATTTCCAAGTTTATAGAGACAGCATTGTAGATATTTCCATGTTTATACAGATAGCTGTGAAGATATTTCCATGTTTATACAGATAGCGGTGAAGATATTTCCATGTTTATACAGATAGCAGTGTAGATATTTCCATGTATATAGAGATAGTGGTGTAGATAATTTCAATTTTATACAGAGAGCAGTGTAGATATTTCAAAGTTCATACAGATAGCGGTGTAGATATTTCCACGTTTATAGAGATGGCTGTGTAGATATTTCCATGTTCAAACAGATGGCGGTGTAGATATTTCCATGTTTACAGGGATGGCGGTGTAGATATTTCCATGTTCATACATATAGCGGTGTAGATATTTCCATGTTTATACAGATAGCGGTGTAGATATTTCCATGTTTATACAGATAGCAGTGTAGATATTTCCATGTTTATAGAGATAGTGGTGTAGATAATTTCAATTTTATACAGACAGCAGTGTAGATATTTCCAAGTTCATACAGATAGCGGTGTAGATATTTCCACGTTGATAGAGATGGCGGTGTAGATATTTCCATGTTCATACAGATGGTGGTGTAGATATTTCCATGTTTATAGGGATGGCGGTGTAGATATTTCCATGTTCATACGGATAACGGTGTAGATATTTCCATGTTCATACATATAGCGGTGTAGATATTTCCATGTTCATACAGATAGCGGTGTAGATATTTCCATGTTCATACAGATGGCGGTGTAGATATTTCCATGTTCGTACGGATGGCAGTGTAGATATTTCCATGTTCATAGAGATGGCGGTGTAGATATTTCCATGTTTATGCAGATAGCAGTGTAGTTATTTCCATGTTTATAGAGATACCAGTGTGGATATTTCCATTGATATAGAGATAGCTGTGTAGATATTTGCATGTTCATACAGAGAGCGGTGTAGATATTTCCATGTTCATACAGATAGCGGTGTAGATATTTCCATGTTCATACAGATAGCGGTGTAGATATTTCCATGTTGATACAGATAGCGGTGTAGATATTTCCATGTTCATACAGATAGCGGTGTAGATATTTCCATGTTCATACAGTTAGCGGTGTAGGTATTTCCATGTTCATACAGATGGCGGTGTAGATATTTACATGTTCATACAGATGGCGGTGTAGATATTTCCATGTTCATACGGATGGCAGTGTAGATATTTCCATGTTCGTACAGATGGCGGTGCAGATATTTCCATGTTTATACAGATAGCAGTGTAGTTATTTCCATGTTTATAGAGATAGCAGTGTATACATTTCCATTGATATACAGATAGCTGTGTAGATATTTGCATGGTCACACTGATAGCGGTGTACATATTTCCATGTTCGTACAGATAGTGGTGTAGATATTTCCATGTTCATACAGATAGCGGTGTAGATATTTCCATGTTCATACAGATAACGGTGTAGATATTTCCACGTTCAGACAGATAGCGGTGTAGATATTTCCATGTTCGTACAGTTAGCGGTGTAGATATTTCCATGTTCATAGAGATGGCGGTGTAGATATTTCCATGTTCATACAAATGGCGGTGTAGATATTTCCATCTTCATAGAGATGGCGGTGTAGATATTTCCATATTTATACAGAAAGCAGTGTAGTTATTTCCATGTTTATACAGATAGCAGTGTAGATATTTCCATGTATATAGAGATAGTGGTGTAGATAATTTCAATTTTATACAGAGAGCAGTGTAGATATTTCAAAGTTCATACAGATAGCGGTGTAGATATTTCCACGTTTATAGAGATGGCGGTGTAGATATTTCCATGTTCAAACAGATGGCGGTGTAGATATTTCCATGTTTACAGGGATGGCGGTGTAGATATTTCCATGTTCATACATATAGCGGTGTAGATATTTCCATGTTCATACTGATTGCGGTGTAGATATTTCCATGTTCATACAGATGGCGGTGTAGATATTTCCATGTTCGTACGGATGGCAGTGTAGATATTTCCATGTTCATAGAGATGGCGGTGTAGATATTTCCATGTTCATACAAATGGCGGTGTAGATATTTCCATCTTCATAGAGATGGCGGTGTAGATATTTCCATATTTATACAGATAGCAGTGTAGTTATTTCCATGTTTATAGAGATAGCAGTGTAGATATTTCCATTGATATTCAGATAGCTGTGTAGATATTTGCATGTTCATACAGATAGCGGTATAGATATTTCCATGTTTATACAGATGGTGGTGTAGATATTTCCATGTTTATAGAGATGGAGGTCTAGATATTTCCATGTTTACAGAGATAGTGGTGTAGTTATTTCCAAGTATATAGAGACAGCGTTGTAGATATTTCCATGTTTTTACAGATAGCTGTGAAGATATTTCCATGTTTATACAGATAGCGGTGTAGATATTTCCATGTTTATACAGATAGCAGTGTAGATATTTCCATGTTTAAAGAGATAGTGGTGTAGATAATTTCAATTTTATACAGACAGCAGTGTAGATATTTCCAAGTTCATACAGATAGCGGTGTAGATATTTCCACGTTTATAGAGATGGCGGTGTAGATATTTCCATGTTCATACAGATGGCGGTGTAGATATTTCCATGTTTATAGGGATGGCGGTGTAGATATTTCCATGTTCATACGGATAACGGTGTAGATATTTCCATGTTCATACATATAGCGGTGTAGATATTTCCATGTTCATATAGATAGCGGTGTAGATATTTCCATGTTCATACAGATGGCGGTGAAGATATTTCCATGTTCGTACGGATGGCAGTGTAGATATTTCCATGTTCATAGAGATGGCGGTGTAGATATTTCCATGTTTATGCATATAGCAGTGTAGTTATTTCCATGTTTATTGAGATACCAGTGTGGATATTTCCATTGATATAGAGATAGCTGTGTAGATATTTGCATATTCATACAGATAGCGGTGTAGATATTTCCATGTTCATACAGATAGCGGTGTAGATATTTCCATGTTCATACAGATAGCGGTGTAGATATTTCCATGTTGATACAGATAGCGGTGTAGATATTTCCATGTTCATACAGATAGCGGTGTAGATATTTCCATGTTCATACAGTTAGCGGTGTAGGTATTTCCATGTTCATACAGATGGCGGTGTAGATATTTACATGTTCATACAGATGGCGGTGTAGATATTTCCATGTTCATACAGATTGCTGTGTAGAGATTTCCATGTTCATACAGATATCGGTGTAGATATTTCCATGTTCATACAAATGGCGGTGTAGATATTTCCATCTTCATAGAGATGGCGGTGTAGATATTTCCATATTTATACAGATAGCAGTGTAGTTATTTCCATGTTTATAGAGATAGCAGTGTAGATATTTCCATTGATATACAGATAGCTGTGTAGATATTTGCATGATCATACAGATAGCGGTATAGATATTTCCATGTTTATGCAGATGGTGGTGTAGATATTTCCATGTTTATAGAGATGGAGGGCTAGATATTTCCATGTTTACAGAGATAGTGGTGTAGTTATTTCCAAGTTTATAGAGACAGCGTTGTAGATATTTCCATGTGTATACAGATAGCTGTGAAGATATTTCCATGTTTATACAGATAGCGGAGTAGATATTTCCATGTTTATACAGATAGCAGTTTAGATATTTCCATGTTTTTAGAGATAGTGGTGTAGATAATTTCAATTTTATACAGACAGCAGTGTAGATATTTCCAAGTTCATACAGATGGCGGTGTAGATATTTACATGTTCATACAGATGGCGGTGTAGATATTTCCATGTTCATACGGATGGCAGTGTAGATATTTTCATGTTCATACAGGTGGCGGTGAAGATATTTCCATGTTTATACAGATAGCAGTGTAGTTATTTCCATGTTTATAGAGATAGCAGTGTATACATTTCCATTGATATACAGATAGCTGTGTAGATATTTGCATGGTCACACTGATAGCGGTGTACATATTTCCATGTTCGTACAGATAGCGGTGTAGATATTTCCAAGTTCATACAGATAGCGGTGTAGATATTTCCACGTTTATAGAGATGGCGGTGTAGATATTTCCATGTTCATACAGATGGCGGTGTAGATATTTCCATGTTTATAGGGATGGCGGTGTAGATATTTCCATGTTCATACGGATAACGGTGTAGATATTTCCATGTTCATACATATAGCGGTGCAGATATTTCCGTGTTCATACAGATAGCGGTGTAGATATTTCCATGTTCATACAGATGGCGGTGTAGATATTTACATGTTCATACAGATGGCGGTGTAGATATTTCCATGTTCATACAGATTGCGGTGTAGAGATTTCCATGTTCATACAGATATCGGTGTAGATATTTCCATGTTCATACAGATGGCGGTGTAGATATTTCCATGTTCATACAGTTAGCGGTGTAGATATTTCCATGTTCGTACAGATGGCGGTGTAGATATTTACATGTTCATACAGAAGACGGTGTAGATATTTCCATGTTTATAGGGATGGCGGTGTAGATATTTTCATGTTTACACATAAGGCGGTGTAGATATTTCCATGTTTACACGGATAGCGGTGTAGACATTTCCATGTTTACACAGATAGCGGTGTGGATATTTCCAGGTTTATGCAGATAGCAGTGTAGATATTTCCATGTTTATACAGATAGTGGTGCGGATATTTCCATGTTTATTCAGATAGCGGTGCGGATATTTCCATGTTTATACAGATAGTTGGGCAGATATTTCCATGTTTATACAGATAGCGGTGTAGATATTTCCATCTTAATACAGATGGCGGTGTAGATATGTCCATGTTCGTACAGTTGGCGGTGTAGATATTTCCATGTTCATACAGATGGCGGTGTAGATATTTCGAAGTTTATAGAGATAGCGCTGTAGTTATTTCCATATTTATAGAGAAATCGGTGTAGATATTTCCATGTATATTCAGATAGCTGTGTAGATATTTCCATGTTCATGCAGATAGCGGTGTAGATATTTCCATGTTCATCCAGATGCCGGTGTACATATATCCATGTTCATACAGATGGCGGCAAAGATATTTCCATGTTCATAAAGATGGCGGTGTAGGTATTTCCATGTTCATACAAATGGCGGTGTAGATATTTCCATGTTCATAGAGATGGCGGTGTAGATATTTCCAGGTTCATACAAATGGCCGTGAAGATATTTCCATGTTCATAGAGATGGCGGTGTAGATATTTCCATGTTTATACAGATAGCAGTGTAGTTATTTCCATGTTTATAGAGATACCGGTGTGGATATTTCCATTGATATACAGATAGCTGTGTAGATATTTGCATGTTCATACAGATAGCGGTGTAGATATTTACATGTTCATACAGATGGCGGTGTAGATATTTCCATGTTCTACAGATAGCGGTGTTGAGATTTCCATGTTCATACAGATAGCGGTGTAGATATTTCCATGTTCATACAGATAGCGGTGTAGATATTTCCATGTTCATACCAATAGCGGTGTAGCATTTCCATGTTCATACAGTTAGCGGTGTAGATATTTCCATGTTCATACAGATAGCGGTGTAGATATTTCCATGTTCATACAGATAGCGGTGTAGATATTTCCATGTTCATACAGATAGCGGTGTAGATATTTCCATGTTCATACAGATAGCGGTGTAGATAATTCCATGTTCATACAGTTAGCGGTGTAGATATTTCCATTTTCATATAGATGGCAGTGTAGATATTTACATGTTCATACAGATGGCGGTGTAGATATTTCCATGTTCATACAGATAGCGGTGTAGATATTTCCATGTTCCTACAGATAGCGGTGTAGATAATTCCATGTTCCTACAGTTAGCTGTGTAGATATTTCCATGTTCACACAGATGGCGGTGTAGATATTTCCATGCTCATACAGATGGCGGTGTAGATATTTCCATGTTCATACAGATAGCGGTGTGGATATTTCCATGTTCATACAGATAGCGGTGTGGATATTTCCATGTTCATACAGATAGCGGTGTAGATAATTCCATGTTCATACAGTTAGCGGTGTAGATATTTCCATTTTCATACAGATGGCGTTGTAGATATTTACATGTTCATACAGATGGCGGTGTAGATATTTCCATGTTCATACAGATAGCGGTGTAGATATTTCCATGTTCCTACAGATAGCTTTGTAGATAATTCCATGTTCCTACAGTTAGCTGTGTAGATATTTCCATGTTCACACAGATGGCGGTGTAGATATTTCCATGCTCATACAGATGGCGGTGTAGATATTTCCATGTTCATACAGATAGAGGTGTGGATATTTCCATGTTCATACAGATAGCGGTTTAGATATTTCCATGTTCATACAGATAGCGGTGTAGATATTTCCATGTTCATACCAATAGCGGTGTAGGCATTTCCATGTTCATACATTTAGCGGTGTAGATATTTCCTTGTTCATACAGATGGCGGTGAAGATATTTCCATGTTCATACAGATGGCTGTGTAGATATTTCCATGTTTGCACGGATGGCAGTGTAGATATTTCCATGTTCATACAGGTGGCGGTGTAGGTATTTCCATGTTTATACGGAGAGCAGTGTAGTTATTTCAATGTTAATAGATATAGCTGTGTGGATATTTCCATTGATATACAGATAGCTGTGTAGATATGTGCATGTTCATACAAATAGCGGTGTAGATATTTCCATGTTCGTACAGATAGCGGTGTAGATATTTCCATGTTCATACAGATAGCGGTGTAGATATTTCCATGTTCATACAGATAACGGTGTAGATATTTCCATGTTCATACAGACAGCAGTGTAGATATTTCCATGTTCATACAGTTAGCGGTGTAGATACTTCCATGTTCATACAGATAGCGGTGTAGATATTTCCATGTTCATACCGATAGCGGTGTAGATATTTCCATGTTCATACAGATAGCGGTGTAGATATTTCCATGTTCATACAGTTAGCGGTGTAGATATTTCCATGTTCATACTGATGGCGGTGTAGATATTTCCATGTATATAGAGATGGCGGTCTAGATATTTCCATGTTTACAGAGATAGTGGTGTAGTTATTTCGAAGTTTATAGAGACAGCGTTGTAGATATTTCCATGTTTATACAGATAGCGGTGAAGATATTTCCATGTTTATACAGATAGCGGTGTAGATATTTCCATGTTTATACAGATAGCAGTGTATATATTTCCATGTTTATAGAGATAGTGGTGTAGATAATTTCAATTTTATACAGAGAGCAGTGTAGATATTTCCAAGTTCATACAGATAGCGGTGTAGATATTTCCATGTTCATACAGATGGCGGTGTAGATATTTACATGTTCATACAGATGGCGGTACAGATATTTAAATGTTGGTACAGATGGTGGTGTAGATATTTCCATGTTCCTAGAGATGGCGGTGTAGATATTTCCATGTTTATGCAGATAGTGGTATAGATATTTCCATGTTTATACAGATGGTGGTGTAGATATTTCCATGTTTATAGAGATGGAGGTCTAGATATTTCCATGTTTACAGAGATAGTGGTGTAGTAATTTACAAGTTTATAGACACAGCGTTGTAAATATTTCCATGTTTATACAGATAGCTGTGAAGATATTTCCTTGTTTATACAGATAGCGGTGTAGATATTTCCATGTTTATACAGATAGCAGTGTAGATATTTCCATGTTTATAGAGATAGTGGTGTAGATAATTTCAATTTTATACAGAGAGCTGTGTAGATATTTCCAAGTTCATACAGGTAGCGGTGTAGATATTTCCACGTTTATAGAGATGGCGGTGTAGATATTTCCATGTTCATACAGATGGCGGTGTAGATATTTCCATGTTTATAGGGATGGCGGTGTAGATATTTTCATGTTTACACAGATGGCGGTGTAGATACTTCCATGTTTACACAGAGAGCGGTGTAGACATTTCCATGTTTACACAGATAGCGGTGTGGATATTTCCATGTTTATGCGGATAGCAGTGTAGATATTTCCATGTTTATACACATAGCGGTGCGGATATTTCCATGTGTATACAGATAGTTGGGCAGATATTTCCATGTTTATACAGATAGCGATGTAGATATTTCCATCTTAATACAGATGGCGGTGTAGATATGTCTATGTTTGTACAGATGGCGGTGTAGATATTTCCATGTTCATACAGATGGCGGTGTAGATATTTCGAAGTTTATAGAGATAGCGCTGTAGTTATTTCCATATTTTCAGAGAAATCTGTGTAGATATTTCCATGTATATTCAGATAGCTGTGTAGATATTTCCATGTTCATGCAGATAGCGGTGTAGATATTTCCATGTTCATCCAGATGCCGGTGTACATATATCCATGTTCATACAGATGGCGGTGTAGATATTTCCATGTTAATAGAGATGGCGGTGTAGATATTTCCATGTTTATACAGAGAGCAGTGTAGTTATTTCCATGTTTATAGAGATACCAGTGTGGATATTTCCATTGATATACAGATAGCTGTGTAGATATTTGCATGTTCATACAGATAGCGGTGTAGATATTTCCATGTTCATACAGATAGCGGTGTAGATATTTCCATGTTCATACAGATAGCGGTGTAGATATTTCCATGTTCATATAGATGGCGGTGTAGATATTTACATGTTCATACAGATGGCGGTACAGATATTTAAATGTTGGTACAGATGGTGGTGTAGATATTTCCATGTTCCTAGAGATGGCGGTGTAGATATTTCCATGTTTATGCAGATAGCGGTATAGATATTTCCATGTTTATACAGATGGTGGTGTAGATATTTCCATGTTTATAGAGATGGAGGTCTAGATATTTCCATGTTTACAGAGATAGTGGTGTAGTTATTTCCAAGTTTATAGACACAGCGTTGTAAATATTTCCATGTTTATACAGATAGCTGTGAAGATATTTCCTTGTTTATACAGATAGCGGTGTAGATATTTCCATGTTCATACAGATAGCGGTGTAGATATTTCCATGTTCATACAGATAGCGGTGTTGATATTTCCATGTTCATACAGATAGCGGTGTAGATATTTCCATGTTCATACAGATGGCGGTGTATATATTTACATGTTCATACAGATGGCGGTGTAGATATTTCCATGTTCATACCGATAGCGGTGTAGAAATTTCCATGTTCATACAGATAGCGGTGTAGATATTTCCATGTTCATACAGATAGCGGTGTAGATATTTCCATGTTCATACCAGTAGCGGTGTAGACATTTCCATGTTCTTACAGTTAGCGGTGTAGATATTTCCATGTTCATACAGATGGCGGTGTAGATATTTACATTTTCATACAGATGGCGGTGTAGATATTTCCATGTTCGTACGGATGGCAGTGTAGATATTTCCATGTTCATACAGCTGGCGGTGTAGATATTTCCATGTTTATACTGATAGCAGTGTAGTTATATCCATGTTTATAGAGATAGCAGTGTATACGTTTCCATTGATATACAGATAGCTGTGTAGATATTTGCATGGTCACACAGATAGCGGTGTAGATATTTCCATATTCGTACAGATAGCGGTATAGATATTTCCATGTTCATACAGATAGCGGTGTAGATATTTCCATGTTCATACAGATAACGGTGTAGATATTTCCATGTTCATACACATAGCGGTGTAGATATTTCCATGTTCATACAGTTAGCGGTGTAGATATTTCCATGTTCATACAGATGGCGGTGTAGATATTTACATGTTCATGCAGATGGCGGTGTAGATATTTCCATGTTTACACCGATAGCGGTGTAGACATTTCCATGTTTACACAGATAGCGGTGTGGATATTTCCATGTTTATGCAGATAGCAGTGTAGATATTTCCATGTTTATACGTATAGCGGTGTGGATATTTCCATGTTTTTTCAGATAGCGGTGCGGATATTTCCATGTTTATTCAGTTAGTTGGGCAGATATTTCCATGTTTCTACAGATAGCGGTGTAGATATTTCCATCTTAATACAGATGGCGGTGTAGATATGTCCATGTTTGTACAGATGGCGGTGTAGATATTTCCATGTTCATACAGTTGCCGGTGTACATATATCCATGTTCATACAGATGGCGGTGAAGATATTTCCATGTTCATACAGATGGTGGTGTAGATATTTCCATGTTCATACAAAAGGCTGTGTAGATATTTCCATGTTCATAGAGATGGCGGTGTAGATATTTCCATGTTCATACAAATGGCGGTGTAGATATCTCCATGTTCATAGAGATGGCGGTGTAGATATTTCCATATTTATACAGATAGCAGTGTAGTTATTTCCATGTTTATAGAGATAGCAGTGTAGATATTTCCGTTGACATACAGATAGCTGTGTAGATATTTGCATGTTCATAGAGATACCGGTGTAGATATTTCCATGTTCATACAGATAGCGGTGTAGATATTTCCATGTTCATACAGTTAACGGTGTACATATTTCCATGTTCATACAGATAGCGGTGTAGATATTTCCATGTTCATACAGATAGCGGTGTAGATATTTCCATGTTCATACAGTTAGCTGTGTAGATATTTCCATGTTCATATAGTTGGCGGTGTAGATATTTACATGTTCATACAGATGGCGGTGTAGATATTTCCATGTTCATACAGATAGCGGTGTAGATATTTCCATGTTCATACAGATAGCAGCGTAGTTATTTCCATGTTCATACCGATAGCGGTGTAGACATTTCCATGTTCATACATTTAGCGGTGTAGATAGATCCATGTTCATACAGATGGCGGTGAAGATATTTCCATGTTCATACAGATAGCGGTGTAGATATTTCCATGTTCATACCAGTAGCGGTGTAGACATTTCCATGTTCTTACAGTTAGCGGTGTAGATATTTCCATGTTCATACAGATGGCGGTGTAGATATTTACATGTTCATACAGATGGCGGTGTAGATATTTCCATGTTCATACAGATAGCGGTGTAGATATTTCCATGTTCATACAGATAGCAGCGTAGTTATTTCCATGTTCATACCGATAGCGGTGTAGACATTTCCATGTTCATACATTTAGAGGTGTAGATATATCCATGTTCATACAGATGGCGGTGAAGATATTTCCATGTTCATACAGATGGCGGTGTAGATATTTCCATGTTTGTACGGATGGCAGTGTAGATATTTCCATGTTCATACAGGTGGCGGTGTAGATATTTCCATGTTTATGCAGATAGCAGTGTAGGTATTTCCATGTTAATAGAGATAGCTGTGTAGATATTTCCATTGATATACAGATAGCTGTGTAGATATTTGCATGTTCATACAGATAGCGGTGTAGATATTTCCATGTTCGTACAGATAGCGGTGTAGATATTTCCATGTTTATACAGATAGCGGTGCGGATATTTCCATGTTTATACAGATAGTTGGGCAGATATTTCCATGTTTATACAGATAGCGGTGTAGATATTTCCATCTTAATACAGATGGCGGTGTAGATATGTCCATGTTTGTACAGATGGCGGTGTAGATATTTCCATGTTCATACAGATGGCGGTGTAGATATTGCGAAGTTTATAGAGATAGCGCTGTAGTTATTTCCATATTTATAGAGAAATCTGTGTAGATATTTCCACGTATATTCAGATAGCTGTGTAGATATTTCCATGTTCATGCAGATAGCGGTGTAGATACTTCCATCTTCATCAAGATGCCGGTGTATATATATCCATGTTCATACAGATGGCTGTGAAGATATTTCCATATTCCTACAGATGGCGGTGTAGGTATTTCCATGTTCATACAAATGGCGGTGTAGATATTTCCATGTTTATAGGGATGGCGGTGTAGATATTTTCATGTTTACTCAGATGGCGGTGTAGATGTTTCCATGTTTAAACAGATAGCGGTGTAGACATTTCCATGTTTACACAGATAGCGGTGTGGATATTTCCATGTTTATGCACATAGCGGTGTAGATATTTCCATGTTTATACAGATAGCGGTGTGGATACTTCCATGTGTATACAGATAGTTGGGCAGATATTTCCATGTTTATACAGATAGCGGTGCAGATATTTCCATGTTCATACAGATAGCGGTGTAGATATTTCCATGTTCATACCGATAGCGGTGTAGATATTTCCATGTTCATACAGATAGCGGTGTAGATATTTCCATGCTCATACAGTTAGCGGTGTAGATATTTCCATGTTCATACACATGGCGGTGTAGATATTTCCATGTATATAGAGATGGCGGTCTAGATATTTCCATGTTTACAGAGATAGTTTTGTTGTTATTTCCAAGTTTATAGAGACAGCGTTGTAGATATTTCCATGTTTATACAGATAGCGGTGAAGATATTTCCATGTTTATACAGATAGCGGTGTAGATATTTCCATGTTTATACAGACAGCAGTGTATATATTTCCATGTTTATAGAGATAGTAGTGTAGATAATTTCAATTTTATACAGAGAGCAGTGTAGATATTTCCAAGTTCATGCAGATAGTGGTGTAGATATTTCCAGGTTCATACAAATGGCGGTGTAGATATTTCCATGTTCGTCCAGATAGCGGTGTAGATATTTCCATGTTCATACAGATAGCGGTGTAGATATTTCCATGTTCATACAGATAACGGTGTAGATATTTCCATGTTCATACAGATAGCGGTGTAGATATTTCCATGTTCATACAGATGGCGGTGTAGATATTTACATGTTCATACAGATGGCGGTACAGATATTTAAATGTTCGTACACATGGTGGTGTAGATATTTCCATGTTCCTAGAGATGGCGGTGTAGATATTTCCATGTTTATGCAGATAGCGGTATAGATATTTCCATGTTTATACAGATGGCGGTGTAGATATTTCCATGTTTATAGAGATGGAGGTCTAGATATTTCCATGTTTACAGAGATAGTGGTGTAGTTATTTCCAAGTTTATAGACACAGCGTTGTAAATATTTCCATGTTTATACAGATAGCTGTGAAGATATTTCCTTGTTTATACAGATAGCGGTGTAGATATTTCCATGTTTATACAGATAGCAGTGTAGATATTTCCATGTTTATAGAGATAGTGGTGTAGATAATTTCAATTTTATACAGAGAGCTGTGTAGATATTTCCAAGTTCATACAGATAGCGGTGTAGATATTTCCACGTTTATAGAGATGGCGGTGTAGATATTTCCATGTTCATACAGATGGCGGTGTAGATATTTCCATGTTTATAGGGATGGCGGTGTAGATATTTTCATGTTTACACAGATGGCGGTGTAGGTACTTCCATGTTTACACAGATAGCGGTGTAGACATTTCCATGTTTACACAGATAGCGGTGTGGATATTTCCATGTTTATGCAGATAGTGTAGATATTTCCATGTTTATACACATAGCGGTGCGGATATTTCCATGTGTATACAGATAGTTGGGCAGATATTTCCATGTTTATACAGATAGCGGTGTAGATATTTCCATCTTAATACAAATGGCGGTGTAGATATGTCCATGTTTGTACAGATGGCGGTGTAGATATTTCCATGTTCATACAGATGGCGGTGTAGATATTTCGAAGTTTATAGAGATAGCGCTGTAGTTATTTCCATATTTACAGAGAAATCTGTGTAGATATTTCCATGTATATTCAGATAGCTGTGTAGATATTTCCATGTTCATGCAGATAGCGGTGTAGATATTTCCATGTTCATCCAGATGCCGGTGTACATATATCCATGTTCATACAGATGGCGGTGTAGATATTTCCATGTTTATACAGAGAGCAGTGTAGTTATTTCCATGTTTATAGAGATACCAGTGTGGATATTTCCATTGATATACAGATAGCGGTGTAGATATTTCCATGTTCATACAGATAGCGGTGTAGATATTTCCATGTTCATACAGATAGCGGTGTAGATATTTCCATGTTCATACAGATAGCGGTGTAGGTATTTCCATGTTCATACAGAAGGCGGTGTAGATATTTACATGTTCATACAGATGGCGGTGTAGATATTTCCATGTTCATACAGAGGGCGGTGTAGAGATTTCCATGTTCATACAGATAGCGGTGTAGATATTTCCATGTTCATACAGATAGCGGTGTAGATATTTCCATGTTCATACCAATAGCGGTGTAGACATTTCCATGTTCTTACAGTTATCGGTGTAGATATTTCCATGTTCATACAGATGGCGGTGTAGATATTTACATGTTCCTACAGATGGCGGTGTAGATATTTCCATGTTCGTACGGATGGCAGTGTAGATATTTCCATGTTCATACAGGTGGCGGTGTAGATATTTCCATGTTTATACAGATAGCAGTGTAGTTATATCCATGTTTATAGAGATAGCAGTGTATACGTTTCCATTGTTATACAGATAGCTGTGTAGATATTTGCATGGTCACACAGATAGCGGTGTAGATATTTCCATGTTCGTACAGATAGCGGTGTAGATATTTCCATGTTCATACAGATAGCGGTGTAGATATTTCCATGTTCATACAGATAACGTTGTAGATATTTCCATGTTCATACACATAGCGGTGTGGATATTTCCATGTTCATACAGTTAGCGGTGTAGATATTTCCATGTTCATACAGATGGCGGTGTAGATATTTACATGTTCATACAGATGGCGGTATAGATATTTCCATGTACGTACAGATGGCGGTGTAGATATTTCCATGTTCATAGATATGGCGGTGTAGATATTTCCATGTTTATGCAGATAGCGGTATAGATATTTCCATTTTTATACAGATGGTGGTGTAGATATTTCCATGTTTATAGAGATGGCGGTCTAGATATTTCCATGTTTACAGAGATAGTGGTGTAGTTATTTCCAAGTTTATAGAGACAGGGTTGTGGATATTTCCATGTTTATACAGATAGCGGTGGAGATATTTCCATGTTTATACAGATAGCGGTGTAGATATTTCCATGTTTATACAGATAGCAGTGTATATATTTTCATGTTTATAGAGATAGTGGTGTAGATAATTTCAATTTTATACAGAGAGCAGTGTAGATATTAACAGCTTCATACAGATAGCGGTGTAGATATTTCCACATTTATAGAGATGGCGGTGTAGATATTTCCATGTTCATACAGAGGACGGTGTAGATATTTCCATGTTTTTAGGGATGGCGGTGTAGATATTTTCATGTTTACACAGATGGCGGTGTAGATATTTCCATGTTTACACAGATAGCGGTGTAGACATTTCCATGTTTACACATGTAGCGGTGTGGATATTTCCATGTTTATGCAGATAGCAGTGTAGATATTTCCATGTTTATACGTAGTGGTGTGGATATTTCCATGTTTTTTCAGATAGCGGTGCGGATATTTCCATGTTTATTCAGATAGTTGGGCAGATATTTCCATATTTCTACAGATAGCGGTGTAGATATTTCCATCTTAATACAGATGGCGGTGTAGATATGTCCATGTTTGTACAGATGGCGGTGTAGATATTTCCATGTTCATACAGATGCCGGTGTACATATATCCATGTTCATACAGATGGCGGTGAAAATATTAACAAGTTCATACAGATGGTGGTGTAGATATTTCCATGTTCATACAAAAGGCGGTGTAGATATTTCCATGTTCATAGAGATGGCGGTGTAGATATTTCCATGTTCATACAAATGGCGGTGTAGATATTTCCGTGTTCATAGAGATGGCGGTGTAGATATTTCCTTATTTATACAGATAGCAGTGTAGTTATTTCCATGTTTATAGAGATAGCAGTGTAGATATTTCCATTGATATACAGGTAGCTGTGTAGATATTTGCATGTTCATAGAGATAGCGGTGTAGATATTTCCATGTTCATACAGATAGCGGTGTAGATATTTCCATGTTCATACAGTTAACGGTGTAGATATTTCCATGTTCATACAGATAGCGGTGTAGATATTTCCATGTTCATACATATAGCGGTGTAGATATTTCCATGTTCATACACATAGAGGTGTAGATATTTCCATGTTCATACAGATAGCGGTGTAGATATTTCCATGTTCATACCGATAGCGGTGTAGACATTTCCATGTTCATACATTTAGCGGTGTAGATATTTCCATGTTCATACAGATTGCGGTGAAGATATTTCCATGTTCATACAGATGGCGGTGTAGATATTTCCATGTTTGTACGGATGGCAGTGTAGATATTTCCATGTTCATACAGGCGACGGTGTAGATATTTCCATGTTTATGCAGATAGCAGTGTAGTTATTTCCATGTTAATAGAGATAGCTGTGTAGATATTTCCATTGATATACAGATAGCTGTTTAGATATTTGCATGTTCATACAGATAGCGGTGTAGATATTTCCATGTTCGTAGAGATAGCGGTGTAGATATTTCCATGTTTATACAGATTGCGGTGCGGATATTTCCATGTATATACAGATAGTTGGGCAGATATTTCCATGTTTATACAGATAGCGGTGTAGATATTTCCATCTTAATACAGATGGCTTTGTAGATATGTCCATGTTCGTACAGATGGCAGTGTAGATATTTCCATGTTCATACAGATGGCGGTGTAGATATTTCGAAGTTTATAGAGATAGCGCTGTAGTTATTTCCATATTTATAGAGAAATCTGTGTAGATATTTCCACGTATATTCAGATAGCTGTGTAGATATTTCCATGTTCATGCAGATAGCGGTGTAGATATTTCCATGTTCATCAAGATGCCGGTGTACATATATCCATGTTCTTACAGATGGCGGTGAAGATATTTCCATGTTCCTACAGATGGCGGTGAAGCTATTTCCAAGTTCATACAAATGGCGGTGTAGATATTTCCATGTTCATAGAGATGGCGGTGTAGTTATTTCCAGGTTCATACAAATGGCGGTGCAGATATTTCCATGTTCATAGAGATGGGGGTGTAGATATTTCCATGTTTATACAGATAGCAGTGTAGTTATTTCCATGTTTATGCTGATACCAGTGTGGATATTTCCATTGATATACAGATAGCTGTGTAGATATTTGCTTGTTCATACAGATAGCGGTGTAGATAATTCCATGTTCTTACAGATAGCGGTGTAGATATTTCCATGTTCATACAGATAGCGGTGAAGATATTTCCATGTTCATACAGATAGCGGTGTAGATATTTCCATGTTCATACAGATAGCGGTGTAGATATTTCCATGTTCATACAGTTAGAGGTGTAGTTATTTCCATGTTCATACAGATGGCGGTGTAAATATTTCCATGCTCATACAGATGGCGGTGTAGATATTTCCATGTTTGTATGGATGGCAGTGTAGATATTTCCATGTTCATACAGATGGCGATGTAGATATTTCGAAGTTTATAGAGATAGCGCTGTAGTTATTTCCATATTTATAGAGAAACCTGTGTAGATATTTCCACGTATATTCAGATAGCTGTGTAGATATTTCCATGTTCATGCAGATAGCGGTGTAGATATTTCCATGTTCATACAGATTGCGGTGTAGATATTTCCATGTTCATACAGATAACGGTGTAGATATTTCCATGTTCATACAGATAGCGGTGTAGATATTTCCATGTTCATAAAGATGGCGGTGTAGATATTTACATGTTCATACAGATGGCGGTATAGATATTTCCATGTTCGTACAGATGGCGGTGTAGATATTTCCATGTTCATAGAGATGGCGGTGTAGATATTTCCATGTTTATGCAGATAGTGGTATAGATATTTCCATGTTTATACAGATGGTGGTGTAGATATTTCCATGTTTATAGAGATGGAGGTCTAGATATTTCCATGTTTACAGAGATAGCAGTGTAGTTATTTCCAAGTTTATAGAGACAGCATTGTAAATATTTCCATGTTTGTACAGATAGCTGTGAAGATATTTCCTTGTTTATACAGATAGCGGTGTAGATATTTCCATGTTTATACAGATAGCAGTGTAGATATTTCCATGTTTATAGAGATAGTGGTGTAGATAATTTCAATTTTATACAGAGAGCAGTGTAGATATTTCCAAGTTCATACAGATAGCGGTGTAGATATTTCCACGTTTATAGAGATGGCGGTGTAGATATTTCCATGTTCATACAGAAGACGGTGTAGATATTTCCATGTTTATAGGGATGGCGGTGTAGATATTTTCATGTTTACACAGATGGCGGTGTAGATATTTCCATGTTTAAAAAGATAGCGGTGTAGTCATTTCCATGTTTACACAGATAGCGGTGTGGATATTTCCATGTTTATGCAGATAGCAGTGTAGATATTTCCATGTTTATACAGATAGCGGTGCGGATATTTCCATGTTTATACAGATAGTTGGGCAGATATTTCCATGTTTAAACAGATAGCGGTGTAGATATTTCCATCTTTATACAGATGGCGGTGTAGATATGTCCATGTTTGTACAGATGGCGGTGTAGATATTTCCATGTTCATACAGATGGCGGTGTAGATATTTCGAAGTTTATAGAGATAGCGCTGTTGTTATTTCCATATTTATAGAGAAATCTGTGTAGATATTTCCATGTATATTCAGACAGCTGTGTAGATATTTCCATGTTCATGCAGATAGCGGTGTAGATATTTCCATGTTCATCCAGATGCCGGTGTACATATATCCATGTTCATACAGATGGCGGTGAAGATATTTCCATGTTCATACAGATGGTGGTGTAGATATTTCCATGTTCATACAAATGGCGGTGTAGATATTTCCATGTTCATAGAAATGGCGGTGTAGATAATTCCATGTTCATACAAATGGCGGTGTAGATATTTCCATGTTCATAGAGATGGCGGTGTAGATATTTCCATATTTATACAGATAGCAGTGTAGTTGTTTCCATGTTTATAGGGATAGCAGTGTAGATATTTTCATTGATATACAGATAGCTGTGTAGATATTTTCATGTTCATACAGATAGCGGTGTAGATATTTCCATGTTCATACACATAGTGGTGTATATATTTGCATGTTCATACAGATAGCGGTGTAGATATTTCCATGTTCATACAGTTAGCGGTGTAGGTATTTCCATGTTCATACAGATGGCGGTGTAGATATTTACATGTTCATACAGATGGCGGTGTAGATATTTCCATGTTCATACAGATTGCGGTGTAGAGATTTCCATGTTCATACAGATATCGGTGTAGATATTTCCATGTTCATACAGATGGCGGTGTAGATATTTCCATGTTCATACAGTTAGCGGTGTAGATATTTCCATGTTCGTACAGATGGCGGTGTAGATATTTACATGTTCATACAGAAGACGGTGTAGATATTTCCATGTTTATAGGGATGGCGGTGTAGATATTTTCATGTTTACACAGAAGGCGGTGTAGATATTTCCATGTTTACACGGATAGCGGTGTAGACATTTCCATGTTTACACAGATAGCGGTGTGGATATTTCCAGGTTTATGCAGATAGCAGTGTAGATATTTCCATGTTTATACAGATAGTGGTGCGGATATTTCCATGTTTATTCAGATAGCGGTGCGGATATTTCCATGTTTATACAGATAGTTGGGCAGATATTTCCATGTTTATACAGATAGCGGTGTAGATATTTCCATCTTAATACAGATGGCGGTGTAGATATGTCCATGTTCGTACAGTTGGCGGTGTAGATATTTCCATGTTCATACAGATGGCGGTGTAGATATTTCGAAGTTTATAGAGATAGCGCTGTAGTTATTTCCATATTTATAGAGAAATCGGTGTAGATATTTCCATGTATATTCAGATAGCTGTGTAGATATTTCCATGTTCATGCAGATAGCGGTGTAGATATTTCCATGTTCATCCAGATGCCGGTGTACATATATCCATGTTCATACAGATGGCGGCAAAGATATTTCCATGTTCATAAAGATGGCGGTGTAGGTATTTCCATGTTCATACAAATGGCGGTGTAGATATTTCCATGTTCATAGAGATGGCGGTGTAGATATTTCCAGGTTCATACAAATGGCCGTGAAGATATTTCCATGTTCATAGAGATGGCGGTGTAGATATTTCCATGTTTATACAGATAGCAGTGTAGTTATTTCCATGTTTATAGAGATACCGGTGTGGATATTTCCATTGATATACAGATAGCTGTGTAGATATTTGCATGTTCATACAGATAGCGGTGTAGATATTTACATGTTCATACAGATGGCGGTGTAGATATTTCCATGTTCTACAGATAGCGGTGTTGAGATTTCCATGTTCATACAGATAGCGGTGTAGATATTTCCATGTTCATACAGATAGCGGTGTAGATATTTCCATGTTCATACCAATAGCGGTGTAGCATTTCCATGTTCATACAGTTAGCGGTGTAGATATTTCCATGTTCATACAGATAGCGGTGTAGATATTTCCATGTTCATACAGATAGCGGTGTAGATATTTCCATGTTCATACAGATAGCGGTGTAGATATTTCCATGTTCATACAGATAGCGGTGTAGATAATTCCATGTTCATACAGTTAGCGGTGTAGATATTTCCATTTTCATATAGATGGCAGTGTAGATATTTACATGTTCATACAGATGGCGGTGTAGATATTTCCATGTTCATACAGATAGCGGTGTAGATATTTCCATGTTCCTACAGATAGCGGTGTAGATAATTCCATGTTCCTACAGTTAGCTGTGTAGATATTTCCATGTTCACACAGATGGCGGTGTAGATATTTCCATGCTCATACAGATGGCGGTGTAGATATTTCCATGTTCATACAGATAGCGGTGTGGATATTTCCATGTTCATACAGATAGCGGTGTGGATATTTCCATGTTCATACAGATAGCGGTGTAGATAATTCCATGTTCATACAGTTAGCGGTGTAGATATTTCCATTTTCATACAGATGGCGTTGTAGATATTTACATGTTCATACAGATGGCGGTGTAGATATTTCCATGTTCATACAGATAGCGGTGTAGATATTTCCATGTTCCTACAGATAGCTTTGTAGATAATTCCATGTTCCTACAGTTAGCTGTGTAGATATTTCCATGTTCACACAGATGGCGGTGTAGATATTTCCATGCTCATACAGATGGCGGTGTAGATATTTCCATGTTCATACAGATAGAGGTGTGGATATTTCCATGTTCATACAGATAGCGGTTTAGATATTTCCATGTTCATACAGATAGCGGTGTAGATATTTCCATGTTCATACCAATAGCGGTGTAGGCATTTCCATGTTCATACATTTAGCGGTGTAGATATTTCCTTGTTCATACAGATGGCGGTGAAGATATTTCCATGTTCATACAGATGGCTGTGTAGATATTTCCATGTTTGCACGGATGGCAGTGTAGATATTTCCATGTTCATACAGGTGGCGGTGTAGGTATTTCCATGTTTATACGGAGAGCAGTGTAGTTATTTCAATGTTAATAGATATAGCTGTGTGGATATTTCCATTGATATACAGATAGCTGTGTAGATATGTGCATGTTCATACAAATAGCGGTGTAGATATTTCCATGTTCGTACAGATAGCGGTGTAGATATTTCCATGTTCATACAGATAGCGGTGTAGATATTTCCATGTTCATACAGATAACGGTGTAGATATTTCCATGTTCATACAGACAGCAGTGTAGATATTTCCATGTTCATACAGTTAGCGGTGTAGATACTTCCATGTTCATACAGATAGCGGTGTAGATATTTCCATGTTCATACCGATAGCGGTGTAGATATTTCCATGTTCATACAGATAGCGGTGTAGATATTTCCATGTTCATACAGTTAGCGGTGTAGATATTTCCATGTTCATACTGATGGCGGTGTAGATATTTCCATGTATATAGAGATGGCGGTCTAGATATTTCCATGTTTACAGAGATAGTGGTGTAGTTATTTCGAAGTTTATAGAGACAGCGTTGTAGATATTTCCATGTTTATACAGATAGCGGTGAAGATATTTCCATGTTTATACAGATAGCGGTGTAGATATTTCCATGTTTATACAGATAGCAGTGTATATATTTCCATGTTTATAGAGATAGTGGTGTAGATAATTTCAATTTTATACAGAGAGCAGTGTAGATATTTCCAAGTTCATACAGATAGCGGTGTAGATATTTCCATGTTCATACAGATGGCGGTGTAGATATTTACATGTTCATACAGATGGCGGTACAGATATTTAAATGTTGGTACAGATGGTGGTGTAGATATTTCCATGTTCCTAGAGATGGCGGTGTAGATATTTCCATGTTTATGCAGATAGTGGTATAGATATTTCCATGTTTATACAGATGGTGGTGTAGATATTTCCATGTTTATAGAGATGGAGGTCTAGATATTTCCATGTTTACAGAGATAGTGGTGTAGTAATTTACAAGTTTATAGACACAGCGTTGTAAATATTTCCATGTTTATACAGATAGCTGTGAAGATATTTCCTTGTTTATACAGATAGCGGTGTAGATATTTCCATGTTTATACAGATAGCAGTGTAGATATTTCCATGTTTATAGAGATAGTGGTGTAGATAATTTCAATTTTATACAGAGAGCTGTGTAGATATTTCCAAGTTCATACAGGTAGCGGTGTAGATATTTCCACGTTTATAGAGATGGCGGTGTAGATATTTCCATGTTCATACAGATGGCGGTGTAGATATTTCCATGTTTATAGGGATGGCGGTGTAGATATTTTCATGTTTACACAGATGGCGGTGTAGATACTTCCATGTTTACACAGAGAGCGGTGTAGACATTTCCATGTTTACACAGATAGCGGTGTGGATATTTCCATGTTTATGCGGATAGCAGTGTAGATATTTCCATGTTTATACACATAGCGGTGCGGATATTTCCATGTGTATACAGATAGTTGGGCAGATATTTCCATGTTTATACAGATAGCGATGTAGATATTTCCATCTTAATACAGATGGCGGTGTAGATATGTCTATGTTTGTACAGATGGCGGTGTAGATATTTCCATGTTCATACAGATGGCGGTGTAGATATTTCGAAGTTTATAGAGATAGCGCTGTAGTTATTTCCATATGTTCAGAGAAATCTGTGTAGATATTTCCATGTATATTCAGATAGCTGTGTAGATATTTCCATGTTCATGCAGATAGCGGTGTAGATATTTCCATGTTCATCCAGATGCCGGTGTACATATATCCATGTTCATACAGATGGCGGTGTAGATATTTCCATGTTAATAGAGATGGCGGTGTAGATATTTCCATGTTTATACAGAGAGCAGTGTAGTTATTTCCATGTTTATAGAGATACCAGTGTGGATATTTCCATTGATATACAGATAGCTGTGTAGATATTTGCATGTTCATACAGATAGCGGTGTAGATATTTCCATGTTCATACAGATAGCGGTGTAGATATTTCCATGTTCATACAGATAGCGGTGTAGATATTTCCATGTTCATATAGATGGCGGTGTAGATATTTACATGTTCATACAGATGGCGGTACAGATATTTAAATGTTGGTACAGATGGTGGTGTAGATATTTCCATGTTCCTAGAGATGGCGGTGTAGATATTTCCATGTTTATGCAGATAGCGGTATAGATATTTCCATGTTTATACAGATGGTGGTGTAGATATTTCCATGTTTATAGAGATGGAGGTCTAGATATTTCCATGTTTACAGAGATAGTGGTGTAGTTATTTCCAAGTTTATAGACACAGCGTTGTAAATATTTCCATGTTTATACAGATAGCTGTGAAGATATTTCCTTGTTTATACAGATAGCGGTGTAGATATTTCCATGTTCATACAGATAGCGGTGTAGATATTTCCATGTTCATACAGATAGCGGTGTTGATATTTCCATGTTCATACAGATAGCGGTGTAGATATTTCCATGTTCATACAGATGGCGGTGTATATATTTACATGTTCATACAGATGGCGGTGTAGATATTTCCATGTTCATACCGATAGCGGTGTAGAAATTTCCATGTTCATACAGATAGCGGTGTAGATATTTCCATGTTCATACAGATAGCGGTGTAGATATTTCCATGTTCATACCAGTAGCGGTGTAGACATTTCCATGTTCTTACAGTTAGCGGTGTAGATATTTCCATGTTCATACAGATGGCGGTGTAGATATTTACATTTTCATACAGATGGCGGTGTAGATATTTCCATGTTCGTACGGATGGCAGTGTAGATATTTCCATGTTCATACAGCTGGCGGTGTAGATATTTCCATGTTTATACTGATAGCAGTGTAGTTATATCCATGTTTATAGAGATAGCAGTGTATACGTTTCCATTGATATACAGATAGCTGTGTAGATATTTGCATGGTCACACAGATAGCGGTGTAGATATTTCCATATTCGTACAGATAGCAGTATAGATATTTCCATGTTCATACAGATAGCGGTGTAGATATTTCCATGTTCATACAGATAACGGTGTAGATATTTCCATGTTCATACACATAGCGGTGTAGATATTTCCATGTTCATACAGTTAGCGGTGTAGATATTTCCATGTTCATACAGATGGCGGTGTAGATATTTACATGTTCATGCAGATGGCGGTGTAGATATTTCCATGTTTACACCGATAGCGGTGTAGACATTTCCATGTTTACACAGATAGCGGTGTGGATATTTCCATGTTTATGCAGATAGCAGTGTAGATATTTCCATGTTTATACGTATAGCGGTGTGGATATTTCCATGTTTTTTCAGATAGCGGTGCGGATATTTCCATGTTTATTCAGTTAGTTGGGCAGATATTTCCATGTTTCTACAGATAGCGGTGTAGATATTTCCATCTTAATACAGATGGCGGTGTAGATATGTCCATGTTTGTACAGATGGCGGTGTAGATATTTCCATGTTCATACAGTTGCCGGTGTACATATATCCATGTTCATACAGATGGCGGTGAAGATATTTCCATGTTCATACAGATGGTGGTGTAGATATTTCCATGTTCATACAAAAGGCTGTGTAGATATTTCCATGTTCATAGAGATGGCGGTGTAGATATTTCCATGTTCATACAAATGGCGGTGTAGATATCTCCATGTTCATAGAGATGGCGGTGTAGATATTTCCATATTTATACAGATAGCAGTGTAGTTATTTCCATGTTTATAGAGATAGCAGTGTAGATATTTCCGTTGACATACAGATAGCTGTGTAGATATTTGCATGTTCATAGAGATACCGGTGTAGATATTTCCATGTTCATACAGATAGCGGTGTAGATATTTCCATGTTCATACAGTTAACGGTGTACATATTTCCATGTTCATACAGATAGCGGTGTAGATATTTCCATGTTCATACAGATAGCGGTGTAGATATTTCCATGTTCATACAGTTAGCTGTGTAGATATTTCCATGTTCATATAGTTGGCGGTGTAGATATTTACATGTTCATACAGATGGCGGTGTAGATATTTCCATGTTCATACAGATAGCGGTGTAGATATTTCCATGTTCATACAGATAGCAGCGTAGTTATTTCCATGTTCATACCGATAGCGGTGTAGACATTTCCATGTTCATACATTTAGCGGTGTAGATAGATCCATGTTCATACAGATGGCGGTGAAGATATTTCCATGTTCATACAGATAGCGGTGTAGATATTTCCATGTTCATACCAGTAGCGGTGTAGACATTTCCATGTTCTTACAGTTAGCGGTGTAGATATTTCCATGTTCATACAGATGGCGGTGTAGATATTTACATTTTCATACAGATGGCGGTGTAGATATTTCCATGTTCGTACGGATGGCAGTGTAGATATTTCCATGTTCATACAGCTGGCGGTGTAGATATTTCCATGTTTATACTGATAGCAGTGTAGTTATATCCATGTTTATAGAGATAGCAGTGTATACGTTTCCATTGATATACAGATAGCTGTGTAGATATTTGCATGGTCACACAGATAGCGGTGTAGATATTTCCATATTCGTACAGATAGCGGTATAGATATTTCCATGTTCATACAGATAGCGGTGTAGATATTTCCATGTTCATACAGATAACGGTGTAGATATTTCCATGTTCATACACATAGCGGTGTAGATATTTCCATGTTCATACAGTTAGCGGTGTAGATATTTCCATGTTCATACAGATGGCGGTGTAGATATTTACATGTTCATGCAGATGGCGGTGTAGATATTTCCATGTTTACACCGATAGCGGTGTAGACATTTCCATGTTTACACAGATAGCGGTGTGGATATTTCCATGTTTATGCAGATAGCAGTGTAGATATTTCCATGTTTATACGTATAGCGGTGTGGATATTTCCATGTTTTTTCAGATAGCGGTGCGGATATTTCCATGTTTATTCAGTTAGTTGGGCAGATATTTCCATGTTTCTACAGATAGCGGTGTAGATATTTCCATCTTAATACAGATGGCGGTGTAGATATGTCCATGTTTGTACAGATGGCAGTGTAGATATTTCCATGTTCATACAGTTGCCGGTGTACATATATCCATGTTCATACAGATGGCGGTGAAGATATTTCCATGTTCATACAGATGGTGGTGTAGATATTTCCATGTTCATACAAAAGGCTGTGTAGATATTTCCATGTTCATAGAGATGGCGGTGTAGATATTTCCATGTTCATACAAATGGCGGTGTAGATATCTCCATGTTCATAGAGATGGCGGTGTAGATATTTCCATATTTATACAGATAGCAGTGTAGTTATTTCCATGTTTATAGAGATAGCAGTGTAGATATTTCCGTTGACATACAGATAGCTGTGTAGATATTTGCATGTTCATAGAGATACCGGTGTAGATATTTCCATGTTCATACAGATAGCGGTGTAGATATTTCCATGTTCATACAGTTAACGGTGTACATATTTCCATGTTCATACAGATAGCGGTGTAGATATTTCCATGTTCATACAGATAGCGGTGTAGATATTTCCATGTTCATACAGTTAGCTGTGTAGATATTTCCATGTTCATATAGTTGGCGGTGTAGATATTTACATGTTCATACAGATGGCGGTGTAGATATTTCCATGTTCATACAGATAGCGGTGTAGATATTTCCATGTTCATACAGATAGCAGCGTAGTTATTTCCATGTTCATACCGATAGCGGTGTAGACATTTCCATGTTCATACATTTAGAGGTGTAGATATATCCATGTTCATACAGATGGCGGTGAAGATATTTCCATGTTCATACAGATGGCGGTGTAGATATTTCCATGTTTGTACGGATGGCAGTGTAGATATTTCCATGTTCATACAGGTGGCGGTGTAGATATTTCCATGTTTATGCAGATAGCAGTGTAGGTATTTCCATGTTAATAGAGATAGCTGTGTAGATATTTCCATTGATATACAGATAGCTGTGTAGATATTTGCATGTTCATACAGATAGCGGTGTAGATATTTCCATGTTCGTACAGATAGCGGTGTAGATATTTCCATGTTTATACAGATAGCGGTGCGGATATTTCCATGTTTATACAGATAGTTGGGCAGATATTTCCATGTTTATACAGATAGCGGTGTAGATATTTCCATCTTAATACAGATGGCGGTGTAGATATGTCCATGTTTGTACAGATGGCGGTGTAGATATTTCCATGTTCATACAGATGGCGGTGTAGATATTGCGAAGTTTATAGAGATAGCGCTGTAGTTATTTCCATATTTATAGAGAAATCTGTGTAGATATTTCCACGTATATTCAGATAGCTGTGTAGATATTTCCATGTTCATGCAGATAGCGGTGTAGATACTTCCATCTTCATCAAGATGCCGGTGTATATATATCCATGTTCATACAGATGGCTGTGAAGATATTTCCATATTGCTACAGATGGCGGTGTAGGTATTTCCATGTTCATACAAATGGCGGTGTAGATATTTCCATGTTTATAGGGATGGCGGTGTAGATATTTTCATGTTTACTCAGATGGCGGTGTAGATGTTTCCATGTTTAAACAGATAGCGGTGTAGACATTTCCATGTTTACACAGATAGCGGTGTGGATATTTCCATGTTTATGCACATAGCGGTGTAGATATTTCCATGTTTATACAGATAGCGGTGTGGATACTTCCATGTGTATACAGATAGTTGGGCAGATATTTCCATGTTTATACAGATAGCGGTGCAGATATTTCCATGTTCATACAGATAGCGGTGTAGATATTTCCATGTTCATACCGATAGCGGTGTAGATATTTCCATGTTCATACAGATAGCGGTGTAGATATTTCCATGCTCATACAGTTAGCGGTGTAGATATTTCCATGTTCATACACATGGCGGTGTAGATATTTCCATGTATATAGAGATGGCGGTCTAGATATTTCCATGTTTACAGAGATAGTTTTGTTGTTATTTCCAAGTTTATAGAGACAGCGTTGTAGATATTTCCATGTTTATACAGATAGCGGTGAAGATATTTCCATGTTTATACAGATAGCGGTGTAGATATTTCCATGTTTATACAGACAGCAGTGTATATATTTCCATGTTTATAGAGATAGTAGTGTAGATAATTTCAATTTTATACAGAGAGCAGTGTAGATATTTCCAAGTTCATGCAGATAGTGGTGTAGATATTTCCAGGTTCATACAAATGGCGGTGTAGATATTTCCATGTTCGTCCAGATAGCGGTGTAGATATTTCCATGTTCATACAGATAGCGGTGTAGATATTTCCATGTTCATACAGATAACGGTGTAGATATTTCCATGTTCATACAGATAGCGGTGTAGATATTTCCATGTTCATACAGATGGCGGTGTAGATATTTACATGTTCATACAGATGGCGGTACAGATATTTAAATGTTCGTACACATGGTGGTGTAGATATTTCCATGTTCCTAGAGATGGCGGTGTAGATATTTCCATGTTTATGCAGATAGCGGTATAGATATTTCCATGTTTATACAGATGGCGGTGTAGATATTTCCATGTTTATAGAGATGGAGGTCTAGATATTTCCATGTTTACAGAGATAGTGGTGTAGTTATTTCCAAGTTTATAGACACAGCGTTGTAAATATTTCCATGTTTATACAGATAGCTGTGAAGATATTTCCTTGTTTATACAGATAGCGGTGTAGATATTTCCATGTTTATACAGATAGCAGTGTAGATATTTCCATGTTTATAGAGATAGTGGTGTAGATAATTTCAATTTTATACAGAGAGCTGTGTAGATATTTCCAAGTTCATACAGATAGCGGTGTAGATATTTCCACGTTTATAGAGATGGCGGTGTAGATATTTCCATGTTCATACAGATGGCGGTGTAGATATTTCCATGTTTATAGGGATGGCGGTGTAGATATTTTCATGTTTACACAGATGGCGGTGTAGGTACTTCCATGTTTACACAGATAGCGGTGTAGACATTTCCATGTTTACACAGATAGCGGTGTGGATATTTCCATGTTTATGCAGATAGTGTAGATATTTCCATGTTTATACACATAGCGGTGCGGATATTTCCATGTGTATACAGATAGTTGGGCAGATATTTCCATGTTTATACAGATAGCGGTGTAGATATTTCCATCTTAATACAAATGGCGGTGTAGATATGTCCATGTTTGTACAGATGGCGGTGTAGATATTTCCATGTTCATACAGATGGCGGTGTAGATATTTCGAAGTTTATAGAGATAGCGCTGTAGTTATTTCCATATTTACAGAGAAATCTGTGTAGATATTTCCATGTATATTCAGATAGCTGTGTAGATATTTCCATGTTCATGCAGATAGCGGTGTAGATATTTCCATGTTCATCCAGATGCCGGTGTACATATATCCATGTTCATACAGATGGCGGTGTAGATATTTCCATGTTTATACAGAGAGCAGTGTAGTTATTTCCATGTTTATAGAGATACCAGTGTGGATATTTCCATTGATATACAGATAGCGGTGTAGATATTTCCATGTTCATTCAGATAGCGGTGTAGATATTTCCATGTTCATACAGATAGCGGTGTAGATATTTCCATGTTCATACAGATAGCGGTGTAGGTATTTCCATGTTCATACAGAAGGCGGTGTAGATATTTACATGTTCATACAGATGGCGGTGTAGATATTTCCATGTTCATACAGAGGGCGGTGTAGAGATTTCCATGTTCATACAGATAGCGGTGTAGATATTTCCATGTTCATACAGATAGCGGTGTAGATATTTCCATGTTCATACCAATAGCGGTGTAGACATTTCCATGTTCTTACAGTTATCGGTGTAGATATTTCCATGTTCATACAGATGGCGGTGTAGATATTTACATGTTCCTACAGATGGCGGTGTAGATATTTCCATGTTCGTACGGATGGCAGTGTAGATATTTCCATGTTCATACAGGTGGCGGTGTAGATATTTCCATGTTTATACAGATAGCAGTGTAGTTATATCCATGTTTATAGAGATAGCAGTGTATACGTTTCCATTGTTATACAGATAGCTGTGTAGATATTTGCATGGTCACACAGATAGCGGTGTAGATATTTCCATGTTCGTACAGATAGCGGTGTAGATATTTCCATGTTCATACAGATAGCGGTGTAGATATTTCCATGTTCATACAGATAACGGTGTAGATATTTCCATGTTCATACACATAGCGGTGTGGATATTTCCATGTTCATACAGTTAGCGGTGTAGATATTTCCATGTTCATACAGATGGCGGTGTAGATATTTACATGTTCATACAGCTGGCGGTATAGATATTTCCATGTTCGTACAGATGGCGGTGTAGATATTTCCATGTTCATAGATATGGCGGTGTAGATATTTCCATGTTTATGCAGATAGCGGTATAGATATTTCCATTTTTATACAGATGGTGGTGTAGATATTTCCATGTTTATAGAGATGGCGGTCTAGATATTTCCATGTTTACAGAGATAGTGGTGTAGTTATTTCCAAGTTTATAGAGACAGGGTTGTGGATATTTCCATGTTTATACAGATAGCGGTGAAGATATTTCCATGTTTATACAGATAGCGGTGTAGATATTTCCATGTTTATACAGATAGCAGTGTATATATTTTCATGTTTATAGAGATAGTGGTGTAGATAATTTCAATTTTATACAGAGAGCAGTGTAGATATTAACAGCTTCATACAGATAGCGGTGTAGATATTTCCACATTTATAGAGATGGCGGTGTAGATATTTCCATGTTCATACAGAGGACGGTGTAGATATTTCCATGTTTTTAGGGATGGCGGTGTAGATATTTTCATGTTTACACAGATGGCGGTGTAGATATTTCCATGTTTACACAGATAGCGGTGTAGACATTTCCATGTTTACACATGTAGCGGTGTGGATATTTCCATGTTTATGCAGATAGCAGTGTAGATATTTCCATGTTTATACGTAGCGGTGTGGATATTTCCATGTTTTTTCAGATAGCGGTGCGGATATTTCCATGTTTATTCAGATAGTTGGGCAGATATTTCCATATTTCTACAGATAGCGGTGTAGATATTTCCATCTTAATACAGATGGCGGTGTAGATATGTCCATGTTTGTACAGATGGCGGTGTAGATATTTCCATGTTCATACAGATGCCGGTGTACATATATCCATGTTCATACAGATGGCGGTGAAAATATTAACAAGTTCATACAGATGGTGGTGTAGATATTTCCATGTTCATACAAAAGGCGGTGTAGATATTTCCATGTTCATAGAGATGGCGGTGTAGATATTTCCATGTTCATACAAATGGCGGTGTAGATATTTCCGTGTTCATAGAGATGGCGGTGTAGATATTTCCTTATTTATACAGATAGCAGTGTAGTTATTTCCATGTTTATAGAGATAGCAGTGTAGATATTTCCATTGATATACAGGTAGCTGTGTAGATATTTGCATGTTCATAGAGATAGCGGTGTAGATATTTCCATGTTCATACAGATAGCGGTGTAGATATTTCCATGTTCATACAGTTAACGGTGTAGATATTTCCATGTTCATACAGATAGCGGTGTAGATATTTCCATGTTCATACATATAGCGGTGTAGATATTTCCATGTTCATACAGATAGAGGTGTAGATATTTCCATGTTCATACAGATAGCGGTGTAGATATTTCCATGTTCATACCGATAGCGGTGTAGACATTTCCATGTTCATACATTTAGCGGTGTAGATATTTCCATGTTCATACAGATTGCGGTGAAGATATTTCCATGTTCATACAGATGGCGGTGTAGATATTTCCATGTTTGTACGGATAGCAGTGTAGATATTTCCATGTTCATACAGGCGACGGTGTAGATATTTCCATGTTTATGCAGATAGCAGTGTAGTTATTTCCATGTTAATAGAGATAGCTGTGTAGATATTTCCATTGATATACAGATAGCTGTTTAGATATTTGCATGTTCATACAGATAGCGGTGTAGATATTTCCATGTTCATAGAGATAGCGGTGTAGATATTTCCATGTTTATACAGATTGCGGTGCGGATATTTCCATGTATATACAGATAGTTGGGCAGATATTTCCATGTTTATACAGATAGCGGTGTAGATATTTCCATCTTAATACAGATGGCTTTGTAGATATGTCCATGTTCGTACAGATGGCAGTGTAGATATTTCCATGTTCATACAGATGGCGGTGTAGATATTTCGAAGTTTATAGAGATAGCGCTGTAGTTATTTCCATATTTATAGAGAAATCTGTGTAGATATTTCCACGTATATTCAGATAGCTGTGTAGATATTTCCATGTTCATGCAGATAGCGGTGTAGATATTTCCATGTTCATCAAGATGCCGGTGTACATATATCCATGTTCTTACAGATGGCGGTGAAGATATTTCCATGTTCCTACAGATGGCGGTGAAGGTATTTCCAAGTTCATACAAATGGCGGTGTAGATATTTCCATGTTCATAGAGATGGCGGTGTAGTTATTTCCAGGTTCATACAAATGGCGGTGCAGATATTTCCATGTTCATAGAGATGGGGGTGTAGATATTTCCATGTTTATACAGATAGCAGTGTAGTTATTTCCATGTTTATGCTGATACCAGTGTGGATATTTCCATTGATATACAGATAGCTGTGTAGATATTTGCTTGTTCATACAGATAGCGGTGTAGATAATTCCATGTTCATACAGATAGCGGTGTAGATATTTCCATGTTCATACAGATAGCGGTGAAGATATTTCCATGTTCATACAGATAGCGGTGTAGATATTTCCATGTTCATACAGATAGCGGTGTAGATATTTCCATGTTCATACAGTTAGAGGTGTAGTTATTTCCATGTTCATACAGATGGCGGTGTAAATATTTCCATGCTCATACAGATGGCGGTGTAGATATTTCCATGTTTGTATGGATGGCAGTGTAGATATTTCCATGTTCATACAGATGGCGATGTAGATATTTCGAAGTTTATAGAGATAGCGCTGTAGTTATTTCCATATTTATAGAGAAACCTGTGTAGATATTTCCACGTATATTCAGATAGCTGTGTAGATATTTCCATGTTCATGCAGATAGCGGTGTAGATATTTCCATGTTCATACAGATTGCGGTGTAGATATTTCCATGTTCATACAGATAACGGTGTAGATATTTCCATGTTCATACAGATAGCGGTGTAGATATTTCCATGTTCATAAAGATGGCGGTGTAGATATTTACATGTTCATACAGATGGCGGTATAGATATTTCCATGTTCGTACAGATGGCGGTGTAGATATTTCCATGTTCATAGAGATGGCGGTGTAGATATTTCCATGTTTATGCAGATAGTGGTATAGATATTTCCATGTTTATACAGATGGTGGTGTAGATATTTCCATGTTTATAGAGATGGAGGTCTAGATATTTCCATGTTTACAGAGATAGCAGTGTAGTTATTTCCAAGTTTATAGAGACAGCATTGTAAATATTTCCATGTTTGTACAGATAGCTGTGAAGATATTTCCTTGTTTATACAGATAGCGGTGTAGATATTTCCATGTTTATACAGATAGCAGTGTAGATATTTCCATGTTTATAGAGATAGTGGTGTAGATAATTTCAATTTTATACAGAGAGCAGTGTAGATATTTCCAAGTTCATACAGATAGCGGTGTAGATATTTCCACGTTTATAGAGATGGCAGTGTAGATATTTCCATGTTCATACAGATGGCGGTGTAGATATTTCCATGTTTATAGGGATGGCGGTGTAGATATTTTCATGTTTACACAGATGGCGGTGTAGATATTTCCATGTTTAAACAGATAGCGGTGTAGGCATTTCCGTGTTTACACAGATAGCGGTGTGGATATTTCCATGTTTATGCAGATAGCAGTGTAGATATTTCCATGTTTATACAGATAGCGGTGCGGATATTTCCATGTTTATACAGATAGTTGGGCAGATATTTCCATGTTCATACAGATAGCGGTGTAGATATTTCCATCTTAATACAGATGGCGGTGTAGATATGTCCATGTTTGTACAGATGGCGATGTAGATATTTCCATGTTCATACAGATGGCGGTGTAGATATTTCGAAGTTTATAGAAATAGCGCTGTAGTTATTTCCATATTTATAGAGAAATCTGTGTAGATTTTTCCATGTATATTCAGATAGCTATGTAAATAATTCCATGTTCATGCAGATAGCGGTGTAGATATTTCCATGTTCATCCAGATGCCGGTGTACATATATCCATGTTCATACAGATGGCGGTGAAGATATTTCCATGTTCATGCAGATGGTGGTGTAGATATTTCCATGTTCATACAAATGGCGGTGTAGATATTTCCATGTTCATAGAAATGGCATTGTAGATAATTCCATGTTCATACAAATGGCGGTGTAGATATTTCCATGTTCATAGAGATGGCGGTGTAGATATTTCCATATTTATACAGATAGCAGTGTAGTTGTTTCCATGTTTATAGGGATAGCAGTGTAGATATTTTCATTGATATACAGATAGCTTAGTAGATTTTTGCATGTTCATACAGATAGCGGTGTAGATATTTCCATGTTCATACACATAGCGGTGTAGATATTTGCATGTTCATACAGATAGCGGTGTAGATATTTCCATGTTCATACAGAGAGCGGTGTAGATATTTCCATGTTCATACAGATGGCGGTGTAGATATTTCCATGTTCATACAGTTAGCGGTGTAGATATTTCCATGTTTGTACAAATGGCGGTGTAGATATTTACATGTTCATACAGAAGACGGTGTAGATATTACCATGTTTATAGGGATGGCGTTGTAGATATTTTCATGTTTACACAGAAGACGGTGTAGATATTTCCATGTTTACACGGATAGCGTTGTAGACATTTCCATGTTTACACAGATAGTGGTGTGGATATTTCCAGGTTTATGCAGATAGCAGTGTAGATATTTCCATGTTTATACAGATAGTGGTGCGGATATTTCCATGTTTATTCAGATAGCGGTGCGGATATTTCCATGTTTATACAGATAGTTGGGCAGATATTTCCATGTTTATACAGATAGCGGTGTAGATATATCCATCTTAATACAGATGGCGTTGTAGATATGTCCATGTTCGTACAGATGGCGGTGTAGATATTTCCATGTTCATACAGATGGCGGTCTAGGTATTTCGAAGTTTATAGAGATAGCGCTGTAGTTATTTCCATATTTATAGAGAAATCGGTGTAGATATTTCCATGTATATTCAGATAGCTGTGTAGATATTTCCATGTTCATGCTGATAGCGGTGTAGATATTTCCATGTTCATCCAGATGCCGGTGTACATATATCCATGTTCATACAGATGGCGGTGAAGATATTTCCATGTTCCTACAGATGGCGGTGTAGGTATTTCCATGTTCATACAAATGGCGGTGTAGATATTTCCATGTTCATAGAGATGGCGGTGTAGATATTTCCAGGTTCATACAAATGGCGGTGTAGATATTTCCATGTTCATAGAGATGGCGGTGTAGATATTTCCATGTTTATACAGATAGCAGTGTATTTATTTCCATGTTTATAGAGATACCAGTGTGGATATTTCCATTGATATACAGATAGCTGTGTAGATATTTGCATGTTCATACAGATAGCGGTGTAGATATTTCCATGTTCATACAGATAGCGGTGTAGATATTTCCATGTTCATACAGATAGCGGTGTAGATATTTCCATGTTCATACAGATAGCGGTGTAGATATTTCCATGTTCATACAGATAGCGGTGTAGATTATTCCATGTTCATACAGTTAGCGGTGTAGATATTTCCATGTTCATACAGGTGGCGGTGTAGATATTTACATGTTCATACAGATGGCGGTGTAGATATTTCTATGTTCATACAGATAGCGGTGTAGATATTTCCATGTTCCTACAGATAGCGGTGTAGATAATTCCATGTTCATACATTTAGCTGTGTAGATATTTCCATGTTCACACAGATGGCGGTGTAGATATTTCCATGTTCATACAGATGGCGGTGTAGATATTTCCATGTTCATACAGATAGCGGTGTGGATATTTCCATGTTCATACAGATAGCGGTGTAGATATTTCCATGTTCATACAGATAGCGGTGTAGATATTTCCATGTTCATACCAATAGCGGTGTAGGCATTTCCATGTTCATACATTTAGCGGTGTAGATATTTCCATGTTCATACAGATGGCGGTGAAGATATTTCCATGTTCATACAGATGGCTGTGTAGATATTTCCATGTTTGTACGGATGGCAGTGTAGATATTTCCATGTTCATACAGGTGGCGGTGTAGATATTTCCATGTTTATACAGATAGCAGTGTAGTTATTTCCATGTTAATAGAAATAGCTGTGTGGATATTTCCATTGATATACAGATAGCTGTGTAGATATGTGCATGTTCATACAAATAGCGGTGTAGATATTTCCATGTTCGTACAGATAGCGGTGTAGATATTTCCATGTTCATACAGATAGCGGTGTAGATATTTCCATGTTCGTTCAGATAACGGTGTAGATATTTCCATGTTCATACAGACAGCGGTGTAGGTATTTCCATGTTCATACAGTTAGCGGTGTAGATACTTCCATGTTCATACAGATGGCGTTGTAGATATTTACATGTTCATACAGATGGCGGTATAGATATTTGCATGTTCATACAGATGGCAGTGTAGATATTACCATGTTCATAGAGATGGCGGTGCAGATATTTCCATGTTAATGCAGATATCAGTATAGATATTTCCATGTTTATACAGATGGTGGTGTAGATATTTCCATGTTTATAGAGATGGAGGTCTCGATATTTCCATGTTTACAGAGATAGTGGTGTAGTTATTTCCATGTTTATAGAGACAGCGTTGTAAATATTTCCATGTTTATACAGATAGCTGTGAAGATATTTCCTTGTTTATACAGATAGCGGTGTAGACATTTCCATGTTTATACAGATAGCAGTGTAGATATTTCCATGTTTATAGAGATTGTGGTGTAGATAATTTCAATTTTATACAGAGAGCAGTGTAGATATTTCCAAGTTCATACAGATAGCGGTGTAGATATTTCCACATTTATAGAGATGGCGGTGTAGATATTTCCATGTTCATACAGATGGCGGTGTAGATATTTCCATGTTTATAGGGATGGCGGTGTAGTTATTTTCATGTTTACACAGATGGCGGTGTAGATATTTCCATGTTTAAACAGATAGCGGTGTAGACATTTCCATGTTTACACAGATAGCGGTGTGGATATTTCCATGTTTATGCAGATAGCAGTGTAGATATTTCCATGTTTATACAGATAGCGGTGCGGATATTTCCATGTGTATACAGATAGTTGGGCAGATATTTCCATGTTTATACAGATAGCGGTGTAGATATTTCCATCTTAATACAGATGGCGGTGTAGATATGTCCATGTTTGTACAGATGGCGGTGTAGATATTTCCATGTTCATACAGATGGCGGTGTAGATATTTCGAAGTTTATAGAGATAGCGCTGTAGTTATTTCCATATTTATAGAGAAATCTGTGTAGATATTTCCATGTATATTCAGATAGCTGTGTAGATATTTCCATGTAGATTGAGATAGCAGTGTAGATATTTCCATGTTAATCCAGATGCCGGTGTAAATATATCCATGTTCATACAGATGGCGGTGAAGATATTTCCATGTTCATACAGATGTTGGTGTAGATATTTCCATGTTCATAGAAATGGCGGTGTAGATATTTCCATGTTCATAGAGATGGCGGTGTAGATAATTCCATGTTCATACAAATGGCGTTGTAGTTATTTCCATGTTTATAGGGATAGCAGTGTAGATATTTTCATTGATATACAGATAGCTGTGTAGATATTTGCATGTTCATACAGATAGCAGTGTAGATATTTCCATGTTCATACAGATAGCGGTGTAGATATTTCCATGTTCATACAGATAGCGGTGTAGATATTTCCATGTTCATACAGATAGCGGTTTAGATATTTCCATGTTCATACAGATGGCGGTGTAGATATTTCCATGTTCATACAGTTAGCGGTGAAGATATTTCCATGTTCGTACAGATGGCGGTGTAGATATTTACATGTTCATACAGAAGACGGTGTAGATATTTCCATGTTTATAGGGATGGCGGTGTAGATATTTTCATGTTTACACAGAAGGCGGTGTAGATATTTCCATGTTTACACGGATAGCGGTGTAGACATTTCCATGTTTACACAGATAGCGGTGTGGATATTTCCAGGTTTATGCAGATAGCAGTTTAGATATTTCCATGTTTATACAGATAGTGGTGCGGATATTTCCATGTTTATTCAGATAGCGGTGCGGATATTTCCATGTTTATACAGATAGTTGGGCAGATATTTCCATGTTTATACAGATAGCGGTGTAGATATTTCAAACTTAATACAGATGGCGGTGTAGATATGTCCATGTTCGTACAGATGGCGGTGTAGATATTTCCATGTTCATACAGATGGCGGTGTAGATATTTCGAAGTTTATATAGATAGCGCTGTAGTTATTTCCATATTTATAGAGAAATCGGTGTAGATATTTCCATGTATATTCAGATAGCTGTGTAGATATTTCCATGTTCATGCAGATAGCGGTGTAGATATTTCCATGTTCATCCAGATGCCGGTGTACATATATCCATGTTCATACAGATGGCGGTGAAGATATTTCCATGTTCATACAGATGGCGGTGTAGGTATTTCCATGTTCATACAAATGGCGGTGTAGATATTTCCATGTTCATAGAGATGGTGGTGTAGATATTTCGAAGTTTATAGAGATAGCGCTGTAGTTATTTCCATATTTATAGAGAAATCGGTGTAGATATTTCCATGTATATTCAGATAGCTGTGTAGATATTTCCATGTTCATGCAGATAGCGGTGTAGATATTTCCATGTTCATACAAATGGCGGTGTAGATATTTCCATGTTCATAGAGATGGCGGTGTAGATATTTCCACATTTATAGAGATAGCAGTGTAGTTATTTCCATGTTTATAGAGATAGCAGTGTTGATATTTCCATTGATATACAGATAGCTGTGTAGATAGTTGCATGTTCATAGAGATAGAGGTGTAGATATTTCCATGTTCATACAGATAGCGGTGTAGATATTTCCATGTTCATACAGATACCGGTGTAGATATTTCCATGTTCATACAGATAGCGGTGTAGATATTTCCATGTTCATACAGATAGCGGTGTAGATAATTCCATGTTCATACAGATAGCGGTGTAGATATTTCCATGTTCATACAGACGGCGGTGTAGATATTTACATGTTCATACAGATGGCGGTGTAGATATTTCCATGTTCATACAGATAGCAGTGTAGATATTTCCATGTTCATACAGATAGCGGTGTAGATAATTCCATGTTCATACAGTTAGCTGTGTAGATATTTCCATGTTCATACAGATGGTGGTGTAGGTATTTACATGTTCATACAGATGGCGGTGAAGATATTTCCATGTTCATACAGATAGCGGTGTAGATATTTCCATGTTCATACAGATAGCGGTGTAGATAATTCCATGTTCATACAGATGGCGGTGAAGATATTTCCATGTTCATACAGAGGGCGGTGTAGATATTTCCATGTTTGTACGGATGGCAGTGTAGATATTTCCATGTTCATACAGGTGGCGGTGTAGATATTTCCATGTTTATACAGATAGCAGTGTAGGTATTTCCATGTTAATAGAGATAGCTGTGTGGATATTTCCATTGATATACAGATAGCTGTGTAGATATTTGCATGTTCATACAGATAGCAGTGTAGATATTTCCATGTTCGTACAGATAGCGGTGTAGATATTTCCATGTTCATACAGATAGCGGTGTAGATATTTCCATGATCCTACAGATAACGGTTAAGATATTTCCGTGTTCATACAGACAACGGTGTAGATATTTCCATGTTCATACAGTTAGCGGTGTAGATATTTCCATGTTCATACAGATGGCGGTGTAGATATTTACATGTTCATACAGATGGCGGTATAGATATTTCCATGTTCGTACAGATGGCGGTGTAGATATTTCCATGTTCATACAGATAGCGGTATAGATATTTCCATATTTATACAGATGGTGGTGTGGATATTTCCATGTATATAGAGATGGCGGTCTAGATATTTCCATGTTTACAGAGATAGTGGTGTAGTTATTTCCAGGTTTATAGAGACAGCGTTGTAGATATTTCCATGTTTATACAGATAGCGGTGAAGATATTTCCATGTTTATACAGATAGCGGTGTAGATATTTCCATGTTTATACAGATAGCAGTGTAGATATTTCCATGTTTATAGAGATAGTGGTGTAGATAATTTCAATTTTAAACAGAGAGCAGTGTAGATATTTCCAAGTTCATACAGATAGTGGTGTAGATATTTCCAGGTTCATACAAATGGCGGTGTAGATATTTCCATGTTCGTCCTGATAGCGGTGTAGATATTTCCATGTTCATACAGATTGCGGTGTAGATATTTCCATGTTCATACAGATAGCGTTGTAGATATTTCCATGTTCATACAGATAGCGGTGTAGATATTTCCATGTTCATAAAGATGGCGGTGTAGATATTCACATGTTCATACAGATGGCGGTATAGATATTTCCATGTTCGTACAGATGGCGGTGTAGATATTTCCATGTTTATGCAGATAGTGGTATAGATATTTACATGTTTATACAGATGGTGGTGTAGATATTTCCATGTTTATAGAGATGGAGGTCTAGATATTTCCATGTTTACAGAGATAGTGGTGTAGTTATTTCCAAGTTTATAGAGACAGCGTTGTAAATATTTCCATGTTTATCCAGATAGCTGTGAAGATATTTCCTTGTTTATACAGATAGCGGTGTAGATATTTCCATGTTTATACAGATAGCAGTGTAGATATTTCCATGTTTATAGAGATAGTGGTGTAGATAATTTCAATTTTATACAGAGAGCAGTGTAGATATTTCCAAGTTCATACAGATAGCGGTGTAGATATTTCCACGTTTATAGAGATGGCAGTGTAGATATTTCCATGTTCATACAGATGGCGGTGTAGATATTTCCATGTTTATAGGGATGGCGGTGTAGATATTTTCATGTTTACACAGATGTCGGAGAAAATATTTCCTTGTTTAAACAGATAGCGGTGTAGACATTTCCATGTTTACACAGATAGCGGTGTGGATATTTCCATGTTTATGCAGATAGCAGTGTATATATTTCCATGTTTATACAGATAGCGGTGCGGATATTTCCATGTTTATACAGATAGTTGGGCAGATATTTCCATGTTTATACAGATAGCGGTGTAGATATTTCCATCTTAATACAGATGGCGGTGTAGATATGTCCATGTTTGTACAGATGGCGGTGTAGATATTTCCATGTTCATACAGATGGCGGTGTAGAGATTTCGAAGTTTATAGAGATAGTGCTGTAGTTATTTCCATATTTATAGAGAAATCTGTGTAGATATTTCCATGTATATTCAGATAGCTGTGTAGATATTCCCATGTTCATGCAGATAGCGGTGTAGATATTTCCATGTTCATCCAGATGCCGGTGTACATATATCCATGTTCATACAGATGGCGGTGAAGATATTTCCATGTTCATAGAGATGGCGGTGTAGATAATTCCATGTTCATACAAATGGCGGTGTAGATATTTCCATGTTCATAGAGATGGCGGTGTAGATATTTCCATATTTATACAGATAGCAGTGTAGTTGTTTCCATGTTTATAGGGATAGCAGTGTAGATATTTTCATTTATATACAGAGAGCTGTGTAGATATTTGCATGTTCATACAGATAGCGGTGTAGATATTTCCATGTTCATACACATAGCGGTATAGATATTTGCATGTTCATACAGATAGCGGTGTAGATATTTACATGTTCATACAGATAGCGGTGTAGATATTTCCATGTTCATACAGATGGCGGTGTAGCTATTTCCATGTTCACACAGTTAGCGGTGTAGATATTTCCATGTTCGTACAGATGGCGGTGTAGATATTTACATGTTCATACAAAAGACGCTGTAGATATTTCCATGTTTATAGGGATGGCGGTGTAGATATTTTCATGTTTACACAGAAGGCGGTGTAGATATTTCCATGTTTACACGGATAGCGGTGTAGACATTTCCATGTTTACACAGATAGCGGTGTGGATATTTCCAGGTTTATGCAGATAGCAGTGTAGATATTTCCATGTTTATACAGATAGTGGTGCGGATATTTCCATGTTTATTCAGATAGCGGTGCGGATATTTCCATGTTTATACAGATAGTTGGGCAGATATTTCCATGTTTATACAGATAGCGGTGTAGATATTTCAAACTTAATACAGATGGCGGTGTAGATACGTCCATGTTCGTACAGATGGCGGTGTAGATATTTCCATGTTCATACAGATGGCGGTGTAGATATTTCAAAGTTTATATAGATAGCGCTGTAGTTATTTCCATATTTATAGAGAAATCTGTGTAGATATTTCCATGTATATTCAGATAGCTGTGTAGATATTTCCATGTTCATGCAGAGAGCGGTATAGATATTTCCATGTTCATCCAGATGCCGGTGTACATATATCCATGTTCATACAGATGGCGGTGAAGATATTTCCATGTTCATACAGATGGCGGTGTAGGTATTTCCATGTTCATACAAATGGCGGTGTAGATATTTCCATGTTCATAGAGATGGTGGTGTAGATATTTCCATGTTCATACAAATGGCGGTGTAGATATTTCCATGTTCATAGAGATGGCGGTGTAGATATTTCCACATTTATAGAGATAGCAGTGTAGTTATTTCCATGTTTATAGAGATAGCAGTGTTGATATTTACATTGATATACAGATAGCTGTGTAGATAGTTGCATGTTCATACAGATAGCGGTGTAGATATTTCCATGTTCATACAGATAGCGGTGTAGATATTTCCATGTTAATACAGATAGCGGTGTAGATATTTCCATGTTCATACAGATAGCGGTGTAGATATTTCCATGTTCATACAGATAGCGGTGTAGATAATTCCATGTTCATACAGTTAGCGGTGTAGATATTTCCATGTTCATACAGACGGCGGTGTAGATATTTACATGTTCATACAGATGTCGGTTTAGATATTTCCATGTTCATACAGATAGCAGTGTAGATATTACCATGTTCATACAGATAGCGGTGTAGATAATTCCATTTTCATACAGTTAGCTGTGTAGATATTTCCATGTTCATACAGATGGCGGTGTAGATATTTCCATGTTCATACAGATGGCGGTGTAGATATTTACATGTTCATACAGATGGCGGTGTAGATATTTCCATGTTCATACAGATAGCGGTGTAGATGTTTCCATGTTCATACAGATAGCGGTGTAGATATTTCCATGTTCATACCAATAGCGGTGTAGGCATTTCCATGTTCATACATTTAGCGGTGTAGATATTTCCATGTTCATACAGATGGCGGTGAAGATATTTCCATGTTCATACAGTTGGCTGTGTAGATATTTCCATGTTTGTACGGATGGCAGTGTAGATATTTCCATGTTCATACAGGTGGCGGTGTAGATATTTCCATGTTTATACAGATAGCAGTGTAGTTATTTCCATGTTAATAGAGATAGCTGTGTGGATATTTCCATTGATATACAGATAGCTGTGTAGATATGTGCATGTTCATACAAATAGCGGTGTAGATATTTCCATGTTCGTACACATAGCGGTGTAGATATTTCCATGTTCATACAGATAGCGGTGTAGATATTTCCATGTTCATACAGATAACGGTGTAGATATTTCCATGTTCATACAGACAGCGGTGTAGATATTTCCATGTTCATACAGATGGCGGTGTAGATACTTCCATGTTCATACAGATGGCGGTGTAGATATTTACATGTTCATACAGATGGCGGTATAGATATTTCCATGTTCGTACAGATGGCGGTGTAGATATTTCCATGTTCATAGAGTTGGCGGTGCAGATATTTCCATGTTTATGCAGATAGCGGTATAGATATTTCCATGTTTATACAGATGGTGGTGTAGATATTTCCATGTTTATAGAGATGGAGGTCTAGATATTTCCATGTTTACAGAGATAGTGGTGTAGTTATTTCCAAGTTTATAGAGACAGCGTTGTAAATATTTCCATGTTTATACAGATAGCTGTGAAGATATTTCCTTGTTTATACAGATAGCGGTGTAGATATTTCCATGTTTATACAGATAGCAGTGTAGATCTTTCCATGTTTATAGAGATTGTGGTGTAGATAATTTCAATTTTATACAGAGAGCAGTGTAGATATTTCCAAGTTCATACAGATAGCGGTGTAGATATTTCCACGTTTATAGAGATGGCGGCGTAGATATTTCCATGTTCATACAGATGGCGGTGTAGATATTTCCATGTTTATAGGGATGGCGGTGTAGATATTTTCATGTTTACACAGATGGCGGTGTAGATATTTCCATGTTTAAACAGATAGCGGTGTAGACATTTCCATGTTTACACAGATAGCGGTGTGGATATTTCCATGTTTATACAGATAGTGGTGCAGATATTTCCATGTTTATTCAGAAAGCGGTGCGGATATTTCCATGTTTATACAGATAGTTGGGCAGATATTTCCATGTTTATACAGATAGCGGTGTAGATATGTCCATCTTAATACAGATGGCGGTGTAGATAAGTCCATGTTCGTACAGATGGTGGTGTAGATATTTCCATGTTCATACAGATGGCGGTGTAGATATTTCGAAGTTTATAGAGATAGCGCTGTAGTTATTTCCATATTTATAGAGAAATCGGTGTAGATATTTCCATGTATATTCAGATAGTTGTGTAGATATTTCCATGTTCATGCAGATAGCGGTGTAGATATTTCCATGTTCATCCAGATGCCGGTGTACATATATCCATGTTCATACAGATGGCGGTGAAGATATTTCCATGTTCCTACAGATGGCGGTGTAGGTATTTCCATGTTCATACAAATGGTGGTGTAGATATTTCCATGTTCATAGAGATGGCGGTGTAGATATTTCCAGGTTCATACAAATGGCGCTGTAGATGTTTCCATCTTCATAGAGATGGCGGTGTAGATATTTCCATGTTTATACAGATAGCAGTGTAGTTATTTCCATGTTTATAGAGATACCGGTGTGGATATTTCCATTGATATACAGATAGCTGTGTAGATATTTGCATGTTCATAGAGATAGCGGTGTAGATATTTACATGTTCATACGGATGGCGGTGTAGATATTTCCATGTTCTACAGATATCGGTGTTGAGATTTCCATGTTCATACAGATAGCGGTGTAGATATTTCTATGTTCATACAGATAGCGGTGTAGATATTTCCATGTTCATACCAATAGCGGTGTAGACATTTCCATGTTCATACAGTTAGCGGTGTAGATATTTCCATGTTCATACAGATAGCGGTGGAGATATTTCCATGTTCTTACAGATAGCGGTGAAGATATTTCCATGTTCATACAGATAGCGGTGTAGATATTTCCATGTTCATACAGATAGCGGTGTAGATAATTCCATGTTCATACAGTTAGCGGTGTAGATATTTCCATGTTCATACAGATGGCGGTGTAGATATTTACATGTTCATACAGATGGCGGTGTAGATATTTCCATGTTCATACAGATAGCGGTGTAGATATTTCCATGTTCATACAGATAGCGGTGTAGATATTTCCATGTTCATACCAATAGCGGTGTAGGCATTTCCATGTTCATACATTTAGCGGTGTAGATATTTCCATGTTCATACAGATGGCGGTGAAGATATTTCCATGTTCATACAGATGGCTGTGTAGATATTTCCATGTTTGTACGGATGGCATTGTAGATATTTCCATGTTCATACAGGTGGCGGTGTAGATATTTCCATGTTTATACAGATAGCAGTGTAGTTATTTCCATGTTAATAGAGATAGCTGTGTGGATATTTCCATTGATATACAGATAGCTGTGTAGATATTTGCATGTTCATACAGATAGCGGTGTAGATATTTCCATGTTCGTACAGATAGCGGTGTAGATATTTCCATGTTCATACTGATAGCGGTGTAGATATTTCCATGATCCTACAGATAACGGTTTAGATATTTCCGTGTTCATACAGACTGCGGTGTAGATATTTCCATGTTCATACAGTTAGCGGTGTAGATATTTCCATGTTCATACAGATGGCGGTGTAGATATTTCCACATTTATAGAGATAGCAGTGTAGTTATTTCCATGTTTATAGAGATAGCAGTGTTGATATTTCCATTGATATACAGATAGCTGTGTAGATAGTTGCATGTTCATAGAGATAGCGGTGTAGTTATTTCCATGTTCATACAGATAGCGGTGTAGGTATTTCCATGTTCATACAGATGGCGGTGTAGATATTCACATGTTCATACAGATAGCGGTGTAGATATTTCTATGTTCATACAGATAGCGGTGTAGATATTTCCATGTTCATACCAATAGCGGTGTAGACATTTCCATGTTCATACACTTAGCGGTGTAGATATTTCCATGTTCATACAGATAGCGGTGGAGATATTTCCATGTTCATACAGATAGCGGTGAAGATATTTCCATGTTCATACAGATAGCGGTGTAGATATTTCCATGTTCATACAGATAGCGGTGTAGATAATTCCATGTTCATACAGTTAGCGGTGTAGATATTTCCATGTTCATACAGATGGTGGTGTAGATATTTACATGTTCATACATATGGCGGTGTAGATATTTACATGTTCATACAGATAGCGGTGTAGATATTTCCATGTTCATACAGATAGCGGTGTAGATATTTCCATGTTCATACCAATAGCGGTGTAGGCATTTCCATGTTCATACATTTAGCGGTGTAGATATTTCCATGTTCATACAGATGGCGGTGAAGATATTTCCATGTTCATACAGTTGGCTGTGTAGATATTTCCATGTTTGTACGGATGGCAGTGTAGATATTTCCATGTTCATACAGGTGGCGGTGTAGATATTTCCATGTTTATACAGATAGCAGTGTAGTTATTTCCATGTTAATAGAGATAGCTGTGTGGATATTTCCATTGATATACAGATAGCTGTGTAGATATGTGCATGTTCATACAAATAGCGGTGTAGATATTTCCATGTTCGTACAGATAGCGGTGTAGATATTTCCATGTTCATACAGATAGCGGTGTAGATATTTCCATGTTCATACAGATAACGGTGTAGATATTTCCATGTTCATACAGACAGCGGTGTAGATATTTCCATGTTCAGTTAGCGGTGTAGATACTTCCATGTTCATACAGATGGCGGTGTAGATATTTACATGTTCATACAGATGGCGGTATAGATATTTCCATGTTCGTACAGATGGCGGTGTAGATATTTCCATGTTCATAGAGATGGCGGTGCAGATATTTCCATGTTTATGCAGATAGCGGTATAGATATTTCCATGTTTATACAGATGGTGGTGTAGATATTTCCATGTTTATAGAGATGGAGGTCAAGATATTTCCATGTTTACAGAGATAGTGGTGTAGTTATTTCCATGTTTATAGAGACAGCGTTGTAAATATTTCCATGTTTATACAGATAGCTGTGAAGATATTTCCTTGTTTATACAGATAGCGGTGTAGATATTTCCATGTTTATACAGATAGCAGTGTAGATCTTTCCATGTTTATAGAGATTGTGGTGTAGATAATTTCAATTTTATACAGAGAGCAGTGTAGATATTTCCAAGTTCATACAGACAGCGGTGTAGATATTTCCACGTTTATAGAGATGGCGGCGTAGATATTTCCATGTTCATACAGATGGCGGTGTAGATATTTCCATGTTTATAGGGATGGCGGTGTAGATATTTTCATGTTTACACAGATGGCGGTGTAGATATTTCCATGTTTAAACAGATAGCGGTGTAGACATTTCCATGTTTACACAGATAGCGGTGTGGATATTTCCATGTTTATACAGATAGTGGTGCAGATATTTCCATGTTTATTCAGATAGCGGTGCGGATATTTCCATGTTTATACAGATAGTTGGGCAGATATTTCCATGTTTATACAGATAGCGGTGTAGATATGTCCATCTTAATACAGATGGCGGTGTAGATAAGTCCATGTTCGTACAGATGGTGGTGTAGATATTTCCATGTTCATACAGATGGCGGTGTAGATATTTCGAAGTTTATAGAGATAGCGCTGTAGTTATTTCCATATTTATAGAGAAATCGGTGTAGATATTTCCATGTATATTCAGATAGCTGTGTAGATATTTCCATGTTCATGCAGATAGCGGTGTAGATATTTCCATGTTCATCCAGATGCCGGTGTACATATATCCATGTTCATACAGATGGCGGTGAAGATATTTCCATATTCATACAGATGGCGGTGTAGGTATTTCCATGTTCATACAAATGGCGTTGTAGATATTTCCATGTTCAAAGAGATGGCGGTGTAGATATTTCCAGGTTCATACAAATGGCGGTGTAGATATTTCCATGTTCATAGAGATGGCGGTGTAGATATTTCCATGTTTATACAGATAGCAGTGTATTTATTTCCATGTTTATAGAGATACCAGTGTGGATATTTCCATTGATATACAGATAGCTGTGTAGATATTTGCATGTTCTTAGAGATAGCGGTGTAGATATTTACATGTTCATACGGATGGCGGTGTAGATATTTCCATGTTCTACAGATATCGGTGTTGAGATTTCCATGTTCATACAGATAGCGGTGTAGATATTTCTATGTTCATACAGATAGCGGTGTAGATATTTCCATGTTCATACCAATAGCGGTGTAGACATTTCCATGTTCATACAGTTAGCGGTGTAGATATTTCCATGTTCATACAGATAGCGGTGGAGATATTTCCATGTTCATACAGATAGCGGTGAAGATATTTCCATGTTCATACAGATAGCGGTGTAGATAATTCCATGTTCATACAGTTAGCGGTGTAGATATTTCCATGTTCATACAGATAGCGGTGAAGATATTTCCATGTTCATACAGATAGCGGTGTAGATATTTCCATGTTCATACAGATAGCGGTGTAGATATTTCCATGTTCATACAGTTAGAGGTGTAGTTATTTCCATGTTCATACAGATGGCGGTGTAAATATTTCCATGCTCATACAGATGGCGGTGTAGATATTTCCATGTTTGTATGGATGGCAGTGTAGATATTTCCATGTTCATACAGATGGCGATGTAGATATTTCGAAGTTTATAGAGATAGCGCTGTAGTTATTTCCATATTTATAGAGAAACCTGTGTAGATATTTCCACGTATATTCAGATAGCTGTGTAGATATTTCCATGTTCATGCAGATAGCGGTGTAGATATTTCCATGTTCATACAGATTGCGGTGTAGATATTTCCATGTTCATACAGATAACGGTGTAGATATTTCCATGTTCATACAGATAGCGGTGTAGATATTTCCATGTTCATAAAGATGGCGGTGTAGATATTTACATGTTCATACAGATGGCGGTATAGATATTTCCATGTTCGTACAGATGGCGGTGTAGATATTTCCATGTTCATAGAGATGGCGGTGTAGATATTTCCATGTTTATGCAGATAGTGGTATAGATATTTCCATGTTTATACAGATGGTGGTGTAGATATTTCCATGTTTATAGAGATGGAGGTCTAGATATTTCCATGTTTACAGAGATAGCAGTGTAGTTATTTCCAAGTTTATAGAGACAGCATTGTAAATATTTCCATGTTTGTACAGATAGCTGTGAAGATATTTCCTTGTTTATACAGATAGCGGTGTAGATATTTCCATGTTTATACAGATAGCAGTGTAGATATTTCCATGTTTATAGAGATAGTGGTGTAGATAATTTCAATTTTATACAGAGAGCAGTGTAGATATTTCCAAGTTCATACAGATAGCGGTGTAGATATTTCCACGTTTATAGAGATGGCAGTGTAGATATTTCCATGTTCATACAGATGGCGGTGTAGATATTTCCATGTTTATAGGGATGGCGGTGTAGATATTTTCATGTTTACACAGATGGCGGTGTAGATATTTCCATGTTTAAACAGATAGCGGTGTAGGCATTTCCGTGTTTACACAGATAGCGGTGTGGATATTTCCATGTTTATGCAGATAGCAGTGTAGATATTTCCATGTTTATACAGATAGCGGTGCGGATATTTCCATGTTTATACAGATAGTTGGGCAGATATTTCCATGTTCATACAGATAGCGGTGTAGATATTTCCATCTTAATACAGATGGCGGTGTAGATATGTCCATGTTTGTACAGATGGCGATGTAGATATTTCCATGTTCATACAGATGGCGGTGTAGATATTTCGAAGTTTATAGAAATAGCGCTGTAGTTATTTCCATATTTATAGAGAAATCTGTGTAGATTTTTCCATGTATATTCAGATAGCTATGTAAATAATTCCATGTTCATGCAGATAGCGGTGTAGATATTTCCATGTTCATCCAGATGCCGGTGTACATATATCCATGTTCATACAGATGGCGGTGAAGATATTTCCATGTTCATGCAGATGGTGGTGTAGATATTTCCATGTTCATACAAATGGCGGTGTAGATATTTCCATGTTCATAGAAATGGCATTGTAGATAATTCCATGTTCATACAAATGGCGGTGTAGATATTTCCATGTTCATAGAGATGGCGGTGTAGATATTTCCATATTTATACAGATAGCAGTGTAGTTGTTTCCATGTTTATAGGGATAGCAGTGTAGATATTTTCATTGATATACAGATAGCTTAGTAGATTTTTGCATGTTCATACAGATAGCGGTGTAGATATTTCCATGTTCATACACATAGCGGTGTAGATATTTGCATGTTCATACAGATAGCGGTGTAGATATTTCCATGTTCATACAGAGAGCGGTGTAGATATTTCCATGTTCATACAGATGGCGGTGTAGATATTTCCATGTTCATACAGTTAGCGGTGTAGATATTTCCATGTTTGTACAAATGGCGGTGTAGATATTTACATGTTCATACAGAAGACGGTGTAGATATTTCCATGTTTATAGGGATGGCGTTGTAGATATTTTCATGTTTACACAGAAGACGGTGTAGATATTTCCATGTTTACACGGATAGCGGTGTAGACATTTCCATGTTTACACAGATAGTGGTGTGGATATTTCCAGGTTTATGCAGATAGCAGTGTAGATATTTCCATGTTTATACAGATAGCGGTGCGGATATTTCCATGTTTATTCAGATAGCGGTGCGGATATTTCCATGTTTATACAGATAGTTGGGCAGATATTTCCATGTTTATACAGATAGCGGTGTAGATATATCCATCTTAATACAGATGGCGTTGTAGATATGTCCATGTTCGTACAGATGGCGGTGTAGATATTTCCATGTTCATACAGATGGCGGTCTAGGTATTTCGAAGTTTATAGAGATAGCGCTGTAGTTATTTCCATATTTATAGAGAAATCGGTGTAGATATTTCCATGTATATTCAGATAGCTGTGTAGATATTTCCATGTTCATGCTGATAGCGGTGTAGATATTTCCATGTTCATCCAGATGCCGGTGTACATATATCCATGTTCATACAGATGGCGGTGAAGATATTTCCATGTTCCTACAGATGGCGGTGTAGGTATTTCCATGTTCATACAAATGGCGGTGTAGATATTTCCATGTTCATAGAGATGGCGGTGTAGATATTTCCAGGTTCATACAAATGGCGGTGTAGATATTTCCATGTTCATAGAGATGGCGGTGTAGATATTTCCATGTTTATACAGATAGCAGTGTATTTATTTCCATGTTTATAGAGATACCAGTGTGGATATTTCCATTGATATACAGATAGCTGTGTAGATATTTGCATGTTCATACAGATAGCGGTGTAGATATTTCCATGTTCATACAGATAGCGGTGTAGATATTTCCATGTTCATACAGATAGCGGTGTAGATATTTCCATGTTCATACAGATAGCGGTGTAGATATTTCCATGTTCATACAGATAGCGGTGTAGATTATTCCATGTTCATACAGTTAGCGGTGTAGATATTTCCATGTTCATACAGGTGGCGGTGTAGATATTTACATGTTCATACAGATGGCGGTGTAGATATTTCTATGTTCATACAGATAGCGGTGTAGATATTTCCATGTTCCTACAGATAGCGGTGTAGATAATTCCATGTTCATACATTTAGCTTTGTAGATATTTCCATGTTCACACAGATGGCGGTGTAGATATTTCCATGTTCATACAGATGGCGGTGTAGATATTTCCATGTTCATACAGATAGCGGTGTGGATATTTCCATGTTCATACAGATAGCGGTGTAGATATTTCCATGTTCATACAGATAGCGGTGTAGATATTTCCATGTTCATACCAATAGCGGTGTAGACATTTCCATGTTCATACATTTAGCGGTGTAGATATTTCCATGTTCATACAGATGGCGGTGAAGATATTTCCATGTTCATACAGATGGCTGTGTAGATATTTCCATGTTTGTACGGATGGCAGTGTAGATATTTCCATGTTCATACAGGTGGCGGTGTAGATATTTCCATGTTTATACAGATAGCAGTGTAGTTATTTCCATGTTAATAGAAATAGCTGTGTGGATATTTCCATTGATATACAGATAGCTGTGTAGATATGTGCATGTTCATACAAATAGCGGTGTAGATATTTCCATGTTCGTACAGATAGCGGTGTAGATATTTCCATGTTCATACAGATAGCGGTGTAGATATTTCCATGTTCGTTCAGATAACGGTGTAGATATTTCCATGTTCATACAGACAGCGGTGTAGGTATTTCCATGTTCATACAGTTAGCGGTGTAGATACTTCCATGTTCATACAGATGGCGTTGTAGATATTTACATGTTCATACAGATGGCGGTATAGATATTTGCATGTTCATACAGATGGCAGTGTAGATATTACCATGTTCATAGAGATGGCGGTGCAGATATTTCCATGTTAATGCAGATATCAGTATAGATATTTCCATGTTTATACAGATGGTGGTGTAGATATTTCCATGTTTATAGAGATGGAGGTCTCGATATTTCCATGTTTACAGAGATAGTGGTGTAGTTATTTCCATGTTTATAGAGACAGCGTTGTAAATATTTCCATGTTTATACAGATAGCTGTGAAGATATTTCCTTGTTTATACAGATAGCGGTGTAGACATTTCCATGTTTATACAGATAGCAGTGTAGATATTTCCATGTTTATAGAGATTGTGGTGTAGATAATTTCAATTTTATACAGAGAGCAGTGTAGATATTTCCAAGTTCATACAGATAGCGGTGTAGATATTTCCACATTTATAGAGATGGCGGTGTAGATATTTCCATGTTCATACAGATGGCGGTGTAGATATTTCCATGTTTATAGGGATGGCGGTGTAGTTATTTTCATGTTTACACAGATGGCGGTGTAGATATTTCCATGTTTAAACAGATAGCGGTGTAGACATTTCCATGTTTACACAGATAGCGGTGTGGATATTTCCATGTTTATGCAGATAGCAGTGTAGATATTTCCATGTTTATACAGATAGCGGTGCGGATATTTCCATGTGTATACAGATAGTTGGGCAGATATTTCCATGTTTATACAGATAGCGGTGTAGATATTTCCATCTTAATACAGATGGCGGTGTAGATATGTCCATGTTTGTACAGATGGCGGTGTAGATATTTCCATGTTCATACAGATGGCGGTGTAGATATTTCGAAGTTTATAGAGATAGCGCTGTAGTTATTTCCATATTTATAGAGAAATCTGTGTAGATATTTCCATGTATATTCAGATAGCTGTGTAGATATTTCCATGTAGATTGAGATAGCAGTGTAGATATTTCCATGTTAATCCAGATGCCGGTGTAAATATATCCATGTTCATACAGATGGCGGTGAAGATATTTCCATGTTCATACAGATGTTGGTGTAGATATTTCCATGTTCATAGAAATGGCGGTGTAGATATTTCCATGTTCATAGAGATGGCGGTGTAGATAATTCCATGTTCATACAAATGGCGTTGTAGTTATTTCCATGTTTATAGGGATAGCAGTGTAGATATTTTCATTGATATACAGATAGCTGTGTAGATATTTGCATGTTCATACAGATAGCAGTGTAGATATTTCCATGTTCATACAGATAGCGGTGTAGATATTTCCATGTTCATACAGATAGCGGTGTAGATATTTCCATGTTCATACAGATAGCGGTTTAGATATTTCCATGTTCATACAGATGGCGGTGTAGATATTTCCATGTTCATACAGTTAGCGGTGAAGATATTTCCATGTTCGTACAGATGGCGGTGTAGATATTTACATGTTCATACAGAAGACGGTGTAGATATTTCCATGTTTATAGGGATGGCGGTGTAGATATTTTCATGTTTACACAGAAGGCGGTGTAGATATTTCCATGTTTACACGGATAGCGGTGTAGACATTTCCATGTTTACACAGATAGCGGTGTGGATATTTCCAGGTTTATGCAGATAGCAGTTTAGATATTTCCATGTTTATACAGATAGTGGTGCGGATATTTCCATGTTTATTCAGATAGCGGTGCGGATATTTCCATGTTTATACAGATAGTTGGGCAGATATTTCCATGTTTATACAGATAGCGGTGTAGATATTTCAAACTTAATACAGATGGCGGTGTAGATATGTCCATGTTCGTACAGATGGCGGTGTAGATATTTCCATGTTCATACAGATGGCGGTGTAGATATTTCGAAGTTTATATAGATAGCGCTGTAGTTATTTCCATATTTATAGAGAAATCGGTGTAGATATTTCCATGTATATTCAGATAGCTGTGTAGATATTTCCATGTTCATGCAGATAGCGGTGTAGATATTTCCATGTTCATCCAGATGCCGGTGTACATATATCCATGTTCATACAGATGGCGGTGAAGATATTTCCATGTTCATACAGATGGCGGTGTAGGTATTTCCATGTTCATACAAATGGCGGTGTAGATATTTCCATGTTCATAGAGATGGTGGTGTAGATATTTCCATGTTCATACAAATGGCGGTGTAGATATTTCCATGTTCATAGAGATGGCGGTGTAGATATTTCCACATTTATAGAGATAGCAGTGTAGTTATTTCCATGTTTATAGAGATAGCAGTGTTGATATTTCCATTGATATACAGATAGCTGTGTAGATAGTTGCATGTTCATAGAGATAGAGGTGTAGATATTTCCATGTTCATACAGATAGCGGTGTAGATATTTCCATGTTCATACAGATACCGGTGTAGATATTTCCATGTTCATACAGATAGCGGTGTAGATATTTCCATGTTCATACAGATAGCGGTGTAGATAATTCCATGTTCATACAGATAGCGGTGTAGATATTTCCATGTTCATACAGACGGCGGTGTAGATATTTACATGTTCATACAGATGGCGGTGTAGATATTTCCATGTTCATACAGATAGCAGTGTAGATATTTCCATGTTCATACAGATAGCGGTGTAGATAATTCCATGTTCATACAGTTAGCTGTGTAGATATTTCCATGTTCATACAGATGGCGGTGTAGGTATTTACATGTTCATACAGATGGCGGTGTAGATATTTCCATGTTCATACAGATAGCGGTGTAGATATTTCCATGTTCATACAGATAGCGGTGTAGGTATTTCCATGTTCATACAGATAGCGGTGTAGATATTTCCATGTTCATACCAATAGCGGTGTAGACATTTCCATGTTCATACATTTAGCGGTGTAGATATTTCCATGTTCATACAGATGGCGGTGAAGATATTTCCATGTTCATACAGAGGGCGGTGTAGATATTTCCATGTTTGTACGGATGGCAGTGTAGATATTTCCATGTTCATACAGGTGGCGGTGTAGATATTTCCATGTTTATACAGATAGCAGTGTAGGTATTTCCATGTTAATAGAGATAGCTGTGTGGATATTTCCATTGATATACAGATAGCTGTGTAGATATTTGCATGTTCATACAGATAGCAGTGTAGATATTTCCATGTTCGTACAGATAGCGGTGTAGATATTTCCATGTTCATACAGATAGCGGTGTAGATATTTCCATGATCCTACAGATAACGGTTAAGATATTTCCGTGTTCATACAGACAACGGTGTAGATATTTCCATGTTCATACAGTTAGCGGTGTAGATATTTCCATGTTCATACAGATGGCGGTGTAGATATTTACATGTTCATACAGATGGCGGTATAGATATTTCCATGTTCGTACAGATGGCGGTGTAGATATTTCCATGTTCATACAGATAGCGGTATAGATATTTCCATATTTATACAGATGGTGGTGTGGATATTTCCATGTATATAGAGATGGCGGTCTAGATATTTCCATGTTTACAGAGATAGTGGTGTAGTTATTTCCAGGTTTATAGAGACAGCGTTGTAGATATTTCCATGTTTATACAGATAGCGGTGAAGATATTTCCATGTTTATACAGATAGCGGTGTAGATATTTCCATGTTTATACAGATAGCAGTGTAGATATTTCCATGTTTATAGAGATAGTGGTGTAGATAATTTCAATTTTAAACAGAGAGCAGTGTAGATATTTCCAAGTTCATACAGATAGTGGTGTAGATATTTCCAGGTTCATACAAATGGCGGTGTAGATATTTCCATGTTCGTCCTGATAGCGGTGTAGATATTTCCATGTTCATACAGATTGCGGTGTAGATATTTCCATGTTCATACAGATAGCGTTGTAGATATTTCCATGTTCATACAGATAGCGGTGTAGATATTTCCATGTTCATAAAGATGGCGGTGTAGATATTCACATGTTCATACAGATGGCGGTATAGATATTTCCATGTTCGTACAGATGGCGGTGTAGATATTTCCATGTTTATGCAGATAGTGGTATAGATATTTACATGTTTATACAGATGGTGGTGTAGATATTTCCATGTTTATAGAGATGGAGGTCTAGATATTTCCATGTTTACAGAGATAGTGGTGTAGTTATTTCCAAGTTTATAGAGACAGCGTTGTAAATATTTCCATGTTTATCCAGATAGCTGTGAAGATATTTCCTTGTTTATACCGATAGCGGTGTAGATATTTCCATGTTTATACAGATAGCAGTGTAGATATTTCCATGTTTATAGAGATAGTGGTGTAGATAATTTCAATTTTATACAGAGAGCAGTGTAGATATTTCCAAGTTCATACAGATAGCGGTGTAGATATTTCCACGTTTATAGAGATGGCAGTGTAGATATTTCCATGTTCATACAGATGGCGGTGTAGATATTTCCATGTTTATAGGGATGGCGGTGTAGATATTTTCATGTTTACACAGATGTCGGAGAAAATATTTCCTTGTTTAAACAGATAGCGGTGTAGACATTTCCATGTTTACACAGATAGCGGTGTGGATATTTCCATGTTTATGCAGATAGCAGTGTATATATTTCCATGTTTATACAGATAGCGGTGCGGATATTTCCATGTTTATACAGATAGTTGGGCAGATATTTCCATGTTTATACAGATAGCGGTGTAGATATTTCCATCTTAATACAGATGGCGGTGTAGATATGTCCATGTTTGTACAGATGGCGGTGTAGATATTTCCATGTTCATACAGATGGCGGTGTAGAGATTTCGAAGTTTATAGAGATAGTGCTGTAGTTATTTCCATATTTATAGAGAAATCTGTGTAGATATTTCCATGTATATTCAGATAGCTGTGTAGATATTCCCATGTTCATGCAGATAGCGGTGTAGATATTTCCATGTTCATCCAGATGCCGGTGTACATATATCCATGTTCATACAGATGGCGGTGAAGATATTTCCATGTTCATAGAGATGGCGGTGTAGATAATTCCATGTTCATACAAATGGCGGTGTAGATATTTCCATGTTCATAGAGATGGCGGTGTAGATATTTCCATATTTATACAGATAGCAGTGTAGTTGTTTCCATGTTTATAGGGATAGCAGTGTAGATATTTTCATTTATATACAGAGAGCTGTGTAGATATTTGCATGTTCATACAGATAGCGGTGTAGATATTTCCATGTTCATACACATAGCGGTGTAGATATTTGCATGTTCATACAGATAGCGGTGTAGATATTTACATGTTCATACAGATAGCGGTGTAGATATTTCCATGTTCATACAGATGGCGGTGTAGCTATTTCCATGTTCACACAGTTAGCGGTGTAGATATTTCCATGTTCGTACAGATGGCGGTGTAGATATTTACATGTTCATACAAAAGACGCTGTAGATATTTCCATGTTTATAGGGATGGCGGTGTAGATATTTTCATGTTTACACAGAAGGCGGTGTAGATATTTCCATGTTTACACGGATAGCGGTGTAGACATTTCCATGTTTACACAGATAGCGGTGTGGATATTTCCAGGTTTATGCAGATAGCAGTGTAGATATTTCCATGTTTATACAGATAGTGGTGCGGATATTTCCATGTTTATTCAGATAGCGGTGCGGATATTTCCATGTTTATACAGATAGTTGGGCAGATATTTCCATGTTTATACAGATAGCGGTGTAGATATTTCAAACTTAATACAGATGGCGGTGTAGATACGTCCATGTTCGTACAGATGGCGGTGTAGATATTTCCATGTTCATACAGATGGCGGTGTAGATATTTCAAAGTTTATATAGATAGCGCTGTAGTTATTTCCATATTTATAGAGAAATCTGTGTAGATATTTCCATGTATATTCAGATAGCTGTGTAGATATTTCCATGTTCATGCAGAGAGCGGTATAGATATTTCCATGTTCATCCAGATGCCGGTGTACATATATCCATGTTCATACAGATGGCGGTGAAGATATTTCCATGTTCATACAGATGGCGGTGTAGGTATTTCCATGTTCATACAAATGGCGGTGTAGATATTTCCATGTTCATAGAGATGGTGGTGTAGATATTTCCATGTTCATACAAATGGCGGTGTAGATATTTCCATGTTCATAGAGATGGCGGTGTAGATATTTCCACATTTATAGAGATAGCAGTGTAGTTATTTCCATGTTTATAGAGATAGCAGTGTTGATATTTACATTGATATACAGATAGCTGTGTAGATAGTTGCATGTTCATACAGATAGCGGTGTAGATATTTCCATGTTCATACAGATAGCGGTGTAGATATTTCCATGTTAATACAGATAGCGGTGTAGATATTTCCATGTTCATACAGATGGCGGTGTAGGTATTTACATGTTCATACAGATGGCGGTCTAGATATTTCCATGTTCATACAGATGGCGGTGTAGATATTTACATGTTCATACAGATGGCGGTGTAGATATTTCCATGTTCATACAGATAGCGGTGTAGATGTTTCCATGTTCATACAGATAGCGGTGTAGATATTTCCATGTTCATACCAATAGCGGTGTAGGCATTTCCATGTTCATACATTTAGCGGTGTAGATATTTCCATGTTCATACAGATGGCGGTGAAGATATTTCCATGTTCATACAGTTGGCTGTGTAGATATTTCCATGTTTGTACGGATGGCAGTGTAGATATTTCCATGTTCATACAGGTGGCGGTGTAGATATTTCCATGTTTATACAGATAGCAGTGTAGTTATTTCCATGTTAATAGAGATAGCTGTGTGGATATTTCCATTGATATACAGATAGCTGTGTAGATATGTGCATGTTCATACAAATAGCGGTGTAGATATTTCCATGTTCGTACACATAGCGGTGTAGATATTTCCATGTTCATACAGATAGCGGTGTAGATATTTCCATTTTCATACAGATAACGGTGTAGATATTTCCATGTTCATACAGACAGCGGTGTAGATATTTCCATGTTCATACAGTTAGAGGTGTAGATACTTCCATGTTCATACAGATGGCGGTGTAGATATTTACATGTTCATACAGATGGCGGTATAGATATTTCCATGTTCGTACAGATGGCGGTGTAGATATTTCCATGTTCATAGAGTTGGCGGTGCAGATATTTCCATGTTTATGCAGATAGCGGTATAGATATTTCCATGTTTATACAGATGGTGGTGTAGATATTTCCATGTTTATAGAGATGGAGGTCTAGATATTTCCATGTTTACAGAGATAGTGGTGTAGTTATTTCCAAGTTTATAGAGACAGCGTTGTAAATATTTCCATGTTTATACAGATAGCTGTGAAGATATTTCCTTGTTTATACAGATAGCGGTGTAGATATTTCCATGTTTATACAGATAGCAGTGTAGATCTTTCCATGTTTATAGAGATTGTGGTGTAGATAATTTCAATTTTATACAGAGAGCAGTGTAGATATTTCCAAGTTCATACAGATAGCGGTGTAGATATTTCCACGTTTATAGAGATGGCGGCGTAGATATTTCCATGTTCATACAGATGGCGGTGTAGATATTTCCATGTTTATAGGGATGGCGGTGTAGATATTTTCATGTTTACACAGATGGCGGTGTAGATATTTCCATGTTTAAACAGATAGCGGTGTAGACATTTCCATGTTTACACAGATAGCCGTGTGGATATTTCCATGTTTATACAGATAGTGGTGCAGATATTTCCATGTTTATTCAGATAGCGGTGCGGATATTTCCATGTTTATACAGATAGTTGGGCAGATATTTCCATGTTTATACAGATAGCGGTGTAGATATGTCCATCTTAATACAGATGGCGGTGTAGATAAGTCCATGTTCGTACAGATGGTGGTGTAGATATTTCCATGTTCATACAGATGGCGGTGTAGATATTTCGAAGTTTATAGAGATAGCGCTGTAGTTATTTCCATATTTATAGAGAAATCGGTGTAGATATTTCCATGTATATTCAGATAGTTGTGTAGATATTTCCATGTTCATGCAGATAGCGGTGTAGATATTTCCATGTTCATCCAGATGCCGGTGTACATATATCCATGTTCATACAGATGGCGGTGAAGATATTTCCATGTTCCTACAGATGGCGGTGTAGGTATTTCCATGTTCATACAAATGGTGGTGTAGATATTTCCATGTTCATAGAGATGGCGGTGTAGATATTTCCAGGTTCATACAAATGGCGCTGTAGATGTTTCCATCTTCATAGAGATGGCGGTGTAGATATTTCCATGTTTATACAGATAGCAGTGTAGTTATTTCCATGTTTATAGAGATACCGGTGTGGATATTTCCATTGATATACAGATAGCTGTGTAGATATTTGCATGTTCATAGAGATAGCGGTGTAGATATTTACATGTTCATACGGATGGCGGTGTAGATATTTCCATGTTCTACAGATATCGGTGTTGAGATTTCCATGTTCATACAGATAGCGGTGTAGATATTTCTATGTTCATACAGATAGCGGTGTAGATATTTCCATGTTCATACCAATAGCGGTGTAGACATTTCCATGTTCATACAGTTAGCGGTGTAGATATTTCCATGTTCATACAGATAGCGGTGGAGATATTTCCATGTTCTTACAGATAGCGGTGAAGATATTTCCATGTTCATACAGATAGCGGTGTAGATATTTCCATGTTCATACAGATAGCGGTGTAGATAATTCCATGTTCATACAGTTAGCGGTGTAGATATTTCCATGTTCATACAGATGGCGGTGTAGATATTTACATGTTCATACAGATGGCGGTGTAGATATTTCCATGTTCATACAGATAGCGGTGTAGATATTTCCATGTTCATACAGATAGCGGTGTAGATATTTCCATGTTCATACCAATAGCGGTGTAGGCATTTCCATGTTCATACATTTAGCGGTGTAGATATTTCCATGTTCATACAGATGGCGGTGAAGATATTTCCATGTTCATACAGATGGCTGTGTAGATATTTCCATGTTTGTACGGATGGCATTGTAGATATTTCCATGTTCATACAGGTGGCGGTGTAGATATTTCCATGTTTATACAGATAGCAGTGTAGTTATTTCCATGTTAATAGAGATAGCTGTGTGGATATTTCCATTGATATACAGATAGCTGTGTAGATATTTGCATGTTCATACAGATAGCGGTGTAGATATTTCCATGTTCGTACAGATAGCGGTGTAGATATTTCCATGTTCATACTGATAGCGGTGTAGATATTTCCATGATCCTACAGATAACGGTTTAGATATTTCCGTGTTCATACAGACTGCGGTGTAGATATTTCCATGTTCATACAGTTAGCGGTGTAGATATTTCCATGTTCATACAGATGGCGGTGTAGATATTTCCACATTTATAGAGATAGCAGTGTAGTTATTTCCATGTTTATAGAGATAGCAGTGTTGATATTTCCATTGATATACAGATAGCTGTGTAGATAGTTGCATGTTCATAGAGATAGCGGTGTAGTTATTTCCATGTTCATACAGATAGCGGTGTAGGTATTTCCATGTTCATACAGATGGCGGTGTAGATATTCACATGTTCATACAGATAGCGGTGTAGATATTTCTATGTTCATACAGATAGCGGTGTAGATATTTCCATGTTCATACCAATAGCGGTGTAGACATTTCCATGTTCATACACTTAGCGGTGTAGATATTTCCATGTTCATACAGATAGCGGTGGAGATATTTCCATGTTCATACAGATAGCGGTGAAGATATTTCCATGTTCATACAGATAGCGGTGTAGATATTTCCATGTTCATACAGATAGCGGTGTAGATAATTCCATGTTCATACAGTTAGCGGTGTAGATATTTCCATGTTCATACAGATGGTGGTGTAGATATTTACATGTTCATACATATGGCGGTGTAGATATTTACATGTTCATACAGATAGCGGTGTAGATATTTCCATGTTCATACAGATAGCGGTGTAGATATTTCCATGTTCATACCAATAGCGGTGTAGGCATTTCCATGTTCATACATTTAGCGGTGTAGATATTTCCATGTTCATACAGATGGCGGTGAAGATATTTCCATGTTCATACAGTTGGCTGTGTAGATATTTCCATGTTTGTACGGATGGCAGTGTAGATATTTCCATGTTCATACAGGTGGCGGTGTAGATATTTCCATGTTTATACAGATAGCAGTGTAGTTATTTCCATGTTAATAGAGATAGCTGTGTGGATATTTCCATTGATATACAGATAGCTGTGTAGATATGTGCATGTTCATACAAATAGCGGTGTAGATATTTCCATGTTCGTACAGATAGCTTTGTAGATATTTCCATGTTCATACAGATAGCGGTGTAGATATTTCCATGTTCATACAGATAACGGTGTAGATATTTCCATGTTCATACAGACAGCGGTGTAGATATTTCCATGTTCAGTTAGCGGTGTAGATACTTCCATGTTCATACAGATGGCGGTGTAGATATTTACATGTTCATACAGATGGCGGTATAGATATTTCCATGTTCGTACAGATGGCGGTGTAGATATTTCCATGTTCATAGAGATGGCGGTGCAGATATTTCCATGTTTATGCAGATAGCGGTATAGATATTTCCATGTTTATACAGATGGTGGTGTAGATATTTCCATGTTTATAGAGATGGAGGTCTAGATATTTCCATGTTTACAGAGATAGTGGTGTAGTTATTTCCAAGTTTATAGAGACAGCGTTGTAAATATTTCCATGTTTATACAGATAGCTGTGAAGATATTTCCTTGTTTATACAGATAGCGGTGTAGATATTTCCATGTTTATACAGATAGCAGTGTAGATCTTTCCATGTTTATAGAGATAGTGGTGTAGATAATTTCAATTTTATACAGAGAGCAGTGTAGATATTTCCAAGTTCATACAGATAGCGGTGTAGATATTTCCACGTTTATAGAGATGGCGGCGTAGATATTTCCATGTTCAAACAGATGGCGGTGTAGATATTTCCATGTTTATAGGGATGGCGGTGTAGATATTTTCATGTTTACACAGATGGCGGTGTAGATATTTCCATGTTTAAACAGATAGCGGTGTAGACATTTCCATGTTTACACAGATAGCGGTGTGGATATTTCCATGTTTATACAGATAGTGGTGCAGATATTTCCATGTTTATTCAGATAGCGGTGCGGATATTTCCATGTTTATACAGATAGTTGGGCAGATATTTCCATGTTTATACAGATAGCGGTGTAGATATGTCCATCTTAATACAGATGGCGGTGTAGATATGTCCATGTTCGTACAGATGGTGGTGTAGATATTTCCATGTTCATACAGATGGCGGTGTAGATATTTCGAAGTTTATAGAGATAGCGCTGTAGTTATTTCCATATTTATAGAGAAATCGGTGTAGATATTTCCATGTATATTCAGATAGCTGTGTAGATATTTCCATGTTCATGCAGATAGCGGTGTAGATATTTCCATGTTCATACAAATGGCGGTGTAGATATTTCCATGTTCATAGAGATGGCGGTGTAGATATTTCCACATTTATAGAGATAGCAGTGTAGTTATTTCCATGTTTATAGAGATAGCAGTGTTGATATTTCCATTGATATACAGATAGCTGTGTAGATAGTTGCATGTTCATAGAGATAGAGGTGTAGATATTTCCATGTTCATACAGATAGCGGTGTAGATATTTCCATGTTCATACAGATACCTGTGTAGATATTTCCATGTTCATACAGATAGCGGTGTAGATATTTCCATGTTCATACAGATAGCGGTGTAGATAATTCCATGTTCATACAGATAGCGGTGTAGATATTTCCATGTTCATACAGACGGCGGTGTAGATATTTACATGTTCATACAGATGGCGGTGTAGATATTTCCATGTTCATACAGATAGCAGTGTAGATATTTCCATGTTCATACAGATAGCGGTGTAGATAATTCCATGTTCATACAGTTAGCTGTGTAGACATTTCCATGTTCATACAGATGGTGGTGTAGGTATTTACATGTTCATACAGATGGCGGTGAAGATATTTCCATGTTCATACAGATAGCGGTGTAGATATTTCCATGTTCATACAGATAGCGGTGTAGATAATTCCATGTTCATACAGATGGCGGTGAAGATATTTCCATGTTCATACAGAGGGCGGTGTAGATATTTCCATGTTTGTACGGATGGCAGTGTAGATATTTCCATGTTCATACAGGTGGCGGTGTAGATATTTCCATGTTTATACAGATAGCAGTGTAGGTATTTCCATGTTAATAGAGATAGCTGTGTGGATATTTCCATTGATATACAGATAGCTGTGTAGATATTTGCATGTTCATACAGATAGCAGTGTAGATATTTCCATGTTCGTACAGATAGCGGTGTAGATATTTCCATGTTCATACAGATAGCGGTGTAGATATTTCCATGATCCTACAGATAACGGTTAAGATATTTCCGTGTTCATACAGACAACGGTGTAGATATTTCCATGTTCATACAGTTAGCGGTGTAGATATTTCCATGTTCATACAGATGGCGGTGTAGATATTTACATGTTCATACAGATGGCGGTATAGATATTTCCATGTTCGTACAGATGGCGGTGTAGATATTTCCATGTTCATACAGATAGCGGTATAGATATTTCCATATTTATACAGATGGTGGTGTGGATATTTCCATGTATATAGAGATGGCGGTCTAGATATTTCCATGTTTACAGAGATAGTGGTGTAGTTATTTCCAGGTTTATAGAGACAGCGTTGTAGATATTTCCATGTTTATACAGATAGCGGTGAAGATATTTCCATGTTTATACAGATAGCGGTGTAGATATTTCCATGTTTATACAGATAGCAGTGTAGATATTTCCATGTTTATAGAGATAGTGGTGTAGATAATTTCAATTTTAAACAGAGAGCAGTGTAGATATTTCCAAGTTCATACAGATAGTGGTGTAGATATTTCCAGGTTCATACAAATGGCGGTGTAGATATTTCCATGTTCGTCCTGATAGCGGTGTAGATATTTCCATGTTCATACAGATTGCGGTGTAGATATTTCCATGTTCATACAGATAGCGTTGTAGATATTTCCATGTTCATACAGATAGCGGTGTAGATATTTCCATGTTCATAAAGATGGCGGTGTAGATATTCACATGTTCATACAGATGGCGGTATAGATATTTCCATGTTCGTACAGATGGCGGTGTAGATATTTCCATGTTTATGCAGATAGTGGTATAGATATTTACATGTTTATACAGATGGTGGTGTAGATATTTCCATGTTTATAGAGATGGAGGTCTAGATATTTCCATGTTTACAGAGATAGTGGTGTAGTTATTTCCAAGTTTATAGAGACAGCGTTGTAAATATTTCCATGTTTATCCAGATAGCTGTGAAGATATTTCCTTGTTTATACAGATAGCGGTGTAGATATTTCCATGTTTATACAGATAGCAGTGTAGATATGTCCATGTTTATAGAGATAGTGGTGTAGATAATTTCAATTTTATACAGAGAGCAGTGTAGATATTTCCAAGTTCATACAGATAGCGGTGTAGATATTTCCACGTTTATAGAGATGGCAGTGTAGATATTTCCATGTTCATACAGATGGCGGTGTAGATATTTCCATGTTTATAGGGATGGCGGTGTAGATATTTTCATGTTTACACAGATGTCGGAGAAAATATTTCCTTGTTTAAACAGATAGCGGTGTAGACATTTCCATGTTTACACAGATAGCGGTGTGGATATTTCCATGTTTATGCAGATAGCAGTGTATATATTTCCATGTTTATACAGATAGCGGTGCGGATATTTCCATGTTTATACAGATAGTTGGGCAGATATTTCCATGTTTATACAGATAGCGGTGTAGATATTTCCATCTTAATACAGATGGCGGTGTAGATATGTCCATGTTTGTACAGATGGCGGTGTAGATATTTCCATGTTCATACAGATGGCGGTGTAGAGATTTCGAAGTTTATAGAGATAGTGCTGTAGTTATTTCCATATTTATAGAGAAATCTGTGTAGATATTTCCATGTATATTCAGATAGCTGTGTAGATATTCCCATGTTCATGCAGATAGCGGTGTAGATATTTCCATGTTCATCCAGATGCCGGTGTACATATATCCATGTTCATACAGATGGCGGTGAAGATATTTCCATGTTCATAGAGATGGCGGTGTAGATAATTCCATGTTCATACAAATGGCGGTGTAGATATTTCCATGTTCATAGAGATGGCGGTGTAGATATTTCCATATTTATACAGATAGCAGTGTAGTTGTTTCCATGTTTATAGGGATAGCAGTGTAGATATTTTCATTTATATACAGAGAGCTGTGTAGATATTTGCATGTTCATACAGATAGCGGTGTAGATATTTCCATGTTCATACACATAGCGGTGTAGATATTTGCATGTTCATACAGATAGCGGTGTAGATATTTACATGTTCATACAGATAGCGGTGTAGATATTTCCATGTTCATACAGATGGCGGTGTAGCTATTTCCATGTTCACACAGTTAGCGGTGTAGATATTTCCATGTTCGTACAGATGGCGGTGTAGATATTTACATGTTCATACAAAAGACGCTGTAGATATTTCCATGTTTATAGGGATGGCGGTGTAGATATTTTCATGTTTACACAGAAGGCGGTGTAGATATTTCCATGTTTACACGGATAGCGGTGTAGACATTTCCATGTTTACACAGATAGCGGTGTGGATATTTCCAGGTTTATGCAGATAGCAGTGTAGATATTTCCATGTTTATACAGATAGTGGTGCGGATATTTCCATGTTTATTCAGATAGCGGTGCGGATATTTCCATGTTTATACAGATAGTTGGGCAGATATTTCCATGTTTATACAGATAGCGGTGTAGATATTTCAAACTTAATACAGATGGCGGTGTAGATACGTCCATGTTCGTACAGATGGCGGTGTAGATATTTCCATGTTCATACAGATGGCGGTGTAGATATTTCAAAGTTTATATAGATAGCGCTGTAGTTATTTCCATATTTATAGAGAAATCTGTGTAGATATTTCCATGTATATTCAGATAGCTGTGTAGATATTTCCATGTTCATGCAGAGAGCGGTATAGATATTTCCATGTTCATCCAGATGCCGGTGTACATATATCCATGTTCATACAGATGGCGGTGAAGATATTTCCATGTTCATACAGATGGCGGTGTAGGTATTTCCATGTTCATACAAATGGCGGTGTAGATATTTCCATGTTCATAGAGATGGTGGTGTAGATATTTCCATGTTCATACAAATGGCGGTGTAGATATTTCCATGTTCATAGAGATGGCGGTGTAGATATTTCCACATTTATAGAGATAGCAGTGTAGTTATTTCCATGTTTATAGAGATAGCAGTGTTGATATTTACATTGATATACAGATAGCTGTGTAGATAGTTGCATGTTCATACAGATAGCGGTGTAGATATTTCCATGTTCATACAGATAGCGGTGTAGATATTTCCATGTTAATACAGATAGCGGTGTAGATATTTCCATGTTCATACAGATAGCGGTGTAGATATTTCCATGTTCATACAGATAGCGGTGTAGATAATTCCATGTTCATACAGTTAGCGGTGTAGATATTTCCATGTTCATACAGACGGCGGTGTAGATATTTACATGTTCATACAGATGTCGGTTTAGATATTTCCATGTTCATACAGATAGCAGTGTAGATATTACCATGTTCATACAGATAGCGGTGTAGATAATTCCATTTTCATACAGTTAGCTGTGTAGATATTTCCATGTTCATACAGATGGCGGTGTAGATATTTCCATGTTCATACAGATGGCGGTGTAGATATTTACATGTTCATACAGATGGCGGTGTAGATATTTCCATGTTCATACAGATAGCGGTGTAGATGTTTCCATGTTCATACAGATAGCGGTGTAGATATTTCCATGTTCATACCAATAGCGGTGTAGGCATTTCCATGTTCATACATTTAGCGGTGTAGATATTTCCATGTTCATACAGATGGCGGTGAAGATATTTCCATGTTCATACAGTTGGCTGTGTAGATATTTCCATGTTTGTACGGATGGCAGTGTAGATATTTCCATGTTCATACAGGTGGCGGTGTAGATATTTCCATGTTTATACAGATAGCAGTGTAGTTATTTCCATGTTAATAGAGATAGCTGTGTGGATATTTCCATTGATATACAGATAGCTGTGTAGATATGTGCATGTTCATACAAATAGCGGTGTAGATATTTCCATGTTCGTACACATAGCGGTGTAGATATTTCCATGTTCATACAGATAGCGGTGTAGATATTTCCATGTTCATACAGATAACGGTGTAGATATTTCCATGTTCATACAGACAGCGGTGTAGATATTTCCATGTTCATACAGATGGCGGTGTAGATACTTCCATGTTCATACAGATGGCGGTGTAGATATTTACATGTTCATACAGATGGCGGTATAGATATTTCCATGTTCGTACAGATGGCGGTGTAGATATTTCCATGTTCATAGAGTTGGCGGTGCAGATATTTCCATGTTTATGCAGATAGCGGTATAGATATTTCCATGTTTATACAGATGGTGGTGTAGATATTTCCATGTTTATAGAGATGGAGGTCTAGATATTTCCATGTTTACAGAGATAGTGGTGTAGTTATTTCCAAGTTTATAGAGACAGCGTTGTAAATATTTCCATGTTTATACAGATAGCTGTGAAGATATTTCCTTGTTTATACAGATAGCGGTGTAGATATTTCCATGTTTATACAGATAGCAGTGTAGATCTTTCCATGTTTATAGAGATTGTGGTGTAGATAATTTCAATTTTATACAGAGAGCAGTGTAGATATTTCCAAGTTCATACAGATAGCGGTGTAGATATTTCCACGTTTATAGAGATGGCGGCGTAGATATTTCCATGTTCATACAGATGGCGGTGTAGATATTTCCATGTTTATAGGGATGGCGGTGTAGATATTTTCATGTTTACACAGATGGCGGTGTAGATATTTCCATGTTTAAACAGATAGCGGTGTAGACATTTCCATGTTTACACAGATAGCGGTGTGGATATTTCCATGTTTATACAGATAGTGGTGCAGATATTTCCATGTTTATTCAGAAAGCGGTGCGGATATTTCCATGTTTATACAGATAGTTGGGCAGATATTTCCATGTTTATACAGATAGCGGTGTAGATATGTCCATCTTAATACAGATGGCGGTGTAGATAAGTCCATGTTCGTACAGATGGTGGTGTAGATATTTCCATGTTCATACAGATGGCGGTGTAGATATTTCGAAGTTTATAGAGATAGCGCTGTAGTTATTTCCATATTTATAGAGAAATCGGTGTAGATATTTCCATGTATATTCAGATAGTTGTGTAGATATTTCCATGTTCATGCAGATAGCGGTGTAGATATTTCCATGTTCATCCAGATGCCGGTGTACATATATCCATGTTCATACAGATGGCGGTGAAGATATTTCCATGTTCCTACAGATGGCGGTGTAGGTATTTCCATGTTCATACAAATGGTGGTGTAGATATTTCCATGTTCATAGAGATGGCGGTGTAGATATTTCCAGGTTCATACAAATGGCGCTGTAGATGTTTCCATCTTCATAGAGATGGCGGTGTAGATATTTCCATGTTTATACAGATAGCAGTGTAGTTATTTCCATGTTTATAGAGATACCGGTGTGGATATTTCCATTGATATACAGATAGCTGTGTAGATATTTGCATGTTCATAGAGATAGCGGTGTAGATATTTACATGTTCATACGGATGGCGGTGTAGATATTTCCATGTTCTACAGATATCGGTGTTGAGATTTCCATGTTCATACAGATAGCGGTGTAGATATTTCTATGTTCATACAGATAGCGGTGTAGATATTTCCATGTTCATACCAATAGCGGTGTAGACATTTCCATGTTCATACAGTTAGCGGTGTAGATATTTCCATGTTCATACAGATAGCGGTGGAGATATTTCCATGTTCTTACAGATAGCGGTGAAGATATTTCCATGTTCATACAGATAGCGGTGTAGATATTTCCATGTTCATACAGATAGCGGTGTAGATAATTCCATGTTCATACAGTTAGCGGTGTAGATATTTCCATGTTCATACAGATGGCGGTGTAGATATTTACATGTTCATACAGATGGCGGTGTAGATATTTCCATGTTCATACAGATAGCGGTGTAGATATTTCCATGTTCATACAGATAGCGGTGTAGATATTTCCATGTTCATACCAATAGCGGTGTAGGCATTTCCATGTTCATACATTTAGCGGTGTAGATATTTCCATGTTCATACAGATGGCGGTGAAGATATTTCCATGTTCATACAGATGGCTGTGTAGATATTTCCATGTTTGTACGGATGGCATTGTAGATATTTCCATGTTCATACAGGTGGCGGTGTAGATATTTCCATGTTTATACAGATAGCAGTGTAGTTATTTCCATGTTAATAGAGATAGCTGTGTGGATATTTCCATTGATATACAGATAGCTGTGTAGATATTTGCATGTTCATACAGATAGCGGTGTAGATATTTCCATGTTCGTACAGATAGCGGTGTAGATATTTCCATGTTCATACTGATAGCGGTGTAGATATTTCCATGATCCTACAGATAACGGTTTAGATATTTCCGTGTTCATACAGACTGCGGTGTAGATATTTCCATGTTCATACAGTTAGCGGTGTAGATATTTCCATGTTCATACAGATGGCGGTGTAGATATTTCCACATTTATAGAGATAGCAGTGTAGTTATTTCCATGTTTATAGAGATAGCAGTGTTGATATTTCCATTGATATACAGATAGCTGTGTAGATAGTTGCATGTTCATAGAGATAGCGGTGTAGTTATTTCCATGTTCATACAGATAGCGGTGTAGGTATTTCCATGTTCATACAGATGGCGGTGTAGATATTCACATGTTCATACAGATAGCGGTGTAGATATTTCTATGTTCATACAGATAGCGGTGTAGATATTTCCATGTTCATACCAATAGCGGTGTAGACATTTCCATGTTCATACACTTAGCGGTGTAGATATTTCCATGTTCATACAGATAGCGGTGGAGATATTTCCATGTTCATACAGATAGCGGTGAAGATATTTCCATGTTCATACAGATAGCGGTGTAGATATTTCCATGTTCATACAGATAGCGGTGTAGATAATTCCATGTTCATACAGTTAGCGGTGTAGATATTTCCATGTTCATACAGATGGTGGTGTAGATATTTACATGTTCATACATATGGCGGTGTAGATATTTACATGTTCATACAGATAGCGGTGTAGATATTTCCATGTTCATACAGATAGCGGTGTAGATATTTCCATGTTCATACCAATAGCGGTGTAGGCATTTCCATGTTCATACATTTAGCGGTGTAGATATTTCCATGTTCATACAGATGGCGGTGAAGATATTTCCATGTTCATACAGTTGGCTGTGTAGATATTTCCATGTTTGTACGGATGGCAGTGTAGATATTTCCATGTTCATACAGGTGGCGGTGTAGATATTTCCATGTTTATACAGATAGCAGTGTAGTTATTTCCATGTTAATAGAGATAGCTGTGTGGATATTTCCATTGATATACAGATAGCTGTGTAGATATGTGCATGTTCATACAAATAGCGGTGTAGATATTTCCATGTTCGTACAGATAGCGGTGTAGATATTTCCATGTTCATACAGATAGCGGTGTAGATATTTCCATGTTCATACAGATAACGGTGTAGATATTTCCATGTTCATACAGACAGCGGTGTAGATATTTCCATGTTCAGTTAGCGGTGTAGATACTTCCATGTTCATACAGATGGCGGTGTAGATATTTACATGTTCATACAGATGGCGGTATAGATATTTCCATGTTCGTACAGATGGCGGTGTAGATATTTCCATGTTCATAGAGATGGCGGTGCAGATATTTCCATGTTTATGCAGATAGCGGTATAGATATTTCCATGTTTATACAGATGGTGGTGTAGATATTTCCATGTTTATAGAGATGGAGGTCAAGATATTTCCATGTTTACAGAGATAGTGGTGTAGTTATTTCCATGTTTATAGAGACAGCGTTGTAAATATTTCCATGTTTATACAGATAGCTGTGAAGATATTTCCTTGTTTATACAGATAGCGGTGTAGATATTTCCATGTTTATACAGATAGCAGTGTAGATCTTTCCATGTTTATAGAGATTGTGGTGTAGATAATTTCAATTTTATACAGAGAGCAGTGTAGATATTTCCAAGTTCATACAGATAGCGGTGTAGATATTTCCACGTTTATAGAGATGGCGGCGTAGATATTTCCATGTTCATACAGATGGCGGTGTAGATATTTCCATGTTTATAGGGATGGCGGTGTAGATATTTTCATGTTTACACAGATGGCGGTGTAGATATTTCCATGTTTAAACAGATAGCGGTGTAGACATTTCCATGTTTACACAGATAGCGGTGTGGATATTTCCATGTTTATACAGATAGTGGTGCAGATATTTCCATGTTTATTCAGATAGCGGTGCGGATATTTCCATGTTTATACAGATAGTTGGGCAGATATTTCCATGTTTATACAGATAGCGGTGTAGATATGTCCATCTTAATACAGATGGCGGTGTAGATAAGTCCATGTTCGTACAGATGGTGGTGTAGATATTTCCATGTTCATACAGATGGCGGTGTAGATATTTCGAAGTTTATAGAGATAGCGCTGTAGTTATTTCCATATTTATAGAGAAATCGGTGTAGATATTTCCATGTATATTCAGATAGCTGTGTAGATATTTCCATGTTCATGCAGATAGCGGTGTAGATATTTCCATGTTCATCCAGATGCCGGTGTACATATATCCATGTTCATACAGATGGCGGTGAAGATATTTCCATATTCATACAGATGGCGGTGTAGGTATTTCCATGTTCATACAAATGGCGTTGTAGATATTTCCATGTTCAAAGAGATGGCGGTGTAGATATTTCCAGGTTCATACAAATGGCGGTGTAGATATTTCCATGTTCATAGAGATGGCGGTGTAGATATTTCCATGTTTATACAGATAGCAGTGTATTTATTTCCATGTTTATAGAGATACCAGTGTGGATATTTCCATTGATATACAGATAGCTGTGTAGATATTTGCATGTTCTTAGAGATAGCGGTGTAGATATTTACATGTTCATACGGATGGCGGTGTAGATATTTCCATGTTCTACAGATATCGGTGTTGAGATTTCCATGTTCATACAGATAGCGGTGTAGATATTTCTATGTTCATACAGATAGCGGTGTAGATATTTCCATGTTCATACCAATAGCGGTGTAGACATTTCCATGTTCATACAGTTAGCGGTGTAGATATTTCCATGTTCATACAGATAGCGGTGGAGATATTTCCATGTTCATACAGATAGCGGTGAAGATATTTCCATGTTCATACAGATAGCGGTGTAGATAATTCCATGTTCATACAGTTAGCGGTGTAGATATTTCCATGTTCATACAGATGGCGGTGTAAATATTTACATGTTCATACAGATGGCGGTGTAGATATTTCCATGTTCATACAGATAGCGGTGTAGATATTTCCATGCTCGTACAGATAGCGGTGTAGATATTTCCATGTTCATACCAATAGCGGTGTAGGCATTTCCATGTTCATACATTTAGCGGTGTAGATATTTCCATGTTCATACAGATGGCAGTGAAGATATTTCCATGTTCATACAGTTGGCTGTGTAGATATTTCCATGTTTGTACGGATGGCAGTGTAGATATTTCCATGTTCATACAGGTGGCGGTGTAGATATTTCCATGTTTATACAGATAGCAGTGTAGTTATTTCCATGTTAATAGAGATAGCTGTGTGGATATTTCCATTGATATACAGATAGCTGTGTAGATATGTGCATGTTCATACAAATAGCGGTGTAGATATTTCCATGTTCGTACAGATAGCGGTGTAGATATTTCCATGTTCATACAGATAGCGGTGTAGATATTTCCATGTTCATACAGATAACGGTGTAGATATTTCCATGTTCATACAGACAGCGGTGTAGATATTTCCATGTTCAGTTAGCGGTGTAGATACTTCCATGTTCATACAGATGGCGGTGTAGATATTTACATGTTCATACAGATGGCGGTACAGATATTTCCATGTTCGTACAGATGGCGGTGTAGATATTTCCATGTTCATAGAGATGGCGGTGCAGATATTTCCATGTTTATGCAGATAGCGGTATAGATATTTCCATGTTTATACAGATGGTGGTGTAGATATTTCCATGTTTATAGAGATGGAGGTCAAGATATTTCCATGTTTACAGAGATAGTGGTGTAGTTATTTCCATGTTTATAGAGATAGCGTTGTAAATATTTCCATGTTTATACAGATAGCTGTGAAGATATTTCCTTGTTTATACAGATAGCGGTGTAGATATTTCCATGTTTATACAGATAGCAGTGTAGATCTTTCCATGTTTATAGAGATTGTGGTGTAGATAATTTCAATTTTATACAGAGAGCAGTGTAGATATTTCCAAGTTCATACAGATAGCGGTGTAGATATTTCCACGTTTATAGAGATGGCGGCGTAGATATTTCCATGTTCATACAGATGGCGGTGTAGATATTTCCATGTTTATAGGGATGGCGGTGTAGATATTTTCATGTTTACACAGATGGCGGTGTAGATATTTCCATGTTTAAACAGATAGCGGTGTAGACATTTCCATGTTTACACAGATAGCGGTGTGGATATTTCCATGTTTATACAGATAGTGGTGCAGATATTTCCATGTTTATTCAGATAGCGGTGCGGATATTTCCATGTTTATACAGATAGTTGGGCAGATATTTCCATGTTTATACAGATAGCGGTGTAGATATGTCCATCTTAATACAGATGGCGGTGTAGATATGTCCATGTTCGTACAGATGGTGGTGTAGATATTTCCATGTTCGTACAGATGGCGGTGTAGATATTTCGAAGTTTATAGAGATAGTGCTGTAGTTATTTCCATATTTATAGAGAAATCGGTGTAGATATTTCCATGTATATTCAGATAGCTGTGTAGATATTTCCATGTTCATGCAGATAGCGGTGTAGATATTTCCATGTTCATCCAGATGCCGGTGTACATATATCCATGTTCATACAGATGGCGGTGAAGATATTTCCATATTCATACAGATGGCGGTGTAGGTATTTCCATGTTCATACAAATGGCGTTGTAGATATTTCCATGTTCATAGAGATGGCGGTGTAGATATTTCCAGGTTCTTACAAATGGCGGTGTAGATATTTCCATGTTCATAGAGATGGCGGTGTAGATATTTCCATGTTTATACAGATAGCAGTGTATTTATTTCCATGTTTATAGAGATACCAGTGTGGATATTTCCATTGATATACAGATAGCTGTGTAGATATTTGCATGTTCTTAGAGATAGCGGTGTAGATATTTACATGTTCATACGGATGGCGGTGTAGATATTTCCATGTTCTACAGATATCGGTGTTGAGATTTCCATGTTCATACAGATAGCGGTGTAGATATTTCTATGTTCATACAGATAGCGGTGTAGATATTTCCATGTTCATACCAATAGCGGTGTAGACATTTCCATGTTCATACAGTTAGCGGTGTAGATATTTCCATGTTCATACAGATAGCGGTGGAGATATTTCCATGTTCATACAGATAGCGGTGAAGATATTTCCATGTTCATACAGATAGCGGTGTAGATATTTCCATGTTCATACAGATAGCGGTGTAGATAATTCCATGTTCATACAGTTAGCGGTGTAGATATTTCCATGTTCATACAGAAGGCGGTGTAGATATTTACATGTTCATACAGATGGCGGTGTAGATATTTCCATGTTCATACAGATAGCGGTGTAGATATTTCCATGTTCATACAGATAGCGGTGTAGATATTTCCATGTTCATACCAATAGCGGTGTAGGCATTTCCATGTTCATACATTTAGCGGTGTAGATATTTCCATGTTCATACAGATGGCGGTGAAGATATTTCCATGTTAATACAGATGGCTGTGTAGATATTTCTATGTTTGTACGGATGGCATTGTAGATATTTCCATGTTCATACAGGTGGCGGTGTAGATATTTCCATGTTTATACAGATAGCAGTGTAGTTATTTCCATGTTAATAGAGATAGCTGTGTGGATATTTCCATTGATATACAAATAGCTGTGTAGATATTTGCATGTTCATACAGATAACGGTGTAGATATTTCCATGTTCGTACAGAGAGCGGTGTAGATATTTCCATGTTCATACTGATAGCGGTGTAGATATTTCCATGATCCTACAGATAACGGTTTAGATTTTTCCGTGTTCATACAGACAGCGGTGTAGATATTTCCGTGTTCATACAGTTAGCGGTGTAGATATTTCCATGTTCATACAGATGGCGGTGTAGATATTTCCACATTTATAGAGATAGCAGTGTAGTTATTTCCATGTTTATAGAGATAGCAGTGTTGATATTTCCATTGATATACAGATAGCTGTGTAGATAGTTGCATGTTCATAGAGATAGCGGTGTAGATATTTCCATGTTCATACAGATAGCGGTGTAGATATTTCCATGTTCATACAGATGGCGGTGTAGATATTTACATGTTCATACAGATGGCGGTGTAGATATTTCTATGTTCATACAGATAGCGGTGTAGATATTTCCATGTTCATACCAATAGCGGTGTAGACATTTCCATGTTCATACACTTTGCGGTGTAGATATATCCATGTTCATACAGATAGCGGTGGAGATATTTCCATGTTCATACAGATAGCGGTGAAGATATTTCCATGTTCATACAGATAGCGGTGTAGATATTTCCATGTTCATACAGATAGCGGTGTAGATAATTCCATGTTCATACAGTTAGCGGTGTAGATATTTCCATGTTCATACCAATAGCGGTGTAGGCATTTCGATGTTCATACATTTAGCGGTGTAGGTATTTCCATGTTCATACAGATGGCGGTGAAGATATTTCCATGTTCATACAGTTGGCTGTGTAGATATTTCCATGTTTGTTCGGATGGCAGTGTAGATATTTCCATGCTCATACAGGTGGCGGTGTAGATATTTCCATGTTTATACAGATAGCAGTGTAGTTATTTCCATGTTAATAGAGATAGCTGTGTGGATATTTCCATTGATATACGGATAGCTGTGTAGATATGTGCATGTTCATACAAATATCGGTGTAGATATTTCCATGTTCGTACAGATAGCGGTGTAGATATTTCCATGTTCATACAGATAGCGGTGTAGATATTTCCATGTTCATACCAATAGCGGTGTAGGCATTTCCATGTTCATACATTTAGCGGTGTAGATATTTCCATGTTCATACAGATGGCGGTGAAGATATTTCCATGTTCATACAGTTGGCTGTGTAGATATTTCCATGTTTGTACGGATGGCAGTGTAGATATTTCCATGTTCATACAGGTGGCGGTGTAGATATTTCCATGTTTATACAGATAGCAGTGTAGTTATTTCCATGTTAATAGAGATAGCTGTGTGGATATTTCCATTGATATACAGATAGCTGTGTAGATATGTGCATGTTCATACAAATAGCGGTGTAGATATTTCCATGTTCGTACAGATAGCGGTGTAGATATTTCCATGTTCATACAGATAGCGGTGTAGATATTTCCATGTTCATACAGATAACGGTGTAGATATTTCCATGTTCATACAGACAGCGGTGTAGATATTTCCATGTTCAGTTAGCGGTGTAGATACTTCCATGTTCATACAGATGGCGGTGTAGATATTTACATGTTCATACAGATGGCGGTATAGATATTTCCATGTTCGTACAGATGGCGGTGTAGATATTTCCATGTTCATAGAGATGGCGGTGCAGATATTTCCATGTTTATGCAGATAGCGGTATAGATATTTCCATGTTTATACAGATGGTGGTGTAGATATTTCCATGTTTATAGAGATGGAGGTCTAGATATTTCCATGTTTACAGAGATAGTGGTGTAGTTATTTCCAAGTTTATAGAGACAGCGTTGTAAATATTTCCATGTTTATACAGATAGCTGTGAAGATATTTCCTTGTTTATACAGATAGCGGTGTAGATATTTCCATGTTTATACAGATAGCAGTGTAGATCTTTCCATGTTTATAGAGATAGTGGTGTAGATAATTTCAATTTTATACAGAGAGCAGTGTAGATATTTCCAAGTTCATACAGATAGCGGTGTAGATATTTCCACGTTTATAGAGATGGCGGCGTAGATATTTCCATGTTCAAACAGATGGCGGTGTAGATATTTCCATGTTTATAGGGATGGCGGTGTAGATATTTTCATGTTTACACAGATGGCGGTGTAGATATTTCCATGTTTAAACAGATAGCGGTGTAGACATTTCCATGTTTACACAGATAGCGGTGTGGATATTTCCATGTTTATACAGATAGTGGTGCAGATATTTCCATGTTTATTCAGATAGCGGTGCGGATATTTCCATGTTTATACAGATAGTTGGGCAGATATTTCCATGTTTATACAGATAGCGGTGTAGATATGTCCATCTTAATACAGATGGCGGTGTAGATATGTCCATGTTCGTACAGATGGTGGTGTAGATATTTCCATGTTCATACAGATGGCGGTGTAGATATTTCGAAGTTTATAGAGATAGCGCTGTAGTTATTTCCATATTTATAGAGAAATCGGTGTAGATATTTCCATGTATATTCAGATAGCTGTGTAGATATTTCCATGTTCATGCAGATAGCGGTGTAGATATTTCCATGTTCATCCAGATGCCGGTGTACATATATCCATGTTCATACAGATGGCGGTGAAGATATTTCCATGTTCATACAGATGGCGGTGTAGGTATTTCCATGTTCATACAAATGGCGTTGTAGATATTTCCATGTTCATAGAGATGGCGGTGTAGATATTTCCAGGTTCATACAAATGGCGGTGTAGATATTTCCATGTTCATAGAGATGGCGGTGTAGATATTTCCATGTTTATACAGATAGCAGTGTATTTATTTCCATGTTTATAGAGATACCAGTGTGGATATTTCCATTGATATACAGATAGCTGTGTAGATATTTGCATGTTCTTAGAGATAGCGGTGTAGATATTTACATGTTCATACGGATGGCGGTGTAGATATTTCCATGTTCTACAGATATCGGTGTTGAGATTTCCATGTTCATACAGATAGCGGTGTAGATATTTCTATGTTCATACAGATAGCGGTGTAGATATTTCCATGTTCATACCAATAGCGGTGTAGACATTTCCATGTTCATACAGTTAGCGGTGTAGATATTTCCATGTTCATACAGATAGCGGTGGAGATATTTCCATGTTCATACAGATAGCGGTGAAGATATTTCCATGTTCATACAGATAGCGGTGTAGATATTTCCATGTTCATACAGATAGCGGTGTAGATAATTCCATGTTCATACAGTTAGCGGTGTAGATATTTCCATGTTCATACAGATGGCGGTGTAGATATTTACATGTTCATAGAGATGGCGGTGTAGATATTTCCATGTTCATACAGATAGCGGTGTAGATATTTCCATGTTCATACAGATAGCGGTGTAGATATTTCCATGTTCATACCAATAGCGGTGTAGGCATTTCCATGTTCATACATTTAGCGGTGTAGATATTTCCATGTTCATACAGATGGCGGTGAAGATATTTCCATGTTCATACAGATGGCTGTGTAGATATTTCCATGTTTGTACGGATGGCATTGTAGATATTTCCATGTTCATACAGGTGGCGGTGTAGATATTTCCATGTTTATACAGATAGCAGTGTAGTTATTTCCATGTTAATAAAGATAGCTGTGTGGATATTTCCATTGATATACAAATAGCTGTGTAGATATTTGCATGTTCATACAGATAGCGGTGTAGATATTTCCATGTTCGTACAGAGAGCGGTGTAGATATTTCCATGTTCATACTGATAGCGGTGTAGATATTTCCATGATCCTACAGATAACGGTTTAGATATTTCCGTGTTCATACAGACAGCGGTGTAGATATTTCCATGTTCATACAGTTAGCGGTGTAGATATTTCCATGTTAATACAGATGGCGGTGTAGATATTTCCACATTTATAGAGATAGCAGTGTAGTTATTTCCATGTTTATAGAGATAGCAGTGTTGATATTTCCATTGATATACAGATAGCTGTGTAGATAGTTGCATGTTCATAGAGATAGCGGTGTAGATATTTCCATGTTCATACAGATAGCGGTGTAGATATTTCCATGTTCATACAGATGGCGGTGTAGATATTTACATGTTCATACAGATGGCGGTGTAGATATTTCTATGTTCATACAGATAGCGGTGTAGATATTTCCATGTTCATACCAATAGCGGTGTAGACATTTCCATGTTCATACACTTAGCGGTGTAGATATATCCATGTTCATACAGATAGCGGTGGAGATATTTCCATGTTCATACAGATAGCGGTGAAGATATTTCCATGTTCATACAGATAGCGGTGTAGATATTTCCATGTTCATACAGATAGCGGTGTAGATAATTCCATGTTCATACAGTTAGCGGTGTAGATATTTCCATGTTCATACCAATAGCGGTGTAGGCATTTCGATGTTCATACATTTAGCGGTGTAGGTATTTCCATGTTCATACAGATGGCGGTGAAGATATTTCCATGTTCATACAGTTGGCTGTGTAGATATTTCCATGTTTGTTCGGATGGCAGTGTAGATATTTCCATGCTCATACAGGTGGCGGTGTAGATATTTCCATGTTTATACAGATAGCAGTGTAGTTTTTTCCATGTTAATAGAGATAGCTGTGTGGATATTTCCATTGATATACAGATAGCTGTGTAGATATGTGCATGTTCATACAAATATCGGTGTAGATATTTCCATGTTCGTACAGATAGCGGTGTAGATATTTCCATGTTCATACAGATAGCGGTGTAGATATTTCCATGTTCATACAGATAACGGTGTAGATATTTCCATGTTCATACAGACAGCGGTGTAGATATTTCCATGTTCATACAGTTAGCGGTGTAGATACTTCCATGTTCATACAGATGGCGGTGTAGATATTTACATGTTCATACAGATGGCGGTATAGATATTTCCATGTTCGTACAGATGGCGGTGTAGATATTTCCATGTTCATAGAGATGGCGGTGCAGATATTTCCATGTTTATGCAGATAGCGGTATAGATATTTCCATGTTTATACAGATGGTGGTGTAGATATTTCCATGTTTATAGAGATGGAGGTCTAGATATTTCCATGTTTACAGAGATAGTGGTGTAGTTATTTCCAAGTTTATAGAGACAGCGTTGTAAATATTTCCATGTTTATACAGATAGCTGTGAAGATATTTCCTTGTTTATACAGATAGCGGTGTAGATATTTCCATGTTTATACAGATAGCAGTGTAGATCTTTCCATGTTTATAGAGATTGTGGTGTAGATTATTTCAATTTTATACAGAGAGCAGTGTAGGTATTTCCAAGTTCATACAGATAGCGGTGTAGATATTTCCACGTTTATAGAGATGGCGGCGAAGATATTTCCATGTTCATACAGATGGCGGTGTAGATATTTCCATGTTTATAGGGATGGCGGTGTAGATATTTTCATGTTTACACAGATGGCGGTGTAGATATTTCCATGTTTAAACAGATAGCGGTGTAGACATTTCCATGTTTACACAGATAGCGGTGTGGATATTTCCATGTTTATACAGATAGTGGTGCAGATATTTCCATGTTTATTCAGATAGCGGTGCGGATATTTCCATGTTTATACAGATAGTTGGGCAGATATTTCCATGTTTATACAGATAGCGGTGTAGATATGTCCATCTTAATACAGATGGCGGTGTAGATATGTCCATGTTCGTACAGATGGTGGTGTAGATATTTCCATGTTCATACAGATGGCGGTGTAGATATTTCGAAGTTTATAGAGATAGCACTGTAGTTATTTCCAAATTTATAGAGAAATCGGTGTAGATATTTCCATGTATATTCAGATAGCTGTGTAGATATTTCCATGTTCATGCAGATAGCGGTGTAGATATTTCCATGTTCATCCAGATGCCGGTGTACATATATCCATGTTCATACAGATGGCGGTGAAGATATTTCCATGTTCATACAGATGGCGGTGTAGGTATTTCCATGTTCATACAAATGGCGGTGTAGATATTTCCATGTTCATAGAGATGGCGGTGTAGATATTTCCAGGTTCATACAAATGGCGGTGTAGATGTTTCCATGTTCATAGAGATGGCGGTGTAGATATTTCCATGTTTATACAGATAGCAGTGTAGTTATTTCCATGTTTATAGAGATACGAGTGTGGATATTTCCATTGATATACAGATAGCTGTGTAGATATTTGCATGTTCATAGAGATAGCGGTGTAGATATTTACATGTTCATACGGATGGCGGTGTAGATATTTCCATGTTCTACAGATATCGGTGTTGAGATTTCCATGTTCATACAGATAGCGGTGTAGATATTTCTATGTTCATACAGATAGCGGTGTAGATATTTCCATGTTCATACCAATAGCGGTGTAGACATTTCCATGTTCATACAGTTAGCGGTGTAGATATTTCTATGTTCATACAGATAGCGGTGGAGATATTTCCATGTTCATACAGATAGCGGTGAAGATATTTCCATGTTCATACAGATAGCGGTGTAGATATTTCCATGTTCATACAGATAGCGGTGTAGATAATTCCATGTTCATACAGTTAGCGGTGTAGATATTTCCATGTTCATACAGATGGCGGTGTAGATATTTACATGTTCATACAGATGGCGGTGTAGATATTTCCATGTTCATACAGATAGCGGTGTAGATATTTCCATGCTCGTACAGATAGCGGTGTAGATATTTCCATGTTCATACCAATAGCGGTGTAGGCATTTTCATGTTCATACATTTAGCGGTGTAGATATTTCCATGTTCATACAGATGGCGGTGAAGATATTTCCATGTTCATACAGATGGCTGTGTAGATATTTCCATGTTTGTACGGATGGCATTGTAGATATTTCCATGTTCATACAGGTGGCGGTGTAGGAATTTCCATGTTTATACAGATAGCAGTGTAGTTATTTCCATGTTAATAGAGATAGCTGTGTGGATATTTCCATTGATATACAGATAGCTGTGTAGATATTTGCATGTTCATACAGATAGCGGTGTAGATATTTCCATGTTCGTACAGATAGCGGTGTAGATATTTCCATGTTCATACTGATAGCGGTGTAGATATTTCCATGATCCTACAGATAACGGTTTAGATATTTCCGTGTTCATACAGACAGCGGTGTAGATATTTCCATGTTCATACAGTTAGCGGTGTAGATATTTCCATGTTCATACAGATGGCGGTGTAGATATTTCCACATTTATAGAGATAGCAGTGTAGTTATTTCCATGTTTATAGAGATAGCAGTGTTGATATTTCCATTGATATACAGATAGCTGTGTAGATAGTTGCATGTTCATAGAGATAGCGGTGTAGATATTTCCATGTTCATACAGATAGCGGTGTAGATATTTCCATGTTCATACAGATGGCGGTGTAGATATTTACATGTTCATACAGATGGCGGTGTAGATATTTCTATGTTCATACAGATAGCGGTGTAGATATTTCCATGTTCATACCAATAGCGGTGTAGACATTTCCATGTTCATACACTTAGCGGTGTAGATATTTCCATGTTCATACAGATAGCGGTGGAGATATTTCCATGTTCATACAGATAGCGGTGAAGATATTTCCATGTTCATACAGATAGCGGTGTAGATATTTCCATGTTCATACAGATAGCGGTGTAGATAATTCCATGTTCATACAGTTAGCGGTGTAGATATTTCCATGTTCATACCAATAGCGGTGTGGGCATTTCGATGTTCATACATTTAGCGGTGTAGGTATTTCCATGTTCATACAGATGGCGGTGAAGATATTTCCATGTTCATACAGTTGGCTGTGTAGATATTTCCATGTTTGTTCGGATGGCAGTGTAGATATTTCCATGCTCATACAGGTGGCGGTGTAGATATTTCCATGTTTATACAGATAGCAGTGTAGTTATTTCCATGTTAATAGAGATAGCTGTGTGGATATTTCCATTGATATACAGATAGCTGTGTAGATATGTGCATGTTCATACAAATATCGGTGTAGATATTTCCATGTTCGTACAGATAGCGGTGTAGATATTTCCATGTTCATACAGATAGCGGTGTAGATATTTCCATGTTCATACAGATAACGGTGTAGATATTTCCATGTTCATACAGACAGCGGTGTAGATATTTCCATGTTCATACAGTTAGCGGTGTAGATACTTCCATGTTCATACAGATGGCGGTGTAGATATTTACATGTTCATACAGATGGCGGTATAGATATTTCCATGTTCGTACAGATGGCGGTGTAGATATTTCCATGTTCATAGAGATGGCGGTGCAGATATTTCCATGTTTATGCAGATAGCGGTATAGATATTTCCATGTTTATACAGATGGTGGTGTAGATATTTCCATGTTTATAGAGATGGAGGTCTAGATATTTCCATGTTTACAGAGATAGTGGTGTAGTTATTTCCAAGTTTATAGAGACAGCGTTGTAAATATTTCCATGTTTATACAGATAGCTGTGAAGATATTTCCTTGTTTATACAGATAGCGGTGTAGATATTTCCATGTTTATACAGATAGCAGTGTAGATCTTTCCATGTTTATAGAGATTGTGGTGTAGATTTTTTCAATTTTATACAGAGAGCAGTGTAGATATTTCCAAGTTCATACAGATAGCGGTGTAGATATTTCCACGTTTATAGAGATGGCGGCGAAGATATTTCCATGTTCATACAGATGGCGGTGTAGATATTTCCATGTTTATAGGGATGGCGGTGTAGATATTTTCATGTTTACACAGATGGCGGTGTAGATATTTCCATGTTTAAACAGATAGCGGTGTAGACATTTCCATGTTTACACAGATAGCGGTGTGGATATTTCCATGTTTATACAGATAGTGGTGCAGATATTTCCATGTTTATTCAGATAGCGGTGCGGATATTTCCATGTTTATACAGATAGTTGGGCAGATATTTCCATGTTTATACAGATAGCGGTGTAGATATGTCCATCTTAATACAGAAGGCGGTGTAGATATGTCCATGTTCGTACAGATGGTGGTGTAGATATTTCCATGTTCATACAGATGGCGGTGTAGATATTTCGAAGTTTATAGAGATAGCGCTGTAGTTATTTCCATATTTATAGAGAAATCGGTGTAGATATTTCCATGTATATTCAGATAGCTGTGTAGATATTTCCATGTTCATGCAGATAGCGGTGTAGATATTTCCATGTTCATCCAGATGCCGGTGTACATATATCCATGTTCATACAGATGGCGGTGAAGATATTTCCATGTTCATACAGATGGCGGTGTAGGTATTTCCATGTTCATACAAATGGCGGTGTAGATATTTCCATGTTCATAGAGATGGCGGTGTAGATATTTCCAGGTTCATACAAATGGCGGTGTAGATGTTTCCATGTTCATAGAGATGGCGGTGTAGATATTTCCATGTTTATACAGATAGCAGTGTAGTTATTTCCATGTTTATAGAGATACCAGTGTGGATATTTCCATTGATATACAGATAGCTGTGTAGATATTTGCATGTTCATAGAGATAGCGGTGTATATATTTACATGTTCATACGGATGGCGGTGTAGATATTTCCATCTTCTACAGATATCGGTGTTGAGATTTCCATGTTCATACAGATAGCGGTGTAGATATTTCTATGTTCATACAGATAGCGGTGTAGATATTTCCATGTTCATACCAATAGCGGTGTAGACATTTCCATGTTCATACAGTTAGCGGTGTAGATATTTCCATGTTCATACAGATAGCGGTGGAGATATTTCCATGTTCATACAGATAGCGGTGAAGATATTTCCATGTTCATACAGATAGCGGTGTAGATATTTCCATGTTCATACAGATAGCGGTGTAGATAATTCCATGTTCATACAGTTAGCGGTGTAGATATTTCCATGTTCATGCAGATGGCGGTGTAGATATTTACATGTTCATACAGATGGCGGTGTAGATATTTCCATGTTCATACAGATAGCGGTGTAGATATTTCCATGCTCGTACAGATAGCGGTGTAGATATTTCCATGTTCATACCAATAGCGGTGTAGGCATTTCCATGTTCATACATTTAGCGGTGTAGATATTTCCATGTTCATACAGATGGCAGTGAAGATATTTCCATGTTCATACAGATGGCTGTGTAGATATTTCCATGTTTGTACGGATGGCATTGTAGATATTTCCATGTTCATACAGGTGGCGGTGTAGATATTTCCACATTTATAGAGATAGCAGTGTAGTTATATCCATGTTTATAGAGATAGCAGTGTTGATATTTCCATTGATATACAGATAGCTGTGTAGATAGTTGCATGTTCATAGAGATAGCGGTGTTGATATTTCCATGTTCATACAGATAGCGGTGTAGATATTTCCATGTTCATACAGATGGCGGTGTAGATATTCACATGTTCATACAGATGGCGGTGTAGATATTTCTATGTTCATACAGATAGCGGTGTAGATATTTCCATGTTCATACCAATAGCGGTGTAGACATTTCCATGTTCATACACTTAGCGGTGTAGATATTTCCATGTTCATACAGATAGCGGTGGAGATATTTCCATGTTCATACAGATAGCGGTGAAGATATTTCCATGTTCATACAGATAGCGGTGAAGATATTTCCATGTTCATACAGATAGCGGTGTAGATATTTCCATGTTCATACAGATAGCGGTGTAGATATTTCCAGGTTCATACAAATGGCGGTGTAGATATTTCCATGTTCATAGAGATGGCGGTGTAGATATTTCCATGTTTATACAGATAGCAGTGTAGTTATTTCCATGTTAATAGAGATAGCTGTGTGGATATTTCCATTGATATACAGATAGCTGTGTAGATATGTGCATGTTCATACAAATAGCGGTGTAGATATTTCCATGTTCGTACAGATAGCGGTGTAGATATTTCCATGTTCATACAGTTAGCGGTGTAGATATTTCCATGTTCGTACAGATGGCGGTGTAGATATTTAAATGTAGATTGAGATAGCAGTGTAGATATTTCCATGTTAATCCAGATGCCGGTGTACATATATCCATGTTCATACAGATGGTGGTGAAGATATTTCCATGTTCATACAGATGGTGGTGTAGATATTTCCATGTTCATACAAATGGCGGTGTAGATATTTCCATGTTCATAGAAATGGCGGTGTAGATAATTCCATGTTCATACAAATGGCGGTGTAGATATTTCCATGTTCATAGAGATGGCGGTGAAGATATTTCCATATTTATACAGATAGCAGTGTAGTTGTTTCCATGTTTATAGGGATAGCAGTGTAGATATTTTCATTGATATACAGATAGCTGTGTAGATATTTGCATGTTCATTCAGATAGCGGTGTAGATATTTCCATGTTCATACACATAGCGGTGTAGATATTTGCATGTTCATACAGATAGCGGTGTAGATATTTCCATGTTCATACAGATAGCGGTGTAGATATTTCCATGTTCATACAGATGGCGGTGTAGATATTTCCATGTTCATACAGTTAGCGGTGTAGATATTTCCATGTTCGTACAGATGGCGGTGTAGATATTTACATGTACATACAGAAGACGGTGTAGATATTTCCATGTTTATAGGGATGGCGGAGTAGATATTTTCATGTTTACACAGAAGGCGGTGTAGATATTTCCATGTTTACACGGTTAGCGGTGTAGACATTTCCATGTTTACACAGATAGCGGTGTGGATATTTCCAGGTTTATGCAGATAGCAGTGTAGATATTTCCATGTTTATACAGATAGTGGTGCGGATATTTCCATGTTTATTCAGATAGCGGTGCGGATATTTCCATGTTTATACAGAGAGTTGGGCAGATATTTCCATGTTTATACAGATAGCGTTGTAGATATATCCATCTTAATACTGATGGCGGTGTAGATATGTCCATGTTCGTACAGATGGCGGTGTAGATATTTCCATGTTCATACAGATGGCGGTGTAGATATTTCGAAGTTTATAGAGATAGCGCTGTAGTTATTTCCATATTTATAGAGAAATCTGTGTAGATATTTCCATGTATATTCAGATAGCTGTGTAGATATTTCCATGTTCATGCAGATAACGGTGTAGATATTTCCATGTTCATCCAGATGCCGGTGTACATATATCCATGTTCATACAGATGGCGGTGAAGATATTTCCATGTTCATACAGATGGTGGTGTAGATATTTCCATGTTCATACAAATGGCGATGTAGATATTTCCATGTTCATAGAACTGGCGGTGTAGATAATTCCATGTTCATACAAATGGCGGTGTAGATATTTCCATGTTCATAGAGATGGCGGTGTAGATATTTCCATATTTATACAGATAGCAGTGTAGTTGTTTCCATCTTTATAGGGATAGCAGTGTAGATATTTTCATTGATATACAGATAGCTGTGTAGATATTTGCATGTTCATACAGATAGCGGTGTAGATATTTCCATGTTCATACACATAGCGGTGTAGATATTTGCATGTTCATACAGATAGCGGTGTAGATATTTCCATGTTCATACAGATAGCGGTGTAGATATTTCCATGTTCATACAGATGGCGGTGTAGATATTTCCATGTTCATACAGTTAGCGGTGTAGATATTTCCATGTTCGTACAGATGGCGGTGTAGATATTTACATGTTCATACAGAAGACGGTGTAGATATTTCCATGTTTATAGGGATGGCGGTGTAGATATTTTCATGTTTACACAGAAGGCGGTGTAGATATTTCCATGTTTACACGGATAGCGGTGTAGACATTTCCATGTTTAAACAGATAGCGGTGTGGATATTTCCAGGTTTATGCAGATAGCAGTGTAGATATTTCCATGTTTATACAGATAGTGGTGCGGATATTTCCATGTTTATTCAGATAGCGGTGCGGATATTTCCATGTTTATACAGATAGTTGGGCAGATATTTCCATGTTTATACAGATAGCGGTGTAGATATATCCATCTTAATACAGATGGCGGTGTAGATATGTCCATGTTTGTACAGATGGCGGTGTAGATATTTCCATGTTCATACAGATGGCGGTGTAGATATTTCGAAGTTTATAGAGATAGCGCTGTAGTTATTTCCATATTTATAGAGAAATCGGTGTAGATATTTCCATGTATATTCAGATAGCTGTGTAGATATTTCCATGTTCATAGAGATGGCGGTGTAGATATTTCCAGGTTCATACAAATGGCGGTGTAGATATTTCCATGTTCATAGAGATGGCGGTGTAGATATTTCCATGTTTATACAGATAGCAGTGTAGTTATTTCCATGTTTATAGAGATACCAGTGTGGATATTTCCATTGATATACAGATAGCTGTGTAGATATTTGCATGTTCATACAGATAGCGGTGTAGATATTTACATGTTCATACAGATGGCGGTGTAGATATTTCCATGTTCTACAAATAGCGGTGTTGAGATTTCCATGTTCATTCAGATAGCGGTGTAGCTATTTCCATGTTCATACAGATAGCGGTGTAGATATTTCCATGTTCATACCGATAGCGGTGTAGACATTTCCATGTTCATACAGTTAGCGGTGTAGATATTTCCATGTTCATACAGATAGCGGTGTAGATATTTCCATGTTCATACAGATAGCGGTGTAGATATTTCCATGTTCATACAGATGGCGGTGTAGATATTTCCACATTTATAGAGATAGCAGTGTAGTTATTTCCATGTTTATAGAGATAGCAGTGTTGATATTTCCATTGATATACAGATAGCTGTGTAGATAGTTGCATGTTCATAGAGATAGCGGTGTTGATATTTCCATGTTCATACAGATAGCGGTGTAGATATTTCCATGTTCATACAGATGGCGGTGTAGATATTCACATGTTCATACAGATGGCGGTGTAGATATTTGTATGTTCATACAGATAGCGGTGTAGATATTTCCATGTTCATACAGTTAGCTGTGTAGATATTTCAATGTTCGTACAGATGGCGGTGTAGATATTTAAATGTAGATTGAGATAGCAGTGTAGATATTTCCATGTTAATCCAGATGCCGGTGTACATATATCCATGTTCATACAGATGGTGGTGAAGATATTTCCATGTTCATACAGATGGTGGTGTAGATATATCCATGTTCATACAAATGGCGGTGTAGATATTTCCATGTTCATAGAAATGGCTGTGTAGATAATTCCATGTTCATACAAATGGCGGTGTAGATATTTCCATGTTCATAGAGATGGCGGTGTAGATATTTCCATATTTATACAGATAGCAGTGTAGTTGTTTCCATGTTTATAGGGATAGCAGTGTAGATATTTTCATTGATATACAGATAGCTGTGTAGATATTTGCATGTTCATACAGATAGCGGTGTAGATATTTCCATGTTCATACACATAGCGGTGTAGATATTTGCATGTTCATACAGATAGCGGTGTAGATATTTCCATGTTCATACAGATAGCGGTGTAGATATTTCCATGTTCATACAGATGGCGGTGTAGATATTTCCATGTTCATACAGTTAGCGGTGTAGATATTTCCATGTTCGTACAGATGGCGGTGTAGATATTTACATGTACATACAGAAGACGGTGTAGATATTTCCATGTTTATAGGGATGGCGGAGTAGATATTTTCATGTTTACACAGAAGGCGGTGTAGATATTTCCATGTTTACACGGATAGCGGTGTAGACATTTCCATGTTTACACAGATAGCGGTGTGGATATTTCCAGGTTTATGCAGATAGCAGTGTAGATATTTCCATGTTTATACAGATAGTGGTGCGGATATTTCCATGTTTATTCAGATAGCGGTGTAGATATATCCATCTTAATACAGATGGCGGTGTAGATATGTCCATGTTCGTACAGATGGCGGTGTAGATATTTCCATGTTCATACAGATGGCGGTGTAGATATTTCGAAGTTTATAGAGATAGCGCTGTAGTTATTTCCATATTTATAGAGAAATCTGTGTAGATATTTCCATGTATATTCAGATAGCTGTGTAGATATTTCCATGTTCATGCAGATAACGGTGTAGATATTTCCATGTTCATACAGTTAGCGGTGTAGATATTTCTATGTTCATACAGATAGCGGTGGAGATATTTCCATGTTCATACAGATAGCGGTGAAGATATTTCCATGTTCATACAGATAGCGGTGTAGATATTTCTATGTTCATACAGATAGCGGTGGAGATATTTCCATGTTCATACAGATAGCGGTGAAGATATTTCCATGTTCATACAGATAGCGGTGTAGATATTTCCATGTTCATACAGATAGCGGTGTAGATAATTCCATGTTCATACAGTTAGCGGTGTAGATATTTCCATGTTCATACAGATGGCGGTGTAGATATTTACATGTTCATACAGATGGCGGTGTAGATATTTCCATGTTCATACAGATAGCGGTGTAGATATTTCCATGCTCGTACAGATAGCGGTGTAGATATTTCCATGTTCATACCAATAGCGGTGTAGGCATTTTCATGTTCATACATTTAGCGGTGTAGATATTTCCATGTTCATACAGATGGCGGTGAAGATATTTCCATGTTCATACAGATGGCTGTGTAGATATTTCCATGTTTGTACGGATGGCATTGTAGATATTTCCATGTTCATACAGGTGGCGGTGTAGGAATTTCCATGTTTATACAGATAGCAGTGTAGTTATTTCCATGTTAATAGAGATAGCTGTGTGGATATTTCCATTGATATACAGATAGCTGTGTAGATATTTGCATGTTCATACAGATAGCGGTGTAGATATTTCCATGTTCGTACAGATAGCGGTGTAGATATTTCCATGTTCATACTGATAGCGGTGTAGATATTTCCATGATCCTACAGATAACGGTTTAGATATTTCCGTGTTCATACAGACAGCGGTGTAGATATTTCCATGTTCATACAGTTAGCGGTGTAGATATTTCCATGTTCATACAGATGGCGGTGTAGATATTTCCACATTTATAGAGATAGCAGTGTAGTTATTTCCATGTTTATAGAGATAGCAGTGTTGATATTTCCATTGATATACAGATAGCTGTGTAGATAGTTGCATGTTCATAGAGATAGCGGTGTAGATATTTCCATGTTCATACAGATAGCGGTGTAGATATTTCCATGTTCATACAGATGGCGGTGTAGATATTTACATGTTCATACAGATGGCGGTGTAGATATTTCTATGTTCATACAGATAGCGGTGTAGATATTTCCATGTTCATACCAATAGCGGTGTAGACATTTCCATGTTCATACACTTAGCGGTGTAGATATTTCCATGTTCATACAGATAGCGGTGGAGATATTTCCATGTTCATACAGATAGCGGTGAAGATATTTCCATGTTCATACAGATAGCGGTGTAGATATTTCCATGTTCATACAGATAGCGGTGTAGATAATTCCATGTTCATACAGTTAGCGGTGTAGATATTTCCATGTTCATACCAATAGCGGTGTGGGCATTTCGATGTTCATACATTTAGCGGTGTAGGTATTTCCATGTTCATACAGATGGCGGTGAAGATATTTCCATGTTCATACAGTTGGCTGTGTAGATATTTCCATGTTTGTTCGGATGGCAGTGTAGATATTTCCATGCTCATACAGGTGGCGGTGTAGATATTTCCATGTTTATACAGATAGCAGTGTAGTTATTTCCATGTTAATAGAGATAGCTGTGTGGATATTTCCATTGATATACAGATAGCTGTGTAGATATGTGCATGTTCATACAAATATCGGTGTAGATATTTCCATGTTCGTACAGATAGCGGTGTAGATATTTCCATGTTCATACAGATAGCGGTGTAGATATTTCCATGTTCATACAGATAACGGTGTAGATATTTCCATGTTCATACAGACAGCGGTGTAGATATTTCCATGTTCATACAGTTAGCGGTGTAGATACTTCCATGTTCATACAGATGGCGGTGTAGATATTTACATGTTCATACAGATGGCGGTATAGATATTTCCATGTTCGTACAGATGGCGGTGTAGATATTTCCATGTTCATAGAGATGGCGGTGCAGATATTTCCATGTTTATGCAGATAGCGGTATAGATATTTCCATGTTTATACAGATGGTGGTGTAGATATTTCCATGTTTATAGAGATGGAGGTCTAGATATTTCCATGTTTACAGAGATAGTGGTGTAGTTATTTCCAAGTTTATAGAGACAGCGTTGTAAATATTTCCATGTTTATACAGATAGCTGTGAAGATATTTCCTTGTTTATACAGATAGCGGTGTAGATATTTCCATGTTTATACAGATAGCAGTGTAGATCTTTCCATGTTTATAGAGATTGTGGTGTAGATTTTTTCAATTTTATACAGAGAGCAGTGTAGATATTTCCAAGTTCATACAGATAGCGGTGTAGATATTTCCACGTTTATAGAGATGGCGGCGAAGATATTTCCATGTTCATACAGATGGCGGTGTAGATATTTCCATGTTTATAGGGATGGCGGTGTAGATATTTTCATGTTTACACAGATGGCGGTGTAGATATTTCCATGTTTAAACAGATAGCGGTGTAGACATTTCCATGTTTACACAGATAGCGGTGTGGATATTTCCATGTTTATACAGATAGTGGTGCAGATATTTCCATGTTTATTCAGATAGCGGTGCGGATATTTCCATGTTTATACAGATAGTTGGGCAGATATTTCCATGTTTATACAGATAGCGGTGTAGATATGTCCATCTTAATACAGAAGGCGGTGTAGATATGTCCATGTTCGTACAGATGGTGGTGTAGATATTTCCATGTTCATACAGATGGCGGTGTAGATATTTCGAAGTTTATAGAGATAGCGCTGTAGTTATTTCCATATTTATAGAGAAATCGGTGTAGATATTTCCATGTATATTCAGATAGCTGTGTAGATATTTCCATGTTCATGCAGATAGCGGTGTAGATATTTCCATGTTCATCCAGATGCCGGTGTACATATATCCATGTTCATACAGATGGCGGTGAAGATATTTCCATGTTCATACAGATGGCGGTGTAGGTATTTCCATGTTCATACAAATGGCGGTGTAGATATTTCCATGTTCATAGAGATGGCGGTGTAGATATTTCCAGGTTCATACAAATGGCGGTGTAGATGTTTCCATGTTCATAGAGATGGCGGTGTAGATATTTCCATGTTTATACAGATAGCAGTGTAGTTATTTCCATGTTTATAGAGATACCAGTGTGGATATTTCCATTGATATACAGATAGCTGTGTAGATATTTGCATGTTCATAGAGATAGCGGTGTATATATTTACATGTTCATACGGATGGCGGTGTAGATATTTCCATCTTCTACAGATATCGGTGTTGAGATTTCCATGTTCATACAGATAGCGGTGTAGATATTTCTATGTTCATACAGATAGCGGTGTAGATATTTCCATGTTCATACCAATAGCGGTGTAGACATTTCCATGTTCATACAGTTAGCGGTGTAGATATTTCCATGTTCATACAGATAGCGGTGGAGATATTTCCATGTTCATACAGATAGCGGTGAAGATATTTCCATGTTCATACAGATAGCGGTGTAGATATTTCCATGTTCATACAGATAGCGGTGTAGATAATTCCATGTTCATACAGTTAGCGGTGTAGATATTTCCATGTTCATGCAGATGGCGGTGTAGATATTTACATGTTCATACAGATGGCGGTGTAGATATTTCCATGTTCATACAGATAGCGGTGTAGATATTTCCATGCTCGTACAGATAGCGGTGTAGATATTTCCATGTTCATACCAATAGCGGTGTAGGCATTTCCATGTTCATACATTTAGCGGTGTAGATATTTCCATGTTCATACAGATGGCAGTGAAGATATTTCCATGTTCATACAGATGGCTGTGTAGATATTTCCATGTTTGTACGGATGGCATTGTAGATATTTCCATGTTCATACAGGTGGCGGTGTAGATATTTCCACATTTATAGAGATAGCAGTGTAGTTATATCCATGTTTATAGAGATAGCAGTGTTGATATTTCCATTGATATACAGATAGCTGTGTAGATAGTTGCATGTTCATAGAGATAGCGGTGTTGATATTTCCATGTTCATACAGATAGCGGTGTAGATATTTCCATGTTCATACAGATGGCGGTGTAGATATTCACATGTTCATACAGATGGCGGTGTAGATATTTCTATGTTCATACAGATAGCGGTGTAGATATTTCCATGTTCATACCAATAGCGGTGTAGACATTTCCATGTTCATACACTTAGCGGTGTAGATATTTCCATGTTCATACAGATAGCGGTGGAGATATTTCCATGTTCATACAGATAGCGGTGAAGATATTTCCATGTTCATACAGATAGCGGTGAAGATATTTCCATGTTCATACAGATAGCGGTGTAGATATTTCCATGTTCATACAGATAGCGGTGTAGATATTTCCAGGTTCATACAAATGGCGGTGTAGATATTTCCATGTTCATAGAGATGGCGGTGTAGATATTTCCATGTTTATACAGATAGCAGTGTAGTTATTTCCATGTTAATAGAGATAGCTGTGTGGATATTTCCATTGATATACAGATAGCTGTGTAGATATGTGCATGTTCATACAAATAGCGGTGTAGATATTTCCATGTTCGTACAGATAGCGGTGTAGATATTTCCATGTTCATACAGTTAGCGGTGTAGATATTTCCATGTTCGTACAGATGGCGGTGTAGATATTTAAATGTAGATTGAGATAGCAGTGTAGATATTTCCATGTTAATCCAGATGCCGGTGTACATATATCCATGTTCATACAGATGGTGGTGAAGATATTTCCATGTTCATACAGATGGTGGTGTAGATATTTCCATGTTCATACAAATGGCGGTGTAGATATTTCCATGTTCATAGAAATGGCGGTGTAGATAATTCCATGTTCATACAAATGGCGGTGTAGATATTTCCATGTTCATAGAGATGGCGGTGAAGATATTTCCATATTTATACAGATAGCAGTGTAGTTGTTTCCATGTTTATAGGGATAGCAGTGTAGATATTTTCATTGATATACAGATAGCTGTGTAGATATTTGCATGTTCATTCAGATAGCGGTGTAGATATTTCCATGTTCATACACATAGCGGTGTAGATATTTGCATGTTCATACAGATAGCGGTGTAGATATTTCCATGTTCATACAGATAGCGGTGTAGATATTTCCATGTTCATACAGATGGCGGTGTAGATATTTCCATGTTCATACAGTTAGCGGTGTAGATATTTCCATGTTCGTACAGATGGCGGTGTAGATATTTACATGTACATACAGAAGACGGTGTAGATATTTCCATGTTTATAGGGATGGCGGAGTAGATATTTTCATGTTTACACAGAAGGCGGTGTAGATATTTCCATGTTTACACGGTTAGCGGTGTAGACATTTCCATGTTTACACAGATAGCGGTGTGGATATTTCCAGGTTTATGCAGATAGCAGTGTAGATATTTCCATGTTTATACAGATAGTGGTGCGGATATTTCCATGTTTATTCAGATAGCGGTGCGGATATTTCCATGTTTATACAGAGAGTTGGGCAGATATTTCCATGTTTATACAGATAGCGTTGTAGATATATCCATCTTAATACTGATGGCGGTGTAGATATGTCCATGTTCGTACAGATGGCGGTGTAGATATTTCCATGTTCATACAGATGGCGGTGTAGATATTTCGAAGTTTATAGAGATAGCGCTGTAGTTATTTCCATATTTATAGAGAAATCTGTGTAGATATTTCCATGTATATTCAGATAGCTGTGTAGATATTTCCATGTTCATGCAGATAACGGTGTAGATATTTCCATGTTCATCCAGATGCCGGTGTACATATATCCATGTTCATACAGATGGCGGTGAAGATATTTCCATGTTCATACAGATGGTGGTGTAGATATTTCCATGTTCATACAAATGGCGATGTAGATATTTCCATGTTCATAGAACTGGCGGTGTAGATAATTCCATGTTCATACAAATGGCGGTGTAGATATTTCCATGTTCATAGAGATGGCGGTGTAGATATTTCCATATTTATACAGATAGCAGTGTAGTTGTTTCCATCTTTATAGGGATAGCAGTGTAGATATTTTCATTGATATACAGATAGCTGTGTAGATATTTGCATGTTCATACAGATAGCGGTGTAGATATTTCCATGTTCATACACATAGCGGTGTAGATATTTGCATGTTCATACAGATAGCGGTGTAGATATTTCCATGTTCATACAGATAGCGGTGTAGATATTTCCATGTTCATACAGATGGCGGTGTAGATATTTCCATGTTCATACAGTTAGCGGTGTAGATATTTCCATGTTCGTACAGATGGCGGTGTAGATATTTACATGTTCATACAGAAGACGGTGTAGATATTTCCATGTTTATAGGGATGGCGGTGTAGATATTTTCATGTTTACACAGAAGGCGGTGTAGATATTTCCATGTTTACACGGATAGCGGTGTAGACATTTCCATGTTTAAACAGATAGCGGTGTGGATATTTCCAGGTTTATGCAGATAGCAGTGTAGATATTTCCATGTTTATACAGATAGTGGTGCGGATATTTCCATGTTTATTCAGATAGCGGTGCGGATATTTCCATGTTTATACAGATAGTTGGGCAGATATTTCCATGTTTATACAGATAGCGGTGTAGATATATCCATCTTAATACAGATGGCGGTGTAGATATGTCCATGTTTGTACAGATGGCGGTGTAGATATTTCCATGTTCATACAGATGGCGGTGTAGATATTTCGAAGTTTATAGAGATAGCGCTGTAGTTATTTCCATATTTATAGAGAAATCGGTGTAGATATTTCCATGTATATTCAGATAGCTGTGTAGATATTTCCATGTTCATAGAGATGGCGGTGTAGATATTTCCAGGTTCATACAAATGGCGGTGTAGATATTTCCATGTTCATAGAGATGGCGGTGTAGATATTTCCATGTTTATACAGATAGCAGTGTAGTTATTTCCATGTTTATAGAGATACCAGTGTGGATATTTCCATTGATATACAGATAGCTGTGTAGATATTTGCATGTTCATACAGATAGCGGTGTAGATATTTACATGTTCATACAGATGGCGGTGTAGATATTTCCATGTTCTACAAATAGCGGTGTTGAGATTTCCATGTTCATTCAGATAGCGGTGTAGCTATTTCCATGTTCATACAGATAGCGGTGTAGATATTTCCATGTTCATACCGATAGCGGTGTAGACATTTCCATGTTCATACAGTTAGCGGTGTAGATATTTCCATGTTCATACAGATAGCGGTGTAGATATTTCCATGTTCATACAGATAGCGGTGTAGATATTTCCATGTTCATACAGATGGCGGTGTAGATATTTCCACATTTATAGAGATAGCAGTGTAGTTATTTCCATGTTTATAGAGATAGCAGTGTTGATATTTCCATTGATATACAGATAGCTGTGTAGATAGTTGCATGTTCATAGAGATAGCGGTGTTGATATTTCCATGTTCATACAGATAGCGGTGTAGATATTTCCATGTTCATACAGATGGCGGTGTAGATATTCACATGTTCATACAGATGGCGGTGTAGATATTTGTATGTTCATACAGATAGCGGTGTAGATATTTCCATGTTCATACAGTTAGCTGTGTAGATATTTCAATGTTCGTACAGATGGCGGTGTAGATATTTAAATGTAGATTGAGATAGCAGTGTAGATATTTCCATGTTAATCCAGATGCCGGTGTACATATATCCATGTTCATACAGATGGTGGTGAAGATATTTCCATGTTCATACAGATGGTGGTGTAGATATATCCATGTTCATACAAATGGCGGTGTAGATATTTCCATGTTCATAGAAATGGCTGTGTAGATAATTCCATGTTCATACAAATGGCGGTGTAGATATTTCCATGTTCATAGAGATGGCGGTGTAGATATTTCCATATTTATACAGATAGCAGTGTAGTTGTTTCCATGTTTATAGGGATAGCAGTGTAGATATTTTCATTGATATACAGATAGCTGTGTAGATATTTGCATGTTCATACAGATAGCGGTGTAGATATTTCCATGTTCATACACATAGCGGTGTAGATATTTGCATGTTCATACAGATAGCGGTGTAGATATTTCCATGTTCATACAGATAGCGGTGTAGATATTTCCATGTTCATACAGATGGCGGTGTAGATATTTCCATGTTCATACAGTTAGCGGTGTAGATATTTCCATGTTCGTACAGATGGCGGTGTAGATATTTACATGTACATACAGAAGACGGTGTAGATATTTCCATGTTTATAGGGATGGCGGAGTAGATATTTTCATGTTTACACAGAAGGCGGTGTAGATATTTCCATGTTTACACGGATAGCGGTGTAGACATTTCCATGTTTACACAGATAGCGGTGTGGATATTTCCAGGTTTATGCAGATAGCAGTGTAGATATTTCCATGTTTATACAGATAGTGGTGCGGATATTTCCATGTTTATTCAGATAGCGGTGTAGATATATCCATCTTAATACAGATGGCGGTGTAGATATGTCCATGTTCGTACAGATGGCGGTGTAGATATTTCCATGTTCATACAGATGGCGGTGTAGATATTTCGAAGTTTATAGAGATAGCGCTGTAGTTATTTCCATATTTATAGAGAAATCTGTGTAGATATTTCCATGTATATTCAGATAGCTGTGTAGATATTTCCATGTTCATGCAGATAACGGTGTAGATATTTCCATGTTCATCCAGATGCCGGTGTACATATATCCATGTTCATACAGATGGCGGTGAAGATATTTCCATGTTCATACAGATGGTGGTGTAGATATTTCCATGTTCATACAGATGGCGGTGTAGATATTTACATGTTCATAGAACTGGCGGTGTAGATAATTCCATGTTCATACAAATGGCGGTGTAGATATTTCCATGTTCATAGAGATGGCGGTGTAGATATTTCCATATTTATACAGATAGCAGTGTAGTTGTTTCCATCTTTATAGGGATAGCAGTGTAGATATTTTCATTGATATACAGATAGCTGTGTAGATATTTGCATGTTCATACAGATAGCGGTGTAGATATTTCCATGTTCATACACATAGCGGTGTAGATATTTGCATGTTCATACAGATAGCGGTGTAGATATTTCCATGTTCATACAGATAGCGGTGTAGATATTTCCATGTTCATACAGATGGCGGTGTAGATATTTCCATGTTCATACAGTTAGCGGTGTAGATATTTCCATGTTCGTACAGATGGCGGTGTAGATATTTACAGGTTCATACAGAAGACGGTGTAGATATTTCCATGTTTATAGGGATGGCGGTGTAGATATTTTCATGTTTACACAGAAGGCGGTGTAGATATTTCCATGTTTACACGGATAGCGGTGTAGACATTTCCATGTTTAAACAGCGGTGTGGATATTTCCAGGTTTATGCAGATAGCAGTGTAGATATTTCCATGTTTATACAGATAGTGGTGCTGATATTTCCATGTTTATTCAGATAGCGGTGCGGATATTTCCATGTTTATACAGATAGTTGGGCAGATATTTCCATGTTTATACAGATAGCGGTGTAGATATATCCATCTTAATACAGATGGCGGTGTAGATATGTCCATGTTTGTACAGATGGCGGTGTAGATATTTCCATGTTCATACAGATGGCGGTGTAGATATTTCGAAGTTTATAGAGATAGCGCTGTAGTTATTTCCATATTTATAGAGAAATCGGTGTAGATATTTCCATGTATATTCAGATAGCTGTGTAGATATTTCCATGTTCATGCAGATAGCGGTGTAGATATTTCCATGTTAATCCAGATGCCGGTGTACATATATCCATGTTCATACAGATGGCGGTGAAGATATGTCCATGTTCATACAGATGGCGGTGTAGGTATTTCCATGTTCATACAAATGGCGGTGTAGATATTTCCATGTTCATAGAGATGGCGGTGTAGATATTTCCAGGTTCATACAAATGGCGGTGTAGATATTTCCATGTTCATAGAGATGGCGGTGTAGATATTTCCATGTTTATACAGATAGCAGTGTAGTTATATCCATGTTTATAGAGATACCAGTGTGGATATTTCCATTGATATACAGATAGCTGTGTAGATATTTGCATGTTCATACAGATAGCGGTGTAGATATTTACATGTTCATACAGATGGCGGTGTAGATATTTCCATGTTCTACAAATAGCGGTGTTGAGATTTCCATGTTCATTCAGATAGCGGTGTAGCTATTTCCATGTTCATACAGATAGCGGTGTAGATATTTCCATGTTCATACCGATAGCGGTGTAGACATTTCCATGTTCATATCGTTAGCGGTGTAGATATTTCCATGTTCATACAGATAGCGGTGTAGATATTTCCATGTTCATACAGATAGCGGTGTAGATATTTCCATGTTCATACAGATGGCGGTGTAGATATTTCCACATTTATAGAGATAGCAGTGTAGTTATTTCCATGTTTATAGAGATAGCAGTGTTGATATTTCCATTGATATACAGATAGCTGTGTAGATAGTTGCATGTTCATAGAGATAGCGGTGTTGATATTTCCATGTTCATACAGATAGCGGTGTAGATATTTCCATGTTCATACAGATGGCGGTGTAGATATTCACATGTTCATACAGATGGCGGTGTAGATATTTGTATGTTCATACAGATAGCGGTGTAGATATTTCCATGTTCATACCAATAGCGGTGTAGACATTTCCATGTTCATACACTTAGCGGTGTAGATATTTCCATGTTCATACAGATAGCGGTGGAGATATTTCCATGTTCATACAGATAGCGGTGAAGATATTTCCATGTTCATACAGATAGCGGTGAAGATATTTCCATGTTCATACAGATAGCGGTGTAGATATTTCCATGTTCATACAGATAGCGGTGTAGATATTTCCAGGTTCATACAAATGGCGGTGTAGATATTTCCATGTTCATAGAGATGGCGGTGTAGATATTTCCATCTTTATACAGATAGCAGTGTAGTTATTTCCATGTTAATAGAAATAGCTGTGTGGATATTTCCATTGATATACAGATAGCTGTGTAGGTATGTGCATGTTCATACAAATAGCGGTGTAGATATTTCCATGTTCGTACAGATAGCGGTGTAGATATTTCCATGTTCATACAGTTAGCGGTGTAGATATTTCCATGTTCGTATAGATGGCGGTGTAGATATTTACATGTAGATTGAGATAGCAGTGTAGATATTTCCATGTTAATCCAGATGCCGGTGTACATATATCCATGTTCATACAGATGGTGGTGAAGATATTTCCATGTTCATACAGATGGTGGTGTAGATATTTCCATGTTCATACAAATGGCGGTGTAGATATTTCCATGTTCATAGAAATGGCGGTGTAGATAATTCCATGTTCATACAAATGGCGGTGTAGATATTTCCATGTTCATAGAGATGGCGGTGTAGATATTTCCATATTTATACAGATAGCAGTGTAGTTGTTTCCATGTTTATAGGGATAGCAGTGTAGATATTTTCATTGATATACAGATAGCTGTGTAGATATTTGCATGTTCATACAGATAGCGGTGTAGATATTTCCATGTTCATACACATAGCGGTGTAGATATTTGCATGTTCATACAGATAGCGGTGTAGATATTTCCATGTTCATACAGATAGCGGTGTAGATATTTCCATGTTCATACAGATGGCGGTGTAGATATTTCCATGTTCATACAGTTAGCGGTGTAGATATTTCCATGTTCGTACAGATGGCGGTGTAGATATTTACATGTACATACAGAAGACGGTGTAGATATTTCCATGTTTATAGGGATGGCGGAGTAGATATTTTCATGTTTACACAGAAGGCGGTGTAGATATTTCCATGTTTACACGGATAGCGGTGTAGACATTTCCATGTTTACAGAGATAGCGGTGTGGATATTTCCAGGTTTATGCAGATAGCAGTGTAGATATTTCCATGTTTATACAGATAGTGGTGCGGATATTTCCATGTTTATTCAGATAGCGGTGCGGATATTTCCATGTTTATACAGATAGTTGGGCAGATATTTCCATGTTTATACAGATAGCGGTGTAGATATATCCATCTTAATACAGATGGCGGTGTAGATATGTCCATGTTCGTACAGATTGCGGTGTAGATATTTCCATGTTCATACAGATGGCGGTGTAGATATTTCGAAGTTTATAGAGATAGCGCTGTAGTTATTTCCATATTTATAGAGAAATCTGTGTAGATATTTCCATGTATATTCAGATAGCTGTGTAGATATTTCCATGTTCATGCAGATAACGGTGTAGATATTTCCATGTTCATCCAGATGCCGGTGTACATATATCCATGTTCATACAGATGGCGGTGAAGATATTTCCATGTTCATACAGATGGTGGTGTAGATATTTCCATGTTCATACAAATGGCGGTGTAGATATTTCCATGTTCATAGAACTGGCGGTGTAGATAATTCCATGTTCATACAAATGGCGGTGTAGATATTTCCATGTTCATAGAGATGGCGGTGTAGATATTTCCATATTTATACAGATAGCAGTGTAGTTGTTTCCATCTTTATAGGGATAGCAGTGTAGATATTTTCATTGATATACAGATAGCTGTGTAGATATTTGCATGTTCATACAGATAGCGGTGAAGATATTTCCATGTTCATACACATAGCGGTGTAGATATTTGCATGTTCATACAGATAGCGGTGTAGATATTTCCATGTTCATACAGATAGCGGTGTAGATATTTCCATGTTCATGCAGATGGCGGTGTAGATATTTCCATGTTCATACAGTTAGCGGTGTAGATATTTCCATGTTCGTACAGATGGCGGTGTAGATATTTACATGTTCATACAGAAGACGGTGTAGATATTTCCATGTTTATAGGGATGGCGGTGTAGATATTTTCATGTTTACACAGAAGGCGGTGTAGATATTTCCATGTTTACACGGATAGCGGTGTAGACATTTCCATGTTTAAACAGATAGCGGTGTGGATATTTCCAGGTTTATGCAGATGGCAGTGTAGATATTTCCATGTTTATACAGATAGTGGTGCGGATATTTCCATGTTTATTCAGATAGCGGTGCGGATATTTCCATGTTTATACAGATAGTTGGGCAGATATTTCCATGTTTATACAGATAGCGGTGTAGATATATCCATCTTAATACAGATGGCGGTGTAGATATGTCCATGTTTGTACAGATGGCGGTGTAGATATTTCCATGTTCATACAGATGGCGGTGTAGATATTTCGAAGTTTATAGAGATAGCGCTGTAGTTATTTCCATATTTATAGAGAAATCGGTGTAGATATTTCCATGTATATTCAGATAGCTGTGTAGATATTTCCATGTTCATGCAGATAGCGGTGTAGATATTTCCATGTTAATCCAGATGCCGGTGTACATATATCCATGTTCATACAGATGGCGGTGAAGATATGTCCATGTTCATACAGATGGCGGTGTAGGTATTTCCATGTTCATACAGATGGCGGTGTAGATATTTCCATGTTCATAGAGATGGCGGTGTAGATATTTCCAGGTTCATACAAATGGCGGTGTAGATATTTCCATGTTCATAGAGATGGCGGTGTAGATATTTCCATGTTTATACAGATAGCAGTGTAGTTATATCCATGTTTATAGAGATACCAGTGTGGATATTTCCATTGATATACAGATAGCTGTGTAGATATTTGCATGTTCATACAGATAGCGGTGTAGATATTTACATGTTCATACAGATGGCGGTGTAGATATTTCCATGTTCTACAAATAGCGGTGTTGAGATTTCCATGTTCATTCAGATAGCGGTGTAGCTATTTCCATGTTCATACAGATAGCGGTGTAGATATTTCCATGTTCATACCGATAGCGGTGTAGACATTTCCATGTTCATATCGTTAGCGGTGTAGATATTTCCATGTTCATACAGATAGCGGTGTAGATATTTCCATGTTCATACAGATAGCGGTGTAGATATTTCCATGTTCATACAGATGGCGGTGTAGATATTTCCACATTTATAGAGATAGCAGTGTAGTTATTTCCATGTTTATAGAGATAGCAGTGTTGATATTTCCATTGATATACAGATAGCTGTGTAGATAGTTGCATGTTCATAGAGATAGCGGTGTTGATATTTCCATGTTCATACAGATAGCGGTGTAGATATTTCCATGTTCATACAGATGGCGGTGTAGATATTCACATGTTCATACAGATGGCGGTGTAGATATTTGTATGTTCATACAGATAGCGGTGTAGATATTTCCATGTTCATACCAATAGCGGTGTAGTCATTTCCATGTTCATACACTTAGCGGTGTAGATATTTCCATGTTCATACAGATAGCGGTGGAGATATTTCCATGTTCATACAGATAGCGGTGAAGATATTTCCATGTTCATACAGATAGCGGTGAAGATATTTCCATGTTCATACAGATAGCGGTGTAGATATTTCCATGTTCATACAGATAGCGGTGTAGATATTTCCAGGTTCATACAAATGGCGGTGTAGATATTTCCATGTTCATAGAGATGGCGGTGTAGATATTTCCATCTTTATACAGATAGCAGTGTAGTTATTTCCATGTTAATAGAAATAGCTGTGTGGATATTTCCATTGATATACAGATAGCTGTGTAGGTATGTGCATGTTCATACAAATAGCGGTGTAGATATTTCCATGTTCGTACAGATAGCGGTGTAGATATTTCCATGTTCATACAGTTAGCGGTGTAGATATTTCCATGTTCGTACAGATGGCGGTGTAGATATTTACATGTAGATTGAGATAGCAGTGTAGATATTTCCATGTTAATCCAGATGCCGGTGTACATATATCCATGTTCATACAGATGGTGGTGAAGATATTTCCATGTTCACACAGATGGTGGTGTAGATATTTCCATGTTCATACAAATGGCGGTGTAGATATTTCCATGTTCATACACATAGCGGTGTAGATATTTGCATGTTCATACAGATAGCGGTGTAGATATTTCCATGTTCGTACAGATAGCGGTGTAGATATTTCCATGTTCATACAGATAGCGGTGTAGATATTTCCATGTTCATACAGATAACGGTGTAGATATTTCCATGTTCATACAGACAGCGGTGTAGATATTTCCATGTTCATACAGTTAGCGGTGTAGATACTTCCATATTCATACAGATGGCGGTGTAGATATTTACATGTTCATACAGATGGCGGTATAGATATTTCCATGTTCGTACAGATGGCGGTGTAGATATTTCCATGTTCATAGAGATGGCGGTGCATATATTTCCTTGTATGCAGATAGCGGTATAGATATTTCCAGGTTTATACAGATGGTGGTGTAGATATTTCCATGTTTATACAGATGGAGGTCTAGATATTTCCATGTTTACAGAGATAGTGGTGTAGTTATTTCCAAGTTTATAGAGACAGCGTTGTAAATATTTCCATGTTTATACAGATAGCTGTGAAGATATTTCCTTGTTTATACAGATAGCAGTGTAGATATTTCCATGTTTATTGAGAATGTGGTGTTGATAATTTCAATTTTATACTGAGAGCAGTGTAGATATTTCCAAGTTCATACAGATAGCGGTGTAGATATTTGCATGTTCATACAGATAGCTGTGTAGATATTTGCATGTTCATACAGATAGCGGTGTAGATATTTCCATGTTCATACAGATAGCGGTGTACATATTTGCATGTTCATACAGATAGCGGTGTAGTTATTTCCATGTTCATACAGATAGCGGTGTAGATATTTCCATGTTCATACAGATGGCGGTGTAGATATTTCCATGTTCATACAGTTAGCGGTGAAGATATTTCCATGTTCGTACAGATGGCGGTGTAGATATTTACATGTTCATACAGAAGACGGTGTAGATATTTCCATTTTTATAGGGATGGCGGTGTAGATATTTTCATGTTTACACAGATGGCGGTGTAGATATTTCCATGTTTACACGGATAGCGGTGTAGACATTTCCATGTTTACACAGATAGCGGTGTGGATATTTCCAGGTTTATGCAGATAGCAGTGTAGATATTTCCATGTTTATACAGATAGTGGTGCGGATATTTCCATGTTTATTCAGATATCGGTGCGGATATTTCCATGTTTATACAGATAGTTGGGCAGATATTTCCATGTTTATACAGATAGCGGTGTAGATATTTCCATGTTCATACAGATAGCGGTGTAGATATTTCCATGTTCATACAGATAGCGGTGTAGATATTTCCATGTTCATACAGATGGCGGTGTAGATATTTCCATGTTCATACAGATGGCGGTGTAGATATTTCCATGTTCATACAGATAGCGGTGTAGAGATTTCCATGTTCATACAGATAGCGGTGTAGATATTTCCATGTTCATACAGATAGCGGTGTAGATATTTCCATGTTCATACCGATAGCGGTGTAGACATTTCCATGTTCATACAGTTAGCGGTGTAGATATTTCCATGTTCATACAGATAGCGGTGTAGATATTTCCATGTTCATACAGATAGCGGTGTAGATATTTCCATGTTCATACAGATAGCGGTGTAGATATTTCCATGTTCATACAGATAGCGGTGTAGATATTTCCATTTTCATACAGATAGCACTGTAGATAATTCCATGTTCATACAGTTACCGGTGTAGATATTTCCGTGTTCATACAGATGGCGGTGTAGATATTTACATGTTCATACAGATGGCGGTGTAGATATTTCCATGTTCATACAGATAGCGGTGTGGATATTTCCATGTTCATACAGATAGCGGTGTAGATATTTCCATGTTCATACAGATAGCAGTGTAGATATTTCCATGTTCATACCAATAGCAGTGTAGGCTTTTCCATGTTCATACATTTAGCGGTGTAGATATTTCCATGTTCATACAGATGGCGGTGAAGATATTTCCATGTTCATACAGATGGCGGTGTAGATATTTCCATGTTTGTACGGATGGCAGTGTAGATATTTCCATGTTCATAGAGATGGCGGTGTAGATATTTCCATGTTTATACAGATATCAGTGTAGTTATTTCCATGTTAATAGAGATAGCTGTGTGGATATTGCCATTGATATACAGATAGCTGTGTAGATATTTCCATGTTCATGCCAATAGCGGTGTAGGCTTTTCATGTTCATACATTTAGCGGTGTAGATATTTCCATGTTCGTACAGATAGCGGTGTAGATATTTCCATGTTCATAGAGAGAGCGGTGTAGATATTTCCATGTTCATACCGATAGCGGTGTAGACATTTCCATGTTCATACAGTTAGCGGTGTAGATATTTCCATGTTCATACAGATAGCGGTGTAGATATTTCCATGTTCATACAGAGAGCGGTGTAGATATTTCCATGTTCATACAGATAGCGGTGTAGATATTTCCATGTTCATACAGATAGCGGTGTAGATATTTCCATGTTCATACAGATAGCAGTGTAGATAATTCCATGTTCATACAGTTACCGGTGTAGATATTTCCGTGTTCATACAGATGGCGGTGTAGATATTTACATGTTCATACAGATGGCGGTGTAGATATTTCCATGTTCATACAGATAGCGGTGTGGATATTTCCATGTTCATACAGATAGCGGTGTACATATTTCCATGTTCATACAGATAGCAGTGTAGATATTTCCATGTTCATACCAATAGCAGTGTAGGCTTTTCCATGTTCATACATTTAGCGGTGTAGATATTTCCATGTTCATACAGATGGCGGTGAAGGTATTTCCATGTTCATACAGATGGCGGTGTAGATATTTCCATGTTTGTACGGATGGCAGTGTAGATATTTCCATGTTCATAGAGATGGCAGTGTAGATATTTCCATGTTTATACAGATAGCAGTGTAGTTATTTCCATGTTAATAGAGATAGCTGTGTGGATATTGCCATTGATATACAGATAGCTGTGTAGATATTTCCATGTTCATACCAATAGCGGTGTAGGCTTTTCATGTTCATACATTTAGCGGTGTAGATATTTCCATGTTCGTACAGATAGCGGTGTAGATATTTCCATGTTCATACAGAGAGCGGTGTAGATATTTCCATGTTCATAGAGATGGCGGTGTAGATATTTCCATGTTCGTACAGATAGCGGTGTAGATATTTCCATGTTCATAGAGATGGCGGTGTAGATATTTCCATGTTCATAGAGATGGCGGTGTAGATATTTCCATGTTTATGCAGATAGCGGTATAGATATTTCCATGTTTATACAGATGGTGGTGTAGATATTTCCATGTTTATAGAGTCGGAGGTCTAGATATTTCCATGTTTACAGAGATAGTGGTGTAGTTATTTCCAAGTTTATAGAGACAGCATTGTAAATATTTCCATGTTTATACAGATAGCTTTGAAGATATTTCCTTGTTTATACAGATAGCGGTGTAGATATTTCCATGTTTATACAGATAGCAGTGTAGATATTTCCATGTTTATAGAGAATGTGGTGTAGATAATTTCAATTTTATACTGAGAGCAGTGTAGATATTTCCAAGTTCATACAGATAGCGGTGTAGATATTTGCATGTTCATACAGATAGCTGTGTAGATATTTGCATGTTCATACAGATAGCGGTGTAGATATTTCCATGTTCATACAGATAGCGGTGTAGATATTTGCATGTTCATACAGATAGCGGTGTAGTTATTTCCATGTTCATACAGATAGCAGTGTAGATATTTCCATGTTCATACAGATGGCTGTGTAGATATTTCCATGTTCGTACAGATAGCGGTGTAGATATTTCCATGTTCATACAGAGAGCGGTGTAGATATTTCCATGTTCATACGGATAACGGTGTAGATATTTCCATGTTCATACAGACAGCGGTGTAGATACTTCCATGTTCATACAGTTAGCGGTGTAGATACTTCCATGTTCATACAGATGGCGGTGTAGATATTTACATGTTCATAGAGATGGTGGTATAGATATTTCCTTGTTCGTACAGATGGCGGTTTAGATATTTCCATGTTCATAGAGATGGCGGTGTAGATATTTCCATGTTTATGCAGATAGCGGTATAGATATTTCCATGTTTATACAGATGGTGGTGTAGATATTTCCATGTTTATAGAGTCGGAGGTCTAGATATTTCCATGTTTACAGAGATAGTGGTGTAGTTATTTCCAAGTTTATAGAGACAGCATTGTAAATATTTCCATGTTTATACAGATAGCTGTGAAGATATTTCCTTGTTTATACAGATAGCGGTGTAGATATTTTCATGTTTATACAGATAGCAGTGTAGATATTTCCATGTTTATAGAGAATGTGGTGTAGATAATTTCAATTTTATACTGAGAGCAGTGTAGATATTTCCAAGTTCATACAGATAGCGGTGTAGATATTTGCATGTTCATACAGATAGCTGTGTAGATATTTGCATGTTCATACAGATAGCGGTGTAGATATTTCCATGTTCATACAGATGGCGGTGTAGATATTTCCATGTTCATACAGTTAGCGGTGTAGATATTTCCATGTTCGTACAGATGGCGGTGTAGATATTTACAGGTTCATACAGAAGACGGTGTAGATATTTCCATTTTTATAGGGATGGCGGTGTAGATATTTTCATGTTTACACGGATAGCGGTGTAGACATTTCCATGTTTACACAGATAGCGGTGTGGATATTTCCAGGTTTATGCAGATAGCAGTGTAGATATTTCCATGTTTATACAGATAGTGGTGCGGATATTTCCATGTTTATTCAGATAGCGGTGCGGATATTTCCATGTTTATACAGATAGTTGGGCAGATATTTCCATGTTTATACAGATAGCGGTGTAGATATTTCCATCTTAATACAGATGGCGGTGTAGATATGTCCATGTTCGTACTGATGGCGGTGTAGATATTTCCATGTTCATACAGATGGCGGTGGAGATATTTCGAAGTTTATAGAGATAGCGCTGTAGTTATTTCCATATTTATAGAGAAATCGGTGTAGATATTTCCATGTATATTCAGATAGCTGTGTAGATATTTCCATGTTCATGCAGATAGCGGTGTAGATATTTCCATGTTCATCCAGATGCCGGTGTACATATATCCATGTTCATACAGATGGCGGTGAAGATATTTCCATGTTCATACAGATGGCGGTGTAGGTATTTCCATGTTCATTCAAATGGCGGTGTAGATATTTCCATGTTCATAGAGATGGCGGTGTAGATATTTCCATGTTTATACAGATGGCAGTGTAGTTATTTCCATGTTTATAGAGATACCAGTGTGGATATTTCCATTGATATACAGATATCTGTGTAGATATTTGCATGTTCATACAGATAGCGGTGTAGATATTTCCATGTTCATACAGATAGCGGTGTAGATATTTCCATGTTCATACAGATAGCGGTGTAGATATTTCCATGTTCATACAGATAGCGGTGTAGATATTTCCATGTTCATACAGATAGCGGTGTAGATATTTCCATGTTCAACAGTTAGCGGTGTAGATATTTCCATATTCATACAGATGGCGGTGTAGATATTTACATGTTCATACAGATGGCAGTGTAGACATTTCCATGTTCATACAGATAGCGGTGTAGAGATTTCCATGTTCATACAGATGGCGGTGTTGATATTTCCATGTTCATACAGATAGCGGTGTAGATATTTCCATGTTCAACAGTTAGCGGTGTAGATATTTCCATATTCATACAGATGGCGGTGTAGATATTTACATGTTCATACAGATGGCAGTGTAGACATTTCCATGTTCATACAGATAGCGGTGTAGATATTTCCATGTTCATACCGATGGCGGTGTAGATATTTCCATGTTCATACAGATATCGGTGTGGATATTTCCATGTTCATACAGATAGCGGTGCAGATATTTCCATGTTCATACAGATAGCAGTGTAGAAATTTGCATGTTCATACCAATAGCGGTGTAGGGTTTTCCATGTTCATACATTTAGCGGTGTAGGTATTTCCATGTTCATACAGATGGCGGTGAAGATATTTCCATGTTCATACAGATGGCGGTGTAGATATTTCCATGTTTGTTCGGATGGCAGTGTAGATATTTCCATGTTCATACAGGTGGCGGTGTAGATATTTCCATGTTTATACAGATAGCAGTGTAGTTATTTCCATGTTAATAGAGATAGCTGAGTGGATATTTCCATTGATATACAGATAGCTGTGTAGATATGTGCATGTTCATCCAAATAGCGGTGTAGATATTTCCATGTTCGTACAGATAGCGGTGTAGATATTTCCATGTTCATACAGAGAGCGGTGTAGATATTTCCATGTTCATACAGACAGCGGTGTAGATACATCCATGTTCATACACTTAGCGGTGTAGATACTTCCATGTTCATACAGATGGCGGTGTAGATATTTACATGTTCATAGAGATGGTAGTATAGATATTTCCTTGTTCGTACAGATGGCGGTGTAGATATTTCCATGTTCATAGAGAGGGCGGTGTAGATATTTCCATGTTTATGCAGATAGCGGTATAGATATTTCCATGTTTATACAGATGGTGGTGTAGATATTTCCATGTTTATAGAGACGGAGGTCTAGATATTTCCATGTTTACAGAGATAGTGGTGTAGTTATTTCCAAGTTTATAGAGACAGCGTTGTAAATATTTCCATGTTTATACAGATAGCTGTGAAGATATTTCCTTGTTTATACAGATAGCGGTGTAGATATTTCCATGTTTATACAGATAGCAGTGTAGATATTTCCATGTTTATAGAGATTGTGGTGTAGATAATTTCAATTTTATACTGAGAGCAGTGTAGATATTTCCAAGTTCATACAGATAGCGGTGTAGATATTTGCATGTTCATACAGATAGCTGTGTAGATATTTGCATGTTCATACAGATAGCGGTGTAGATATTTCCATGTTCATACAGATAGCGGTATAGATATTTGCATGTTCATGCAGATAGCGGTGTAGTTATTTCCATGTTCATACAGATAGCGGTGTAGATATTTCCATGTTCATACAGATGGCGGTGTAGATATTTCCATGTTCATACAGTTAGCGGTGTAGTTATTCCCATGTTCGTACAGATGGCGTTGTAGATAATTCCATGTTCATACAGTTAGCTGTGTATATATTTCCATGTTCATACAGATGGCGGTGTAGATATTTCCATGTTCATACAGACGGCGGTGTAGATATTTCCATGTTCATACAGATAGCGGTGTGGATATTTCCATGTTCATACAGATAGCGGTGTAGATATTTCCATGTTCATGCAGATAGCGGTGAAGATATTTCCATGTTCATACCAATAGCGGTGTAGGCATTTCCATGTTCATTCATTCAGCGGTGTAGATATTTCCATGTTCATACAGATGGCGGTGAAGATATTTCCATGTTCATATAGATGGCGGTGTAGATATTTCCATGTTTGTACGGATGTTAGTGTAGATATTTCCATGTTCATACAGGTGGCAGTGTAGACATTTCCATGTTTATACAGATAGCAGTGTAGTTATTTCCATGTTAATAGAGATAGCTGTGTGGATATTTCCATTGATATACAGATAGCTGTGTAGATATTTGCATGTTCATACACATAGCGGTGTAGATATTTCCATGTTCGTACAGATAGCGGTGTAGATATTTCCATGTTCATACAGACAGCGGTGTAGATATTTCCATGTTCATACAGTTAGCGGTGTAGATACTTCCATGTTCATACAAATGGCGGTGTAGATATTTACATGTTCATACAGATGGCGGTATAGATATTTCCATGTTCGTACAGATGGCGGTGTAGATATTTCCATGTTCATAGAGATGGCGTGGTAGATATTTCCATGTTTAAACAGATAGCGGTGTAGACATTTCCATGTTTACACAGATAGCGGTGTGGATATTTCCATGTTTATGCAGATAGCGGTGTAGATATTTGCATGTTTATGCAGATAGTTGGGGAGATATTTCCATGTTTATACAGATAGCGATGTAGATATTTCCATCTTAATACAGATGGCGGTGTAGATATGTCCATGTTTGTACAGATGGCGGTGTAGATATTTCCATGTTCATACAGATGGCGGTGTAGATATTTCGAAGTTTATAGAGATAGCGCTGTAGTTATTTCCAAATTATAGAGAAATCTGTGTAGATATTTCCATGTATATTCAGATAGCTGTGTAGATATTTCCATGTTCATGCAGATAGCGGTTTAGATATTTCCATGTTCATCCAGATGCCGGTGTACATATATCCATGTTCATACAGATGGCGGTGAAGATATTTCCATGTTCATACAGATGGTGGTGTAGATATTTCCATGTTCATACAAATGGCGGTGTAGATATTTCCATGTTCATAGAAATGGCGGTGTAGATAATTCCATGTTCATACAAATGGCGGTGTAGATATTTCCATGTTCATAGAGATGGCGGTGTAGATATTTCCATATTTATACAGATAGCAGTGTAGTTATTTCCATGTTTATAGGGATAGCAGTGTAGATGTTTTCATTGATATACAGATAGCTGTGTAGATATTTGCATGTTCATACAGATAGCGGTGTAGATATTTCCATGTTCATACAGACAGCGGTGTAGATATTTCCATGTTCATACAGTTAGCGGTGTAGATACTTCCATGTTCATACAGATGGCGGTGTAGATATTTACATGTTCATACAGATGGCGGTATAGATACTTCCATGTTCATACAGACGGCGGTGTATATATTTCCATGTTCATTCAGATAGCGGTATAGATATTTCCATGTTTATACAGATAGTGGTGTAGATATTTCCATGTATATAGAGATGGCGGTCTAGATATTTCCATGTTTACAGAGATAGTGGTGTAGTTATTTCCAAGTTTATAGAGACAGCGTTGTAGATATTTCCATGTTTATACAGATAGCGGTGAAGATATTTCCATGTTTATACAGATAGCGGTGTAGATATTTCCATGTTTATACAGATAGCAGTGTAGATATTTCCATGTTTATAGAGATAGTGGTGTAGATAATTTCAGTTTTATACAGAGAGCAGTGTAGATATTTCCAAGTTCATACAGATAGTGGTGTAGATATTTCCAGGTTCATACAAATCGCGGTGTAGATATTTCCATGTTCGTCCAGATAGCGGTGTAGATATTTCCATGTTCATACAGATAGCGGTGTAGATATTTCCATGTTCATACAGATAACGGTGTAGATATTCCCATGTTCATACAGATAGCGGTGTAGTTATTTCCATGTTCATACAGATGGCGGTGTAGATATTTACATGTTCATTCAGATGGCGGTACAGATATTTAAATGTTCGTACAGATGGTGGTGTAGATATTTCCATGTTCATAGAGATGGTGGTGTAGATATTTCCATGTTCATACAAATGGCGGTGTAGATATTTCCATGTTCATAGAGATGGCGGTGAAGATATTTCCATGTTTATACAGATAGCGGTGTAGATATTTCCATGTTTATACAGATAGCAGTGTAGATATTTCCATGTTTATAGAGATAGTGGTGTAGATAATTTCAATTTTATACAGATAGCTGTGTAGATATTTGCATGTTCATACAGATAGCGGTGTAGATATTTCCATGTTCATACACATAGCGGTGTAGATATTTGCATGTTCATACAGATAGCGGTGTAGATATTTCCATGTTCATACAGATAGCGGTGTATATATTTCCATTTTCATACAGATGGCGGTGTAGATATTTCCATGTTCATACAGTTAGCAGTGTAGATATTTCCATGTTCATACAGATGGCGGTGTAGATATTTACATGTTCATACAGAAGACGGTGTAGATATTTCCATGTTTATAGGGATGGCGGTGTAGATATTTTCATGTTTACACAGAAGGCGGTGTAGATATTTCCGTGTTTACACGCATAGCGGTGTAGACATTTCCATGTTTACACAGATAGCGGTGTGGATATTTCCAGGTTTATGCAGATAGCAGTGTAGATATTTCCATGTTTATACAGATAGTGGTGCGGATATTTCCATGTTTATTCAGATAGCGGTGTGGATATTTCCATCTTTATACAGATAGTTGGGCAGATATTTCCATGTTTATACAGATAGCGGTGTAGATATATCCATCTTAATACAGATGGCGGTGTAGATATGTCCATGTTCGTACAGATGGCGGTGTAGATATTTCCGTGTTCATACAGACGGCGGTGTAGATATTTCGAAGTTTATAGAGATAGCGCTGTAGTTATTTCCATATTTATAGAGAAATCGGTGTAGATATTTCCATGTATATTCAGATAGCTGTGTAGATATTTCCATGTTCATGCAGATAGCGGTATAGATATTTCCATGTTGATCCAGATGCCGGTGTACATATATCCATGTTCATACAGATGGCGGTGAAGATATTTCCATGTTCATACAGATGGCGGTGTAGGTATTTCCATGTTCATACAAATGGCGGTGTAGATATTTCCATGTTCATAGAGATGGCGGTGTAGATATTTCCAGGTTCATACAAATGGCGGTGTAGATATTTCCATGTTCATAGAGATGGCGGTGTAGATATTTCCATGTTTATACAGATAGCAGTGTAGTTATTTCCATGTTTACAGAGATACCAGTGTGGATATTTCCATTGATATACAGATAGCTGTGTAGATATTTGCATGTTCATACAGATAGCAGTGTAGATATTTACATGTTCATACCAATAGCAGTGTAGACATTTTCATGTTCATACAGTTAGCGGTGTAGATATTTCCATGTTCATACAGATAGCGGTGTAGATATTTCCATGTTCATACAGATAGCGGTGTAGATATTTCCATGTTCATACAGATGGCGGTGTAGATATTTCCATGTTCATACAGATAGCGGTGTAGATATTTCCATGTTCCTACAGAAAGCGGTGTAGATAATTCCATGTTCATACAGTTAGCTGTGTAGATATTTCCATGTTCACACAGATGGCGGTGTAGATATTTCCATGTTCATAAAGATGGCGGTGTAGATAATTCCATGTTCATACAGTTAGCTGTGTAGATATTTCCATGTTCACACAGATGGCGGTGTAGATATTTCCATGTTCATACCAATAGCGGTGTAGACATTTCCATGTTCATACAGTTAGCGGTGTAGATATTTCCATGTTCATAGAGATAGCGGTGTAGATATTTCCATGTTCATACAGATAGCGGTGTAGATATTTCCATGTTCATACCAATAGCGGTGTAGGCATTTCCATGTTCATACATTTAGCGGTGTAGATATTTCCATGTTCATACAGATGGCGGTGAAGATATTTCCATGTTCATACAAATGGCTGTGTAGATATTTCCATGTTTGTACGGATGGCAGTGTAGATATTTCCATGTTCATACAGGTGGCGGTGTAGATATTTCCATGTTTATACAGATAGCAGTGTAGTTATTTCCATGTTAATAGAGATAGCTGTGTGGATATTTCCATTGATATACAGATAGCGGTGTAGATATTTCCATGTTCATACAGATAGCGGTGTAGATATTTCCATGTTCATACAGATAACGGTGTAGATATTTCCATGTTCATACAGACAGCGGTGTAGATATTTCCATGTTCATACAGTTAGCGGTGTAGATACTTCCATGTTCATACAGATGGCGGTGTAGATATTTACATGTTCATACAGATGGCGGTATAGATATTTCCATGTTCGTACAGATGGCGGTGTAGATATTACCATGTTCATAGAGATGGCAGTGCAGGTATTTCCATGTTTATGCAGATAGCGGTATAGATATTTCCATGTTTATACAGATGGTGGTGTAAATGTTTACATGTTTATAGAGATGGAGGTCTAGATATTTCCATGTTTACAGAGATAGTGGTGTAGTTATTTCCAAGTTTATAGAGACAGCGTTGTAAATATTTCCATGTTTATACAGATAGCTGTGAAGATATTTCCTTGTTTATATAGATAGCGGTGTAGATATTTCCAAGTTTATAAAGATAGCAGTGTAGATATTTCCATGTTTATAGAGATTGTGGTGTAGATAATTTCAATTTTATACAGAGAGCAGTGTAGATATTTCCAAGTTCATACAGATAGCGGTGTAGATATTTCCACGTTTATAGAGATGGCGGTGTAGATATTTCCATGTTCATACAGATGGCAGTGTAGATATTTCCATGTTTAAACAGATAGCGGTGTAGACATTTCCATATTTACACAGATAGCGGTGTGGATATTTCCATGTTTATGCAGATAGCGGTGTAGATATTTCCATGTTTATACAGATAGCGGTGCAGATATTTCCATGTGTATACAGATAGTTGGGCAGATATTTCCATGTTTATACAGATAGCGGTGTAGATATTTCCATCTTAATACAGATGGCGGTGTAGATATGTCCATGTTTGTACAGATGGCGGTGTAGATATTTCCATGTTCATACAGATGGCGGTGTAGATATTTCGAAGTTTTTAGAGATAGCGCTGTAGTTATTTCCATATTTATAGAGAAATCTGTGTAGATATTTCCATGTATATTCAGATAGCTGTGTAGATATTTCCATGTATATTGAGATAGCAGTGTAGATATTTCCATGTTAATCCAGATGCCGGTGTACATATATCCATGTTCATACAGATGGCGGTGAAGATATTTCCATGTTCATACAGATGGTGGTGTAGATATTTCCATGTTCATACAAATGGCGGTGTAGATATTTCCATGTTCATAGAGATGGCGGTGTAGATATTTCCATATTTATACAGATAGCAGTGTAGTTATTTCCATGTTTATAGGGATAGCAGTGTAGATATTTTCATTGATAAACAGATAGCTGTGTAGATATTTGCATGTTCATACAGATAGCGGTGTAGATAATTCCATGTTCATACAGTTAGCTGTGTAGATATTTCCATGTTCATACAGATGGCGGTGTAGGTATTTACATGTTCATACAGATGGCGGTGTAGATATTTCCATGTTCATACAGATAGCGGTGTAGATATTTCCATGTTCATACAGATAGCGGTGTAGATATTTCCATGTTCATACAGATAGCGGTGTAGATATTTCCATGTTCATACCAATAGCGGTGTAGGCATTTCCATGTTCATACATTTAGCGGTGTACATATTTCCATGTTCATACAGATGGCGGTGAAGATATTTGAATGTTCATACAGAGGGCGGTGTAGATATTTCTATGTTTGTACGGATGGCAGTGTAGATATTTCCATGTTCATACAGATGGCGGTGAAGATATTTCCATGTTCATACAGATGGTGGTTTAGATATTTCCATGTTCATACAAATGGCGGTGTAGATATTTCCATGTTCATAGAAATGGCGGTGTAGATAATTCCATGTTCATACAAATGGCGGTGTAGATATTTCCATGTTCATACAGATAGCAGTGTAGATATTTCCATGTTCATACAGATAGCGGTGTAGATAATTCCATGTTCATACAGTTAGCTGTGTAGATATTTCCATGTTCATACAGATGGCGGTGTAGGTATTTACATGTTCATACAGATGGCGGTGTAGATATTTCCATGTTCATACAGATAGCGGTGTAGATATTTCCATGTTCATACAGATAGCGGTGTAGATATTTCCATGTTCATACAGATAGCGGTGTAGATATTTCCATGTTCATACCAATAGCGGTGTAGGCATTTCCATGTTCATACATTTAGCGGTGTACATATTTCCATGTTCATACAGATGGCGGTGAAGATATTTGAATGTTCATACAGAGGGCGGTGTAGATATTTCTATGTTTGTACGGATGGCAGTGTAGATATTTCCATGTTCATACAGATGGCGGTGAAGATATTTCCATGTTCATACAGATGGTGGTTTAGATATTTCCATGTTCATACAAATGGCGGTGTAGATATTTCCATGTTCATAGAAATGGCGGTGTAGATAATTCCATGTTCATACAAATGGCGGTGTAGATATTTCCATGTTCATAGAGATAGCGGTGTAGATATTTCCATATTTATACAGATAGCAGTGTAGTTGTTTCCATGTTTATAGGGATAGCAGTGCAGATATTTTCATTGATATACAGATAGCTGTGTAGATATTTGCATGTTCATACAGATAGCGGTGTAGATATTTCCATGTTCATACACATAGCGGTATAGATATTTGCATGTTCATACAGATAGCGGTGTAGATATTTCTATGTTCATACAGATAGCGGTGTAGATATTTCCATGTTCATACAGATGGCGGTGTAGATATTTCCATGTTCATACAGTTAGCGGTGTAGATATTTCCATGTTCGTACAGATGGCGGTGTAGATATTTACATGTTCATACAGAAGACGGTGTAGATATTTCCATGTTTATAGGGATGGCGGTGTAGATATTTTCATGTTTACACAGAAGGCGGTGTAGATATTTCCATGTTTACACGGATAGCGGTGTAGACATTTCCATGTTTACACAGATAGCGGTGTGGATATTTCCAGGTTTATGCAGATAGCAGTGTAGATATTTCCATGTTTATACAGATAGTGGTGCGGATATTTCCATGTTTATTCAGATAGCGGTGCGGATATTTCCATGTTTATACAGATAGTTGGGCAGATATTTCCATGTTTATACAGATAGCGGTGTAGATATATCCATCTTAATACAGATGGAGGTGTAGATATTTCCATGTTCATACAGATATCGGTGTAGATAATTCCATGTTCATACAGTTAGTGGTGTAGATATTTCCATGTTCATACAGATGGCTGTGTAGATATTTACATGTTCATACAGATGGCGGTGTAGATATTTCCATGTTCCTACAGATAGCGGTGTAGATATTTCCATGTTCCTACAGATAGCGGTGTAGATAATTCCATGTTCATATAGTTAGCTGTGTAGGTATTTCCATGTTCACACAGATGGCGGTGTAGATATTTCCATGTTCATACAGATAGCGGTGTAGATATTTCCATGTTCATACAGATGACGCTGTAGATATTTCCATGTTCATACAGATAGCAGTGTGGATATTTCCATGTTCATACAGATAGCGGTGTAGATATTTCCATGTTCATACAGATAGCGGTGTAGATATTTCCATGTTCATACCAATAGCGGTGTAGGCATTTCCATGTTCATACATTTAGCGGTGTAGATATTTCCATGTTCATACAGATGGCGGTGAAGATATTTCCATGTTCATACAGATGGCTGTGTAGATATTTCCATGTTTGTACGGATGGCAGTGTAGATATTTCCATGTTCATACAGGTGGCGGTGTAGATATTTCCATGTTTATACAGATAGCAGTGTAGTTATTTCCATGTTAATAGAGATAGCTGTGTGGATATTTCCATTGATATACAGATAGCTGTGTAGATATGTGCATGTTCATACAAATAGCGGTGTAGATATTTCCATGTTCGTACAGATAGCGGTGTAGATATTTCCATGTTCATACAGATAGCGGTGTAGATATTTCCATGTTCATACAGATAACGATGTAGATATTTCCATGTTCATACAGACAGCGGTGTAGATATTTCCATGTTCATACAGTTAGCGGTGTAGATACTTCCATGTTCATACAGATGGCGGTGTAGATATTTACATGTTCATACAGATGGCGGTATAGATATTTCCATGTTCGTACAGATGGCGGTGTAGATATTTCCATGTTCATAGAGATGGCGGTGAAGATATTTCCATGTTTATGCAGATAGCGGTATAGATATTTCCATGTTTATACAGATGGTGGTGTAGATATTTCCATGTTTATAGAGATGGAAGTCTAGATATTTCCAGGTTTGCAGAGATAGTGGTGTAGTTATTTCCAAGTTTATAGAGACAGCGTTGTAAATATTTCCATGTTTATACAGATAGCTGTGAAGATATTTCCTTGTTTATACAGATAGCGGTGTAGATATTTCCATGTTTATACAGATAGCAGTGTAGATATTTCCATGTATATAGAGATAGTGGTGTAGATAATTTCAATTTTATACAGAGAGCAGTGTAGATATTTCCAAGTTCATACAGATAGCGGTGTAGATATTTCCACGTTTATAGAGATGGCGGTGTAGATATTTCCATGTTCATACAGATGGCGGTGTAGATATTTCCATGTTTATAGGGATGGCGGTGTAGATATTTTCATGTTTACACAGATGGCGGTGTAGATATTTCCATGTTTAAACAGATAGCGGTGTAGACATTTCCATGTTTACACAGATAGCGGTGTGGGTATTTCCATGTTTATACAGATAGCGGTGTAGATATTTCCATGTTTATACAGATAGCAGTGCGGATATTTCCATGTGTATACAGATAGTTGGGCAGATATTTCCATGTTTATACAGATAGCGGTGTAGATATTTCCATGTTCATACAGATAGCGGTGTAGATATTTCCATGTTCATACAGATAGCGGTGTAGATATTTCCATGTTCATACAGATAGCGGTGTAGATATTTCCATGTTCATACAGTTAGTGGTGTAGATATTTCCATGTTCATACAGATGGCGGTGTAGATATTTACATGTTCATAGAGATGGCGGTGTAGATATTTCCATGTTCATACAGATAGCGGTGTAGAGATTTCCATGTTCATACAGGTAGCGGTGTAGATATTTTCATGTTCATACAGATAGCGGTGTAGATATTTCCATGTTCATACCGATAGCGGTGTAGACATTTCCATGTTCATACAGTTAGCGGTGTAGATATTTCCATGTTCATACAGATAGCGGTGTAGATATTTCCATGTTCATACAGATAGCGGTGTAGATATTTCCATGTTTATACAGTTAGCGGTGTAGATATTTCCATTTTCATGCAGATAGCGGTGTAGATAATTCCATGTTCATAAAGTTAGCGGTGTAGATATTTCCATGTTCATACAGATGGCGGTGTAGTTATTTACATGTTCATACAGATGGCGGTGTAGATATTTCCATGTTCATACAGATAGCGGTGTAGATATTTCCATGTTCCTACAGATAGCGGTGTAGATAATTCCATGTTCATACAGTTAGCTGTGTAGGTATTTCCATGTTCATACAGATGGCGGTGTAGATATTTACATGTTCATACAGATGGCGGTGTAGATATTTCCATGTTCATACAGATAGCGGTGTGTATATTTCCATGTTCATACAGATAGCGGTGTAGATATTTCCATGTTCATACAGATAGCGGTGTAGATATTTCCATGTTCATACCAATAGCGGTGTAGGCTTTTCCATGTTCATACATTTAGCGGTGTAGATATTTCCCTGTTCATACAGATGGCGGTGAAGATATTTCCATGTTCTTACAGATGGCGGTGTAGATATTTCCATGTTTGTACGGATGGCAGTGTAGATATTTCCATGTTCATAGAGATGGCGGAGTAGATATTTCCATGTTTATACAGATAGCAGTGTAGTTATTTCCATGTTAATAGAGATAGCTGTGTGGATATTTCCATTGATATACAGATAGCTGTGTAGATATTTGCATGTTCATACAAATAGCGGTGTAGATATTTCCATGTTCGTACAGATAGCGGTGTAGATATTTCCATGTTCATACAGAGAGCGGTGTAGATATTTCCATGTTCATACAGATAACGGTGTAGATATTTCCATGTTCATACAGACAGCGGTGTAGATACTTCCATGTTCATACAGTTAGCGGTGTAGATACTTCCATGTTCATACAGATGGCGGTGTAGATATTTACATGTTCATAGAGATGGTGGTATAGATGTTTCCTTGTTCGTACAGATGGCGGTGTAGATATTTCCATGTTCATAGAGATGGCGGTGTAGATAATTCCATGTTTATGCAGATTGCGGTATAGATATTTCCATGTTTATACAGATGGTGGTGAAGATATTTCCATGTTTATAGAGACGGAGGTCTAGATATTTCCATGTTTACAGAGATAGTGGTGTAGTTAATTCCAAGTTTATAGAGACAGCGTTGTAAATATTTCCATGTTTATACAGATAGCTGTGAAGATATTTCCTTGTTTATACAGATAGCGATGTAGATATTTCCATGTTTATTCAGATAGCAGTGTAGATATTTCCATGTTTATAGAGATTGTGGTGTAGATAATTTCAATTTTATACTGAGAGCAGTGTAGATATTTCCAAGTTCATACAGTTAGCGGTGTAGATATTTGCATGTTCATACAGATAGCTGTGTAGATATTTGCATGTTCATACAGATAGCGGTGTAGATATTTCCATGTTCATACAGATAGCGGTGTAGATATTTGCATGTTCATACAGATAGCGGTGTAGTTATTTCCATGTTCATACAGATAGCGGTGTAGATATTTCCATGTTCATACAGATGGCGGTGTAGATATTTCCATGTTCATACAGTTAGTGGTGTAGATATTTCCATGTTCGTACAGATGGCGGTGTAGGTATTTACATGTTCATACAGAAGACGGTGTAGATATTTCCATGTTTATAGGGATGGCGGTGTAGATATTTTCATGTTTACACAGATGGCGGTGTAGATATTTCCATGTTTACACGGATAGCGGTGTAGACATTTCCATGTTTACACAGATAGCGGTGTGGATATTTCCAGGTTTATGCAGATAGCAGTGTAGATATTTCCATGTTTATACAGATAGCGGTGCGGATATTTCCATGTTTATTCAGATAGCGGTGCGGATATTTCCATGTTTATACAGATAGTTGGGCAGATATTTCCATGTTTATACAGATAGCGGTGTAGATATTTCCATCTTAATACAGATGGCTTTGTAGATATGTCCATGTTCGTACAGATGGCGGTGTATATATTTCCATGTTCATTCAGATGGCGGTGTAGATATTTCGAAGTTTATAGAGATAGCGCTGTAGTTATTTCCATATTTATAGAGAAATCGGTGTAGATATTTCCATGTATATTCAGATAGCTGTGTAGATATTTCCATGTTCATGCAGATAGCGGTGTAGATATTTCCATGTTCATCCAGATGCCGGTGTACATATATCCATGTTCTTACAGATGCCGGTGAAGATATTTCCATGTTCATACAGATGGCGGTGTAGGTATTTCCATGTTCATACAAATGGCGGTGTAGATATTTCCATGTTCATAGAGATGGCGGTGTAGATATTTCCATGTTTATACAGATGGCAGTGTAGTTATTTCTATGTTTATAGAGATACCAGTGTGGATATTTCCACTGATATACAGATAGCTGTGTAGATATTTGCATGTTCATACAGATAGCGGTGTAGATATTTCCATGTTCATACACATAGCGGTGTAGATATTTCCATGTTCATACAGATAGCGGTGTAGATATTTCCTTGTTCATACAGATAGAGGTGTAGATATTTCCATGTTCATACAGATAGCGGTGTAGATATTTCCATGTTCATACAGATAGCGGTGTAGATATTTCCATGTTCGTACAGATAGCGGTGTAGATATTTCTATGTTCATACAGATAGCGGTGTAGATATTTCCATGTTCATACAGATAACGGTGTTGATATTTCCATGTTCATACAGACAGCGGTGTAGATATTTCCATGTTCATACAGTTAGCGGTGTAGATACTTCCATGTTCATACAGATGGTGGTGTAGATATTTACATGTTCATACAGATGACGGTATAGATACTTCCATGGTCGTACAGATGGCGGTGTAGATATTTCCATGTTCATTCAGATAGCGGTATAGATATTTCCATGTTTATACAGATAGTGGTGTAGATATTTCCATGTATATAGAGATGGCGGTCTAGATATTTCCATGTTTACAGAGATAGTGGTGTAGTTATTTCCAAGTTTATAGAGGCAGCGTTGTAGATATTTCCATGTTTATACAGATAGCGGTGAAGATATTTCCATGTTTATACAGATAGCGGTGTAGATATTTCCATGTTTATGCAGATAGCAGTGTAGATATTTCCATGTTAATAGAGATAGTGGTGTAGATAATTTCAATTTTATACAGAGAGCAGTGTAGATATTTCCAAGTTCATACAGATAGTGGTGTAGATATTTCCAGGTTCATACAAATGGCGGTGTAGATATTTCCATGTTCATCCAGATAGCGGTGTAGATATTTCCATGTTCATACAGATAGCGGTGTAGATATTTCCATGTTCATACAGATAACGGTGTAGATATTTCCATGTTCATACAGATAGCGGTGTAGGTATTTCCATGTTCATACAGATGGCGGTGTAGATATTTACATGTTCATACAGATGGCGGTACAGATATTTAAATGTTCGTACAGATGGTGGTGTAGATATTTCCATGTTCCTAGAGATGGCGGTGTAGATATTTCCATGTTTATGCAGATAGCGGTATAGATATTTCCATGTTTATACAGATGGTGGTGTAGATATTTCCATGTTTATAGAGATGGAGGTCTAGATATTTCCATGTTTACAGAGATAGTGGTTTAGTTATTTCCAAGTTTATAGACACAGCGTTGTAAATATTTCCATGTTTATACAGATAGCTGTGAAGATATTTCCTTGTTTATACAGATAGCGGTGTAGATATTTCCATGTTTATACAGATAGCAGTGTAGATATTTCTATGTTTATAGAGATAGTGGTGTAGATAATTTCAATTTTATACAGAGAGTAGTGTAGATATTTCCAAGTTCATACAGATAGCGGAGTAGATATTTCCATGTTCATACAGATGGCGGTGTAGATATTTCCATGTTTATAGGGATGGCGGTGTAGATATCTTAATGTTTACACAGATGGCGGTGTAGATACTTCCATGTTTACACAGATAGCAGTGTAGACATTTCCATGTTTACACAGATAGCGGTGTGGATATTTCCATGTTTATACAGATAGTTGGGCAGATATTTCCATGTTTATACAGATAGCGGTGTAGATATTTCCATCTTAATACAGATGGCGGTGTAGATATGTCCATGTTTGTACAGATGGTGGTGTAGATATATCCATGTTCATACAGATGGCGGTGTAGATATTTCGAAGTTTATAGAGATAGCGCTGTAGTTATTTCCATATTTACAGAGAAATCTGTGTAGATATTTGCATGTATATTCAGATAGCTGTGTAGATATTTCCATGTTCATGCAGATGGCGGTGTAGATATTTCCATGTTCATCCAGATGCCGGTGTACATATATCCATGTTCATACAGATGGCGGTGTAGATATTTCCATGTTCATAGAGATGGCGGTGTAGATATTTCCATGTTTATACAGATAGCAGTGTAGTTATTTCCATGTTTATGGAGATACCATTGTGGATATTACCATTGATATACAGATAGCTGTGTAGATATTTGCATGGTCACACAGATAGCGGTGTAGATATTTCCATGTTCGTACAGATAGCGGTGTAGATATTTCCATGTTCATACAGATAGCGGTGTAGATATTTCCATGTTCATACAGATAACGGTGTAGATATTTCCATGTTCATACACATAGCGGTGTAGTTATTTCCATGTTCATACAGTTAGCGGTGTAGATATTTCCATGTTCATACTGATGGCGGTGTAGATATTTACATGTTCATACAGATGGCGGTATAGATATTTCCATGTTCGTACAGATGGCGGTGTAGATATTTCCATGTTCATAGAGATGGCGGTGTAGATATTTCCATGTTTATGCAGATAGCGGTATAGATATTTCCATGTTTATACAGATGGTGGTGTAGATATTTAAATGTTTATAGAGATGGCCGTCTAGATATTTCCATGTTTACAGAGATAGTGGTGTAGTTATTTCCAAGTTTATAGAGACAGTGTTGTAGATATTTCCATGTTTATACAGATAGCGGTGAAGATATTTCCATGTTTATACAGATAGCGGTGTAGATATTTCCATGTTTATACAGATAGCAGTGTAGATATTTCCATGTTTATAGAGATAGTGGTGTAGATAATTTCAATTTTATACAGATAGCTGTGTAGATATTTGCATGTTCATACAGATAGCGGTGTAGATATTTCCATGTTCATACACATAGCGGTGTAGATATTTGCATGTTCATACAGATAGCGGTGTAGATATTTCCATGTTCATACAGATAGCGGTGTATATATTTCCATTTTCATACAGATGGCGGTGTAGATATTTCCATGTTCATACAGTTAGCAGTGTAGATATTTCCATGTTCATACAGATGGCGGTGTAGATATTTACATGTTCATACAGAAGACGGTGTAGATATTTCCATGTTTATAGGGATGGCGGTGTAGATATTTTCATGTTTACACAGAAGGCGGTGTAGATATTTCCGTGTTTACACGCATAGCGGTGTAGACATTTCCAAGTTTACACAGATAGCGGTGTGGATATTTCCAGGTTTATGCAGATAGCAGTGTAGATATTTCCATGTTTATACAGATAGTGGTGCGCATATTTCCATGTTTATTCAGATAGCGGTGTGGATATTTCCATCTTTATACAGATAGTTGGGCAGATATTTCCATGTTTATACAGATAGCGGTGTAGATATATCCATCTTAATACAGATGGCGGTGTAGATATGTCCATGTTCGTACAGATGGCGGTGTAGATATTTCCATGTTCATACAGACGGCGGTGTAGATATTTCGAAGTTTATAGAGATAGCGCTGTAGTTATTTCCATATTTATAGAGAAATCGGTGTAGATATTTCCATGTATATTCAGATAGCTGTGTAGATATTTCCATGTTCATGCAGATAGCGGTGTAGATATTTCCATGTTGATCCAGATGCCGGTGTACATATATCCATGTTCATACAGATGGCGGTGAAGATATTTACATGTTCATACAGATGGCGGTGTAGGTATTTCCATGTTCATACAAATGGCGGTGTAGATATTTCCATGTTCATAGAGATGGCGGTGTAGATATTTCCAGGTTCATACAAATGGCGGTGTAGATATTTCCATGTTCATAGAGATGGCGGTGTAGATATTTCCATGTTTATACAGATAGCAGTGTAGTTATTTCCATGTTTACAGAGATACCAGTGTGGATATTTCCATTGATATACAGATAGCTGTGTAGATATTTGCATGTTCATACAGATAGCAGTGTAGATATTTACATGTTCATACCAATAGCAGTGTAGACATTTTCATGTTCATACAGTTAGCGGTGTAGATATTTCCATGTTCATACAGATAGCGGTGTAGATATTTCCATGTTCATACAGATAGCGGTGTAGATATTTCCATGTTCATACAGATGGCGGTGTAGATATTTCCATGTTCATACAGATAGCGGTGTAGATATTTCCATGTTCCTACAGAAAGCGGTGTAGATAATTCCATGTTCATACAGTTAGCTGTGTAGATATTTCCATGTTCACACAGATGGCGGTGTAGATATTTCCATGTTCATAAAGATGGCGGTGTAGATAATTCCATGTTCATACAGTTAGCTGTGTAGATATTTCCATGTTCACACAGATGGCGTTGTAGATATTTCCATGTTCATACCAATAGCGGTGTAGACATTTCCATGTTCATACAGTTAGCGGTGTAGATATTTACATGTTCATAGAGATAGCGGTGTAGATATTTCCATGTTCATACAGATAGCGGTGTAGATATTTCCATGTTCATACCAATAGCGGTGTAGGCATTTCCATGTTCATACATTTAGCGGTGTAGATATTTCCATGTTCATACAGATGGCGGTGAAGATATTTCCATGTTCATACAAATGGCTGTGTAGATATTTCCATGTTTGTACGGATGGCAGTGTAGATATTTCCATGTTCATACAGGTGGCGGTGTAGATATTTCCATGTTTATACAGATAGCAGTGTAGTTATTTCCATGTTAATAGAGATAGCTGTGTGGATATTTCCATTGATATACAGATAGCTGTGTAGATATGTGCATGTTCATACAAATAGCGGTGTAGATATTTCCATGTTCGTACAGATAGCGGTGTAGATATTTCCATGTTCATACAGATAGCGGTGTAGATATTTCCATGTTCATACAGATAACGGTGTAGATATTTCCATGTTCATACAGACAGCGGTGTAGATATTTCCATGTTCATACAGTTAGCGGTGTAGATACTTCCATGTTCATACAGATGGCGGTGTAGATATTTACATGTTCATACAGATGGCGGTATAGATATTTCCATGTTCGTACAGATGGCGGTGTAGATATTACCATGTTCATAGAGATGGCAGTGCAGGTATTTCCATGTTTATGCAGATAGCGGTATAGATATTTCCATGTTTATACAGATGGTGGTGTAAATATTTCCATGTTTATAGAGATGGAGGTCTAGATATTTCCATGTTTACAGAGATAGTGGTGTAGTTATTTCCAAGTTTATAGAGACAGCGTTGTAAATATTTCCATGTTTATACAGATAGCTGTGAAGATATTTCCTTGTTTATACAGATAGCGGTGTAGATATTTCCAAGTTTATACAGATATCAGTGTAGATATTTCAATGTTTATAGAGATTGTGGTGTAGATAATTTCAATTTTATACAGAGAGCAGTGTAGATATTTCCAAGTTCATACAGATAGCGGTGTAGATATTTCCACGTTTATAGAGATGGCGGTGTAGATATTTCCATGTTCATACAGATGGCGGTGTAGATATTTCCATGTTTAAACAGATAGCGGTGTAGACATTTCCATATTTACACAGATAGCGGTGTGGATATTTCCATGTTTATGCAGATAGCGGTGTAGATATTTCCATGTTTATACAGATAGCGGTGCAGATATTTCCATGTGTATACAGATAGTTGGGCAGATATTTCCATGTTTATACAGATAGCGGTGTAGATATTTCCATCTTAATACAGATGGCGGTGTAGATATTTCCATGTTCATAAAGATGGCGGTGTAGATATTTCCATGTTCATACAGATAGCGGTGTGGATATTTCCATGTTCATACAGATAGCGGTGTAGATATTCGCATGTTCATACAGATAGCGGTGTAGTTATTTCCATGTTCATACCAATAGCGGTGTAGGCATTTCCACGTTCATACATTTAGCGGTGTAGATATTTCCATGTTCATACAGATGGCGGTGAAGATATTTCCATGTTCATACAGATGGCGGTGTAGATATTTTCATGTTTGTATGGATGGCAGAGTAGATATTTCCATGTTCATACAGGTGGCGGTGTAGACATTTCCATGTTTATACAGATAGCAGTGTAGTTATTTCCATGTTAATAGAGATAGCTGTGCGGATATTTCCATTGATATACAGATAGCTGTGTAGATATTTGCATGTTCATACAAATAGCGGTGTAGATATTTGCATGTTCGTACAGATAGCGGTGTAGATATTTCCATGTTCATACAGATAGCGGTGTAGATATTTCCATGTTCTTACAGATAACGGTGTAGATATTTCCATGTTCATACAGACAGCGGTGTAGATATTTCCATGGTCATACAGTTAGCGGTGTAGATACTTCCATGTTCATACAGATGGCGGTGTAGATATTTACATATTCATACAGATGGCGGTATAGATATTTCCATGTTCATACAGATGGCGGTGTAGATATTTCCATGTTCATAGAGATGGCGGTGTAGATATTTCCATGTTTAAACAGATAGCAGTGTAGACATTTCCATGTTTAAACAGATAGCGGTGTGGATATTTCCATGTTTATGCAGATAGCGGTGTAGATATTTCCATGTTTATACAGATAGTTGGGGAGATATTTCCATGTTTATACAGATAGCGGTGTAGATATTTCCATCTTAATACATATGGCGGTGTAGGTATGTCCATGTTTGTACAGATGGCGGTGTAGATATTTCCATGTTCATACAGATGGCGGTGTAGATATTTCGAAGTTTATAGAGATAGCGCTGTAGTTATTTCCATATTCGTGGAGAAATCTGTGTAGATATTTCCATGTATATTCAGATAGATGTGTAGATATTTCCATGTTCATGCAGAAAGCGGTGTAGATATTTCCATGTTCATCTAGATGCCGGTGTACATATATGCATGTTCATACAGATGGCGGTGAAGATATTTCCATGTTCATACAGATGGCGGTGTAGGTATTTCCATGTTCATGCAAATGGCGGTGTAGATATTTCCATGTTCATAGAGATGGCGGTGTAGAAATTTTCATGTTTATACAGATGGCAGTGTAGTTATTTCTATGTTTATAGAGATACCAGTGTGGATATTTCCATTGATATACAGATAGCTGTGCAGATATTTGCATGTTCATACAGATAGCGGTGTAGATATTTCCATGTTCCAACAGATAGCGGTGTAGATATTTCCATGTTCTTACAGATAACGGTGTAGATATTTCCATGTTCATACAGACAGCGGTGTAGATATTTCCATGTTCATACAGTTAGCAGTGTAGATACTTCCATGTTCATACATATGGCGGTGTAGATATTTACATATTCATACAGATGGCGGTATAGATATTTCCATGTTCATACAGATGGCGGTGTAGATATTTCCATGTTCATAGAGATGGCGGTGTAGATATTTCCATATTTTAACAGATAGCGGTGTAGACATTTCCATGTTTACACAGATAGCGGTGTGGATATTTCCATGTTTATGCAGATAGCGGTGTAGATATTTCCATGTTTATACAGATAGTTGGGGAGATATTTCCATGTTTATACAGATAGCAGTGTAGATATTTCCATCTTAATACAGATGGCGGTGTAGATATGTCCATGTTTGTACAGATGGCGGTGTAGATATTTCCATGTTCATTCAGATGGCGGTGTAGATATTTCGAAGTTTATAGAGATAGCGCTGTAGTTATTTCCATATTTATAGGGAAATCGGTGTTGATATTTCCATGTATATTCAGATAGCTGTGTAGATATTTCCATGTTCATGCAGATAGCGGTGTAGATATTTCCATGTTAATCCAGATGCCGGTGTACATATATCCATGTTCATACAGATGGCGGTGAAGATATTTCCATGTTCATACAGATGGTGGTGTAGATATTTCCATGTTCATACAAATGGCGGTGTAGATATTTCCATGTTCATAGAAATGGCGGTGTAGATAATTCCATGTTCATACAAATGGCGGTGTAGATATATCCATGTTCATAGAGATGGAGGTGTAGATATTTCCATATTTATACAGATAGCAGTATAGTTATTTCCATGTTTATAGGGATAGCAGTGTAGATATTTTCATTGATATACAGATAGCTGTGTAGATATTTGCATGTTCATACAGATAGCGGTGTAGATATTTCCATGTTCATACAGATAGCGGTGTAGATATTTGCATGTTCATACAGATAGCGGTGTAGATATTTCCATGTTCATACAGATAGCGGTGTAGATATTTCCATGTTCATACAGATAGCGGTGTAGATATTTCCACGTTCATACAGATAGCGGTGTAGATATTTCCACGTTCATACAGATGGCGGTGTAGATATTTCCATGTTCATACAGTTAGCGGTGTAGATATTTCCATGTTCATACAGATGGCGGTGTAGATATTTACATGTTCATACAGAAGACGGTGTAGATATTTCCATGTTTATAGGGATGGCGGTGTACATATTTTCATGTTTACACAGATGGCGTTGTAGATATTTCCATGTTTACACGGATAGCGGTGTAGACATTTCCATGTTTACACAGATAGCGGTGTGGATATTTCCAGGTTTATGCAGATAGCAGTGTAGATATTTCCATGTTTATACAGATAGTGGTGCGGATATTTCCATGTTTATTCAGATAGCGGTGCGGATATTTCCATGTTTATACAGATAGTTGGGCAGATATTTCCATGTTTATACAGATAGCGGTGTAGATATTTCCATCTTAATACAGATGGCTTTGTAGATATATCCATGTTCGTACAGATGGCGGTGAAGATATTTCCATGTTCATACAGATGGCGGTGTAGATATTTCGAAGTTTATAGAGATAGCGCTGTAGTTATTTCCATATTTATAGAGAAACCGGTGTAGATATTTCCATGTATATTCCGATAGCTGTGTAGATATTTCCATGTTCATGCAGATAGCGGTGTAGATATTTCCATGTTCATCCAGATGCCGGTGTACATATATCCATGTTCATACAGATGGCGGTGAAGATATTTCCATGTTCATACAGATGGTGGTGTAGGTATTTCCATGTTCATACAAATGGCGGTGTAGATATTTCCATGTTCATAGAGATGGCGGTGTAGAAATTTCCATGTTTATACAGATGGCAGTGTAGTTATTTCTATGTTTATAGAGATACCAGTGTGGATATTTCCATTGATATACAGATAGCTGTTTAGATATTTGTATGTTCATACAGATAGCGGTGTAGATATTTGCATGTTCATACAGATAGCGGTGTAGATATTTGCATGTTCATACAGATAGCGGTGTAGATATTTCCATGTTCATACAGATAGCGGTGTAGATATTCCCATGTTCGTACAGATAGCGGTGTAGATATTTCCATGTTCCTACAGATAGCGGTGTAGATATTTCCATATACATACAGATAACGGTGTTGGTATTTCCATGTTCATACAGACAGCGGTGTAGATATTTCCATGTTCATACAGTTAGCAGTGTAGATACTTCCATGTTCATACAGATGGCGATGTAGATATTTACATGTTCATACAGATAGCGGTGTAGATATTTCCATGTTTATATAGATAGTGGTGTAGATATTTCCATGTATATAGAGATGGCAGTCTAGATATTTCCATGTTTACAGAGATAGTGGTGTAGTTATTTCCAAGTTTATAGAGACAGCGTTGTAGATATTTCCATGTTTATACAGATAGCGGTGAAGATATTTCCATGTTTATACAGATAGCGGTGTAGATATTTCCATGTTTATACAGATAGCAGTGTAGATATTTCCATGTTTATAGAGATATTGGTGTAGATAATTTCAATTTTATACAGAGAGCAGTGTAGATATTTCCAAGTTCATACAGATAGTGGTGTAGATATTTCCAGGTTCATACAAATGGGGGTGTAGATATTTCCATGTTCGTCCAGATAGCGGTGTAGATATTTCCATGTTCATACAGATAGCGGTGTAGATATTTCCATGTTCATACAGATAATGGTGTAGATATTTCCATGTTCATACAGATAGCGGTGTAGATATTTCGATGTTCATACAGATGGCGGTGTAGATATTTACATGTTCATACAGATGGCGGTACAGATATTTAAATGTTCGTACAGATGGTGGTGTAGATATTTCCGTGTTCATACAGATGGCGGTGTAGATATTTCCATGTTTATGCAGATATCGGTATAGATATTTCCATGTTTATACAGATGGTGGTGTAGATATTTCATTGTTTATAGAGATGGAGGTCTAGATATTTCCATGTTTACAGAGATAGTGGTGTAGTTATTTCCAACTTTATAGACACAGCGTTGTAAATATTTCCATTTTTATACAGATAGCTGTGAAGATATTTCCTTGTTTATACAGATAGCGGTGTAGATATTTCCATGTTTATACAGATAGCAGTGTAGATATTTCCATGTTTATAGAGATAGTGGTGTAGATAATTTCAATTTTATACAGAGAGCAGTGTAGATATTTCCAAGTTCATACAGATAGCGGTGTAGATATTTCCACGTTTATAGAGATGGCGGTGTAGATATTTCCATGTTCATACAGATGGCGGTGTAGATATTTCCATGTTTATAGCGATGGCGGTGTAGATATTTTCATGTTTACACAGATGGCGGTGTAGATACTTCCATGTTTACACAGATAGCGGTGTAGACATTTCCATGTTTACACAGATAGCGGTGTGGATATTTCCATGTTTATGCAGATAGCAGTGTTGATATTTCCATGTTTATACAGATAGCGGTGTGGATATTTCCATGTTTGTACAGATAGTTGGGCAGATATTTCCATGTTTATACAGATAGCGGTGTAGATATTTCCATCTTAATACAGATGGTGGTGTAGATATGTCCATGTTTGTACAGATGGCGGTGTAGATATTTCCATGTTCATACAGATGGCGGTGTAGATATTTCGAAGTTTATAGAGATAGCGCTGTAGTTATTTCCATATTTACAGAGAAATCTGTGTAGATATTTCCATGTATATTCAGATATCTGTGTAGATATTTCCATGTTCATGCAGATAGCGGTGTAGATATTTCCATGTTCATCCAGATGCCGGTGTACATATATCGATGTTCATACAGATGGCGGTGTAGATATTTCCATGTTCATAGAGATGGCGGTGTAGATATTTCCATGTTTATACAGATAGCAGTGTAGTTATTTCCATGTTAATAGAGATACCAGTGAGGATATTTCCATTGATATACAGATAGCTGTGTAGATATTTGCATGTTCATACAGATAGCGGTGTAGATATTTCCATGTTCATACAGATAGCGGTGTAGATATTTCCATGTTCATACAGATAGCGGTGTAGATATTTCCATGTTCGTACAGATGGTGGTGTAGATATTTACATGTTCATACAGAAGACGGTGTAGATATTTCCATGTTTATAGGGATGGCGGTGTAGATATTTTCATGTTTACACAGATGGCGGTGTAGATATTTCCATGTTTACACGGATAGCGGTGTAGACATTTCCATGTTTACACAGATAGCGGTGTGGATATTTCCAGGTTTATGCAGATAGCAGTGTAGATATTTCCATGTTTATACAGACAGTGGTGCGGATATTTCCATGTTTATTCAGATAGCGGTGCGGATATTTCCATGTTTATACAGATAGTTGGGCAGATATTTCCATGTTTATACAGATAGCGGTGTAGATATTTCCATCTTAATACAGATGGCTTTGTAGATATGTCCATGTTCGTACAGATGGCTGTGAAGATATTTCCATGTTCATACAGATGGCGGTGTAGATATTTCGAAGTTTATAGAGATAGCGCTGTAGTTATTTCTATATTTATAGAGAAATCGGTGTAGATATTTCCATGTATATTCAGATAGCTGTGTAGCTATTTCCATGTTCATGCAGATAGCGGTGTAGATATTTCCATGTTCATCCAGATGCCGGTGTACATATATCCATGTTCATACAGATGGCGGTGAAGATATTTCCATGTTCATACAGATGGCGGTGTAGGTATTTCCATGTTCATACAAATGGCGGTGTAGATATTTCCATGTTCATAGAGATGGCGGTGTAGAAATTTCCATGTTTATACAGATGGCAGTGTAGTTATTTCTATGTTTATAGAGATACCAGTGTGGATATTTCCATTGATATACAGATATCTGTTTAGATATTTGCATGTTCATACAGATAGCGGTGTAGATATTTCCATGTTCGTACAGATAGCGGTGTAGATATTTGCATGTTCATAAAGATAGCGGTGTAGATATTTCCATGTTCATACAGATAGCGGTGTAGATATTTCCATGTTCGTACAGATAGCGGTGTAGATATTTCCGTGTTCCTACAGATAGCGGTGTAGATATTTCCATATTCATACAGATAACGGTGTTGATATTTCCATGCTCATACAGAAAACGGTGTAGATATTTCCATGTTCATACAGTTAGCGGTGTAGATACTTCCATGTTCATACAGATGGCGGTGTAGATATTTACATGTTCATACAGATGGCGGTATAGATACTTCCATGTTCGTACAGATGGCGGTGTAGATATTTCCATGTTCATACAGATAGCGGTATAGATATTTCCATGTTTATACAGATAGTGGTGTAGATATTTCCATGTATATAGAGATGGCGGTCTAGATATTTCCATGTTTACAGAGATAGTGGTGTAGTTATTTCCAAGTTTATAGAGACAGCGTTGTAGATATTTCCATGTTTATACAGATAGCGGTGAAGATATTTCCATGTTTTTACAGATAGCGGTGTAGATATTTCCATGTTTATACAGATAGCAGTGTAGATATTTCCATGTTTATAGAGATAGTGGTGTAGATAATTTCAATTTTATACAGAGAGCAGTGTAGATATTTCCAAGTTCATACAGATAGTGGTGTAGATATTTCCAGGTTCATACAAATGGGGGTGTAGATATTTCCATGTTCGTCCAGATAGCGGTGTAGATATTTCCATGTTCATACAGATAGCGGTGTAGATATTTCCATGTTCATACAGATAACGGTGTAGATATTTCCATGTTCATACAGATAGCGGTGTAGATATTTCCATGTTCATACAGATGGCGGTGTAGATATTTCCATGTTCATACAGATGGCTGTGTAGATATTTACATGTTCATACAGATGGCGGTGTAGATATTTACATGTTCGTACGGATGGCTGTGAAGATATTTACATGTTCATACAGGTGGCGGTACAGATATTTCCATGTTTATACGGATAGCAGTGTAGTTATTTCCATGTTTATAGAGATAGCAGTGTATACATTGCCATTGATAGACAGATAGCTGTGTAGATATCGGCATGGTCACACTGATAGCGGTGTAGATATTTCCATGTTCGTACAGATAGCGGTGTAGATATTTCCATGTTCATACAGATAGCGGTGTAGATATTTCCATGTTCATACAGATAACGGTGTAGATATTTCCATGTTCATACAGATAGCGGTGTAGATATTTCCATGTTCATACAGTTACCGTTGTAGTTATTTCCATGTTCATAGAGATGGCGGTGTAGATATTTCCATGTTCATACAAATGGCGGTGTAGATATTTCCATCTTCATAGAGATGGCGGTGTAGATATTTCCATGTTCATACAGATAGCGGTGTAGATATTTCCATGTTCATACAGATAGCGGTGTAGATATTTCCATCTTCATACAGATAGCGGTGTAGATATTTCCATGTTCTTCCCGATAGTTGTGTAGATATTTCCATGTTCATACAGATAGCGGTGTAGATATTTCCATGTTCATATAGATGGCGGTGTAGATATTTCCATGTTCATACAGGTGGCGGTGCAGATATTTCCATGTTCGTACGGATGGAAGTGTAGATATTTCCAAGTTCATACAGGTGGCGGTGTAGATATTTCCATGTTTATACAGATAGCAGAGTAGTTATTTCCATGTTTATAGAGATATCTGTGTAGATATTTCCATTGATATACAGATAGCTGTGGAGATATTTGCATGTTCATACAGATAGCGGTGTAGATGTTTCCATGTTCGTACAGATAGCCATGTAGATATTTCCATGTTCATACAGATAGCGGTGTAGATATTTCCACGTTTATAGAGATGGCGGTGTAGATATTTCCATGTTCACACAGATGGCGGTGTAGATATTTCCATGTTTATAGGGATGGCGGTGTAGATATTTTCATGTTTACACAGATGGCGGTGTAGATATTTCCCTGTTTACACAGATAGCGGTGTAGACATTTCCATGTTTACACAGATGGCGGTGTGGATATTTCCATGTTTATGCAAATAGCAGTGTAGATATTTCCATGTTTACACAGATAGCTGTGCGGATATTTCCATGTTTATACAGATAGTTGGGCAGATATTTCCATATTTATACAGATAGCGGTGTAGATATTTCCATCTTAATACAGATGGCGGTGTAGATATGTCCTTGTTCATACAGATGGCGGTTTAGATATTTCCATGTTCATACAGATGGCGGTATAGAAATTTCGAAGTTTATAGAAATAGCGCTGTAGTTATTTCCATACTTATAGAGAAATCTGTGTAGATATTTCCATGTATATTCAGATAGCTGAGTAGATATTTCCATGTTCATGCAGATAGCGGTGTAGATATTTACATGTTCATCCAGATGCCGGTGTAGATATTTCCATGTTCATACAGAGAGCAGTGTAGATATTTCCATGTTCATACAGTTAGCGGTGTAGATATTTCCATGTTCATACAGATGGCGGTGTAGATATTTACATGTTCATACAGATGGCGGTATAGATATTTCCATGTTCGTACAGATGGCGGTGTAGATATTTCCATGTTCATAGAGATGGCGGTGTAGATATTTCCATGTTTACAGAGATAGGTGTGTAGTTATTTCCAAGTTTATAGAGACAGCGTTGTAGATATTTCCATGTTTATACAGATAGCAGTGTAGATATTTCCATGTTTATAGAGATAGTGGTGTAGATAATTTCAATTTTATACAGAGAGCAGTGTAGATATTTCCAAGTTCATACAGATAGCGGTGTAGATATTTCCACGTTTATAGAGATGGCGGTGTAGATATTTCCATGTTCATACAGAGGACGGTGTAGATATTTCCATGTTTATAGGGATGGCGGTGTAGATATTTTCATGTTTACACAGATGGCGGTGTAGATATTACCATGTTTACACAGATAGCTGTGTAGACATTTCCATGTTTACACAGATAGCGGTGTGGATATTTCCATGTTTTTTCAGATAGCGGTTCGGATATTTCCATGTTTATTCTGATAGTTGGGCAGATATTTCCATGTTTCTACAGATAGCGGTGTAGATATTTGCATCTTAATACAGATGGCGGTGTAGATATGTCCATGTTTGTACAGATGGCGGTATAGATATTTCCATGTTCATACAGATGGCGGTGTACATATATCCATGTTCATACAGATGGCGGTGAAGATATTTCCATGTTCATACAGATGGTGGTGTAGATATTTCCATGTTCATACAAAAGGCGGTGTAGATATTTCCGTGTTCATAGAGATGGCGGTGTAGATATTTCCAGGTTCATACAAATGGCGGTGTAGATATTTCCATGTTCATAGAGATAGCGGTGTAGATATTTCCATGTTCATATAGTTAGCTGTGTAGATATTTCCATGTTCATACAGATGGCTGTGTAGATATTTACATGTTCATACAGATGGCGGTGTAGATATTTACATGTTCGTACGGATGGCTGTGAAGATATTTACATGTTCATACAGGTGGCGGTACAGATATTTCCATGTTTATACGGATAGCAGTGTAGTTATTTCCATGTTTATAGAGATAGCAGTGTATACATTGCCATTGATAGACAGATAGCTGTGTAGATATCGGCATGGTCACACTGATAGCGGTGTAGATATTTCCATGTTCGTACAGATAGCGGTGTAGATATTTCCATGTTCATACAGATAGCGGTGTAGATATTTCCATGTTCATACAGATAACGGTGTAGATATTTCCATGTTCATACAGATAGCGGTGTAGATATTTCCATGTTCATACAGTTACCGTTGTAGTTATTTCCATGTTCATAGAGATGGCGGTGTAGATATTTCCATGTTCATACAAATGGCGGTGTAGATATTTCCATCTTCATAGAGATGGCGGTGTAGATATTTCCATATTTATACAGATAGCAGTGTAGTTATTTCCATGTTTATAGAGATAGCAATGTAGATATTTCCATTGATATACAGATAGCTGTGTAGATATTTGCATGTTCACACTGATAGCGGTGTAGATATTTCCATATTCATACAGATAGCGGTGTAGATATTACCATGTTCATACAGATAGCGGTGAAGATATTTACATGTTCATACAGATAGCGGTGTAGATATTTCCATGTTCATACAGATAGCGGTGTAGATATTTCCATGTTCATACAGATTGCGGTGTAGATATTTCCATGTTCTGTTAGCGGTGTGGATATTTCCATGTTCATACAAATGGCGGTGTAGATATTTACATGTTCATACAGATGGCGGTGTAGATATTTCCTTGTTCATACAGATATCGGTGTAGATATTTCCATGTTCATACCGATGGCGGTGTAGATATTTCCATGTTCATTCAGTTGGCGGTGTAGATATTTCCATGTTCATACAGATGGCAGTGTAGATATTTACATGTTCATACAGATGGCGGTGTAGATATTCCATGTTCGTGCTGATGGCAGTGTAGATATTTCCATGTTCATACAGGTGGCGGTGTAGATATTTCCATGTTTATACAGATAGCAGTGTAGTTATTTCCATGTTTATAGAGACAGCTGTGTAGATATTTCCATTGATATACAGATAGCTGTGTAGATATTTGCATGTTCATACAGATAGCGGTGTAGATATTTCCATGTTCGTACAGATAGCGTTGTAGATATTTCCACGTTCATACAGATGGCGGTGTAGATATTTACATGTTCATACAGATGGCAGTGTAGATATTTCCATGTTCGTACAGATGGCGGTGTGGATATTTCTATGTTCATAGAGATGGCGGTGTAGATATTTCCATGTTTATGCAGATAGCGGTATAGATATTTCCATGTTTATACAGATGGTGGTGTAGATATTTCCATGTTTATAGAGATGGCGGTCTAGATATTTCCATGTTTACAGAGATAGTGGTGTAGTTATTTCCAAGTTTATAGAGACAGCGTTGTAGATATTTCCATGTTTATACAGATAGCGGTGAAGATATTTCCATGTTTATACAGATAGCGGTGTAGATATTTCCATGTTTATACAGATAGCAGTGTATATATTTCCATGTTTATATAGATAGTGGTGTAGATAATTTCAATTTTATACAGAGAGCAGTGTAGATATTTCCAAGTTCATACAGATAGCGGTGTAGATATTTCCACCTTTATAGAGATGGCGGTGTAGATATTTCCGTGTTCATACAGAGGACGGTGTAGATATTTCCATGTTTATAGGGATGGCGGTGTAGATATTTTCATGTTTACACAGATGGCGTTGTAGATATTTCCATGTTTACACGGATTGCGGTGTAGACATTTCCATGTTTACACAGATAGCGGTGTAGACATTTCCATGTTTACACAGATAGCGGTGTGGATATTTCCAGGTTTATGCAGATAGCAGTGTAGATATTTCCATGTTTATACAGATAGCGGTGCGGATATTTCCATGTTTATTCAGATAGCGGTGCGGTTATTTCCATGTTTATACAGATAGTTGGGCAGATATTTCCATGTTTATACAGATAGCGGTGTAGATATTTCCATCTTAATACAGATGGCGGTTTAGATATATCCATGTTTGTACAGATGGCGGTGTAGATATTTCCATGTTCAAACAGATGGCGGTGTAGGTATTTCGAAGTTTATAGAGATAGCGCTGTAGTTATTTCCATATTTATAGAGAAATCGGTGTAGATATTTCCATGTATATTCAGATAACTGTGTAGATATTTCCATGTTGATCCAGATGCCGGTGTACAAATATCCATGTTCATACAGATGGCGGTGAAGATATTTCCATGTTCATACAGATGGCGGTGTAGATATTTCCATGTTCATAGAGATGGCGGTGTAGATGTTTCCATGTTCATACAAATGGCGGTGTGGATATTTCCATCTTCATAGAGATGGCGGTGTAGATATTTCCATATTTATACAGATAGCAGTGTAGTTATTTCCATGTTTATAGAGATAGCAATGAAGATATTTCCATTGATATACAGATAGCTGTGTAGATATTTGCATGTTCACACTGATAGCGGTGTAGATATTTCCATATTCATACAGATAGCGGTGTAGATATTACCATGTTCATACAGATAGCGGTGAAGATATTTACATGTTCATACAGATAGCGGTGTAGATATTTCCATGTTCATACAGATAGCGGTGTAGATATTTCCATGTTCAGTTAGCGGTGTGGATATTTCCATGTTCATGCAAATGGCGGTGTAGATATTTACATGTTCATACAGATGGCGGTGTAGATATTTCCTTGTTCATACAGATAGCGGTGTAGATATTTCCATGTTCATACCGATGGCGGTGTAGATATTTCCATGTTCATACAGTTGGCGGTGTAGATATTTCCATGTTCATACAGATGGCAGTGTAGATATTTACATGTTCATACAGATGGCGGTGTAGATATTCCATGTTCGTGCTGATGGCAGTGTAGATATTTCCATGTTCATACAGGTGGCGGTGTAGATATTTCCATGTTTATACAGATAGCAGTGTAGTTATTTCCATGTTTATAGAGACAGCTGTGTAGATATTTCCATTGATATACAGATAGCTGTGTAGATATTTGCATGTTCATACAGATAGCGGTGTAGATATTTCCATGTTCGTACAGATAGCGTTGTAGATATTTCCACGTTCATACAGATGGCGGTGTAGATATTTACATGTTCATACAGATGGCAGTGTAGATATTTCCATGTTCGTACAGATGGCGGTGTAGATTTTCCATGTTCATAGAGATGGCGGTGTAGATATTTCCATGTTTATGCAGATAGCGGTATAGATATTTCCATGTTTATACAGATGGTGGTGTAGATATTTCCATGTTTATAGAGATGGCGGTCTAGATATTTCCATGTTTACAGAGATAGTGGTGTAGTTATTTCCAAGCTTATAGAGACAGCGTTGTAGATATTTCCATGTTTATACAGATAGCGGTGAAGATATTTCCATGTTTATACAGATAGCGGTGTAGATATTTCCATGTTTATACAGATAGCAGTGTATATATTTCCATGTTTATAGAGATAGTGGTGTAGATAATTTCAATTTTATACAGAGAGCAGTGTAGATATTTCCAAGTTCATACAGATAGCGGTGTAGATATTTCCACCTTTATAGAGATGGCGGTGTAGATATTTCCGTGTTCATACAGAGGACGGTGTAGATATTTCCATGTTTATAGGGATGGCGGTGTAGATATTTTCATGTTTACACAGATGGCGTTGTAGATATTTCCATGTTTACACGGATTGCGGTGTAGACATTTCCATGTTTACACAGATAGCGGTGTAGACATTTCCATGTTTACACAGATAGCGGTGTGGATATTTCCAGGTTTATGCAGATAGCAGTGTAGATATTTCCATGTTTATACAGATAGCGGTGCGGATATTTCCATGTTCATACAGATAGCGGTGTAGATTATTCCATGTTCATACAGTTAGCGGTGTAGATATTTCCATGTTCATACAGATGGCGGTGTAGATATTTCCATGTATATAGAGATGGCGGTCTAGATATTTCCATGTTTACAGAGATAGTGGTGTAGTTATTTCGAAGTTTATAGAGACAGCGTTGTAGATATTTCCATGTTTATACAGATAGCGGTGAAGATATTTCCATGTTTATACAGATAGTGGTGTAGATATTTCCATGTTTATACAGATAGCAGTGTATATATTTCCAGGTTTATAGAGATAGTGGTGTAGATAATTTCAGTTTTATACAGAGAGCAGTGTAGATATTTCCAAGTTCATACAGATAGTGGTGTAGATATTTCCAGGTTCATACAAATGGCGGTGTAGATATTTCCATGTTCGTCCAGATAGCGGTGTAGATATTTCCATGTTCATACAGATAGCGGTGTAGATATTTCCATGTTCATACAGATAACGGTGTAGATATGTCCATGTTCATACAGATAGCGGTGTAGATATTTCCATGTTCATGCAGATGGCGGTGTAGATATTTACATGTTCATACAGATGGCGGTACAGATATTTAAATGTTGGTACAGATGGTGGTGTAGATATTTCCATGTTCCTAGAGATGGCGGTGTAGATATTTCCATGTTTATGCAGATAGTGGTATAGATATTTCCATGTTTATACAGATGGTGGTGTAGATATTTCCATGTTTATAGAGATGGAGGTCTAGATATTTCCATGTTTACAGAGATAGTGGTGTAGTAATTTACAAGTTTATAGACACAGCGTTGTAAATATTTCCATGTTTATACAGATAGCTGTGAAGATATTTCCTTGTTTATACAGATAGCGGTGTAGATATTTCCATGTTTATACAGATAGCAGTGTAGATATTTCCATGTTTATAGAGATAGTGGTGTAGATATGTCCATGTTTGTACAGATGTCGGTGTAGATATTTCCATGTTCATACAGTTGCCGGTGTACATATATCCATGTTCATACAGATGGCGGTGAAGATATTTCCATGTTCATACAGATGGTGGTGTAGATATTTCCATGTTTGTATGGATGGCAGTGTAGATATTTCCATGTTCATACAGGTGGCGGTGTAGATATTTCCATGTTTATACAGATAGCACTGTAATTATTTCCATGTTAATAGAGATAGCTGTGTAGATATTTCCATTGATATACAGATAGCTGTGTAGATATTTACATGTTCATACAGATAGCGGTGTAGATATTTCCATGTTCGTACAGATAGCGGTGAAGATATTTCCATGCTTATACAGATAGCGGTGCGGATATTTCCATGTTTATACAGATAGCGGTGTAGATATTTCCGTCTTAATACAGATGGCGGTGTAGATATGTCCATGTTTGTACAGATGGCGGTGTAGATATTTCCATGTTCATACAGATGGCGGTGTAGATATTTCGAAGTTTATAGAGATAGCGCTGTAGTTATTTCCATATTTATAGAGAAACCTGTGTAGATATTTCCACGTATATTCAGATAGCTGAGTAGATATTTCCATGTTCATGCAGATAGCGGTGTAGATATTTCCATGTTCATACAGATTGCGGTGTAGATATTTCCATGTTCATACAGATAACGGTGTAGATATTTCCATGTTCATACAGATAGCGGTGTAGATATTTCCATGTTCATAAAGGTGGCGGTGTAGATATTTACATGTTCATACAGATGGCGGTATAGATATTTCCATGTTCATAGAGATGGCGGTGTAGATATTTCCATGTTCGTACAGATGGCGGTGTAGATATTTCCATGTTCGTACAGATAGCGGTGTAGATATTTCCATGTTCGTACAGATGGCGGTGTAGATATTTCCATGTTCATAGAGATGGCGGTGTAGATATTTCCATGTTTATGCAGATAGTTGTATAGATATTTCCATGTTTATACAGATGGTGGTGTAGATATTTCCATGTTTATAGAGATGGAGGTCTAGATATTTCCATGTTTACAGAGATAGTGGTGTAGTTATTTCCAAGTTTATAGAGACATCGTTGTAAATATTTCCATGTTTATACAGATAGCTGTGAAGATATTTCCTTGTTTATACAGATAGCGGTGTAGATATTTCCATGTTTATACAGATAGCAGTGTAGATATTTCCATGTTTATAGAGATAGTGGTGTAGATAATTTCAATTTTATACAGAGAGCAGTGTAGATATTTCCAAGTTCATACAGATAGCGTTGTAGATATTTCCACGTTTATAGAGATGGCAGTGTAGATATTTCCATGTTCATACAGATGGCGGTGTAGATATTTCAATGTTTATAGGGATGGCGGTGTGGATATTTTCATGTTTACACAGATGGCGGTGTAGATATTTCCATGTTTAAACAGATAGCGGTGTAGGCATTTCCATGTTTACACAGATAGCGGTGTGGATATTTCCATGTTTATGCAGATAGCAGTGTAGATATTTCCATGTTTATACAGATAGCGGTGCGGATATTTCCATGTTTATACAGATAGTTGGGCAGATATTTCCATGTTTATACAGATAGCGGTGTAGATATTTCCATCTTAATACATATGGCGGTGTAGATATGTCCATGTTTGTACAGATGGCGGTGTAGATATTTCCATGTTCATACAGATGGCGGTGTAGATATTTCGAAGTTTATAGAGATAGCGCTGTAGTTATTTCCATATTTATAGAGAAATCTGTGTAGATATTTCCATGTATATTCAGATAGCTGTGTAAATAATTCCATGTTCATGCAGATAGCGGTGTAGATATTTCCATGTTCATCCAGATGCCGGTGTACATATATCCATGTTCATACAGATGGCGGTGAAGATATTTCCATGTTCATACAGATGGTGGTGTAGATATTTCCATGTTCATACAAATGGCGGTGTAGATATTTCCATGTTCATAGAAATGGCGGTGTAGATAATTCCATGTTCATACAAATGGCGGTGTAGATATTTCCATGTTCATAGAGATGGCGGTGTAGATATTTCCATATTTATACAGATAGCAGTGTAGTTGTTTCCATGTTTATAGGGATAGCAGTGTAGATATTTTCATTGATATACAGATAGCTTTGTAGATTTTTGCATGTTCATACAGATAGCGGTGTAGATATTTCCATGTTCATACACATAGCGGTGTAGATATTTGCATGTTCATACAGATAGCGGTGTAGATATTTCCATGTTCATACAGATAGCGGTGTAGATATTTCCATGTTCATACAGATGGCGGTGTAGATATTTCCATGTTCATACAGTTAGCGGTGTAGATATTTCCATGTTCGTACAGATGGCGGTGTAGATATTTACATGTTCCTACAGAAGACGGTGTAGATATTTCCATGTTTATAGGGATGGCGTTGTAGATATTTTCATGTTTACACAGAAGGCGGTGTAGATATTTCCATGTTTACATGGATAGCGGTGTAGACATTTCCATGTTTACACAGATAGCGGTGTGGATATTTCCAGGTTTATGCAGATAGCAGTGTAGATATTTCCATGTTTATACAGACAGTGGTGCGGGTATTTCCATGTTTATTCAGATAGCGGTGCGGATATTTCCAAGTTTATACAGATAGTTGGGCAGATATTTCCATGTTTATACAGATAGCGGTGTAGATATATCCATCTTAATACAGATGGCGGTGTAGATATGTCCATGTTCGTACAGATGGCGGTGTAGATATTTCCATGTTCATACAGATGGCGGTGTAGATATTTCGAAGTTTATAGAGATAGCGCTGTAGTTATTTCCAAATTTATAGAGAAATCGGTGTAGATATTTCCATGTATATTCAGATAGCTGTGTAGATATTTCCATGTTAATGCTGATAGCGGTGTAGATATTTCCATGTTCATCCAGATGCCGGTGTACATATATCCATGTTCATACAGATGGCGGTGAAGATATTTCCGTGTTCCTACAGATGGCGGTGTAGGTATTTCCATGTTCATACAAATGGCGGTGTAGATATTTCCATGTTCATAGAGATGGAGGTTTAGATATTTCCAGGTTCATACAAATGGCGGTGTAGATATTTCCATGTTCATAGAGATGGCGGTGTAGATATTTCCATGTTTATACAGATAGCAGTGTATTTATTTCCATGTTTATAGAGATACCAGTGTGGATATTTCCATTGATATACAGATAGCTGTGTAGATATTTGCATGTTCATACAGATAGCGGTGTAGATATTTCCATGTTCATATAGATAGCGGTGTAGATATTTCCATGTTCATACAGATAGCGGTGTAGATATTTCCATGTTCATACAGATAGCGGTGTAGATATTTCCATGTTCATACAGATAGCGGTGTAGATTATTCCATGTTCATACAGTTAGCGGTGTAGATATTTCCATGTTCATACAGGTGGCGGTGTAGATATTTACATGTTCATACAGATGGCGGTGTAGATATTTCTATGTTCATACAGATAGCGGTGTAGATATTTCCATGTTCCTACAGATAGCGGTGTAGATAATTCCATGTTCATACAGTTAGCTGTGTAGATATTTCCATGTTCACACAGATGGCGGTGTAGATATTTCCATGTTCATACAGATGGCGGTGTAGATATTTCCATGTTCATACAGATAGCGGTGTGGATATTTCCATGTTCATACAGATAGCGGTGTAGATATTTCCATGTTCATACAGATAGCGGTGTAGATATTTCCATGTTCATACCAATAGCGGTGTAGGCATTTCCATGTTCATACATTTAGCGGTGTAGATATTTCCATGTTCATACAGATGGCGGTGAAGATATTTCCATGTTTATACAGATAGCGGTGTAGATATTTCCATGTTCATACCAATAGCGTTGTAGGCATTTCCATGTTCGTACATTTAGCGGTGTAGATATTTCCATGTTCATACAGATGGCGGTGAAGATATTTCCATGTTCATACAGTTGGCTGTGTAGATATTTCCATGTTTTTACGGATGGCAGTGTAGATATTTCCATGTTCATACAGGTGGCGGTGTAGATAATTCCATGTTTATACAGATAGCAGTGTAGTTATTTCCATGTTAATAGAGATAGCTGTGTGGATATTTCCATTGATATACAGATAGCTGTGTAGATATGTGCATGTTCATACAAATAGCGGTGTAGATATTTCCATGTTCGTACAGATAGCGGTGTAGATATTTCCAAGTTCATGCAGATAGCGGTGTAGATATTTCCACGTTTATAGAGATGGCGGTGTAGATATTTCCATGTTCATACAGATGGCGGTGTAGATATTTCCATGTTTATAGGGATGGCGGTGTAGATATTTTCATGTTTACACAGATGGCGGTGTAGATATTTCCATGTTTAAACAGATAGCGGTGTAGACATTTCCATGTTTACACAGATAGCGGTGTGGATATTTCCATGTTTATGCAGATAGCGGTGTAGATATTTCCATGTTTATACAGATAGCGGTGCGGATATTTCCATGTGTATACAGATAGTTGGGCAGATATTTCCATGTTTATACAGATAGCGGTGTAGATATTTCCATGTTCATGCAGATAGCGGTGTAGGTATTTCCATGTTGATACAGATAGCGGTGTAGATATTTCCATGTTCATACAGGTAGCGGTGTAGATATTTCCATGTTCATACAGTTAGCGGTGTAGATATTTCCATGTTCATACAGATGGCGGTGTAGATATTTACATGTTCATACAGATGGCGGTGTAGATATTTCCATGTTCATACAGATAGCGGTGAAGAGATTTCCATGTTCATACATATTGCGGTGTAGATATTTCCATGTTCATACAGATGGCGGTGTAGATATTTCCATGTTCATACCGATAGCGGTGTAGACATTTCCATGTTCATACAGTTAGCGGTGTTGATATTTCCATGTTCATACAGATAGCGGTGTAGATATTTCCATGTTCATGCAGATAGCGGTGTAGGTATTTCCATGTTCATACAGATAGCGGTGTAGATATTTCCATGTTCATACAGATAGCGGTGTAGATATTTCCATGTTCATACAGATAGCGGTGTAGATAATTCCATGTTCATACAGTTAGCGGTGTGGATATTTCCATGTTCATACAGATTGCGGTGTAGATATTTACATGTTCATACAGATGGCGGTGTAGATATTTCCATGTTCATACAGATAGCGGTGTAGATATTTCCATGTTCCTACAGATAACGGTGTAGATATTTCCATGTTCATACAGATAGCGATGTAGATATTTCCATGTTCATACAGATGGCGGTATAGATATTTCCATGTTCGTACAGATGGCGGTGTAGATATTTCCATGTTCATAGAGATGGCGGTGCAGATATTTCCATGTTTATGCAGATTGCGGTATAGATATTTCCATGTTTATACAGATGGTGGTGTAGATATTTCCATGTTTATAGAGATGGAGGTCTAGATATTTCCATGTTTACAGAGATAGTGGTGTAGTTATTTCCAAGTTTATAGAGACAGCGTTGTAAATATTTCCATGTTTATACAGATAGCTGTGAAGATATTTCCTTGTTTATACAGATAGCGGTGTAGATATTTCCATGTTTATACAGATAGCAGTGTAGATATTTCCATGTTTATAGAGATTGTGGTGTAGATAATTTCAATTTTATACAGAGAGCAGTGTAGATATTTCCAAGTTCATACAGATAGCGGTGTAGATATTTCCACCTTTATAGAGATGGCGGTGTAGATATTTCCATGTTCATACAGATGGCGGTGTAGATATTTCCATGTTTATAGGGATGGCGGTGAAGATATTTTCATGTTTACACAGATGGCGGTGAAGATATTTCCATGTTTAAACAGATAGCGTTGTAGACATTTCCATGTTTACACAGATAGCGGTGTGGATATTTCCATGTTTATGAAGATAGCGGTGTAGATATTTCCATGTTTATACAGATAGCGGTGCGGATATTTCCATGTGTATACAGATAGTTGGGCAGATATTTCCATGTTTATACAGATAGCGGTGTAGATATTTCCATGTTCATACAGATAGCGGTGTAGATATTTCCATGTTCATACAGATAGCGGTGTAGATATTTCCATGTTCATACAGGTAGCGGTGTAGATATTTCCATGTTCATACAGTTAGCGGTGTAGATATTTCCATGTTCATACAGATGGCGGTGTAGATATTTACATGTTCATACAGATGGCGGTGTAGATATTTCCATGTTCATACAGATAGCGGTGAAGAGATTTCCATGTTCATACATATTGCGGTGTAGATATTTCCATGTTCATACAGATGGCGGTGTAGATATTTCCATGTTCATACCGATAGCGGTGTAGACATTTCCATGTTCATACAGTTAGCGGTGTTGATATTTCCATGTTCATACAGATAGCGGTGTAGATATTTCCATGTTCATGCAGATAGCGGTGTAGGTATTTCCATGTTCATACAGATAGCGGTGTAGATATTTCCATGTTCATACAGATAGCGGTGTAGATATTTCCATGTTCATACAGATAGCGGTGTAGATAATTCCATGTTCATACAGTTAGCGGTGTGGATATTTCCATGTTCATACAGATTGCGGTGTAGATATTTACATGTTCTTACAGATGGCGGTGTAGATATTTCCATGTTCATACAGATAGCGGTGTAGATATTTCCATGTTCCTACAGATAACGGTGTAGATATTTCCATGTTCATTCAGATAGCGGTGTAGATATTTCCATGTTCATACAGATGGCGGTATAGATATTTCCATGTTCGTACAGATGGCGGTGTAGATATTTCCATGTTCATAGAGATGGCGGTGCAGATATTTCCATGTTTATGCAGATTGCGGTATAGATATTTCCATGTTTATACAGATGGTGGTGTAGATATTTCCATGTTTATAGAGATGGAGGTCTAGATATTTCCATGTTTACAGAGATAGTGGTGTAGTTATTTCCAAGTTTATAGAGACAGCGTTGTAAATATTTCCATGTTTATACAGATAGCTGTGAAGATATTTCCTTGTTTATACAGATAGTGGTGTAGATATTTCCATGTTTATACAGATAGCAGTGTAGATATTTCCATGTTTATAGAGATAGTGGTGTAGATAATTTCAATTTTATACAGAGAGCAGTGTAGATATTTCCAAGTTCATACAGATAGCGGTGTAGATATTTCCACGTTTATAGAGATGGCGGTGTAGATATTTCCATGTTCATACAGATGGCGGTGTAGATATTTCCATGTTTATAGGGATGGCGGTGTAGATATTTTCATATTTACACAGATGGCGGTGTAGATACTTCCATGTTTACACAGATAGCGGTGTAGACATTTCCATGTTTACACAGATAGCGGTGTGGATATTTCCATGTTTATGCAGATAGCAGTGTAGATATTTCCATGTTTATACAGATAGCGGTGCAGACATTTCCATGTTTATACAGATAGTTGGGCAGATATTTCCATGTTTATACAGATAGCGGTGTAGATATTTCCATCTTAATACAGATGGCGGTGTAGATATGTCCATGTTTGTACAGATGGCGGTGTAGATATTTCCATGTTCATTGAGATGGCGGTGTAGATATTTCGAAGTTTATAGAGATAGCGCTGTAGTTATTTCCATATTTACAGAGAAATCTGTGTAGATATTTCCATGTATATTCAGATAGCTCTGTAGATATTTCCATGTTCATGCAGATAGCGGTGTAGATATTTCCATGTTCATCCAGATGCCGGTGTACATATATCCATGTTCATACAGATGGCGGTGTAGATATTTCCATGTTCATAGAGATGGCGGTGTAGATATTTCCATGTTTATACAGATAGTAGTGTAGTTATTTCCATGTTTATAGAGATACCAGTGTGGATATTTCCATTGATATACAGATAGCAGTATAGATATTTCCATGTTCATACAGATAGCGGTGTAGATATTTCCATGTTCATACAGATAGCGGTGTAGATATTTCCATGTTCATACAGATGGCGGTGTAGATATTTACATGTTCATACAGATTGCGGTGTAGATATTTCCAAGTTCATACAGATAGCGGTGTAGAGATTTCCATGTTCATACAGATAGCGGTGTAGATATTTCCATGTTCATACAGATAGCGGTGTAGATATTTCCATGTTCATACCAAAAGCGGTGTAGACATTTCCATGTTCATACAGTTAGCGGTGTAGATATTTCCATGTTCATACAGATGGCGGTGTAGATATTTACATGTTCATACAGATGGCGGTGTAGATATTTCCATGTTCGTACGGATGGCAGTGTAGATATTTCCATGTTCATACAGGTGGTGGTGTAGATATTTCCATGTTTATACAGATAGCAGTGTAGTTATATCCATGTTTATAGAGATAGCAGTGTATACGTTTCCATTGGTATACAGATAGCTGTGTAGATATTTGCATGGTCACACAGATAGCGGTGTAGATATTTCCATGTTTACACAGATAGCGGTGTAGACATTTCCATGTTTACACAGAGAGCGGTGTGGATATTTCCATGTTTATGCAGATAGCAGTGTAGATATTTCCATGTTTATACGTATAGCGGTGTGGATATTTCCATGTTTTTTCAGATAGCGGTGCGGATATTTCCATGTTTATTCAGATAGTTGGGCAGATATTTCCATGTTTCTACAGACAGCGGTGTAGATATTTCCATCTTAATACAGATGGCGGTGTAGATATGTCCATGTTTGTACAGATGGCGGTGTAGATATTTCCATGTTCATACTGATGCCGGTGTACATATATCCATGTTCATACAGATGGCGGTGAAGATATTTCCATGTTCATACAGATGGTGGTGTAGATATTTCCATGTTCATACAAATGGCGGTGCAGATATTTCCAAGTTCATAGAGATGGCGGTGTAGATATTTCCATGTGCATACAAATGGCGGTGTAGATATCTCCATGTTCATAGAGATGGCGGTGTAGATATTTCCATATTTATAGAGATAGCAGTGTAGTTATTTCCATGTTTATAGAGATAGCAGTGTAGATATTTCCATTGATATACAGATAGCTGTGTAGATATTTGCATGTTCATAGAGATAGCGGTGTAGATATTTCCATGTTCATACAGATAGCGGTGTAGATATTTCCATGTTCATACAGTTAACGGTGTTGATATTTCCATGTTCATACAGATAGCAGTGTAGATATTTCCATGTTCATACAGATAGCGGTGTAGATATTTCCATGTTCATACAGTTAGCTGTGTAGATATTTCCATGTTCATACAGTTGGCGGTGTAGATATTTCCATGTTCATACAGATGGCGGTGTAGATATTTCCATGTTCGTACAAATAGCGGTGTAGATATTTCCATGTTCATAGAGATAGCGGCGTAGATATTTCCATGTTCATACCAATAGCGGTGTAGACATTTAAATGTTCATACATTTAGCGGTGTAGATATTTCCATGTTCATACAGATGGCAGTGAAGATATTTCCATTTTCATACAGATGGCGGTGTAGATATTTCCATGTTTGTACGGATGGCAGTGTAGATATTTCCATGTTCATACTGGTGGCGGTGTAGATATTTCCATGTTTATACAGATAGCAGTGTAGTTATTTCCATGTTCATACAGATAGCGGTGTGGATATTTCCATGTTCATACAGATAGCGTTGTAGATATTTCCATGTTCATACAGATAGCGGTGTAGATATTTCCATGTTCATACCAATAGCGGTGTAGGCATTTCCATGTTCATACATTTATCGGTGTAGATATTTCCATGTTCATACAGATGGCGGTGAAGATATTTCCATATTCATACAGATGGCTGTGTAGATATTTCCATGTTGGTACGGATGGCAGTGTAGATATTTCCATGTTCATACAGGTGGCGGTGTAGATATTTCCATGTTTATACAGATAGCAGTGTAGTTATTTCCATGTTAATAGAGATAGCTGTGTGGATATTTCCATTGATATACAGATAGCTGTGTAGATATGTGCATGTTCATACAAATAGCGGTGTAGATATTTCCATGTTCGTACAAATAGCGGTGTAGATATTTCCATGTTCATACAGATAGCGGTGTAGATATTTCCATGTTCATACAGATAACGGTGTAGATATTTCCATGTTCATACAGACAGTGGTGTAGATATTTCCATGTTCATACAGTTAGCGGTGTAGATACTTCCATGTTCATACAGATGCCGGTGTAGATATTTACATGTTCATACAGATGGCGGTATAGATATTTCCATGTTCGTATAGATGGCGGTGTAGATGTTTCCATGTTCATAGAGATGGCGCTGCAGATATTTCCATGTTTATGCAGATAGCGGTATAGATATTTCCATGTTTATACAGATGGTGGTGTAGATATTTCCATGTTTATAGAGATGGAGGTCTAGATATTTCCATGTTTACAGAGATAGTGGTGTAGTTATTTCCAAGTTTATAGAGACAGCGTTGTAAATATTTCCATGTTTATACAGATAGCTGTGAAGATATTTCCTTGTTTATACAGATAGCGGTGTAGATATTTCCATGTTTATACAGATAGCAGTGTAGATATTTCCATGTTTATAGAGATTGTGGTGTAGATAATTTCAATTTTATACAGAGAGCAGTGTAGATATTTCCAAGTTCATACAGATAGCGGTGTAGATATTTCCACGTTTATAGAGATGGCGGTGTAGATATTTCCATGTTCATACAGATGGCGGTGTAGATATTTCCATGTTTATAGGGATGGCGGTGTTGATATTTTCATGTTTACACAGATGGCACTGTAGATATTTAAATGTTTAAACAGATAGCGGTGTAGACATTTCCATGTTTGCACAGATAGCGGTGTGGATATTTCCATGTTTATGCAGATAGCGGTGTAGATATTTCCATGTTTATACAGATAGCAGTGCGCATATCTCCATGTTTATACAGATATTTGTGCAGATATTTCCATGTTTATACAGATAGCGGTGTAGTTATTTCCATCTTAATACAGATGGCGGTGTAGATATGTCCATGTTTGTACAGATGGCGGTGTAGATATTTCCCTGTTCATACAGATGGCGGTGTAGATATTTCGAAGTTTATAGAGATAGCGCTGTAGTTATTTCCATATTTATAGAGAAATCTGTGTAGATATTTCCATGTATATTCAGATAGCTGTGTAGATATTTCCAAGTATATTGAGATAGCAGTTTAGATATTTCCATGTTAATCCAGATGCCGGTGTACATATATCCATGTTCATACAGATGGCGGTGAAGATATTTCCATGTTCATACAGATGGCGGTGTAGATATTTCCATGTTCATACAAATGGCGGTGTAGATATTTCCATGTTCATAGAGATGGCGGTGTAGATAATTCCATGTTCATACAAATGGCAGTGTAGATATTTCCATGTTCATAGAGATGGCGGTGTAGATATTTCCATATTTATACAGATAGCAGTGTAGTTATTTCCATGTTTATTGGGATAGCAGTGTAGATATTTTCATTGATATACAGATAGCTGTGTAGATATTTGCATGTTCATACAGATAGCGGTGTAGATATTTCCATGTTCATACAGATAGCGGTGTAGATATTTGCATGTTCATACAGATAGCAGTGTAGATATTTCCATGTTCATACAGATAGCGGAGTAGATATTTCCATGTTCATACAGATGGCGGTGTAGATATTTCCATGTTCATACAGTTAGCGGTGAAGATATTTCCATGTTCGTACAGATGGCGGTGTAGATATTTACATGTTCATACAGAAGACGGTGTAGATATTTCCATGTTTATAGGGATGGCGGTGTAGATATTTTCATGTTTACACAGAAGGCGGTGTAGATATTTCCATGTTTACACGGATAGCGGTGTAGACATTTCCATGTTTACACAGATAGCGGTGTGGATATTTCCAGGTTTATGCAGATAGCAGTGTAGATATTTCCATGTTTATACAGTTAGTGGTGCGGATATTTCCATGTTTATTCAGATAGCGGTGCGGATATTTCCATGTTTATACAGATAGTTGGGCAGATATTTCCATATTTATACAGATAGCGGTGTAGATATTTCCAACTTAATACAGATGGCGGTGTAGATATGTCCATGTTCGTACAGATGGCGGTGTAGATATTTCCATGTTCATACAGATGGCGGTGTAGATATTTCGAAGTTTATAGAGATAGCGCTGTAGTTATTTCCATATTTATAGAGAAATCGGTGTAGATATTTCCATGTATATTCAGATAGCTGTGTAGATATTTCCATGTTCATGCAGATAGCGGTGTAGATATTTCCATGTTCATCCAGATGCCGGTGTACATATATCCATGTTCATACAGATGGCGGTGAAGATATTTCCATGTTCATACAGATGGCGGTGTAGGTATTTCCATGTTCATACAAATGGCGGTGTAGATATTTCCATGTTCATAGAGATGGTGGTGTAGATATTTCCATGTTCATTCAAATGGCGGTGTAGATATTTCCATGTTCGTAGAGATGGCGGTTTAGATATTTCCATATTTATAGAGATAGCAGTGTAGTTATTTCCATGTTTATAGAGATAGCAGTGTTCATATTTCCATTGATATACAGATAGCTTTGTAGATATTTGCATGTTCATAGAGATAGCGGTGTAGATATTTCCATGTTCATACAGATAGCGGTGTAGATATTTCCATGTTCATACAGATACCAGTGTACATATTTCCATGTTCATACAGATAGCGGTGTAGATATTTCCATGTTCATACAGATAGCGGTGTAGATAATTCCATGTTCATACAGATAGCGGTGTAGATATTTCCATGTTCATACAGACGGCGGTGTAGATATTTACATGTTCATACAGATGGCGGTGTAGATATTTCCATGTTCATACAGATAGCAGTGTAGATATTTCCATGTTCATACAGATAGCGGTGTAGGTAATTCCATGTTCATACAGTTAGCTGTGTAGATATTTCCATGTTCATACAGATGGCGGTGTAGGTATTTACATGTTCATACAGATGGTGTTGAAGATATTTCCATGTTCATACAGATAGCAGTGTAGATATTTCCATGTTCATACAGATAGCGGTGTAGATACTTCCATGTTCATACAGATAGCGGTGTAGATATTTTCATGTTCATACCAATAGCGGTGTAGACATTTCCATGTTCATACATTTAGCGGTGTAGATATTTCCATGTTCATACAGATGGCGGTGAAGATATTTCCATGTTCATACAGAGGGCGGTGTAGATATTTCCATGTTTGTACGGAGGGCAGTGTAGATATTTCCATGTTCATACAGGTGGCGGTGTAGATATTTCCATGTTTATACAGATAGCAGTGTAGTTATTTCCATGTTAATAGAGATAGCTGTGTGGATATTTCCATTGATATACAGATAGCTGTGTAGATATTTGCATGTTCATACAGATAGCGGTGTAGATATTTGCATGTTCATACAGATAGCGGTGTAGATATTTCCATGTTCATACAGATAGCGGTGTAGATATTTCCATGATCATACAGATAACGGTTTAGATATTTCCATGTTCATACAGACAGCGGTGTAGATATTTCCATGTTCATACAGATGGCGGTGTAGATATTTACATCTTCATACAGATGGCGGTATAGATATTTCCATATTTATACAGATGGCGGTGTGGATATTTCCATGTATATAGAGATGGCAGTCTAGATATTTCCATGTTTACAGAGATAGTGGTGTAGTTATTTCCAAGTTTATAGAGACAGCGTTGTAGATATTTCCATGTTTATACAGATAGCGGTGAAGATATTTCCATGTTTATACAGATAGAGGTGTAGATATTTCCATGTTTATACAGATAGCAGTGTAGATATTTCCATGTTTATAGAGATAGTGGTGTAGATAATTTCAATTTTATACAGAGAGCAGTGTAGATATTTCCAAGTTCATACAGATAGTGGTGTAGATATTTCCAGGTTCATACAAATGGCGGTGTAGATATTTCCATGTTCGTCCAGATAGCGGTGTAGATATTTCCATGTTCATACAGATTGCGGTGTAGGTATTTCCATGTTCATACAGATAACGGTGTAGATATTTCCATGTTCATACAGATAGCGGTGTAGATATTTCCATGTTCATAAAGATGGCAGTGTAGATATTTACATGTTCATACAGATGGCGGTATAGATATTTCCATGTTCGTACAGATGGCGGTGTAGATATTTCCATGTTCATAGAGATGGCGGTGTAGATATTTCCATGTTTATGCAGATAGTGGTATAGATATTTCCATGTTTATACAGATGGTGGTGTAGATATTTCCATGTTTATAGAGATGGAGGTCTAGATATTTCCATGTTTACAGAGATAGTGGTGTAGTTATTTCCAAGTTTATAGAGACAGCGTTGTAAATATTTCCATGTTTATACTGATAGCTGTGAAGATATTTCCATGTTTCTACAGATAGCGGTGTAGATAATTCCATGTTTATACAGATAGCAGTGTAGATATTTCCATGTTTATAGAGATAGTGGTGTAGATAATTTCAATTTTAAACAGAGAGCAGTGTAGATATTTCCAAGTTCATACAGAAAGCGGTGTAGATATTTCCACGTTTATAGAGATGGCAGTGTAGATATTTCCATGTTCATAGAGATGGCGGTGTAGATATTTCCATGTTTATTGGGATGGCGGTGTAGATATTTTCATGTTTACACAGATGGCGGTGTAGATATTTCCATGTTTAAACAGATAGCGGTGTAGACATTTCCATGTTTACACAGATAGCGGTGTGGATATTTCCATGTTTATGCAGATAGCAGTGTAGATATTTCAATGTTTATACAGATAGCGGTGCGGATATTTCCATGTTTATATAGATAGTTGGGCAGATATTTCCATGTTTATACAGATAGCGGTGTAGATATTTCTATCTTAATACAGATGGCGGTGTAGATATGTCCATGTTTGTACAGATGGCGGTGTAGATATTTCCATGTTCATACAGATGGCGGTGTACATATATCCATGTTCACACAGATGGCGGTGAAGATATTTCCATGTTCATACAGATGGTGGTGTAGATATTTCCATGTTCATACAAATGGCGGTGTAGATATTTCCATGTTCATAGAAATGGCGGTGTAGATAATTCCATGTTCATACGAATGGCGGTGTAGATATTTCCATGTTCATAGAGATGGCGGTGTAGATATTTCCATATTTATACAGATAGCAGTGTAGTTGTTTCCATGTTTATAGGGATAGCAGTGTAGATATTTTCATTGATATACAGATAGCTGTGTAGATATTTGCATGTTCATACAGATAGCGGTGTAGATATTTCCATGTTCATACACATAGCGGTGTAGATATTTGCATGTTCATACAGATAGCGGTGTAGATATTTACATGTTCATACAGATAGCGGTGTAGATATTTCCATGTTCATACAGATGGCGGTGTAGATATTTCCATGTTCATACAGTTAGCGGTGTAGATATTTCCATTTTCATACAGATGGCGGTGTAGATATTTACATGTTCATTCAGTTGGCGGTGTAGATATTTCCATGTTCATAAAGATAGCGGTGTGGAGATTTCCATGTTCATACAGATAGCGGTGTAGATATTTCCATGTTCATACAGATAGCGGTGTAGATATTTCCATGTTCATACCGATAGCGGTGTAGACATTTCCATGTTCATACAGTTAGCGGTGTAGATATTTCCATGTTCATACAGATAGCGGTGTAGATATTTCCATGTTCATACAGATAGCGGTGTAGATATTTCCATGTTCATACAGATAGCGGTGTAGATATTTCCATGTTCATCCAGATGCCGGTGTACATATATCCATGTTAATACAGATGGCGGTGAAGATATTTCCATGTTCATACAGATGGTGGTGTAGATATTTCCATGTTCATACAAATGGCGGTGTAGATATTTCCATGTTCATAGAAATGGCGGTGTAGCTAATTCCATGTTCATACAAATGGCGGTGTAGATATTTCCATATTCATAGAGATGGCGGTGTAGATATTTCCATATTTATACAGATAGCAGTGTAGTTGTTTCCATGTTTATAGGGATAGCAGTGTAGATATTTTCATTGATGTACAGATAGCTGTGTAGATATTTGCATGTTCATACAGATAGCGGTGTAGATATTTCCATGTTCATACACATAGCGGTGTAGATATTTGCATGTTCATACAGATAGCGGTGTAGATATTTACATGTTCATACAGATAGCGGTGTAGATATTTCCATGTTCATACAGATGGCGGTGTAGATATTTCCATGTTCATACAGTTAGCGGTGTAGATATTTCCATGTTCGTACAGATGGCGGTGTAGATATTTACATGTTCATTCAGAAGACAGTGTAGATATTTCCATGTTTATAGGGATGGCGGTGTAGATATTTTCATGTTTACACAGAAGGCGGTGTAGATATTTCCATGTTTACACGGATAGCGGTGTAGACATTTCCATGTTTACACAGATAGCGGTGTGGATATTTCCAGGTTTATGCAGATAGCAGTGTAGATATTTCCATGTTTATACAGATAGTGGTGCGGATATTTCCATGTTTATTCAGATAGCGGTGCGGATATTTCCATGTTTATACAGATAGTTGGGCAGATACTTCCATGTTCATACAGATAGCGGTGTAGATATATCCATCTTAATACAGATGGCGGTGTAGATATGTCCATGTTCGTACAGATGGCGGTGTAGATATTTCCATGTTCATTCAGATGGCGGTGTAGATATTTTGAAGTTTATAGAGATAGCGCTGTAGTTATTTCCATATTTATAGAGAAATCGGTGTAGATATTTCCATGTATATTCAGATAGCTGTGTAGATATTTCCATGTTCATGCAGATAGCGGTGTAGATATTTCCATGTTCATCTAGATGCCGGTGTACATATATCCATGTTCATACAGTTGGCGGTGAAGATATGTCCATGTTCATACAGATGGCAGTGTAGGTATTTCCATGTTCATACAAATGGCGGTGTAGATATTTCCATGTTCATAGAGATGGCGGTGTAGATATTTCCAGGTTCATACAAATGGCGGTGTAGATATTTCCATGTTCATAGAGATGGCGGTGTAGATATTTCCATGTTTATACAGATAGCAGTGTAGTTATTTCCATGTTTATAGAGATACCAGTGTGGATATTTCCATTGATATACAGATAGCTGTGTAGATATTTGCATGTTCATACAGATAGCGGTGTAGATATTTACATGTTCATACAGATGGCGGTGTAGATATTTCCATGTTCTACAGATAGCGGTGTTGAGATTTCCATGTTCATACAGATAGCGGTGTAGATATTTCCATGTTCAAACAGATAGCGGTGTAGATATTTCCATGTTCATACCAATAGCGGTGTAGACATTTCCATGTTCATACAGTTAGCGGTGTAGATATTTCAATGTTCATACAGATAGCGGTGTAGATATTTCCATGTTCATACAGATAGCGGTGTAGATATTTCCATGTTCATACAGATAGCGGTGTAGATATTTCCATGTTTATACAGATAGCAGTGTAGATATTTCCATGTTTATAAAGATAGTGGTGTAGATAATTTCAATTTTAAACAGAGAGCAGTGTAGATATTTCCAAGTTCATACAGAAAGCGGTGTAGATATTTCCACGTTTATAGAGATGGCAGTGTAGATATTTCCATGTTCATAGAGATGGCGGTGTAGATATTTCCATGTTTATTGGGATGGCGGTGTAGATATTTTCATGTTTACACAGATGGCGGTGTAGATATTTCCATGTTTAAACAGATAGCGGTGTAGACATTTCCATGTTTACACAGATAGCGGTGTGGATATTTCCATGTTTATGCAGATAGCAGTGTAGATATTTCAATGTTTATACAGATAGCGGTGCGGATATTTCCATGTTTATACAGATAGTTGGGCAGATATTTCCATGTTTATACAGATAGCGGTGTAGATATTTCCATCTTAATACAGATGGCGGTGTAGATATGTCCATGTTTGTACAGATGGCGGTGTAGATATTTCCATGTTCATACAGATGGCGGTGTACATATATCCATGTTCATACAGATGGCGGTGAAGATATTTCCATGTTCATACAGATGGTGGTGTAGATATTTCCATGTTCATACAAATGGCGGTGTAGATATTTCCATGTTCATAGCAATGGCAGTGTAGATAATTCCATGTTCATACAAATGGCGGTGTAGATATTTCCATGTTCATAGAGATGGCGGTGTAGATATTTCCATATTTATACAGATAGCAGTGTAGTTGTTTCCATGTTTATAGGGATAGCAGTGTAGATATTTTCATTGATATACAGATAGCTGTGTAGATATTTGCATGTTCATACAGATAGCGGTGTAGATATTTCCATGTTCATACACATAGCGGTGTAGATATTTGCATGTTCATACAGATAGCGGTGTAGATATTTACATGTTCATACAGATAGCGGTGTAGATATTTCCATGTTCATACAGATGGCGGTGTAGATATTTCCATGTTCATACAGTTAGCGGTGTAGATATTTCCATTTTCATACAGATGGCGGTGTAGATATTTACATGTTCATACAGTTGGCGGTGTAGATATTTCCATGTTCATACAGATAGCGGTGTGGAGATTTCCATGTTCATACAGATAGCGGTGTAGATATTTCCATGTTCATACAGATAGCGGTGTAGATATTTCCATGTTCATACCGATAGCGGTGTAGACATTTCCATGTTCATACAGTTAGCGGTGTAGATATTTCCATGTTCATACAGATAGCGGTGTAGATATTTCCATGTTCATACAGATAGCGGTGTAGATATTTCCATGTTCATACAGATAGCGGTGTAGATATTTCCATGTTCATCCAGATGCCGGTGTACATATATCCATGTTCATACAGATGGCGGTGAAGATATTTCCATGTTCATACAGATGGTGGTGTAGATATTTCCATGTTCATACAAATGGCGGTGTAGATATTTCCATGTTCATAGAAATGGCGGTGTAGCTAATTCCATGTTCATACAAATGGCGGTGTAGATATTTCCATATTCATAGAGATGGCGGTGTAGATATTTCCATATTTATACAGATAGCAGTGTAGTTGTTTCTATGTTTATAGGGATAGCAGTGTAGATATTTTCATTGATGTACAGATAGCTGTGTAGATATTTGCATGTTCATACAGATAGCGGTGTAGATATTTCCATGTTCATACACATAGCGGTGTAGATATTTGCATGTTCATACAGATAGCGGTGTAGATATTTACATGTTCATACAGATAGCGGTGTAGATATTTCCATGTTCATACAGATGGCGGTGTAGATATTTCCATGTTCATACAGTTAGCGGTGTAGATATTTCCATGTTCGTACAGATGGCGGTGTAGATATTTACATGTTCATTCAGAAGACAGTGTAGATATTTCCATGTTTATAGGGATGGCGGTGTAGATATTTTAATGTTTACACAGAAGGCGGTGTAGATATTTCCATGTTTACACGGATAGCGGTGTAGACAATTCCATGTTTACACAGATAGCGGTGTGGATATTTCCAGGTTTATGCAGATAGCAGTGTAGATATTTCCATGTTTATACAGATAGTGGTGCGGATATTTCCATGTTTATTCAGATAGTGGTGCGGATATTTCCATGTTTATACAGATAGTTGGGCAGATACTTCCATGTTCATACAGATAGCGGTGTAGATATATCCATCTTAATACAGATGGCGGTGTAGATATGTCCATGTTCGTACAGATGGCGGTGTAGATATTTCCATGTTCATTCAGATGGCGGTGTAGATATTTTGAAGTTTATAGAGATAGCGCTGTAGTTATTTCCATATTTATAGAGAAATCGGTGTAGATATTTCCATGTATATTCAGATAGCTGTGTAGATATTACCATGTTCATGCAGATAGCGGTGTAGATATTTCCATGTTCATCCAGATGCCGGTGTACATATATCCATGTTCATACAGATGGCGGTGAAGGTATGTCCATGTTCATACAGATGGCAGTGTAGGTATTTCCATGTTCATACAAATGGCGGTGTAGATATTTCCATGTTCATAGAGATGGCGGTGTAGATATTTCCAGGTTCATACAAATGGCGGTGTAGATATTTCCATGTTCATAGAGATGGCGGTGTAGATATTTCCATGTTTATACAGATAGCAGTGTAGTTATTTCCATGTTTATAGAGATACCAGTGTGGATATTTCCATTGATATACAGATAGCTGTGTAGATGTTTGCATGTTCATACAGATAGCGGTGTAGATATTTACATGTTCATACAGATGGCGGTGTAGATATTTCCATGTTCTACAGATAGCGGTGTTGAGATTTCCATGTTCATACAGATAGCGGTGTAGATATTTCCATGTTCAAACAGATAGCGGTGTAGATATTTCCATGTTCATACCAATAGCGGTGTAGACATTTCCATGTTCATACAGTTAGCGGTGTAGATATTTCAATGTTCATACAGATAGCGGTGTAGATATTTCCATGTTTATACAGATAGCAGTGTAGATATTTCCATGTTTATAGAGATTGTGGTGTAGATAATTTCAATTTTATACAGAGAGCAGTGTAGATATTTCCAAGTTCATACAGATAGCGGTGTAGATATTTCCACGTTTATAGAGATGGCGGTGTAGATATTTCCATGTTCATACAGATGGCGGTGTAGGTATTTCCATGTTTATAGGGATGGCGGTGTAGATATTTTCATGTTTACAGAGATGGCAGTGTAGATATTTCCATGTTTAAACAGATAGTGGTGTAGACATTTCCATGTTTACACAGATAGCGGTGTGGATATTTCCATGTTTATGCAGATAGCGGTGTAGATATTTCCATGTTTATACAGATAGCGGTGCGGATATTTCCATGTGTATACAGATAGTTGGGCAGATATTTCCATGTTTATACAGATAGCGGTGTAGATATTTCCATGTTCATACTGATAGCGGTGTAGATATTTCCATGTTCATACAGATAGCGGTGTAGATATTTCCATGTTCATACAGATAGCGGTGTAGATATTTCCATGTTCATACAGTTAGCGTTGTAGATATTTCCATTTTCATACAGATGGCGGTGTAGATATTTACATGTTCATACAGTTGGTGGTGTAGATATTTCCATGTTCATACAGATAGCGGTGTAGAGATTTCCATGTTCATACAGATAGCGGTGTAGATATTTCCATGTTCATACAGATAGCGGTGTAGATATTTCCATGTTCATACCGATAGCGGTGTAGACATTTCCATGTTCATACAGTTAGCGTTGTAGATATTTCCATGTTCATACAGATAGCGGTGTAGATATTTCCATGTTCATACAGATAGCGGTGTAGATATTTCCATGTTCATACAGATAGCGGTGTAGATATTTCCATGTTCATACAGATAGCGGTGTAGATAATTCCATGTTCATACAGTTAGCGGTGTAGATATTTCCATGTTCATACAGATGGCGGTGTAGATATTTACATGTTCATACAGATGGCGGTGTAGATATTTCCATGTTCATACAGATAGCGGTGTAGATATTTCCATGTTCCTACAGATAGCGGTGTAGATAATTCCATGTTCATACAGTTAGCGGTGTAGATATTTCCATGTTCATACAGATGGCGGTGTAGATATTTACATGTTCATACAGATGGCGGTGTACATATTTCCATGTTCATACAGATAGCAGTGTAGATATTTCCATGTTCCTACAGATAGCGGTGTGGATATTTCCATGTTCATACAGATAGCGGTGTAGATATTTCCATGTTCATACAGATAGCGGTGTAGATAATTCCATGTTCATACAGTTAGCGGTGTAGATATTTCCAAGCTCATACAGATGGCGGTGTAGATATTTACATGTTCATACAGATGGCGGTGCAGATATTTCCATGTTCATACAGATAGCGGTGTAGATATTTCCATGTTCCTACAGATAGCGGTGTAGATATTTCCATGTTCATACAGGTGGCGGTGTAGATATCTCCATGTTCATACAGATGGCGGTGTAGATATTTACATGTTCATACAGATGGCGGTGTAGTTATTTCCATGTTCATACAGATAGCAGTGTAGATATTTCCATGTTCCTACAGATAGCGGTGTGGATATTTCCATGTTCATACAGATGGCGGTGTAGATATTTCCATGTTCATACAGATGGCGATGTAGATATTTCCATGTTTATACAGATAGCGGTGTAGATATTTCCATGTTCCTACAGATAGCGGTGTAGATAATTCCATGTTCATACAGTTAGCGGTGTAGATATTTCCATGTTCATACAGATGGCCGTGTAGATATTTACATGTTCATACAGATGGCGGTGTAGATATTTCCATGTTCATACAGATAGCAGTGTAGATATTTCCATGTTCCTACAGATAGCGGTGTAGATATTTCCATGTTCATACAGATAGTGGTGTAGATATTTCCATGTTCATACCAATAGCGGTGTAGGCTTTTCCATGTTCATACATTTAGCGGTGTAGATATTTCCATGTTCATACAGATGGCGGTGAAGATATTTCCATGTTCATACAGATGGCGGTGTAGATATTTCCCTGTTTGTACGGATGGCAGTGTAGATATTTCCATGTTCATACAGATAGCGGTGTAGATATTTCCATGTTCATCCAGATGCCGGTGTACATATATCCATGTTCATACAGATGGCGGTGAAGATATTTCCATGTTCATACAGATGGTGGTGTAGATATTTCCATGTTCATACAAATGGCGGTTTAGATATTTCCATGTTCATAGAAATGGCGGTGTAGCTAATTCCATGTTCATACAAATGGCGGTGTAGATATTTCCATATTCATAGAGATGGCGGTGTAGATATTTCCATATTTATACAGATAGCAGTGTAGTTGTTTCTATGTTTATAGGGATAGCAGTGTAGATATTTTCATTGATGTACAGATAGCTGTGTAGATATTTGCATGTTCATACAGATAGCGGTGTAGATATTTCCATGTTCATACACATAGCGGTGTAGATATTTGCATGTTCATACAGATAGCGTTGTAGATATTTACATGTTCATACAGATAGCGGTGTAGATATTTCCATGTTCATACAGATGGCGGTGTAGATATTTCCATGTTCATACAGTTAGCAGTGTAGATATTTCCATGTTCGTACAGATGGCGGTGTAGATATTTACATGTTCATTCAGAAGACAGTGTAGATATTTCCATGTTTATAGGGATGGCGGTGTAGATATTTTCATGTTTACACAGAAGGCGGTGTAGATATTTCCATGTTTACACGGATAGCGGTGTAGACAATTCCATGTTTACACAGATAGCGGTGTGGATATTTCCAGGTTTATGCAGATAGCAGTGTAGATATTTCCATGTTTATACAGATAGTGGTGCGGATATTTCCATGTTTATTCAGATAGCGGTGCGGATATTTCCATGTTTATACAGATAGTTGGGCAGATACTTCCATGTTCATACAGATAGCGGTGTAGATATATCCATCTTAATACAGATGGCGGTGTAGATATGTCCATGTTCGTACAGATGGCGGTGTAGATATTTCCATGTTCATTCAGATGGCGGTGTAGATATTTTGAAGTTTATAGAGATAGCGCTGTAGTTATTTCCATATTTATAGAGAAATCGGTGTAGATATTTCCATGTATATTCAGATAGCTGTGTATATATTACCATGTTCATGCAGATAGCGGTGTAGATATTTCCATGTTCATCCAGATGCCGGTGTACATATATCCATGTTCATACAGATGGCGGTGAAGATATGTCCATGTTCATACAGATGGCGGTGTAGGTATTTCCATGTTCATACAAATGGCGGTGTAGATATTTCCATGTTCATAGAGATGGCGGTGTAGATATTTCCAGGTTCATACAAATGGCGGTGTAGATATTTCCATGTTCATAGAGATGGCGGTGTAGATATTTCCATGTTTATACAGATAGCAGTGTAGTTATTTCCATGTTTATAGAGATACCAGTGTGGATATTTCCATTGATATACAGATAGCTGTGTAGATATTTGCATGTTCATACAGATAGCGGTGTAGATATTTACATGTTCATACAGATGGCGGTGTAGATATTTCCATGTTCTACAGATAGCGGTGTTGAGATTTCCATGTTCATACAGATAGCGGTGTAGATATTTCCATGTTCAAACAGATAGCGGTGTAGATATTTCCATGTTCATACCAATAGCGGTGTAGACATTTCCATGTTCATACAGTTAGCGGTGTAGATATTTCAATGTTCATACAGATAGCGGTGTAGATATTTCCATGTTTATACAGATAGCAGTGTAGATATTTCCATGTTTATAGAGATTGTGGTGTAGATAATTTCAATTTTATACAGAGAGCAGTGTAGATATTTCCAAGTTCATACAGATAGCGGTGTAGATATTTCCACGTTTATAGAGATGGCGGTGTAGATATTTCCATGTTCATACAGATGGCGGTGTAGGTATTTCCATGTTTATAGGGATGGCGGTGTAGATATTTTCATGTTTACAGAGATGGCAGTGTAGATATTTCCATGTTTAAACAGATAGTGGTGTTGACATTTCCATGTTTACACAGATAGCGGTGTGGATATTTCCATGTTTATGCAGATAGCGGTGTAGATATTTCCATGTTTATACAGATAGCGGTGCGGATATTTCCATGTGTATACAGATAGTTGGGCAGATAATTCCATGTTTCTACAGATAGCGGTGTAGATATTTCCATGTTCATACTGATAGCGGTGTAGATATTTCCATGTTCATACAGATAGCGGTGTAGATATTTCCATGTTCATACAGATAGCGGTGTAGATATTTCCATGTTCATACAGTTAGCGTTGTAGATATTTCCATTTTCATACAGATGGCGGTGTAGATATTTACAAGTTCATACAGTTGGTGGTGTAGATATTTCCATGTTCATACAGATAGCGGTGTAGAGATTTCCATGTTCATACAGATAGCGGTGTAGATATTTCCATGTTCATACAGATAGCGGTGTAGATATTTCCATGTTCATACCGATAGCGGTGTAGACATTTCCATGTTCAGTTAGCGGTGTAGATATTTCCATGTTCATACAGATAGCGGTGTAGATATTTCCATGTTCATACAGATAGCGGTGTAGATATTTCCATGTTCATACAGATAGCGGTGTAGATATTTCCATGTTCATACAGATAGCGGTGTAGATAATTCCATGTTCATACAGTTAGCGGTGTAGATATTTCCATGTTCATACAGATGGCGGTGTAGATATTTACATGTTCATACAGATGGCGGTGTAGATATTTCCATGTTCATACAGATAGCGGTGTAGATATTTCCATGTTCCTACAGATAGTGGTGTAGATAATTCCATGTTCATACAGTTAGCGGTGTAGATATTTCCATGTTCATACAGATGGCGGTGTAGATATTTACATGTTCATACAGATGGCGGTGTACATATTTCCATGTTCATACAGATAGCAGTGTAGATATTTCCATGTTCCTACAGATAGCGGTGTGGATATTTCCATGTTCATACAGATAGCGGTGTAGATATTTCCATGTTCATACAGATAGCGGTGTAGATAATTCCATGTTCATACAGTTAGCGGTGTAGATATTTCCAAGCTCATACAGATGGCGGTGTAGATATTTACATGCTCTTACAGATGGCCGTGTAGATATTTCCATGTTCATACAGATAGCGGTGTAGATATATCCATGTTCCTACAGATAGCGGTGTAGATATTTCCATGTTCATACAGGTGGCGGTGTAGATATCTCCATGTTCATACAGATGGCGGTGTAGATATTTACATGTTCATACAGATGGCGGTGTAGTTATTTCCATGTTCATGCAGATAGCAGTGTAGATATTTCCATGTTCCTACAGATAGCGGTGTGGATATTTCCATGTTCATACAGATGGCGGTGTAGATATTTCCATGTTCATACAGATGGCGATGTAGATATTTCCATGTTTATACAGATAGCGGTGTAGATATTTCCATGTTCCTACAGATAGCGGTGTAGATAATTCCATGTTCATACAGTTAGCGGTGTAGATATTTCCATGTTCATACAGATGGCCGTGTAGATATTTACATGTTCATACAGATGGCGGTGTAGATATTTCCATGTTCTTACAGATAGCAGTGTAGATATTTCCATGTTCCTACAGATAGCGGTGTAGATATTTCCATGTTCATACAGATAGTGGTGCAGATATTTCCATGTTCATACCAATAGCGGTGTAGGCTTTTCCATGTTCATACATTTAGCGGTGTAGATATTTCCATGTTCATACAGATGGCGGTGAAGATATTTCCATGTTCATACAGATGGCGGTGGAGATATTTCCCTGTTTGTACGGATGGCAGTGTAGATATTTCCATGTTCATACAGATAGCGGTGTAGATATTTCCATGTTCATCCAGATGCCGGTGTACATATATCCATGTTCATACAGATGGCGGTGAAGATATTTCCATGTTCATACAGATGGTGGTGTAGATATTTCCATGTTCATACAAATGGTGGTGTAGATATTTCCATGTTCATAGAAATGGCGGTGTAGCTAATTCCATGTTCATACAAATGGCGGTGTAGATATTTCCATATTCATAGAGATGGCGGTGTAGATATTTCCATATTTATACAGATAGCAGTGTAGTTGTTTCTATGTTTATAGGGATAGCAGTGTAGATATTTTCATTTGTGTACAGATAGCTGTGTAGATATTTGCATGTTCATACAGATAGCGGTGTAGATATTTCCATGTTCATACACATAGCGGTGTAGATATTTGCATGTTCATACAGATAGCGGTGTAGATATTTACATGTTCATACAGATAGCGGTGTAGATATTTCCATGTTCATACAGATGGCGGTGTAGATATTTCCATGTTCATACAGTTAGCGGTGTAGATATTTCCATGTTCGTACAGATGGCGGTGTAGATATTTACATGTTCATTCAGAAGACAGTGTAGATATTTCCATGTTTATAGGGATGGCGGTGTAGATATTTTCATGTTTACACAGAAGGCGGTGTAGATATTTCCATGTTCATACAGATAGCGGTGTAGATAATTCCATGTTCATACAGTTAGCGGTGTAGATATTTCCATGTTCATACAGATGGCGGTGTAGATATTTACATGTTCATACAGATGGCGGTGTAGATATTTCCATGTTCATACAGATAGCGGTGTAGATATTTCCATGTTCCTACAGATAGCGGTGTAGATAATTCCATGTTCATACAGTTAGCGGTGTAGATATTTCCATGTTCATACAGATGGCGGTGTAGATATTTACATGTTCATACAGATGGCGGTGTACATATTTCCATGTTCATACAGATAGCAGTGTAGATATTTCCATGTTCCTACAGATAGCGGTGTGGATATTTCCATGTTCATACAGATAGCGGTGTAGATATTTCCATGTTCATACAGATAGCGGTGTAGATAATTCCATGTTCATACAGTTAGCGGTGTAGATATTTCCAAGCTCATACAGATGGCGGTGTAGATATTTACATGCTCATACAGATGGCGGTGTAGATATTTCCATGTTCATACAGATAGCGGTGTAGATATTTCCATGTTCCTACAGATAGCGGTGTAGATATTTCCATGTTCATACAGGTGGCGGTGTAGATATCTCCATGTTCATACAGATGGCGGTGTAGATATTTACATGTTCATACAGATGGCGGTGTAGATATTTCCATGTTCATACAGATAGCAGTGTAGATATTTCCATGTTCCTACAGATAGCGGTGTGGATATTTCCATGTTCATACAGATGGCGGTGTAGATATTTCCATGTTCATACAGATGGCGATGTAGATATTTCCATGTTTATACAGATGGCGGTGTAGATATTTCCATGTTCCTACAGATAGCGGTGTAGATAATTCCATGTTCATACAGTTAGCGGTGTAGATATTTCCATGTTCATACAGATGGCCGTGTAGATATTTACATGTTCATACAGATGGCGGTGTAGATATTTCCATGTTCATACAGATAGCAGTGTAGATATTTCCATGTTCCTACAGATAGCGGTGTAGATATTTCCATGTTCATACAGATAGTGGTGTAGATATTTCCATGTTCATACCAATAGCGGTGTAGGCTTTTCCATGTTCATACATTTAGCGGTGTAGATATTTCCATGTTCATACAGATGGCGGTGAAGATATTTCCATGTTCATACAGATGGCGGTGTAGATATTTCCCTGTTTGTACGGATGGCAGTGTAGATATTTCCATGTTCATACAGGTGGCGGTGTAGATATTTCCATGTTTATACAGATAGCAGTGTAGTTATTTCCATGTTAATAGAGATAGCTGTGTGGATATTTCCATTGATATACAGATAGCTGTGTAGATATTTGCATGTTCATACAAATAGCATTGTAGATATTTCCGTGTTCGTACAGATAGCGGTGTAGATATTTCCATGTTCATACAGAGAGCGGTGTAGATATTTCCATGTTCATACAGATAACGGTGTAGATATTTCCATGTTCATACACACAGCGGTGTAGATACTTCCATGTTCATACAGTTAGCGGTGTAGATACTTCCATGTTCATACAGATGGCGGTGTAGATATTTACATGTTCATAGAGATGGTGGTATAGATATTTCCTTGTTCGTACAGATGGCGGTGTAGATATTTCCATGTTCATAGAGATGGCGGTGTAGATATTTCCATGTTTATGCAGATAGCGGTATAGATATTTCCATGTTTATACAGATGGTGGTGTAGATATTTCCATGTTTATAGAGATGGAGGTCTAGATATTTCCATGTTTACAGAGATAGTGGTGTAGTTATTTCCAAGTTTATAGAGACAGCGTTGTAAATATTTCCATGTTTATACAGATAGCTGTGAAGATATTTCCTTGTTTATACAGATAGCGGTGTAGATATTTCCATGTTTATACAGATAGCAGTGTAGATATTTCCATGTTTATAGAGATTGTCGTGTAGATAATTTCAATTTTATACAGAGAGCAGTGTAGATATTTCCAAGTTCATACAGATAGCGGTGTAGATATTTCCACGTTTATAGAGATGGCGGTGTAGATATTTCCATGTTCATACAGATGGCGGTGTAGATATTTCCATGTTTATAGGGATGGCGGTGTAGATATTTTCATGTTTACACAGATGGCAGTGTAGATATTTAAATGTTTAAACAGATAGCGGTGTAGACATTTCCATGTTTGCACAGATAGCGGTGTGGATATTTCCATGTTTATGCAGATAGCGGTGTAGATATTTCCATGTTTATACAGATAGCGGTGCGCATATCTCCATGTGTATACAGATAGTTGTGCAGATATTTCCATGTTTATACAGATAGCGGTGCAGTTATTTCCATCTTAATACAGATGGCGGTGTAGATATGTCCATGTTTGTACAGATGGCGGTGTAGATATTTCCCTGTTCATACAGATGGCGGTGTAGGTATTTCGAAGTTTATAGAGATAGCGCTGTAGTTATTTCCATATTTATAGAGAAATCTGTGTAGATATTTCCATGTATATTCAGATAGCTGTGTAGATATTTCCAAGTATATTGAGATAGCAGTGTAGATATTTCCATGTTAATCCAGATGCCGGTGTACATATATCCATGTTCATACAGATGGCGGTGAAGATATTTCCATGTTCATACAGATGGCGGTGTAGATATTTCCATGTTCATACAAATGGCGGTGTAGATATTTCCATGTTCATAGAGATGGCGGTGTAGATAATTCCATGTTCATACAAATGGCGGTGTAGATATTTCCATGTTCATAGAGATGGCGGTGTAGATATTTCCATATTTATACAGATAGCAGTGTAGTTATTTCCATGTTTATTGGGATAGCAGTGTAGATATTTTCATTGATATACAGATAGCTGTGTAGATATTTGCATGTTCATACAGATAGCGGTGTAGATATTTCCATGTTCATACAGATAGCGGTGTAGATATTTGCATGTTCATACAGATAGCGGTGTAGATATTTCCATGTTCATACACATAGCGGTGTAGATATTTCCATGTTCATACAGATGGCGGTGTAGATATTTCCATGTTCATACAGTTAGCGGTGAAGTTATTTCCATGTTCGTACAGATGGCGGTGTAGATATTTACATGTTCATACAGAAGACGGTGTAGATATTTCCATGTTTATAGGGATGGCGGTGTAGATATTTTCATGTTTACACAGAAGGCGGTGTAGATATTTCCATGTTTACACGGATAGCGGTGTAGACATTTCCATGTTTACACAGATAGCGGTGTGGATATTTCCAGGTTTATGCAGATAGCAGTGTAGATATTTCCATGTTTATACAGATAGTGGTGCGGATATTTCCATGTTTATTCAGATAGCGGTGCGGATATTTCCATGTTTATACAGATAGTTGGGCAGATATTTCCATGTTTATACAGATAGCAGTGTAGATATTTCCAACTTAATACAGATGGCGGTGTAGATATGTCCATGTTCGTACAGATTGCGGTGTAGATATTTCCATGTTCATACAGATGGCGGTGTAGATATTTCGAAGTTTACAGAGATAGCGCTGTAGTTATTTCCATATTTATAGAGAAATCGGTGTAGATATTTCCATGTATATTCAGATAGCTGTGTAGATATTTCCATGTTCATGCAGATAGCGGTGTAGATATTTCCATGTTCATCCAGATGCCGGTGTACACATATCCATGTTCATACAGATGGCGGTGAAGATATTTCCATGTTCATACAGATGGCGGTGTAGGTATTTCCATGTTCATACAAATGGCGGTGTAGATATTTCCATGTTCATAGAGATGGTGGTGTAGATATTTCCATGTTCATACAAATGGCGGTGTAGATATTTCCATGTTCGTAGAGATGGCGGTTTAGATATTTCCATATTTATAGAGATAGCAGTGTAGTTATTTCCATGTTTATAGAGATAGCAGTGTTCATATTTCCATTGATATACAGATAGCTGTGTAGATATTTGCATGTTCATAGAGATAGCGGTGTAGATATTTCCATGTTCATACAGATAGCGGTGTAGATATTTCCATGTTCATACAGATACCAGTGTACATATTTCCATGTTCATACAGATAGCGGTGTAGATATTTCCATGTTCATACAGATAGCGGTGTAGATAATTCCATGTTCATACAGACAGCGGTGTAGATATTTCCATGTTCATACAGACGGCGGTGTACATATTTACATGTTCATACAGATGGCGGTGTAGATATTTCCATGTTCATACAGATAGCAGTGTAGATATTTCCATGTTCATACAGATAGCGGTGTAGGTAATTCCATGTTCATACAGTTAGCTGTGTAGATATTTCCATGTTCATACAGATGGCGGTGTAGGTATTTACATGTTCATACAGATGGTGGTGAAGATATTTCCATGTTCATACAGATACCAGTGTAGATATTTCCATGTTCATACAGATAGCGGTGTAGATACTTCCATGTTCATACAGATAGCGGTGTAGATATTTTCATGTTCATACCAATAGCGGTGTAGACATTTCCATGTTCATACATTTAGCGGTGTAGATATTTCCATGTTCATACAGATGGCGGTGAAGATATTTCCATGTTCATACAGAGGGCGGTGTAGATATTTCCATGTTTGTACGGAGGGCAGTGTAGATATTTCCATGTTCATACAGGTGGCGGTGTAGATATTTCCATGTTTATACAGATAGCAGTGTAGTTATTTCCATGTTAATAGAGATAGCTGTGTGGATATTTCCATTGATATACAGATAGCTGTGTAGATATTTGCATGTTCATACAGATAGCGGTGTAGATATTTCCATGTTCATACAGATAGCGGTGTAGATATTTCCATGTTCATACAGATAGCGGTGTAGATATTTCCATGATCATACAGATAACGGTTTAGATATTTCCATGTTCATACAGACAGCGGTGTAGATATTTCCATGTTCATACAGATGGCGGTGTAGATATTTACATGTTCATACAGATGGCGGTATAGATATTTCCATATTTATACAGATGGCGGTGTGGATATTTCCATGTATATAGAGATGGCAGTCTAGATATTTCCATGTTTACAGAGATAGTGGTGTAGTTATTTCCAAGTTTATAGAGACAGCGTTGTAGATATTTCCATGTTTATACAGATAGCGGTGAAGATATTTCCATGTTTATACAGATAGAGGTGTAGATATTTCCATGTTTATACAGATAGCAGTGTAGATATTTCCATGTTTATAGAGATAGTGGTGTAGATAATTTCAATTTTATACAGAGAGCAGTGTAGATATTTCCAAGTTCATACAGATAGTGTTGTAGATATTTCCAGGTTCATACAAATGGCGGTGTAGATATTTCCATGTTCGTCCAGATAGAGGTGTAGATATTTCCATGTTCATACAGATTGCGGTGTAGGTATTTCCATGTTCATACAGATAACGGTGTAGATATTTCCATGTTCATACAGATAGCGGTGTAGATATTTCCATGTTCATAAAGATGGCGGTGTAGATATCTACATGTTCATTCAGATGGCGGTATAGATATTTCCATGTTCGTACAGATGGCGGTGTAGATATTTCCATGTTCATAGAGATGGCGGTGTAGATATTTCCATCTTTATGCAGATAGTGGTATAGATATTTCCATGTTTATACTGATGGTGGTGTAGATATTTCCATGTTTATAGAGATGGAGGTCTAGATATTTCCATGTTTACAGAGATAGTGGTGTAGTTATTTCCAAGTTTATAGAGACAGCGTTGTAAATATTTCCATGTTTATACTGATAGCTGTGAAGATATTTCCATGTTTCTACAGATAGCGGTGTAGATATTTCCATGTTTATACAGATAGCAGTGTAGATATTTCCATGTTTATAGAGATAGTGGTGTAGATAATTTCAATTTTATACAGAGAGCAGTGTAGATATTTCCAAGTTCATACAGAAAGCGGTGTAGATATTTCCAAGTTTATAGAGATGGCAGTGTAGATATTTCCATGTTCATAGAGATGGCGGTGTAGATATTTCCATGTTTATTGGGATGGCGGTGTACATATTTTCATGTTTACACAGATGGCGGTGTAGATATTTCCATGTTTAAACAGATAGCGGTGTAGACATTTCCATGTTTACACAGATAGCGGTGTGGATATTTCCATGTTTATGCAGATAGCAGTGTAGATATTTCCATGTTTATACAGATAGCGGTGCGGATATTTCCATGTGTATACAGATAGTTGGGCAGATATTTCCATGTTTATACAGATAGCGGTGTAGATATTTCCATCTTAATACAGATGGCGGTGTAGATATGTCCATGTTTGTACAGATGGCGGTGTAGATATTTCCATGTTCATACAGATGGTGGTGTAGATATTTCCATGTTCATACAAATGGCGGTGTAGATATTTCCATATTCATAGAGATGGCGGTGTAGATATTTCCATATTTATACAGATAGCAGTGTAGTTGTTTCCATGTTTATAGGGATAGCAGTGTAGATATTTTCATTGATGTACAGATAGCTGTGTAGATATTTGCATGTTCATACAGATAGCGGTGTAGATATTTCCATGTTCATACACATAGCGGTGTAGATATTTGCATGTTCATACAGATAGCGGTGTAGATATTTACATGTTCATACAGATAGCGGTGTAGATATTTCCATGTTCATACAGATGGCGGTGTAGATATTTCCATGTTCATACAGTTAGCGGTGTAGATATTTCCATGTTCGTACAGATGGCGGTGTAGATATTTACATGTTCATTCAGAAGACAGTGTAGATATTTCCATGTTTATAGGGATGGCGGTGTAGATATTTTCATGTTTACACAGAAGGCGGTGTAGATATTTCCATGTTTACACGGATAGCGGTGTAGACATTTCCATGTTTACACAGATAGCGGTGTGGATATTTCCAGGTTTATGCAGATAGCAGTGTAGATATTTCCATGTTTATACAGATAGTGGTGCGGATATTTCCATGTTTATTCAGATAGCGGTGCGGATATTTCCATGTTTATACAGATAGTTGGGCAGATACTTCCATGTTCATACAGATAGCGGTGTAGATATATCCATCTTAATACAGATGGCGGTGTAGATATGTCCATGTTCGTACAGATGGCGGAGTAGATATTTCCATGTTCATTCAGATGGCGGTGTAGATATTTTGAAGTTTATAGAGATAGCGCTGTAGTTATTTCCATATTTATAGAGAAATCGGTGTAGATATTTCCATGTATATTCAGATAGCTGTGTAGATATTTCCATGTTCATGCAGATAGCGGTGTAGATATTTCCATGTTCATCCAGATGCCGGTGTACATATATCCAAGTTCATACAGATGGCGGTGAAGATATGTCCATGTTCATACAGATGGCAGTGTAGGTATTTCCATGTTCATACAAATGGCGGTGTAGATATTTCCATGTTCATAGAGATGGCGGTGTAGATATTTCCAGGTTCATACAAATGGCGGTGTAGATATTTCCATGTTCATAGAGATGGCGGTGTAGATATTTCCATGTTTATACAGATAGCAGTGTAGTTATTTCCATGTTTATAGAGATACCAGTGTGGATATTTCCATTGATATACAGATAGCTGTGTAGATATTTGCATGTTCATACAGATAGCGGTGTAGATATTTACATGTTCATACAGATGGCGGTGTAGATATTTCCATGTTCTACAGATAGCGGTGTTGAGATTTCCATGTTCATACAGATAGCGGTGTAGATATTTCCATGTTCAAACAGATAGCGGTGTAGATATTTCCATGTTCATACCAATAGCGGTGTAGACATTTCCATGTTCATACAGTTAGCGGTGTAGATATTTCAATGTTCATACAGATAGCGGTGTAGATATTTCCATGTTCATACAGATAGCGGTGTAGATATTTTCATGTTCATACAGATAGCGGTGTAGATATTTCCATGTTCATACAGATAGCGGTGTAGATAATTCCATGTTCATACAGTTAGCGGTGTAGATATTTCCATGTTCATACAGATGGCGGTGTAGATATTTACATGTTCATACAGATGGCTGTGTAGATGTTTCAATGTTCATACAGATAGCAGTGTAGATATTTCCATGTTCCTACAGATAGCGGTGTAGATAATTCCATGTTCATACAGTTAGCTGTGTAGATATTTCCATGTTCACACAGATGGTGGTGTAGATATTTCCATGTTCATACAGATGGCGGTGTAGATATTTCCATGTTCATACCAATAGCGGTGTAGGCATTTCCATGTTCATACATTTAGCGGTGTAGATATTTCCATGTTCATACAGATGGCGGTGAAGATATTTCCATGTTCATACAGATGGCTGTGTAGATATTTCCATGTTTGTACGGATGACAGTGTAGATATTTCCATGTTCATACAGGTGGCGGGGTAGATATTTCCATGTTTATACAGATAGCAGTGTAGTTATTTCCATGTTAATAGAGATAGCTGTGTGGATATTTCCATTGATATACAGATAGCTGTGTAGATATGTGCATGTTCATACAAATAGCAGTGTAGATATTTCCATGTTCGTACAGATAGCGGTGTAGATATTTCCATGTTCATATAGATAGCGGTGTAGATATTTCCATGTTCATACAGATAACGGTGTAGATATTTCCATGTTCATACAGACAGCGGTGTAGATATTTCCATGTTCATACAGTTAGTGGTGTAGATACTTCCATGTTCATACAGATGGCGGTGTAGATATTTACATGTTCATACAGATGGCGGTATAGATATTTCCATGTTCGTACGGATGGCGGTGTAGATATTTCCATGTTCATAGAGATGGCGGTGCAGATATTACCATGTTTATGCAGATAGCGGTATAGATATTTCCATGTTTATACAGATGGTGGTGTAGATATTTCCATGTTTATAGAGATGGAGGTCTAGATATTTCCATGTTTACAGAGATAGTGGTGTAGTTATTTCCAAGTTTATAGAGACAGCGTTGTAAATATTTCCATGTTTATACAGATAGCTGTGAAGATATTTCCTTGTTTATACAGATAGCGGTGTAGATATTTCCATGTTTATACAGATAGCAGTGTAGATATTTCCATGTTTATAGAGATTGTGGTGTAGATAATTTCAATTTTATACAGAGAGCAGTGTAGATATTTCCAAGTTCATACAGATAGCGGTGTAGATATTTCCACGTTTATAGAGATGGCGGTGTAGATATTTCCATGTTCATACAGATGGCGGTGTAGGTATTTCCATGTTTATAGGGATGGCGGTGTAGATATTTTCATGTTTACAGAGATGGCAGTGTAGATATTTCCATGTTTAAACAGATAGTGGTGTAGACATTTCCATGTTTACACAGATAGCGGTGTGGATATTTCCATGTTTATGCAGATAGCGGTGTAGATATTTCCATGTTTATACAGATAGCGGTGCGGATATTTCCATGTGTATACAGATAGTTGGGCAGATATTTCCATGTTTATACAGATAGCGGTGTAGATATTTCCATGTTCATACTGATAGCGGTGTAGATATTTCCATGTTCATACAGATAGCGGTGTAGATATTTCCATGTTCATACAGATAGCGGTGTAGATATTTCCATGTTCATACAGTTAGCGTTGTAGATATTTCCATTTTCATACAGATGGCGGTGTAGATATTTACATGTTCATACAGTTGGCGGTGTAGATATTTCCATGTTCATACAGATAGCGGTGTAGAGATTTCCATGTTCATACAGATAGCGGTGTAGATATTTCCATGTTCATACAGATAGCGGTGTAGATATTTCCATGTTCATACCGATAGCGGTGTAGACATTTCCATGTTCATACAGTTAGCGGTGTAGATATTTCCATGTTCATACAGATAGCGGTGTAGATATTTCCATGTTCATACAGATGGCGGTGTAGATATTTCCATGTTCATACAGTTAGCGGTGTAGATATTTCCATGTTCGTACAGATGGCGGTGTAGATATTTACATGTTCATTCAGAAGACAGTGTAGATATTTCCATGTTTATAGGGATGGCGGTGTAGATATTTTCATGTTTACACAGAAGGCGGTGTAGATATTTCCATGTTTACACGGATAGCGGTGTAGACATTTCCATGTTTACACAGATAGCGGTGTGGATATTTCCAGGTTTATGCAGATAGCAGTGTAGATATTTCCATGTTTATACAGATAGTGGTGCGGATATTTCCATGTTTATTCAGATAGCGGTGCGGATATTTCCATGTTTATACAGATAGTTGGGCAGATACTTCCATGTTCATACAGATAGCGGTGTAGATATATCCATCTTAATACAGATGGCGGTGTAGATATGTCCATGTTCGTACAGATGGCGGTGTAGATATTTCCATGTTCATTCAGATGGCGGTGTAGATATTTTGAAGTTTATAGAGATAGCGCTGTAGTTATTTCCATATTTATAGAGAAATCGGTGTAGATATTTCCATGTATATTCAGATAGCTGTGTAGATATTTCCATGTTCATGCAGATAGCGGTGTAGATATTTCCATGTTCATCCAGATGCCGGTGTACATATATCCAAGTTCATACAGATGGCGGTGAAGATATGTCCATGTTCATACAGATGGCAGTGTAGGTATTTCCATGTTCATACAAATGGCGGTGTAGATATTTCCATGTTCATAGAGATGGCGGTGTAGATATTTCCAGGTTCATACAAATGGCGGTGTAGATATTTCCATGTTCATAGAGATGGCGGTGTAGATATTTCCATGTTTATACAGATAGCAGTGTAGTTATTTCCATGTTTATAGAGATACCAGTGTGGATATTTCCATTGATATACAGATAGCTGTGTAGATATTTGCATGTTCATACAGATAGCGGTGTAGATATTTACATGTTCATACAGATGGCGGTGTAGATATTTCCATGTTCTACAGATAGCGGTGTTGAGATTTCCATGTTCATACAGATAGCGGTGTAGATATTTCCATGTTCAAACAGATAGCGGTGTAGATATTTCCATGTTCATACCAATAGCGGTGTAGACATTTCCATGTTCATACAGTTAGCGGTGTAGATATTTCAATGTTCATACAGATAGCGGTGTAGATATTTCCATGTTCATACAGATAGCGGTGTAGATATTTTCATGTTCATACAGATAGCGGTGTAGATATTTCCATGTTCATACAGATAGCGGTGTAGATAATTCCATGTTCATACAGTTAGCGGTGTAGATATTTCCATGTTCATACAGATGGCGGTGTAGATATTTACATGTTCATACAGATGGCTGTGTAGATGTTTCAATGTTCATACAGATAGCAGTGTAGATATTTCCATGTTCCTACAGATAGCGGTGTAGATAATTCCATGTTCATACAGTTAGCTGTGTAGATATTTCCATGTTCACACAGATGGTGGTGTAGATATTTCCATGTTCATACAGATGGCGGTGTAGATATTTCCATGTTCATACCAATAGCGGTGTAGGCATTTCCATGTTCATACATTTAGCGGTGTAGATATTTCCATGTTCATACAGATGGCGGTGAAGATATTTCCATGTTCATACAGATGGCTGTGTAGATATTTCCATGTTTGTACGGATGACAGTGTAGATATTTCCATGTTCATACAGGTGGCGGGGTAGATATTTCCATGTTTATACAGATAGCAGTGTAGTTATTTCCATGTTAATAGAGATAGCTGTGTGGATATTTCCATTGATATACAGATAGCTGTGTAGATATGTGCATGTTCATACAAATAGCAGTGTAGATATTTCCATGTTCGTACAGATAGCGGTGTAGATATTTCCATGTTCATATAGATAGCGGTGTAGATATTTCCATGTTCATACAGATAACGGTGTAGCTATTTCCATGTTCATACAGACAGCGGTGTAGATATTTCCATGTTCATACAGTTAGTGGTGTAGATACTTCCATGTTCATACAGATGGCGGTGTAGATATTTACATGTTCATACAGATGGCGGTATAGATATTTCCATGTTCGTACGGATGGCGGTGTAGATATTTCCATGTTCATAGAGATGGCGGTGCAGATATTACCATGTTTATGCAGATAGCGGTATAGATATTTCCATGTTTATACAGATGGTGGTGTAGATATTTCCATGTTTATAGAGATGGAGGTCTAGATATTTCCATGTTTACAGAGATAGTGGTGTAGTTATTTCCAAGTTTATAGAGACAGCGTTGTAAATATTTCCATGTTTATACAGATAGCTGTGAAGATATTTCCTTGTTTATACAGATAGCGGTGTAGATATTTCCATGTTTATACAGATAGCAGTGTAGATATTTCCATGTTTATAGAGATTGTGGTGTAGATAATTTCAATTTTATACAGAGAGCAGTGTAGATATTTCCAAGTTCATACAGATAGCGGTGTAGATATTTCCACGTTTATAGAGATGGCGGTGTAGATATTTCCATGTTCATACAGATGGCGGTGTAGGTATTTCCATGTTTATAGGGATGGCGGTGTAGATATTTTCATGTTTACAGAGATGGCAGTGTAGATATTTCCATGTTTAAACAGATAGTGGTGTAGACATTTCCATGTTTACACAGATAGCGGTGTGGATATTTCCATGTTTATGCAGATAGCGGTGTAGATATTTCCATGTTTATACAGATAGCGGTGCGGATATTTCCATGTGTATACAGATAGTTGGGCAGATATTTCCATGTTTATACAGATAGCGGTGTAGATATTTCCATGTTCATACTGATAGCGGTGTAGATATTTCCATGTTCATACAGATAGCGGTGTAGATATTTCCATGTTCATACAGATAGCGGTGTAGGTATTTCCATGTTCATACAGTTAGCGTTGTAGATATTTCCATTTTCATACAGATGGCGGTGTAGATATTTACATGTTCATACAGTTGGCGGTGTAGATATTTCCATGTTCATACAGATAGCGGTGTAGAGATTTCCATGTTCATACAGATAGCGGTGTAGATATTTCCATGTTCATACAGATAGCGGTGTAGATATTTCCATGTTCATACCGATAGCGGTGTAGACATTTCCATGTTCATACAGTTAGCGGTGTAGATATTTCCATGTTCATACAGATAGCGGTGTAGATATTTCCATGTTCATACAGATGGCGGTGTAGATATTTCCATGTTCATACAGTTAGCGGTGTAGATATTTCCATGTTCGTACAGATGGCGGTGTAGATATTTACATGTTCATTCAGAAGACAGTGTAGATATTTCCATGTTTATAGGGATGGCGGTGTAGATATTTTCATGTTTACACAGAAGGCGGTGTAGATATTTCCATGTTTACACGGATAGCGGTGTAGACATTTCCATGTTTACACAGATAGCGGTGTGGATATTTCCAGGTTTATGCAGATAGCAGTGTAGATATTTCCATGTTTATACAGATAGTGGTGCGGATATTTCCATGTTTATTCAGATAGCGGTGCGGATATTTCCATGTTTATACAGATAGTTGGGCAGATACTTCCATGTTCATACAGATAGCGGTGTAGATATATCCATCTTAATACAGATGGCGGTGTAGATATGTCCATGTTCGTACAGATGGCGGTGTAGATATTTCCATGTTCATTCAGATGGCGGTGTAGATATTTTGAAGTTTATAGAGATAGCGCTGTAGTTATTTCCATATTTATAGAGAAATCGGTGAAGATATTTCCATGTATATTCAGATAGCTGTGTAGATATTTCCATGTTCATGCAGATAGCGGTGTAGATATTTCCATGTTCATCCAGATGCCGGTGTACATATATCCAAGTTCATACAGATGGCGGTGAAGATATGTCCATGTTCATACAGATGGCAGTGTAGGTATTTCCATGTTCATACAAATGGCGGTGTAGATATTTCCATGTTCATAGAGATGGCGGTGTAGATATTTCCAGGTTCATACAAATGGCGGTGTAGATATTTCCATGTTCATAGAGATGGCGGTGTAGATATTTCCATGTTTATACAGATAGCAGTGTAGTTATTTCCATGTTTATAGAGATACCAGTGTGGATATTTCCATTGATATACAGATAGCTGTGTAGATATTTGCATGTTCATACAGATAGCGGTGTAGATATTTACATGTTCATACAGATGGCGGTGTAGATATTTCCATGTTCTACAGATAGCGGTGTTGAGATTTCCATGTTCATACAGATAGCGGTGTAGATATTTCCATGTTCAAACAGATAGCGGTGTAGATATTTCCATGTTCATACCAATAGCGGTGTAGACATTTCCATGTTCATACAGTTAGCGGTGTAGATATTTCAATGTTCATACAGATAGCGGTGTAGATATTTCCATGTTCATACAGATAGCGGTGTAGATATTTTCATGTTCATACAGATAGCGGTGTAGATATTTCCATGTTCATACAGATAGCGGTGTAGATAATTCCATGTTCATACAGTTAGCGGTGTAGATATTTCCATGTTCATACAGATGGCGGTGTAGATATTTACATGTTCATACAGATGGCGGTGTAGATGTTTCAATGTTCATACAGATAGCAGTGTAGATATTTCCATGTTCCTACAGATAGCGGTGTAGATAATTCCATGTTCATACAGTTAGCTGTGTAGATATTTCCATGTTCACACAGATGGTGGTGTAGATATTTCCATGTTCATACAGATGGCGGTGTAGATATTTCCATGTTCATACCAATAGCGGTGTAGGCATTTCCATGTTCATACATTTAGCGGTGTAGATATTTCCATGTTCATACAGATGGCGGTGAAGATATTTCCATGTTCATACAGATGGCTGTGTAGATATTTCCATGTTTGTACGGATGACAGTGTAGATATTTCCATGTTCATACAGGTGGCGGGGTAGATATTTCCATGTTTATACAGATAGCAGTGTAGTTATTTCCATGTTAATAGAGATAGCTGTGTGGATATTTCCATTGATATACAGATAGCTGTGTAGATATGTGCATGTTCATACAAATAGCAGTGTAGATATTTCCATGTTCGTACAGATAGCGGTGTAGATATTTCCATGTTCATATAGATAGCGGTGTAGATATTTCCATGTTCATACAGATAACGGTGTAGATATTTCCATGTTCATACAGACAGCGGTGTAGATATTTCCATGTTCATACAGTTAGTGGTGTAGATACTTCCATGTTCATACAGATGGCGGTGTAGATATTTACATGTTCATACAGATGGCGGTATAGATATTTCCATGTTCGTACGGATGGCGGTGTAGATATTTCCATGTTCATAGAGATGGCGGTGCAGATATTACCATGTTTATGCAGATAGCGGTATAGATATTTCCATGTTTATACAGATGGTGGTGTAGATATTTCCATGTTTATAGAGATGGAGGTCTAGATATTTCCATGTTTACAGAGATAGTGGTGTAGTTATTTCCAAGTTTATAGAGACAGCGTTGTAAATATTTCCATGTTTATAGAGATAGCTGTGAAGATATTTCCTTGTTTATACAGATAGCGGTGTAGATATTTCCATGTTTATACAGATAGCAGTGTAGATATTTCCATGTTTATAGAGATTGTGGTGTAGATAATTTCAATTTTATACAGTGAGCAGTGTAGATATTTCCAAGTTCATACAGATAGCGGTGTAGATATTTCCACGTTTATAGAGATGGCGGTGTAGATATTTCCATGTTCATACAGATGGCGGTGTTGGTATTTCCATGTTTATAGGGATGGCGGTGTAGATATTTTCATGTTTACAGAGATGGCAGTGTAGATATTTCCATGTTTAAACAGATAGTGGTGTAGACATTTCCATGTTTACACAGATAGCGGTGTGGATATTTCCATGTTTATGCAGATAGCGGTGTAGATATTTCCATGTTTATACAGATAGCGGTGCGGATATTTCCATGTGTATACAGATAGTTGGGCAGATATTTCCATGTTTATACAGATAGCGGTGTAGATATTTCCATGTTCATACTGATAGCGGTGTAGATATTTCCATGTTCATACAGATAGCGGTGTAGATATTTCCATGTTCATACAGATAGCGGTGTAGATATTTCCATGTTCATACAGTTAGCGTTGTAGATATTTCCATTTTCATACAGATGGCGGTGTAGATATTTACATGTTCATACCGTTGGCGGTGTAGATATTTCCATGTTCATACAGATAGCGGTGTAGAGATTTCCATGTTCATACAGATAGCGGTGTAGATATTTCCATGTTCTTACAGATAGCGGTGTAGATATTTCCATGTTAATACCGATAGCGGTGTAGACATTTCCATGTTCATACAGTTAGCGGTGTAGATATTTCCATGTTCATACAGATAGCGGTGTAGATATTTCCATGTTCATACAGATAGCGGTGTAGATATTTCCATGTTCATACAGATAGCGGTGTAGATATTTCCATGTTCATACAGATAGCGGTGTAGATAATTCCATGTTCATACAGTTAGCGGTGTAGATATTTCCATGTTCATACAGATGGCGGTGTAGATATTTACATGTTCATACAGATGGCGGTGTAGATATTTCCATGTTCATACAGATGGCGGTGTAGATATTTCCATGTTCCTACAGATAGCGGTGTAGATAATTCCATGTTCATACAGTTAGCGGTGTAGATATTTCCATGTTCATACAGATGGCGGTGTAGATATTTACATGTTCATACAGATGGCGGTGTACATATTTCCATGTTCATACAGATAGCAGTGTAGATATTTCCATGTTCCTACAGATAGCGGTGTGGATATTTCCATGTTCATACAGATAGCGGTGTAGATATTTCCATGTTCATACAGATAGCGGTGTAGATAATTCCATGTTCATACAGTTAGCGGTGTAGATATTTCCAAGTTCATACAGATGGCCGTGTAGATATTTACATGTTCATACAGATGGCGGTGTAGATATTTCCATGTTCATACAGATAGCGGTGTAGTTATTTCCATGTTCCTACAGATAGCGGTGTAGATATTTCCATGTTCATACAGGTGGCGGTGTAGATATCTCCATGTTCATACAGATGGCGGTGTAGATATTTACATGTTCATACAGATGGCGGTGTAGTTATTTCCATGTTCATACAGATAGCAGTGTAGATATTTCCATGTTCCTACAGATAGCGGTGTGGATATTTCCATGTTCATACAGATGGCGGTGTAGATATTTCCATGTTCATACAGATGGCGGTGTAGATATTTCCATGTTTATACAGATAGCGGTGTAGATATTTCCATGTTCCTACAGATAGCGGTGTAGATAATTCCATGTTCATACAGTTAGTGGTGTAGATATTTCCATGTTCATACAGATGGCGGTGTAGATATTTACATGTTCATACAGATGGCGGTGTAGATATTTCCATGTTCATACAGATAGCAGTGTAGATATTTCCATGTTCCTACAGATAGCGGTGTAGATATTTCCATGTTCATACAGATAGTGGTGTAGATATTTCCATGTTCATACCAATAGCGGTGTAGGCTTTTCCATGTTCATACATTTAGCGGTGTAGATATTTCCATGTTCATACAGATGGCGGTGAAGATATTTCCATGTTCATGCAGATGGCGGTGTAGATATTTCCCTGTTTGTACGGATGGCAGTGTAGATATTTCCATGTTCATACAGGTGGCGGTGTAGATATTTCCATGTTTATACAGATAGCAGTGTAGTTATTTCCATGTTAATAGAGATAGCTGTGTGGATATTTCCATTGATATACAGATAGCTGTGTAGATATTTGCATGTTCATACAAATAGCATTGTAGATATTTCCGTGTTCGTACAGATAGCGGTGTAGATATTTCCATGTTCATACAGAGAGCGGTGTAGATATTTCCATGTTCATACAGATAACGGTGTAGATATTTCCATGTTCATACACACAGCGGTGTAGATACTTCCATGTTCATACAGTTAGCGGTGTAGATACTTCCATGTTCATACAGATGGCGGTGTAGATATTTACATGTTCATAGAGATGGTGGTATAGATATTTCCTTGTTCGTACAGATGGCGGTGTAGATATTTCCATGTTCATAGAGATGGCGTTGTAGATATTTCCATGTTTATGCAGATAGCGGTATAGATATTTCCATGTTTATACAGATGGTGGTGTAGATATTTCCATGTTTATAGAGATGGAGGTCTAGATATTTCCATGTTTACAGAGATAGTGGTGTAGTTATTTCCAAGTTTATAGAGACAGCATTGTAAATATTTCCATGTTTATACAGATAGCTGTGAAGATATTTCCTTGTTTATACAGATAGCGGTGTAGATATTTCCATGTTTATACAGATAGCAGTGTAGATATTTCCATGTTTATAGAGATTGTGGTGTAGATAATTTCAATTTTATACAGAGAGCAGTGTAGATATTTCCAAGTTCATACAGATAGCGGTGTAGATATTTCCACGTTTATAGAGATGGCGGTGTAGATATTTCCATGTTCATACAGATGGCGGTGTAGATATTTCCATGTTTATAGGGATGGCGGTGTAGATATTTTCATGTTTACACAGATGACAGTGTAGATATTTAAATGTTTAAACAGATAGCGGTGTAGACATTTCCATGTTTGCACAGATAGCGGTGTGGATATTTCCATGTTTATGCAGATAGCGGTGTAGATATTTCCATGTTTATACAGATAGCGGTGCGCATATCTCCATGTGTATACAGATAGTTGTGCAGATATTTCCATGTTTATACAGATAGCGGTGTAGTTATTTCCATCTTAATACAGATGGCGGTGTAGATATGTCCATGTTTGTACAGATGGCGGTGTAGATATTTCCCTGTTCATACAGATGGCGGTGTAGATATTTCGAAGTTTATAGAGATAGCGCTGTAGTTATTTCCATATTTATAGAGAAATCTGTGTAGATATTTCCATGTATATTCAGATAGCTGTGTAGATATTTCCAAGTATATTGAGATAGCAGTGTAGATATTTCCATGTTAATCCAGATGCCGGTGTACATATATCCATGTTCATACAGATGGCGGTGAAGATATTTCCATGTTCATACAGATGGCGGTGTAGATATTTCCATGTTCATACAAATGGCGGTGTAGATATTTCCATGTTCATAGAGATGGCGGTGTAGATAATTCCATGTTCATACAAATGGCGGTGTAGATATTTCCATGTTCATAGAGATGGCGGTGTAGATATTTCCATATTTATACAGATAGCAGTGTAGTTATTTCCATGTTTATTGGGATAGCAGTGTAGATATTTTCATTGATATACAGATAGCTGTGTAGATATTTGCATGTTCATACAGATAGCGGTGTAGATATTTCCATGTTCATACAGATAGCGGTGTAGATATTTGCATGTTCATACAGATAGCGGTGTAGATATTTCCATGTTCATACAGATAGCGGTGTAGATATTTCCATGTTCATACAGATGGCGGTGTAGATATTTGCATGTTCATACAGTTAGCGGTGAAGATATTTCCATGTTCGTACAGATGGCGGTGTAGATATTTACATGTTCATACAGAAGACGGTGTAGATATTTCCATGTTTATAGGGATGGCGGTGTAGATATTTTCATGTTTACACAGAAGGCGGTGTAGATATTTCCATGTTTACACGGATAGCGGTGTAGACATTTCCATGTTTACACAGATAGCGGTGTGGATATTTCCAGGTTTATGCAGATAGCAGTGTAGATATTTCCATGTTTATACAGATAGTGGTGCGGATATTTCCATGTTTATTCAGATAGCGGTGCGGATATTTCCATGTTTATACAGATAGTTGGGCAGATATTTCCATGTTTATACAGATAGCGGTGTAGATATTTCCAACTTAATACAGATGGCGGTGTAGATATGTCCATGTTCGTACAGATGGCGGTGTAGATATTTCCATGTTCATACAGATGGCGGTGTAGATATTTCGAAGTTTATAGAGATAGCGCTGTAGTTATTTCCATATTTATAGAGAAATCGGTGTAGATATTTCCATGTATATTCAGATAGCTGTGTAGATATTTCCATGTTCATGCAGATAGCGGTGTAGATATTTCCATGTTCATCCAGATGTCGGTGTACATATATCCATGTTCATACAGATGGCGGTGAAGATATTTCCATGTTCATACAGATGGCGGTGTAGGTATTTCCATGTTCATACAAATGGCGGTGTAGATATTTCCATGTTCATAGAGATGGTGGTGTAGATATTTCCATGTTCATACAAATGGCGGTGTAGATATTTCCATGTTCGTAGAGATGGCGGTTTAGATATTTCCATATTTATAGAGATAGCAGTGTAGTTATTTCCATGTTTATAGAGATTGCAGTGTTCATATTTCCATTGATATACAGATAGCTGTGTAGATATTTGCATGTTCATAGAGATAGCGGTGTAGATATTTCCATGTTCATACAGATAGCGGTGTAGATATTTCCATGTTCATACAGATACCAGTGTACATATTTCCATGTTCATACAGATAGCGGTGTAGATATTTCCATGTTCATACAGATAGCGGTGTAGATAATTCCATGTTCATACAGATAGCGGTGTAGATATTTCCATGTTCATACAGACGGCGGTGTAGATATTTACATGTTCATACAGATGGCGGTGTAGATATTTCCATGTTCATACAGATAGCAGTGTAGATATTTCCATGTTCATACAGATAGCGGTGTAGGTAATTCCATGTTCATACAGTTAGCGGTGTAGATATTTCCAAGTTCATACAGATGGCCGTGTAGATATTTACATGTTCATACAGATGGCGGTGTAGATATTTCCATGTTCATACAGATAGCGGTGTAGATATTTCCATGTTCCTACAGATAGCGGTGTAGATATTTCCATGTTCATACAGGTGGCGGTGTAGATATCTCCATGTTCATACAGATGGCGGTGTAGATATTTACATGTTCATACAGATGGCGGTGTAGTTATTTCCATGTTCATACAGATAGCAGTGTAGATATTTCCATGTTCCTACAGATAGCGGTGTGGATATTTCGATGTTCATACAGATGGTGGTGTAGATATTTCCATGTTCATACAGATGGCGGTGTAGATATTTCCATGTTTATACAGATAGCGGTGTAGATATTTCCATGTTCCTACAGATAGCGGTGTAGATAATTCCATGTTCATACAGTTAGCGGTGTAGATATTTCCATGTTCATACAGATGGCGGTGTAGATATTTACATGTTCATACAGATGGCGGTGTAGATATTTCCATGTTCATACAGATAGCAGTGTAGATATTTCCATGTTCCTACAGATAGCGGTGTAGATATTTCCATGTTCATACAGATAGTGGTGTAGATATTTCCATGTTCATACCAATAGCGGTGTAGGCTTTTCCATGTTCATACATTTAGCGGTGTAGATATTTCCATGTTCATACAGATGGCGGTGAAGATATTTCCATGTTCATACAGATGGCGGTGTAGATATTTCCCTGTTTGTACGGATGGCAGTGTAGATATTTCCATGTTCATACAGGTGGCGGTGTAGATATTTCCATGTTTATACAGATAGCAGTGTAGTTATTTCCATGTTAATAGAGATAGCTGTGTGGATATTTCCATTGATATACAGATAGCTGTGTAGATATTTGCATGTTCATACAAATAGCATTGTAGATATTTCCGTGTTCGTACAGATAGCGGTGTAGATATTTCCATGTTCATACAGAGAGCGGTGTAGATATTTCCATGTTCATACAGATAACGGTGTAGATATTTCCATGTTCATACACACAGCGGTGTAGATACTTCCATGTTCATACAGTTAGCGGTGTAGATACTTCCATGTTCATACAGATGGCGGTGTAGATATTTACATGTTCATAGAGATGGTGGTATAGATATTTCCTTGTTCGTACAGATGGCGGTGTAGATATTTCCATGTTCATAGAGATGGCGGTGTAGATATTTCCATGTTTATGCAGATAGCGGTATAGATATTTCCATGTTTATACAGATGGTGGTGTAGATATTTCCATGTTTATAGAGATGGAGGTCTAGATATTTCCATGTTTACAGAGATAGTGGTGTAGTTATTTCCAAGTTTATAGAGACAGCATTGTAAATATTTCCATGTTTATACAGATAGCTGTGAAGATATTTCCTTGTTTATACAGATAGCGGTGTAGATATTTCCATGTTTATACAGATAGCAGTGTAGATATTTCCATGTTTATAGAGATTGTGGTGTAGATAATTTCAATTTTATACAGAGAGCAGTGTAGATATTTCCAAGTTCATACAGATAGCGGTGTAGATATTTCCACGTTTATAGAGATGGCGGTGTAGATATTTCCATGTTCATACAGATGGCGGTGTAGATATTTCCATGTTTATAGGGATGGCGGTGTAGATATTTTCATGTTTACACAGATGGCAGTGTAGATATTTAAATGTTTAAACAGATAGCGGTGTAGACATTTCCATGTTTGCACAGATAGCGGTGTGGATATTTCCATGTTTGTGCAGATAGCGGTGTAGATATTTCCATGTTTATACAGATAGCGGTGCGCATATCTCCATGTGTATACAGATAGTTGTGCAGATATTTCCATGTTTATACAGATAGCGGTGTAGTTATTTCCATCTTAATACAGATGGCGGTGTAGATATGTCCATGTTTGTACAGATGGCGGTGTAGATATTTCCCTGTTCATACAGATGGCGGTGTAGATATTTCGAAGTTTATAGAGATAGCGCTGTAGTTATTTCCATATTTATAGAGAAATCTGTGTAGATATTTCCATGTATATTCAGATAGCTGTGTAGATATTTCCAAGTATATTGAGATAGCAGTGTAGATATTTCCATGTTAATCCAGATGCCGGTGTACATATATCCATGTTCATACAGATGGCGGTGAAGATATTTCCATGTTCATACAGATGGCGGTGTAGATATTTCCATGTTCATACAAATGGCGGTGTAGATATTTCCATGTTCATAGAGATGGCGGTGTAGATAATTCCATGTTCATACAAATGGCGGTGTAGATATTTCCATGTTCATAGAGATGGCGGTGTAGATATTTCCATATTTATACAGATAGCAGTGTAGTTATTTCCATGTTTATTGGGATAGCAGTGTAGATATTTTCATTGATATACAGATAGCTGTGTAGATATTTGCATGTTCATACAGATAGCGGTGTAGATATTTCCATGTTCATACAGATAGCGGTGTAGATATTTGCATGTTCATACAGATAGCGGTGTAGATATTTCCATGTTCATACAGATAGCGGTGTAGATATTTCCATGTTCATACAGATGGCGGTGTAGATATTTGCATGTTCATACAGTTAGCGGTGAAGATATTTCCATGTTCGTACAGATGGCGGTGTAGATATTTACATGTTCATACAGAAGACGGTGTAGATATTTCCATGTTTATAGGGATGGCGGTGTAGATATTTTCATGTTTACACAGAAGGCGGTGTAGATATTTCCATGTTTACACGGATAGCGGTGTAGACATTTCCATGTTTACACAGATAGCGGTGTGGATATTTCCAGGTTTATGCAGATAGCAGTGTAGATATTTCCATGTTTATACAGATAGTGGTGCGGATATTTCCATGTTTATTCAGATAGCGGTGCGGATATTTCCATGTTTATACAGATAGTTGGGCAGATATTTCCATGTTTATACAGATAGCGGTGTAGATATTTCCAACTTAATACAGATGGCGGTGTAGATATGTCCATGTTCGTACAGATGGCGGTGTAGATATTTCCATGTTCATACAGATGGCGGTGTAGATATTTCGAAGTTTATAGAGATAGCGCTGTAGTTATTTCCATATTTATAGAGAAATCGGTGTAGATATTTCCATGTATATTCACATAGCTGTGTAGATATTTCCATGTTCATGCAGATAGCGGTGTAGATATTTCCATGTTCATCCAGATGCCGGTGTACATGTATCCATGTTCATACAGATGGCGGTGAAGATATTTCCATGTTCATACAGATGGCGGTGTAGGTATTTCCATGTTCATACAAATGGCGGTGTAGATATTTCCATGTTCATAGAGATGGTGGTGTAGATATTTCCATGTTCATACAAATGGCGGTGTAGATATTTCCATGTTCGTAGAGATGGCGGTTTAGATATTTCCATATTTATAGAGATAGCAGTGTAGTTATTTCCATGTTTATAGAGATTGCAGTGTTCATATTTCCATTGATATACAGATAGCTGTGTAGATATTTGCATGTTCATAGAGATAGCGGTGTAGATATTTCCATGTTCATACAGATAGCGGTGTAGATATTTCCATGTTCATACAGATACCAGTGTACATATTTCCATGTTCAAACAGATAGCGGTGTAGATATTTCCATGTTCATACAGATAGCGGTGTAGATAATTCCATGTTCATACAGATAGCGGTGTAGATATTTCCATGTTCATACAGACGGCGGTGTAGATATTTACATGTTCATACAGATGGCGGTGTAGATATTTCCATGTTCATACAGATAGCAGTGTAGATATTTCCATGTTCATACAGATAGCGGTGTTGGTAATTCCATGTTCATACAGTTAGCTGTGTAGATATTTCCATGTTCATACAGATGGCGGTGTAGGTATTTACATGTTCATACAGATGGTGGTGAAGATATTTCCATGTTCATACAGATAGCAGTGTAGATATTTCCATGTTCATACAGATAGCGGTGTAGATACTTCCATGTTCATACAGATAGCGGTGTAGATATTTTCATGTTCATACCAATAGCGGTGTAGACATTTCCATGTTCATACATTTAGCGGTGTAGATATTTCCATGTTCATACAGATGGCGGTGAAGATATTTCCATGTTCATACAGAGGGCGGTGTAGATATTTCCATGTTTGTACGGAGGGCAGTGTAGATATTTCCATGTTCATACAGGTGGCGGTGTAGATATTTCCATGTTTATACAGATAGCAGTGTAGTTATTTCCATGTTAATAGAGATAGCTGTGTGGATATTTCCATTGATATACAGATAGCTGTGTAGATATTTGCATGTTCATACAGATAGCGGTGTAGATATTTCCATGTTCGTACAGATAGCGGTGTAGATATGTCCATGTTCATACAGATAGCGGTGTAGATATTTCCATGATCATACAGATAACGGTTTAGATATTTCCATGTTCACACAGACAGCGGTGTAGATATTTCCATGTTCATACAGATGGCGGTGTAGATATTTACATGTTCATACAGATGGCGGTATAGATATTTCCATATTTATACAGATGGCGGTGTGGATATTTCCATGTATATAGAGATGGCAGTCTAGATATTTCCATGTTTACAGAGATAGTGGTGTAGTTATTTCCAAGTTTATAGAGACAGCGTTGTAGATATTTCCATGTTTATACAGATAGCGGTGAAGATATTTCCATGTTTATACAGATAGAGGTGTAGATATTTCCATGTTTATACAGATAGCAGTGTAGATATTTCCATGTTTATAGAGATAGTGGCGTAGATAATTTCAATTTTATACAGAGAGCAGTGTAGATATTTCCATGTTCGTACAGATAGCGGTGTAGATATTTCCATGTTTATACAGATAGCGGTGCGGATATTTCCATGTTTATACAGATAGTTGGGCAGATATTTCCATGTTTATACAGATAGCGGTGTAGATATTTCCATCTTAATACAGATGGCGGTGTAGATATGTCCATGTTTGTACAGATGGCGGTGTAGATATTTCCATGTTCATACAGATGGCGGTGTAGATATTTCCATGTTTGTATGGATGGCAGTGTAGATATTTCCATGTTTGTATGGATGGAAGTGAAGATATTTCCATGTTCATACAGGTGGCGGTGTAGATATTTCCATCTTAATACAGATGCCGGTGTACATATATCCATGTTCATACAGATGGCGCTGAAGATATTTCCATGTTCCTACAGATGGCGGTGTAGGTATTTCCATGTTCATACAAATGGCGGTGTAGATATTTCCATGTTCATATAGATGGCGGTGTAGTTATTTCCAGGTTCATACAAATGGCGGTGTAGATATTTCCATGTTCATAGAGATGGCGGTGTAGATATTTCCATGTTTATACAGATAGCAGTGTAGTTATTTCCATGTTTATAGAGATACCAGTGTGGATATTTCCATTGATATACAGATAGCTGTGTAGATATTTGCATGTTCATACAGATAGCGGTGTAGATAATTCCATGTTCATACAGATAGCGGTGTAGATATTTCCATGTTCATACAGATAGCGGTGTAGATATTTCCATGTTCATACAGATAGCGGTGTAGATATTTCCATGTTCATACTGATAGCGGTGTAGATATTTCCATCTTCATAGAGATGGCGGTGTAGATATTTCCATGTTCATACAGATGGCGGTGTAGATATTTCCATGTTCATACAGATGGCGGTGTAGATATTTCCATGTTTGTATGGATGGCAGTGAAGATATTTCCATGTTCATACTGATAGCGGTGTAGATATTTCCATCTTCATAGAGATGGCGGTGTAGATATTTCCATGTTTATACAGATAGCACTGTAGTTATTTCCATGTTTATAGAGATAGCTGTGTAGATATTTCCATTGATATACAGATAGCTGTGTAGATATTTGCATGTTCATACAGATAGCAGTGTAGATATTTCCATGTTCGTACAGATTGCGGTGTAGATATTTCCATGTTTATACAGATAGCGGTGCGGATATTTCCATGTTTATACAGATAGCGGTGTAGATATTTCCATCTTAATACTGATGGCGGTGTAGATATGTCCATGTTTGTACAGATGGCGTTGTAGATATTTCCATGTTCATACAGTTGGCGGTGTAGATATTTCGAAGTTTATAGAGATAGCGCTGTAGTTAGTTCCATATTTATAGAGAAATCTGTGTAGATATTTCCACGTATATTCAGATAGCTGAGTAGATATTTCCATGTTCATGCAGATAGCGGTGTAGATATTTCCATGTTCATCCAGATGCCGGTGTACATATATCCATGTTCATACAGATGGTGGTGAAGATATTTCCATGTTCATACAGATGGTGGTGTAGATATTTCCATGTTCATACAAATGGCGGTGTAGATATTTCCATGTTCATAGAGATGGCGTTGTAGATATTTCCATGTTCATACAAATGGCGGAGTAGATATTTCCATCTTCATAGAGATGGCGGTGTAGATATTTCCATATTTATACAGATAGCAGTTTAGTTATTTCCATGTTTATAGAGATAGCAGTGTAGATATTTCCATTGATATACAGATTGCTGTGTAGATATTTGCATGTTCATACAGATAGCGGTGTAGATATTTCCATGATCATACAGATAGCGGTGTAGATATTTCCATGTTCGTACAGAAAGCAGTGTAGATATTTCCATGTTTATACAGATAGCGGTGCGGATATTTCCATGTTTATACAGATAGCGGTGTAGATATTTCCATCTTAATACTGATGGCGGTGTAGATATGTCCATGTTTGTACAGATGGCGTTGTAGATATTTCCATGTTCATACAGATGGCGGTGTAGATATTTCGAAGTTTATAGAGATAGCGCTGTAGTTAGTTCCATATTTATAGAGAAATCTGTGTAGATATTTCCACGTATATTCAGATAGCTGAGTAGATATTTCCATGTTCATGCAGATAGCGGTGTAGATATTTCCATGTTCATCCAGATGCCGGTGTACATATATCCATGTTCATACAGATGGTGGTGAAGATATTTCCATGTTCATACAGATGGTGGTGTAGATATTTCCATGTTCATACAAATGGCGGTGTAGATATTTCCATGTTCATAGAGATGGCGTTGTAGATATTTCCATGTTCATACAAATGGCGGAGTAGATATTTCCATCTTCATAGAGATGGCGGTGTAGATATTTCCATATTTATACAGATAGCAGTTTAGTTATTTCCATGTTTATAGAGATAGCAGTGTAGATATTTCCATTGATATACAGATAGCTGTGTAGATATTTGCATGTTCATACAGATAGCGGTGTAGATATTTCCATGTTCATACAGATAGCGGTGTAGATATTTCCATGTTCGTACAGATAGCAGTGTAGATATTTCCATGTTCATACAGATAGCGGTGTAGATATTTCCATGTTCATACAGGTGGCGGTGTGGCTATTTCCATGTTTATACAGATAACAGTGTAGTTATTTCCATGTTTATAAAGACAGCTGTGTAGATATTTCCATTGATATACAGATAGCTGTGTAGATATTTGCGTGTTCATACAGATAGCAGTGTAGATATTTCCATGTTCGTACTGATAGCGGTGTAGATATTTCCATGTTCATGCAGATAGTGGTGTAGACATTTCCATGTTCATACAGATAACGGTGTAGATATTTCCATGTTCATACAGATAGCGGTGTAGATATTTCCATGTTCATACAGTTAGCGGTGTAGGTATTTCCATGTTCATACAGATGGCGGTGTAGATATTTACATGTTCATACAGATGGCGGTATAGATATTTCCATGTTTGTGCAGATGGCGGTGTAGATATTTCCATGTTCATAGAGATGGCGGTGGAGATACTTCCATGTTTATGCCGATAGCGGTATAGATATTTCCATGTTTATACAGATGGTGGTGTAGATATTTCCATGTTTACAGAGATAGTGGTGTAGTTATTTCCAAGTTTATAGAGACTGCGTTGTAGATATTTCCATGTTTATACAGAAAGCGGTGAAGATATTTCCATGTTTATACAGATAGCGGTGTAGATATTTCCATGTTCATACAGATAGCAGTGTAGATATTTCCAAGTTTATAGAGATAGTGGTGTAGATAATTTCAATTTCATACAGAGATCAGTGTAGATATTTCCAAGTTAAAACAGATAGCGGTGTAGATATTTCCACGTTTATAGAGATGGCGGTGTAGATATTTCCATGTTCATACAGAGGACGGTGTAGATATTTCCATGTTTATAGGGATGGTGGTGTAGATATTTTCATGTTTACACAGATGGCGGTGTAGATATTTCCATGTTTACACAGATAGCGGTGTAGACATTTCCATGTTTACACAGATAGCGGTGTGGATATTTCCATGTTTATGCAGATAGCAGTGTAGATATTTCCATGTTTATACAGATAGCGGTGCGGATATTTCCATGTTTATTCAGATAGCGGTGCGGATATTTCCATGTTTATACAGATAGTTGGGCAGATATTTCCATGTTTATACAGATAGCGGTGTAGATATTTCCATCTTAATACAGATGGCGGTGTAGATATGTCCATGTTTGTACAGATGGCGGTGTAGATATTTCCATGTTCATACAGATGGCGGTGTTGATATTTCGAAGTTTATAGAGATAGCGCTGTAGTTATTTCCATATTTATGGAGAAATCTGTGTAGATATTTCCATGTATATTCAGATAGCTGTGTAGATATCTCCATGTTCATGCAGATAACGGTGTAGATATTTCCATGTTCATCCAGATGCTAGTGTACATATATCCATGTTCAAACAGATGGTGGTGTAGATCTTTCCTTCTTCATACAAATGGCGGTGTAGATAGTTCCATGTTCATAGAGATGGCGGTGTAGATATTTCCATGTTCATACAAATGGCGGTGTAGATATTTCCATGTTCATAGAGATGGCGGTGTAGATATTTACATATTTATAGAGATAGCAGTGTAGTTATTTCCATGTTTATAGAGATAGCAGTGTAGATATTTACATATTCATACAGATAGCGGTGTAGATATTTCCATGTTCATCCAGATGGCTGAGTAGATATATCCATGTTCATACAGATAGCGGTGTGGATATTTCCATGTTCATACAGATAGCGGTGTAGATATTTCCATGTTCGTACAGATAGCGGTGTAGATATTTCCATGTTCATACAGATAGCGGTGTAGATATTTCCTTGTTCATACAGATAGCGGTGTAGATATTTCCATGTTCATACAGATGGCGGTGTAGATATTTACATGTTCATACAGGTAGCGGTGTAGATATTTCCATGTTCATACAGATAGCGGTGTACATATTTCCATGTTCATACAGATAGCGGCATAGATATTTCCATGTTCATACCAATAGCGGTGTAGACATTTCCATGTTCATACATTTAGCGGTGTAGATATTTCCATGTTCATACAGATGGCAGTGAAGATATTCATATGTTCATACAGATGGCGGTGTAGATATTTCCATGTTTGTACGGATAACGGTGTAGACATTTCCATTTTTCCACAGATAGCGGTGTAGACATTTCTATGTTTACACAGAAAGCATTGTAAATATTTACATGTTTATAGAGACAGCGGTGTAGTTATTTCCATGTTTATACAGACAGTGGTGAAGATATTTCCATGTTTATAGAGATAGCGGTGTAGTTATTTCCTTGTTTATACAGAAAGCTGTTTAGATATTTCCATGTATATGCAGATAGCTGTGTAGATATTTCCATGTTTATACAGATAGCGGTGCTGATATTTCCATGTTTATTACAGATAGCGGTGTGGGTATTTCCATGTTTATAGAGATAGTGGTGTAGATATTTCCATGTTTATACAGATAGCGGTGTAGATATTTCCATGTTTATACAGATAGCGGTGTGGTTATTTCCATCTTAGTACAGGTAGCGTTGTAGATATTTCCAAGTTCATACAGATAGCGGTGTAGATATTTCCATGTTTATACAGATAGCGGTGTAGATATTTCCATGTTTATACAGATAGTGGTGTAGATATATCTATCTTAATACTGATGGCGTTGTAGATATTTCCATGTTCTTACAGACGGCAGTGTAGATATTTCCATGTTCGTACACATAGCGGTGTGGATATTTCCATGTTCATACAGATAGCGGTGTAGATATTTCCATGTTCATACAGATAGCAGTGTAGATATTTCCATGTTCATACAGATGGCAGTGAAGTTAATTCCATGTTCATACAGATAGCGGTGTAGATATTTCCATGTTTATACAAATAGCGGTGTAGATATTTCCATGTTTATAGAGATGGCGATCTAGATATTTCCATGTTTATACAGAAAGCTGTGTAGATATTTCCATGTATATGCAGATTGCTGTGTAGATATTTCCATGTTTATACAGATAGCGGTGGTGATATTTCCATGTTTATTACAGATAGCGGTGTGGATATTTCAATGATTATACAGAGAGCGGTGTAGATATTTCCATGTTTATACAGATAGCGGTGTTGATATTTCCATGTTTATACAGATAGCGCTGTGGTTATTTCCATCTTTATGCATATAGTGGTGTGGATATTTCCATGTTTATACAGATAGCAGTGTAGATATTTCCATGTTTATACAGATAGCGGTGTAGATATTTCCATGTTCATACAGATAGCGGTGAAGTTATTTCCATGTTTATACAGATAGTGGAGTAGATATTTCATGTTTATAGAGATGGCGGTCTAGATATTTCCATGTTCATAGAGATAGTGGTGTAGTTATTTCCAAGTTTGTAGTGACAGCGTTGTAGATATTTCCGCGTTTATACAGATAGCGGTGAAGATATTTCCATGTTTAAACAGATATCGGTGTAGATATTTCCATGTTTATACAGATAGCGGTGTAGATATTCACAAGTTTATAGAGATGGCGGTGTAGATATTGTCTTGTTTATACAGATAGCGGTGTAGATATTTCCATGTTTATACAGATAGCGGTGTAGATTATTCCAATATTATACAGATAGCTGTGTAGATATTTCGAAGTTCATACAAATAGCGGTGTAGATATTTCCATGTTCATACAGATGGCGGTGTAGATATTTCCATGTTCATGCAGATGGCGGTGTAGATATTTCCATGTTTACACAGATAGCGCTGTAGATATTTCCATGTTGATACACATAGCGGTGTAGATATTTCCATGTTTTTAGAGATAGCGGTGTATTTTCTTGTTTATAGAGAAAGCTGTGTAGATATTTCCATATATATGCAGTTAACTGTGTAGATATTTCCATGTTCATACACATAGCGGTGTAGATATTTCCATGTTCATTCAGATGGCGGTTAAGTTAATTCCGTGTTCATTCAGATGGCGGTTTAGATATTTTCATTTTCATGCAAATGGCGGTGTAGTTATTTGCATGTTCATAGAGATGGCTCTCTAGTTATTTCCATGTTTATAGAGATAGCGGTGTAGTTATTTCCATGTTTATAGAGATAGCGGTGTAGATATTTCCATGTATATACAGATAGCAGTGTGATTTTTTCCATGTTCATACATATAGCGGTATAGATATTTTCACCTTTATAGAGATGGCGGTGTAGATATTTCCATGTTCATACAGCTGGCGTTGTAGTTATTTCTATGTTTATAGAGATGGCGGTGTAGATATTTCCATGTTTATACAGATGGGGGTGTAGATATTTCCATGTCTATACAGATAGCGGTGTAGATATCTCCATGTTTATACAGATAGCGGTGTATATATTTACATGTTTATAGAGGTGGCGGTCTAGATATTCTCTTGTTTATACAGATAGCCATGTAGTTCTTTCCATGTTTATAGAGATAGCGGTGTAGATAATTCCAATTTTATTCAGATAGCAGTGTAGATATTTCCATGTTCATACAAATAGCGGTGTAGATATTTCCACGTTTATAGAGATGGCGGTGTAGATATTTCCATGTTCATACAGATGGCGGGGTAGATATTTCCATGTTTACACAGATAGCGTTGTAGATATTTCCAAGCTGATACACATAGCGGTGTAGATATTTCCGTGTCAATAGAGATGGCGGTGTAGTTATTTCCTTGTTTATAGAGAAAGCTGTGTAGATATTTCCATGCGTATGCAGTTAGCTCTGTAGATATTTCCATGTTTACACTGATAACGGTGTAGACATTTCCATCTTTCCACAGATAGCGGTGTAGACATTTCCATGTTTACACAGATAGCATTGTTAATAATTTCATGTTTATAGAGATAGCGGTGTAGTTATTTCCAAGTTTATACAGACAGCTTTGAAGATATTTCCATGTTTATAGAGATAGCAGTGTAGTTATTTCCATGTTTATAGTGAAAGCTGTAAAGATATTTCCATGTTTCTACAGATAGCCTTGTAGATATTTCCATGTTTATTCAGATATCGGTTTAGATATTTCCATGTTTCTACAGATAGCGGTGTGGATATTTGCATCTTAATACAGATGGCGGTGTAGATATTTCCATGTCAATACAGATGGCGGTGCAGATATTTCCATGTTCATACAGATGGTGGTGTAGATATTTCTATGTTTATAGAGATGGCGGTGTAGATATTTCCATGCTTATACTGATGGCGGTGTAGATATTTCCATGTTTATACAGAAAGTGGTGTAGATATTTCCATGTTTACACAGATAGTGGTGTAGACCTTTCCATGTTTACACAGATAGCGTTGTAGATATTTACATGTTTGTAGAGATAATAGTGTAGTTATTTCCATGTTTATACAGATAGCGGTGAAGTTATTTCCATGTTTACACAGATAGCGATGTGGATATTTCAATGATTATACAGAGAGCGGTGTAGATATTTCCATGTTTATACAGATAGCGGTGTTGATATTTCCATGTTTATACAGATAGCGGCGTGGATATTTCCATGTTTATGCATATAGTGGTGTGGATATTTTCATGTTTATACAGATAGCGGTGTAGATATTTCCATGCTTATACAGATAGCGGTGTAGTTATTTCCATGTTCATACAGATAGTGGTGTAGATATTTCCATGTTTATACAGATAGCGGTGTAGATATTTCCATGTTTATAGACATGGCGGTCTAGATATTTCCATGTTTATAGAGATAGTGGTGTAGTTATTTCCAGGTTTGTAGAGACAGCGTTGTAGATATTTCCGTGTTTATACAGATAGCGGTGAAGATATTTCCATGTTTATACAGATAGCGGTGTATATATTTCCATGTTTATACAGATAGCGGTGTAGATATTTACAAGCTTATAGAGCTGGCGGTCTAGATATTGTCTTGTTCATACAGATAGCGGTGTAGATATTTCCATGCTTATAGAGATAGTGGTGTAGATTATTCCAATTTTATACAGATAGCAGTGTAGATATTTCCATGTTCATACAAATAGCGGTGTAGATATTTCAACGTTTATAGAGATGGCGGTGTAGATATTTCCATGTTCATACAGATGGCGGTGTAGACATTTCCATGTTTACACAGATAGCGGTGTAGATATTTCCATGTTTATACACATAGTGGTGTAGATATTTCCATGTTTTTAGAGATAGCGGTGTAGTTATTTCCTTGTTTATAGAGAAAGCTGTGTAGATATTTCGATCTACATGCAGTTAACTGTGTAGATATTTCCATGTTCATACAGATAGCGGTGAAGATAATTCCATGTTCATACAGATGGCGGTGTGGATATTTCAATGTTCATACAAATGGTGGTGTAGTTATTTGCATGTTCATAGAGATGGCGCTGTAGTTATTTCCATGTTTATAGAGATAGCGGTGTAGTTATTTCCATGTTTATAGAGATAGCGGTGTAGATATTTGCATGTATATACAGATAGCAGTGTGATTTTTTCCATGTTCATACAGATAGCGGTATAGATATCTTCACCTTTGTAGAAATGGCGGGGTAGATATTTCCATGTTTACACAGATAGCGTTGTAGATATTTCCATGCTGATACACATAGTGGTGTAGATATTTCCGTGTCAATAGAGATAGCGGTGTAGTTATTTCCTTGTTTATAGAGAAAGCTGTTTAGATATTTCCATGTGTATGCAGTTAGCTGTGTAGATATTTCCATGTTTACACTGATAACGCTGTAGACATTTCCATCTTTCCACAGATAGCGGTGTAGACATTTCCATGTTTACACAGATATCATTGTAAATGTTTACATGTTTATAGAGATAGCAGTGTAGTTATTTACAGGTTTATACAGACAGCAGTGAAGATATTTCCATGTTTATAGAGATAGCGGTGTAGTTTTTTCCACGTTTATAGAGAAAGCTGTGTAGAAATTTCCATGTATATGCAGATAGCTGTGTAGATATTTCCATGTTTATACAGATAGTGGTGTAGATATTTCCATGTTTATACAGAAATCGGTGAATGTATTTCCATGTTTCTACAGATAGCGGTGTGGATATTTGCATCTTGATACAGATGGCGGTGTAGATATTTCCATGTTTATACTGATGGCGCTGAAGGTATTTCCATGTTCATACAGATGGCGCTCTATATATTTCCAGTTTTGTAGAGATAGCGGTGTAGTTATTTCCATGTTTATAGAGATAGCGTTGTAGAATTTTCCATGTATATACATATAGTTATGCAGATATTTCCATTTTCTTACAGACAGCGATGTAGATATTTCCATGTTCATACAGACAGCAGAGTGGATATTTCCTTGTTCATACAGGTAGTGGTGTAGATATTTCCATGTTCACTCAGATAGCGGTGTAGATATTTTCATGTTTATACTCATGGCGGTGTAGATATTTCCATGTATATAGAGAAGACGGTGTAGATATTTCCATGTTTATACAGAAAGCGGTGTAGATATTTCCATGTTTACACAGATAGTGGTGTAGACTTTTCCATGTTGAAACAGATAGCGTTGTAGATATTTACATGTTTAAAGAGATAGTGGTGTAGTTATTTCCATGTTTATACAGATAGCGGTGAAGTTATTTCCATGTTTACACAGATAGCGGTGTGGATATTTCATGGATTATACAGAGAGCAGTGTAGATATTTCCATGTTTATACAGATAGCGGTGCTGATATTTCCATGTTTATACAGATAGCGGTGTGGATATTTCCATGTTTATAGAGATAGCGGTGTGGATATTTCCATGTTTATACAGATAGCGGTGTAGATATTTCCATGTTTACACAGATAGCGGTGTGGATATCTTCATGTTTATTCAGATATCGGTGTAGATATTTCCATGTTTATACAGATAGCACTTCAGATATTTCCATCTTAATACAGATGGCGGTGTAGATATTTCCATGTTCCAACAGATGGCGGTATAGATTTTTCCATGTTCCTACAGATGGCGGTGTAGATATTTCCAAGTTTATGGAGATGGCGGTGTAGTTATTCCCATGCTTATATAGAAAGCTGTGTAGATATTTCCATGTGTATGCAGATAGCTGTGTAGATATTTCCATGTTTATACAGATACTGGTGTAGATATTTCCATGTTTATACAGATATCGTTGTAGATATTTCCATGTTTCTACAGATAGCGGTGTGGATATTTGCATCTTAATACAGATGGCGGTGTAGTTATTTCCATGTTCATACTGATGGCGGTGTAGATATTTCGAAGTTTATATAGATAGCGCTGTAGTTATTTCCATATTTATAGAGAAATCTGTGTAGATATTTCCATGTATATGCAGATAGCTGTGTAGATATTTCCATGTAAATGCAGATAGCCGTGTAGATATTTCCATGTTCATCCAGATGCTGGTGTAGATATTTACATGTTCATACAGATGGCCGTGTAGATATTTCCATGTTCGTACGGATGGCAGTGTAGATACTTCCATGTTCATACAGGTGTCGGTGTAGATATTTCCATATTCATACAGATAGCAGTGTAATTATTTCCATGTTTATAGAGATAGCAATGTAGATATTTCCATTGATATACATGTAGCTGTGTAGATATTTGCATGTTCATACAAATAGCATTGTAGATATTTCCGTGTTCGTACAGATAGCGGTGTAGATATTTCCATGTTCATACAGAGAGCGGTGTAGATATTTCCATGTTCATACAGATAACGGTGTAGATATTTCCATGTTCATACACACAGCGGTGTAGATACTTCCATGTTCATACAGTTAGCGGTGTAGATACTTCCATGTTCATACAGATGGCGGTGTAGATATTTACATGTTCATAGAGATGGTGGTATAGATATTTCCTTGTTCGTACAGATGGCGGTGTAGATATTTCCATGTTCATAGAGATGGCGGTGTAGATATTTCCATGTTTATGCAGATAGCGGTATAGATATTTCCATGTTTATACAGATGGTGGTGTAGATATTTCCATGTTTATAGAGATGGAGGTCTAGATATTTCCATGTTTACAGAGATAGTGGTGTAGTTATTTCCAAGTTTATAGAGACAGCATTGTAAATATTTCCATGTTTATACAGATAGCTGTGAAGATATTTCCTTGTTTATACAGATAGCGGTGTAGATATTTCCATGTTTATACAGATAGCAGTGTAGATATTTCCATGTTTATAGAGATTGTGGTGTAGATAATTTCAATTTTATACAGAGAGCAGTGTAGATATTTCCAAGTTCATACAGATAGCGGTGTAGATATTTCCACGTTTATAGAGATGGCGGTGTAGATATTTCCATGTTCATACAGATGGCGGTGTAGATATTTCCATGTTTATAGGGATGGCGGTGTAGATATTTTCATGTTTACACAGATGGCAGTGTAGATATTTAAATGTTTAAACAGATAGCGGTGTAGACATTTCCATGTTTGCACAGATAGCGGTGTGGATATTTCCATGTTTGTGCAGATAGCGGTGTAGATATTTCCATGTTTATACAGATAGCGGTGCGCATATCTCCATGTGTATACAGATAGTTGTGCAGATATTTCCATGTTTATACAGATAGCGGTGTAGTTATTTCCATCTTAATACAGATGGCGGTGTAGATATGTCCATGTTTGTACAGATGGCGGTGTAGATATTTCCCTGTTCATACAGATGGCGGTGTAGATATTTCGAAGTTTATAGAGATAGCGCTGTAGTTATTTCCATATTTATAGAGAAATCTGTGTAGATATTTCCATGTATATTCAGATAGCTGTGTAGATATTTCCAAGTATATTGAGATAGCAGTGTAGATATTTCCATGTTAATCCAGATGCCGGTGTACATATATCCATGTTCATACAGATGGCGGTGAAGATATTTCCATGTTCATACAGATGGCGGTGTAGATATTTCCATGTTCATACAAATGGCGGTGTAGATATTTCCATGTTCATAGAGATGGCGGTGTAGATAATTCCATGTTCATACAAATGGCGGTGTAGATATTTCCATGTTCATAGAGATGGCGGTGTAGATATTTCCATATTTATACAGATAGCAGTGTAGTTATTTCCATGTTTATTGGGATAGCAGTGTAGATATTTTCATTGATATACAGATAGCTGTGTAGATATTTGCATGTTCATACAGATAGCGGTGTAGATATTTCCATGTTCATACAGATAGCGGTGTAGATATTTGCATGTTCATACAGATAGCGGTGTAGATATTTCCATGTTCATACAGATAGCGGTGTAGATATTTCCATGTTCATACAGATGGCGGTGTAGATATTTGCATGTTCATACAGTTAGCGGTGAAGATATTTCCATGTTCGTACAGATGGCGGTGTAGATATTTACATGTTCATACAGAAGACGGTGTAGATATTTCCATGTTTATAGGGATGGCGGTGTAGATATTTTCATGTTTACACAGAAGGCGGTGTAGATATTTCCATGTTTACACGGATAGCGGTGTAGACATTTCCATGTTTACACAGATAGCGGTGTGGATATTTCCAGGTTTATGCAGATAGCAGTGTAGATATTTCCATGTTTATACAGATAGTGGTGCGGATATTTCCATGTTTATTCAGATAGCGGTGCGGATATTTCCATGTTTATACAGATAGTTGGGCAGATATTTCCATGTTTATACAGATAGCGGTGTAGATATTTCCAACTTAATACAGATGGCGGTGTAGATATGTCCATGTTCGTACAGATGGCGGTGTAGATATTTCCATGTTCATACAGATGGCGGTGTAGATATTTCTAAGTTTATAGAGATAGCGCTGTAGTTATTTCCATATTTATAGAGAAATCGGTGTAGATATTTCCATGTATATTCAGATAGCTGTGTAGATATTTCCATGTTCATGCAGATAGCGGTGTAGATATTTCCATGTTCATCCAGATGCCGGTGTACATATATCCATGTTCATACAGATGGCGGTGAAGATATTTCCATGTTCATACAGATGGCGGTGTAGGTATTTCCATGTTCATACAAATGGCGGTGTAGATATTTCCATGTTCATAGAGATGGTGGTGTAGATATTTCCATGTTCATACAAATGGCGGTGTAGATATTTCCATGTTCGTAGAGATGGCGGTTTAGATATTTCCATATTTATAGAGATAGCAGTGTAGTTATTTCCATGTTTATAGAGATTGCAGTGTTCATATTTCCATTGATATACAGATAGCTGTGTAGATATTTGCATGTTCATAGAGATAGCGGTGTAGATATTTCCATGTTCATACAGATAGCGGTGTAGATATTTCCATGTTCATACAGATACCAGTGTACATATTTCCATGTTCAAACAGATAGCGGTGTAGATATTTCCATGTTCATACAGATAGCGGTGTAGATAATTCCATGTTCATACAGATAGCGGTGTAGATATTTCCATGTTCATACAGACGGCGGTGTAGATATTTACATGTTCATACAGATGGCGGTGTAGATATTTCCATGTTCATACAGATAGCAGTGTAGATATTTCCATGTTCATACAGATAGCGGTGTAGGTAATTCCATGTTCATACAGTTAGCTGTGTAGATATTTCCATGTTCATACAGATGGCGGTGTAGGTATTTACATGTTCATACAGATGGTGGTGAAGATATTTCCATGTTCATACAGATAGCAGTGTAGATATTTCCATGTTCATACAGATAGCGGTGTAGATACTTCCATGTTCATACAGATAGCGGTGTAGATATTTTCATGTTCATACCAATAGCGGTGTAGACATTTCCATGTTCATACATTTAGCGGTGTAGATATTTCCATGTTCATACAGATGGCGGTGAAGATATTTCCATGTTCATACAGAGGGCGGTGTAGACATTTCCATGTTTGTACGGAGGGCAGTGTAGATATTTCCATGTTCATACAGGTGGCGGTGTAGATATTTCCATGTTTATACAGATAGCAGTGTAGTTATTTCCATGTTAATAGAGATAGCTGTGTGGATATTTCCATTGATATACAGATAGCTGTGTAGATATTTGCATGTTCATACAGATAGCGGTGTAGATATTTCCATGTTCGTACAGATAGCGGTGTAGATATGTCCATGTTCATACAGATAGCGGTGTAGATATTTCCATGATCATACAGATAACGGTTTAGATATTTCCATGTTCACACAGACAGCGGTGTAGATATTTCCATGTTCATACAGATGGCGGTGTAGATATTTACATGTTCATACAGATGGCGGTATAGATATTTCCATATTTATACAGATGGCGGTGTGGATATTTCCGTGTATATAGAGATGGCAGTCTAGATATTTCCATGTTTACAGAGATAGTGGTGTAGTTATTTCCAAGTTTATAGAGACAGCGTTGTAGATATTTCCATGTTTATACAGATAGCGGTGAAGATATTTCCATGTTTATACAGATAGAGGTGTAGATATTTCCATGTTTATACAGATAGCAGTGTAGATATTTCCATGTTTATAGAGATAGTGGCGTAGATAATTTCAATTTTATACAGAGAGCAGTGTAGATATTTCCATGTTCGTACAGATAGCGGTGTAGATATTTCCATGTTTATACAGATAGCGGTGCGGATATTTCCATGTTTATACAGATAGTTGGGCAGATATTTCCATGTTTATACAGATAGCGGTGTAGATATTTCCATCTTAATACAGATGGCGGTGTAGATATGTCCATGTTTGTACAGATGGCGGTGTAGATATTTCCATGTTCATACAGATGGCGGTGTAGATATTTCCATGTTTGTATGGATGGCAGTGTAGATATTTCCATGTTTGTATGGATGGAAGTGAAGATATTTCCATGTTCATACAGGTGGCGGTGTAGATATTTCCATCTTAATACAGATGCCGGTGTACATATATCCATGTTCATACAGATGGCGCTGAAGATATTTCCATGTTCCTACAGATGGCGGTGTAGGTATTTCCATGTTCATACAAATGGCGGTGTAGATATTTCCATGTTCATATAGATGGCGGTGTAGTTATTTCCAGGTTCATACAAATGGCGGTGTAGATATTTCCATGTTCATAGAGATGGCGGTGTAGATATTTCCATGTTTATACAGATAGCAGTGTAGTTATTTCCATGTTTATAGAGATACCAGTGTGGATATTTCCATTGATATACAGATAGCTGTGTAGATATTTGCATGTTCATACAGATAGCGGTGTAGATAATTCCATGTTCATACAGATAGCGGTGTAGATATTTCCATGTTCATACAGATAGCGGTGTAGATATTTCCATGTTCATACAGATAGCGGTGTAGATATTTCCATGTTCATACTGATAGCGGTGTAGATATTTCCATCTTCATAGAGATGGCGGTGTAGATATTTCCATGTTCATACAGATGGCGGTGTAGATATTTCCATGTTCATACAGATGGCGGTGTAGATATTTCCATGTTTGTATGGATGGCAGTGAAGATATTTCCATGTTCATACTGATAGCGGTGTAGATATTTCCATCTTCATAGAGATGGCGGTGTAGATATTTCCATGTTTATACAGATAGCACTGTAGTTATTTCCATGTTTATAGAGATAGCTGTGTAGATATTTCCATTGATATACAGATAGCTGTGTAGATATTTGCATGTTCATACAGATAGCAGTGTAGATATTTCCATGTTCGTACAGATTGCGGTGTAGATATTTCCATGTTTATACAGATAGCGGTGCGGATATTTCCATGTTTATACAGATAGCGGTGTAGATATTTCCATCTTAATACTGATGGCGGTGTAGATATGTCCATGTTTGTACAGATGGCGTTGTAGATATTTCCATGTTCATACAGTTGGCGGTGTAGATATTTCGAAGTTTATAGAGATAGCGCTGTAGTTAGTTCCATATTTATAGAGAAATCTGTGTAGATATTTCCACGTATATTCAGATAGCTGAGTAGATATTTCCATGTTCATGCAGATAGCGGTGTAGATATTTCCATGTTCATCCAGATGCCGGTGTACATATATCCATGTTCATACAGATGGTGGTGAAGATATTTCCATGTTCATACAGATGGTGGTGTAGATATTTCCATGTTCATACAAATGGCGGTGTAGATATTTCCATGTTCATAGAGATGGCGTTGTAGATATTTCCATGTTCATACAAATGGCGGAGTAGATATTTCCATCTTCATAGAGATGGCGGTGTAGATATTTCCATATTTATACAGATAGCAGTTTAGTTATTTCCATGTTTATAGAGATAGCAGTGTAGATATTTCCATTGATATACAGATAGCTGTGTAGATATTTGCATGTTCATACAGATAGCGGTGTAGATATTTCCATGATCATACAGATAGCGGTGTAGATATTTCCATGTTCGTACAGAAAGCAGTGTAGATATTTCCATGTTTATACAGATAGCGGTGCGGATATTTCCATGTTTATACAGATAGCGGTGTAGATATTTCCATCTTAATACTGATGGCGGTGTAGATATGTCCATGTTTGTACAGATGGCGTTGTAGATATTTCCATGTTCATACAGATGGCGGTGTAGATATTTCGAAGTTTATAGAGATAGCGCTGTAGTTAGTTCCATATTTATAGAGAAATCTGTGTAGATATTTCCACGTATATTCAGATAGCTGAGTAGATATTTCCATGTTCATGCAGATAGCGGTGTAGATATTTCCATGTTCATCCAGATGCCGGTGTACATATATCCATGTTCATACAGATGGTGGTGAAGATATTTCCATGTTCATACAGATGGTGGTGTAGATATTTCCATGTTCATACAAATGGCGGTGTAGATATTTCCATGTTCATAGAGATGGCGTTGTAGATATTTCCATGTTCATACAAATGGCGGAGTAGATATTTCCATCTTCATAGAGATGGCGGTGTAGATATTTCCATATTTATACAGATAGCAGTTTAGTTATTTCCATGTTTATAGAGATAGCAGTGTAGATATTTCCATTGATATACAGATAGCTGTGTAGATATTTGCATGTTCATACAGATAGCGGTGTAGATATTTCCATGTTCATACAGATAGCGGTGTAGATATTTCCATGTTCGTACAGATAGCAGTGTAGATATTTCCATGTTCATACAGATAGCGGTGTAGATATTTCCATGTTCATACAGGTGGCGGTGTGGCTATTTCCATGTTTATACAGATAACAGTGTAGTTATTTCCATGTTTATAAAGACAGCTGTGTAGATATTTCCATTGATATACAGATAGCTGTGTAGATATTTGCGTGTTCATACAGATAGCAGTGTAGATATTTCCATGTTCGTACTGATAGCGGTGTAGATATTTCCATGTTCATGCAGATAGTGGTGTAGACATTTCCATGTTCATACAGATAACGGTGTAGATATTTCCATGTTCATACAGATAGCGGTGTAGATATTTCCATGTTCATACAGTTAGCGGTGTAGGTATTTCCATGTTCATACAGATGGCGGTGTAGATATTTACATGTTCATACAGATGGCGGTATAGATATTTCCATGTTTGTGCAGATGGCGGTGTAGATATTTCCATGTTCATAGAGATGGCGGTGGAGATACTTCCATGTTTATGCCGATAGCGGTATAGATATTTCCATGTTTATACAGATGGTGGTGTAGATATTTCCATGTTTACAGAGATAGTGGTGTAGTTATTTCCAAGTTTATAGAGACTGTGTTGTAGATATTTCCATGTTTATACAGAAAGCGGTGAAGATATTTCCATGTTTATACAGATAGCGGTGTAGATATTTCCATGTTCATACAGATAGCAGTGTAGATATTTCCAAGTTTATAGAGATAGTGGTGTAGATAATTTCAATTTCATACAGAGATCAGTGTAGATATTTCCAAGTTAAAACAGATAGCGGTGTAGATATTTCCACGTTTATAGAGATGGCGGTGTAGATATTTCCATGTTCATACAGAGGACGGTGTAGATATTTCCATGTTTATAGGGATGGCGGTGTAGATATTTTCATGTTTACACAGATGGCGGTGTAGATATTTCCATGTTTACACAGATAGCGGTGTAGACATTTCCATGTTTACACAGATAGCGGTGTGGATATTTCCATGTTTATGCAGATAGCAGTGTAGATATTTCCATGTTTATACAGATAGCGGTGCGGATATTTCCATGTTTATTCAGATAGCGGTGCGGATATTTCCATGTTTATACAGATAGTTGGGCAGATATTTCCATGTTTATACAGATAGCGGTGTAGATATTTCCATCTTAATACAGATGGCGGTGTAGATATGTCCATGTTTGTACAGATGGCGGTGTAGATATTTCCATGTTCATACAGATGGCGGTGTTGATATTTCGAAGTTTATAGAGATAGCGCTGTAGTTATTTCCATATTTATGGAGAAATCTGTGTAGATATTTCCATGTATATTCAGATAGCTGTGTAGATATCTCCATGTTCATGCAGATAACGGTGTAGATATTTCCATGTTCATCCAGATGCTAGTGTACATATATCCATGTTCAAACAGATGGTGGTGTAGATCTTTCCTTCTTCATACAAATGGCGGTGTAGATAGTTCCATGTTCATAGAGATGGCGGTGTAGATATTTCCATGTTCATACAAATGGCGGTGTAGATATTTCCATGTTCATAGAGATGGCGGTGTAGATATTTACATATTTATAGAGATAGCAGTGTAGTTATTTCCATGTTTATAGAGATAGCAGTGTAGATATTTACATATTCATACAGATAGCGGTGTAGATATTTCCATGTTCATCCAGATGGCTGAGTAGATATATCCATGTTCATACAGATAGCGGTGTGGATATTTCCATGTTCATACAGATAGCGGTGTAGATATTTCCATGTTCGTACAGATAGCGGTGTAGATATTTCCATGTTCATACAGATAGCGGTGTAGATATTTCCTTGTTCATACAGATAGCGGTGTAGATATTTCCATGTTCATACAGATGGCGGTGTAGATATTTACATGTTCATACAGGTAGCGGTGTAGATATTTCCATGTTCATACAGATAGCGGTGTACATATTTCCATGTTCATACAGATAGCGGCATAGATATTTCCATGTTCATACCAATAGCGGTGTAGACATTTCCATGTTCATACATTTAGCGGTGTAGATATTTCCATGTTCATACAGATGGCAGTGAAGATATTCATATGTTCATACAGATGGCGGTGTAGATATTTCCATGTTTGTACGGATAACGGTGTAGACATTTCCATTTTTCCACAGATAGCGGTGTAGACATTTCTATGTTTACACAGAAAGCATTGTAAATATTTACATGTTTATAGAGACAGCGGTGTAGTTATTTCCATGTTTATACAGACAGTGGTGAAGATATTTCCATGTTTATAGAGATAGCGGTGTAGTTATTTCCTTGTTTATACAGAAAGCTGTTTAGATATTTCCATGTATATGCAGATAGCTGTGTAGATATTTCCATGTTTATACAGATAGCGGTGCTGATATTTCCATGTTTATTACAGATAGCGGTGTGGGTATTTCCATGTTTATAGAGATAGTGGTGTAGATATTTCCATGTTTATACAGATAGCGGTGTAGATATTTCCATGTTTATACAGATAGCGGTGTGGTTATTTCCATCTTAGTACAGGTAGCGTTGTAGATATTTCCAAGTTCATACAGATAGCGGTGTAGATATTTCCATGTTTATACAGATAGCGGTGTAGATATTTCCATGTTTATACAGATAGTGGTGTAGATATATCTATCTTAATACTGATGGCGTTGTAGATATTTCCATGTTCTTACAGACGGCAGTGTAGATATTTCCATGTTCGTACACATAGCGGTGTGGATATTTCCATGTTCATACAGATAGCGGTGTAGATATTTCCATGTTCATACAGATAGCAGTGTAGATATTTCCATGTTCATACAGATGGCAGTGAAGTTAATTCCATGTTCATACAGATAGCGGTGTAGATATTTCCATGTTTATACAAATAGCGGTGTAGATATTTCCATGTTTATAGAGATGGCGATCTAGATATTTCCATGTTTATACAGAAAGCTGTGTAGATATTTCCATGTATATGCAGATTGCTGTGTAGATATTTCCATGTTTATACAGATAGCGGTGGTGATATTTCCATGTTTATTACAGATAGCGGTGTGGATATTTCAATGATTATACAGAGAGCGGTGTAGATATTTCCATGTTTATACAGATAGCGGTGTTGATATTTCCATGTTTATACAGATAGCGCTGTGGTTATTTCCATCTTTATGCATATAGTGGTGTGGATATTTCCATGTTTATACAGATAGCAGTGTAGATATTTCCATGTTTATACAGATAGCGGTGTAGATATTTCCATGTTCATACAGATAGCGGTGAAGTTATTTCCATGTTTATACAGATAGTGGAGTAGATATTTCATGTTTATAGAGATGGCGGTCTAGATATTTCCATGTTCATAGAGATAGTGGTGTAGTTATTTCCAAGTTTGTAGTGACAGCGTTGTAGATATTTCCGCGTTTATACAGATAGCGGTGAAGATATTTCCATGTTTAAACAGATATCGGTGTAGATATTTCCATGTTTATACAGATAGCGGTGTAGATATTCACAAGTTTATAGAGATGGCGGTGTAGATATTGTCTTGTTTATACAGATAGCGGTGTAGATATTTCCATGTTTATACAGATAGCGGTGTAGATTATTCCAATATTATACAGATAGCTGTGTAGATATTTCGAAGTTCATACAAATAGCGGTGTAGATATTTCCATGTTCATACAGATGGCGGTGTAGATATTTCCATGTTCATGCAGATGGCGGTGTAGATATTTCCATGTTTACACAGATAGCGCTGTAGATATTTCCATGTTGATACACATAGCGGTGTAGATATTTCCATGTTTTTAGAGATAGCGGTGTATTTTCTTGTTTATAGAGAAAGCTGTGTAGATATTTCCATATATATGCAGTTAACTGTGTAGATATTTCCATGTTCATACACATAGCGGTGTAGATATTTCCATGTTCATTCAGATGGCGGTTAAGTTAATTCCGTGTTCATTCAGATGGCGGTTTAGATATTTTCATTTTCATGCAAATGGCGGTGTAGTTATTTGCATGTTCATAGAGATGGCTCTCTAGTTATTTCCATGTTTATAGAGATAGCGGTGTAGTTATTTCCATGTTTATAGAGATAGCGGTGTAGATATTTCCATGTATATACAGATAGCAGTGTGATTTTTTCCATGTTCATACATATAGCGGTATAGATATTTTCACCTTTATAGAGATGGCGGTGTAGATATTTCCATGTTCATACAGCTGGCGTTGTAGTTATTTCTATGTTTATAGAGATGGCGGTGTAGATATTTCCATGTTTATACAGATGGGGGTGTAGATATTTCCATGTCTATACAGATAGCGGTGTAGATATCTCCATGTTTATACAGATAGCGGTGTATATATTTACATGTTTATAGAGGTGGCGGTCTAGATATTCTCTTGTTTATACAGATAGCCATGTAGTTCTTTCCATGTTTATAGAGATAGCGGTGTAGATAATTCCAATTTTATTCAGATAGCAGTGTAGATATTTCCATGTTCATACAAATAGCGGTGTAGATATTTCCACGTTTATAGAGATGGCGGTGTAGATATTTCCATGTTCATACAGATGGCGGGGTAGATATTTCCATGTTTACACAGATAGCGTTGTAGATATTTCCAAGCTGATACACATAGCGGTGTAGATATTTCCGTGTCAATAGAGATGGCGGTGTAGTTATTTCCTTGTTTATAGAGAAAGCTGTGTAGATATTTCCATGCGTATGCAGTTAGCTCTGTAGATATTTCCATGTTTACACTGATAACGGTGTAGACATTTCCATCTTTCCACAGATAGCGGTGTAGACATTTCCATGTTTACACAGATAGCATTGTTAATAATTTCATGTTTATAGAGATAGCGGTGTAGTTATTTCCAAGTTTATACAGACAGCTTTGAAGATATTTCCATGTTTATAGAGATAGCAGTGTAGTTATTTCCATGTTTATAGTGAAAGCTGTAAAGATATTTCCATGTTTCTACAGATAGCCTTGTAGATATTTCCATGTTTATTCAGATATCGGTTTAGATATTTCCATGTTTCTACAGATAGCGGTGTGGATATTTGCATCTTAATACAGATGGCGGTGTAGATATTTCCATGTCAATACAGATGGCGGTGCAGATATTTCCATGTTCATACAGATGGTGGTGTAGATATTTCTATGTTTATAGAGATGGCGGTGTAGATATTTCCATGCTTATACTGATGGCGGTGTAGATATTTCCATGTTTATACAGAAAGTGGTGTAGATATTTCCATGTTTACACAGATAGTGGTGTAGACCTTTCCATGTTTACACAGATAGCGTTGTAGATATTTACATGTTTGTAGAGATAATAGTGTAGTTATTTCCATGTTTATACAGATAGCGGTGAAGTTATTTCCATGTTTACACAGATAGCGATGTGGATATTTCAATGATTATACAGAGAGCAGTGTAGATATTTCCATGTTTATACAGATAGCGGTGTTGATATTTCCATGTTTATACAGATAGCGGCGTGGATATTTCCATGTTTATGCATATAGTGGTGTGGATATTTTCATGTTTATACAGATAGCGGTGTAGATATTTCCATGCTTATACAGATAGCGGTGTAGTTATTTCCATGTTCATACAGATAGTGGTGTAGATATTTCCATGTTTATACAGATAGCGGTGTAGATATTTCCATGTTTATAGACATGGCGGTCTAGATATTTCCATGTTTATAGAGATAGTGGTGTAGTTATTTCCAGGTTTGTAGAGACAGCGTTGTAGATATTTCCGTGTTTATACAGATAGCGGTGAAGATATTTCCATGTTTATACAGATAGCGGTGTATATATTTCCATGTTTATACAGATAGCGGTGTAGATATTTACAAGCTTATAGAGCTGGCGGTCTAGATATTGTCTTGTTCATACAGATAGCGGTGTAGATATTTCCATGCTTATAGAGATAGTGGTGTAGATTATTCCAATTTTATACAGATAGCAGTGTAGATATTTCCATGTTCATACAAATAGCGGTGTAGATATTTCAACGTTTATAGAGATGGCGGTGTAGATATTTCCATGTTCATACAGATGGCGGTGTAGACATTTCCATGTTTACACAGATAGCGGTGTAGATATTTCCATGTTTATACACATAGTGGTGTAGATATTTCCATGTTTTTAGAGATAGCGGTGTAGTTATTTCCTTGTTTATAGAGAAAGCTGTGTAGATATTTCGATCTACATGCAGTTAACTGTGTAGATATTTCCATGTTCATACAGATAGCGGTGAAGATAATTCCATGTTCATACAGATGGCGGTGTGGATATTTCAATGTTCATACAAATGGTGGTGTAGTTATTTGCATGTTCATAGAGATGGCGCTGTAGTTATTTCCATGTTTATAGAGATAGCGGTGTAGTTATTTCCATGTTTATAGAGATAGCGGTGTAGATATTTGCATGTATATACAGATAGCAGTGTGATTTTTTCCATGTTCATACAGATAGCGGTATAGATATCTTCACCTTTGTAGAAATGGCGGGGTAGATATTTCCATGTTTACACAGATAGCGTTGTAGATATTTCCATGCTGATACACATAGTGGTGTAGATATTTCCGTGTCAATAGAGATAGCGGTGTAGTTATTTCCTTGTTTATAGAGAAAGCTGTTTAGATATTTCCATGTGTATGCAGTTAGCTGTGTAGATATTTCCATGTTTACACTGATAACGCTGTAGACATTTCCATCTTTCCACAGATAGCGGTGTAGACATTTCCATGTTTACACAGATATCATTGTAAATGTTTACATGTTTATAGAGATAGCAGTGTAGTTATTTACAGGTTTATACAGACAGCAGTGAAGATATTTCCATGTTTATAGAGATAGCGGTGTAGTTTTTTCCACGTTTATAGAGAAAGCTGTGTAGAAATTTCCATGTATATGCAGATAGCTGTGTAGATATTTCCATGTTTATACAGATAGTGGTGTAGATATTTCCATGTTTATACAGAAATCGGTGAATGTATTTCCATGTTTCTACAGATAGCGGTGTGGATATTTGCATCTTGATACAGATGGCGGTGTAGATATTTCCATGTTTATACTGATGGCGCTGAAGGTATTTCCATGTTCATACAGATGGCGCTCTATATATTTCCAGTTTTGTAGAGATAGCGGTGTAGTTATTTCCATGTTTATAGAGATAGCGTTGTAGAATTTTCCATGTATATACATATAGTTATGCAGATATTTCCATTTTCTTACAGACAGCGATGTAGATATTTCCATGTTCATACAGACAGCAGAGTGGATATTTCCTTGTTCATACAGGTAGTGGTGTAGATATTTCCATGTTCATTCAGATAGCGGTGTAGATATTTTCATGTTTATACTCATGGCGGTGTAGATATTTCCATGTATATAGAGAAGACGGTGTAGATATTTCCATGTTTATACAGAAAGCGGTGTAGATATTTCCATGTTTACACAGATAGTGGTGTAGACTTTTCCATGTTGAAACAGATAGCGTTGTAGATATTTACATGTTTAAAGAGATAGTGGTGTAGTTATTTCCATGTTTATACAGATAGCGGTGAAGTTATTTCCATGTTTACACAGATAGCGGTGTGGATATTTCATGGATTATACAGAGAGCAGTGTAGATATTTCCATGTTTATACAGATAGCGGTGCTGATATTTCCATGTTTATACAGATAGCGGTGTGGATATTTCCATGTTTATAGAGATAGCGGTGTGGATATTTCCATGTTTATACAGATAGCGGTGTAGATATTTCCATGTTTACACAGATAGCGGTGTGGATATCTTCATGTTTATTCAGATATCGGTGTAGATATTTCCATGTTTATACAGATAGCACTTCAGATATTTCCATCTTAATACAGATGGCGGTGTAGATATTTCCATGTTCCAACAGATGGCGGTATAGATTTTTCCATGTTCCTACAGATGGCGGTGTAGATATTTCCAAGTTTATGGAGATGGCGGTGTAGTTATTCCCATGCTTATATAGAAAGCTGTGTAGATATTTCCATGTGTATGCAGATAGCTGTGTAGATATTTCCATGTTTATACAGATACTGGTGTAGATATTTCCATGTTTATACAGATATCGTTGTAGATATTTCCATGTTTCTACAGATAGCGGTGTGGATATTTGCATCTTAATACAGATGGCGGTGTAGTTATTTCCATGTTCATACTGATGGCGGTGTAGATATTTCGAAGTTTATATAGATAGCGCTGTAGTTATTTCCATATTTATAGAGAAATCTGTGTAGATATTTCCATGTATATGCAGATAGCTGTGTAGATATTTCCATGTAAATGCAGATAGCCGTGTAGATATTTCCATGTTCATCCAGATGCTGGTGTAGATATTTACATGTTCATACAGATGGCCGTGTAGATATTTCCATGTTCGTACGGATGGCAGTGTAGATACTTCCATGTTCATACAGGTGTCGGTGTAGATATTTCCATATTCATACAGATAGCAGTGTAATTATTTCCATGTTTATAGAGATAGCAATGTAGATATTTCCATTGATATACATGTAGCTGTGTAGATATTTGTATGTTCATACAGATAGCGGTGTAGATATTTCCATGTTCATACAGATAGCGGTGTAGATATTTCCATGTTCATACAGATAGTGGTGAAGTTATTTCCATGTTTATACAGATAGCGGTGAAGATATTTCCATGTTTATAGAGATTGCGGTGTAGACATTTCCAATTTTATACAGATAGCAGTGTTGAAATTTCCATGTTCATACAGATAGCGGTGTAGACAGTTCCACATTTATAGAGATGGCGGTGTAGATGTTTCCATGTTCATACAGATGGCGGTGTAAATATTTCCATGTTTATAGAGATGGCGGTGTAGATATTTCCATGTTTATACAGAAAGCGGCGTAGATATTTCCATGTTTACTCAGATAGTGGTGTAGACCTTTCCATGTTTACACAGATAGCGTTGTAGATATTTACATGTTTATAGAGATGGCGGTGTAGATATTTCCACGTTTATACAGATAGTGGTGTAGCTATTTCCATCTTTACACGGATATCAGTGTAGATATTTCAATGCTTATACAGATAGTGTTGTGGATATTTGCATCTTAATTCAGATGGCGGTGTAGATAAGTCCATGTTAATAGAGACGGCGGTGTATATGTTTCCAGTTTTATAGAGATAGCAGTGTAGTTATTTCCATGTTTATAGAGATAGCGGTGTAGAGTTTTCCATGTATATACAGATAGCTATGTAGATATTCCCATGTTCATACAGATAGCAATATAGATATTTCCATGTTCACACAGATAGCGGTGTAGATATTTCCATGTTCACACAGATAGCCGTGTAGATATTTCCATGTTCATAGAGATGACGGTGTAGATATTTCCATTTTCATACGGATGGCGGTGTAGATATTTCCATGTTTATACAGATGGCGGTGTAGATATTTCCATGTTTATACACATGGCAGTGTAGATATATTCGTGTTTATGCAGAGGGCGTTTTAGATATTTCCATGTTAACAGACATAGCGGTGTAGATATTTCCATGTTGATACACATAGCGGTGTAGAGATTTCCAAGTTTATAGAGATAGCCATGTAGATATTTCCACGTTTTAGAGATAGCGCTGTAGATAATTTCTTGTTTATACAGATAGGGGTATAGATATTTCCTTGTTTCTACAGATGGCGGTGTAGATATTTCCATGTTTATAGAGATGGCAGTGTAGATATTTCCTTGTTTACAGAGGTAGTGGTGTACTTATTTCCAAGTTTATACAGATAGGTTTGTAGATATTTCCATGTTTATACAGATAGCGGTGTAGATATTTCCATGTTTTTAGAGATGGCGGTCTAGATATTACCTTGTTTATACAGATAGTGTTGTAGATATTTCAATGTTTATAGAGATAGCGGTGTACATATTTCCATTTTTATACAGATAGCAATGTAGATATTTCCATGTTCATAAAGATAGCAGTGTAGATATTTCCATGTTTACACAGATACCGATGTGGATATTTCCATGTTCATTCAGATGGCGGTGTAGATATTTCTATGTTCATACAGATGGCGGTGTAGATATTTCCATGTTCATAGAGATGGCGGTGTAGATATATCCCTGTCTATAGAGATAGCGGTGTGGTTATTTCCATTTTTATTGAGATAGCAGTGTAGATATTTCCATTTATATACAGATAGCTGTGTACATATTTCCATGATCATACAGATAGCGGTGGAGATATTTCCATGTTCATACAGATAGCGGTGTAGATATTTCAATGTTCATACAGATAGCGGTGTAGATATTTCAATGTTCATACAACTAGCGATGTAGATATTTGCATGTTTGTAGAGATAGCGGTGTAGATATTTCCATGTTTATGGACATAGCGGTGTAGATATTTCCATTTTTATACAGATAGCAGTGTGTATTTTTCCATGTTCATACAGAAAGCGGTGTATATATTTTCACGTTTAAAGAGATGGCGGAGTAGATATATCCATGTTCATACAGTTGGTGATGTAGCTATTTCCATGTTTATAGAGATGACGTTGTAGATATTTCCATGTTTATACAGATGGTGGTGTAGATATTTCCATGTTCGTAAAGATGGCCGTGTAGATATTTCCATGTTCATAGAGATGGCGGTGTAGATATTTCCATGTTTATGCAGATAGCGGTATAGATATTTCCATGTTTATACAGATGGTGGTGTAGATATTTCCATGTTTATAGAGATGGCGGTCTAGATATTTCCATGTTTATAGAGATAGTGGTGTAGTTATTTCCAAGTTTATAGAGACAGCGTTGTAGATATTTCCATGTTTATACAGATAGCGGTGAAGTTATTTCCATGTTTATACAGATAGCGGTGTAGATATTTTCATGTTTACACAGATAACAGTGTAGATATTTCCATGTATATAGAGATAGTGGTGTAGATAATTTCAATTTTATACAGATAGCAGTGTAGATATTTCCAAGTTCGTACAGATAGCGGTGTAGATATTTCCACGTTTATAGAGATGGCGGTGTAGATATTTCCATGTTCATACATACGGCGGTGTAGATATTTCCATGTTTATAGAGATGGCCGTGTAGATATTTCCATGTTTACACAGATGGCGGTGTAGATATTTCCATGTTTACACAGATAGCGGTGTAGACATTTCCATGTTCATAGAGATGGCGGTGTAGATATTTCCATGTTCATATAAATGGCGGTGTATATATTTCTATGTTCATAGAGATGGCGGTGTAGATATTTCCATGTTTATACAGATAGCAGTGTAGTTATTTCCATGTTTATAGAGATAGCAGTGTAGATATTTCGCTTGATATACAGATAGCTGTGTAGATATTTGCATGTTCATACAGATAGCGGTGTAGATATTTCCATGTTCATACAGATAGCGGTGTAGATATTTCCATGTTCATACACATATCGGTGTAGATATTTCCATGTTCACACAGATAACGGTGTAGATATTTCCATGATCATACAGACAGCGGTGTAGATATTTCCATTTTCACACAGATAGCGGTGTAGATATTTCCATGTTCATACAGTTAGCGGTGTAGATATTTCCATGTTCATGCAGATAGCGGTGTAGATATTTCCATGTTCATCCAGATGCTGGTGTAGATATATCCATGTTCATACAGATGGCGGTGAAGATATTTACATGTTCATACAGTTGGCGGTGTAGATACTTCCATATTCATACAAATGGCGGTGTAGATATATCCATGTTCATACAGATGGCGGTGTAGATATTTCCATGTTCATACACATGGCGGTGTAGATATTTCCATGTTCATAGAGATGGCGGTGTAGATATTTCCATGTTTATACAGATAGCGGTGTAGATATTTTCATGTTTATACAGATAACAGTGCAGATATTTCCATGTTTATAGAGATACTGGTGTAGATAATTTCAATTTTATACAGGAAGCAGTGTAGATATTTCCAAGTTCATACAGATAGCGGTGTAGATATTTCCACGTTTATAGAGGTGGTGGTGTAGATATTTCCATGTTCATACAGATGGCGGTGTAGATATTTCCATGTTTATATGTTTATAGAGATGGCGGTGTAGATATTTCCATGTTTACACAGATGGCGGTGTAGATATTTCCAGGTTTACACAGACAGAGGTGTAGACATTTCCATGTTTACACTGATAGCGGTATGGATATTTCCATGTTTATGCAGATAGCGGTGTAGATATTTCCATGTTTATACAGATAGCGGTGCGGATATTTCCATGTTTATACAGATAGTTGGGCAGATATTTCCATGTTTATACAGATAGCGGTGTAGATATTTCCATCTTAATACAGATGGCGGTGTAGATATGTCCATGTTCGTACAGATGGCGGTGTAGTTATTTCCATGTTCATACAGATGGCGGTGTAGATATTTAGAAGTTTATATAGATAGCGCTGTAGTTATTTCCATATTTATAGAGAAATCTGTGTAGATATTTCCATGTATATGCAGATAGCTGTGTAGATATTTCCATGTAAATGCAGATAGCCATGTAGATATTTCCATGTTCATCCAGATGCTGGTGTAGATATTTACATGTTCATACAGATGGCCGTGTAGATATTTCCATGTTCGTACGGATGGTAGTGTAGATATTTCCATGTTCATACAGGTGTTGGTGTAGATATTTCCATATTCATACAGATAGCAGTGTAATTATTTCCATGTTTATAGAGATAGCAATGTAGATACTTCCATTGATATACATGTAGCTGTGTAGATATTTGCATGTTCATGCAGATAGCGGTGTAGATATTTCCATGTTCGTACAGATAGCGGTGTAGATATTTCCATGTTCATACAGATAGCGGTGAAGTTATTTCCATGTTTATACAGATAGCGGTGAAGATATTTCCATGTTTATAGAGATTGCGGTGTAGACATTTCCAATTTTATACAGATAGCAGTGTTGAAATTTCCATGTTCATACAGATAGCGGTGTAGACAGTTCCACATTTATAGAGATGGCGGTGTAGATGTTTCCATGTTCATACAGATGGCGGTGTAAATATTTCCATGTTTATAGAGATGGCGGTGTAGATATTTCCATGTTTCTACAGAAAGCGGCGTAGATATTTCCATGTTTACACAGATAGTGGTGTAGACCTTTCCATGTTTACACAGATAGCGTTGTAGATATTTACATGTTTATAGAGATGGCGGTGTAGATATTTCCATGTTTACACAGATGGCGGTGTAGATATTTCCAGGTTTACACAGACAGAGGTGTAGACATTTCCATGTTTACACTGATAGCGGTATGGATATTTCCATGTTTATGCAGATAGCGGTGTAGATATTTCCATGTTTATACAGATAGCGGTGCGGATATTTCCATGTTTATACAGATAGTTGGGCAGATATTTCCATGTTTATAGAGATAGCGGTGTAGTTATTTCCATGTTTTTAGAGAAAGCTGTGTAGATATTTCCATGTATATGCAGATAGATCTGTAGATATCTCGATGTTCATAAAGATAGCGGTGTAGATATTTGCATGTTCATACAGATAGCGGTGTAGATATTTCCATGTTCATACAGTTAGCGGTGTAGATATTTCCATGTTCATGCAGATAGAGGTGTAGATATTTCCATGTTCATCCAGATGCTGGTGTAGATATATCCATGTTCATACAGATGGCAGTGAAGATATTTACATGTTCATACAGATGGCGGTGTAGATATTTCCATGTTCATACAAATGGCGGTGTAGATATTTCCATGTTCATAGAGATGGCGGTGTAGATATTTCCATGTTCATACAAATGGCGGTGTAGATATTTCCATGTTCATAGAGATGGCGGTGTAGGTATTTTCATGTTTATACAGATAGCAATGTAGATATTTCCATGTTTATACAGATAGCGGTGTAGATATTTCCATTGATATACAGATAGCTGTGTAGATATTTGCATGTTCATACAGATAGCGGTGTAGATATTTCCATGTTCATATAGATAGCGGTGTAGATATTTCCATGTTCATACAGATAGCGGTGTAGATATTTCCATGTTTTACAGATAGCGGTGTAGATATTTCCATGTTCATACAGATAGCGGGGTAGATATTTCCATCTTCATACAGTTAGCGGTGTAGATATTTCCATGTTCATACAGATGGCGGTGTAGATATTTACATGTTCATACAGATGGCGGTGTAGATATTTCCATGTTTATACAGATAGCGGTGTAGGTATTTACATGTTTATAGAGATGGCGGTCTAGATATTTTCTTATTCATACAGATAGCGTTGCAGATATTTCCATGTTTATAGAGATGGCGGTGTAGATATTTACATGTTAATACAGACAGTGGTGTAGATATTTCCATGTTTATAGAGATGGCGGTGAAGTTATTTCCATGTTTATACAGATAGCGGTGAAGATATTCCATGTTTATAGAGATTGCGGTGTAGACATTTCCAATTTTATACAGATAGCAGTGTTGAAATTTCCATGTTCATACAGATAGCGGTGTAGACAGTTCCACATTTATAGAGATGGCGGTGTAGATGTTTCCATGTTCATACAGATGGCGGTGTAAATATTTCCATGTTTATAGAGATGGCGGTGTAGATATTTCCATGTTTATACAGAAAGTGGCGTAGATATTTCTATGTTTACACAGATAGTGGTGTAGTCCTTTCCATGTTTACACAGATAGCGTTGTAGATATTTACATGTTTATAGAGATGGCGGTGTAGATATTTCCACGTTTATACAGATAGTGGTGTAGGTATTTCCATCTTTATACAGATATCAGTGTAGATATTTCAATGCTTCTACAGATAGTGTTGTGGATATTTGCATCTTAATTCAGATGGCGGTGTAGATAAGTCCATGTTCATACAGACGGCGGTGTATATGTTTCCAGTTTTATAGAGATAGCAGTGTAGTTATTTCCATGTTTATAGAGATAGCGGTGTAGAGTTTTCCATGTATATACAGATAGCTATGTAGATATTCCCATGTTCATACAGATAGCAATGTAGATATTTCCATGTTCACACAGATAGCGGTGTAGATATTTCCATGTTCACACAGATAGCCGTGTAGATATTTCCATGTTCATAGAGATGACGGTGTAGATATTTCCATTTTCATACGGATGGCGGTGTAGATATTTCCATGTTTATACAGATGGCGGTGTAGATATTTCCATGTTTATACAGATGGCAGTGTAGATATTTTCGTGTTTATGCAGAGGGCGGTTTAGATATTTCCATGTTTACAGAGATAGCGGTGTAGATATTTCCATGTTGATACACATAGCGGTGTAGAGATTTCCAAGTTTATAGAGATAGCCATGTAGATATTTCCATGTTTTAGAGATAGCGCTGTAGATAATTTCTTGTTTATACAGATAGGGGTATAGATATTTCCTTGTTTCTGCAGATGGCGGTGTAGATATTTCCATGTTTATAGAGACGGCAGTGTAGATATTTCCTTGTTTATAGAGGTAGTGGTGTAGTTATTTCCAAGTTTATACAGATAGCTTTGTAGATATGTCCATGTTTATACAGATAGCGGTGTAGATATTTCCATGTTTTTAGAGATGGCGGTCTAGATATTACCTTGTTTATACAGATAGTGGTGTAGATATTTCAATGTTTATAGAGATAGCGGTGTAGATATTTCCATGTTTATACAGATAGTGGTGAAGATGTATGCATGTTTACACAGATAGCGGTGTAGATATTTCCATGTTCATTCAGATGGCGGTGTAGATATTTCTATGTTCATACAGATGGCGGTGTAGATATTTCCATGTTCATAGAGATGGCGGTGTAGATATATCCATGTCTATAGAGATAGCGGTGTGGTTATTTCCATTTTTATTGAGATAGCAGTGTAGATATTTCCATTTATATACAGATAGCTCTGTAGATATTTCCATGTTCATACAGATAGCGGTGGAGATATTTCCATGTTCATACAGATAGCGGTGTAGATATTTCCATGTTCATACACATAGCGGTGTAGATATTTCCATGTTCATACACATAGCGGTGTAGATATTTCCATGTTCATACAGATAACGGTGTAGATATTTCCATGATCATGCAGACAGCGGTGTAGATATTTCCATGTTCACGCAGATAGCGGTGTAGATATTTCCATGTTCATTCAGTTAGCGGTGTAGATATTTCCATGTTCATGCAGATAGCGGTGTAGATATTTCCATTTTCATCCAGATGCTGGTGTAGATATATCCATGTTCATACAGATGGCGGTGAAGATATTTACATGTTCATACAGATGGCGGTGTTGATATTTCCATGTTCATACAAATGGCGGTGTAGATATTTCCATGTTCATACAGATGGCGGTGTAGATATTTCTATGTTCATACAAATGGCGGTGTAGATATTTCCATGTTCATACACATATCGGTGTAGATATTTCCATGTTCACACAGATAACGGTGTAGATATTTCCATGATCATACAGACAGCGGTGTAGATATTTCCATTTTCACACAGATAGCGGTGTAGATATTTCCATGTTCATACAGTTAGCGGTGTAGATATTTCCATGTTCATGCAGATAGCGGTGTAGATATTTCCATGTTCATCCAGATGCTGGTGTAGATATATCCATGTTCATACAGATGGCGGTGAAGATATTTACATGTTCATACAGTTGGCGGTGTAGATACTTCCATATTCATACAAATGGCGGTGTAGATATATCCATGTTCATACAGATGGCGGTGTAGATATTTCCATGTTCATACACATGGCGGTGTAGATATTTCCATGTTCATAGAGATGGCGGTGTAGATATTTCCATGTTTATACAGATAGCGGTGTAGATATTTTCATGTTTATACAGATAACAGTGCAGATATTTCCATGTTTATAGAGATAGTGGTGTAGATAATTTCAATTTTATACAGGAAGCAGTGTAGATATTTCCAAGTTCATACAGATAGCGGTGTAGATATTTCCACGTTTATAGAGGTGGTGGTGTAGATATTTCCATGTTCATACAGATGGCGGTGTAGATATTTCCATGTTTATATGTTTATAGAGATGGCGGTGTAGATATTTCCATGTTTACACAGATGGCGGTGTAGATATTTCCAGGTTTACACAGACAGAGGTGTAGACATTTCCATGTTTACACTGATAGCGGTATGGATATTTCCATGTTTATGCAGATAGCGGTGTAGATATTTCCATGTTTATACAGATAGCGGTGCGGATATTTCCATGTTTATACAGATAGTTGGGCAGATATTTCCATGTTTATACAGATAGCGGTGTAGATATTTCCATCTTAATACAGATGGCGGTGTAGATATGTCCATGTTCGTACAGATGGCGGTGTAGTTATTTCCATGTTCATACAGATGGCGGTGTAGATATTTAGAAGTTTATATAGATAGCGCTGTAGTTATTTCCATATTTATAGAGAAATCTGTGTAGATATTTCCATGTATATGCAGATAGCTGTGTAGATATTTCCATGTAAATGCAGATAGCCATGTAGATATTTCCATGTTCATCCAGATGCTGGTGTAGATATTTACATGTTCATACAGATGGCCGTGTAGATATTTCCATGTTCGTACGGATGGTAGTGTAGATATTTCCATGTTCATACAGGTGTTGGTGTAGATATTTCCATATTCATACAGATAGCAGTGTAATTATTTCCATGTTTATAGAGATAGCAATGTAGATACTTCCATTGATATACATGTAGCTGTGTAGATATTTGCATGTTCATGCAGATAGCGGTGTAGATATTTCCATGTTCGTACAGATAGCGGTGTAGATATTTCCATGTTCATACAGATAGCGGTGAAGTTATTTCCATGTTTATACAGATAGCGGTGAAGATATTTCCATGTTTATAGAGATTGCGGTGTAGACATTTCCAATTTTATACAGATAGCAGTGTTGAAATTTCCATGTTCATACAGATAGCGGTGTAGACAGTTCCACATTTATAGAGATGGCGGTGTAGATGTTTCCATGTTCATACAGATGGCGGTGTAAATATTTCCATGTTTATAGAGATGGCGGTGTAGATATTTCCATGTTTCTACAGAAAGCGGCGTAGATATTTCCATGTTTACACAGATAGTGGTGTAGACCTTTCCATGTTTACACAGATAGCGTTGTAGATATTTACATGTTTATAGAGATGGCGGTGTAGATATTTCCATGTTTACACAGATGGCGGTGTAGATATTTCCAGGTTTACACAGACAGAGGTGTAGACATTTCCATGTTTACACTGATAGCGGTATGGATATTTCCATGTTTATGCAGATAGCGGTGTAGATATTTCCATGTTTATACAGATAGCGGTGCGGATATTTCCATGTTTATACAGATAGTTGGGCAGATATTTCCATGTTTATAGAGATAGCGGTGTAGTTATTTCCATGTTTTTAGAGAAAGCTGTGTAGATATTTCCATGTATATGCAGATAGATCTGTAGATATCTCGATGTTCATAAAGATAGCGGTGTAGATATTTGCATGTTCATACAGATAGCGGTGTAGATATTTCCATGTTCATACAGTTAGCGGTGTAGATATTTCCATGTTCATGCAGATAGAGGTGTAGATATTTCCATGTTCATCCAGATGCTGGTGTAGATATATCCATGTTCATACAGATGGCAGTGAAGATATTTACATGTTCATACAGATGGCGGTGTAGATATTTCCATGTTCATACAAATGGCGGTGTAGATATTTCCATGTTCATAGAGATGGCGGTGTAGATATTTCCATGTTCATACAAATGGCGGTGTAGATATTTCCATGTTCATAGAGATGGCGGTGTAGGTATTTTCATGTTTATACAGATAGCAATGTAGATATTTCCATGTTTATACAGATAGCGGTGTAGATATTTCCATTGATATACAGATAGCTGTGTAGATATTTGCATGTTCATACAGATAGCGGTGTAGATATTTCCATGTTCATATAGATAGCGGTGTAGATATTTCCATGTTCATACAGATAGCGGTGTAGATATTTCCATGTTTTACAGATAGCGGTGTAGATATTTCCATGTTCATACAGATAGCGGGGTAGATATTTCCATCTTCATACAGTTAGCGGTGTAGATATTTCCATGTTCATACAGATGGCGGTGTAGATATTTACATGTTCATACAGATGGCGGTGTAGATATTTCCATGTTTATACAGATAGCGGTGTAGGTATTTACATGTTTATAGAGATGGCGGTCTAGATATTTTCTTATTCATACAGATAGCGTTGCAGATATTTCCATGTTTATAGAGATGGCGGTGTAGATATTTACATGTTAATACAGACAGTGGTGTAGATATTTCCATGTTTATAGAGATGGCGGTGAAGTTATTTCCATGTTTATACAGATAGCGGTGAAGATATTCCATGTTTATAGAGATTGCGGTGTAGACATTTCCAATTTTATACAGATAGCAGTGTTGAAATTTCCATGTTCATACAGATAGCGGTGTAGACAGTTCCACATTTATAGAGATGGCGGTGTAGATGTTTCCATGTTCATACAGATGGCGGTGTAAATATTTCCATGTTTATAGAGATGGCGGTGTAGATATTTCCATGTTTATACAGAAAGTGGCGTAGATATTTCTATGTTTACACAGATAGTGGTGTAGTCCTTTCCATGTTTACACAGATAGCGTTGTAGATATTTACATGTTTATAGAGATGGCGGTGTAGATATTTCCACGTTTATACAGATAGTGGTGTAGGTATTTCCATCTTTATACAGATATCAGTGTAGATATTTCAATGCTTCTACAGATAGTGTTGTGGATATTTGCATCTTAATTCAGATGGCGGTGTAGATAAGTCCATGTTCATACAGACGGCGGTGTATATGTTTCCAGTTTTATAGAGATAGCAGTGTAGTTATTTCCATGTTTATAGAGATAGCGGTGTAGAGTTTTCCATGTATATACAGATAGCTATGTAGATATTCCCATGTTCATACAGATAGCAATGTAGATATTTCCATGTTCACACAGATAGCGGTGTAGATATTTCCATGTTCACACAGATAGCCGTGTAGATATTTCCATGTTCATAGAGATGACGGTGTAGATATTTCCATTTTCATACGGATGGCGGTGTAGATATTTCCATGTTTATACAGATGGCGGTGTAGATATTTCCATGTTTATACAGATGGCAGTGTAGATATTTTCGTGTTTATGCAGAGGGCGGTTTAGATATTTCCATGTTTACAGAGATAGCGGTGTAGATATTTCCATGTTGATACACATAGCGGTGTAGAGATTTCCAAGTTTATAGAGATAGCCATGTAGATATTTCCATGTTTTAGAGATAGCGCTGTAGATAATTTCTTGTTTATACAGATAGGGGTATAGATATTTCCTTGTTTCTGCAGATGGCGGTGTAGATATTTCCATGTTTATAGAGACGGCAGTGTAGATATTTCCTTGTTTATAGAGGTAGTGGTGTAGTTATTTCCAAGTTTATACAGATAGCTTTGTAGATATGTCCATGTTTATACAGATAGCGGTGTAGATATTTCCATGTTTTTAGAGATGGCGGTCTAGATATTACCTTGTTTATACAGATAGTGGTGTAGATATTTCAATGTTTATAGAGATAGCGGTGTAGATATTTCCATTTTTATACAGATAGCAATGTAGATATTTCCATGTTCATAAAGATAGCAGTGTAGATATTTCCATATTTACACAGATAGCGATGTGGATATTTCCATGTTCATTCAGATGGCGGTGTAGATATTTCTATGTTCATACAGATGGCGGTGTAGATATTTCCATGTTCATAGAGATGGCGGTGTAGATATATCCATGTCTATAGAGATAGCGGTGTGGTTATTTCCATTTTTATTGAGATAGCAGTGTAGATATTTCCATTTATATACAGATAGCTCTGTAGATATTTCCATGTTCATACAGATAGCGGTGGAGATATTTCCATGTTCATACAGATAGCGGTGTAGATATTTCCATGTTCATACACATAGCGGTGTAGATATTTCCATGTTCATACACATAGCGGTGTAGATATTTCCATGTTCATACAGATAACGGTGTAGATATTTCCATGATCATGCAGACAGCGGTGTAGATATTTCCATGTTCACGCAGATAGCGGTGTAGATATTTCCATGTTCATTCAGTTAGCGGTGTAGATATTTCCATGTTCATGCAGATAGCGGTGTAGATATTTCCATTTTCATCCAGATGCTGGTGTAGATATATCCATGTTCATACAGATGGCGGTGAAGATATTTACATGTTCATACAGATGGCGGTGTTGATATTTCCATGTTCATACAAATGGCGGTGTAGATATTTCCATGTTCATACAGATGGCGGTGTAGATATTTCTATGTTCATACAAATGGCGGTGTAGATATTTCCATGTTCATAGAGATGGCGGTGTAGATATTTTCATGTTTATACAGATAGCAATGTAGATATTTCCATGTTTATACAGATAGCGGTGTAGATATTTCCATTGATATACAGATAGCTGTGTAGATATTTGCATGTTCATACAGATAGCGGTGTAGATATTTCCATGTTCATATAGATAGCGGTGTAGATATTTCCATGTTCATACAGATAGCGGTGTAGATATTTCCATGTTTTACAGATAGCGGTGTAGATATTTCCATGTTCATACAGATAGCGGGGTAGATATTTCCATCTTCATACAGTTAGCGGTGTAGATATTTCCATGTTCATACAGATGGCGGTGTAGATATTTACATGTTCATACAGATGGCGGTGTAGATATTTCCATGTTTATACAGATAGCGGTGTAGGTATTTACATGTTTATAGAGATGGCGGTCTAGATATTTTCTTATTCATACAGATAGCGTTGCAGATATTTCCATGTTTATAGAGATGGCGGTGTAGATATTTACATGTTAATACAGACAGCGGTGTAGATATTTCCATGTTTATAGAGATGGCGGTGAAGTTATTTCCATGTTTATACAGATAGCGGTGAAGATTTTCCATGTTTATAGAGATTGCGGTGTAGACATTTCCAATTTTATACAGATAGCAGTGTTGAAATTTCCATGTTCATACAGATAGCGGTGTAGACAGTTCCACATTTATAGAGATGGCGGTGTAGATGTTTCCATGTTCATACAGATGGCGGTGTAAATATTTCCATGTTTATAGAGATGGCGGTGTAGATATTTCCATGTTTATACAGAAAGCGGCGTAGATATTTCCATGTTTACACAGATAGTGGTGTAGTCCTTTCCATGTTTACACAGATAGCGTTGTAGATATTTACATGTTTATGGAGTTGGCGGTATAGATATTTCCACGTTTATACAGATAGTGGTGTAGGTATTTCCATCTTTATACAGATATCAGTGTAGATATTTCAATGCTTCTACAGATAGTGTTGTGGATATTTGCATCTTAATTCAGATGGCGGTGTAGATAAGTCCATGTTCATACAGACGGCGGTGTATATGTTTCCAGTTTTATAGAGATAGCAGTGTAGTTATTTCCATGTTTATAGAGATAGCGGTGTAGAGTTTTCCATGTATATACAGATAGCTATGTAGATATTCCCATGTTCATACAGATAGCAATGTAGATATTTCCATGTTCACACAGATAGCGGTGTAGATATTTCCATGTTCACACAGATAGCCGTGTAGATATTTCCATGTTCATAGAGATGACGGTGTAGATATTTCCATTTTCATACGGATGGCGGTGTAGATATTTCCATGTTTATACAGATGGCGGTGTAGATATTTCCATGTTTATACAGATGGCAGTGTAGATATTTTCGTGTTTATGCAGAGGGCGGTTTAGATATTTCCATGTTTACAGAGATAGCGGTGTAGATATTTCCATGTTGATACACATAGCGGTGTAGAGATTTCCAAGTTTATAGAGATAGCCATGTAGATATTTCCATGTTTTAGAGATAGCGCTGTAGATAATTTCTTGTTTATACAGATAGCGGTATAGATATTTCCTTGTTTCTACAGATGGCGGTGTAGATATTTCCATGTTTATAGAGACGGCAGTGTAGATATTTCCTTGTTTATAGAGGCAGTGGTGTAGTTATTTCCAAGTTTATACAGATAGCTTTGTAGATATGTCCATGTTTATACAGATAGCGGTGTAGATATTTCCATGTTTTTAGAGATGGCGGTCTAGATATTACCTTGTTTATACAGATAGTGGTGTAGATATTTCAATGTTTATAGAGATAGCGGTGTAGATATTTCCATTTTTATACAGATAGCAATGTAGATATTTCCAAGTTCATAAAGATAGCAGTGTAGATATTTCCATGTTTACACAGATAGCGATGTGGATATTTCCATGTTCATTCAGATGGCGGTGTAGATATTTCTATGTTCATACAGATGGCGGTGTAGATATTTCCATGTTCATAGAGATGGCGGTGTAGATATATCCATGTCTATAGAGATAGCGGTGTGGTTATTTCCATTTTTATTGAGATAGCAGTGTAGATATTTCCATTTATATACAGATAGCTGTGTAGATATTTCCATGTTCAAACAGATAGCGGTGGAGATATTTCCATGTTCATACAGATAGCGGTGTAGATATTTCAATGTTCATACAGATAGCGATGTAGATATTTCCATGTTTATAGAGATAGCGGTGTAGATATTTCAATGTTCATACAGATAGCGGTGTAGATATTTCAATGTTCATACAGATAGCGATGTAGATATTTCCATGTTTATAGAGATAGCGGTGAATATATTTCCATGTTCATAGAGATGATGGTGTAGATATTTCCATTTTCATACGGATGGTGGTGTAGATATTTCCATGTTCATACAGATGGCGGTGTAGATATTTCCATGTTTATACAGATGGCAGTGTAGATATTTTCGTGTTTATGCAGAGGGCGGTTTAGATATTTCCATGTTTACAGAGATACCGGTGTAGATATTTCCATGTTGATAAACATAGCGGTGTAGAGATTTCTAAGTTTATGGAGATAGCAGTGTAGATATTTCCAAGTTTATAGAGATAGCGGTGTAGATATTTCCATGTTTATGGAGATAGCGGTGTAGATATTTCCATGTTTATTCAGCTAGCGGTATAGATATTTCCATGTTTATACAGATGGCGGTGTAGATATTTCTATGTTTATAGAGATTGCTGTCTAGATATTTCCATGTTTACAGAGATAGTGTTGTAGATATTTCCAAGTTTATAGAGATAGCGGTGTAGATATTTCCATGTTTATACAGATAACGGTGTAGATATTTACATGTTTATAGAGATGGCGGTCTAGATATTTTCTTATTCATACAGATAGCGGTGCAGATATTTCCATGTTTATAGAGATGGCGGTGTAGATATTTACATGTTAATACAGACAGCGGTGTAGATACTTCCATGTTTATAGAGATGGCGGTGAAGTTATTTCCATGTTTATACAGATAGCGGTGAAGATATTTCCATGTTTATAGAGATTGCGGTGTAGACATTTCCAGTTTTATAAAGATAGCAGTGTTGAAATTTCCATGTTCATACAGATAGCGGTGTAGATAGTTCCACGTTTATAGAGATGGCGGTGTAGATATTTCCATGATCATACAGATGGCGGTGTAAATATTTCCATGTTTATAGAGATAGCGGCGTAGATATTTCCATGTTTACACAGATAGTGGTGTAGACCTTTCCATGTTTACACAGATAGCGTTGTAGATATTTACATGTTTATAGAGATGGCGGTGTAGTTATTTCCATGTTTATAGAGATAGCGGTGTAGAGTTTTCCATGTATATACAGATAGCTTTGTAGATATTCCCATGTTCATACAGATAGCAATGTAGATATTTCCATGTTCACACAGATAGCGGTGTAGATATTTCCATGTTCATACAGATAGCGGTGTAGATATCTCCATGTTAATTCAGATAGCGGTGTAGATATCTCCATGTTCATACAGACAGCGGTGTAGATATTTCCATCTTCATACAGATAGCGGTGTAGATAATTCCATGTTCAGAAAGCCGTGTAGATATTTCCATGCTCATACAGATAGCGGTGTAGATATTTCCATGTTCATACAGATGGCGGTGTAGATATTTCCATGTTCATACAGATGGTGGTGTAGATATTTCCATATTCATACAGATGTCGGTGAAGGTATTTCCATGTTCATAGAGATGGCGGTGTAGATATTTCCATGTTTATAGAGATAGCAGTGTAGTTATTTCCATGTTTATAGAGATAGTGTAGATATGTCCATTGATATACAGAGAGCGGTGTAGATATTTCCATGTTCATACAGATATCTGTGAAGATATTTCCATGTTCATACAGATAGCGGTGTAGAAATTTCCAACTTCATACAGATAGCGGTGTAGAAATTTCCATGCTCATACATATAGCGGTGTAGATATTTCCATGTTCATAGAGATTGCGGTGTAGATATTTCCATGTTCGTACACATGGCGGTGTAGATATTGCCATGTTCATAGAGATGACGGTGTAGATATTTCCATTTTCATACGGATGGCGGTGTAGATATTTCCATGTTCATACAGATGGCGGTGTAGATATTTCCATGTTTATACAGATGGCAGTGTAGATATTTTCGTGTTGATGCAGAGGGCGGTTTAGATATTTCCATGTTTACAAAGATAGTGGTGTAGATATTTCCATGTTGATACACATAGCGGTGTAGAGATTTCCAAGTTTATAGAGATAGCCATGTAGATATTTCCATGTTTATAGAGATAGCGCTGTAGATAATTCCTTGTTTATTGATAGCGGTATAGATATTTCCTTGTTTCTACAGATGGTGGTGTAGATATTTCCATGTTTATAGAGATGGCAGTGTAGATATTTCCTTGTTTATAGAGATAGTGGTGTACTTATTTCCAAGTTTATACAGATAGCTTTGTAGATATGTCCATGTTTATACAGATAGCGGTGTAGATATTTCCATGTTTATAGAGATAGTGGTGTAGATATTTCCATGTTCATACAGATAGCGGTGTAGATATTTCCATGTTCATACAGATAGCGGTGTAGATATTTCAATGTTTCTACAGATAGTTGTGTGGATATTTGCATCTTAATACAGATGGCGGTGTAGATAACTCCATGTTCATACAGATGGCGGTGTATATGTTTCCACTTTACAGAGATAGCGGTGTAGTTATTTCCATGTTTATAGAGATAGCGGTGTAGAGTTTTCCATGTACATACAGATAGCTATGTAGATATTTCCATGTTCATACAGATAGCGATGTAGATATTTCCAAGTTCATACAGATAGCGGTTTAGATATTTCCATGTTCATACACTTAGCGTTGTAGATATCTCCATGTTAATTCAGATAGCGGTGTGGATATCTCCATCTTCATACAGACAGCGGTGCAGATATTTCCATCTTCATACAGATAGCGGTGTAGATATTTCCATGTTCATACAGATAGCGGTGTAGGTATTTCCATGTTCTTACAGATAGCAGTGTAGTTATTTCCATGTTCATACAGTTGGCGGTGTAGATATTTCCATGTTCATACAGATGGCGGTGTAGATATTTCCATATTCATACAGATAGCGGTGAAGATATTTCCATGTTCATCCAGATGGCGGTGTAGATATTTCCATGTTCATACAGATGGCAGTGAAGATATTTCCATGTTCATACAGACGGCGGAGTAGATATTTCTATGTTCATACAAATGGCTGTGTAGATATTTCCATGTTCATAGAGATGGCGGTGTAAATATTTCCATGTTTATAGAGATAGCAGTGTAGTTATTTTGATGTTTATAGAGATAGTGTAGATATTTCCATTGATATACAGATAGTTGTGTAGATATTTCCATGTTCATACAGATAGCGGTGAAGATATTTCCATCTTCATACAGATAGCGGTGTAGAAATTTCCAACTTCATACAGATAGTGGTGTAGAAATTTCCTTGTTCATACATATAGCGGTGTAGATATTTCCATGTTCATACTGATAGCGGTGTAGATATTTCCATGTTCATCCAGATGGCGTTGTAGATATTTCCATGTTCATACAGACGGCGGTGGAGATACTTCCATGTTCATACAGATGGCGGTGTAGGTATTTCCATGTTCGTACACATGGCGCTGTAGATATTTCCATGTTCATAGAGATGGCGGTGTAGATATTTCCACGTTTATAGAGATTGCGGTGGAGATATTTCCATGTTCATACAGATGGCGGTGTAGATATTTAAATGTTTATACAGATGGCAGTGTAGATATTTTCATGTTTATGCAGAGTGCGGTTTAGATTCTTCCTTGTTTACGTAGATAGCGGTGCAGATATTTCGATGTTGATACACATAGCGGTGTAGAGATATCCAAGTTTATAGAGATAGCCATGTAGATATTTCCATGTTTATAGAGATAGCGTTGAAGATATTTCCTTGTTTATACAGATAGCGGTATAGATATTTCCTTGTTTCTACAGATGGTGGCGTAGTTATTTCCATGATTATAGAGATGGCGGTCTAGATATTTCCTTGTTTATAGAGGTAGTGGTGTAGTTATTCCCACGTTTATAGAGATAGCTTTGTAGATACTTCCATGTTTATACAGATAGCGGTGTTGATATTTCCATGTTTATACAGATAGCGGTGTAGATATTTCCATGTTTTTAGAGATGGCGGTCTAGTTATTACCTTGTTTATACAGATAGTGTTGTAGATATTTCAATGTTTATAGAGATAGTGGTGTAGATATTTCCATTTTTATACAGATAGCAATGTAGATATTTCCATGTTCATACAGATAGCAGTGTACATATTTCCATGTTTACACAGATAGCGATGTGGATATTTCCATGTTCATACAGATGACGTTGTACATATTTATATGATCATACAGATGGCGGTGTAGATATTTCCATGTTCATAGAGATGGCGGTGTAGATATATCCATGTCTATAGAGATAGAGGTGTAATTATTTCCATGTTTATTGAGATGGCAGTGTAGATATTTCCATTTATATACAGATAGCTGTGTAGATATTTCTATGTTCATACAGATAGCGGTGGAGATATTTCCATGTTCATACAGATAGGGGAGTAGATATTTCCATTTTCATACAGATAGAGGTGTAGATAATTCCATGTTTATAGAGATAGCGGTGTAGATATTTCCATGTTGATACACATAGCGATGTAGATATTTCCATGATTATAGAGATAGCGGGGTAGATATTTCCATGTTTATAGAGAAAGCGTTGAAGATATTTCCATGTTTATACAGATAGCGGTATAGATATTTCCTTGTTTATACAGACGGCGGTGTAGATATTTCCTTGTTTATAGAGATGGCAGTGTAGATATTTACATATTCATACAAATGGCGGTGTAGATATTTCCAAGTTTATAGAGATAGCGGTGTAGTTATGTCCTTGTTTACCGAGAAAGCTGTGTAGATATTTCCATGTATATGAAGTTAGCTGTGTAGATATTTCCATGTTCATACAGATAGCGGTGTAGATATTTCCATGCTGATACACATAGCGGTGTAGATATTTCCATGTTCATACAGATAGCGGTGTAGATATTTCCATGTTCATACAGATAGCGGTGTAGATATTTCCATGTTCATACAGTTAGCGGTGTAGATATTTCCATGTTCATAGAGATGGCGGTGTAGATATTTCCATGTTTATACAGATAGCAGTGTAGTTATTTCCATGTTTATAGAGATAGCCATGTAGATATTTCCATTGATATACAGATAGCTGTGTAGATATTTGCATGTTCATACAGATAGCGGTGTAGATATTTCCATGTTCATACAGATAGCGGTGTAGATATTTCCATGTTCATACAAATGGCGGTGTAGATATTTCCATGTTCATACAGATGGCGGTGTAGATATTTCCGTGTTCATACAAATGGCGGTGTAGATATTTCCGTGTTCATACAAATGGCGGTGTAGATATTTCCATGTTCATAGAGATGGCGGTGTAGATATTTCCATGTTTATACAGATAGCAATGTAGATATTTCCATGTTTATAGAGATAGCAGTGTAGATATTTCCATTGATATACAGATAGCTGTGTAGATATTTCCATGTTCATACAGATAGCGGTGTAGATATTTCCATGTTTTACAGATAGCAGTGAAGTTATTTCCATGTTTATAGAGATAGCAGTGTAGATATTGGCATTGATATACAGATAGCTGTGTAGATATTTCCATGTTCATACAAATGGCAGTGTAGATATTTCCATGTTCATACAGATGGCAGTGTAGATATTTCCATGTTTTTACAGATAGCAGTGTAGTTATTTCCATGTTTATAGAGATAGCAGTGTAGATATTTCCATTGATATACAGATAGCTGTGTAGATATTTGCATGTTCATACAGATAGCGGTGTAGATATTTCCATGCTCATACAGATAGCGGTGTTCATATTTCCATGTTCATACAGATAGCGGTGCAGATATTTCCATGTTCATACAGATAGCGGTGTAGATATTTCCATGTTCATGCAGGTAGCGGTGTAGATATTTCCATGTTCATACAGATAACGGTGTAGATATTTCCATGTTCATACAGGTGGCGGTGTAGATTTTTCCATGTTTATACAGATAGCAGTGTAGTTATTTCCAGGCTTATAGATATAGCAGTGTAGATATTTCCATTGATATACAGATAGCTGTGTAGATATTTGCATGTTCATATAGATAGCGGTGTAGATATTTCCATGTTCATACAGATAGCGGTGTAGATATTTCCAGTTTCATACAGATAGCGGTGTAGATATTTCCATGTTCATACAGATAACGGTGTAGATATTTCCATGTTCATACAGATAGCCTTGTAGATATTTCCATGTTCATACAGTTAGCGGTGTAGATATTTCCATGTTCATACAGATGGCGGTGTAGATATTTCCATGTTCATACAGATGGCGGTGTAGATATTTCCATGTTCGTACAGATGTCGGTGTAGATATTTCCATGCTCATAGAGATGGCGGTGTAGTTATTTCCATGTTTATGCAGATAGCAGTATAGGTATTTCCATGTTTATACAGATGGTGGTGTAGATATTTCCATGTTTATTGAGATGGCATGTAGATATTTACATGTTTATTGAGATACTGGTGTAGTTATTTCCAAGTTTATAGAGACAGCGTTGTAGATATTTCCTTATTTAAACAGATAGCGGTGAAGATATTTCCATGTTTATACAGATAGCGGTGTAGATATTTCCATGTTTATACAGACAGCAGTGTAGATATTTCCATGTTTATAGAGATAGTGGTGTAGATAATTTCAATTTTATACAGATAGCAGTGTAGATATTTCTAAGTTCATACAGATAGCGGTGTAGATATTTCCACATTTATAGAGATGGCGGTGTAGATATTTCCATGTTCATACAGATGGCGGTGTAGATATTTCCATGTTTATAGAGATGGCGGTGTAGATATTTTCATGTTTACACTGATGGCGGCGTAGATACTTCCATGTTTACACAGATAGCGGTGGAGATATTTCCATGTTTACACAGATAGCGGTGTGGATATTTTCATGTTTATGCAGATAGCGGTGTAGATATTTCCATGTTTATACAGATAGAGGAGCGGATATTTCCATGTTTATACAGATAGTTGGGCAGATATTTCCATGTTTATACAGATAGCGGTGTAGATATTTCCATCTTAATACACATGGCGTTGTAGATATGTCTATGTTTGTACAGATGGCGGTGTAGATATTTCCATGTTTATACAGATAGCAGTGTAGTTATTTCCATGTTTATAGAGATAGCAGTGTAGATATTTCCATTGATATACAGATAGCTGTGTAGATATTTGCATGTTCATACAGATAGCGGTGTAGATATTTCCATGTTCATACTGATAGCGGTGTAGATGTTTATATGTTCATACAGTTAGCGGTGTAGATATTTCCATGTTCATACAGATGGCGGTGTAGATATTTCCATGTTAATACAGATGGCGGTGTAGATACTTACATGTTCATACAGATGGCGGTGTAGATATTTCCATGTTCGTACGGATGGCAGTGTAGATATTTCCACGTTCATACAGGTGGCGGTGTAGATATTCCCATGTTTTTACAGATAGCTGTGTAGTTATTTCCATGTTTATAGAGATAGCCATGTAGATATTTCCATTGATATACAGATAGCTGTGTAGATGTTTGCATGTTCATACAGATAGCGGTGTAGATATTTCCATGTTCATACAGATAGCGGTGTAGATATTTCCATGTTCATACACATAGCAGTGTAGATATTTCCATGTTCATACAGATAACGGTGTAGATATTTCCATGTTCATACAGATAGCTGTGTAGATATTTCCATGTTCACACAGATAGCAGTGTAGATATTTCCATGTTCATACAGTTAGCGTTGTAGATATTTCCATGTTCATACAGATGGCGGTGTAGATATTTACATGTTCATACAGATGGCGGTGTAGATATTTCCATGTTGATACACATAGCGGTGTAGATATTTCCATGTTTTTAGAGATAGCGGTGTAGTTATTTCCTTGTTTATAGAGAAAGCTGTGTAGATATTTCGATGTATATGCAGTTAACTGTGTAGATATTTCCATGTTCATACAGATAGCGGTGTAGATATTTCCATGTTCATACACATAGCGGTGTAGATATTTCCAAGTTCATACAGATGGCGGTGAAGGTAATTCCATGTTCATACAGATGGCAGTGTAGATATTTCCATGTTCATACAAATGGCGGTGTAGTTATTTGCATGTTCATAGAGATGGCGCTGTAGTTATTTCCATGTTTATAGAGATAGCGTTGTAGATATTTGCATGTATATACAGATAGCAGTGTGATTTTTTCCATGTTCATACAGATAGCGGTATAGATATTTTCACCTTTGTAGAGATGGCGGTGTAGATATTTCCATGTTCATTCAGATGGTGGTGAAGATATTTCCATGTTCATACAGATGGCGGTGTAGATATTTCCATGATCATACAGATAGCGGTGTAGATATTTCCATGTTCATACAGTTAGCGGTGTAGATATTTCCATGTTCACACACATGGCGGTGTAGATATTTACATGTTAATACAGATGGCGGTGTAGATATTTCCAGGTTTGTACGGATGGCAGTGTAGATATTTCCATGTTCATACACGTGGTGGTGTAGATATTTCCATGTTTATACAGATAGCATTGTAGTTATTTCCATGTTTATAGAGATTGCAGTGTAGATATTTCCATTGATATACAGATAGCTGTGTAGGTATTTGCATGTTCATACAGATAGCGGTGTAGAAATTTCCATGTTCGTACAGATAGCGGTGTAGATATTTCCATGTTCATACAGATAGCGGTGTAGATATTTCCATGTTCATACAGATAACGGTGTAGATATTTCCTTGTTCATACAGATAGCCTTGTAGATATTTCCATGTTCATACAGTTAGCGGTGTATATATTTCCATGTTCATACAGATGGCGGTGTAGATATTTACATGTTCATACAGATGGCGGTGTAGATATTTCCATGTTCGTAGAGATGGCGGTGTAGATATTTCCATGTTTACACAGATAGTGGTGTAGACCTTTTCATGTTTACACAGATAGCGTTGTAGATATTTACATGTTTGTAGAGATAATGGTGTAGATATTTCCATGTTTATACAGATAGCGGTGAAGTTACTTCCATGTTTATACAGATAGCGGTGTGGATATTTCAATGATTATACAGAGAGCGGTGTAGATACTTCCATGTTTATACAGATAGCGGTGTTGATATTTCCATGTTTATTTAGATAGCAGTGTGGATATTTCCATGTTTATGCATATAGTGGTGTGGATATTTTCATGTTTATACAGATAGCAGTGTAGATATTTCCATGTTCATACAGATAGCGGTGTAGATATTTCCATTTTCATAGAGATAGCGGTGGAGGTATTTCCATGTTTTTACAGATAGCGGTGTAGATATTTCTACGTTTATAGAGATGGAGGTCTAGATATATCCATGTTTATAGAGATAGTGGTGTAGTTATTTCCAAGCTTGTAGAGACAGTGTTGTAGATCTTTCCGTGTTTATACAGATAGCGGTTAAGATATTTCCATGTTTATACAGATAGCGGTGTAGATATTTCCATGTTTATACAGATAGCGGTGTAGATATTTACAAGTTTATAGAGATGGCGGTCTAGATATTGTCTTGTTTATACAGATAGCGGTGTAGATATTTCCATGTTTATAGAGATAGCGGTGTAGGTTATTCCAATTTTATACAGATAGCAGTGTAGATATTTCCATGTTCATACAAATAGCGGTGTAGATATTTCAACGTTTATAGAGATGGCGGTGTAGATATTTCCATGTTCATACAGATGGCGGTGTAGATATTTCCATATTTACACAGATAGCGGTGTAGATATTTCCATGTTGATACACATAGTGGTGTAGATATTTCCATGTTTTTAGAGATAGCGGTGTAGTTATTTCCTTGTTTATAGAGAAAGCTGTGTAGATATTTCGATGAATATACAGTTAACTGTGTAGATATTTCCATGTTCATACAGATAGCGGTGTAGATATTTCCATGTTCATACACATAGCGGTGTAGATATTTCCATGTTCATACAGATGGCGGTGAAGATAATTCCATGTTCATACAGATGGCGGTGTAGATATTTCCATGTTCGTACAAATGGCGGTGTAGTTATTTGCATGTTCATAGAGATGGCGCTGTAGTTATTTCCAAGTTTATAGAGATAGCGGTGTAGTTATTTCCATGTTTATAGAGATAGCGGTGTAGATATTTGCATGTATATACAGATAGCAGTGTGTTTTTTCCATGTTCATACAGATAGCGGTATAGATATTTTCACCTTTGTAGAGATGGCGGTGTAGATATTTCCATGTTCATACAGATGGCGGTGAAGGTATTTCCATGTTCATACAGATGGCGGTGTAGATATTTCCATGTTCATACACATGGCGGTTTAGATATTTCCATGTTCATAGAGACGGCGGTGTAGATATTTCCATGTTCATACAAATGGCGGTGTAGATATTTCCATGTTCATACAGATAGCGGTGTAGATATTTCCATGTTCATACAGTTAGTGGAGTAGATATTTCCATGTTCACACACATGGCGGTGTATATATTTCCATGTTCATACAGATGGCGGTGTAGATATTTCCAGGTTCGTACGGATGGCAGTGTAGATATTTCCATGTTCATACAGGTTGCGGTGTAGATATTTCCATGTTTATACAGATAGCAGTGTAGTTATTTCCATGTTTATAGAGATTGCAGTGTAGATATTTCCATTGATATACAGATAGCTGTGTAGATATTTGCATGTTCATACAGATAGCGGTGTAGAAATTTCCATGTTCGTACAGATAGCGGTGTAGATATTTCCATGTTCATACAGATAGCGGTGTAGATATTTCCATGTTTATACAGATAACGGTGTAGATATTTCCATGTTCATACAGATAGCCTTGTAGATATTTCCATGTTCATACAGTTAGCGGTGTATATATTTCCATGTTCATACAGATGGCGGTGTAGATATTTACATGTTCATACAGATGGCGGTGTAGATATTTCCATGTTCGTAGAGATGGCGGTGTAGATATTTCCATGTTCATACAGATAACGATGTAGATATTTCCATGTTCATACAGACAGCCTTGTAGATATTTCCATGTTCATACAGTTAGCGGTGTATATATTTCCATGTTCATACAGATGGCGGTGTAGATATTTAGATGTTCATACAGATTGCGGTGTAGATATTTCCATGTTCGTAGAGATGGCGGTGTAGATATTTCCATGTTTATGCAGATAGCGGTATAGATATTTCCATGTTTATACAGATGGCGGTGTAGATATTTCCATATTTATAGAGATGGCGGTGTAGATATTTCCATGTTTATAGAGATAGTGGTGTAGTTATTTCCAAGTTTATAGAGACAGCGTTGTAGTTATTTCCATGTTTATACAGATAGCGGTGAAGTTATTTCCATGTTTATACAGATAGTGGTGTAGATATTTCCATGTTTATACAGATAGCAGTGTAGATATTTCCATGTTTATAGAGATAGTGGTGTAGATAATTTCAATTTTATACAGATAGCGGTGTAGATATTTCCACGTTTATAGAGATGGCGGTGTACATATTTCCATGTTCATACAGATGGCGGTGTAGTTATTTCCATGTTTATAGAGATGGCGGTGTAGATATTTTCATGTTTACTCAGATGGCGGTGTAGATATTTCTGTGTTTACACAGATAGCGGTGTGGATATTTCCATGTTTATGCAGATAGCGGAGTAGATATTTCCATGTTTATACAGATAGCGGTGCAGATATTTCCTTGTTTATACAGATAGTTGGGCAGATATTTCCATGTTTATGCAGATAGCGGTGTAGATGTTTCCGTATTAATACAGATGGCGGTGTAGTTATGTGCATGTTCGTACAGATGGCGTTGTACATATTTCCATGTTCATACAGATGGCGTTGTAGATATTTCGAAGTTTATAGAGATAGCGGTGTAGTTATTTCCATATTTATAGAGAAATCTGTGTAGATATTTCCATGTATATGCAGATAGCTGTGTAGATATTTCCATGTTCATGCAGAAAGCGGTGTAGATATTTCCATGTTCATCCAGATGCCGGTGTAGATATATCCATGTTCATACAGATGGCGGTGAAGATATTTCCATGTTCATACAGATGGCGGTGAAGATATTTCCATGTTTATAGAGATGGCGGTGTAGATATTTCCATGTTCATACAGATGGCGGTGTAGATATTTACATGTTCATACAGATGGCGGTGCAAATATTTCCATGTTCGTACGGATGGCAGTGTAGATATTTCCATGTTCATACAGGTGGCGGTGTAGATATTTCCACGTCTATACAGATAGCAGTGTAGTTATTTCCATGTTTACAGAGATAGCAGTGTAGATATTTCCTTTGGTATACAGATAGCTGTGTAGATATTTGCATATTGATACAGATAGCGGTGTAGATATTTCCATGTTCATACAGATAGCGGTGTAGATATTTCCATGTTCATACAGAGAGCGGTGTAGATGTTTCCATGTTCATACAGATAGTTTTGTAGATATTTCCATGTTCATACAGATGGTGGTATAGGTATTTCCATGTTTATACAGATAGCGGTATGGATATTTCCATGTTTATACAGATGGTGGTGTAGATATTTCCATGTTTATAGAGATGCTGGTCTAGATATTTTCATGTTTACAGAGATAGTGGTGTAGTTACTTCCAAGTTTATAGAGACAGCGTTGTAGATATTTCCATGTTTATACAGATAGCGGTGAAGATATTTCCATGTTTATACAGATAGAGGTGTAGATATTTCCATGTTTATACAGATAGCAGTGTAGATATTTCCATGTTTATAGAGATAGTGGTGTAGATAATTTCAAATTTATACAGAGAGCTGTGTAGATATTTCCAAGTTCATACAGATAGCGGTGTAGATATTTCCACGTTTATAGAGATGGTGGTGTAGATATTTCCATGTTCATAAAGAAGGCGGTGTAGATGTTTCCATGTTTATGGGGATGGCGGTGTAGATATTTTCATGTTTACACAGATGGCGGTGTAGATATTTCCATGTTTACACAGATAGTGGTGTGGATATTTCCATGTTTATGCAGATAGCAGTGTAGATATTTCCATGTTTATACAGATAGCGGTGCGGATATTTCCATGTTTATACAGATAGTTGGGCAGATATTTCCATGTTTATACAGATAGCGGTGTGGATATTTCCATCTTAATACAGATGGCGGTGTAGATATGTCCATGTTCGTACAGATGGCGTTGTAGATATTTCCATGTTCATACAGATGGTGGTATAGGTATTTCCATGTTTATACAGATAGCGGTATGGATATTTCCATGTTTATACAGATGGTGGTGTAGATATTTCCATGTTTATAGAGATGCTGGTCTAGATATTTTCATGTTTACACAGATAGTGGTGTAGTTATTTCCAAGTTTATAGAGACAGCGTTGTAGATATTTCCATGTTTATACAGATAGCGGTGAAGATATTTCCATGTTTATACAGATAGCGGTGTAGATATTTCCATGTTTATACAGATAGAAGTGTAGATATTTCCATGTTTATAGAGATAGTGGCGTAGTTAATTTCAAATTTATACAGAGAGCTGTGTAGATATTTCCAAGTTCATACAGATAGCGGTGTAGATATTTCCACGTTTATAGAGATGGTGGTGTAGACATTTCCATGTTCATAAAGAAGGCGGTGTAGATGATTCCATCTTTATGGGGATGGCGGTGTAGATATTTTCATGTTTACACAGATGGCGGTGTAGATATTTCCATGTTTACACAGATAGCGGTGTGGATATTTCCATGTTTATGCAGATAGCAGTGTAGATATTTCCATGTTTATACAGATAGCGGTGCGGATATTTCCATGTTTATACAGATAGTTGGGCAGATATTTCCATGTTTATACAGATAGCGGTGCGGATATTTCCATCTTAATACAGATGGCGGTGTAGATATGTCCATGTTCGTACAGATGGCGTTGTAGATATTTCCATGTTCATACAGATGGCGGTGTAGATATTCTGAAGTTTATAGAGATAGCACTGTAGTTATTTCCATATGTAAAGAGAAATCTGTGTAGATATTTCCATGTTTATGCATATAGCTGTGTAGATATTTCCATGTTCATGCAGATAGCGTTGTAGATATTTCCATGTTCATCCAGATGCCGGTGTAGATATATCCATGTTCATACAGATGGCGGTGAAGATATTTCCATGTTCATACAAATGGCGGTGTAGATATTTCCATGTTCATACAAATGGCGGTGTAGATATTTCCATGATCATAGAGATGGCGGTGTAGATATTTCCATGTTCATAGAAATGGTGGTGTAGATATTTCCATGTTCATACAGATGGCGGTGTAGATATTTCCATCTTCATACAGATAGCAGTGTAGATATTTCCATGTTTATAGAGATAGCAGTGTAGATATTTCCATTGATACACAGATAGCTGTGTAGGTATTTGCATGTTCATACAGATAGCGGTTTAGATATTTCCTTCTTAATACAGATGGGGGTGTAGATATTTCGAAGTTTATAGAGATAGCGCTGTAGATATTTCCATATTTATAGAGAAGTCTGTGTAGATATTTCCATGTATATGCAGATAGCTGTGTAGATATTTCATGTTCATGCAGATAGCGGTGTAGATATTTCCATGTTCATCCAGATGCCGGTGTAGATATATCCATGTTCATACAAATGGCGGTGTAGATATTTCCAGGTTCATAGAGATGGCAGTGTAGATATTTCCATGTTCATACAAAAGGCGGTGTAGATATTTCCATGTTCATAGAGTTTACGGTGTAGATATTTCCATGTTTATACAGATAGCAGTGTAGTTATTTCCATGTTTATAGAGATAGCAGTGTAGATATTTCCATGGATATACAGATAGTTGTGAAGATATTTGCATGTTCATACAGATAGCGGTGTAGATATTCCCATGTTCATACAGATAGCGGTGTAGTTATTTCCATGTTCATACAGATAGCGGTGTAGATATTTCCATGTTCATACAGTTAGCGGTGTAGATATTTCCATGTTCATACGGATGTCGGTGTAGATATTTACATGTTCATACAGATGGCGGTGTAGATATTTCCATGTTCGTACAGATGGCGGTGTAGATATTTCCATGTTCATAAAGATGGCGGTGTAGATATTTCCATGCTCATACAAATGGCGGTGTAGATATTTCCATGTTCATAGAGATGTCGGTGTAGATACTTCCATGTTTACAGAGATAGTGGTGTAGTTATTTCCAAGTTTATAGAGAGATCGGTGTAGATATTTCCATGTTTATACTGAAAGCGCTGTAGATAATTACATGTTTATAGAGATGGCGGTCTAGATATTTTCTTGTTTATACAGATAGCGGTTTCGATATTTCCATGTTCATGTAGATAGCGGTGTACATATTTCCAATTTTATAAAGAAAGCAGTGTAGATATTTCCATGTTCATACAGATAGCAGTGTAGACATTTCCATGTTTACACAGACAGCGTTGTAGATATTTACATGTTTATACAGATGGCGGTGTAGATATTTCCGTGTTCATACAGATAGTGGTGTAGATATTTCCATGTTTACACAGATAGCGGTGTGGATATTTCCAAGTTTATACAGATAGCGGAGTAGATATTTACATGTTTATACAGATTGCGGTGTAGATATTTCCATGTTTATACAGATGGCGGTGTAGATATTTCCGTGTTCATACAGATGGCGAAGATATATCCATGTTCATACAGATGGTGATGTAGATATTTCCATGTTTATAGAGATAGCGTTATAGTTATTTCCATGTTTATAGAGATAGTGCTGTAGACATGTCCATGTATATACAGATAGCTGTGTGGATATTTCCATGTTCCTACAGATAGCTGTGTAGATATTTCCATGTTCATACAGATAGCGGTGTAGATATTTCCATGTTCATACAGATAGCGGTGTAGATAATTCCACCTTCATAGTGATGGCGGTGTAGATATTTCTATGTTCATACAGAGGGCGGTGTAGATATGTCCATGTTTATAGAGATGGCGGTGTAGATATTTCCATGTTTATACAAATGGCTTTGTAGATATTTCCATGTTTATAGAGATGGCGGTGTATATATTTCCATGTTTATACAGATGGCGGTGTAGGTATTTACATGTTTATAGAGATGGCGGTGTAGATATTTCCATGTTTATACAGAAAGCGGTGTAGATGTTTCCATGTTTACACAGATAGTGGTGTAGACTTTTCCATGTTTACACAGATTGCGTAGATATTAAAATGTTTATAGAGATAGCGGTGTAGTTATTTCCATGTTTACACAGGTAGCGGTGAAGATATTTCCATGTTTACACAAATAGCGGTGTGGATATTTCCATGATTATACAGATAGCGGTGCAGATATTTCCACGTTTATACAGATAGCGGTGCAGATATTTCCATGTTTATACAGATGGTGGTGTAGATATTTCCATGTTTATAGGGATGGCGGTCTAGATATTTCCATGTTTATAGAGATAGCGTTGTAGTTATTTCCAAGTTTATAGAGATAGCGGTGTAGATATTTCCATGTTTATACAGATAGCTGTGTAGATATTTCCAAGTTTATACAGATAGCGGTGTAGATATTTACACGTTTATAGAGATGGTGGTCTAGATATTTTCTTGTTTATACAGATAGCGGTGTAGATATTTCCATGTTTATAGAGATAGCGGTGTAGATATTTCCAATTCTATACTGATAGCAGTGTATATATTTCCATGTTCATACAGATAGCAGTGTAGATATTTCCACGTTTATAGAGATGGCGTTGTAGATATTTCCATGTTCATACAGATGGCGGTGTAGATATTTCCATGTTTATAGAGATGGAGGTGTAGATATTTCCATGTTTATACAGATGGCGGTGCAGATATTTCCATGTTTGTAGAGATGGCGGTGTAGACATTTCCATGTTTATACAGATATTGATGTAGATGTTTCCATGTTTACACAGAGAGCGGTGTAGACATTTCCATGTTTACACAGATAGCGTTGTAGATATTTACATGTTTATAGAGATAGCGGTGTAGTTATTTCCATGTTTATACAGATCGCGGTGAAGATATTTCCATGTTTACACAGATAGCGGTGTGGATATTTCCATGTTTATACAGATAGCGGTGAAGATATTTCCATGTTTATACAGATAGCGGTGTAGATATTTCCATGTTTATACAGATAGAAGTGTAGATATTTCCATGTTTATAGAGATAGTGGCGTAGTTAATTTCAAATTTATACAGAGAGCTGTGTAGATATTTCCAAGTTCATACAGATAGCGGTGTAGATATTTCCACGTTTATAGAGATGGTGGTGTAGACATTTCCATGTTCATAAAGAAGGCGGTGTAGATGTTTCCATCTTTATGGGGATGGCGGTGTAGATATTTTCATGTTTACACAGATGGCGGTGTAGATATTTCCATGTTTACACAGATAGCGGTGTGGATATTTCCATGTTTATGCAGATAGCAGTGTAGATATTTCCATGTTTATACAGATAGCGGTGCGGATATTTCCATGTTTATACAGATAGTTGGGCAGATATTTCCATGTTTATACAGATAGCGGTGCGGATATTTCCATCTTAATACAGATGGCGGTGTAGATATGTCCATGTTCGTACAGATGGCGTTGTAGATATTTCCATGTTCATACAGATGGCGGTGTAGATATTCTGAAGTTTATAGAGATAGCACTGTAGTTATTTCCATATGTAAAGAGAAATCTGTGTAGATATTTCCATGTTTATGCATATAGCTGTGTAGATATTTCCATGTTCATGCAGATAGCGTTGTAGATATTTCCATGTTCATCCAGATGCCGGTGTAGATATATCCATGTTCATACAGATGGCGGTGAAGATATTTCCATGTTCATACAAATGGCGGTGTAGATATTTCCATGTTCATACAAATGGCGGTGTAGATATTTCCATGATCATAGAGATGGCGGTGTAGATATTTCCATGTTCATAGAAATGGTGGTGTAGATATTTCCATGTTCATAGAGATGGCGGTGTAGATATTTCCATGTTTGTACAGATAGCAGTGTAGTTATTTCCATGTTTATAGAGATAGTGGTGTATATAATTTCAATTTTATACAGATAGCTGTGTAGATATTTGCATGTTCATACAGATAGCGGTGTAGATATTTCCATGTTCTTACAGATAGCGTTGTAGATATTTCCATGTTCACACAGATAGCGGTGTAGATATTTCCTTGTTCATGCAGATAGCGGTGTGGATATTTCCATGTTCATACCAATAGCGGGGTAGATATTTCCATGTCCATACAGTTAGCACTGTAGATATTTCCATGTTCATACAGATGGCGGTGTAGATATTTCCATGTTCATACGGATGGCAATGTAGATATTTCCATGTTCATACAGGTGGCGGTGAAGATGTTTCCATGTTTATACAGATAGCAGTGTAGTTATTTCCATGTTTATAGGGATGGCAGTGTAGATATTTCCATTGATATACAGATAGCTCTGTAGATATTTCCAAGATCATACAGTTAGCGGTGTAGATATTTCCATGTTCCTACAGATGGCGGTGCAGATATTTACATGTTCATACAGATGGCGGTGTAGATATTTCCATGTTCGTACAGATGGCGGTGTAGATATTTCCATGTTCATGGAGATGACGGTGTAGATATTTCCATGTTTATGCAGGTAGCGGTATAGGTATTTCCATGTTTATACAGATGGTGGTGTAGATATTTCAATGTTTATAGAGATGGCGGTCTAGATATTTCCATGTTTATACCCATAGCGGTGAAGATATTTCCATGTTTATACAGATAGCGGTGTAGATATTTCCATGTTTATACAGATAGCGGTGTAGATATTTCCATGTTTATAGAGATAGTGGTTTAGATAATTTCAATTTTATACCGAGAGCAGTGTAGATATTTCCAACTTCATACAGATAGCGATGTAGATATTTCCAGGTTTATAGAGATGGCGGTGTAGATATTTCCATGTTTGTACAGATAGCAGTGTAGATATTTCCATGTTTATAGAGATTGCAGTGTAGATATTTCCATTGATATACAGCTAGCTGTGTAGATATTTGCATATTCATACAGATAGCGGTGTAGATATTTCCATGTTCATACAGATGGCGGTGTAGATATTTCCATCTTCATACAGATAGCAGTGTAGATATTTCCATGTTTATAGAGATAGCAGTGTAGATATTTCCATTGATACACAGATAGCTGTGTAGGTATTTGCATGTTCATACAGATAGCGGTGTAGATATTTCCTTCTTAATACAGATGGGGGTGTAGATATTTCGAAGTTTATAGAGATAGCGCTGTAGATATTTCCATATTTATAGAGAAGTCTGTGTAGATATTTCCATGTATATGCAGATAGCTGTGTAGATATTTCATGTTCATGCAGATAGCGGTGTAGATATTTCCATGTTCATCCAGATGCCGGTGTAGATATATCCATGTTCATACAAATGGCGGTGTAGATATTTCCAGGTTCATAGAGATGGCAGTGTAGATATTTCCATGTTCATACAAAAGGCGGTGTAGATATTTCCATGTTCATAGAGTTTGCGGTGTAGATATTTCCATGTTTATACAGATAGCAGTGTAGTTATTTCCATGTTTATAGAGATAGCAGTGTAGATATTTCCATGGATATACAGATAGTTGTGTAGATATTTGCATTTTCATACAGATAGCAGTGTAGATATTTCCATGTTCATAGAGATAGCGGTGTAGATATTCCCATGTTCATACAGATAGCGGTGTAGTTATTTCCATGTTCATACAGATAGCGGTGTAGATATTTCCATGTTCATACAGTTAGCGGTGTAGATATTTCCATGTTCATACGGATGTCGGTGTAGATATTTACATGTTCATACAGATGGCGGTGTAGATATTTCCATGTTCGTACAGATGGCGGTGTAGATATTTCCATGTTCATAAAGATGGCGGTGTAGATATTTCCATGCTCATACAAATGGCGGTGTAGATATTTCCATGTTCATAGAGATGTCGGTGTAGATATTTCCATGTTTACAGAGATAGTGGTGTAGTTATTTCCAAGTTTATAGAGAGATCGGTGTAGATATTTCCATGTTTATACTCATAGCGCTGTAGATAATTACATGTTTATAGAGATGGCGGTCTAGATATTTTCTTGTTTATACAGATAGCGGTTTAGATATTTCCATGTTCATGTAGATAGCGGTGTACATATTTCCAATTTTATAAAGAAAGCAGTGTAGATATTTCCATGTTCATACAGATAGCAGTGTAGACATTTCCATGTTTACACAGACAGCGTTGTAGATATTTACATGTTTATACAGATGGCGGTGTAGATATTTCCGTGTTCATACAGATAGTGGTGTAGATATTTCCATGTTTACACAGATAGCGGTGTGGATATTTCCAAGTTTATACAGATAGCGGAGTAGATATTTACATGTTTATACAGATTGCGGTGTAGATATTTCCATGTTTATACAGATGGCGGTGTAGATATTTCCGTGTTCATACAGATGGCGAAGATATATCCATGTTCATACAGATGGTGATGTAGATATTTCCATGTTTATAGAGATAGCGTTATAGTTATTTCCATGTTTATAGAGATAGTGCTGTAGACATGTCCATGTATATACAGATAGCTGTGTGGATATTTCCATGTTCCTACAGATAGCTGTGTAGATATTTCCATGTTCATACAGATAGCGGTGTAGATATTTCCATGTTCATACAGATAGCGGTGTAGATAATTCCACCTTCATAGTGATGGCGGTGTAGATATTTCTATGTTCATACAGAGGGCGGTGTAGATATGTCCATGTTTATAGAGATGGCGGTGTAGATATTTCCATGTTTATACAAATGGCTTTGTAGATATTTCCATGTTTATAGAGATGGCGGTGTATATATTTCCATGTTTATACAGATGGCGGTGTAGGTATTTACATGTTTATAGAGATGGCGGTGTAGATATTTCCATGTTTATACAGAAAGCGGTGTAGATGTTTCCATGTTTACACAGATAGTGGTGTAGACTTTTCCATGTTTACACAGATTGCGTAGATATTAAAATGTTTATAGAGATAGCGGTGTAGTTATTTCCATGTTTACACAGGTAGCGGTGAAGATATTTCCATGTTTACACAAATAGCGGTGTGGATATTTCCATGATTATACAGATAGCGGTGCAGATATTTCCACGTTTATACAGATAGCGGTGCAGATATTTCCATGTTTATACAGATGGTGGTGTAGATATTTCCATGTTTATAGGGATGGCGGTCTAGATATTTCCATGTTTATAGAGATAGCGTTGTAGTTATTTCCAAGTTTATAGAGATAGCGGTGTAGATATTTCCATGTTTATACAGATAGCTGTGTAGATATTTCCAAGTTTATACAGATAGCGGTGTAGATATTTACACGTTTATAGAGATGGTGGTCTAGATATTTTCTTGTTTATACAGATAGCGGTGTAGATATTTCCATGTTTATAGAGATAGCGGTGTAGATATTTCCAATTCTATACTGATAGCAGTGTATATATTTCCATGTTCATACAGATAGCAGTGTAGATATTTCCACGTTTATAGAGATGGCGTTGTAGATATTTCCATGTTCATACAGATGGCGGTGAAGATATTTCCATGTTTATAGAGATGGAGGTGTAGATATTTCCATGTTTATACAGATGGCGGTGCAGATATTTCCATGTTTGTAGAGATGGCGGTGTAGACATTTCCATGTTTATACAGATATTGATGTAGATGTTTCCATGTTTACACAGAGAGCGGTGTAGACATTTCCATGTTTACACAGATAGCGTTGTAGATATTTACATGTTTATAGAGATAGCGGTGTAGTTATTTCCATGTTTATACAGATCGCGGTGAAGATATTTCCATGTTTACACAGATAGCGGTGTGGATATTTCCATGTTTATACAGATAGCGGTGAAGATATTTCCATGTTTATAGAGATAGCGGTGCAGATATTTCCATGTTTATACAGATAGCAGTGTAGATATTTCCATGTATATACAGATAGCGGTGTAGATATTTCCATGTTTATACAGATAGCGGTGCAGATATTTCCATCTTAAATCAGATGGCGTTGTATATATTTCCTTGTTCATACAGATGGCGATGCAGATATTCCCATGTTCATACAGATGGCGGTGTAGATATTTCCATGTTCATACAGATGGCGGTGTAGATATTTCCATGGTTATACCGATGGCTGTGTAGATATTTCCATCTTTATACAGATAGCGGTGGAAATATTTCCATGTTTATACCGATGGCGTTATAGATATTTCCTTCTTTATAGAGATAGCGGTGTAGATATTTCCATGTTCATACAGATGGTGGTTTATATATTTCCATCTTTATAGAGATGGCGGTATAGCTATTTCCATGTTTATAGAGATGGCGGTGTAGATATTTTCATGTTCATACAGATGGCGATGTAGATATTTCCATGTTTACAGAATTGGCGGTGTAGATATTTCCATGTTTATAGAGATAGCGGTGTAGATATTTCCATGTTTTTACAGATAGCGGTGTAGATATTTCCAAGTTTATGCTGATAGCGGTGTCGATATTTCCATCTTAATGCAGATGGCGGTGTAGATATTTCCATGTTCATACAGATGGCGGTGCAGATATTTCCATCTTTATAGAGATGGCGGTATAGCTATTTCCATGTTTATAGAGATCGCGGTGTAGATATTTTCATGTTCTTACAGATGGCAGTGTACATATTTCCATGTTTATAGAGATGGCGGTGTAGATATTTCCATGTTTATGCAGAGGGCTGTTTAGATATTTCCAAGTTTACACAGATAGCGGTGAAGATATTTCCATGTTGATACACATAGCGGTGTAGAGATTTCAGAGTTTATAGAGATAGCGGTGTAGATATTTCCATGTTTAAAGAGATGGTGGTCTAGATATTTCCTTGTTTATACAGATAGCGGAGTAGATATTTCCATATTTATAGAGATGGTGGTCTAGATATTTCCTTGTTTATACTGATAGCAATGTAGATATTTCCATGTTCATACAGATAGCTGTGTAGATATTTCCACGTTTATACAGATAGCGTTGTAGATATTTCCATTTTTATACATATAGCGGTGTAAATATTTCAAGGTTTATACAGGTAGCAGTGTAGATATTTCCATATTTATGGAGATAGCAGTGTGGATATTTCCCTGTTTTACAGATAGCAGTTTAGATATTTCCGTGTTTATACAGATAGCGGTGTAGATATTTCCCTGTTTGTAGACAGAGCGGTGTAGTTATTTCCACATTTATACAGATAACGGTGTAGATATTTCCAAGTTTATATGGATAGCGGTGTAGATATTTCCATGTATATACAGATAGCGGTGTAGATACTTCCATGTTTATGCAGATGGCAGTGTAGATATTTCCATGTTTATAGACAAGGCGGTGTAGATATTTCCGTGTTTATACAGATGGCGGTGTAGATATTTCCATGTTTATAGTGATAGCGGTGTAGATATTTCCATGTTCATACAGATAGCGGTGTAGATATTTCCATGTTCATACAGATGGCGGTGTAGATATTTCAAAGTTTATAGAGATAGCGCTGTAGTTATTTCCATATTTATAGAGAAATCTGTGTAGATATTTCCATGTATATGCAGATAGCTGTGTAGATATTTCCATGTTCATACAGATAGCGGTGTAGATATTTCCGTGTTCCTACAGATAGCGGTGTAGATATTTCCATGTTCATACCAATAGCGGTGTAGATATTTCCATGTCCATACAGTTAGCGGTGTAGATATTTGCATGTTCATACAGATGGCGGTGTAGATGTATACATGTTCATACAGATGGCGGTGTAGATATTTCCATGTTCGTACGGATGGCATTGTAGATATTTCCACGTTCATACAGGTGGCGTTGTAGATATTTCTATGTTCATACAGATGGCGGTGTAGATATTTCCATGTTCATACAGATAGTGGTGTAGATATTTCCATGTTCATACAGTTAGCGGTGTAGATATTTCTATGTTCATACAGATGGCGGTGTAGATATTTCCATGTTCGTACAGATGGCGGTGTAGATATTTCCATGTTCACAGAGATGGCGGTGTAGATATTTCCGTGTTCGTACGGATGTCAGTGTAGATTTTTCCATGTTTATACAGATGGCGGTGTAGATATATTCATGTTTACACAGATGGCAGTGTAGATATTTCCATGTTTACACAGATAGCGGTGTAGACATTTCCATGTTTACACAGATAGCGGTGTGGATATTTCCATGTTTATGCAGATAGCAGTGTAGATATTTCCATGTTTATACAGATAGCGGTGCGGATATTTCCATGTTTATACAGATAGTTTGGCAGATATTTCCATGTTTATACAGATAGCGGTGTAGATATTTCCATCTTAATACAGACGGCGGTGTAGATATGTCCATGTTCATACAGATAGCGGTGTAGATATTTCCTTGTTCATACAGATGGCAGTGTAGATATTTACATGTTCAAACAGATGGCGGTGTAGATATTTCCATGTTCGTACAGATGGCAGTGTAGATATTTCCATGTTCATACAGGTGGCGGTGTAGATACTTCCATGTTTATACAGATAGCAGTGTAGTTATTTCCATGTTTATAGAGATAGCAGTGAAGATATTTCCATTGATATACAGATAGCTGTGTAGATATTTGCATGTTCATACAGATAGCGGTGTAGATATTTCCATGTTCATACAGATAGCGGTGTAGATATTTCCATGTTCATACAGATAGCGGTGTAGATATTTGCATGTTCATACAGATAGCGGTGTAGATATTTCCATGTTCATACAGATAGCGGTGTAGATATTTCCATGTTCATACAGATAGCGGTGTAGGTATTTCCATGTTCATACAGATAGCGGTGTAGATATTTCCATGTTCATACAGATAACGGTGTAGATATTTCCATGTTCATACAGATAGCGGTGTAGATATTTCCATGTTCATACAGATAGCGGTGTAGATATTTCCATGTTCAAACAGTTAGCGGTATAGGTATTTGCATGTTCATACAGATGGCAGTGTAGATATTTACGTGTTCATACAGATGGCGGTGTAGTTATTTCCATGTTCATACAGGTGGCGGTGTAGATATTTCCATGTTCATACAGATAGCGGTGTAGATATTTCCATGTTCATACAGATAGCGGTGTAGATATTTCCATGCTCATACTGATAGCGGTGCAGATATTTCCATGTTCATACAGTTAGCGGTGTAGATATTTCCATGTTCATACAGATGGCGGTGTAGATATTTCGAAGTTTATAGAGATAGCGCTGTAGTTATTTCCATATTTATAGAGAAATCTGTGTAGAAATTTCCATGTATATGCTGATTGCTGTGTAGATATTTTCATGTTCATGCAGATAGCGGTGTAGATATTTCCATGTTGGTACAGATGGTGGTGTAGATATTTCCATGTTCATAGAGATGGCGGTGTAGATATTTCCATGTTTATGCAGATAGCGGTATAGATATTTCCATGTTTATACAGATGGTGGTGTAGATATTTCCATGTTTATAGAGATGGCGGTCTAGATATTTCCATGTTTATAGAGATAGTAGTGTAGTTATTTCCAAGTTTATAGAGACAGTGTTGTTGATATTTCCAATTTTATAGAGAGCGTTGTAGATATTTCCATGTTTATAGAGACAGCGGTGAAGATATTTCCATGTTTATACAGATAGCGGTGTAGATATTTCCATGTTTATACAGATAGTGGTGTAGATATTTCCATGTTGATAGAGATAGTGGTGTAGATAATTCCAATTTTATACAGATAGCAGTGTAGATATTTCCAAGTTCATACAGATAGCGGTGTGGATATTTCCACGTTTATAGAGATGGCGGTGTAGATATTTCCATGTTCATACAAATAGCGGTGTAGATATTTCCATGTTCATACCCATAGAGGTGTAGATATTTCCATGTTCATACATTTAGCAGTGTAGATATTTCCATGTTCTTACAGATGGCGGTGAAGATATTTACATGTTCATACTGATGGTGGTGTAGATATTTCCATGTTTGTACGGATGGCATTGTAGATATTTCCATGTTCGTACAGGTGGCGGTGTAGTTATTTCCATGTTTATACAGATAGCAGTGTAGTTATTTCCATGTTAATAGAGATAGCTCTGTAGATATTTCCATTGATATACAGATAGCTGTGTAGATATTTGCATGTTCATACAGATAGCGGTGTAGATATTTCCATGTTCGTTCAGATAGCGGTGTAGATATTTCCATGTTCATACAGATAGCGGTGTAGATATTTCCATGTTCATACAGATAACGGTCTAGATATTTCCATGTTCATACAGACAGCGGTGTAGATATTTCCATGATCATACAGGTAGCGGTGTAGATATTTCCATGTTCATACAGATGGCGGTGTAGTTATTTACATGTTGATACTGAGGGTGGTATAGATATTTCCATGTTCGTAGAGATGGCAGTGTAGATATTTCCATGTTCATAGAGATGGCGGTGTAGATATTTCCATGTTTATGCAGATAGCGGTATAGATATTTCCATGTTTATACAGATGGTGGTGTAGATATTTCCATGTTCATACAGATGGCAGTGTAGATATTTCCATGTTCATACATATGGCGGTGTAGATATTTCCATGTTCATACAGATGGCGTCGTAGATATTTCGACATTTATAGAGATAGCGATGTAGTTATTTCCATATTTATAGAGAAATCTGTGTAGATATTTCCATGTGTATTCAGATAGCTGTGTAGATATTTCCATGTTCTTGCAGATAGCGGTGTAGATATTTCCATGTTCATCCAGATGTCGGTGTACATATATCCATGTTCATACAGATGGCTGTGAAGATACTTCCATGTTCATACAGATGGCGGTGTAGATAGTTCCATGTTCATACAAATGGCGGTGTAGATATTTCCATGTTCATAGAGATGGCGGTGTATATATTTCCATGTTCATACAAATGGCAGTGTAGATATTTCCATGTTCATAGAGATGGCGGTGTAGATATTTCCATGTTTATACAGATAGCAGTGTAGTTATTTCCATGTTTATAGAGATAGCAGTGTAGATATTTCCATTGATATACAGATAGCTTTGTAGATATTTGCATGTTCATACAGATAGTGGTGTAGATATTTCCATGTTCATAAAGTTAGCGGTGTAGATATTTCCATGTTCATACAGATAGCGGTGTAGATATTTCCATGTTCATACAGATGGCGGTGTAGATATTTCCATGTTCATACAGGTGGCGGTGTAGATATTTCCATGTTCATAGAGATGGTGGTGTAGATATTTCCATGTTTATGCAGATAGCGGTATAGTTATTTCCATATTTATACAGATAGTGGTGTAGATATTTCCATGTTTATAGTGATGGCGGTCTAGATATTTCCATGTTTACAGAGATAGTGGTGTAGTTATTTCCAAGTTTATAGAGACAGCGTTGTAGATATTTCCATGTTTATACAGATAGCGGTGAAGGTATTTCCATGTTTATACAGATAGCGGTGTAGATATTTCCATGTTTATACAGATAGCAGTGTAGATATTTCCATGTTTATAGAGATAGTGGTGTAGAGAATTTCAATTTTATACAGAGAGCAGTGTAGATATTTCCAAGTTCATACAGATAGCGGTGTAGATATTTCCACGTTTATAGAGATGGCGGTGTAGATATTTCCATGTTCATACAGATGGCAGTGTAGATATTTCCATGTTTATTGGGATGGCGGTGTAGATATTTTCATGTTTACACAGATGGCGGTGTAGATATTTCCATGTTTACACAGATAGCGGTGTGGATATTTCCATGTTTATGCAGATAGCAGTGTAGATATTTCCATGTTTATACAGATAGTGGTGTGGATATTTCCATGTTTATACCGATACTTGGGCAGATATTTCCATGTTTATACAGATAGCGGTGTCGATATTTCCATCTTAATACAGATGGCGGTGTACATATATCCATGTTTGTACTGATGGCGGTGTAGATATTTCCATGTTCATACAGATGGCGGTGTAGATATTTCGAAGTTTATAGAGATAGCGCTGTAGTTATTTCCATATTTACAGAGAAATCTGTGTAAATATTTCCATGTATATTCAGATAGCTGTGTAGATATTTCCATGTTTATACAGATAGCAGTGTAGATATTTCCATGTTTTTAGAGATAGTGGTTTAGATAGTTTCAATTTTATACCGAGAGCAGTGTAGATATTTCCAAGTTCATACAGATAGCGGTGTAGATATTTCCACGATAATAGAGATGGCGGTGCAGATATTTCCATGTTCATACAGATGGCGGAGTAGATATTTCCATGTTCATACAAATGGCGGTGTAGATATTTCCATGTTCTTAGAGATGGCGGTGTAGATATTTCCATGTTCATACAGATGGCGGTGTAGATATTTCCATGTTCATACAGATGGCGGTGTAGATATTTCCATGTTCATACAGATGGCGGTGTAGACACTTCCATGTTCATACAGATGGCGGTGTAGACACTTCCATGTTCATACAGATGGCGGTGTAGTTATTTCCATGTTCATACAGATAGCGGTGTAGATATTTCCATGTTCATACAGATAGCGGAGTAGATATTTCCATGTTCATACAGTTAGCGGTGTAGATATTTCCATGTTCATACAGATGGCGGTGTAGTTATTTCCATGTTCATACAGATAGCGGTGTAGATATTTCCATGTTCATACAGATAGCGGTGTAGATATTTCCATGTTCATACAGATGGCGGTGTAGATATTTCAAAGTTTATAGAGATAGCGCTGTAGTTATTTCCATATTTATAGAGAAATCTGTGTAGATATTTCCATGTATATGCAGATAGCTGTGTAGATATTTCCATGTTCATACAGATAGCGGTGTAGATATTTCCGTGTTCCTACAGATAGCGGTGTAGATATTTCCATGTTCATACCAATAGCGGTGTAGATATTTCCATGTCCATACAGTTAGCGGTGTAGATATTTGCATGTTCATACAGATGGCGGTGTAGATGTATACATGTTCATACAGATGGCGGTGTAGATATTTCCATGTTCGTACGGATGGCATTGTAGATATTTCCACGTTCATACAGGTGGCGTTGTAGATATTTCTATGTTCATACAGATGGCGGTGTAGATATTTCCATGTTCATACAGATAGTGGTGTAGATATTTCCATGTTCATACAGTTAGCGGTGTAGATATTTCTATGTTCATACAGATGGCGGTGTAGATATTTCCATGTTCGTACAGATGGCGGTGTAGATATTTCCATGTTCACAGAGATGGCGGTGTAGATATTTCCGTGTTCGTACGGATGTCAGTGTAGATTTTTCCATGTTTATACAGATGGCGGTGTAGATATATTCATGTTTACACAGATGGCAGTGTAGATATTTCCATGTTTACACAGATAGCGGTGTAGACATTTCCATGTTTACACAGATAGCGGTGTGGATATTTCCATGTTTATGCAGATAGCAGTGTAGATATTTCCATGTTTATACAGATAGCGGTGCGGATATTTCCATGTTTATACAGATAGTTTGGCAGATATTTCCATGTTTATACAGATAGCGGTGTAGATATTTCCATCTTAATACAGACGGCGGTGTAGATATGTCCATGTTCATACAGATAGCGGTGTAGATATTTCCTTGTTCATACAGATGGCAGTGTAGATATTTACATGTTCAAACAGATGGCGGTGTAGATATTTCCATGTTCGTACAGATGGCAGTGTAGATATTTCCATGTTCATACAGGTGGCGGTGTAGATACTTCCATGTTTATACAGATAGCAGTGTAGTTATTTCCATGTTTATAGAGATAGCAGTGAAGATATTTCCATTGATATACAGATAGCTGTGTAGATATTTGCATGTTCATACAGATAGCGGTGTAGATATTTCCATGTTCATACAGATAGCGGTGTAGATATTTCCATGTTCATACAGATAGCGGTGTAGATATTTGCATGTTCATACAGATAGCGGTGTAGATATTTCCATGTTCATACAGATAGCGGTGTAGATATTTCCATGTTCATACAGATAGCGGTGTAGGTATTTCCATGTTCATACAGATAGCGGTGTAGATATTTCCATGTTCATACAGATAACGGTGTAGATATTTCCATGTTCATACAGATAGCGGTGTAGATATTTCCATGTTCATACAGATAGCGGTGTAGATATTTCCATGTTCAAACAGTTAGCGGTATAGGTATTTGCATGTTCATACAGATGGCAGTGTAGATATTTACGTGTTCATACAGATGGCGGTGTAGTTATTTCCATGTTCATACAGGTGGCGGTGTAGATATTTCCATGTTCATACAGATAGCGGTGTAGATATTTCCATGTTCATACAGATAGCGGTGTAGATATTTCCATGCTCATACTGATAGCGGTGCAGATATTTCCATGTTCATACAGTTAGCGGTGTAGATATTTCCATGTTCATACAGATGGCGGTGTAGATATTTCGAAGTTTATAGAGATAGCGCTGTAGTTATTTCCATATTTATAGAGAAATCTGTGTAGAAATTTCCATGTATATGCTGATTGCTGTGTAGATATTTTCATGTTCATGCAGATAGCGGTGTAGATATTTCCATGTTGGTACAGATGGTGGTGTAGATATTTCCATGTTCATAGAGATGGCGGTGTAGATATTTCCATGTTTATGCAGATAGCGGTATAGATATTTCCATGTTTATACAGATGGTGGTGTAGATATTTCCATGTTTATAGAGATGGCGGTCTAGATATTTCCATGTTTATAGAGATAGTAGTGTAGTTATTTCCAAGTTTATAGAGACAGTGTTGTTGATATTTCCAATTTTATAGAGAGCGTTGTAGATATTTCCATGTTTATAGAGACAGCGGTGAAGATATTTCCATGTTTATACAGATAGCGGTGTAGATATTTCCATGTTTATACAGATAGTGGTGTAGATATTTCCATGTTGATAGAGATAGTGGTGTAGATAATTCCAATTTTATACAGATAGCAGTGTAGATATTTCCAAGTTCATACAGATAGCGGTGTGGATATTTCCACGTTTATAGAGATGGCGGTGTAGATATTTCCATGTTCATACAAATAGCGGTGTAGATATTTCCATGTTCATACCCATAGAGGTGTAGATATTTCCATGTTCATACATTTAGCAGTGTAGATATTTCCATGTTCTTACAGATGGCGGTGAAGATATTTACATGTTCATACTGATGGTGGTGTAGATATTTCCATGTTTGTACGGATGGCATTGTAGATATTTCCATGTTCGTACAGGTGGCGGTGTAGTTATTTCCATGTTTATACAGATAGCAGTGTAGTTATTTCCATGTTAATAGAGATAGCTCTGTAGATATTTCCATTGATATACAGATAGCTGTGTAGATATTTGCATGTTCATACAGATAGCGGTGTAGATATTTCCATGTTCGTTCAGATAGCGGTGTAGATATTTCCATGTTCATACAGATAGCGGTGTAGATATTTCCATGTTCATACAGATAACGGTCTAGATATTTCCATGTTCATACAGACAGCGGTGTAGATATTTCCATGATCATACAGGTAGCGGTGTAGATATTTCCATGTTCATACAGATGGCGGTGTAGTTATTTACATGTTGATACTGAGGGTGGTATAGATATTTCCATGTTCGTAGAGATGGCAGTGTAGATATTTCCATGTTCATAGAGATGGCGGTGTAGATATTTCCATGTTTATGCAGATAGCGGTATAGATATTTCCATGTTTATACAGATGGTGGTGTAGATATTTCCATGTTCATACAGATGGCAGTGTAGATATTTCCATGTTCATACATATGGCGGTGTAGATATTTCCATGTTCATACAGATGGCGTCGTAGATATTTCGACATTTATAGAGATAGCGATGTAGTTATTTCCATATTTATAGAGAAATCTGTGTAGATATTTCCATGTGTATTCAGATAGCTGTGTAGATATTTCCATGTTCTTGCAGATAGCGGTGTAGATATTTCCATGTTCATCCAGATGTCGGTGTACATATATCCATGTTCATACAGATGGCTGTGAAGATACTTCCATGTTCATACAGATGGCGGTGTAGATAGTTCCATGTTCATACAAATGGCGGTGTAGATATTTCCATGTTCATAGAGATGGCGGTGTATATATTTCCATGTTCATACAAATGGCAGTGTAGATATTTCCATGTTCATAGAGATGGCGGTGTAGATATTTCCATGTTTATACAGATAGCAGTGTAGTTATTTCCATGTTTATAGAGATAGCAGTGTAGATATTTCCATTGATATACAGATAGCTTTGTAGATATTTGCATGTTCATACAGATAGTGGTGTAGATATTTCCATGTTCATAAAGTTAGCGGTGTAGATATTTCCATGTTCATACAGATAGCGGTGTAGATATTTCCATGTTCATACAGATGGCGGTGTAGATATTTCCATGTTCATACAGGTGGCGGTGTAGATATTTCCATGTTCATAGAGATGGTGGTGTAGATATTTCCATGTTTATGCAGATAGCGGTATAGTTATTTCCATATTTATACAGATAGTGGTGTAGATATTTCCATGTTTATAGTGATGGCGGTCTAGATATTTCCATGTTTACAGAGATAGTGGTGTAGTTATTTCCAAGTTTATAGAGACAGCGTTGTAGATATTTCCATGTTTATACAGATAGCGGTGAAGGTATTTCCATGTTTATACAGATAGCGGTGTAGATATTTCCATGTTTATACAGATAGCAGTGTAGATATTTCCATGTTTATAGAGATAGTGGTGTAGAGAATTTCAATTTTATACAGAGAGCAGTGTAGATATTTCCAAGTTCATACAGATAGCGGTGTAGATATTTCCACGTTTATAGAGATGGCGGTGTAGATATTTCCATGTTCATACAGATGGCAGTGTAGATATTTCCATGTTTATTGGGATGGCGGTGTAGATATTTTCATGTTTACACAGATGGCGGTGTAGATATTTCCATGTTTACACAGATAGCGGTGTGGATATTTCCATGTTTATGCAGATAGCAGTGTAGATATTTCCATGTTTATACAGATAGTGGTGTGGATATTTCCATGTTTATACCGATACTTGGGCAGATATTTCCATGTTTATACAGATAGCGGTGTCGATATTTCCATCTTAATACAGATGGCGGTGTACATATATCCATGTTTGTACTGATGGCGGTGTAGATATTTCCATGTTCATACAGATGGCGGTGTAGATATTTCGAAGTTTATAGAGATAGCGCTGTAGTTATTTCCATATTTACAGAGAAATCTGTGTAAATATTTCCATGTATATTCAGATAGCTGTGTAGATATTTCCATGTTTATACAGATAGCAGTGTAGATATTTCCATGTTTTTAGAGATAGTGGTTTAGATAGTTTCAATTTTATACCGAGAGCAGTGTAGATATTTCCAAGTTCATACAGATAGCGGTGTAGATATTTCCACGATAATAGAGATGGCGGTGCAGATATTTCCATGTTCATACAGATGGCGGAGTAGATATTTCCATGTTCATACAAATGGCGGTGTAGATATTTCCATGTTCTTAGAGATGGCGGTGTAGATATTTCCATGTTCATACAGATGGCGGTGTAGATATTTCCATGTTCATACAGATGGCGGTGTAGATATTTCCATGTTCATACAGATGGCGGTGTAGACACTTCCATGTTCATACAGATGGCGGTGTAGACACTTCCATGTTCATACAGATGGCGGTGTAGTTATTTCCATGTTCATACAGATAGCGGTGTAGATATTTCCATGTTCATACAGATAGCGGAGTAGATATTTCCATGTTCATACAGTTAGCGGTGTAGATATTTCCATGTTCATACAGATGGCGGTGTAGATATTTACATGTTCATACAGATGGCGGTGTAGATATTTCCATGTTCATACAGATAGCGGTGTAGATATTTCCATGTTTATACAGATAGCGGTGTAGATATTTCCATGTTCATACAGATAGCGGTGTAGATATTTCCATGTTCATACCGATAGCGGTGTAGATATTTCCATGTTCATACAGTTAGCGGTGTAGATATTTCATGTTCATGCAGATGGCGCTGTAGATATTTCCATGTTCCTACAGATGGCGGTGTAGATATTTCCATGTTCGTACAGATGGCGGTGTAGATATTTCCATGTTCATTGAGATGGTGGTGTAGATATTTCCATGTTTATGCACATAGCGGTATAGATATTTCCATGTTAATACAGATGGTGGTGTAGATATTTCCATATTTATAGAGATGGCAGTCTAGATATTTCCATATTTACAGAGATAGTGGTGTAGTTATTTCCAAGTTTATAGAGACAGCGTTGTAGATATTTCCATGTTTATACAGATAGCGGAGAAGATATTTCCATGTTTATACAGATAGCAGTGTAGATATTTCCATGTTTATACAGATAGCAGTGTAGATATTTCCATGTTTTTAGAGATAGTGGTTTAGATAGTTTCAATTTTATACCGAGAGCAGTGTAGATATTTCCAAGTTCATACAGATAGCGGTGTAGATATTTCCACAATAATAGAGATGGCGGTGCAGATATTTCCATGTTCATACAGATGGCGGAGTAGATATTTCCATGTTCATACAAATGGCGGTGTAGATATTTCCAGGTTCATAGAGATGGCGGTGTAGATATTTCCATGTTTATACAGATAGCAGTGTAGTTATTTCCATGTTTATAGAGATAGCAGTGTAGATATTTCCATTGATATACAGATAGCTGTGTAGATATTTGTATGTTCATACAGATAGCGGTGCAGATATTTCCATGTTCATTCAGATAGCGGTGTAGATATTTCCATGTTCATACAGATAGCGGTGTAGATATTTCCATGTTCATACAGATAGCGGTGTAGATATTTCCATGTTCATACATTTAGCGGTGTAGATATTTCCATGTTCATACAGATGGCGGTGTAGATATTTAGAAGTTCATACAGATGGCGGTGTGGATATTTCCATGTTCATACAGATAGCGGTGTAGATATTTCCATGTTCATACAGTTAGCGGTGTAGATATTTCCATGTTCACACACATGGCGGTGTAGATATTTACATGTACATACAGATGGCGGTGTAGATATTTCCAGGTTCGTACGGATGGCAGTGTAGATATTTCCATGTTCATACAGGTGGCGGTGTAGATATTTCCATGTTTATACAGATAGCATTGTAGTTATTTACATGTTTATAGAGATTGCAGTGTAGATATTTCCATTGATATACAGATAGCTGTGTAGATATTTGCATGTTCATACAGATAGCGGTGTAGAAATTTCCATGTTCGTAGAGATAGCAGTGTAGATATTTCCATGTTCATACAGATAGCGGTGTAGATATTTCCATGTTCATACAGATAACGGTGTAGATATTTCCTTGTTCATGCAGATATCCTTGTAGATATTTCCATGTTCATACAGTTAGCGGTGTATATATTTCCATGTTCATACAGATGGCGGTGTAGATATTTACGTTCATACAGATGGCGGTGTAGATATTTCCATGTTCGTAGAGATGGCGGTGTAGATATTTCCATGTTTACACAGATAGTGGTGTAGACCTTTCCATGTTTACACAGATAGCGTTGTAGATATTTACATGTTTGTAGAGATAATGGTGTAGATATTTCCATGTTTATACAGATAGCGGTGAAGTTATTTCCGTGTTTACACAGATAGCGGTGTGGATATTTCAATGATTATACAGAGAGCGGTGTAGATAGTTCCATGTTTATACAGATAGCGGTGTTGATATTTCCATGTTTATACAGATAGCAGTGTGTATATTTCCATGTTTATGCATATAGTGGTGTGGATATTTTCATGTTTATACAGATAGCAGTGTAGATATTTCCATGTTCATACAGATAGCGGTGTAGATATTTCCATGTTCATACAGATAGCGGTGGAGGTATTTCCATGTTTTTACAGATAGCGGTGTAGATATTTCTATGTTTATAGAGATGGAGGTCTAGATATTTCCATGTTTATAGAGATAGTGGTGTAGTTATTTCCAAGTTTGTAGAGACAGTGTTGTAGATCTTTCCGTGTTTATACAGATAGCGGTGTAGATATTTACAAGTTTATAGAGATGGCGGTCTAGATATTGCCTTGTTTATACAGATAGCGGTGTAGATATTTCCATGTTTATAGAGATAGCGATGTAGGTTATTCCAATTTTATACAGATAGCAGTGTAGATATTTCCATGTTCATACAAATAGCGGTGTAGATATTTCAACGTTTATAGAGATGGCGGTGTAGATATTTCCATGTTCATACAGATGGCGGTGTAGATATTTCCATATTTACACAGATAGCGGTGTAGATGTTTCCATGTTGATACACATAGCGGTGTAGATATTTCCATGTTTTTAGAGATAGCGGTGTAGTTATTTCCTTGTTTATAGAGAAAGCTGTGTAGATATTTCGATGAATATGCAGTTAACTGTGTAGATATTTCCATGTTCATACAGATAGCGGTGTAGATATTTCCATGTTCTTACACATAGCGGTGTAGATATTTCCATGTTCATACAGATGGCGGTGAAGATAATTCCATGTTCATACAGATGTCGGTGTAGATATTTCCATGTTCGTACAAATGGCGGTGTAGTTATTTGCATGTTCATAGAGATGGCGCTGTAGTTATTTCCATGTTTATAGAGATAGCGGTGTAGTTATTTCCATGTTTATAGAGATAGCGGTGTAGATATTTGCATGTATATACAGATAGCAGTGTGTTTTTTTCCATGTTCATACAGATAGCGGTATAGATATTTTCACCTTTGTAGAGATGGCGGTGTAGATATTTCCATGTTCATACAGATGGCGGTGAAGATATTTCCATGTTCATACTGATGCCGGTGTAGATATTTCCATGTTCATACACATGGCGGTTTAGATATTTCCATGTTCATAGAGACGGCGGTGTAGATATTTCCATGTTCATACAAATGGCGGTGTAGATATTTCCATGTTCATACAGATAGCGGTGTAGATATTTCCATGTTCATACAGTTAGCGGTGTAGATATTTCCATGTTCACACACATGGCGGTGTAGATATTTGCATGTTCATACAGATGGCAGTGTAGATATTTCCAGGTTCGTACGGATGGGAGTGTAGATATTTCCATGTTCATACAGGTTGCGGTGTAGATATTTCCATGTTCATACCGATAGCGGTGTAGATATTTCCATGTTCATACAGTTAGCGGTGTAGATATTTCATGTTCATGCAGATGGCGCTGTAGATATTTCCATGTTCCTACAGATGGCGGTGTAGATATTTCCATGTTCATACAGATGGCGGTGTAGATATTTCCATGTTCATTGAGATGGTGGTGTAGATATTTCCATGTTTATGCACATAGCGGTATAGATATTTCCATGTTAATACAGATGGTGGTGTAGATATTTCCATATTTATAGAGATGGCAGTCTAGATATTTCCATATTTACAGAGATAGTGGTGTAGTTATTTCCAAGTTTATAGAGACAGCGTTGTAGATATTTCCATGTTTATACAGATAGCAGTGTAGTTATTTCCATGTTTATAGAGATAGCAGTGTAGATATTTCCATTGATATACAGATAGCTTTGTAGATATTTGCATGTTCATACAGATAGTGGTGTAGATATTTCCATGTTCATAAAGTTAGCGGTGTAGATATTTCCATGTTCATACAGATAGCGGTGTAGATATTTCCATGTTCATACAGATGGCGGTGTAGATATTTCCATGTTCATACAGGTGGCGGTGTAGATATTTCCATGTTCATAGAGATGGTGGTGTAGATATTTCCATGTTTATGCAGATAGCGGTATAGTTATTTCCATATTTATACAGATAGTGGTGTAGATATTTCCATGTTTATAGTGATGGCGGTCTAGATATTTCCATGTTTACAGAGATAGTGGTGTAGTTATTTCCAAGTTTATAGAGACAGCGTTGTAGATATTTCCATGTTTATACAGATAGCGGTGAAGGTATTTCCATGTTTATACAGATAGCGGTGTAGATATTTCCATGTTTATACAGATAGCAGTGTAGATATTTCCATGTTTATAGAGATAGTGGTGTAGAGAATTTCAATTTTATACAGAGAGCAGTGTAGATATTTCCAAGTTCATACAGATAGCGGTGTAGATATTTCCACGTTTATAGAGATGGCGGTGTAGATATTTCCATGTTCATACAGATGGCAGTGTAGATATTTCCATGTTTATTGGGATGGCGGTGTAGATATTTTCATGTTTACACAGATGGCGGTGTAGATATTTCCATGTTTACACAGATAGCGGTGTGGATATTTCCATGTTTATGCAGATAGCAGTGTAGATATTTCCATGTTTATACAGATAGTGGTGTGGATATTTCCATGTTTATACCGATACTTGGGCAGATATTTCCATGTTTATACAGATAGCGGTGTCGATATTTCCATCTTAATACAGATGGCGGTGTACATATATCCATGTTTGTACTGATGGCGGTGTAGATATTTCCATGTTCATACAGATGGCGGTGTAGATATTTCGAAGTTTATAGAGATAGCGCTGTAGTTATTTCCATATTTACAGAGAAATCTGTGTAAATATTTCCATGTATATTCAGATAGCTGTGTAGATATTTCCATGTTTATACAGATAGCAGTGTAGATATTTCCATGTTTTTAGAGATAGTGGTTTAGATAGTTTCAATTTTATACCGAGAGCAGTGTAGATATTTCCAAGTTCATACAGATAGCGGTGTAGATATTTCCACGATAATAGAGATGGCGGTGCAGATATTTCCATGTTCATACAGATGGCGGAGTAGATATTTCCATGTTCATACAAATGGCGGTGTAGATATTTCCATGTTCTTAGAGATGGCGGTGTAGATATTTCCATGTTCATACAGATGGCGGTGTAGATATTTCCATGTTCATACAGATGGCGGTGTAGACATTTCCATGTTCATACAGATGGCGGTGTAGACACTTCCATGTTCATACAGATGGCGGTGTAGACACTTCCATGTTCATACAGATGGCGGTGTAGTTATTTCCATGTTCATACAGATAGCGGTGTAGATATTTCCATGTTCATACAGATAGCGGAGTAGATATTTCCATGTTCATACAGATAGCGGTGTAGATATTTCCATGTTCATACAGATGGCGGTGTAGATATTTACATGTTCATACAGATGGCGGTGTAGATATTTCCATGTTCATACAGATAGCGGTGTAGATATTTCCATGTTTATACAGATAGCGGTGTAGATATTTCCATGTTCATACAGATAGCGGTGTAGATATTTCCATGTTCATACCGATAGCGGTGTAGATATTTCCATGTTCATACAGTTAGCGGTGTAGATATTTCATGTTCATGCAGATGGCGCTGTAGATATTTCCATGTTCCTACAGATGGCGGTGTAGATATTTCCATGTTCGTACAGATGGCGGTGTAGATATTTCCATGTTCATTGAGATGGTGGTGTAGATATTTCCATGTTTATGCACATAGCGGTATAGATATTTCCATGTTAATACAGATGGTGGTGTAGATATTTCCATATTTATAGAGATGGCAGTCTAGATATTTCCATATTTACAGAGATAGTGGTGTAGTTATTTCCAAGTTTATAGAGACAGCGTTGTAGATATTTCCATGTTTATACAGATAGCGGAGAAGATATTTCCATGTTTATACAGATAGCAGTGTAGATATTTCCATGTTTATACAGATAGCAGTGTAGATATTTCCATGTTTTTAGAGATAGTGGTTTAGATAGTTTCAATTTTATACCGAGAGCAGTGTAGATATTTCCAAGTTCATACAGATAGCGGTGTAGATATTTCCACAATAATAGAGATGGCGGTGCAGATATTTCCATGTTCATACAGATGGCGGAGTAGATATTTCCATGTTCATACAAATGGCGGTGTAGATATTTCCAGGTTCATAGAGATGGCGGTGTAGATATTTCCATGTTTATACAGATAGCAGTGTAGTTATTTCCATGTTTATAGAGATAGCAGTGTAGATATTTCCATTGATATACAGATAGCTGTGTAGATATTTGTATGTTCATACAGATAGCGGTGCAGATATTTCCATGTTCATTCAGATAGCGGTGTAGATATTTCCATGTTCATACAGATAGCGGTGTAGATATTTCCATGTTCATACAGATAGCGGTGTAGATATTTCCATGTTCATACATTTAGCGGTGTAGATATTTCCATGTTCATACAGATGGCGGTGTAGATATTTAGAAGTTCATACAGATGGCGGTGTGGATATTTCCATGTTCATACAGATAGCGGTGTAGATATTTCCATGTTCATACAGTTAGCGGTGTAGATATTTCCATGTTCACACACATGGCGGTGTAGATATTTACATGTACATACAGATGGCGGTGTAGATATTTCCAGGTTCGTACGGATGGCAGTGTAGATATTTCCATGTTCATACAGGTGGCGGTGTAGATATTTCCATGTTTATACAGATAGCATTGTAGTTATTTACATGTTTATAGAGATTGCAGTGTAGATATTTCCATTGATATACAGATAGCTGTGTAGATATTTGCATGTTCATACAGATAGCGGTGTAGAAATTTCCATGTTCGTAGAGATAGCAGTGTAGATATTTCCATGTTCATACAGATAGCGGTGTAGATATTTCCATGTTCATACAGATAACGGTGTAGATATTTCCTTGTTCATGCAGATATCCTTGTAGATATTTCCATGTTCATACAGTTAGCGGTGTATATATTTCCATGTTCATACAGATGGCGGTGTAGATATTTACGTTCATACAGATGGCGGTGTAGATATTTCCATGTTCGTAGAGATGGCGGTGTAGATATTTCCATGTTTACACAGATAGTGGTGTAGACCTTTCCATGTTTACACAGATAGCGTTGTAGATATTTACATGTTTGTAGAGATAATGGTGTAGATATTTCCATGTTTATACAGATAGCGGTGAAGTTATTTCCGTGTTTACACAGATAGCGGTGTGGATATTTCAATGATTATACAGAGAGCGGTGTAGATAGTTCCATGTTTATACAGATAGCGGTGTTGATATTTCCATGTTTATACAGATAGCAGTGTGTATATTTCCATGTTTATGCATATAGTGGTGTGGATATTTTCATGTTTATACAGATAGCAGTGTAGATATTTCCATGTTCATACAGATAGCGGTGTAGATATTTCCATGTTCATACAGATAGCGGTGGAGGTATTTCCATGTTTTTACAGATAGCGGTGTAGATATTTCTATGTTTATAGAGATGGAGGTCTAGATATTTCCATGTTTATAGAGATAGTGGTGTAGTTATTTCCAAGTTTGTAGAGACAGTGTTGTAGATCTTTCCGTGTTTATACAGATAGCGGTGTAGATATTTACAAGTTTATAGAGATGGCGGTCTAGATATTGCCTTGTTTATACAGATAGCGGTGTAGATATTTCCATGTTTATAGAGATAGCGATGTAGGTTATTCCAATTTTATACAGATAGCAGTGTAGATATTTCCATGTTCATACAAATAGCGGTGTAGATATTTCAACGTTTATAGAGATGGCGGTGTAGATATTTCCATGTTCATACAGATGGCGGTGTAGATATTTCCATATTTACACAGATAGCGGTGTAGATGTTTCCATGTTGATACACATAGCGGTGTAGATATTTCCATGTTTTTAGAGATAGCGGTGTAGTTATTTCCTTGTTTATAGAGAAAGCTGTGTAGATATTTCGATGAATATGCAGTTAACTGTGTAGATATTTCCATGTTCATACAGATAGCGGTGTAGATATTTCCATGTTCTTACACATAGCGGTGTAGATATTTCCATGTTCATACAGATGGCGGTGAAGATAATTCCATGTTCATACAGATGTCGGTGTAGATATTTCCATGTTCGTACAAATGGCGGTGTAGTTATTTGCATGTTCATAGAGATGGCGCTGTAGTTATTTCCATGTTTATAGAGATAGCGGTGTAGTTATTTCCATGTTTATAGAGATAGCGGTGTAGATATTTGCATGTATATACAGATAGCAGTGTGTTTTTTTCCATGTTCATACAGATAGCGGTATAGATATTTTCACCTTTGTAGAGATGGCGGTGTAGATATTTCCATGTTCATACAGATGGCGGTGAAGATATTTCCATGTTCATACAGATGCCGGTGTAGATATTTCCATGTTCATACACATGGCGGTTTAGATATTTCCATGTTCATAGAGACGGCGGTGTAGATATTTCCATGTTCATACAAATGGCGGTGTAGATATTTCCATGTTCATACAGATAGCGGTGTAGATATTTCCATGTTCATACAGTTAGCGGTGTAGATATTTCCATGTTCACACACATGGCGGTGTAGATATTTGCATGTTCATACAGATGGCAGTGTAGATATTTCCAGGTTCGTACGGATGGGAGTGTAGATATTTCCATGTTCATACAGGTTGCGGTGTAGATATTTCCATGTTCATACCGATAGCGGTGTAGATATTTCCATGTTCATACAGTTAGCGGTGTAGATATTTCATGTTCATGCAGATGGCGCTGTAGATATTTCCATGTTCCTACAGATGGCGGTGTAGATATTTCCATGTTCATACAGATGGCGGTGTAGATATTTCCATGTTCATTGAGATGGTGGTGTAGATATTTCCATGTTTATGCACATAGCGGTATAGATATTTCCATGTTAATACAGATGGTGGTGTAGATATTTCCATATTTATAGAGATGGCAGTCTAGATATTTCCATATTTACAGAGATAGTGGTGTAGTTATTTCCAAGTTTATAGAGACAGCGTTGTAGATATTTCCATGTTTATACAGATAGCAGTGTAGTTATTTCCATGTTTATAGAGATAGCAGTGTAGATATTTCCATTGATATACAGATAGCTTTGTAGATATTTGCATGTTCATACAGATAGTGGTGTAGATATTTCCATGTTCATAAAGTTAGCGGTGTAGATATTTCCATGTTCATACAGATAGCGGTGTAGATATTTCCATGTTCATACAGATGGCGGTGTAGATATTTCCATGTTCATACAGGTGGCGGTGTAGATATTTCCATGTTCATAGAGATGGTGGTGTAGATATTTCCATGTTTATGCAGATAGCGGTATAGTTATTTCCATATTTATACAGATAGTGGTGTAGATATTTCCATGTTTATAGTGATGGCGGTCTAGATATTTCCATGTTTACAGAGATAGTGGTGTAGTTATTTCCAAGTTTATAGAGACAGCGTTGTAGATATTTCCATGTTTATACAGATAGCGGTGAAGGTATTTCCATGTTTATACAGATAGCGGTGTAGATATTTCCATGTTTATACAGATAGCAGTGTAGATATTTCCATGTTTATAGAGATAGTGGTGTAGAGAATTTCAATTTTATACAGAGAGCAGTGTAGATATTTCCAAGTTCATACAGATAGCGGTGTAGATATTTCCACGTTTATAGAGATGGCGGTGTAGATATTTCCATGTTCATACAGATGGCAGTGTAGATATTTCCATGTTTATTGGGATGGCGGTGTAGATATTTTCATGTTTACACAGATGGCGGTGTAGATATTTCCATGTTTACACAGATAGCGGTGTGGATATTTCCATGTTTATGCAGATAGCAGTGTAGATATTTCCATGTTTATACAGATAGTGGTGTGGATATTTCCATGTTTATACCGATACTTGGGCAGATATTTCCATGTTTATACAGATAGCGGTGTCGATATTTCCATCTTAATACAGATGGCGGTGTACATATATCCATGTTTGTACTGATGGCGGTGTAGATATTTCCATGTTCATACAGATGGCGGTGTAGATATTTCGAAGTTTATAGAGATAGCGCTGTAGTTATTTCCATATTTACAGAGAAATCTGTGTAAATATTTCCATGTATATTCAGATAGCTGTGTAGATATTTCCATGTTTATACAGATAGCAGTGTAGATATTTCCATGTTTTTAGAGATAGTGGTTTAGATAGTTTCAATTTTATACCGAGAGCAGTGTAGATATTTCCAAGTTCATACAGATAGCGGTGTAGATATTTCCACGATAATAGAGATGGCGGTGCAGATATTTCCATGTTCATACAGATGGCGGAGTAGATATTTCCATGTTCATACAAATGGCGGTGTAGATATTTCCATGTTCTTAGAGATGGCGGTGTAGATATTTCCATGTTCATACAGATGGCGGTGTAGATATTTCCATGTTCATACAGATGGCGGTGTAGATATTTCCATGTTCATACAGATGGCGGTGTAGACACTTCCATGTTCATACAGATGGCGGTGTAGACACTTCCATGTTCATACAGATGGCGGTGTAGTTATTTCCATGTTCATACAGATAGCGGTGTAGATATTTCCATGTTCATACAGATAGCGGAGTAGATATTTCCATGTTCATACAGTTAGCGGTGTAGATATTTCCATGTTCATACAGATGGCGGTGTAGATATTTACATGTTCATACAGATGGCGGTGTAGATATTTCCATGTTCATACAGATAGCGGTGTAGATATTTCCATGTTTATACAGATAGCGGTGTAGATATTTCCATGTTCATACAGATAGCGGTGTAGATATTTCCATGTTCATACCGATAGCGGTGTAGATATTTCCATGTTCATACAGTTAGCGGTGTAGATATTTCATGTTCATGCAGATGGCGCTGTAGATATTTCCATGTTCCTACAGATGGCGGTGTAGATATTTCCATGTTCGTACAGATGGCGGTGTAGATATTTCCATGTTCATTGAGATGGTGGTGTAGATATTTCCATGTTTATGCACATAGCGGTATAGATATTTCCATGTTAATACAGATGGTGGTGTAGATATTTCCATATTTATAGAGATGGCAGTCTAGATATTTCCATATTTACAGAGATAGTGGTGTAGTTATTTCCAAGTTTATAGAGACAGCGTTGTAGATATTTCCATGTTTATACAGATAGCGGAGAAGATATTTCCATGTTTATACAGATAGCAGTGTAGATATTTCCATGTTTATACAGATAGCAGTGTAGATATTTCCATGTTTTTAGAGATAGTGGTTTAGATAGTTTCAATTTTATACCGAGAGCAGTGTAGATATTTCCAAGTTCATACAGATAGCGGTGTAGATATTTCCACAATAATAGAGATGGCGGTGCAGATATTTCCATGTTCATACAGATGGCGGAGTAGATATTTCCATGTTCATACAAATGGCGGTGTAGATATTTCCAGGTTCATAGAGATGGCGGTGTAGATATTTCCATGTTTATACAGATAGCAGTGTAGTTATTTCCATGTTTATAGAGATAGCAGTGTAGATATTTCCATTGATATACAGATAGCTGTGTAGATATTTGTATGTTCATACAGATAGCGGTGTAGATATTTCCATGTTCATTCAGATAGCGGTGTAGATATTTCCATGTTCATACAGATAGCGGTGTAGATATTTCCATGTTCATACAGATAGCGGTGTAGATATTTCCATGTTCATACATTTAGCGGTGTAGATATTTCCATGTTCATACAGATGGCGGTGTAGATATTTAGAAGTTCATACAGATGGCGGTGTGGATATTTCCATGTTCATACAGATAGCGGTGTAGATATTTCCATGTTCATACAGTTAGCGGTGTAGATATTTCCATGTTCACACACATGGCGGTGTAGATATTTACATGTACATACAGATGGCGGTGTAGATATTTCCAGGTTCGTACGGATGGCAGTGTAGATATTTCCATGTTCATACAGGTGGCGGTGTAGATATTTCCATGTTTATACAGATAGCATTGTAGTTATTTACATGTTTATAGAGATTGCAGTGTAGATATTTCCATTGATATACAGATAGCTGTGTAGATATTTGCATGTTCATACAGATAGCGGTGTAGAAATTTCCATGTTCGTAGAGATAGCAGTGTAGATATTTCCATGTTCATACAGATAGCGGTGTAGATATTTCCATGTTCATACAGATAACGGTGTAGATATTTCCTTGTTCATGCAGATATCCTTGTAGATATTTCCATGTTCATACAGTTAGCGGTGTATATATTTCCATGTTCATACAGATGGCGGTGTAGATATTTACGTTCATACAGATGGCGGTGTAGATATTTCCATGTTCGTAGAGATGGCGGTGTAGATATTTCCATGTTTACACAGATAGTGGTGTAGACCTTTCCATGTTTACACAGATAGCGTTGTAGATATTTACATGTTTGTAGAGATAATGGTGTAGATATTTCCATGTTTATACAGATAGCGGTGAAGTTATTTCCGTGTTTACACAGATAGCGGTGTGGATATTTCAATGATTATACAGAGAGCGGTGTAGATAGTTCCATGTTTATACAGATAGCGGTGTTGATATTTCCATGTTTATACAGATAGCAGTGTGTATATTTCCATGTTTATGCATATAGTGGTGTGGATATTTTCATGCTTATACAGATAGCAGTGTAGATATTTCCATGTTCATACAGATAGCGGTGTAGATATTTCCATGTTCATACAGATAGCGGTGGAGGTATTTCCATGTTTTTACAGATAGCGGTGTAGATATTTCTATGTTTATAGAGATGGAGGTCTAGATATTTCCATGTTTATAGAGATAGTGGTGTAGTTATTTCCAAGTTTGTAGAGACAGTGTTGTAGATCTTTCCGTGTTTATACAGATAGCGGTTAAGATATTTCCATCTTTATACAGATAGCGGTGTAGATATTTCCATGTTTATACAGATAGCGGTGTAGATATTTACAAGTTTATAGAGATGGCGGTCTAGATATTGCCTTGTTTATACAGATAGCGGTGTAGATATTTCCATGTTTATAGAAATAGCGATGTAGGTTATTCCAATTTTATACAGATAGCAGTGTAGATATTTCCATGTTCATACAAATAGCGGTGTAGATATTTCAACGTTTATAGAGATGGCGGTGTAGATATTTCCATGTTCATACAGATGGCGGTGTAGATATTTCCATATTTACACAGATAGCGGTGTAGATGTTTCCATGTTGATACACATAGCGGTGTAGATATTTCCATGTTTTTAGAGATAGCGGTGTAGTTATTTCCTTGTTTATAGAGAAAGCTGTGTAGATATTTCGATGAATATGCAGTTAACTGTGTAGATATTTCCATGTTCATACAGATAGCGGTGTAGATATTTCCATGTTCTTACACATAGCGGTGTAGATATTTCCATGTTCATACAGATGGCGGTGAAGATAATTCCATGTTCATACAGATGTCGGTGTAGATATTTCCATGTTCGTACAAATGGCGGTGTAGTTATTTGCATGTTCATAGAGATGGCGCTGTAGTTATTTCCATGTTTATAGAGATAGCGGTGTAGTTATTTCCATGTTTATAGAGATAGCGGTGTAGATATTTGCATGTATATACAGATAGCAGTGTGTTTTTTTCCATGTTCATACAGATAGCGGTATAGATATTTTCACCTTTGTAGAGATGGCGGTGTAGATATTTCCATGTTCATACAGATGGCGGTGAAGATATTTCCATGTTCATACAGATGCCGGTGTAGATATTTCCATGTTCATACACATGGCGGTTTAGATATTTCCATGTTCATAGAGACGGCGGTGTAGATATTTCCATGTTCATACAAATGGCGGTGTAGATATTTCCATGTTCATACAGATAGCGGTGTAGATATTTCCATGTTCATACAGTTAGCGGTGTAGATATTTCCATGTTCACACACATGGCGGTGTAGATATTTGCATGTTCATACAGATGGCAGTGTAGATATTTCCAGGTTCGTACGGATGGGAGTGTAGATATTTCCATGTTCATACAGGTTGCGGTGTAGATATTTCCATGTTTATACAGATAGCAGTGTAGTTATTTCCATGTTTATAGAGATTGCAGTGTAGATATTTCCATTGATATACAGATAGCTGTTTAGATATTTGCATGTTCATACAGATAGCGGTGTAGAAATTTCCATGTTCGTACCGATAGCGGTGTAGTTATTTCCATGTTCATACAGATAGCGGTGTAGATATCTACATGTTCATTCAGATAACGGTGTAGATAATTCCATGTTCATACAGATAGCCTTGTAGATATTTCCATGTTCATACATTTAGCGGTGTATATATTTCCATGTTCATACAGATGGTGGTGTAGATATTTACATGTTCATACAGGTGGCGGTGTAGATATTTCCATGTTCATAGAGATGGTGGTGTAGATATTTCCATGTTTATGCAGATAGCGGTATAGTTATTTCCATATTTATACAGATAGTGGTGTAGATATTTCCATGTTTATAGTGATGGCGGTCTAGATATTTCCATGTTTACAGAGATAGTGGTGTAGTTATTTCCAAGTTTATAGAGACAGCGTTGTAGATATTTCCATGTTTATACAGATAGCGGTGAAGGTATTTCCATGTTTATACAGATAGCGGTGTAGATATTTCCATGTTTATAGAAATAGCGATGTAGGTTATTCCAATTTTATACAGATAGCAGTGTAGATATTTCCATGTTCATACAAATAGCGGTGTAGATATTTCAACGTTTATAGAGATGGCGGTGTAGATATTTCCATGTTCATACAGATGGCGGTGTAGATATTTCCATATTTACACAGATAGCGGTGTAGATGTTTCCATGTTGATACACATAGCGGTGTAGATATTTCCATGTTTTTAGAGATAGCGGTGTAGTTATTTCCTTGTTTATAGAGAAAGCTGTGTAGATATTTCGATGAATATGCAGTTAACTGTGTAGATATTTCCATGTTCATACAGATAGCGGTGTAGATATTTCCATGTTCTTACACATAGCGGTGTAGATATTTCCATGTTCATACAGATGGCGGTGAAGATAATTCCATGTTCATACAGATGTCGGTGTAGATATTTCCATGTTCGTACAAATGGCGGTGTAGTTATTTGCATGTTCATAGAGATGGCGCTGTAGTTATTTCCATGTTTATAGAGATAGCGGTGTAGTTATTTCCATGTTTATAGAGATAGCGGTGTAGATATTTGCATGTATATACAGATAGCAGTGTGTTTTTTTCCATGTTCATACAGATAGCGGTATAGATATTTTCACCTTTGTAGAGATGGCGGTGTAGATATTTCCATGTTCATACAGATGGCGGTGAAGATATTTCCATGTTCATACAGATGCCGGTGTAGATATTTCCATGTTCATACACATGGCGGTTTAGATATTTCCATGTTCATAGAGACGGCGGTGTAGATATTTCCATGTTCATACAAATGGCGGTGTAGATATTTCCATGTTCATACAGATAGCGGTGTAGATATTTCCATGTTCATACAGTTAGCGGTGTAGATATTTCCATGTTCACACACATGGCGGTGTAGATATTTGCATGTTCATACAGATGGCAGTGTAGATATTTCCAGGTTCGTACGGATGGGAGTGTAGATATTTCCATGTTCATACAGGTTGCGGTGTAGATATTTCCATGTTTATACAGATAGCAGTGTAGTTATTTCCATGTTTATAGAGATTGCAGTGTAGATATTTCCATTGATATACAGATAGCTGTTTAGATATTTGCATGTTCATACAGATAGCGGTGTAGAAATTTCCATGTTCGTACCGATAGCGGTGTAGTTATTTCCATGTTCATACAGATAGCGGTGTAGATATCTACATGTTCATTCAGATAACGGTGTAGATAATTCCATGTTCATACAGATAGCCTTGTAGATATTTCCATGTTCATACATTTAGCGGTGTATATATTTCCATGTTCATACAGATGGTGGTGTAGATATTTACATGTTCATACAGGTGGCGGTGTAGATATTTCCATGTTCATAGAGATGGTGGTGTAGATATTTCCATGTTTATGCAGATAGCGGTATAGTTATTTCCATATTTATACAGATAGTGGTGTAGATATTTCCATGTTTATAGTGATGGCGGTCTAGATATTTCCATGTTTACAGAGATAGTGGTGTAGTTATTTCCAAGTTTATAGAGACAGCGTTGTAGATATTTCCATGTTTATACAGATAGCGGTGAAGGTATTTCCATGTTTATACAGATAGCGGTGTAGATATTTCCATGTTTATACAGATAGCAGTGTAGATATTTCCATGTTTATAGAGATAGTGGTGTAGAGAATTTCAATTTTATACAGAGAGCAGTGTAGATATTTCCAAGTTCATACAGATAGCGGTGTAGATATTTCCACGTTTATAGAGATGGCGGTGTAGATATTTCCATGTTCATACTGATGGCAGTGTAGATATTTCCATGTTTATTGGGATGGCGGTGTAGATATTTCCATGTTTATACAGATAGCAGTGTAGATATTTCCATGTTTATAGAGATAGTGGTGTAGAGAATTTCAATTTTATACAGAGAGCAGTGTAGATATTTCCAAGTTCATACAGATAGCGGTGTACATATTTCCAATTTTATAAAGAAAGCAGTGTAGATATTTCCATGTTCATACAGATAGCAGTGTAGACATTTCCATGTTTACACAGACAGCGTTGTAGATATTTACATGTTTATACAGATGGCGGTGTAGATATTTCCATGTTTACACAGATAGCGGTGTAGACATTTCCATGTTTACACTGATAGCGGTGTGGATATTTCCATGTTTATGCAGACAGCAGTGTAGATATTTCCATGTTTATACAGATAGCGGTGCGGATATTTCCATGTTTACACAGATAGTTCAGGAGATATTTCCATGTATATACAGATTGCTTTGTAGATATTTCCATCTTAATACAGATGGCGGTGTAGATATGTCCATGTTCGTACAGATGGCGGTGTAGACATTTCCATGTTCATACAGATGGCGGTGTAGATATTTTGAAGTTTATAGAGATAGCGCTGTAGTTATTTTCATATTTATAGAGATAGCAGTTTAGATATTTCCATTGATATACAGAGAGCTGTGTAGATATTTGCATGTCCATACAGATAACGCTGTAGATATTTTCATGTTCATACAGATAGCGGTGTAGATATTTCCATTTTCATACAGTTAGCGGTGTAGATATTTCCATGTTCCTACAGATGGCGGTGTAGATATTTACATGTTCATACAGATGGCGGTTTACATATTTCCATGTTCGAACGAATGGCAGTGTAGATATTTCCATGTTCATAGAGGTGGAGGTGTAGATATTTCCATGTTTATACAGATAGCGGTGTAGTTATTTCTATGTTTATAGAGATAGCAGTGTGGATATTTCCATTGATATACAGATAGCTGTGTAGATACTTGCATGTTCATACAGATAGCGGTGTAGGTATTTCCATGTTCGTACAGATAGCGGTGTAGATATTTCCATGTTCCTACAGATAGCGGTGTAGATATTTCCATGTTCATACAGATAACGGTGTAGATATTTCCAAGTTCATACAGATAGCGGTGTAGATATTTCCATGTTCATAAAGATGGCGGTGTAGATATTTACATGTTCATACAGATGGCAGTGTAGATATTTCCATGTTCATAGAGATGGCAGTGTAGATATTTCCATGTTCATACAAATGGCGGTGTAGATATTTCCATGTTCATAGAGATGGCGGTGTAGATATTTCCATGTTTATACAGATAGCAGTGTAGTTATTTCCATGTTTATAGAGATAGCAGTGTAGATATTTTCATTGATGTACAGATAGCTTTGTAGATATTTGCTTGTTCATGCAGATAGCATTGTAGATATTTCCATGTTCATACAGATAGCGGTGTAGATATTTCCATGTTCATACAGATAGCGGTGTAGATATTTCCAAGTTCGTACAGATAGCGGTGTAGATATTTCTTTGTTCATACAGATAGCGGTGTAGATATTTCCATGTTCGTACAGTTAGCTGTGTAGATATTTCCATGTTCATACAGATGGCGGCGTAGATATTTACATGTTCATACAGATGGCGGTGTAGATATTTCCATGTTCGTACGGATGGCAGTGTAGATATTTCCATGTTCATACAGGTGGCGGTGTATATATTTCCGTGTTTATACAGATAGCAGTGTAGTTATTTCCATGTTTATAGACATGGCATTGTAGATTTTTCCATTGATATACAGACAGCTGTGTAGATATTTCCATGTTCATACAGATAGCGGTGTAGATATTTCCATGTTCATACAGATAACGGTGTAGATATTTCCATGTTCATACAGATAGCGGTGTAGATATTTCCAAGTTCTTACAGTTAGCGTTGTAGATATTTCCATGTTCATACAGTTAGCGGTGTAGATATTTCGATGTTCATAGAGATGGCGGTGTAGATATTTCCATGTTCATACAAATGGCGGTGTAGATATTTCCATGTTCATAGAGATGGCGGTGTAGATATTTCCAAGTTTATACAGATAGCAGTGCAGTTATTTCCATGTTTATAGAGATAGCGGTGTAGGTAATTTCAATTTTATACTGATAGCTGGGTAGATATTTGCATGTTCATACAGATAGCGGAGTAGATATTTCCATGTTCATACAGATAGCGGTGTAGATATTTCCATGTTCATACACATAGCGGTGTAGATATTTCCGTGTTCATACAGATAGCGGTGTAGATATTTCCATGTTCATACCAATAGCGGTGTAAATATTTCCATGTCCATACAGTTAGCGGTGTAGATATTTGCATGTTCATACAGATGGCGGTGTAGATGTATACATGTTCATACAGATGGCGGTGTAGATATTTCCATGTTCGTACGGAAGGCATTGTAGATATTTCCACGTTCATACAGGTGGCGGTGTAGATATTTCCATGTTTACAGATAGCAGTGTAGTTATTTCCATGTTTATAGAGATAGCAGTGTAGATATTTCCATTGATATACAGATAGCTGTGTAGATATTTGCATGTTCATACAGATAGCGGTGTAGATATTTTGATGTTCATACTGATAACGATGTAGATATTTCCATGTTCATACAGATAGTGGTGGAGATATTTCCATGTTCATACAGTTAGCGGTGTAGATATTTCTATGTTCATACAGATGGCGGTGTAGATATTTCCATGTTCGTACAGATGGCAGTGTGGATATTTCCATGTTCATAGAGATGGCGGTGTAGATATTTCCATGTTTATGCAGATAGCGGTATAGATATTTCCATGTTTATACAGATGGTGGTGTAGGTATTTCCATGTTTATAGAGATGGCGGTCTAGATATTTGCATGTTTATAGAGATAGTGGTGTAGTTATTCCCAAGTTTATAGAGACAGCGTTGCAGATATTTCCATGTTTATACAGATAGCGGTGAAGATATTTCCATGTTTATACAGATAGCGGTGTAGATAGTTCCATTTTTATACAGATAACAGTGTAGATATTTCCATGTTTATAGAGATAGTGGTGTAGATAATTTCAATTTTATACAGATAGCAGTGTAGATATTTCCAAGTTCATACAGATAGCGGTGTAGATATTTCCACGTTTATAGAGATGGCGGTGTAGATGTTTCCATGTTCATACTGACGGCGGTGTAGATATTTCCATGTTCATCCAGATGCCGGTGTAGATAAATGGATGTTCATTCAGATGGCGGTGAAGATATTTCCATGTTCATGCAGATGGCGGTGTAGATATTTCCATGTTCATACAAATGGCGGTGTAGATATTTCCATGTTCATAGAGATGGTGGTGTAGATATTTCCATGTTCATACAAATGGCGGTGTAGATATTTCCATGTTCATAGAGATGGCGGTGTAGATATTTCCATGTTTATACAGATAGCAGTGTAGTTATTTCCAAGTTTATAGAGATAGCGGTGTAGATAATTTCAATTTTATACAGATAGCTGGGTAGATATTTGCATGTTCATACAGATAGCGGTGTAGATATTTCCATGTTCATACAGATAGCGGTGTAGATATTTCCATGTTCATACAGATAGCGGTGTAGATATTTCCATGTTCATACAGATAGCGGTGTAGATATTTCCATGTTCATACCAATAGCGGTGTAGATATTTCCATGTCCATACAGTTAGCGGTGTAGATATTTCCATGTTCATACAGATGGCGGTGTAAATATTTACATGTTCATACAGATTGCGGTGTAGATATTTCCATGTTCGTATGGATGGCATTGTAGATATTTCCATGTTCGTACAGGTGGCGGTGTAGATATTTCCATGTTTACAGATAGCAGTGTAGTTATTTCCATGTTTATAGAGATAGCAGTGTAGATATTTCCATTGATATACAGATAGCTGTGTAGATATTTGCATGTTCATACAGTTAGCGGTGTAGATATTTCCATGTTCGTACAAATAGCGGTGTAGATATTTCCATGTTCGTACAGATAGCAGTGTAGATATTTCCATGTTCATACAGATAACGGTGTAGATATTTCCATGTTCATACAGATAGCGGTGTAGATATTTCCATGTTCATACAGTTAGCAGTGTAGATACTTCCATGTTCATAGAGATGGCGGTGTAGACATTTACATGTTCATACAGATGGCGGTGTAGATATTTCCATGTTCGTACAGATGGCGGTGTAGATATTTCCATGTTCATACAGATGGCGGTGTAGATATTTCCATGTTTATGCAGATGGTGGTGTAGATATTTCCATGTTTATAGAGATAGCGGTCTAGATATTTCCATGTTTACAGAGATAGTGGTGTAGTTATTTCCAAGTTTGTAGAGAGAGCGCTGTAAATATTTCCATGTTTATACAGATAGCGGTGAAGATATTTCCATGTTTATACAGATAACGGTGTAGATATTTCCATGTTTATAGAGATAGTGGTGTAGATAATTTCAATTTTATTCCGAGAGCAGTGTAGATATTTCCAAGTTCAAACAGATAGCGGTGTAGATATTTCCACGTTTATAGAGATGGCAGTGTAGATATTTCCACTGATATACAGATAGCTGTGTAGATATTTCCGTGTTCATACAGATAGTGGTGTAGATATTTCCATGTTAATACAGATGGCGGTGCAGATATTTCCATGTTTACAGAGATGGCGGTGTAGATATTTTCATGTTTACACAGATGGCGGTGTAGATATTTCCATGTTTACACAGATAGAGGTGTAGACATTTCCATGTTTACACAGATAGCGGCGTGGATATTTCCATGTTTATGCAGATAGCGGTGTAGATATTTCCATGTTTATACAGATAGCAGTGCGGTTATTTCCAAGTTTATTCAGATAGTGGTGGAGATATTTCCATGTTTATACAGATAGCGGTGTAGATATTTCCATCTTATTACAGATGGCAGTGTAGATATGTCCATGTTCGTACAGATGGCGGTGTAGATATTTCCATGTTCATACAGATGGTGGTGTAGATATTTTGAAGTTTATAGAGATAGCGCTGTAGTTATTTCCATATTTATAGAGAAATCTGTGTAGATATTTCCATGTATATTCAGATAGTTGTGTAGATATTTCCATGCCCATGCAGATGCCGGTGTACATATATCCATGTTCATACAGATGGCGGTGAAGATATTTCCATGTTCATACTGATGGCGGTGTAGATAGTTCCATGTTCATACAAATGGCGGTGTAGATATTTTCATGATCATAGAGATGGCGGTGTAGATATTTCCAGGTTCATACAAATGGCGGTGTAGATATTTCCATGTTCATAGAGATGGCGGTGTAGATATTTCCATGTTTATACAGATAGCAGTTTAGTTAATTCCATGTTTATATAGATAGCAGTGTAGATATTTCCATTGATATACAGATAGCTGTGTAGATATTTGCATGTTCATACAGATAGCGGTGTAGATATTTCCATGTTCATACAGATAGCGGTGTAGATATTTCCATGTTCATACTGATAGCGGTGTAGGTATTTCCATGTTCATACAGATAGCGGTGTAGATATTTCCATGTTCATACAGATAGCGGTGTAGATATTTCCATGTTCATACAGTTAGCGGTGTAGATATTTCCATGTTCATACAGATGGCGGTGTAGATATTTACATGTTCATACAGATGGCGGTGTAGATATTTCCATGTTCGTACAGATGGCAGTGTAGATACTTCCATGTTCATAGAGATGGCGGAGTAGATATTTCCATGTTTATGCAGATAGCGGTATAGATATTTCTATGTTTATACAGATGGTGGTGTAGATATTTCCATGTTCATACAGATGGCAGTGTAGATATTTCCATGTTCATACAGATGGCGGTGTAGATATTTCCATGTTCATACAGATGGCGTTGTAGATATTTCGAAGATTATAGAGATAGCGCTGTAGTTATTTCCATATTTATAGAGAAATCTGTGTAGATATTTCCATGTATTTTCAGATAGCTGTGTAGATATTTCCATGTTCATGCAGATAGCGGTGTAGATATTTCCATGTTCATCCAGATGTCGGTGTACATATATCCATGTTCATACAGATGGCTGTGAAGATACTTCCATGTTCATACATATGGCGGTGTAGATAGTTCCATGTTCATACAAATGGCGGTGTAGATATTTCCATGTTCATACAGACGTCAGTGTAGATATTTCCATGTTCATACAGATAGCGGTGTAGATATTTCCATGTTCATACAGATAGCGGTGTAGGTATTTCCATGTTCACAGAGATGGTGGTGTAGATATTTCCATGTTCATACAGATGGCGGTGTACATATTTCCATGTTCGAACGAATGGCAGTGTAGATATTTCCATGTTCATAGAGGTGGCGGTGTAGATATTTCCATGTTTATACAGATAGCGGTGTAGTTATTTCTATGTTTATAGAGATAGCAGTGTGGATATTTCCATTGATATACAGATAGCTGTGTAGATACTTGCATGTTCATACAGATAGCGGTGTAGGTATTTCCATGTTCGTACAGATAGCGGTGTAGATATTTCCGTGTTCCTACAGATAGCGGTGTAGATATTTCCATGTTCATACTGATAACGGTGTAGATATTTCCAAGTTCATACAGATAGCGGTATAGATATTTCAATGTTCATAAAGATGGCGGTGTAGATATTTACATGTTCATACAGATGGCAGTGTAGATATTTCCATGTTCATAGAGATGGCAGTGTAGATATTTCCATGTTCATACAAATGGCGGTGTAGATATTTCCATGTTTATACAGATAGCAGTGTAGTTATTTCCATGTTTATAGAGATAGCAGTGTAGATATTTTCATTGATGTACAGATAGCTTTGTAGATATTTGCTTGTTCATGCAGATAGCATTGTAGATATTTCCATGTTCATACAGATTGCGGTGTAGATATTTCCATGTTCATACAGATAGCGGTGTAGATATTTCCAAGTTCGTACAGATAGCGGTGTAGATATTTCTTTGTTCATACCAATAGCGGTGTAGATATTTCCATGTTCATACAGTTAGCGGTGTAGATATTTCCATGTTCATACAGATAGCGGTGTAGATATTTCCATGTTCATACAGATAACGGTGTAGATATTTCCATGTTCATACAGATAGCGGTGTAGATATTTCCATGTTCATACAGATAGCGGGGTAGATATTTCCATGTTCAAACAGTTAGCGGTGTAGGTATTTGCATGTTCATACAGATGGCAGTGTAGATATTTATGTGTTCATACAGATGGCGGTGTAGTTATTTCCATGTTCATACAGGTGGCGGTGTAGATATTTCCATGTTCGTACAGATAGCGGTGTAGATATTTCCATGTTCATACAGATAGCGTTGTAGATATTTCCATGTTCATACAGATAGCGGTGTAGATATTTCCATGTTCAAACAGTTAGCGGTGTAGGTATTTGCATGTTCATACAGATGGCAGTGTAGATATTTCCATGTTTATACAGATAGCAGTGTTGTTATTTCCATGTTTATAGAGCTATCAGTGTAGTTATTTCCATTGATATACAGATAGCTGTGTAGATATTTGCATGTTCATACAGATAGCGGTGAAGATATTTCCATGTTCATACAGATAGCGGTGTAGATATTTCCATGTTTATACAGATAGCGGTGTAGATATTTCGATGTTCATAGAGATAGCGGTGTAGATATTTCCATGTTCATACCAATAGCGGTGTAGATATTTCCATGTTCATACAATTATAGGTGTAGATATTTCCATGTTCATACAGATGGCGGTGTAGATATTTACATGTTCATACAGATGGTGGTGTAGATATCTCCATGTTCGTACGGATGGCAGTGTAGATATTTCCATGTTCATACAGGTGGCAGTGTAGATATTTCCATGTTTATACAGATAGCAGTGTAGTTATTTCCATGTTTATAGAAATAGCAGTGTAGATATTTCCTTTGGTATACAGATAGCTGTGTAGATATTTGCATGTTCATACAGAAAGCGGTGTAGATATTTCCATCGTCATACAGATTGCGGTGTAGATATTTACATGTTCATACAGATGGCGGTGTAGATATTTCCATGTTCGTATGGATTTCAATGTAGATATTTCCATGTTCATACAGGTGGCGGTGTAGATATTTCAATCTTTATACAGATAGCAGTGTAGTTATTTCCATGTTTATAGAAATAGCAGTGTAGATATTTCCAATGGTATACAGATAGCTGTGTAGGTATTTGCATGTCCATACAGACTGCCATGTAGATGTTTCCATGTTCGTACAGATAGCGGTGTAGATATTTCCATGTTCATACAGATGGCGGTGTAGATATTTACATGTTCATACAGATGGCGGTGTAGATATTTCCATGTTCTTACGGATTTCAATGTAGATATTTCCATGTTCATAGAGGTGGCGGTGTAGATATTTCCATGTTTATACAGATAGCAGTGTAGTAATTTCCATGTTTATAGAAATAGCAGTGTAGATATTTCCATTGGTATACAGATAGCTGTGTAGATATTTGCATGTCCATACAGATTGCCATGTAGATGTTTCCATGTTCGTACAGATAGCGGTGTAGATATTTCCATGTTCATACAGATGGCGGTGTAGATATTTCCATGTTCATACAGATAATGGTGTAGATATTTCCATGTTCATACAGATAGCGTTGTAGATATTTCCATGTTTACACAGACAGCGTCATAGATAATTCCAGGTTTACACAGATAGCGTAGATATTTACATGTTTATACAGATAGCGGTGTAGTTATTTCCATGTTTGTACAGATAACGGTGAACATTTTTCCATGTTTACACAGATAGCGGTGTGGATATTTCCATGTTTATACAGATAGCGGTGCAGGTATTTCCATGTTGATACAGATAGCGGTGTAGATATTTCCATGTTCATACAGATAGCGGTGTAGATATTTCCATGTTCATACAGATAGCGGTGTAGATATTTCCATGTTCGTACAGATAGCTGTGTAGATATTTCCTTGTTCATACAGATAGCGATGTGGATATTTCCATGCTCATACAGATATCGGTGTAGATATTTCCACCTTTATAGAGATGGCGGTGTACATATTTCCATGTTCATACAGATGGCGGTGTAGATATTTCCATGTTTATAGAGATGGCGGTGTAGTTTTTTCCAAGTTTATAGAGACAGCGTTGTAGATATTTCCATGTTTTTACAGATAGCGGTGAAGATATTTCCATGTTTATACAGATAGCGGAGTAGATATTTCCATGTTTATACAGATAGCTGTGTAGATATTTCCATGTTTATAGAGATAGTGGTGTAGATAATTCCAATTTTATACAGATAGCAGTGAAGATATTTCCAAGTTCACAGATAGCAGTGTAGATATTTCCACGTTTATAGAGATGGCAGTGTAGATATTTCCATGTTCATACAGATGGCGGTGTAGATATTTCCATGTTTATAGAGATGGCGGTGTAGATATTTTCATGTTTACACAGATGGCGGTGTGGATATTTCCATGTTTACACAGTAGCGGTGTAGAAATTTCCATGTTTAGACAGATAGCGGTGTGGATAATTCCATGTTTATGCAGATAGCGGTGTAGATATTTCCATGTTTATACAGATAGCGGTGTGGCTATTTCCATGTTTATACAGGTAGTGGTGCAGATATTTCCATGTTTATACAGATAGCGGTGTAGATATTTCCATCTTAATACAGATGGCGGTGTGGATATGTCCATGTTCGTACTGATGGCGGTGTAGATATTTCCATGTTCATACAGATGGCGGTGTAGGTATTTCGAAGTTTATACAGAGAGCGCTGTAGTTATTTCCATATTTATAAAGAAATCTGTGTAGATATTTCCATGTATATGCTGATAGCTGTGTAGATATTTCCATGTTCATGCAGATAGCGGTGTAGATAGTTCCATGCTCATCCAGATGCCGGTGTAGATATATCCATGTTCATACAGATAGCGGTGAAGTTATTTCCATGTTCATACAGATGGCGGTGTAGATAATTCCATGTTCATACTAATGGCGGTGTAGATATTTCCATGTTCATAGAGATGGCGGTGTATATATTTCCATTTTCATACAAATGGCGGTGTAGATATTTCCATGTTCATAGAGATGGCGGTGTAGATATTTCCATGTTTATACAGATAGCAGTGTTGTTATTTCCATGTTTATAGAGAAAGCAGTGTAGTTATTTCCATTGATATACAGATAGCTGTGTAGATATTTGCATGTTCATACAGATAGCGGTGAAGATATTTCCATGTTCATACAGATAGCGGTGTAGATATTTCCATGTTCATACAGATAGCAGTGTAGATATTTCCATGTTCATACAGATAGCGGTGTAGATATTTCCATGTTCATACCAATAGCGGTGTAGATATTTCCATGTTCATACAGTTAGCGGTGTAGATATTTCCATGTTCATACAGATGGCAGTGTAGATATTTACATGTTCATACAGATGGCGGTGTAGATATTTCCATGTTCGTACGGATTTCAATGTAGGTATTTCCATGTTCATACAGGTGGCGGTCTAGATATTTCCATGTTTATACAGATAGCAGTGTAGTTATTTCCATGTTTATAGAAATAGCAGTATAGATATTTCCATTGGTATACAGATAGCTGTGTAGATATTTGCATGTCCATACAGCTAGCCATGTAGATGTTTCTATGTTCGTGCAGATAGCGGTGTAGATATTTCCATGTTCATACAGATAGCGGTGTAGATATTTCCATGTTCATACAGATAACGGTGTAGATATTTCCATGTTCATACAGATAGCGGTGAAGATATTTCCAGGTTTACACAGATAGCGTCATAGACAACTCCATGTTTACACAGATAGCGTTGTAGATATTTACATGTTTATACAGTTAGCGGTGTAGTTATTTCCATGTTTGTACAGATAACGGTGAACATATTTCCATGTTTACACAGATAGCGGTGTGGATATTTCCATGTTTATACAGATAGCGGTGTAGATATGTCCATGTTTTTACAGATAGCGGTGCAGGTATTTCCATGTTGATACAGATAGCGGTGTAGATATTTCCATGTTGATACAGATAGCGGTGTAGATATTTCCAGGTTCATAGAGATGGCGGTGTAGATATTTCCATGTTCATACAGATAGCGGTGTAGATATTTCCTTGTTCATACAGATAGCGATGTCGATATTTCCATGCTCATACACATAGCGGTGTAGGTATTTCCATGTACATAGAGATATCGGTGTAGATATTTCCATGTTCATCCAGATGGTGGTATGGATATTTCCATGTTTATACAGATGGCGGTGTAGATATTTCCATGTTTATAGAGATGGCGGTGTAGATGTTTCCATGTATATAGAGATAGTGGTGTAGTTATTTCCAAGTTTATAGACATAGCGGTGTAGTTATTTCCATGTTTATACAGATAGCGGTGTAGATATTTACATGTTTATAGAGATGGCGGTCTAGATAGTTCCTTGTTTATACAGATAGCATTGTAGATATTTCCATGTTTATAGAGATAGTGGTGTAGATATTTCCTTTTTTTATACAGATAGCATTGTAGATATTTCCATGTATATACAAATAGCGGTTTAGATATTTCCACCTTTAGAGAGATGACGGTGTAGATATTTCCGTGTTCATACAGATGGTGGTGAAGATATTTCCATGTTTATAGAGATGGCGGTGTAGATATTTCCATGTTTATACAGAAGGTGGTTTAGATATTTCCATGTTTACAGATATAGCGGTGTAGATATTTCCATGTTGATACACATAGCGGTGTAGATATTTCCAAGTTTATAGAGATAGCGGTGTAGGTATTTCCATGTTTATACAGATAGCGGTGTAGATATTTCCACGTTTATACAGATAGCGATGCAGATATTTCCATTTTTATACAGATATCAGTGTAGATATTTCCATGTTCATACAGATGGCGGTGTAGATATTTCCATGTTTATAGAGATGGCAGTCTAGATATTTCCATGTTTATACACATAGCGGTGTAGATATTTCCATGTTCATACAGGTAGCGGTGTAGATATTTCCATGTTCATACAGATGGCGGTTAAGGTATTTCAATGATCATACAGATGGCGGTGTAGTTATTTCCATGTTTATAGTGATGGCGGTGTAGTTATTTCCTTGTTTATAGAGATAGCAGTTTAGATATTTCCATTTATATATAGATAGCGGTGTAGATATTTCCATGTTCATACTGATAGCAGTTTAGATATTTCCATGTTTATACAGATAGCGGTGTAGATATTTCTATGTTTATAGAGATGGCGGTCTACATATTTCTATGTTTATAGCGATAGTCGTGTAGTTATTTCCAAGTTTGTAGAGACAGCGTTGTAGATATTTCCATGTTTATACAGATAGTGGTGAAGATATTTCTATGTTTGTACAGATAGCGGTGTAGTTATTTCCATGTTTATACAGATACCGGTGTAGATACTTACAAGTTTATAGATATGGCGGTCTAGATATTCTCTTGTTTGTACAGATAGCGGTGTAGATATTTCCATGGTTATTGAGATAGTGGTGTAGATAATTCCAATTTTATATAGATAGCAGTGTAGATATTTCCATGTTCATACATATAGCGGTGTAGATATTTCCACGTTTATAGAGATAGCGGTGTAGATATTTCCATGTTTACACAGATTGCAGTGTAGATATTTCCATGTTGAAACACATAGCGGTGTAGATATTTCCATGTTTTAGAGATAGCGGTGTAGTTATTTCCTTGTTTATAGAGAAATCTGTGTAGATATTTCCATGTATATTCAGTTAACTGTGTAGATATTTCCATGTTCATACAGATGGCGGTGTATATATTTCCATGTTCATACAGTTAGCGGTGTAGATATTTCCATGTTCATACAGATGGCGTTGAAGATATTTCCATGTTCGTACAGATGGCGGTGTAGATATTTCCATGTTCATACAAATAGCGGTATAGATATTTTCACCTTTATAGAGATGGCGGTTTAGATATTTCTATGTTCATACAGCTGGCGGTGTTGATATTTACATGTTTATAGAGATCACGGTGTAGATATTTCCATGTTTACACAGATAGTGGTGCAGATATTTCCATGTTTACACAGATAACGGTGTAGACATTTCCATCTTTCCACAGATAGCGGTGTAGTCATTTCCATGTTAACACAGAAAGCATTGTAAATATTTACATGTTTATAGAGATAGCGTTGTAGTTATTTCCATAATTATACAGACAGTGATGAAGATATTTCCATGTTTATAGAGATAGCGGTGTAGTCATTTCCATGTTTATACAGAAAGCTTTGTAGATATTTCCATGTATATGCAGATAGCTGTGTAGATATTTCCAAGTTTATACAGATAGCGGTGCTGATATTTCCATGTTTATTACAGATAGCGGTGTGGGTATTTCCATGTTTATAGAGATAGTGGTGTAGATATTTCCATGTTTATACAGATAGCGGTGTAGATATTTCCATGTTTATACAGATAGCGGTGTGGATATTTCCATCTTAGTACAGGTAGCGTTGTAGATATTTCCAAGTTTATACAGATAGCGGTGTAGATATTTCCATGTTTATACAGATAGCGGTGTAGATATATCTATCTTAATACAGATGGCGTTGTAGATATTTCCATGTTCTTACAGATGGCAGTGTAGATATTTCCATGTTCATACACATAGCGGTGTAGATATTTCCATGTTCATACAGATAGCGGTGTAGATATTTCCATGTTCATACAGATAGCGGTGTAGATATTTCCATGTTCATACAGATGGCAGTGAAGTTAATTCCATGTTCATAAAGATAGCGGTGTAGATATTTCCATGTTTATGCAGATAGCGGTGTAGATATTTCCATGTTTATAGAGATGGCGGTCTAGATATTTCCATGTTTATACAGAAAGCTGCGTAGATATTTTCATGTATATGCAGATAGCTGTGTAGATATTTCCATGTTTATTACAGATAGCGGTGTGGATATTTCAATGATTATACAGAGAGCGGTGTAGATATTTCCATGTTTATTCAGATAGCGGTGTTGATATTTCCATGTTTATACAAATAGCGCTGTGGGTATTTCCATCTTTATGCATATAGTGGTGTGGATATTTCCATGTTTATACAGATAGCAGTGTAGATATTTCCATGTTTATATAGATAGCGGTGTAGATATTTCCATGTTCATACAGATAGCGGTGTAGATATTTCCATGTTTATACAGATAGCGGTGTAGATATTTCCATGTTTATAGAGATGGCGGTCTAGATATTTCCATGTTTATAGAGATAGTGGTGTAGTTATTTCCAAGTTTGTAGAGACAGCGTTGTAGATATTTCCGCGTTTATACAGATAGCGGTGAAGATATTTCCATGTTTAAACAGATATCGGTTTAGATATTTCCGTGTTTATCCAGATGGCGGTGTAGATATTCACAAGTTTATAGAGATGGCGGTCTAGATATTGTCTTGTTTATAGAGATAGCGGTGTAGATATTTCCATGTTTATACAGATAGCGGTGTAGATTATTCCAATATTATACAGATAGCAGTGTAGATATTTCGAAGTTCGTACAAATAGCGGTGTAGATATTTCCATGTTCATACAGATGGCGGTGTAGATATTTCCATGTTCATACAGATGGCGGTGTAGATATTTCCATGTTTACACAGATAGCGGTGTAGATTTTTCCATGTTGATACACATAGCGGTGTAGATATTTCCATGTTTTTAGAGATAGAGGTGTAGTTATTTTCTTGTTTATAGAGAAAGCTGTGTAGATATTTCCATGTGTATGCAGTTAACTGTGTAGATATTTCCATGTTCATACACATAGCGGTGTAGATATTTCCATGTTCATACAGATAGCGGTGTAGATATTTCCATGTTCGTACAGATAGCGGTGCAGATATTTCCATGTTCCTACAGATAGCGGTGTAGGTATTTCCATGTTCATACAGATAACGGTGTAGATATTTCCATGTTCATACAGATAGCGTTGTAGATATTTCCATGTTCATACAGTTAGCAGTGTAGATATTTCCATGTTCATACCGATGGCGGTGTAGATATTTACATGTTCATACAGATGGCGTTTTAGATAATTCCATGTTCATACAAATGGCGTTGTAGTTATTTGCATGTTCATAGAGATGGCGCTGTAGTTATTTCCATGTTTATAGAGATAGCGGTATAGTTATTTCCATGTTTATAGAGATAGCGGTGTAGATATTTCCATGTATATACAGATAGCAGTGTGATTTTTTCCATGTTCATACAGATTGCGGTATAGATATTTTCACCTTTATAGAGATGGCGATGTAGATATTTCCATGTTCATACAGTTGGCGTTGTAGTTATTTCTATGTTTATAGAGATGGCGTTGTAGATATTTCCTTGTTTATACAGATAGCGGTGTGGATATTTCCATCTTAGTACAGATGGCGTTGTAGATATTTCCAAGTTCATACAGATAGCGGTGTAGATATATCCATGTTCATACAGATGGCGGTGAAGGTATTTCCATGTTCATACAGATGGCGGTGTAGGTATTTCCATGTTCATGCACAAGGCGGTGAAGATATTTCCATGTTCATACAGATGGCGCTGTAGATATGTCCATGTTCATACAAATGGCGGTGTAGATATTTCCATGTTCAAAGAGATGGCGGTGTAGTTATTTCCATATTTATAGAGATGGCTTTATAGTTATTTCCATGTTTATAGAGATAGCAGTGTAGATATTTCCATTTAAATATAGATAGCTGTGTAGATATTTCCATGTTCATAGAGATTGCGGTGTAGATATTTCCATGTTTATATAGATAGCGTTGCAGATATTTCCATCTTAATACAGATGGCGTTGTAGATATTTCCATGTTCCTAGAGATGGCAGTGTAGATATTTCCATGTTCATACAAATGGCAGTGTGGATATTTAAATGTTCATAGAGATAGCGGTGTAGTTATTTCCTTGATTATAGAGAAAGCTGTGTAGATATTTCCATGTATACGCAGTTAGCTGTGTAGATATTTCCATGTTCATACAGATAGCGGTGTAGATCTTTCCGTGTTTATACAGGTAGGCGTGTAGATATTTCCATGTTCATACAGATGGCGGTGTAGGTATATCCCTGTTCATCCAGATGGCGGTGTAGATATTTCCCTGTTTGTAGAGATAGCGTTGTAGATATTTCCATGTTTATACAGACAGTGGTATAGATATTTCCATGTTTATACAGATAGCGGTGTAGATATTTCCATGTTTATAGAGATGGCGGTCTACGTATTTCCAAGTTGATAGAGATGGTGGTGTAGTTATTTCCAAGTTTGTAGAGACAGCATAGTAGATATTTCAATGTTTATACAGATAGCGGTGAAGATATTTCCATGTCTATACAGATAGCGGTGTAAATATCTCCGTGTTTATACAGATAGCGGTGTATATATTTACATGTTTATAGAGATGGCGGTCTAGATATTCTCTTGTTTATACAGATAGCGATGTAGTTCTTTGCATGCTTATAGAGATAGCGGTGTAGATAATTCCAATTTTATACAGATAGCAGTGTAGATATTTCCATGTTCATACAAATAGCGGTGTAGATATTTCCACGTTTATAGAGATGGCGGTGTAGATATTTCCATGTTCATACAGATGGCGGTGTAGATATTTCCATGTTTACACAGATAGCATTTTAGATATTTCCTTGCTGATACACATAGCGGTGTAGATATTTCCGTGTCAATAGAGATAGCGGTGTAGTTATTTTCTTGTTTATAGAGAAAGCTGTGTAGATATTTCCATGTGTATGCAGTTAGCTGTGTAGATATTTCCATGTTTACACTGATAACGGTGTAGACATTTCCATCTTTCCACAGATAGTTGTGTAGATATTTCCATGTTTACACAGATAGCATTGTTAATATTTACATGTTGATAGAGATAGCGGTGTAGTTATTTCCAGGTTTATACAGACAGCTTTGAAGATATTTGCATGTTTATAGAGATAGCGGTGTAGTTATTTCCATGTTTATAGAGAAAGCTGTATAGATATTTCCATGTTTATACAGATAGCGGTGAAGTTATTTCCATGTTTACACAGATAGCGGTGTGGATATTTCAATGATTATACAGAGAGCGGTGTAGATACTTCCATGTTTATACAGATAGCGGTGTTGATATTTCCATGTTTATTCAGATAGCAGTGTGGATATTTCCATGTTCATACAGATAGCGGTGTAGATATTTCCATGTTCATACATATAGCGGTGTAGATATTTCCATGTTCATACAGATAGCGGTATAGATATTTCCATGTTTATACAGATGGTGGTGTAGATATTTCCATATTTATAGAGATGGCGGTGTAGATATTTCCATGTTTATAGAGATAGTGGTGTAGTTAATTCCAAGTTTATAGAGACAGCGTTGTAGTTATTTCCATGTTTATACAGATAGCGGTGAAGATATTTCCATGTTTATACAGATAGCAGTGTAGATATTTCCATGTTTATAGAGATAGTGTTGTAGATAATTTCAATTTTATACAGATAGCAGTGTAGATATTTTCAAGTTCAAAAAGATAGCGGTGTTGATATTTCCACCTTTATAGAGATGGCAGTGTTGATATTTCCATGTTCATACAGATGGCGGTGTAGATTTTTCATGTTTATAGAGATCGTGGTGTAGATATTTTCGTGTTTACACAGATGGCGGTGTAGATATTTCCATGTTTACACAGATAGCGGTGTACACATTTCCATGTTTACACTGATAGCGGTGTGGATATTTCCATGTTTATCCAGACAGCGGTGTAGATATTTCCATGTTTATACAGATAGCGGTGTGGATATTTCCATGTTTACACAGATAGTTTGGCAGATATTTCCAAGTATATACAGATTGCGTTGTAGATATTTCCATCTTAATACAGATGGCGGTGTAGATATGTCCATGTTCGTACAGATGGCGGTGTAGACATTTCCATGTTCATACAGATGGCGGTGTAGATATTTTGAAGTTTATAGAGATAGCGCTGTAGTTATTTTCATATTTATAGAGATAGCAGTGTAGATATTTCCATTGATATACAGAGAGCTGTGTAGATATTTGCATTTCCATACAGATAACGCTGTAGCTATTTTCATGTTCATACAGGTAGCGGTGTAGATATTTCCATGATCATACAGTTAGCGGTGTAGATATTTCCATGTTCCTACAGATGGCGGTGTAGATATTTTCATGTTCATACAGAAGGCGGTGTAGATATTTCCATGTTCATACATATGGCGGTGTAGAAATTTCCATGTTCATGGAGATGGCGGTGTAGAAATTTCCATGTTCATACAAATGGCGGTGTAGATATTTCCATGTTCATAGAGATGGCGGTTTAGGTATATCCATGTTTATACAGATAGCAATGTAGTCATTTCCATGTTTATAGAGACGGCAGTGTAGATATTTCCATTGATATACAGATAGCTGTGTAGATATTTGTATGTTTCTACAGATAGTGGTGTAGATATTTCCATGTTCATGCTGATAGCGGTGTAGATATTTCCATGATCATACAGTTAGCTTTGTCGATATTTCCATGTTCATACAGATGGTGGTGTAGATATTTCCATGTTCATACAGGTGGCGGTGTAGATATTTCCATGTTCATACTGATGGTGGTGTAGATATTTCCATGTACATACAGATGGCGGTGTAGATGTTTCCATGTTCGTACGGATGGCAGTGCAGATATTTCCATGTTCATACCGGTGGCGGTGTAGATAATTCCATGTTTTTACAGATAGCTGTGTAGATATTTCCATGTTTATAGAGATAGCAGTGTAGATGTTTCCATTGATATACAGAGAGCTGTGTAGATATTTGCATGTTCATACAGATAGCGGTGTAGATATTTCCATGTTCATACAGATAGCGGTGTAGATATTTCCATATTCATACAGAAAACGGTGTAGATATATCCATGTTCATACAGATAGCGGTGTAGATATTTGCATGTTCATACAGTTAGCGGTGTAGATATTTCCATGTTCATACAGATGGCGGTGTAGATATTTACATGTTCATACAGATGGCGGTGTAGATATTTCCATGTTCGTACAGATGGCGGTGTAGATATTTCCATGTTCATGGAGATGGCGGTGTAGATGTTTCCATGTTCATACAAATGGCGGTGTACATATTTCCATGTTCATAGAGATGGCGGTGTAGATATTTCCATGTTTATGCTGATAGCGGTGTAGAGATTTCCATGTTTATACAGATGGTGGTGTAGATATTTCCATGTTTATAGAGATAGTGGTGTAGTTATTTCCAAGTTTATAGAGACAGTGTTGCAGATATTTCCATGTTTATACAGATAGCGGTGAAGATATTTCCATGTTTATACAGATAGCGGTGTAGATATTTCCATGTTTATACAGATAGCAGTGTAGATATTTAAATGTTTATAGAGATAGTGGTGTAGATAATTCCAATTTTATACAGATAGCATTGTAGATATTTCCAAATTCATAGAGATAGCGGTGTAGATATTTCCACGTTTATAGAGATGGCGCTGTACATATTTCCATGTTTATACAGATAGCGGTGCAGATATTTCCATGTTTATACAGATAGTTGGGCAGATATTTCCATGTTTATGCAGATAGCGGTGTAGATGTTTCCGTATTAATACAGATGGCGGTGTAGTTATGTCCATGTTCGTACAGATGGCGTTGTACATATTTCCATGTTCATACAGATGGCGTTGTAGATATTTCGAAGTTTATAGAGATAGCGGTGTAGTTATTTCCATATTTATAGAGAAATCTGTGTAGATATTTCCATGTATATGCAGATAGCTGTGTAGATATTTCCATGTTCATGCAGAAAGCGGTGTAGATATTTCCATGTTCATCCAGATGCCGGTGTAGATATATCCATGTTCATACAGATGGCGGTGAAGATATTTCCATGTTCATACAGATGGCAGTGAAGATATTTCCATGTTTATAGAGATGGCGGTGTAGATATTTCCATGTTCATACAGATGGCGGTGTAGATATTTACATGTTCATACAGATGGCGGTGCAGATATTTCCATGTTCGTACGGATGGCAGTGTAGATATTTCCATGTTCATACAGGTGGCGGTGTAGATATTTCCACGTTTATACAGATAGCAGTGTAGTTATTTCCATGTATACAGAGATAGCAGTGTAGATATTTCCTTTGGTATACAGATAGCTGTGTAGGTATTTGCATATTGATACAGATAGCGGTGTAGATATTTCCATGTTCATACAGATAGCGGTGTAGATATTTCCATGTTCATACAGAGAGCGGTGTAGATGTTTCCATGTTCATACAGATAGTTTTGTAGATATTTCCATGTTCATACAGATGGTGGTATAGGTATTTCCATGTTTATACAGATAGCGGTATGGATATTTCCATGTTTATACAGATGGTGGTGTAGATATTTCCATGTTTATAGACATGCTGGTATAGATATTTTCATGTTTACAGAGATAGTGGTGTAGTTATTTCCAAGTTTATAGAGACAGCGTTGTAGATATTTCCATGTTTATACAGATAGCGGTGAAGATATTTCCATGTTTATACAGATAGCGGTGTAGATATTTCCATGTTTATACAGATAGCAGTGTAGATATTTCCATGTTTATAGAGATAGTGGTGTAGTTAATTTCAAATTTATACAGAGAGCTGTGTAGATATTTCCAAGTTCATACAGATAGCGGTGTAGATATTTCCACGTTTATAGAGATGGTGGTGTAGATATTTCCATGTTCATAAAGAAGGCGGTGTAGATGTTTCCATGTTTATGGGGATGGCGGTGTAGATATTTCCATGTTTACACAGATAGCGGTGTGGATATTTCCATGTTTATGCAGATAGCAGTGTAGATATTTCCATGTTTATACAGATAGCGGTGCGGATATTTCCATGTTTATACAGATGGTTGGGCAGATATTTCCATGTTTATACAGATAGCGGTGTGGATATTTCCATCTTAATACAGATGGCGGTGTAGATATGTCCATGTTCGTACAGATGGCGTTGTAGATATTTCCATGTTCATACAGATGGTGGTATAGGTATTTCCATGTTTATACAGATAGCGGTATGGATATTTCCATGTTTATACAGATGGTGGTGTAGATATTTCCATGTTTATAGAGATGCTGGTCTAGATATTTTCATGTTTACAGAGATAGTGGTGTAGTTATTTCCAAGTTTATAGAGACAGCGTTGTAGATATTTCCATGTTTATACAGATAGCAGTGAAGATATTTCCATGTTTATACAGATAGCGGTGTAGATATTTCCATGTTTATACAGATAGCAGTGTAGATATTTCCATTTTTATAGAGATAGTGGCGTAGATAATTTCAAATTTATACAGAGAGCTGTGTAGATATTTCCAAGTTCATACAGATAGCGGTGTAGATATTTCCACGTTTATAGAGATGGTGGTGTATATATTTCCATGTTCATAAAGAAGGCGGTATAGATGTTTCCATCTTTATGGGGATGGCGGTGTAGATATTTTCATGTTTACACAGATGGCGGTGTAGATATTTCCATGTTTACACAGATAGCGGTGTTGATATTTCCATGTTTATGCAGATAGCAGTGTAGATATTTCCATGGTTATACAGATAGCGGTGCGGATATTTCCATGTTTATACAGATAGTTGGGCAGATATTTCCATGTTTATACAGATAGCGGTGTGGGTATTTCCATCTTAATACAGATGGTGGTGTAGATATGTCCATGTTCGTACAGATGGCGTTGTAGATATTTCCATGTTCATACAGATGGCGGTGTAGATATTCTGAAGTTTATAGAGATAGCGCTGTAGTTATTTCCATATGTAGAGAGAAATCTGTGTAGATATTTCCATGTTTATGCATATAGCTGTGTAGATATTTCCATGTTCATGCAGATAGCGTTGTAGATATTTCCATGTTCATCCAGATGACGGTGTAGATATATCCATGTTCATACAGATGGCGGAGAAGATATTTCCATGTTCATACAAATGGCGGTGTAGAAATTTCCATGTTCATACAAATGGCGGTGTAGATATTTCCATGATCATAGAGATGGCGGTGTAGATATTTCCATGTTCATAGAAATGGTGGTGTAGATATTTCCATGTTCATAGAGATGGCGGTGTAGATATTTCCATGTTTGTACAGATAGCAATATAGTTATTTCCATGTTTATAGAGATAGTGGTGTATATAATTTCAATTTTATATAGATAGCTGTGTAGATATTTGCATGTTCATACAGATAGCGGTGTAGATATTTCTATGTTCTTACAGATAGCGTTGTAGATATTTCCATGTTCACACAGATAGCGGTGTAGATATTTCCTTGTTCATGCAGATAGCGGTGTGGATATTTCCATGTTCATACCAATAGCGGGGTAGATATTTCCATGTCCATACAGTTAGCGTTGTAGATATTTCCATGTTCATACAGATGGCGGTGTAGATATTTCCATGTTCGTACGGATGGCAATGTAGATATTTCCATGTTCATACAGGTGGCGGTGAAGATGTTTCTATGTTTATACAGATAGCAGTGTAGTTATTTCCATGTTTATAGGGATGGCAGTGTAGATATTTCCATTGATATACAGATAGCTCTGTAGAGATTTCCAAGATCATACAGTTAGCGGTGTAGATATTTCCATGTTCCTACAGATGGCGGTGCAGATATTTACATGTTCATACAGATGGCGGTGTAGATATTTCCATGTTCGTACAGATGGCGGTGTAGATATTTCCATGTTCATGGAGATGACGGTGTAGATATTTCCATGTTTATGCAGGTAGCGGTATAGGTATTTCCATGTTTATACAGATGGTGGTGTAGATATTTCAATGTTTATAGAGATGGCGGTCTAGATATTTCCATGTTTATACCCATAGCGGTGAAGATATTTCCATGTTTATACAGATAGCGGTGTAGATATTTCCATGTTTATACAGATAGCGGTGTAGATATTTCCATGTTTATAGAGATAGTGGTGTAGATAATTTCAATTTTATACCGAGAGCAGTGTAGATATTTCCAAGTTCATACAGATAGCGATGTAGATATTTCCACGTTTATAGAGATGGCGGTGTAGATATTTCCATGTTTGTACAGATAGCAGTGTAGATATTTCCATGTTTATAGAGATTGCAGTGTAGATATTTCCATTGATATACAGCTAGCTGTGTAGATATTTGCACGTTCATACAGATAGCGGTGTAGATATTTCCATGTTCATACAGATGGCGGTGTAGATATTTCCATCTTCATACAGATAGCGGTGTAGATATTTCCATGTTCATACAGGTGGCGGTGAAGATGTTTCCATGTTTATACAGATAGCAGTGTAGTTATTTCCATGTTTATAGGGATGGCAGTGTAGATATTTCCATTGATATACAGATTGCTCTGTAGATATTTCCAAGATCATACAGTTAGCGGTGTAGATATTTCCATGTTCCTACAGATGGCGGTGAAGATATTTACATGTTCATACAGATGGCGGTGTAGATATTTCCATGTTCGTACAGATGGCGGTGTGGATATTTACATGTTCATACAGATGGCGGTGTAGATATTTCCATCTTCATACAGATAGCAGTGTAGATATTTCCATGTTTATAGAGATAGCAGTGTAGATATTTCCATTGATATACAGATAGCTGTGTAGATATTTGCATGTTCATACAGATAGCGGTGTAGGTATTTCCATTTACGTACAGATAGCGGTGTAGATATTTCCATGTTCATACAGATAGCGGTGTAGATATTTCCATGTTCATACAGATAACGGTGTAGATATTGCCCTGTTCATACAGATAGCGGTGTAGATATTTCCCTGTTCATACAGTTAGTAGTGTAGATATTTCCATGTTCATACAGATGGCGGTGTAGATATTTACATGTTCATACAGATTGCGGTGTAGATATTTCCATGTTCGTACAGATGGTGGTGTAGATATTTCCATGTTCATAGAGATGGCGGTGTAGACATTTCCATGTTTATGCAGATAGCGGTGTAGATATTTCCATGTTTATACAGATGGTGGTGTAGATATTTCCATGTTTATAGAGATGTCGGTCTAGATATTTCCATGTTTACAGAGATAGTGGTGTAGTTATTTCCAAGTTTATAGAGACAGCGCTGTACATATTTCCATGCTTATACAGATAGCGGTGAAGATATTTCCATGTTTATACAGAGAGCGGTGTAGATATTTCCATGTTTATACAGATAGCAGTGTAGATATTTCTGTGTTTATAGAGATAGTGGTGTAGATAATTTCAATTTTATACCGAGAGCACTGTAGATATTTCCAAGTTCATACAGATAGCGGTGCGGATATTTCCACGTTTATAGAGATGGCGGTGTAGATATTTCCATGTTCATACAGATGGTGGTGTAGATATTTCCATGTTTAAAGCGATGGCGGTGTTGATATTTTCATGTTTACACAGATGGCGGTGTAGATATTTCCCTATTTACACAGATAGCGGTGTTGACATTTCCATGTTTACACAGATAGCGGTGTGGATATTTCCATGTTTATGCAGATAGCGGTGTAGATATTTCCATGTTTATACAGATAGCGGTGCGGATGTTTCCATGTTTATACAGATAGTTGGGCAGATATTTCCATGTTTATACAGATAGCGGTGTAGATATTTCCATCTTAATATAGATGGCTTTGTAGATAGGTCCTTGTTTGTACAGATGGCGGTGTAGATATTTCCATGTTCATACAGATGGCGTTGTAGATATTTCGAAGTTTATAGAGATAGCGCAGTAGTTATTTCCATATTTATAGAGAAATCTGTGTAGATATTTCCATGTATATGCAGATAGCTGTGTAGATATTTTAAAGTTCATACAGATAGCGGTGTATATATTTGCACGTTTATAGAGATGGCGGTGTAGATATTTCCATGTTCATACAGATGGCGGTGTAGATATTCCCATGTTTATAGAGATGGCGGTGTAGATATTTTCATGTTTACACAGATGGCGGTGTAGATATTTCTATGTTCATACAAATGGCGGTGTATATATTTCCGTATTCGTAGAGATGGCGGTGTAGTTATTTCCGTGTTCATACAAGTGGCGGTGTAGATATTTCCATGTTCATAGAGATTGCGGTGTAGATATTTCCATGTTTATACAGATAGAAGTGTAGATATTTCCATGTTAATAGAGACAGCAGTGTAGATATTTCCATTGATATACAGATAGCTGTGTAGATATTTGCATGTTTATTCAGATAGCGGTGTAGATATTTCCATGTTCATACAGATTGTGGTGTAGATATTTCCATGTTCATACAGATCCCGGTGTAGATATTTCCATGTTCATACAGATAGCGGTGTAGATATTTCCATGTTCTCACAGATATCGTTGTAGATATTTCCATGTTCATACAGTTAGCGGTGTAGATATTTCCATGTTCACACAGATAGCGGTGTAGATATTTCCATGTTCATACAGTTAGCGGTGTAGATATTTCCATGTTCACACAGATAGCGGTGTAGTTATTTCCATGTTCATACAGGTAGCAGTGTAGATATTTCCATGTTCATACAGATGGCGGTGTAGATATTTACATGTTCATACAGATGGCAGTGTAGATATTTCCATGTTCGTATGGATGGCAGTGTAGATATTTCCATGTTCGTACAGGTGGCGCTGTAGATATTTCCATGTTTATACAGATAGCAGTGTAGTTATTTCCATGTTTATAGAGATAGCAATGTAGATATTTCCATTGATATACAGATAGCTGTGTAGATATTTGCATGTTCATACAGATAGCGGTGTAGATATTTCCATGTTCGTACAGATAGAGGTGTAGATATTTCCATGTTCATTCAGATAGCGGTGTAGATATTTCCATGTTCATACAGATAACGGTGTAGATATTTCCAAGTTGATACAGATAGCGGTGTAGATATTTCCATGTTCATACCGATAGCGGTGTAGATATTTCCATGTTCATAGAGATGGCGGTGTAGATATTTCCATGTTTATACAGATAGCAGTGTAGTTATTTCCATGTTTATAGAGATAGCAGTGTAGATATTTCCATTGATATACAGATAGCTGTGTAGAAATTTGCTTGTTTATACAGATAGCGCTGTAGATATTTCCATGTTCATAAAGATAGCGGTGTAGATATTTCCATGTTCATACAGATAGCGGTGTAGATATTTCCATGTTCATACAGATAGCGGTGTAGATATTTCCATGTTCATGCAGATAGCGTTGTAGATATTTCCATGTTCATACAGTTAGCGGTGTAGATATTTCCATGTTTATAGAGATAGTGGTGTAGTTATTTCCAAGTTTATAGAGACAGCGTTGTAGATATTTCCATGTTTATACAGATAGCGGTGAAGATATTTCCATTTTTATACAGATAACAGTGTAGATATTTCCATGTTTATAGAGATAGTGGTGTAGATAATTTCAATTTTATACAGATAGCAGTGTAGATATTTCAAAGTTCATACAGATAGCGGTGTAGATATTTCCATGTTCATACAGTTAGCGGTGTAGATATTTCCATGTTCATATGGATGTCGGTGTAGATATTTCCATGTTCATACGGTTGGCGGTGTAGATATTTCCATGTTCGTACAGATGGCGGTGTAGATATTTGCAGGTTCATACAGGTGGCGGTGCAGATATTTCCATGTTTTTACAGATAGCAGTGTATTTATTTCCATGTTTATAGAGATAGCAGTGTAGATATTTCCGTTGATATACAGAGAGCTTTGTAGATATTTGCATGTTCATACAGATAGCAGTGTTGATATTTCCATGTTCATACAGATAGCGGTGTAGATATTGCCATGTTCATACACATCGCGTTGTAGATATTTCCATGTTCATACAGATAACGGTGTAGATATTTCCATGTTCATACAGATAGCGGTGTAGATATTTCCACGTTCATACAGTTAGCGGTGTAGTTGTTTCCATGTTCATACAGATGGCGGTGTAGATATTTACATGTTCATACAGATGGCGGTGTAGATAATTCCATGTTCGTACAGATGGCAGTGTAGGTATTTCCATGTTCATAGGGATGGTGGCGTAGATATTTCCATGTTCATGCAGATAGCAGTGTAGATATTTCCATGTTCATCCAGATGCCGGTGTAGATATATCCATGTTCATACAGATGGCGGTGAAGATATTTCGATGTTCATACAGATGGTGGTGTAGATAATTCCATGTTCATACAAATGGCGGTGTAGATATTTCCATCTTCATAGAGATGGCGGTGTAGATATTTCCATGCTCATACAAATGGCAGTGTAGATATCTCCATGTTAATAGAGATGGCGGTGTAGATATTTCCATGTTCATAAAGATAGCATTGTAGATATTTCCATGTTCATGCAGATAGCGGTGTAGATATTTCCATGTTCATACAGATTGCGGTGTAGATATTTCCATGTTCATAGAGATAGCGGTGTAGATATTTCCATGTTCATACAGTTAGCGGTGTAGGTATTTCCATGTTCATACAGATGGCGGTGTAGATATTTCCATGTTTATAGAGATAGCGTTATAGTTATTTCCATGTATATAGAGATAGTGCTGTAGACATGTCCATGTATATACAGATAGCTGTGTGGATATTTCCATGTTCCTACAGATAGCGGTGTAGATATTTCCATGTTCATACAGATAGCGGTGTAGATATTTCCATGTTCATACAGATAGCGGTGTAGATAATTCCACCTTCATAGTGATGGCGGTGTAGATATTTCTATGTTCATACAGAGGGCGGTGTAGATATTTCCATGTTTATAGAGATGGCGGTGTAGATATTTCCATGTTTATACAAATGGCTTTGTAGATATTTCCATGTTTATAGAGATGGCGGTGTATATATTTCCATGTTTATACAGATGGCGGTGTAGGTATTTACATGTTTATAGAGATGGCGGTGTAGATATTTCCATGTTTATACAGAAAGCGGTGTAGATGTTTCCATGTTTACACAGATAGTGGTGTAGACTTTTCCATGTTTACACAGATTGCATAGATATTTACATGTTTATAGAGGTAGCGGTGTAGCTATTTCCATGTTTACACAGGTAGCGGTGAAGATATTTCCATGTTTACACAAATAGCGGTGTGGATATTTCCATGATTATACACATAGCGGTGCAGATATTTCCACGTTGAAACAGATAGCGGTTCAGATATTTCCATGATTATAAAGATAGCGGTGTGGATATTTCCATGTTTATACAGATAGCAGTGGAGATATTTCTGTGTTTATAGAGATAGTGGTGTAGATAATTTCAATTTTATACCGAGAGCACTGTAGATATTTCCAAGTTCATACAGATAGCGGTGCGGATATTTCCACGTTTATAGAGATGGCGGTGTAGATATTTCCATGTTCATACAGATGGTGGTGTAGATATTTCCATGTTTAAAGCGATGGCGGTGTTGATATTTTCATGTTTACACAGATGACGGTGTAGATATTTCCCTATTTACACAGATAGCGGTGTTGACATTTCCATGTTTACACAGATAGCGGTGTGGATATTTCCATGTTTATGCAGATAGCGGTGTAGATATTTCCATGTTTATACAGATAGCGGTGCGGATATTTCCATGTTTATACAGATAGTTGGGCAGATATTTCCATGTTTATACAGATAGCGGTGTAGATATTTCCATCTTAATATAGATGGCTTTGTAGATAGGTCCTTGTTTGTACAGATGGCGGTGTAGATATTTCCATGTTCATACAGATGGCGTTGTAGATATTTCGAAGTTTATAGAGATAGCGCAGTAGTTATTTCCATATTTATAGAGAAATCTGTGTAGATATTTCCATGTATATGCAGATAGCTGTGTAGATATTTTAAAGTTCATACAGATAGCGGTGTATATATTTGCACGTTTATAGAGATGGCGGTGTAGATATTTCCATGTTCATACAGATGGCGGTGTAGATATTCCCTTGTTTATAGAGATGGCGGTGTAGATATTTTCATGTTTACACAGATGGCGGTGTAGATATTTCTATGTTCATACAAATGGCGGTGTATATATTTCCGTATTCGTAGAGATGGCGGTGTAGTTATTTCCGTGTTCATACAAGTGGCGGTGTAGATATTTCCATGTTCATAGAGATGGCGGTGTAGATATTTCCATGTTTATACAGATAGAAGTGTAGTTATTTCCATGTTAATAGAGACAGCAGTGTAGATATTTCCATTGATATACAGATAGCTGTGTAGATATTTGCATGTTTATTCAGATAGCGGTGTAGATATTTCCATGTTCATACAGATTGTGGTGTAGATATTTCCATGTTCATACAGATCCCGGTGTAGATATTTCCATGTTCATACAGATAGCGGTGTAGATATTTCCATGTTCTCACAGATATCGGTGTAGATATTTCCATGTTCATACAGTTAGCGGTGTAGATATTTCCATGTTCACACAGATAGCGGTGTAGATATTTCCATGTTCATACAGTTAGCGTTGTAGATATTTCCATGTTCACACAGATAGCGGTGTAGATATTTCCATGTTCATACAGGTAGCAGTGTAGATATTTCCATGTTCATACAGATGGCGGTGTAGATATTTACATGTTCATACAGATGGCAGTGTAGATATTTCCATGTTCGTATGGATGGCAGTGTAGGTATTTCCATGTTCGTACAGGTGGCACTGTAGATATTTCCATGTTTATACAGATAGCAGTGTAGTTATTTCCATGTTTATAGAGATAGCAATGTAGATATTTCCATTGATATACAGATAGCTGTGTAGATATTTGCATGTTCATACAGATAGCGGTGTAGATATTTCCATGTTTATACAGATATCAGTGTAGATATCTCCATCTTAATACAGATGGCGGTGTAGATATTTATATGTTCATACAGATGGCGGTGCAGATATTTCCGTGTTCATACAGATGGAGGTGTAGATATTTCCATGTTCAAACAGACAGCGGTGTAGTTATTTCCATGTGTAAAGAGATAGCTGTTCAGATATTTAAATGAATATGCAGATAGCAGTGTAGATATTTCCATTTTCATGCAGATAGCGGTGTAGATATTTCCATGTTCAAACAGATAGCGGTGTAGATATTTCCATGCTCAAACAGATAGCGGTGTGGATATTTCCATGTTCATACAGATAGCGGTGTAGATATTTCCATGTTCATCCAGATGGCTGTGTAGATATATCCATGTTCATACAGATAGCGGTGTGGATATTTCCATGTTCATACTGATAACGGTGTAGCTATTTCCATGTTCATACAGACAGCAGTGTAGATATTTCCATGTTCATACAGATAGCGGTGTAGATATTTCCATGTTCATACAGATAGCGGTGCTGATATTTCCATGTTTATACAGGCTGCGGTGTAGATATTTCCATGTTTATACAGATAGCGGTTTAGATATTTCCTTCTTAATACAGATGGCGGTGTAGATATTTATATGTTCATAGAGACGGCGGTGCAGATATTTCCATGTTCATACAGATAGCAGTGTAGATATTTCCATGTTCATACAGATAGCGGTGTAGATATTTCCATGGTTATGCAGATAGCGTTGTAGATATTTCCATGTTTATACAGATAGCGGTGTAGATATTTCCATGTTTATTCAGATAGCGGTGTAGGTATCTCCATCTTAATACAGATGGCAGTGTAGATATTTATATGTTCATACAGATGGCGGTGCAGATATTTCCATGTTCATACAGATGGCGGTGTAGATATTTCCATGTTCATACAGATAGCGGTGTAGTTATTTCCATGTGTAAAGAGATAGCTGTGTAGATATTTCCATTTTCATACAGAGAGCGGTGTTGATATTTCCGTGTTTATACAGATAGCGGTTTAGATATTTCCTTCTTAATACAGATGGCGGTGTAGATATTTATATGTTCAAACAGATGGCGGTGCAGATATTTCCATGTTCATACAGATGGTGGTGTAGATATTTCCATGTTTATAGATATAGCGGTGTAGTTATTTCCATGTGTAAAGAGATAGCTGTGACGATATTTCCATGAATATGCAGATAGCTTTGTAGATATTTCCATTTTCATGCAGATAACGGTGTAGATATTTACATGTTCAAACAGATAGCGGTGTAGATATTTCCATGTTCATTCAGATAGCTTTGTAGATATTTCCATGTTCATGCAGATAGCGGTGTAGATATTTCCATGTTCATACAGATAGCGGTGTAGATATTTCCAGGTTCATACAGATAGCGGTGCTGATATTTCCATGTTTATACAGGTAGCGGTGTAGATATTTCCATGTTTATACAGATAGCGGTGTAGATATTTCCATGTTTATACAGATAGCGGTGTAGATATTTCCATGTTTATTCAGATAGCGGTGTAGATATCTCCATCTTATTAGAGATGGCAGTGTAGATATTTATATGTTCATACAGATGGCGGTGCAGATATTTCCATGTTCATACAGATGGCGGTGTAGATATTTCCATGTTCATACAGATAGCGGTGTAGTTATTTCCATGTGTAAAGAGATAGCTGTGTAGATATTTCCATCTATATGCAGATAGCTGTGTAGATATTTCCATTTTCATGCAGATAGCGGTGTATATATTTCCATCTTCAAACAGATAGCGGTGTAGATATTTCCATGTTCATACAGATAGCGGTGTAGATATTTCCTTGTTTATACAGATAGCGGTGAAGATGTATGCATGTTTACACAGATAGCGGTGTGGATATTTCCATGTTCATCCAGAGGGCTGTGTAGATATATCCATGTTCATACAGATAGCGGTGTAGATATTTCCATGTTCATACAGATAGCAGTGTAGATATTTCCATGTTAATACAGATAGCGGTGCTGATATTTCCATGTTTATACTGGTAGTGGTGTAGATATTTCCATGTTTATACAGATAGCGGTGTAGATATTTCCATGTTTATACAGATAGCGGTGTAGATATTTCCATGTTTATACAGACAGCGGTGTAGATATCTCCATCTTAATACAGATGGCGGTGTAGATATTTATATGTTCATACAGATGGCGGTGCAGATATTTCCATGTTCATACAGATGGCGGTGTAGATATTTCCATGTTCATACAGATAGCGGTGTAGTTATTTCCATGTGTAAAGAGATAGCTGTGTAGATATTTCCATGTATATGCAGATAGCAGTGTAGATATTTCCATTTTCATGCAGATAGCGGTGTAGATATTTCCATGTTCAAACAGATAGCGGTGTAGATATTTCCATGTTCATACAGATAGCGGTGCAGATATTTCCATGTTCATACAGATAGCAGTGTAGATATTTCCATGTTTATACAGATAGCGGTGAAGATGTATGCATGTTTACACAGATAGCGGTGTAGATATTTCCATGTTCATCCAGATGGCTGTGTAGATATATCCATGTTCATACAGATAGCGGTGTAGATATTTCCATGTTCACAGATAGCGGTGTAGATATTTCCATGTTCATCCAGATGGCTGTGTAGATATATTCATGTTCATACAGATAGCGGTGTAGATATTTCCATGTTCATACAGATAGCGGTGTAGCTATTTCCATGTTCATACAGATAACGGTGTAGCTATTTCCATTTTCATACAGATAGCAGTGTAGATATTTCCATGTTCATACAGATAACGGTGAAGATATTTCCATGTTTATTCAGATAGCGGTGTAGATATCTCCATCTTATTACAGATGGCTGTGTAGATATTTATATGTTCATACAGATGGCCGTGCAGATATTTCCATGTTCATACAGATTGCGGTGTAGATATGTCCATGTTCATACAGTTAGCGGTGTAGATATTTCCATGTTCATACAGATGGCGGTGTAGATATTTCCATGTTCATACAGATAGCGGTGTAGTTATTTCCATGTGTAAAGAGATTGCTGTGTAGATATTTCCATCTATATGCAGTTAGCTGTGTAGATATTTCCATTTTCATGCAGATAGCGATTTATATATTTCCATCTTCAAACAGATAGCGGTGTAGATATTTCCATGTTCATACAGATAGCGGTGTAGATATTTCCATGTTTATACAGATAGCGGTGAAGATGTATGCATGTTTACACAGATAGCGGTGTGGATATTTCCATGTTCATCCAGAGGGCTGTGTAGATATATCCATGTTCATACAGATAGCGGTGTAGAGATTTCCATGTTCATACAGATAGCGGTGTAGGTATTTCCATGTTCATACAGATAGCGGTGCTGATATTTCCATATTTATACAGGTAGCGGTGTAGATATTTCCATGTTTATACCGATAGCGGTGTAGATTTTCCATGTTTATACAGATAGCGGTGTTGATATTTCCACGTTTATACAGATAGCGGTGTAGATATCTCCATCTTAATACAGATGGCGGTGTAGATATTTATATGTTCATACAGATGGCGGTGCAGATATTTCCATGTTCATACAGTTGGTGGTGTAGATATTTCCATGTTCATACATATAGCGGTGTAGTTATTTCCATGTGTAAAGAGATAGCTGTGTAGATATTTCCATGTATATGCAGATAGCTGTGTAGATATTTCCATTTTCATGCAGATAGCGGTGTATATATTTCCATCTTCAAACAGATAGCGGTGTAGATATTTCCATGTTCATAGAGATAGCGGTGTAGATATTTCCTTGTTTATACAGATAGCGGTGAAGATATATGCATGTTTACACAGATAGCTGTGTGGATATTTCCATGTTCATCCAGAGGGCTGTGTAGATATATCCATGTTCATACAGATAGCGGTGTAGATATTTCCATGTTCATACAGATAGCGGTGTAGATATTTCCATGTTCATACAGATAGCGGTGCTGATATTTCCATGTTTATACAGGTAGCGGTGTAGATATTTCCATGTTTATACAGATAGTGGTGTAGATATTTCCATGTTTATATAGATAGCGGTGTAGATATTTCCATGTTTATACAGATAGCGGTGTAGATATCTCCATCTTAATGCAGATGGCGGTGTAGATATTTATATGTTCATACAGATGGCGGAGCAGATATTTCCATGTTCATACAGATGGCGGTGTAGGTATTTCCATGTTCATACAGATGGCGGTGTAGATATTTCCATGTTTATACAGATAGCGGTTTAGATATTTCCTTCTTAATACAGATGGCGGAGTAGATATTTATATGTTCATACAGATGGCGGTGCAGATATTTCCATGTTCATACAGATGGCGGTGTAGATATTTCCATGTTTATAGATATAGCGGTGTAGTTATTTCCATGTGTAAAGAGATAGCTGTGTAGATATTTCCATGTATATGCAGATAGCTTTGTAGATATTTCCATTTTCATGCAGATAGCGGTGTAGATATTTCCATGTTCAAACAGAAAGCGGTGTAGATATTTCCATGTTCATACAGATAGCGGTGCTGATATTTCCATGTTTATACAGGCAGCGGTGTAGTTATTACCATGTTTATACAGATAGCGGTTTAGATATTTCCTTCTTAATACTGATGGTGGTGTATTTATATGTTCATACAGATGGCGGTGTAGGTATTTCCATGTTTATACAGTTAGCACTGTAGATATCTCCATCTTAATACAGATGGCGGTGTAGATATTTATATGTTCATACAGATGGTGGTGCAGATATTTCCATGTTCATACAGATGGCGGTGTAGTTATTTCCATGTTCATACAGATGGCGGTGTGGTTATTTCCATGTGTAAAGAGATTGCTGTGTAGATATTTAAATGTATATGCAGACAGCAGTGTAGATATTTCCATTTTCGTGCAGATAGCGGTGTAGATATTTCTATGTTCAAACAGATAGCGGTGTTGATATTTCCATGTTCATACAGATAGCGGTGTAGATATTTCCATGTTCATACAGATAGCGGTGTAGATATTTCCATGTTTATACAGATAGTGGTGAAGATCTATGCATGTTTACAGAGAAAGCGGTGTAGATATTTACATGTTCATCCAGATGGCTGTGTAGATATATCCATGTTCATACAGATAGCGGTGTAGCTATTTCCTTGTTCATACAGATAGCGGTGTAGATATTTCCATGTTCATACAGATAGCGGTGTAGATATTTCCATGTTCATACAGATAGCGGTGCTGATATTTCCTTGTTTATACAGGCAGTAGTGTAGATATTTCCATGTTTATACAGATAGCGGTTTAGATATTTCTTTCCTAATACAGATGGTGGTGTAGATATTTATATGTTCATACAGATGGCGGTGTAGATATTTCCATGTTTATACAGATATCAGTGTAGATATCTCCATCTTAATGCAGATGGCGGTGTAGATATTTATATGTTCATACAGATGGCGGTGCAGATATTTCCGTGTTCATACAGATGGCGGTGTAGATATTTCCATGTTCAAACAGACAGCGGTGTAGTTATTTCCATGTGTAAAGAGATAGCTGTGCAGATATTTAAATGAATATGCAGATAGCAGTGTAGATATTTCCATTTTCATGCAGATAGCGGTGTAGATATTTCCATGTTCAAACAGATAGCGGTGTAGATATTTCCCTGCTCATACAGATAGCGGTGTGGATATTTCCATGTTCATACAGATAGCGGTGTAGATATTTCCATGTTTATACAGATAGCGGTGAAGATCTACGCATGTTTACACAGATAGCGGTGTAGATATTTCCATGTTCATCCAGATGGCTGTGTAGATATATCCATGTTAATACAGATAGCGGTGTAGATATTTCCATGTTCATACAGATAGCGGTGTAGATATTTCCATGTTCATCCAGATGGCTGTGTAGATATATCCATGTTCATACAGATAGCGGTGTAGATATTTCCATGTTCAGACAGATAGTGGTGTAGTTATTTCCATGTTCATACAGATAACGGTGTAGCTATTTCCATGTTCATACAGACAGCAGTGTAGATATTTCCATGTTCATACAGATAGCGATTTAGATATTTCCATGTTCATACAGATAGCGGTGCTGATATTTCCATGTTTATACAGGCAGCGGTGTAGATATTTCATGTTTATACAGATAGCGGTTTAGATATTTCCTTCTTAATACAGATGGCGGTGTAGATATTTATATGTTCATAGAGACGGCGGTGCAGATATTTCCATGTTCATACAGATAGCAGTGTAGATATTTCCATGTTCATACAGATAGCAGTGTAGATATTTCCATGGTTATGCAGATAGCGTTGTAGATATTTCCATGTTTATACAGATAGCGGTGTAGATATTTCCACGTTTATTCAGATAGCGGTGTAAATATCTCCATCTTAATACAGATGGCGGTGTAGATATTTATATGTTCATACAGATGGCGGTGCAGATATTTCCATGTTCATACAGATGGCGGTGTAGATATTTCCATGTTCATACAGATAGCGGTGTAGTTATTTCCATGTGTAAAGATATAGCTGTGTAGATATTTCCATTTTCATACAGAGAGCGGTGCTGATATTTCCGTGTTTATACAGATAGCGGTTTAGATATTTCCTTCTTAATACAGATGGCGGTGTAGATATTTATATGTTCAAACAGATGGCGGTGCAGATATTTCCATGTTCATACAGATGGTGGTGTAGATATTTCCATGTTTATAGATATAGCGGTGTAGTTATTTCCATGTGTAAAGAGATAGCTGTGAAGATATTTCCATGTATATGCAGATAGCTTTGTAGATATTTCCATTTTCATGCAGATAGCGGTGTAGATATTTACATGTTCAAACAGATAGCGGTGTAGATATTTCCATGTTCATTCAGATAGCTTTGTAGATATTTCCATGTTCATGCAGATAGCGGTGTAGATATTTCCATGTTCATACAGATAGCGGTGTAGATATTTCCAGGTTCATACAGATAGCGGTGCTGATATTTCCATGTTTATACTGGTAGCGGTGTAGCTATTTCCATGTTTATACAGCTAGTGGTGTAGATATTTCCATGTTTATACAGATAGCGGTGTAGATATTTCCATGTTTATTCAGATAGCGGTGTAGATATCTCCATCTTAATAGAGATGGCGGTGTAGATATTTATATGTTCATACAGATGGCGGTGCAGATATTTCCATGTTCATACAGATGGCGGTGTAGATATTTCCATGTTCATACAGATAGCGGTGTAGTTATTTCCATGTGTAAAGAGATAGCTGTGTAGATATTTCCATCTATATGCAGATAGCTGTGTAGATATTTCCATTTTCATGCAGATAGCGGTGTATATATTTCCATCTTCAAACAGATAGCGGTGTAGATATTTCCATGTTCATACAGATAGCGGTGTAGATATTTCCATGTTTATACAGATAGCGGTGAAGATGTATGCATGTTTACACAGATAGCGGTGTGGATATTTCCATGTTCATCCAGAGGGCTGTGTAGATATATCCATGTTCATACAGATAGCGGTGTAGATATTTCCATGTTCATACAGATAGCAGTGTAGATATTTCCATGTTCATACAGATAGCGGTGCTGATATTTCCATGTTTATACTGGTAGCGGTGTAGATATTTCCATGTTTATACAGATAGCTGTGTAGATATTTCCATGTATATGCAGATAGCTTTGTAGATATTTCCATTTTCATGCAGATAGCGGTGTAGATATTTACATGTTCAAACAGATAGCGGTGTAGATATTTCCATGTTCATTCAGATAGCTTTGTAGATATTTCCATGTTCATGCTGATAGCGGTGTAGATATTTCCATGTTCATACTGATAGCGGTGTAGATATTTCCAGGTTCATACAGATAGCGGTGCTGATATTTCCATGTTTATACAGGTAGCTGTGAAGATATATCCATGTTTATAAAGATAGCGGTGTAGATATTTCCATGTTTATACAGATAGCGGTGTAGATATTTCCATGTTTATTCAGATAGCGGTGTAGATATCTCCATCTTAATAGAGATGGCGGTGTAGATATTTATATGTTCATAAAGATGGCGGTGCAGATATTTCCACGTTCATACAGATGGCGGTGTAGATATTTCCATGTTCATACAGATAGCGGTGTAGTAATTTCCATGTGTAAAGAGATAGCTGTGTAGATATTTCCATCTATATGCAGATAGCTGTGTAGATATTTCCATTTTCATGCAGATAGCGGTGTATATATTTCCATCTTCAAACAGATAGCGGTGTAGATATTTCCATGTTCATATAGATAGCAGTGTAGATATTTCCATGTTTATACAGATAGCGGTGAAGATGTATGCATGTTTACACAGATAGCGGTGTGGATATTTCCATGTTCATCCAGAGGGCTGTGTAGATATATCCATGTTCATACAGATAGCGGTGTAGATATTTCCATGTTCACACAGATAGCAGTGTAGATATTTCCATGTTCATACAGATAGCGGTGCTGATATTTCCATGTTTATATAGGTAGCGGTGTAGATATTTCCATGTTTATACAGATAGCGGTGTAGATATTTCCATGTTTATACAGATAGCGGTGTAGATATTTCCATGTTTATACAGATAGCGGTGTAGATATCTCCATCTTAATACAGATGGCGGTGTAGATATTTATATGTTCATACAGATGGCGGTGCAGATATTTCCATGTTCATACAGATGGCGGTGTAGATATTTCCATGTTCATACAGATAGCGGTGAAGATGTATGCATGTTTACACAGATAGCGGTGTGGATATTTCCATGTTCATCCAGAGGGCTGTGTAGATATATACATGTTCATACAGATAGCGGTGTAGATATTTCCATGTTCATATAGATAGCGGTGTAGGTATTTCCATGTTCATACAGATAGCGGTGCTGATATTTCCATGTTCATTCAGATAGCGGTGTAGATATTTCAATGTGTAAAGAGATAGCTGTGTAGATATTTCCATCTATATGCAGATAGCTGTGTAGATATTTCCATTTTCATGCAGATAGCTGTGTATATATTTCCATCTTCAAACAGATAGCGGTGTAGATATTTCCATGTTCGTAGAGATAGCGGTGTAGATATTTCCATGTTTATACAGATAGCGGTGAAGATGTATGCATGTTTACACAGATAGCGGTGTAGAGATTTCCATGTTCATCCAGAGGGCTGTGTACGTATATCCATGTTCATACAGATAGCGGTGTAGATATTTCCATGTTCATACAGATAGCGGTGTAGATATTTCCATGTTCATACAGATAGCGGTGCTGATATTTCCATGTTTATACAGGTAGCGGTGTAGATATTTCCATGTTTATGCAGATAGCGGTGTAGATATTTCCATGTTTATACAGATAGCGGTGTTAATATTTCCAAGATTATACAGATAGCGGTGTAGATATCTCCATCTTAATACAGATGGCGGTGTAGATATTTATATGTTTATACAGATGGCGGTGCAGATATTTCCATGTTCATACAGATGGCGGAGTAGATATTTCCATGTTCATACAGATAGCGGTGTAGTTATTTCCATGTGTAAAGAGATAGCTGTGCAGATATTTCCATCTATATGCAGATAGCTGTGTAGATATTTCCATTTTCATGCAGATAGCGGTGTATATATTTCCATCTTCAAACAGATAGCGGTGTAGATATTTCCATGTTCATACAGATAGCGGTGCTGATATTTCCATGTTTATACAGGTAGCGGTGTAGATATTTCCATGTTTATACAGATTGCGGTGTAGATATTTCCATGTTTATACAGATAGCGGTGTAGATATCACCATCTTAATACAGATGGCGGTGTAGATATTTATATGTTCATACAGATGGCGGTGCAGATATTTCCATGTTCATACACATGGCGGTGTAGATATTTCCATGTTCATACAGATGGCGGTGTAGATATTTCCATGTTTATACAGATAGCGGTTTAGATATTTCCTTCTTAATACAGATGGCGGTGTAGATATTTATATGTCCATACAGATGGCGGTGCAGATATTTCCATGTTCATACAGATGGCGGTGTAGATATTTCCATGTTTATAGATATAGCGGTGTAGTTATTTCCATGTGTAAAGAGATAGCTGTGTACATATTTCCATGTATATGCAGATAGCTTTGTAGATATTTCCATTTTCATGCAGATAGCGGTGTAGATATTTCCATGTTCAAACAGATAGCTGTGTAGATATTTCCATGTTCATACAGATAGCGGTGCTGATATTTCCATGTTTATACAGGCAGCGGTGTAGATATTTCCATGTTTATACAGATGGCGGTTTAGATATTTCCTTCTTAATACAGATGGCGGTGTATTTATATGTTCATACAGATGGCGATGTAGATATTTCCATGTTAATACAGATAGCAGTGTAGATATCTCCATCTTAATACAGATGGCGGTGTAGATATTTATATGTTCATACAGATGGCGGTGCAGATATTTCCATGTTCATACAGATGGCGGTGTAGTTATTTCCATGTTCATACAGATAGTGGTGTAGTTATTTCCATGTGTAAAGAGATAGCTGTGTAGATATTTAAATGTATATGCAGATAGCTGTGTAGATATTTCCATTTTCATGCAGATAGCGGTGTATATATTTCCATCTTCAAACAGATAGCGGTGTAGATATTTCCATGTTCATATAGATAGCAGTGTAGATATTTCCATGTTTATACAGATAGCGGTGAAGATGTATGCATGTTTACACAGATAGCGGTGTGGATATTTCCATGTTCTTCCAGAGGGCTGTGTAGATATATCCATGTTCATACAGATAGCGGTGTAGATATTTCCATGTTCACACAGATAGCAGTGTAGATATTTCCATGTTCATACAGATAGCAGTGCTGATATTTCCATGTTTATATAGGTAGCGGTGTAGATATTTCCATGTTTATACAGATAGCGGTGTAGATATTTCAATGTTTATACAGATAGCGGTGTAGATATTTCCATGTTTATACAGATAGCGGTGTAGATATCTCCATCTTAATACAGATGGCGGTGTAGATATTTATATGTTCATACAGATGGCGGTGCAGATATTTCCATGTTCATACAGATGGCGGTGTAGATATTTCCATGTTCATACAGATAGCGGTGAAGATGTATGCATGTTTACACAGATAGCGGTGTGGATATTTCCATGTTCATCCAGAGGGCTGTGTAGATATATCCATGTTCATACAGATAGCGGTGTAGATATTTCCATGTTCATATAGATAGCGGTGTAGGTATTTCCATGTTCATACAGATAGCGGTGCTGATATTTCCATGTTCATTCAGATAGCGGTGTAGATATTTCAATGTGTAAAGAGATAGCTGTGTAGATATTTCCATCTATATGCAGATAGCTGTGTAGATATTTCCATTTTCATGCAGATAGCTGTGTATATATTTCCATCTTCAAACAGATAGCGGTGTAGATATTTCCATGTTCGTAGAGATAGCGGTGTAGATATTTCCATGTTTATACAGATAGCGGTGAAGATGTATGCATGTTTACACAGATAGCAGTGTAGAGATTTCCATGTTCATCCAGAGGGCTGTGTACGTATATCCATGTTCATACAGATAGCGGTGTAGATATTTCCATGTTCATACAGATAGCGGTGTAGATATTTCCATGTTCATACAGATAGCGGTGCTGATATTTCCATGTTTATACAGGTAGCGGTGTAGATATTTCCATGTTTATGCAGATAGCGGTGTAGATATTTCCATGTTTATACAGATAGCGGTGTTAATATTTCCAAGATTATACAGATAGCGGTGTAGATATCTCCATTTTAATACAGATGGCGGTGTAGATATTTATATGTTTATACAGATGGCGGTGCAGATATTTCCATGTTCATACAGATGGCGGAGTAGATATTTCCATGTTCATACAGATAGCGGTGTAGTTATTTCCATGTGTAAAGAGATAGCTGTGCAGATATTTCCATCTATATGCAGATAGCTGTGTAGATATTTCCATTTTCATGCAGATAGCGGTGTATATATTTCCATCTTCAAACAGATAGCGGTGTAGATATTTCCATGTTCATACAGATAGCGGTGCTGATATTTCCATGTTTATACAGGTAGCGGTGTAGATATTTCCATGTTTATACAGATTGCGGTGTAGATATTTCCATGTTTATACAGATAGCGGTGTAGATATCACCATCTTAATACAGATGGCGGTGTAGATATTTATATGTTCATACAGATGGCGGTGCAGATATTTCCATGTTCATACACATGGCGGTGTAGATATTTCCATGTTCATACAGATGGCGGTGTAGATATTTCCATGTTTATACAGATAGCGGTTTAGATATTTCCTTCTTAATACAGATGGCGGTGTAGATATTTATATGTCCATACAGATGGCGGTGCAGATATTTCCATGTTCATACAGATGGCGGTGTAGATATTTCCATGTTTATAGATATAGCGGTGTAGTTATTTCCATGTGTAAAGAGATAGCTGTGTACATATTTCCATGTATATGCAGATAGCTTTGTAGATATTTCCATTTTCATGCAGATAGCGGTGTAGATATTTCCATGTTCAAACAGATAGCTGTGTAGATATTTCCATGTTCATACAGATAGCGGTGCTGATATTTCCATGTTTATACAGGCAGCGGTGTAGATATTTCCATGTTTATACAGATAGCGGTTTAGATATTTCCTTCTTAATACAGATGGCGGTGTATTTATATGTTCATACAGATGGCGATGTAGATATTTCCATGTTAATACAGATAGCAGTGTAGATATGTCCATCTTAATACAGATGGCGGTGTAGATATTTATATGTTCATACAGATGGCGGTGCAGATATTTCCATGTTCATACAGATGGCGGTGTAGTTATTTCCATGTTCATACAGATAGTGGTGTAGTTATTTCCATGTGTAAAGAGATAGCTGTGTAGATATTTAAATGTATATGCAGATAGCAGTGTAGATATTTCCATTTTCATGCAGATAGCGGTGTAGATATTTCCATGTCCAAACAGATAGCTGTGTAGGTATTTCCATGTTCATACAGATAGCGGTGTAGATATTTCCATGTTCATACAGATAGCGGTGTAGATATTTCCATGTTCATCCAGATGGCCTTGTAGATATATCCATGTTCATACAGATAGCGGTGTAGATATTTCCATGTTCATACAGATAGCGGTGTAGCTATTTCCATTTTCATACACATAACGGTGTAGCTATTTCCATGTTCATACAGATAGCAGTGTAGATATTTCCATGTTCATACAGATAGCGGTGTAGATATTTCCATTTTCATACAGAGAGCGGTGCTGATATTTCCGTGTTTATACAGATAGCGGTTTAGATATTTCCTTCTTAATACAGATGGCGGTGTAGATATTTATATGTTCAAACAGATAGCGGTGTAGATATTTCCATGTTCATTCAGATAGCTTTGTAGATATTTCCATGTTCATGCAGATAGCGGTGTAGATATTTCCATGTTCATACAGATAGCGGTGTAGATATTTCCAGGTTCATACAGATAGCGGTGCTGATATTTCCATGTTTATACAGGTAGCGGTGTAGATATTTCCATGTTTATACAGATAGCGGTGTAGATATTTCCATGTTTATACAGATAGCGGTGTAGATATTTCCATGTTTATTCAGATAGCGGTGTACATATCTCCATCTTAATACAGATGGCGGTGTAGATATTTATATGTTCATACAGATGGCGGTGCAGATATTTCCATGTTTATACAGATAGCGGTGTAGATATCACCATCTTAATACAGATGGCGGTGTAGATATTTATATGTTCATACAGATGGCGGTGCAGATATTTCCATGTTCATACACATGGCGGTGTAGATATTTCCATGTTCATACAGATGGCGGTGTAGATATTTCCATGTTTATACAGATAGCGGTTTAGATATTTCCTTCTTAATACAGATGGCGGTGTAGATATTTATATGTCCATACAGATGGCGGTGCAGATATTTCCATGTTCATACAGATGGCGGTGTAGATATTTCCATGTTTATAGATATAGCGGTGTAGTTATTTCCATGTGTAAAGAGATAGCTGTGTACATATTTCCATGTATATGCAGATAGCTTTGTAGATATTTCCATTTTCATGCAGATAGCGGTGTAGATATTTCCATGTTCAAACAGATAGCTGTGTAGATATTTCCATGTTCATACAGATAGCGGTGCTGATATTTCCATGTTTATACAGGCAGCGGTGTAGATATTTCCATGTTTATACAGATAGCGGTTTAGATATTTCCTTCTTAATACAGATGGCGGTGTATTTATATGTTCATACAGATGGCGATGTAGATATTTCCATGTTAATACAGATAGCAGTGTAGATATCTCCATCTTAATACAGATGGCGGTGTAGATATTTATATGTTCATACAGATGGCGGTGCAGATATTTCCATGTTCATACAGATGGCGGTGTAGTTATTTCCATGTTCATACAGATAGTGGTGTAGTTATTTCCATGTGTAAAGAGATAGCTGTGTAGATATTTAAATGTATATGCAGATAGCAGTGTAGATATTTCCATTTTCATGCAGATAGCGGTGTAGATATTTCCATGTCCAAACAGATAGCTGTGTAGGTATTTCCATGTTCATACAGATAGCGGTGTAGATATTTCCATGTTCATACAGATAGCGGTGTAGATATTTCCATGTTCATCCAGATGGCCTTGTAGATATATCCATGTTCATACAGATAGCGGTGTAGATATTTCCATGTTCATACAGATAGCGGTGTAGCTATTTCCATTTTCATACACATAACGGTGTAGCTATTTCCATGTTCATACAGATAGCAGTGTAGATATTTCCATGTTCATACAGATAGCGGTGTAGATATTTCCATTTTCATACAGAGAGCGGTGCTGATATTTCCGTGTTTATACAGATAGCGGTTTAGATATTTCCTTCTTAATACAGATGGCGGTGTAGATATTTATATGTTCAAACAGATAGCGGTGTAGATATTTCCATGTTCATTCAGATAGCTTTGTAGATATTTCCATGTTCATGCAGATAGCGGTGTAGATATTTCCATGTTCATACAGATAGCGGTGTAGATATTTCCAGGTTCATACAGATAGCGGTGCTGATATTTCCATGTTTATACAGGTAGCGGTGTAGATATTTCCATGTTTATACAGATAGCGGTGTAGATATTTCCATGTTTATACAGATAGCGGTGTAGATATTTCCATGTTTATTCAGATAGCGGTGTACATATCTCCATCTTAATACAGATGGCGGTGTAGATATTTATATGTTCATACAGATGGCGGTGCAGATATTTCCATGTTCATACAGATGGCGGTGTAGATATTTCCATGTTTATACAGATAGCGGTGTAGTTATTTCCATGTGTAAAGAGATAGCTGTGTAGATATTTCCATCTATATGCAGATAGCTGTGTAGATATTTCCATTTTCATGCAGATAGCGGTGTATATATTTCCATCTTCAAACAGATAGCGGTGTAGATATTTCCATGTTCATAGAGATAGCGGTGTAGATATTTCCATGTTTATACAGATAGCGGTGAAGATGTATGAATGTTTACACAGATAGCGGTGTGGATATTTCCATGTTCATCCAGAGGGCTGTGTAGATATATCCATGTTCATACAGATAGCGGTGTAGATATTTCCATGTTCATACAGATAGCGGTGTAGATATTTCCATGTTCATACAGATAGCGGTGCTGATATTTCCATGTTTATACAGGTAGCGGTGTGGATATTTCCATGTTTATACAGATAGCGGTGTAGATATTTCCATGTTTATACAGATAGCGGTGTAGATATCACCATCTTAATACAGATGGCGGTGTAGATATTTATATGTTCATACAGATGGCGGTGCAGATATTTCCATGTTCATACAGATGGCGGTGTAGATATTTCCATGTTCATACAGATGGCGGTGTAGATATTTCCATGTTTATACAGATAGCGGTTTAGATATTTCCTTCTTAGTACAGATGGCGGTGTAGATATTTATATGTCCATACAGATGGCGGTGCAGATATTTCCATGTTCATACAGATGGCGGTGTAGATATTTCCATGTTTATAGATATAGCGGTGTAGTTATTTCCATGTGTAAAGAGATAGCTGTGTACATATTTCCATGTATATGCAGATAGCTTTGTAGATATTTCCATTTTCATGCAGATAGCGGTGTAGATATTTCCATGTTCAAACAGATAGCTGTGTAGATATTTCCATGTTCATACAGATAGCGGTGCTGATATTTCCATGTTTATACAGGCAGCGGTGTAGATATTTCCATGTTTATACAGATAGCGGTTTAGATATTTCCTTTTTAATACAGATGGCGGTGTATTTATATGTTCATACAGATGGCGATGTAGATATTTCCATGTTAATACAGATAGCAGTGTAGATATCTCCATCTTAATACAGATGGCGGTGTAGATATTTATATGTTCATACAGATGGCGGTGCAGATATTTCCATGTTCATACAGATGGCGGTGTAGTTATTTCCATGTTCATACAGATAGTGGTGTAGTTATTTCCATGTGTAAAGAGATAGCTGTGTAGATATTTAAATGTATATGCAGATAGCAGTGTAGATATTTCCATTTTCATGCAGATAGCGGTGTAGATATTTCCATGTCCAAACAGATAGCGGTGTAGGTATTTCCATGTTCATACAGATAGCGGTGTAGATATTTCCATGTTCATACCAATAGCGGTGCAGATATTTCCATGTTTATACAGATAGTGGTGAAGATGTATGCATGTTTACACAGATAGCGGTGTAGATATTTCCATGTTCATCCAGATGGCTGTGTAGATATATCCATGTTCATACAGATAGCGGTGTAGATATTTCCATGTTCATACAGATAGCGGTGTAGATATTTCCATGTTCATCCAGATGGCTGTGTAGTTATTTCCATGTGTAAAGAGATAGCTGTGTAGATATTTCCATGTTCAAACAGATAGCGGTGTAGATATTTCCATTTTCATACAGATAGCGGTGCAGATATTTCTATGTTCATACTGATAGCAGTGTAGATATTTCCATGTTTATACAGATAGCGGTGAAGATGTATGCATGTTTACACAGATAGCAGTGTAGATATTTCCATGTTCATCCAGATGGCTGAGTAGATATATCCATGTTCATACAGATAGCGGTGTGGATATTTCCATGTTCATCCAGATAGCGGTGTAGCTATTTCCATGTTCATCCAGATGGCTGTGTAGATATATCCATGTTCATACAGATAGCGGTGTAGATATTTCCATGTTCATACAGATAGCGGTGTAGCTATTTCCATGTTCATACAGATAACGGTGTAGCTATTTCCATGTTCATACAAATAGCAGTGTAGATATTTCCATGTTCATACAGAAAGCAGTGTAGATATCTCCATTTTCATACAGAGAGCGGTGCTGATATTTCCATGTTTATACAGGCAGCGGTGTAGATATTTCCATGTTTATACAGATAGCGGTTTAGATATTTCCTTCTTAATACAGATGGCGTTGTAGATATTTATATGTTCATTCAGATGGCGGTGCAGATACTTCCATGTTCATACAGATGGCGGTGTAGATATTTCCAAGTTTATAGATATAGCGGTGTAGTTATTTCCATGTGTAAAGAGATAGCTGTGTAGATATTTCCATATATATGCAGATATCTTTGCAGATATTTCCATTTTCATGCAGATAGCGGTGTAGATATTTCCATGTTCAAAAAGATAGCGGTGTAGAAATTTCCATGTTCATACAGATAGCTGTGCTGATATTTCCATGTTTATACAGGCAGCGGTGTAGATATTTCCATGTTTATACAGATAGCGGTTTAGATATTTCCTTGTTAATACAGATGGCGGTGTATTTATATGTTCATACAGATGGCGGTGTAGATATTTCCATGTTTATACAGATAGCAGTGTAGATATCTCCATCTTAATACAGATGGCGGTGTAGATATTTATATGTTCATACAGATGGCGGAGCAGATATTTCCATGTTCATACAGATGGCGGTGTAGTTATTTCCATGTTCATACAGATGGCGGTGTAGTTATTTCCATGTTCATACAGATAGTGGTGTAGTTATTTCCAAGTGTAAAGAGATAGCTGTGTAGATATTTAAATGTATATGCAGATAGCAGTGTAGATATTTCCATTTTCATGCAGATAGCGGTGTAGATATTTCCATGTCCAAACAGATAGTGGTTTAGGTATTTCCATGTTCATACAGATAGCGGTGTAGATATTTCCATGTTCATACAGATGGCTGTTTAGATATATCCATGTTCATACAGATAGCGGTGTAGGTATTAACATGTTCATACAGATAGCGGTGTAGCTATTTCCATTTTCATACACATAACGGTGTAGCTATTTCAATGTTCATACAGATAGCAGTGTAGATATTTCCATGTTCATACAGATAGCGGTGTAGATGTTTCCATTTTCATACAGAGAGCGGTGCTGATATTTCCGTGTTTATACAGATAGCGGTTTAGATATTTCCTTCTTAATACAGATGGCGGTGTAGATATTTATATGTTCAAACAGATGGCGGTGCAGATATTTCCATGTTCATACTGATGGTGGTGTAGATATTTCCATGTTTATAGGTATAGTGGTGTAGTTATTTCCATGCGTAAAGAGATAGCTGTGTAGATATTTCCATGTATATGCAGATAGCTTTGCAGATATTTACATTTTCCTGAAGATAGCGGTGTAGATATTTACATGTTCAAACAGATAGCGGTGTAGATATTTCCATGTTCATTCAGATAGCTTTGTAGATATTTCCATGTTCATAGAGATAGCGGTGTAGATATTTCCAGGTACATACAGATAGCGGTGCTGATATTTCCATGTTTATACAGGTAGCGGTGTAGATATTTCCATGTTTATACAGATAGCGGTGTAGATATTTCCATGTTTATTCAGATAGCGGTGTAGATATCTCCATCTTAATAGAGATGGCGGTGTAGATATTTATATGTTCATACAGATGACGGTGCAGATATTTCCATGTTCATACAGATGGCGGTGTAGATATTTCCATGTTCATACAGATAGCGGTGTAGTTATTTCCATGTGTAAAGAGATAGCTGTGTAGATATTTCCATCTATATGCAGATAGCTGTGTAGATATTTCCATTTTCATGCAGATAGCGATGTATATATTTCCATCTTCAAACAGATAGCGGTGTAGATATTTCCATGTTCATAGAGATAGCGGTGTAGATATTTCCATGTGTATACAGATAGCGGTGAAGATGTATGCATGTTTACACAGATAGCGGTGTGGATATTTCCATGTTCATCCAGAGGGCTGTGTAGATATATCCATGTTCATACAGATAGCGGTGTAGATATTTCCATGTTCATACAGATAGCAGTGTAGATATTTCCATGTTCATACAGATAGCGGTGCTGATATTTCCATGTTTATACAGGTAGCGGTGTAGATATTTCCATGTTTATACAGATAGCGGTGTAGATATTTCCATGTTTATGCAGATAGCGGTGTAGATATTTCCATGTTTATACAGATAGCGGTGTAGATATCTCCATCTTAATAGAGATGGCGGTGTAGATGTTTATATGTTCATACAGATGGCGGTGCAGATATTTCCATGTTCATACAGATGGCGGTGTAGATATTTCCATGTTCATGCAGATAGCGGTGTAGTTATTTCCATGTGTAAAGAGATAGCTGTGTAGATATTTCCATGTATATGCAGATAGCAGTGTAGATATTTCCATCTATATGCAGATAGCGGTGTAGATATTTCCATGTTCGTACAGATAGCGGTGTAGATATTTCCATGTTCATACAGATAGAGGTGCAGATATTTCCATGTTCATACAGATAGCAATGTAGATATTTCCATGTTTATACAGATAGCGGTGAAGATGTATGCACGTTTACACAGATAGCGGTGTGGATATTTCCATGTTCATCCAGAGGGCTGTGTAGATATATCCATGTTCATACAGATAGCGGTGTAGATATTTCCATGTTCATACAGATAGCAGTGTAGATATTTCCATGTTCATACAGATAGCGGTGCTGATATTTCCATGTTTATACTGGTAGCGGTGTAGATATTTCCATGTTTATACAGATAGCTGTGTAGATATTTCCATGTATATGCAGATAGCTTTGTAGATATTTCCATTTTCATGCAGATAGCGGTGTAGATATTTACATGTTCAAACAGATAGCGGTGTAGATATTTCCATGTTCATTCAGATAGCTTTGTAGATATTTCCATGTTCATGCTGATAGCGGTGTAGATATTTCCATGTTCATACTGATAGCGGTGTAGATATTTCCAGGTTCATACAGATAGCGGTGCTGATATTTCCATGTTTATACAGGTAGCTGTGAAGATATATCCATGTTTATAAAGATAGCGGTGTAGATATTTCCATGTTTATACAGATAGCGGTGTAGATATTTCCATGTTTATTCAGATAGCGGTGTAGATATCTCCATCTTAATAGAGATGGCGGTGTAGATATTTATATGTTCATAAAGATGGCGGTGCAGATATTTCCACGTTCATACAGATGGCGGTGTAGATATTTCCATGTTCATACAGATAGCGGTGTAGTAATTTCCATGTGTAAAGAGATAGCTGTGTAGATATTTCCATCTATATGCAGATAGCTGTGTAGATATTTCCATTTTCATGCAGATAGCGGTGTATATATTTCCATCTTCAAACAGATAGCGGTGTAGATATTTCCATGTTCATATAGATAGCAGTGTAGATATTTCCATGTTTATACAGATAGCGGTGAAGATGTATGCATGTTTACACAGATAGCGGTGTGGATATTTCCATGTTCATCCAGAGGGCTGTGTAGATATATCCATGTTCATACAGATAGCGGTGTAGATATTTCCATGTTCACACAGATAGCAGTGTAGATATTTCCATGTTCATACAGATAGCGGTGCTGATATTTCCATGTTTATATAGGTAGCGGTGTAGATATTTCCATGTTTATACAGATAGCGGTGTAGATATTTCCATGTTTATACAGATAGCGGTGTAGATATTTCCATGTTTATACAGATAGCGGTGTAGATATCTCCATCTTAATACAGATGGCGGTGTAGATATTTATATGTTCATACAGATGGTGGTGCAGATATTTCCATGTTCATACAGATGGCGGTGTAGATATTTCCATGTTCATACAGATAGCGGTGAAGATGTATGCATGTTTACACAGATAGCGGTGTGGATATTTCCATGTTCATCCAGAGGGCTGTGTAGATATATACATGTTCATACAGATAGCGGTGTAGATATTTCCATGTTCATATAGATAGCGGTGTAGGTATTTCCATGTTCATACAGATAGCGGTGCTGATATTTCCATGTTCATTCAGATAGCGGTGTAGATATTTCAATGTGTAAAGAGATAGCTGTGTAGATATTTCCATCTATATGCAGATAGCTGTGTAGATATTTCCATTTTCATGCAGATAGCTGTGTATATATTTCCATCTTCAAACAGATAGCGGTGTAGATATTTCCATGTTCGTAGAGATAGCGGTGTAGATATTTCCATGTTTATACAGATAGCGGTGAAGATGTATGCATGTTTACACAGATAGCGGTGTAGAGATTTCCATGTTCATCCAGAGGGCTGTGTACGTATATCCATGTTCATACAGATAGCGGTGTAGATATTTCCATGTTCATACAGATAGCGGTGTAGATATTTCCATGTTCATACAGATAGCGGTGCTGATATTTCCATGTTTATACAGGTAGCGGTGTAGATATTTCCATGTTTATGCAGATAGCGGTGTAGATATTTCCATGTTTATACAGATAGCGGTGTTAATATTTCCAAGATTATACAGATAGCGGTGTAGATATCTCCATCTTAATACAGATGGCGGTGTAGATATTTATATGTTTATACAGATGGCGGTGCAGATATTTCCATGTTCATACAGATGGCGGAGTAGATATTTCCATGTTCATACAGATAGCGGTGTAGTTATTTCCATGTGTAAAGAGATAGCTGTGCAGATATTTCCATCTATATGCAGATAGCTGTGTAGATATTTCCATTTTCATGCAGATAGCGGTGTATATATTTCCATCTTCAAACAGATAGCGGTGTAGATATTTCCATGTTCATACAGATAGCGGTGCTGATATTTCCATGTTTATACAGGTAGCGGTGTAGATATTTCCATGTTTATACAGATTGCGGTGTAGATATTTCCATGTTTATACAGATAGCGGTGTAGATATCACCATCTTAATACAGATGGCGGTGTAGATATTTATATGTTCATACAGATGGCGGTGCAGATATTTCCATGTTCATACACATGGCGGTGTAGATATTTCCATGTTCATACAGATGGCGGTGTAGATATTTCCATGTTTATACAGATAGCGGTTTAGATATTTCCTTCTTAATACAGATGGCGGTGTAGATATTTATATGTCCATACAGATGGCGGTGCAGATATTTCCATGTTCATACAGATGGCGGTGTAGATATTTCCATGTTTATAGATATAGCGGTGTAGTTATTTCCATGTGTAAAGAGATAGCTGTGTACATATTTCCATGTATATGCAGATAGCTTTGTAGATATTTCCATTTTCATGCAGATAGCGGTGTAGATATTTCCATGTTCAAACAGATAGCTGTGTAGATATTTCCATGTTCATACAGATAGCGGTGCTGATATTTCCATGTTTATACAGGCAGCGGTGTAGATATTTCCATGTTTATACAGATGGCGGTTTAGATATTTCCTTCTTAATACAGATGGCGGTGTATTTATATGTTCATACAGATGGCGATGTAGATATTTCCATGTTAATACAGATAGCAGTGTAGATATCTCCATCTTAATACAGATGGCGGTGTAGATATTTATATGTTCATACAGATGGCGGTGCAGATATTTCCATGTTCATACAGATGGCGGTGTAGTTATTTCCATGTTCATACAGATAGTGGTGTAGTTATTTCCATGTGTAAAGAGATAGCTGTGTAGATATTTAAATGTATATGCAGATAGCTGTGTAGATATTTCCATTTTCATGCAGATAGCGGTGTATATATTTCCATCTTCAAACAGATAGCGGTGTAGATATTTCCATGTTCATATAGATAGCAGTGTAGATATTTCCATGTTTATACAGATAGCGGTGAAGATGTATGCATGTTTACACAGATAGCGGTGTGGATATTTCCATGTTCTTCCAGAGGGCTGTGTAGATATATCCATGTTCATACAGATAGCGGTGTAGATATTTCCATGTTCACACAGATAGCAGTGTAGATATTTCCATGTTCATACAGATAGCAGTGCTGATATTTCCATGTTTATATAGGTAGCGGTGTAGATATTTCCATGTTTATACAGATAGCGGTGTAGATATTTCAATGTTTATACAGATAGCGGTGTAGATATTTCCATGTTTATACAGATAGCGGTGTAGATATCTCCATCTTAATACAGATGGCGGTGTAGATATTTATATGTTCATACAGATGGCGGTGCAGATATTTCCATGTTCATACAGATGGCGGTGTAGATATTTCCATGTTCATACAGATAGCGGTGAAGATGTATGCATGTTTACACAGATAGCGGTGTGGATATTTCCATGTTCATCCAGAGGGCTGTGTAGATATATCCATGTTCATACAGATAGCGGTGTAGATATTTCCATGTTCATATAGATAGCGGTGTAGGTATTTCCATGTTCATACAGATAGCGGTGCTGATATTTCCATGTTCATTCAGATAGCGGTGTAGATATTTCAATGTGTAAAGAGATAGCTGTGTAGATATTTCCATCTATATGCAGATAGCTGTGTAGATATTTCCATTTTCATGCAGATAGCTGTGTATATATTTCCATCTTCAAACAGATAGCGGTGTAGATATTTCCATGTTCGTAGAGATAGCGGTGTAGATATTTCCATGTTTATACAGATAGCGGTGAAGATGTATGCATGTTTACACAGATAGCAGTGTAGAGATTTCCATGTTCATCCAGAGGGCTGTGTACGTATATCCATGTTCATACAGATAGCGGTGTAGATATTTCCATGTTCATACAGATAGCGGTGTAGATATTTCCATGTTCATACAGATAGCGGTGCTGATATTTCCATGTTTATACAGGTAGCGGTGTAGATATTTCCATGTTTATGCAGATAGCGGTGTAGATATTTCCATGTTTATACAGATAGCGGTGTTAATATTTCCAAGATTATACAGATAGCGGTGTAGATATCTCCATTTTAATACAGATGGCGGTGTAGATATTTATATGTTTATACAGATGGCGGTGCAGATATTTCCATGTTCATACAGATGGCGGAGTAGATATTTCCATGTTCATACAGATAGCGGTGTAGTTATTTCCATGTGTAAAGAGATAGCTGTGCAGATATTTCCATCTATATGCAGATAGCTGTGTAGATATTTCCATTTTCATGCAGATAGCGGTGTATATATTTCCATCTTCAAACAGATAGCGGTGTAGATATTTCCATGTTCATACAGATAGCGGTGCTGATATTTCCATGTTTATACAGGTAGCGGTGTAGATATTTCCATGTTTATACAGATTGCGGTGTAGATATTTCCATGTTTATACAGATAGCGGTGTAGATATCACCATCTTAATACAGATGGCGGTGTAGATATTTATATGTTCATACAGATGGCGGTGCAGATATTTCCATGTTCATACACATGGCGGTGTAGATATTTCCATGTTCATACAGATGGCGGTGTAGATATTTCCATGTTTATACAGATAGCGGTTTAGATATTTCCTTCTTAATACAGATGGCGGTGTAGATATTTATATGTCCATACAGATGGCGGTGCAGATATTTCCATGTTCATACAGATGGCGGTGTAGATATTTCCATGTTTATAGATATAGCGGTGTAGTTATTTCCATGTGTAAAGAGATAGCTGTGTACATATTTCCATGTATATGCAGATAGCTTTGTAGATATTTCCATTTTCATGCAGATAGCGGTGTAGATATTTCCATGTTCAAACAGATAGCTGTGTAGATATTTCCATGTTCATACAGATAGCGGTGCTGATATTTCCATGTTTATACAGGCAGCGGTGTAGATATTTCCATGTTTATACAGATAGCGGTTTAGATATTTCCTTCTTAATACAGATGGCGGTGTATTTATATGTTCATACAGATGGCGATGTAGATATTTCCATGTTAATACAGATAGCAGTGTAGATATCTCCATCTTAATACAGATGGCGGTGTAGATATTTATATGTTCATACAGATGGCGGTGCAGATATTTCCATGTTCATACAGATGGCGGTGTAGTTATTTCCATGTTCATACAGATAGTGGTGTAGTTATTTCCATGTGTAAAGAGATAGCTGTGTAGATATTTAAATGTATATGCAGATAGCAGTGTAGATATTTCCATTTTCATGCAGATAGCGGTGTAGATATTTCCATGTCCAAACAGATAGCTGTGTAGGTATTTCCATGTTCATACAGATAGCGGTGTAGATATTTCCATGTTCATACAGATAGCGGTGTAGATATTTCCATGTTCATCCAGATGGCCTTGTAGATATATCCATGTTCATACAGATAGCGGTGTAGATATTTCCATGTTCATACAGATAGCGGTGTAGCTATTTCCATTTTCATACACATAACGGTGTAGCTATTTCCATGTTCATACAGATAGCAGTGTAGATATTTCCATGTTCATACAGATAGCGGTGTAGATATTTCCATTTTCATACAGAGAGCGGTGCTGATATTTCCGTGTTTATACAGATAGCGGTTTAGATATTTCCTTCTTAATACAGATGGCGGTGTAGATATTTATATGTTCAAACAGATAGCGGTGTAGATATTTCCATGTTCATTCAGATAGCTTTGTAGATATTTCCATGTTCATGCAGATAGCGGTGTAGATATTTCCATGTTCATACAGATAGCGGTGTAGATATTTCCAGGTTCATACAGATAGCGGTGCTGATATTTCCATGTTTATACAGGTAGCGGTGTAGATATTTCCATGTTTATACAGATAGCGGTGTAGATATTTCCATGTTTATACAGATAGCGGTGTAGATATTTCCATGTTTATTCAGATAGCGGTGTACATATCTCCATCTTAATACAGATGGCGGTGTAGATATTTATATGTTCATACAGATGGCGGTGCAGATATTTCCATGTTCATACAGATGGCGGTGTAGATATTTCCATGTTTATACAGATAGCGGTGTAGTTATTTCCATGTGTAAAGAGATAGCTGTGTAGATATTTCCATCTATATGCAGATAGCTGTGTAGATATTTCCATTTTCATGCAGATAGCGGTGTATATATTTCCATCTTCAAACAGATAGCGGTGTAGATATTTCCATGTTCATAGAGATAGCGGTGTAGATATTTCCATGTTTATACAGATAGCGGTGAAGATGTATGAATGTTTACACAGATAGCGGTGTGGATATTTCCATGTTCATCCAGAGGGCTGTGTAGATATATCCATGTTCATACAGATAGCGGTGTAGATATTTCCATGTTCATACAGATAGCGGTGTAGATATTTCCATGTTCATACAGATAGCGGTGCTGATATTTCCATGTTTATACAGGTAGCGGTGTGGATATTTCCATGTTTATACAGATAGCGGTGTAGATATTTCCATGTTTATACAGATAGCGGTGTAGATATCACCATCTTAATACAGATGGCGGTGTAGATATTTATATGTTCATACAGATGGCGGTGCAGATATTTCCATGTTCATACAGATGGCGGTGTAGATATTTCCATGTTCATACAGATGGCGGTGTAGATATTTCCATGTTTATACAGATAGCGGTTTAGATATTTCCTTCTTAGTACAGATGGCGGTGTAGATATTTATATGTCCATACAGATGGCGGTGCAGATATTTCCATGTTCATACAGATGGCGGTGTAGATATTTCCATGTTTATAGATATAGCGGTGTAGTTATTTCCATGTGTAAAGAGATAGCTGTGTACATATTTCCATGTATATGCAGATAGCTTTGTAGATATTTCCATTTTCATGCAGATAGCGGTGTAGATATTTCCATGTTCAAACAGATAGCTGTGTAGATATTTCCATGTTCATACAGATAGCGGTGCTGATATTTCCATGTTTATACAGGCAGCGGTGTAGATATTTCCATGTTTATACAGATAGCGGTTTAGATATTTCCTTTTTAATACAGATGGCGGTGTATTTATATGTTCATACAGATGGCGATGTAGATATTTCCATGTTAATACAGATAGCAGTGTAGATATCTCCATCTTAATACAGATGGCGGTGTAGATATTTATATGTTCATACAGATGGCGGTGCAGATATTTCCATGTTCATACAGATGGCGGTGTAGTTATTTCCATGTTCATACAGATAGTGGTGTAGTTATTTCCATGTGTAAAGAGATAGCTGTGTAGATATTTAAATGTATATGCAGATAGCAGTGTAGATATTTCCATTTTCATGCAGATAGCGGTGTAGATATTTCCATGTCCAAACAGATAGCGGTGTAGGTATTTCCATGTTCATACAGATAGCGGTGTAGATATTTCCATGTTCATACCAATAGCGGTGCAGATATTTCCATGTTTATACAGATAGTGGTGAAGATGTATGCATGTTTACACAGATAGCGGTGTAGATATTTCCATGTTCATCCAGATGGCTGTGTAGATATATCCATGTTCATACAGATAGCGGTGTAGATATTTCCATGTTCATACAGATAGCGGTGTAGATATTTCCATGTTCATCCAGATGGCTGTGTAGTTATTTCCATGTGTAAAGAGATAGCTGTGTAGATATTTCCATGTTCAAACAGATAGCGGTGTAGATATTTCCATTTTCATACAGATAGCGGTGCAGATATTTCTATGTTCATACTGATAGCAGTGTAGATATTTCCATGTTTATACAGATAGCGGTGAAGATGTATGCATGTTTACACAGATAGCAGTGTAGATATTTCCATGTTCATCCAGATGGCTGAGTAGATATATCCATGTTCATACAGATAGCGGTGTGGATATTTCCATGTTCATCCAGATAGCGGTGTAGCTATTTCCATGTTCATCCAGATGGCTGTGTAGATATATCCATGTTCATACAGATAGCGGTGTAGATATTTCCATGTTCATACAGATAGCGGTGTAGCTATTTCCATGTTCATACAGATAACGGTGTAGCTATTTCCATGTTCATACAAATAGCAGTGTAGATATTTCCATGTTCATACAGAAAGCAGTGTAGATATCTCCATTTTCATACAGAGAGCGGTGCTGATATTTCCATGTTTATACAGGCAGCGGTGTAGATATTTCCATGTTTATACAGATAGCGGTTTAGATATTTCCTTCTTAATACAGATGGCGTTGTAGATATTTATATGTTCATTCAGATGGCGGTGCAGATACTTCCATGTTCATACAGATGGCGGTGTAGATATTTCCAAGTTTATAGATATAGCGGTGTAGTTATTTCCATGTGTAAAGAGATAGCTGTGTAGATATTTCCATATATATGCAGATATCTTTGCAGATATTTCCATTTTCATGCAGATAGCGGTGTAGATATTTCCATGTTCAAAAAGATAGCGGTGTAGAAATTTCCATGTTCATACAGATAGCTGTGCTGATATTTCCATGTTTATACAGGCAGCGGTGTAGATATTTCCATGTTTATACAGATAGCGGTTTAGATATTTCCTTGTTAATACAGATGGCGGTGTATTTATATGTTCATACAGATGGCGGTGTAGATATTTCCATGTTTATACAGATAGCAGTGTAGATATCTCCATCTTAATACAGATGGCGGTGTAGATATTTATATGTTCATACAGATGGCGGAGCAGATATTTCCATGTTCATACAGATGGCGGTGTAGTTATTTCCATGTTCATACAGATGGCGGTGTAGTTATTTCCATGTTCATACAGATAGTGGTGTAGTTATTTCCAAGTGTAAAGAGATAGCTGTGTAGATATTTAAATGTATATGCAGATAGCAGTGTAGATATTTCCATTTTCATGCAGATAGCGGTGTAGATATTTCCATGTCCAAACAGATAGTGGTTTAGGTATTTCCATGTTCATACAGATAGCGGTGTAGATATTTCCATGTTCATACAGATGGCTGTTTAGATATATCCATGTTCATACAGATAGCGGTGTAGGTATTAACATGTTCATACAGATAGCGGTGTAGCTATTTCCATTTTCATACACATAACGGTGTAGCTATTTCAATGTTCATACAGATAGCAGTGTAGATATTTCCATGTTCATACAGATAGCGGTGTAGATGTTTCCATTTTCATACAGAGAGCGGTGCTGATATTTCCGTGTTTATACAGATAGCGGTTTAGATATTTCCTTCTTAATACAGATGGCGGTGTAGATATTTATATGTTCAAACAGATGGCGGTGCAGATATTTCCATGTTCATACTGATGGTGGTGTAGATATTTCCATGTTTATAGGTATAGTGGTGTAGTTATTTCCATGCGTAAAGAGATAGCTGTGTAGATATTTCCATGTATATGCAGATAGCTTTGCAGATATTTACATTTTCCTGAAGATAGCGGTGTAGATATTTACATGTTCAAACAGATAGCGGTGTAGATATTTCCATGTTCATTCAGATAGCTTTGTAGATATTTCCATGTTCATAGAGATAGCGGTGTAGATATTTCCAGGTACATACAGATAGCGGTGCTGATATTTCCATGTTTATACAGGTAGCGGTGTAGATATTTCCATGTTTATACAGATAGCGGTGTAGATATTTCCATGTTTATTCAGATAGCGGTGTAGATATCTCCATCTTAATAGAGATGGCGGTGTAGATATTTATATGTTCATACAGATGACGGTGCAGATATTTCCATGTTCATACAGATGGCGGTGTAGATATTTCCATGTTCATACAGATAGCGGTGTAGTTATTTCCATGTGTAAAGAGATAGCTGTGTAGATATTTCCATCTATATGCAGATAGCTGTGTAGATATTTCCATTTTCATGCAGATAGCGATGTATATATTTCCATCTTCAAACAGATAGCGGTGTAGATATTTCCATGTTCATAGAGATAGCGGTGTAGATATTTCCATGTGTATACAGATAGCGGTGAAGATGTATGCATGTTTACACAGATAGCGGTGTGGATATTTCCATGTTCATCCAGAGGGCTGTGTAGATATATCCATGTTCATACAGATAGCGGTGTAGATATTTCCATGTTCATACAGATAGCAGTGTAGATATTTCCATGTTCATACAGATAGCGGTGCTGATATTTCCATGTTTATACAGGTAGCGGTGTAGATATTTCCATGTTTATACAGATAGCGGTGTAGATATTTCCATGTTTATGCAGATAGCGGTGTAGATATTTCCATGTTTATACAGATAGCGGTGTAGATATCTCCATCTTAATAGAGATGGCGGTGTAGATGTTTATATGTTCATACAGATGGCGGTGCAGATATTTCCATGTTCATACAGATGGCGGTGTAGATATTTCCATGTTCATGCAGATAGCGGTGTAGTTATTTCCATGTGTAAAGAGATAGCTGTGTAGATATTTCCATGTATATGCAGATAGCAGTGTAGATATTTCCATCTATATGCAGATAGCGGTGTAGATATTTCCATGTTCGTACAGATAGCGGTGTAGATATTTCCATGTTCATACAGATAGAGGTGCAGATATTTCCATGTTCATACAGATAGCAATGTAGATATTTCCATGTTTATACAGATAGCGGTGAAGATGTATGCACGTTTACACAGATAGCGGTGTGGATATTTCCATGTTCATCCAGAGGGCTGTGTAGATATATCCATGTTCATACAGATAGCGGTGTAGATATTTCCATGTTCATACAGATAGCGGTGTAGATATTTCCATGTTCATACAGATATCGGTGCTGATATTTCCATGTTCTTTCAGATAGCGGTGTAGATATTTCAATGTGTAAAGAGATAGCTGTGTAGATATTTCAATCTATATGCAGATAGCTGTGTAGATATTTCCATTTTCATGCAGAAAGCTGTGTATATATTTCCATCTTCAAACAGATAGCGGTGTAGATATTTCCATGTTCATAGAGATAGCGGTGTAGATATTTCCATGTTTATACAGATAGCGGTGAAGATGTATGCATGTTTACACAGATAGCGGGGTAGAGATTTCCATGGTCATCCAGAGGGCTGTGTACATATATCCATGTTCATACAGATAGCGGTGTAGATATTTCCATGTTCCTACAGATAGCGGTGCTGATATTTCCATGTTTGTACAGGTAGCGGTGTAGATATTTCCATGTTTATACACATAGCGGTGTAGATATTTCCATGTTTATACAGATAGCGGTGTTGATATTTCCATGTTTATACAGATAGCAGTGTAGATATCTCCATCTTAATACAGATGGCGGTGTAGATATTTATATGTTCATACAGATGGCGGTGCAGATATTTCCATGTTCATACAGATGGCGGTGTAGATATTTCCATGTTCATACTGATAGCGGTGTAGTTATTTCCATGTGTAAAGAGATAGCTGTGTAGATATTTCCATGTTCAAACAGATAGCGGTGTAGATATTTCCACGTTCATACAGATAGCGGTGCAGATATTTCCATGTTCATACAGATAGCGGTGTAGATATTTCCATGTTTATACAGATTGCGGTGAAGATGTATGCATGTTAACACAGATAGCGGTGTAGATATTTCCATGTTCATCCAGATGGCTGTGTAGATATATCCATGTTCATACAGATAGCGGTGTAGATATTTCCATGTTCATACAGATAGCGGTGTAGCTATTACCATGTTCATCCAGATGGCTGTGTAGATATATCCATGTTCATACAAATAGCGGTGTAGATAATTCCATGTTCATACAGATAGCGGTGTAGCTATTTCCATGTTCATACAGATAACGGTGTAGCTATTTCCATGTTCATACAGATAGCAGTGTAGATATATCCATGTTCATACAGATAGCGGTGTAGATATCTCCATTTTCATACAGAGAGCGGTGCTGATATTTCCATGTTTATACAGGCAGCGGTGTAGATATTTCCATGTTTATACAGATAGCGGTTTAGATATTTCCTTCTTAATACAGATGGCGGTGTAGATATTTATATGTTCATACAGATGGCGGTGCAGATATTTCCATGCTCATACAGATGGCGGTGTAGATATTTCCGTGTTTATAGATATAGCAGTGTAGTTATTTCCATGTGTAAAGAGATAGCTGTGTAGATATTTCCATGTATATGCAGATAGCTTTGTAGATATTTCCATTTTCATGCAGATAGCGGTGTAGATATTTCGATGTTCAAACAGATAGCGGTGTAGATATTTCCATTTTCATTCAGATAGCTTTGTAGATATTTCCATGTTCATACAGATAGCGGTGTAGATATTTCCAGGTTCATACAGATAGCGTTGCTGATATTTCCATGTTTATACAGGTAGCGGTGTAGATATTTCCATGTTTATACAGATAGCGGTGTAGATATTTCCATGTTCATACAGATAGCGGTGTAGATATTTCCATGTTTATTCAGATAGCGGTGTAGATATCTCCATCTTAATACAGATGGTGGTGTAGATATTTATATGTTCATACAGATGGCGGTGCAGATATTTCCATGTTCATACAGATGGCGGTGTAGATATGTCCATGTTCATACAGGTAGCGGTGTAGTTATTTCCATGTGTAAAGAGATAGCTGTGTAGATATTTCCATCTATATGCAGATAGCTGTGTAGATATTTCCATTTTAATGCAGATAGCGATGTATATATTTCCATCTTCAAACAGATAGCGGTGTAGGTATTTCCATGTTCATAGAGATAGCGGTGTAGATATTTCCATGTGTATACAGATAGCGGTGAAGATGTATGCATGTTTACACAGATAGCGGTGTGGATATTTCCATGTTCATCCAGAGGGCTGTGTAGATATATCCATGTTCATACAGATAGCGGTGTAGATATTTCCATGTTCATACAGATAGCAGTGTAGATATTTCCATGTTCATACAGATAGCGGTGCTGATATTTCCATGTTTATACAGGTAGCGGTGTAGATATTTCCATGTTTATACAGATAGCGGTGTAGATATTTCCATGTTTATGCAGATAGCGGTGTAGATATTTCCATGTTTATACAGATAGCGGTGTAGATATCTCCATCTTAATAGAGATGGCGGTGTAGATGTTTATATGTTCATACAGATGGCGGTGCAGATATTTCCATGTTCATACAGATGGCGGTGTAGATATTTCCATGTTCATGCAGATAGCGGTGTAGTTATTTCCATGTGTAAAGAGATAGCTGTGTAGATATTTCCATGTATATGCAGATAGCAGTGTAGATATTTCCATCTATATGCAGATAGCGGTGTAGATATTTCCATGTTCGTACAGATAGCGGTGTAGATATTTCCATGTTCATACAGATAGAGGTGCAGATATTTCCATGTTCATACAGATAGCAATTTAGATATTTCCATGTTTATACAGATAGCGGTGAAGATGTATGCACGTTTACACAGATAGCGGTGTGGATATTTCCATGTTCATCCAGAGGGCTGTGTAGATATATCCATGTTCATACAGATAGCGGTGTAGATATTTCCATGTTCATACAGATAGCGGTGTAGATATTTCCATGTTCATACAGATATCGGTGCTGATATTTCCATGTTCTTTCAGATAGCGGTGTAGATATTTCAATGTGTAAAGAGATAGCTGTGTAGATATTTCAATCTATATGCAGATAGCTGTGTAGATATTTCCATTTTCATGCAGAAAGCTGTGTATATATTTCCATCTTCAAACAGATAGCGGTGTAGATATTTCCATGTTCATAGAGATAGCGGTGTAGATATTTCCATGTTTATACAGATAGCGGTGAAGATGTATGCATGTTTACACAGATAGCGGGGTAGAGATTTCCATGGTCATCCAGAGGGCTGTGTACATATATCCATGTTCATACAGATAGCGGTGTAGATATTTCCATGTTCCTACAGATAGCGGTGCTGATATTTCCATGTTTGTACAGGTAGCGGTGTAGATATTTCCATGTTTATACACATAGCGGTGTAGATATTTCCATGTTTATACAGATAGCGGTGTTGATATTTCCATGTTTATACAGATAGCAGTGTAGATATCTCCATCTTAATACAGATGGCGGTGTAGATATTTATATGTTCATACAGATGGCGGTGCAGATATTTCCATGTTCATACAGATGGCGGTGTAGATATTTCCATGTTCATACTGATAGCGGTGTAGTTATTTCCATGTGTAAAGAGATAGCTGTGTAGATATTTCCATGTTCAAACAGATAGCGGTGTAGATATTTCCACGTTCATACAGATAGCGGTGCAGATATTTCCATGTTCATACAGATAGCGGTGTAGATATTTCCATGTTTATACAGATTGCGGTGAAGATGTATGCATGTTAACACAGATAGCGGTGTAGATATTTCCATGTTCATCCAGATGGCTGTGTAGATATATCCATGTTCATACAGATAGCGGTGTAGATATTTCCATGTTCATACAGATAGCGGTGTAGCTATTACCATGTTCATCCAGATGGCTGTGTAGATATATCCATGTTCATACAAATAGCGGTGTAGATAATTCCATGTTCATACAGATAGCGGTGTAGCTATTTCCATGTTCATACAGATAACGGTGTAGCTATTTCCATGTTCATACAGATAGCAGTGTAGATATATCCATGTTCATACAGATAGCGGTGTAGATATCTCCATTTTCATACAGAGAGCGGTGCTGATATTTCCATGTTTATACAGGCAGCGGTGTAGATATTTCCATGTTTATACAGATAGCGGTTTAGATATTTCCTTCTTAATACAGATGGCGGTGTAGATATTTATATGTTCATACAGATGGCGGTGCAGATATTTCCATGCTCATACAGATGGCGGTGTAGATATTTCCGTGTTTATAGATATAGCAGTGTAGTTATTTCCATGTGTAAAGAGATAGCTGTGTAGATATTTCCATGTATATGCAGATAGCTTTGTAGATATTTCCATTTTCATGCAGATAGCGGTGTAGATATTTCGATGTTCAAACAGATAGCGGTGTAGATATTTCCATTTTCATTCAGATAGCTTTGTAGATATTTCCATGTTCATACAGATAGCGGTGTAGATATTTCCAGGTTCATACAGATAGCGTTGCTGATATTTCCATGTTTATACAGGTAGCGGTGTAGATATTTCCATGTTTATACAGATAGCGGTGTAGATATTTCCATGTTCATACAGATAGCGGTGTAGATATTTCCATGTTTATTCAGATAGCGGTGTAGATATCTCCATCTTAATACAGATGGTGGTGTAGATATTTATATGTACATACAGATGGCGGTGCAGATATTTCCATGTTCATACAGATGGCGGTGTAGATATGTCCATGTTCATACAGGTAGCGGTGTAGTTATTTCCATGTGTAAAGAGATAGCTGTGTAGATATTTCCATCTATATGCAGATAGCTGTGTAGATATTTCCATTTTCATGCACATAGCTATGTATATATTTCCATCTTCAAACAGATAGCGGTGTAGATATTTCCATGTTCATAGAGATAACGGTGTAGATATTTCCATGTTTATACAGATAGCGGTGAAGACGTATGCATGTTTACACAGATAGCGGGGTAGAGATTTCCATGTTCATCCAGAGGGCTGTGTACATATATCCACGTTCATACAGATAGCGGTGTAGATATTTCCATGTTCATACAGATAGCGGTGCTGATATTTCCATGTTTATTCAGATAGCGGTGTACATATCTCCATCTTAATACAGATGGCGGTGTAGATATTTATATGTTCATACAGATGGCGGTGCAGATATTTCCATGTTCATACAGATGGCGGTGTAGATATTTCCATGTTTATACAGATAGCGGTGTAGTTATTTCCATGTGTAAAGAGATAGCTGTGTAGATATTTCCATCTATATGCAGATAGCTGTGTAGATATTTCCATGTTCATGCATATAGCGGTGTATATATTTCCATCTTCAAACAGATAGCGGTGTAGATATTTCCATGTTCATAGAGATAGCGGTGTAGATATTTCCATGTTTATACAGATAGCGGTGAAGATGTATGCATGTTTACACAGATAGCGGTGTGGATATTTCCATGTTCATCCAGAGGGCTGTGTAGATATATCCATGTTCATACAGATAGCGGTGTAGATATTTCCATGTTCATCCAGATGGCTGTGTAGATATATCCATGTTCATACAGATAGCGGTGTAGATATTTCTATGTTCATACAGATAGCGGTGTAGATATTTCCATGTTCTTCCAGATGGCTGTGTAGATATATCCATGTTCATACAGATAGCGGTGTAGATATTTCCATGTTCATACAGATAGCGGTGTAGCTATTTCCATGTTCATACAGATAACGGTGTAGCTATTTCCATGTTCATACAGATAGCGGTGTAGATATTTCCATGTTCATACGGATAGCGGTGTAGGTATTTCCATGTTTTTTCAGATAGCGGTGTAGATATCTCCATCTTAATAGAGATGGCGGTGTAGATATTTATATGTTCATACTGATGGCGGTGCAGATATTTCCATGTTCATACAGATGGTGGTGTAGATATTTCCAGGTTCATACAGATAGCGGTGTAGTTATTTCCATGTGTAAAGAGATAGCTGTGTAGATATTTCCATCTATATGCAGATAGCTGTGTAGATATTTCCATTTTCATGCAGATAGCTGTGTATATATTTCCATCTTCAAACAGATAGCGGTGTAGATATTTCCATGTTCATAGAGATAGCGGTGTAGATATTTCCATGTGTATACAGATAGCGGTGAAGAAGTATGCATGTTTACACAGATAGCTGTGTATATATTTCCATGTTCATCCAGAGGGCTGTGTAGATATATCCATGTTCATACAGATAGCGGTGTAGATATTTCCATGTTCATACAGATAGCAGTGTAGATATTTCCATGTTCATACAGATAGCGGTGCTGATATTTCCATGTTTATACAGGTAGCGGTCTAGATATTTCCATGTTTATACAGATAGCGGTGTAGATATTTCCATGTTTATACAGATAGCGGTGTAGATATTTCCATGTTTATACAGATAGCCGTGTAGATATCTCCATCTTAATACAGATGGCGGTGTAGATATTTATATGTTCATACAGATGGCGGTGCAGATATTTCCACGTTCATACAGATGGTGGTGTAGATATTTCCATGTTCATACAGATAGCGGTGTAGTTATTTCCATGTGTAAAGAGATAGCTGTGTATATATTTCCATCTATATGCACATAGCTGTGTAGATATTTCCATTTTCATGCAGATAGCGGTGTAGATATTTCCATGCTCATAGAGATAGCGGTGTAGTTATTTCCATGTGTAAAGAGATAGCTGTGTAGATATTTAAATGTATATGCAGATAGCAGTGTAGATATTTCCATTTTCATGCAGATAGCGGTGTAGATATTTCCATGTTCAAACAGATAGCGGTGCAGATATTTCCATGTTCATACAGATAGCGGTGCAGATATTTCCATGTTCATACAGATAGCAGTGTAGATATTTCCATGTTTATACAGATAGCGGTGAAGATCTATGCATGTTTACACAGATAGCGGTGTAGATATTTCCATGTTCATCCAGATGGCTGTGTAGATATATCCATGTTCATACAGATAGCGGTGTAGATATTTCCATGTTAATACAGATAGCAGTGTAGATATTTCCATGTTCATCCAGATGGCTGTGTAGATATATCCATGTTCATACAGATAGCGGTGTAGATATTTCCATGTTCATACAGATAGCGGTGTAGCAATTTCCATGTTCAAACAGATAACTGTGTAGCTATTTCCATGTTCATTCAGATAGCAGTGTAGAGATTTCCATGTTCATACAGATAGCGGTGTAGTTATTTCCATGTGTAAAGAGATTGCTGTGTAGATATTTCCATCTATATGCAGATAGCTGTGTAGATATTTCCATTTTCTTGCAGATAGCGATGTATATATTTCCATCTTCAAACAGATAGCGGTGTAGATATTTCCATGTTCATACAGATAGCGGTGCTGATATTTCCATGTTTATTCAGATAGCGGTGTAGATATTTCAATGTGTAAAGAGATAGCTGTGTAGATATTTCCATCTATATGCAGATAGCTGTGTAGATATTTCCATTTTCATGCAGATAGCTGTGTATATATTTCCATCTTCAAACAGATAACGGTGTAGATATTTCCATGTTCATAGAGATAGCGGTGTAGATATTTCCATGTTTATACAGATAGCGGTGAAGATGTATGCATATTTACACAGACAGCGGTGTAGAGATTTCCATGTTCATCCAGAGGGCTGTGTACGTATATCCATGTTCATACAGATAGCGGTGTAGATATTTCCATGTTCATACAGATAGCGGTGTAGATATTTCCATGTTCATACAGATAGCGGTGCTGTTATTTCCATGTTTATACAGGTAGCGGTGTAGATATTTCCATGGTTATACAGATAGCGGTGTAGATATTTCCATGTTTATACAGATAGTGGTGTTGATATTTCCATGTTTATACAGATTGCGGTGTAGATATCTACATCTTAATACAGATGGCGGTGTAGATATTTATATGTTCATACAGATGGCGGTGCAGATATTTCCATGTTCATACAGATGGCGGTGTAGATATTTCCATGTTCATACAGATAGCGGTGTAGTTATTTCCATGTGTAAAGAGATAGCTGTGTAGATATTTCCATGTTCAAACAGATAGCGGTGTAGATATTTCCATTTTCATACAGATAGCGGTGCAGATATTTCTATGTTCATACTGATAGCAGTGTAGATATTTCCATGTTTATACAGATAGCGGTGAAGATGTATGCATGTTTACACAGATAGCAGTGTAGATATTTCCATGTTCATCCAAATGGCTGAGTAGATATATCCATGTTCATACAGATAGCGGTGTGGATATTTCCATGTTCATACAGATAGCGGTGTAGCTATTTCCATGTTCATCCAGATGGCTGTGTAGATATATCCATGTTCATACAGATAGCGGTGTAGATATTTCCATGTTCATACAGATAGCGGTGTAGCTATTTCCATGTTCATACAGATAACGGTGTAGCTATTTCCATGTTCATACAAATAGCAGTGTAGATATTTCCATGTTCATACAGATAGCAGTGTAGATATCTCCATTTTCATACAGAGAGCGGTGCTGATATTTCCATGTTTATACAGGCAGCGGTGTAGATATTTCCATGTTTATACAGATAGCGGTTTAGATATTTCCTTCTTAATACAGATGGCGTTGTAGATATTTATATGTTCATTCAGATGGCGGTGCAGATACTTCCATGTTCATACAGATGGCGGTGTAGATATTTCCAAGTTTATAGATATAGCGGTGTAGTTATTTCCATGTGTAAAGAGATAGCTGTGTAGATATTTCCATATATATGCAGATATCTTTGCAGATATTTCCATTTTCATGCAGATAGCGGTGTAGATATTTCCATGTTCAAAAAGATAGCGGTGTAGATATTTCCATGTTCATACAGATAGCTGTGCTGATATTTCCATGTTTATACAGGCAGCGGTGTAGATATTTCCATGTTTATACAGATAGCGGTTTAGATATTTCCTTGTTAATACAGATGGCGGTGTATTTATATGTTCATACAGATGGCGGTGTAGATATTTCCATGTTTATACAGATAGCAGTGTAGATATCTCCATCTTAATACAGATGGCGGTGTAGATATTTATATGTTCATACAGATGGCGGAGCAGATATTTCCATGTTCATACAGATGGCGGTGTAGTTATTTCCATGTTCATACAGATAGTGGTGTAGTTATTTCCAAGTGTAAAGAGATAGCTGTGTAGATATTTAAATGTATATGCAGATAGCAGTGTAGATATTTCCATTTTCATGCAGATAGCGGTGTAGATATTTCCATGTCCAAACAGATAGTGGTTTAGGTATTTCCATGTTCATACAGATAGCGGTGTAGATATTTCCATGTTCATACAGATGGCTGTTTAGATATATCCATGTTCATACAGATAGCGGTGTAGGTATTAACATGTTCATACAGATAGCGGTGTAGATATTTCCATTTTCATTCAGATAGCTTTGTAGATATTTCCATGTTCATACAGATAGCGGTGTAGATATTTCCAGGTTCATACAGATAGCGTTGCTGATATTTCCATGTTTATACAGGTAGCGGTGTAGATATTTCCATGTTTATACAGATAGCGGTGTAGATATTTCCATGTTCATACAGATAGCGGTGTAGATATTTCCATGTTTATTCAGATAGCGGTGTAGATATCTCCATCTTAATACAGATGGTGGTGTAGATATTTATATGTTCATACAGATGGCGGTGCAGATATTTCCATGTTCATACAGATGGCGGTGTAGATATGTCCATGTTCATACAGGTAGCGGTGTAGTTATTTCCATGTGTAAAGAGATAGCTGTGTAGATATTTCCATCTATATGCAGATAGCTGTGTAGATATTTCCATTTTAATGCAGATAGCGATGTATATATTTCCATCTTCAAACAGATAGCGGTGTAGGTATTTCCATGTTCATAGAGATAGCGGTGTAGATATTTCCATGTGTATACAGATAGCGGTGAAGATGTATGCATGTTTACACAGATAGCGGTGTGGATATTTCCATGTTCATCCAGAGGGCTGTGTAGATATATCCATGTTCATACAGATAGCGGTGTAGATATTTCCATGTTCATACAGATAGCAGTGTAGATATTTCCATGTTCATACAGATAGCGGTGCTGATATTTCCATGTTTATACAGGTAGCGGTGTAGATATTTCCATGTTTATACAGATAGCGGTGTAGATATTTCCATGTTTATGCAGATAGCGGTGTAGATATTTCCATGTTTATACAGATAGCGGTGTAGATATCTCCATCTTAATAGAGATGGCGGTGTAGATGTTTATATGTTCATACAGATGGCGGTGCAGATATTTCCATGTTCATACAGATGGCGGTGTAGATATTTCCATGTTCATGCAGATAGCGGTGTAGTTATTTCCATGTGTAAAGAGATAGCTGTGTAGATATTTCCATGTATATGCAGATAGCAGTGTAGATATTTCCATCTATATGCAGATAGCGGTGTAGATATTTCCATGTTCGTACAGATAGCGGTGTAGATATTTCCATGTTCATACAGATAGAGGTGCAGATATTTCCATGTTCATACAGATAGCAATTTAGATATTTCCATGTTTATACAGATAGCGGTGAAGATGTATGCACGTTTACACAGATAGCGGTGTGGATATTTCCATGTTCATCCAGAGGGCTGTGTAGATATATCCATGTTCATACAGATAGCGGTGTAGATATTTCCATGTTCATACAGATAGCGGTGTAGATATTTCCATGTTCATACAGATATCGGTGCTGATATTTCCATGTTCTTTCAGATAGCGGTGTAGATATTTCAATGTGTAAAGAGATAGCTGTGTAGATATTTCAATCTATATGCAGATAGCTGTGTAGATATTTCCATTTTCATGCAGAAAGCTGTGTATATATTTCCATCTTCAAACAGATAGCGGTGTAGATATTTCCATGTTCATAGAGATAGCGGTGTAGATATTTCCATGTTTATACAGATAGCGGTGAAGATGTATGCATGTTTACACAGATAGCGGGGTAGAGATTTCCATGGTCATCCAGAGGGCTGTGTACATATATCCATGTTCATACAGATAGCGGTGTAGATATTTCCATGTTCCTACAGATAGCGGTGCTGATATTTCCATGTTTGTACAGGTAGCGGTGTAGATATTTCCATGTTTATACACATAGCGGTGTAGATATTTCCATGTTTATACAGATAGCGGTGTTGATATTTCCATGTTTATACAGATAGCAGTGTAGATATCTCCATCTTAATACAGATGGCGGTGTAGATATTTATATGTTCATACAGATGGCGGTGCAGATATTTCCATGTTCATACAGATGGCGGTGTAGATATTTCCATGTTCATACTGATAGCGGTGTAGTTATTTCCATGTGTAAAGAGATAGCTGTGTAGATATTTCCATGTTCAAACAGATAGCGGTGTAGATATTTCCACGTTCATACAGATAGCGGTGCAGATATTTCCATGTTCATACAGATAGCGGTGTAGATATTTCCATGTTTATACAGATTGCGGTGAAGATGTATGCATGTTAACACAGATAGCGGTGTAGATATTTCCATGTTCATCCAGATGGCTGTGTAGATATATCCATGTTCATACAGATAGCGGTGTAGATATTTCCATGTTCATACAGATAGCGGTGTAGCTATTACCATGTTCATCCAGATGGCTGTGTAGATATATCCATGTTCATACAAATAGCGGTGTAGATAATTCCATGTTCATACAGATAGCGGTGTAGCTATTTCCATGTTCATACAGATAACGGTGTAGCTATTTCCATGTTCATACAGATAGCAGTGTAGATATATCCATGTTCATACAGATAGCGGTGTAGATATCTCCATTTTCATACAGAGAGCGGTGCTGATATTTCCATGTTTATACAGGCAGCGGTGTAGATATTTCCATGTTTATACAGATAGCGGTTTAGATATTTCCTTCTTAATACAGATGGCGGTGTAGATATTTATATGTTCATACAGATGGCGGTGCAGATATTTCCATGCTCATACAGATGGCGGTGTAGATATTTCCGTGTTTATAGATATAGCAGTGTAGTTATTTCCATGTGTAAAGAGATAGCTGTGTAGATATTTCCATGTATATGCAGATAGCTTTGTAGATATTTCCATTTTCATGCAGATAGCGGTGTAGATATTTCGATGTTCAAACAGATAGCGGTGTAGATATTTCCATTTTCATTCAGATAGCTTTGTAGATATTTCCATGTTCATACAGATAGCGGTGTAGATATTTCCAGGTTCATACAGATAGCGTTGCTGATATTTCCATGTTTATACAGGTAGCGGTGTAGATATTTCCATGTTTATACAGATAGCGGTGTAGATATTTCCATGTTCATACAGATAGCGGTGTAGATATTTCCATGTTTATTCAGATAGCGGTGTAGATATCTCCATCTTAATACAGATGGTGGTGTAGATATTTATATGTTCATACAGATGGCGGTGCAGATATTTCCATGTTCATACAGATGGCGGTGTAGATATGTCCATGTTCATACAGGTAGCGGTGTAGTTATTTCCATGTGTAAAGAGATAGCTGTGTAGATATTTCCATCTATATGCAGATAGCTGTGTAGATATTTCCATTTTCATGCACATAGCTATGTATATATTTCCATCTTCAAACAGATAGCGGTGTAGATATTTCCATGTTCATAGAGATAACGGTGTAGATATTTCCATGTTTATACAGATAGCGGTGAAGACGTATGCATGTTTACACAGATAGCGGGGTAGAGATTTCCATGTTCATCCAGAGGGCTGTGTACATATATCCACGTTCATACAGATAGCGGTGTAGATATTTCCATGTTCATACAGATAGCGGTGCTGATATTTCCATGTTTGTACAGGTAGCGGTGTAGATATTTCCATGTTTATACAGATTGCGGTGTAGATATTTCTATGTTTATACAGATAGCGGTGTAGATATTTCCAAGTTTATACAGATAGCGGTGTAGATATATCCATCTTAATATAGATGGTGGAGTAGAGATTTAAATGTTCATACAGATGGCGGTGCAGATATTTCCATGTTCATACAGATGGCGGTGTAGCTATTTCCATGTTTATAGAGATAGCGCTGTACTTATTTCCATGTGTAAAGAGATAGTTTTGTAGGTATTTCCATGTATATGCAGATCGCTGTGTAGATATTTCCATTTTCAAGCAGATAGCCGTGTAGATATTTCCATCTTCAAACAGATAGCGGTGTAGATATTTCCATGTTCATACAGATAGCAGTGTAGATATTTCCATGTTTTTACAGATAGCGGTGAAGATATATGCATGTTTACACAGATAGCGGTGTAGATATTTCCATGTTCATACAGATAGCGGTGTAGATATTTCCATGTTCATCCAGATGGCTCTGTAGATATATCCATGTTCATACAGATGGCGGTGAAGATTTTTCCATGTTCATACAGATAGTGGTGTAGTTATTTCCATGTGTAAAGAGATAGCTGTGTAGATATTTCCATGTATATGCAGATAGCTGTGTATATATTTCCATTTTCAAGCCGATAGCGGTTTAGATATTTCCATGTTCAAACAGATAGCGGTTTAGATATTTCCGTGTTCATACAGATAGCGGTGTAGATATTTCCATGTTCAAACAGATAGCGGTGTAGATATTTCCGTGTTCATACAGATAGCGGTGTAGATACTTTATGTTCATACAGATAGCGGTGTAGATACTTCCATGTTCATACAAATAGAGGGGCTGATATTTCCATGTTCATACAGATAGCGGTGCTGATATTTCCATGTTTATACAGATAGCGGTGTAGAGATTTCCATGTTTATACAGATAGCGGTGTAGATATTTCCATGTTTATACAGATAGCGGTGTAGGTATCTCCATCTTAATACAGATGGCGGTGTAGATATTTATGTGTTCATACAGATGGCGGTGCAGATATTTCCATGTTCATACAGATAGCGGTGTAGTTATTTCCATGTGTAAAGAGATAGCTGTGTAGATATTTCCATGTATACGCAGATAGCTGTGTAGATATTTCTATTTTCATGCAGATAGCGGTTTAGATATTTCCATGTTCGTGCAGATTGCGGTGTAGATATTTCCATGTTCATACAGATAGCGGTTTAGAAATTTCCATCTTAATACAGATGGCGGTGTAGATATTTATATGTTCATACAGATGGCGGTGCAGATATTTCCAATTTCATACAGATGGCGGTGTAGATATTTCCATGTTTATAGAGATAGCGGTGTAGTTATTTCCATGTGTTAAGAGATAGCTGTGTAGATATTTCCATCTATATGCAGATAGCTGTGTAGATATTTCCATTTTCATGCAGACAGCGGTGTAGATATTTCCATGTTCAAACAGATAGCGGTCTAGATATTTCCATGTTCATACAGATAGCGGTGTATATATTTCCATGTTCATACAGATAGCGGTGTAGATATTTCCATGTTCATACAGATGGTGGTGTAGATATTTCCATGTTCATACAGATAGCGGTGCTGATATTTCCATGTTTATACAGGTAGTGGTGTAGATATTTCCATGTTTATACAGATAGCGGTGTAGATATTTCCATGTTTATACAGATAGCGGTGGAGATATTTCCATGTTTATACAGATAGCAGTGTAGATATCTCCATCTTAATACAGATGGCGGTGTAGATATTTATATGTTCATACAGATGGCGGTGCAGATATTTCCATGTTCATACAGATGGCGGTGTAGATATTTCCATGTTCATACAGATAGCGGTGTAGTTATTTCCATGTGTAAAGAGATAGCTGTGTAGATATTTAAATGTATATGCAGATAGCAGTGTAGATATTTCCATTTTCATGCAGATAGCGGTGTAGATATTTCCATGTTCAAACAGATAGCGGTGTAGATATTTCCATGTTCATACAAATAGCGGTGTAGATATTTCCATGTTCATACAGATAGCGGTGTAGATATTTCCATGTTTATACAGATAGCGGTGAAGGTCTATGCATGTTTATAGAGATAGCGGTGTAGATATTTCCATGTTCATCCAGATGGCTGTGTAGATATATCCATGTTCATACAGATAGCGGTGTAGCTATTTCCATGTTCATACAGATAGCGGTGTAGATATTTCCATGTTCATACAGATAGCGGTGTAGATATTTCCATGTTCATTCAGATAGCGGTGCTGATATTTCCTTGTTTATACAGGCAGCGGTGTAGATATTTCCATGTTTATACAGATAGCGGTTTAGATATTTCCTTCTTAATACAGATGGCGGTGTAGATATTTATATGTTCATACAGATGGCGGTGTAGATATTTCCATGTTTATACAGATATCAGTGTAGATATCTCCATCTTAATACAGATGGCGGTGTAGATATTTATATGTTCATACAGATGGCGGTGCAGATATTTCCGTTTTCATACAGATGGCGGTGTAGATATTTCCATGTTCAGATAGCGGTGTAGTTATTTCCATGTGTAAAGAGATAGCTGTGCAGATATTTAAATGAATATGCAGATAGCAGTGTAGAAATTTCCATTTTCATGCAGATAGCGGTGTAGATATTTCCATGTTCAAACAGATAGCAGTGTAGATATTTCCATGCTCATACAGATAGCGGTGTGGATATTTCCATGTTCATACAGATAGCGGTGTAGATATTTCCAGGTTTATACAGATAGCGGTGAAGTTCTATGCATGTTTACACAGATAGCGGTGTAGATATTTCCATGTTCATCCAGATTGCTGTGTAGATATATCCATGTTCATACAGATAGCGGTGTAGATATTTCCATGTTCATACAGATAGCGGTGTAGATATTTCCATGTTCATCCAGATGGATGTGTAGATATATCCATGTTCATACAGATAGCGGTGTAGATATTTCCATGTTCATACAGACAGTGGTGTAGATATTTCCATGTTCACACAGAAAGCAGTGTAGCTATTTCCATGTTCATACAGATAGCGGTGTAGATATTTCCATGTTCGTACAGATAGCGGTGTAGATATTTCCATGTTCCTACAGATAGCGGTGCTGATATTTCCATGTTTATACAGGTAGCGGTGTAGAAATTTCCATGTTTATACAGATAGCGGTGTAGATATTTCCATGTTCATACAGATTGCGGTGTAGATATATCCATGTTTATACAGATAGCGCAGAAGATGTATGCATGTTTACACAGATAGCGGTGTATATATTTCCATGTTCATACAGATAGCTTTGTAGATATTTCCATGTTCATCCAGATGGCTCTGTAGTTATATCCATGTTCATACAGATATCGGGGTAGGTATTTCCATGTTCATACAGATAGCAGTGTAGCTATTTCCATGTTCATACAGATAGCGGTGTAGATAAATCCATGTTCATACAGATAGCGGTGGTGATATTTCCATGTTTATACAGGCAGCGGTGTAGATATTTCCATGTTTATACAGATAGCGGTTTAGATATTTCCTTCTTAATACAGATGGCGGTGTAGATATTTATATGTTCGTACAAATGGCGGTGTAGATATTTCCATGTTTATACAGATAGCAGTGTAGATATCTCCATCTTAATACAGATGGCGGTGTAGATATTTATATGTTCATACAGATGGCGGTGCAGATATTTCCATGTTCATACAGATGGCGGTGTAGATATTTCCATATTCATACAAAAAGCGGTGTAGCTATTTCCATGTGAAAAGAGATAGCTGTGTAGATATTTAAATGTATATGCAGATAGCAGTGTAGATATTTCCATTTTCATGCAGATAGCGGTGTAGATATTTCCATGTTCAAACAGATAGCGGTGTAGATATTTCCATGTTCATACAGATAGCGGTGTAGATATTTCCATGTTCATAGAGCAAGCGGTGCAGATATTTCCATGTTCATACAGATAGCGGTGCTGATATTTCCATGTTTGTACAGGTAGCGGTGTAGATATTTCCATGTTTATACAGATTGCGGTGTAGATATTTCCATGTTTATACAGATAGCGGTGTAGATATTTCCAAGTTTATACAGATAGCGGTGTAGATATATCCATCTTAATATAGATGGTGGTGTAGATATTTAAATGTTCATACAGATGGCGGTGCAGATATTTCCATGTTCATACAGATGGCGGTGTAGCTATTTCCATGTTTATAGAGATAGCGCTGTACTTATTTCCATGTGTAAAGAGATAGTTTTGTAGGTATTTCCATGTATATGCAGATCGCTGTGTAGATATTTCCATTTTCATGCTGATAGCCGTGTAGATATTTCCATGTTCAAACAGATAGCGGTGTAGATATTTCCATGTTCATACAGATAGCAGTGTAGATATTTCCATGTTTTTACAGATAGCGGTGAAGATGTATGCATGTTTACACAGATAGCGGTGTAGATATTTCCATGTTCATACAGATAGCGGTGTAGATATTTCCATGTTCATCCAGATGGCTGTGTAGATATATCCATGTTCATACAGATGGCGGTGAAGATATTTCCATGTTCATACAGATAGCGGTGTAGTTATTTCCATGTGTAAAGAGATAGCTGTGTAGATATTTCCATGTATATGCAGATAGCTGTGTATATATTTCCATTTTCAAGCAGATAGCGGTTTAGATATTTCCATGTTCAAACAGATAGCGGTGTAGATATTTCCGTGTTCATACAGATAGCGGTGTAGATATTTTTATGTTCATACAGATAGCAGTGTAGATACTTCCATGTTCATACAGATAGAGGGGCTGATATTTCCATGTTCATACAGATAGCGGTGCTGATATTTCCATGTTTATACAGATAGTGGTGTAGATATTTCCATGTTTATACAGATAGCCGTGTAGATATTTCCATGTTCATACAGATAGCGGTGTAGATATCTCCATCTTAATACAGATGGCGGTGTAGATATTTATGTGTTCATACAGATGGCGGTGCAGATATTTCCATGTTCATACAGATAGCGGTGTAGTTATTTCCATGTGTAAAGAGATAGCTGTGTAGGTATTTCCATGTATACGCAGATAGCTGTGTAGATATTTCTATTTTCATGCAGATAGCGGTTTAGATATTTCCATGTTCGTGCAGATAGCGGTGTAGATATTTCCATGTTCATACAGATAGCGGTTTAGAAATTTCCTTCTTAATACAGATGGCGGTGTAGATATTTATATGTTCAAACAGATGGCAGTGCAGATATTTCCAATTTCATACAGATGGCGGTGTAGATATTTCCATGTTTATAGAGATAGCGGTGTAGTTATTTCCATGTGCTAAGAGATAGCTGTGTAGATATTTCCATGTATATGCAGATAGCTGTGTAGATATTTCCATTTTCTTGCAGACATCGGTGTAGATATTTCCATGTTCAAACAGATAGCGGTGTAGATATTTCCATGTTCATACAGATAGCGGTGTAGATATTTCCATGTTCATACAGATAGCGGTGTAGATATTTGCATGTTCATACAGATGGTGGTGTAGATATTTCCATGTTCATACAGATAGCGGTGCTGATATTTCCATGTTTATACAGGTAGTGTTGTAGATATTTCCATTTTTATACAGATAGTGGTGTAGATATTTCCATGTTTATACAGAGAGCGGTGGAGATATTTCCATGTTTATACACATAGCAGTGTAGATATCTCCATCTTAATTCAGATGGCGGTGTAGATATTTATATGTTCATACAGATGGCGGTGCAGATATTTCCATGTTCATACAGATGGCGGTGTAGATATTTCCATGTTCATCCAGATGGCTGTGTAGATATATCCATGTTCATACAGATAGCGGTGTAGATATTTCCATGTTCAGACAGATAGAGGTGTAGCTCTTTCCATGTTCATACAGATAACGGTGTAGATATTTGCATGTTCATACAGAAAGCAGTGTAGATATTTCCATGTTCATACAGATAGCGATGTAGATATTTCCATGTTCATACAGATAGCGGTGCTGATATTTCCATGTTTATACAGGCAGCGGTGTAGATATTTCTATGTTTATACAGATAGCGGTTTAGATATTTCCTTCTTAATACAGATGGCGGTGTAGATATTTATATGTTCATAGAGACGGCGGTGCAGATATTTCCATGTTCATACAGATAGCAGTGTAGATATTTCCACGTTCATACAGATAGCGGTGTAGATATTTCCATGGTTATACAGATAGCGTTGTAGATATTTCCATGGTTATACAGATAGCGGTGTAGATATTTCCATGTTTATTCAGATAGCGGTGTAGATATCTCCATCTTAATACAGATGGCGGTGTAGATATTTATATGTTCATACAGATGGCGGTGCAGATATTTCCATGTTCATACAGATGGCGGTGTAGATATTTCCATGTTCATACAGATAGCGGTGTAGTTATTTCCATGTGTAAAGTGATAGGTGTGTAGGTATTTCCATGTATATGCAGATAGCTGTGTAGATATTTCCATTTTCATGCAGATAGCGGTGTATGTATTTCCATCTTCAAACAGATAGCGGTGTAGATATTTCCATGTTCATACAGATAGCGGTGTAGATATTTCCATGCTTATACAGATAGCGGTGAAGATGTATGTATGTTTACACTGATAGCGGTGTGGATATTTCCATGTTCATCCAGAGGGCTGTGTAGATATATCCAAGTTCAAACAGATAGCGGTGTAGATATTTCCATGTTCATTCAGATAGCGGTGTAGATATTTCCATGTTCATACAGATAGCGGTATAGATATTTCCATGTTCATACAGATAGCGGTGCTGATATTTCCATGTTTATACAGGTAGCGGTTTAGATATTTCCATGTTTATACAGATAGCGGTGTAGATATTTCCATGTTTATACAGATAGCGGTGTAGATATTTCCATGTTTATACAGATAGCGGTGTAGATATCGCCATCTTAATACAGATGGCTGTGTAGATATTTATATGTTCATACAGATGGCGGTGCAGATATTTCCATGTTCATACAGATGGCGGTGTGGATATTTCCATGTTCATACAGATAGCGGTGTAGTTATTTCCATGTGTAGTGATATAGCTGTGTAGATATTTCCATGTATATTCAGATAGCAGTGTAGATATTTCCATTATCATGCAGATAGCGGTGTAGATATTTCCATGTTCAAACAGATACCGGTGTAGATATTTCCATGTTCATACAGATAGCGGTGTAGATATTTCCATGTTCATACAGATAGCGGTGTAGATATTTCCATGTTTATACAGATAGCGGTGAAGATGTATTGCTTGTTTACACAGATAGCGGTGTAGATATTTCCATGTTCATACAGATAGTGGTGTAGATATTTCCATGTTCATCCAGATGGCTGTTTAGATATATCCTTGTTCATACAGATAGTGGTGTAGATATTTCCATATTCATGCAGATAGCGGTGCTGATATTTCCATGTTTATACAGGCAGCGGTGTAGCTATTTCCATGTTCCTACAGATAGCGGTGTAGGTATTTCCATGTTCATACAGATAGCGGTGCTGATATTTCCATGTTTATACAGGCAGCGGTGTAGATATTTCCATGTTTATACAGATAGCGGTTTAGACATTTCCTTCCTAATACAGATGGCGGTGTATTTATATGTTCATACATATGGCGGTGTAGATATTTCCATGTTTATACAGATAGCAGTGTAGATATCTCCATCTTAATACAGGTGGCGGTGTAGATATTTATATGTTCATACAGATGGCGGTGTAGATATTTCCATGTTCATACAGATGGCGGTGTAGTTATTTCCATGTTCATACAGATAGTGGTGTAGTTATTTCCATGTGTAAAGAGATAGCTGTGTAGATACTTAAATGTATATGCAGATAGCAGTGTAGATATTTCAATTTTCATGCAGATAGCGGTGTAGTTATTTCCATGTGCAAACAGATAGCGGTGTAGGTATTTCCATGTTCATACAGATAGCGGTGCAGATATTTCCATGTTCATACCGATAGTGGTGCAGATATTTCCATGTTTATACAGATAGTGGTGAAGATGTATGCTTGTTTACACAGATGGCGGTGTAGATATTTCCATGTTCATCCAGATGGCTGTGTGGATATATCCATGTTCATACAGATAGCGGTGTAGATATTTCCATGTTCATACAGATAGCGGTGTAGATATTTCCATGTTCATCCAGATGGCTGTGTAGATATATCCATGTTCACACAGTTAGCGGTGTAGCTATTTCCATGTTCATACAGATAGCGGTGTAGATATTTCCATGTTCATCCAGATGGCTGTGTAGATATATCCATGTTCATACAGATAGCGGTTTAGATATTTCCTTCTTAATACAGATGGCGGTATAGATATTTATATGTTCAAACAGATGGCGGTGCAGATATTTCCATGTTCATACAGATTTTGGTGTAGATATTTCCATGTTTATAGATATAGAGGTGTAGTTATTTCCACGTGTAAAGAGATAGCTTTGTAGATATTTCCATGTATATGCAGATCGCTGTGTAGATATTTCCATTTTCATGCAGATAGCGGTGTAGATATTTCCATGTTCAAACAGATAGCAGTGTAGATATTTCCTTTTTCATACAGATAGCAGTGTAGATATTTCCATGTTTATACAGATAGCGGTGAAGATGTATGCATGTTTACACAGATAGCGGTGTAGATATTTCCATCTTCATACAGATAGCGGTGTAGATATTTCCATGTTCATCCAGATGGCTGTGTAGATATATCCATGTTCATACAGATGGCGGTAAAGGTATTTCCATGTTCATACAGATAGCGGTGTAGTTATTTCCATGTGTAAAGAGATAGCTGTGTAGATATTTCCATGTATATGCAGATAGCTGTGTAGATATTTCCATTTTCATGCAGAGAGCGGTTTAGATATTTCCATGTTCAAACAGATAGCGGTGTAGATATTTCCTTTTTCATACAGATAGCGGTGTAGATATTTCCATGTTTATACTGATAGCGGTGAAGGTGTATGCATGTTTACACAGATAGCGGTGTATATATTCCCATGTTCATACAGATCGCGGTGTAGATTTTTCATGTTCATCCAGATGGATGTGTAGACATATCCATGTTCATACAGATGGCTGTGAAGATATTTCCATGTTCATACAGATAGCGGTGTAGATATTTCCATGTTCATACAGATAGCGGTGTAGATATATCCATGTTTATACAGATAGCGGTGTAAATATTTCCATGTTTATACAGATAGCAGTGTAGATATCTCCATCTTAATACAGATGGCGGTGTAGATATTTATATGTTCATACAGATGGCGGTGCAGATATTTCCATGTACATACAGATGGCGGTGTAGATATTTCCATGTTCATACAGATAGCGGTGTAGTTATTTCCATGTGTAAAGAGATAGCTGTGTAGATATTGCCATGTATATGCAGATAGCTGTGTAGATATTTCCATTTCCATGCAGGTAGCGGTGTATATATTTCCATCTTCAAACAGATAGCGGTGTAGATATTTCCATGTTCATACAGATAGCGGTGTAGATATTTCCATGTTTATTCAGATAGCGGTGAAGGTGTATGCATGTTTACACAGATAGCGGTGTGGATATTTCCATGTTCATCCAGAGGGCTGTTTAGATATATCCATGTTCATACAGATAGCGGTGTAGATACTTCCATGTTCATACAGATAGCGGTGTAGATATTTCCATGTTCATACAGATAGCGGTGCTGATATTTCCATGTTTATACAGGTAGCGGTGTAGATATTTCCATGTTTATATAGATAGCGGTGTAGATATTTCCATGTTTATACAGATAGCCGTGTAGATATTTCCATGTTTATACAGATAGCGGTGTAGATATCTCCATCTTAGTACAGATGGCTGTGTAGATATTTCTATGTTCATACAGATGGCGGTGCAGATATTTCCATGTTCATACACATGGCGGTGTAGATATTTCCATGTTCATACAGATATCGGTGTAGTTATTTCCATGTGTAAAGAGATAGCTGTGTAGATATTTCCATGTTCATACAGATATCGGTGCAGATATTTCCATGTTCATACAGATAGCAGTGCAGATATTTCCATGTTTATACAGATAGCGGTGAAGATGTATGCATTTTTACACAGATAGCGCTGTAGATATTTCTATGTTCATCCAGATGGCTGTGTAGATATATCCATGTTCATAAAGATAGCGGTGTAGATATTTCCATGTTCATACAGATAGCGGTGTAGCAATTTCCATGTTCATACAGATAGCGGTGTAGATATTTCCATGTTTATACTGATAGCGGTGAAGATGTATGCATGTTTACACAGATAGCGGTGTAGATATTTCCATGTTCATACAGATAGCGGTGTAGATATTTCCATGTTCATCCAGATGGCTGTGTAGATATTTCCATGTTCATACAGATAGCGGTGTAGATATATCCATGTTCATACAGATAGTGGTGTAGATATTTCCATGTTCACACAGATAGCAGTGAAGCTATTTCCATATTCATACAGATAGCGGTGTAGATATTTCCATGTTCGTACAGATAGCGGTGTAGATATTTCATTTTCCTACAGATAGCGGTGCTGATATTTCCATGTTTATACAGGTAGCGGTGTAGAAATTTCCATGTTTATACAGATAGCGGTGTAGATATTTCCATGTTTATACAGATAGCGGTGTAGATATATCCATGTTTATACAGATAGCGGTGAAGATGTGTGCATGTTTACACAGATAGCGGTGTATATATTTCCATGTTCATACAGATAGCTGTGTAGATATTTCCATGTTCATCCAGATGGCTCTGTAGATATATCCATGTTCATACAGATAGCGGGGTAGCTATTTCCATGTTCATACAGATAGCGGTGTAGCTATTTCCATGTTCATACAGATAGTGGTGTAGAAATTTCCGTGTTCATACAGATAGCGGTGCTGATATTTCCATGTTTATACAGGCAGCTGTGTAGGTATTTCCATGTTTATACAGATAGCGGTTTAGATATTTCCTTCTTAATACAGATGGCGGTGTAGATATTTATATGTTCGTACAGATGGCGGTGTAGATATTTCCATGTTTATACAGATAGCAGTGTAGATATCTCCTTCTTAATACAGATCGCGGTGTAGATATTTATATGTTCATACAGATTGCGGTGCAGATATTTCCGTGTTCATACAGATGGCGGTGTAGATATTTCCATGTTCAAACAGACAGCGGTGTAGTTATTTCCATGTGTAAAGAGATAGCTGTACAGATATTTAAATGAATATGCAGATAGCAGTGTAGATATTTCCATTTTCATGCAGATAGCGGTGCAGATATTTCCATGTTCATACAGATAGCGGTGTTGATATTTCCATGTTCATACAGATAGCGGTGTAGATATTTCCATGTTCATACAGATAGCGGTGTAGATATTTCCATGTTTATACAGATAGCGGTGAAGATCTATGCATGTTTACACAGATAGCGGTGTAGATATTTCCATGTTCATCCAGATGGCTGTGTAGATATATCCATGTTCATACAGATAGCGGTGTAGATATTTCCATGTTCATACAGAGAGCGGTGTAGATATTTCCATGTTCATCCAGATGGCTGTGTAGATATATCCATGTTCATACATATAGCGGTGTAGATATTTCCATGTTCAGACAGATAGTGTTGTAGCTATTTCCATGTTCATACAGATAACGGTGTAGCTATTTCCATGTTCATACAGACAGCAGTGTAGATATTTCCATGTTCATACAGATAGTGATGTAGATATTTCCATGTTCATACAGATAGCGGTGCTGATATTTCCATGTTTATACAGGCAGCGGTGTAGATATTTCCATGTTTATACAGATAGCGGTTTAGATATTTCCTTCTTAATACAGATGGCGGTGTAGATATTTATATGTTCATAGAGACGGCGGTGCAGATATTTCCATGTTCATTCAGATAGCAGTGTAGATATTTCCATGTTCATACAGATAGCGGTGTAGATATTTCCATGGTTATGCAGATAGCGTTGTAGATATTTCCATGGTTATACAGATAGCGGTGTAGATATTTCCATGTTTATTCAGATAGCGGTGTAGATATCTCCATCTTAATACAGATGGCGGTGTAGATATTTATATGTTCATACAGATGGCGGTGCAGATATTTCCATGTTCATACAGATGGCGGTGTAGATATTTCCATGTTCATACAGATAGCGGTGTAGTTATTTCCATGTGTAAAGAGATAGCTGTGTAGATATTTCCATTTTCATACAGAGAGCGGTGCTGATATTTCCGTTTTTATACAGATAGCGGTTTAGATATTTCCTTCTTAATACAGAAGGCGGTGTAGATATTTATATGTTCAAACAGATGGCGGTGCAGATATTTCCATGTTCATACAGATGGTGGTGTAGATATTTCCATGTTTATAGATATAGCGGTGTAGTTATTTCCATGTGTAAAGAGATAGCTGTGAAGATATTTCCATGTATATGCAGATAGCTTTGTAGATATTTCCATTTTCATGCAGATAGCGGTGTAGATATTTACATGTTCAAACAGATAGCGGTGTTGATATTTCCATGTTCATTCAGATAGCTTTGTAGATATTTCCATGTTCATGCAGATAGCGGTGTAGATATTTCCATGTTCATACAGATAGCGGTGTAGATATTTCCAGGTTCATACAGATAGCGGTGATGATATTTCCATGTTTATACAGGTAGCGGTGTAGATATTTCCATGTTTATACAGATAGCGGTGTAGATATTTCCATGTTTATACAGATAGCGGTGTAGATATTTCCATGTTTATTCAGATAGCGGGGTAGATATCTCCATCTTAATAGAGATGGCGGTGTAGATATTTATATGTTCATACAGATGGCGGTGCAGATATTTCCATGTTCATACAGATGGCGGTGTAGATATTTCCATGTTCATACAGATAGCGGTGTAGTTATTTCCATGTGTAAAGAGATAGCTGTGTAGATATTTCCATCTATATGCAGATAGCTGTGTAGATATTTCCATTTTCATGCAGATAGCGGTGTATATATTTCCATCTTCAAACAGATAGCGGTGTAGATATTTCCATGTTCATACAGATAGCGGTGTAGATATTTCCATGTTTATTCAGATAGCGGTGAAGATGTATGCATGTTTACACAGATAGCGGTGTGGATATTTCCATGTTCATCCAGAGGGCTGTGTAGATATATCCATGTTCATACAGATAGCGGTGCAGATATTTCCATGTTCATACAGATGGCGGTGTAGATATTTCCATTTTCATACAGATACCGGTGTAGTTATTTCCATGTGTAAAGAGATAGCTGTGTAGATATTTCCATTTTCATGCAGATAGCAGTGTAGGTATTTCCATGTTCAAACATATAGCGGTGTAGATATTTCCATGTCCATACAGATAGCGGTGCAGATATTTCCATGTTCATACAGATAGCAGTGTAGATATTTCCATGTTTATACAGATAGCGGTGAAGATGTATGCATGTTTACACAGATAGCGGTGTAGATATTTCCATGTTCATCCAGATGGCTGTGTAGATATATCCATGTTCATACAGATAGCGGTGTAGATATTTCCATGTTCATACAGATAGCGGTGTAGATATTTCCATGTTCATCCAGATGGCTGTGTAGATATATCCATGTTCATACAGATAGCGGTGTAGATATTTCCATGTTCATACAGATAGCGGTGTAGCTATTTCCATGTTCATACAGATAACGGTGTAGCTATTTCCATGTTCATACAGATAGCAGTGTAGATATTTCCATGTTCATACAGATAGCGGTGTAGATATTTCCATGTTTATTCAGATAGCGGTGTAGATATCTCCATCTTATTGCAGATGGCTGTGTAGATATTTATATGTTCATACAGATGGCCGTGCAGATATTTCCATGTTCATACAGATGGCGGTGTAGATATGTCCATGTTCATACAGATAGCGGTGTAGTTATTTCCATGTGTAAAGAGATTGCTGTGTAGATATTTCCATCTATATTTAGATAGCTGTGTAGATATTTCCATTTTCATGCAGATAGCGATGTATATATTTCCATCTTCAAACAGATAGCGGTGTAGATATTTCCATGTTCATACAGATAGCGGTGTAGATATTTCCATGTTTATACAGATAGCGGTGAAGATGTATGCATGTTTACACAGATTGCGGTGTGGATATTTCCATGTTCATCCAGAGGGCTGTGTAGATATATCCATGTTCATACAGATAGCGGTGTAGATATTTCCATGTTCATACAGATAGCGGTGTAGATATTTCCATGTTCATACAGATAGCGGTGCTGATATTTCCATGTTTATACAGGTAGCGATGTAGATATTTCCATGTTTATACAGATAGCGGTGTAGATATTTCCATGTTTATACAGATTGCGGTGTAGATATCACCATCTTAATACAGATGGCAGTGTAGATATTTATATGTTCATACAGATGGCGGTGCAGATATTTCCATGTTCATACAGATGGCGGTGTAGATATTTCCATGTTCATACAGATGGCGGTGTAGATATTTCCATGTTTATACAGATAGCGGTTTAGATATTTCCTTCTTAATACAGATGGCGGTGTAGATATTTATATGTTCATACAGATGGCGGTGCAGATATTTCCATGTTCATACAGATGGCGGTGGAGATATTTCCATGTTTATAGATATAGCGGTGTAGTTATTTCCATGTGTAAAGAGATAGCTGTGTAGATATTTCCATGTATATGCAGATAGCAGTGTAGATATTTCCATTTTCATGCAGATAGCGGTGTAGATATTTCCATGTTCAAACAGATAGCGGTGTAGATATTTCCATGCTCATACAGATAGCGGTGCTGATATTTCCATGTTTATACAGATATCAGTGTAGATATCTCCATCTTAATACAGATGGCGGTGTAGATATTTATATGTTCATACAGATGGCGGTGCAGATAATTCCGTCTTCATACAGATGGCGGTGTAGATATTTCCATGTTCAAACAGACAGCGGTGTAGTTATTTCCATGTGTAAAGAGATAGATGTGCAGATATTTAAATGAATATGCAGATAGCAGTGTAGATATTTCCATTTTCATGCAGATAGCGGTGTAGATATTTCCATGTTCAAACAGATAGCCGTGTAGATATTTCCATGCTCATACAGATAGCGGTGTGGATATTTCCATGTTCAGACAGATAGCGGTGTAGATATTTCCATGTTTATACAGATAGCGGTGAAGATCTATGCATGTTTACACAGATAGCGGTGTAGATATTTCCATGTTCATCCAGATGGCTGTGTAGATATATCCATGTTCATACAGATAGCGGTGTAGATATTTCCATGTTCATACAGATAGCGGTGTAGATATTTCCATGTTCATCCAGATGGCTGTGTAGATATATCCATGTTCATACATATAGCGGTGTAGATATTTCCATATTCAGACAGATAGTGGTGTAGCTATTTCCATGTTCATACAGATAACGGTGTAGCTATTTCCATGTTCATACAGACAGCAGTGTAGATATTTCCATGTTCATACAGATAGTGATGTAGATATTTCCATGTTCATACAGATAGCGGTGCTGATATTTCCATGTTTATACAGGCAGCGGTGTAGATATTTCCATGTTTATACAGATAGCGGTTTAGATATTTCCTTCTTAATACAGATGGCGGTGTAGATATTTATATGTTCATAGAGACGGCGGTGCAGATATTTCCATGTTCATACAGATAGCAGTGTAGATATTTCCATGTTCATACAGATAGCGGTGTAGATATTTCCATGGTTATGCAGATAGCGTTGTAGATATTTCCATGGTTATACAGATAGCGGTGTAGATATTTCCATGTTTATTCAGATACCGGTGTAGATATCTCCATCTTAATACAGATGGCGGTGTAGATATTTATATGTTCATACAGATGGCGGTGCAGATATTTCCATGTTCATACAGATGGCGGTGTAGATATTTCCATGTTCATACAGATAGCGGTGTAGTTATTTCCATGTGTAAAGAGATAGCTGTGTAGATATTTCCATTTTCATACAGAGAGCGGTGCTGATATTTCCGTTTTTATACAGATAGCGGTTTAGATATTTCCTTCTTAATACAGATGGCGGTGTAGATATTTATATGTTCAAACAGATGGCGGTGCAGATATTTCCATGTTCATACAGATGGTGGTGTAGATATTTCCATGTTTATAGATATAGCGGTGTAGTTATTTCCATGTGTAAAGAGATAGCTTTGAAGATATTTCCATGTATATGCAGATAGCTTTGTAGATATTTCCATTTTCATGCAGATAGCGGTGTAGATATTTACATGTTCAAACAGATAGCGGTGTTGATATTTCCATGTTCATTCAGATAGCTTTGTAGATATTTCCATGTTCATGCAGATAGCGGTGTAGATATTTCCATGTTCATACAGATAGCGGTGTAGATATTTCCAGGTTCATACAGATAGCTTTGTAGATATTTCCATGTTTATACAGGTAGCGGTGTAGATATTTCCATGTTTATACAGATAGCGGTGTAGATATTTCCATGTTTATACAGATAGCGGTGTAGATATTTCCATGTTTATTCAGATAGCGGTGTAGATATCTCCATCTTAATAGAGATGGCGGTGTAGATATTTATATGTTCATACAGATGGCGGTGCAGATATTTCCATGTTCATACAGATGGCGGTGTAGATATTTCCATGTACATACAGATAGCGGTGTAGTTATTTCCATGTGTAAAGAGATAGCTGTGTAGATATTTCCATCTATATGCAGATAGCTGTGTAGATATTTCCATTTTCATGCAGATAGCGGTGTATATATTTCCATCTTCAAACAGATAGCGGTGTAGATATTTCCATGTTCATACAGATAGCGGTGTAGATATTTCCATGTTTATTCAGATAGCGGTGAAGATGTATGCATGTATACACAGATAGCGGTGTGGATATTTCCATGTTCATCCAGAGGGCTGTGTAGATATATCCATGTTCATACAGATAGCCGTGCAGATATTTCCATGTTCATACAGATGGCGGTGTAGATATTTCCATTTTCATACAGATAGCGGTGTAGTTATTTCCATGTGTAAAGAGATAGCTGTGTAGATATTTCCATGTATATGCAGATAGCAGTGTAGATATTTCCATTTTCCTGCAGATAGCATTGTAGATATTTCCATGTTCAAACAGATAGCGGTGTAGATATTTCCATGTTCATACAGATAGCGGTGCAGATATTTCCATGTTCATACAGATAGCAGTGTAGATATTTCCATGTTTATACAGATAGCGGTGAAGATGTATGCATGTTTACACAGATAGCGGTGTATATACTTCCATGTTCATCCAGATGGCTGTGTAGATATATCCATGTTCATACAGATAGCGGTGTAGATATTTCCATATTCATACAGATAGCGGTGTAGATATTTCCATGTTCATCCAGATGGCTGTGTAGATATATCCATGTTCATACAGATAGCGGTGTAGATATTTCCATGTTCATACAGATAGCGGTGTAGCTATTTCCATGTTCATACAGATAACGGTGTAGCTATTTCCATGTTCATACAGATAGCAGTGTAGATATTTCCATGTTCATACAGATAGCGGTGTAGATATTTCCATATTTATTCAGATAGCGGTGTAGATATCTCCATCTTATTACAGATGGCTGTGTAGATATTTATATGTTCATACAGATGGCCGTGCAGATATTTCCATGTTCATACAGATGGCGGTGTAGATATGTCCATGTTCATACAGATAGCGGTGTAGTTATTTCCATGTGTAAAGAGATTGCTGTGTAGATATTTCCATCTATATGCAGATAGCTGTGTAGATATTTCCATTTTCATGCAGATAGCGATGTATATATTTCCATCTTCAAACAGATAGCGGTGTAGATATTTCCATGTTCATACAGATAGCGGTGTAGATATTTCCATGTTTATACAGATAGCGGTGTAGATATTTCCATGTTTATACAGATAGCGGTGTAGATATCTCCATCTTAATAGGGATGGCGGTGTAGATATTTATATGTTCATACAGATGGCGGTGCAGATATTTCCATGTTCATACAGATGGCGGTGTAGATATTTCCATGTTCATACAGATAGCGGTGTAGTTATTTCCATGTGTAAAGAGATAGCTGTGTAGATATTTCCATCTATATGCAGATAGCTGTGTAGATATTTCCATTTTCATGCAGATAGCGGTGTATATATTTCCATCTTCAAACAGATAGCGGTGTAGATATTTCCATGTTCATACAGATAGCGGTGTAGATATTTCCATGTTTATTCAGATAGCGGTGAAGATGTATGCATGTATACACAGATAGCGGTGTGGATATTTCCATGTTCATCCAGAGGGCTGTGTAGATATATCCATGTTCATACAGATAGCGGTGCAGATATTTCCATGTTCATACAGATGGCGGTGTAGATATTTCCATTTTCATACAGATAGCGGTGTAGATATTTCCATGTTTATACAGATAGTGGTGTAGATATTTCCATGTTTATACAGATAGCGGTGTAGATATTTCCATCTTAATACAGATGGCGGTGTAGATATTTATATGTTCATACAGATGGCGGTGCAGATATTTCCATGTTCATACAGATGGCGGTGTAGCTATTTCCATGTTCATACAGATAGTGGTGTAGTTATTTCCATGTGTAAAGAGATAGCTGTGTAGATATTTAAATGTATATGCAGATAGCAGTGTAGATATTTCCATTTTCATGCAGATAGCGGTGTAGATATTTCCATGTCCAAACAGATAGCGGTGTAGGTATTTCCATGTTCATACAGATAGCGGTGTAGATATTTCCATGTTCATACCGATAGCGGTGCAGATATTTCCATGTTTATACAGATAGTGGTGAAGATGTATGCATGTTTACACAGATAGCGGTGTAGATATTTCCATGTTCATCCAGATGGCTCTGTAGATATATCCATGTTCATTCAGATAGCGGTGCAGATATTTCCATGTTCACACAGATAGCGGTGTAGATATTTCCATGTTCATCCAGATGGCTTTGTAGATATATCCATGTTCATACAGATAGCGGTGTAGATATTTTCATGTTTATACAGATAGCCGTGTAGCTATTTCCATTTTCATACACATAACGGTGTAGCTATTTCCATGTTCATACAGATAGCAGTGTAGATATTTCCATGTTCATACAGATAGCGGTGTAGATATTTCCATTTTCATACAGAGAGCGGTGCTGATATTTCCGTGTTTATACAGATAGCGGTTTAGATATTTCCTTCTTAATACAGATGGCGGTGTAGATATTTATATGTTCAAACAGATGTCGGTGCAGATATTTCCATGTTCATACAGATGGTGGTGTAGATATTTCCATGTTTATAGATATAGCGGTGTAGTTATTTCCATGTGTAAAGAGATAGCTGTGTAGATATTTCCATGTATATGCAGATAGCTTTGTAGATATTTCCATTTTCATGCAGATAGCGGTGTAGATATTTACATGTTCAAACAGATAGCGGTGTAGATATTTCCATGTTCATTCAGATAGCTTTGTAGATATTTCCATGTTCATGCAGATAGCGGTGTAGATATTTCCATGTTCATACAGATAGCGGAGTAGATATTTCCAGGTTCATACAGATAGCGGTGCTGATATTTCCATGTTTATACAGGTAGCGGTGTAGATATTTCCATGTTTATACAGATAGCGGTGTAGATATTTCGATGTTTATACAGATAGCGGTGTAGATATTTCCATGTTTATTCAGATAGCGGTGTAGATATCTCCATCTTAATACAGATGGCGGTGTAGATATATATATGTTCATACAGATGGCGGTGCAGATATTTCCAGGTTCATACAGATGGCGGTGTAGATATTTCCATGTTCATACAGATGGCGGTGTAGATATTTCCATGTTCATACAGATAGCGGTGTAGTTATTTCCATGTGTAAAGAGATAGCTGTGTAGATATTTCCATCTATATGCAGATAGCTGTGTAGATATTTCCATTTTCATGCAGATAGCAGTGTATATATTTCCATCTTCAAACAGATAGCGATATAGATATTTCCATGTTCATAGAGATAACGGTGTAGATATTTCCATGTTTATACAGATAGCGGTGAAGATGTATGCATGTTTACACAGATAGCGGTGTGGATATTTCCATGTTTATCCAGAGGGCTGTGTAGATATATCCATGTTCATACAGATAGCGGTGTAGATATTTCCATGTTCATACAGATAGCAGTGTAGATATTTCCATGTTCTTACAGATAGCGGTGCTGATATTTCCATGTTTATACAGGTAGCGGTGTAGATATTTCCATGTTTATACAGATAGCGGTGTAGATATTTCCATGTTTATACAGATAGTGGTGTAGATATTTCCATGTTTATACAGATAGCGGTGTAGATATTTCCATCTTAATACAGATGGCGGTGTAGATATTTATATGTTCATACAGATGGCGGTGTAGATATTTCCATGTTCATACAGATGGCGGTGTAGATATTTCCATATACATACAGATAGCGGTGTAGTTATTTCCATGTGTAAAGAGATAGCTGTGTAGATATTTCCATGTATATGCAGATAGCAGTGTAGATATTTCCATTTTCATGTAGATAGCGGTGTAGATATTTCCATGTTCAAACAGATAGCGGTGTAGATATTTCCATGTTCATACAGATAGTGGTGCAGATATTTCCATGTTCATACAGATAGCAGTGTAGATATTTCCATGTTTATACAGATAGCGGTGAAGATGCATGCATGTTTACACAGATAGCGGTGTAGATATTTCCATGTTCATCCAGATGGCTGTGTAGATATATCCATGTTCATACAGAGAGCGGTGTAGATATTTCCATGTTCATACAGATAGCGGTGTAGTTATTTCCATGTGTAAAGAGATTGCTGTGTAGATATTTCCATCTATATGCAGATAGCTGTGTAGATATTTCCATTTTCATGCAGATAGCGATGTATATATTTCCATCTTCAAACAGATAGCGGTGTAGATATTTCCATGTTCATACAGATAGCGGTGTAGATATTTCCATGTTTATACAGATAGCGGTGAAGATGTATGCATGTTTACACAGATAGCGGTGTGGATATTTCCGTGTACATCCAGAGGGCTGTGTGGATATATCCATGTTCATACTGATAGCGGTGTAGATATTTCCATGTTCATACAGACAGCGGTGTAGGTATTTCCATGTTCATACAGATAGCGAGGCTGATATTTCCATGTTCATTCAGATAGCGGTGTAGATATTTCAATGTGTAAAGAGATAGCTGTGTAGATATTTCCATCTATATGCAGATTGCTGTGTAGATATTTCCATTTTCATGCAGATAGCTTTGTATATATTTCCATCTTCATACAGATAGCGGTGTAGGTATTTCCATGTTCATAGAGATAGCGGTGTAGATATTTCCATGTTTATACATATAGCGGTGAAGATGTATGCATGTTTACACAGATAGCGGTGTAGAGATTTCCATGTTCATCCAGAGGGCTGTGTACGTTTATCCATGTTCATACAGATAGCGGTGTAGATATTTCCATGTTCATACAGATAGCGGTGTAGATATTTCCATGTTCATACAGATAGCGGTGCTGATATTTCCATGTTTATACAGGTAGCGGTGTAGATATTTCCATGTTTATACAGATAGCGGTGTAGATATTTCCATGTTTATACAGATAGCGGTGTTGATATTTCCATGTTTATACAGATAGCGGTGTAGATATCTCCATCTTAATACAGATGGCGGTGTAGATATTTATATGTTCATACAGATGGCGGTGCAGATATTTCCATGTTCATACAGATGGCGGTGTAGATATTTCCATGTTCATACAGATAGCGGTGTAGTTATTTCCATGTGTAAAGAGATAGCTGTGTAGATATTTCCATCTATATGCAGATAGCTGTGTAGATATTTCGATTTTCATCCAGATAGCGTTGTATATATTTCCATCTTCAAACAGATAGCGGTGTAGATATTTCCATATTCATAAGGATAGCGGTGTAGATATTTCCATGTTTATACAGATAGCGGTGAAGATGTATGCATGTTTACACAGATAGCGGTGTGGATATTTCCATTTTCATCCAGAGGGCTGTGTAGATATATCCATGTTCATACAGATAGCGGTGTAGATATTTCCATGTTCATACAGATAGCGGTGTAGATATTTCCATGTTCATACAGATAGCGGTTTTGATATTTCCATGTTTATACAGGTAGCGGTGTAGATATTTCCATATTTATACAGATAGCGGTGTAGATATTTCCATGTTTATACAGATAGCGGTGTAGATATCTCCATCTTAATACAGATGGCGGTGTAGATATTTATATGTTCATACAGATGGCGGTGCAGATATTTCCATGTTCATACAGATGGCCGTGTAGATATTTCCATGTTCATACAGATGGCGGTGTAGATATTTCCATGTTTATACAGATAGCGGTTTTGATATTTCCTTCTTAATACAGATGGCGGTGTAGATATGTATATGTTCATACAGATGGCGGTGCAGATATTTCCATGTTCATACAGATGGCGGTGTAGATATTTCCAAGTTTATAGATATAGCGGTGTAGTTATTTCCACGTGTAAAGAGATAGCTGTGTAGATATTTCCATGTATGTGCAGATAGCTTTGAAGATATTTCCATTTTCATGCAGATAGCGGTGTAGATATTTCCATGTTCAAACAGATAGCGGTGTAGATATTTCCATGTTCATACAGATAGCAGTGCTGATATTTCCATGTTTATACAGGCAGCGGTGTGGATATTTCCATGTTTATACAGATAGCGGTTTAGATATTTCCTTCTTAATACAGATGGCGGTGTAGATATTTATATGTTCATACAGATGGCGGTGCAGATATTTCCATGTTCATACAGATGGCGGTGTAGTTATTTCCATGTTCATACAGATAGTGGTGTAGTTATTTCCATGTGTAAAGAGATAGCTGTTTAGATATTTAAATGTATATGCAGATAGCAGTGTAGATATTTCCATTTTCATGCAGATAGCGGTGTAGATATTTCCATGTCCAAACAGATAGCGGTGTAGATATTTCCATGTTCATACAGATAGCGGTGTAGATATTTCCATGTTCATACAGATGGCTGTGTAGATATATCCATGTTCATACAGATAGCGGTGTAGATATTTCCATGTTCATACAGATAGCGGTGTAGCTATTTCCATGTTCATACAGATAACGGTGTAGCTATTTCCATGTTCATACAGATAGCAGTGTAGATATTTCCATGTTCATACAGATAGCGGTGTAGATATTTCCATATTTATTCAGATAGCGGTGTAGATATCTCCATCTTATTACAGATGGCTGTGTAGATATTTATATGTTCATACAGATGGCCGTGCAGATATTTCCATGTTCATACAGATGGCGATGTAGATATGTCCATGTTCATACAGATAGCGGTGTAGTTATTTCCATGTGTAAAGAGATAGCTGTGTAGATATTTCCATCTATATGCAGATAGCTGTGTAGATATTTCCATTTTCAGGCAGATAGCAGTGTATATATTTCCATCTTCAAACAGATAGCGATATAGATATTTCCATGTTCATAGAGATAACGGTGTAGATATTTCCATGTTTATACAGATAGCGGTGAAGATGTATGCATGTTTACACAGATAGCGGTGTGGATATTTCCATGTTTATCCAGAGGGCTGTGTAGATATATCCATGTTCATACAGATAGCGGTGTAGATATTTCCATGTTCATACAGATAGCAGTGTAGATATTTCCATGTTCATACAGATAGCGGTGCTGATATTTCCATGTTTATACAGGTAGCGGTGTAGATATTTCCATGTTTATACAGATAGCGGTGTAGATATTTCCATGTTTATACAGATAGTGGTGTAGATATTTCCATGTTTATACAGATAGCGGTTTAGATATTTCCATCTTAATACAGATGGCGGTGTAGATATTTATATGTTCATACAGATGGCGGTGCAGATATTTCCATGTTCATACAGATGGCGGTGTAGATATTTCCATATTCATACAGATAGCGGTGTAGTTATTTCCATGTGTAAAGAGATAGCTGTGTAGATATTTCCATGTATATGCAGATAGCAGTGTAGATATTTCCATTTTCATGTTGATAGCGGTGTAGATATTTCCACGTTCAAACAGATAGCGGTGTAGATATTTCCATGTTCATACAGATAGCGGTGCAGATATTTCCATGTTCATACAGATAGCAGTGTAGATATTTCCATGTTTATACAGATAGTGGTGAAGATGTATGCATGTTTACACAGATAGCGGTGTAGATATTTCCATGTTCATCCAGATGGCTGTGTAGATATATCCATGTTCATACAGAGAGCGGTGTAGATATTTCCATGTTCATACAGATAGCGGTGTAGTTATTTCTATGTGTAAAGAGATTGCTGTGTAGATATTTCCATCTATATGCAGATAGCTGTGTAGATATTTCCATTTTCATGCAGATAGCTTTGTATATATTTCCATCTTCATACAGATAGCGGTGTAGATATTTCCATGTTCATAGAGATAGCGGTGTAGATATTTCCATGTTTATACATATAGCGGTGAAGATGTATGCATGTTTACACAGATAGCGGTGTAGAGATTTCCATGTTCATCCAGAGGGCTGTGTACGTTTATCCATGTTCATACAGATAGCGGTGTAGATATTTCCATGTTCATACAGATAGCGGTGTAGATATTTCCATGTTCATACAGATAGCGGTGCTGATATTTCCATGTTTATACAGGTAGCGGTGTAGATATTTCCATGTTTATACAGATAGCGGTGTAGATATTTCCATGTTTATACAGATAGCGGTGTTGATATTTCCATGTTTATACAGATAGCGGTGTAGATATCTCCATCTTAATACAGATGGCGGTGTAGATATTTATATGTTCATACAGATGGCGGTGCAGATATTTCCATGTTCATACAGATGGCGGTGTAGATATTTCCATGTTCATACAGATAGCGGTGTAGTTATTTGCATGTGTAAAGAGATAGCTGTGTAGATATTTCCATCTATATGCAGATAGCTGTGTAGATATTTCGATTTTCATGCAGATAGCGTTGTATATATTTCCATCTTCAAACAGATAGCGGTGTAGATATTTCCATATTCATAAGGATAGCGGTGTAGATATTTCCATGTTTATACAGATAGCGGTGAAGATGTATGCATGTTTACACAGATAGCGGTGTGGATATTTCCATGTTCATCCAGAGGGCTGTGTAGATATATCCATGTTCATACAGATAGCGGTGTAGATATTTCCATGTTCATACAGATAGCGGTGTAGATATTTCCATGTTCATACAGATAGCGGTGCTGATATTTCCATGTTTATACAGGTAGCGGTGTAGATATTTCCATATTTATACAGATAGCGGTGTAGATATTTCCATGTTTATACAGATAGCGGTGTAGATATCTCCATCTTAATACAGATGGCGGTGTAGATATTTATATGTTCATACAGATGGCGGTGCAGATATTTCCATGTTCATACAGATGGCCGTGTAGATATTTCCGTGTTCATACAGATGGCGGTGTAGATATTTCCATGTTTATACAGATAGCGGTTTTGATATTTCCTTCTTAATACAGATGGCGGTGTAGATATGTATATGTTCATACAGATGGCGGTGCAGATATTTCCATGTTCATACAGATGGCGGTGTAGATATTTCCATGTTTATAGATATAGCGGTGTAGTTATTTCCACCTGTAAAGAGATAGCTGTGTAGATATTTCCATGTATGTGCAGATAGCTTTGAAGATATTTCCATTTTCATGCAGATAGCGGTGTAGATATTTCCATGTTCAAACAGATAGCGGTGTAGATATTTCCATGTTCATACAGATAGCAGTGCTGATATTTCCATGTTTATACAGGCAGCGGTGTAGATATTTCCTTGTTTATACAGATAGCGGTTTAGATATTTCCTTCTTAATACAGATGGCGGTGTATTTATATGTTCATACAGATGGCGGTGTAGATATTTCCATGTTTATATAGATAGCAGTGTAGATAACTCCATCTTAATACAGATGGCGGTGTAGATATTTATATGTTCATACAGATGGCGGTGAAGATATTTCCATGATCATACAGATGGCGGTGTAGTTATTTCCATGTTCATACAGATAGTGGTGTAGTTATTTCCATCTGTAAAGAGATAGCTGTGTAGATATTTAAATGTATATGCAGATACCAGTGTAGATATTTCAATTTTCATGCAGATAGCGGTGTAGATATTTCCATGTCCAAACAGATAGCGGTGTAGGTATTTCCATGTTCATACAGATAGCGGTGTACATATTTCCATGTTCATACCGATAGCGGTGCAGATATTTCCATGTTTATACAGATAGTGGTGAAGATGTATGCATGTTTACACAGATAGCGGAGTAGATATTTCCATGTTCATCCAGACGGCTGTGTAGATATATCCATGTTCATCCAGATGGCTGTGTAGATATATCCATGTTCATACAGATAGCGGTGTAGATATTTCCATGTTCATACAGATAGCGGTGTAGCTCTTTCCATTTTCATACACATAACGGTGTAGCTATTTCCATGTTCATACAGATAGCAGTGTAGATATTTCCATGTTCATACAGATAGCGGTGTAGATATTTCCAATTTCATACAGAGAGCGGTGCTGATATTTCCGTGTTTATACAGATAGCGGTTTAGATATTTCCTTCTTAATACAGATGGCGGTGTAGATATTTATATGTTCAAACAGATGGCGGTGCAGATATTTCCATGTTCAAACAGATGGCGGTGCAGATATTTCCATGTTCATACAGATGGTGGTGTAGATATTTCCATGTATATAGATATAGCGGTGTAGTTATTGCCATGTTTAAAGAGATAGCTGTGTAGATATTTCCATGAATATGCAGATAGCTTTGTAGATATTTCCATTTTCATGCAGATAGCGGTGTAGATATTTACATGTTCAAACAGATAGCGGTGTAGATATTTCCATGTTCATTCAGATAGCTTTGTAGATATTTCCATGTTCATACAGATAGCGGTGTAGATATTTCCATGTTTATTCAGATAGCGGTGTAGATATCTCCATCTTAATAGAGATGGCGGTGTAGATATTTATATGTTCATACAGATGGCGGTGCAGATATTTCCATGTTCATACAGATGGCGGTGTAGATATTTCCATGTTCATACAGATAGCGGTGTAGTTATTTCCATGTGTAAAGAGATAGCTGTGTAGATATTTCCATCTACATGCAGATAGCTGTGTAGATATATCCATGTTCATACAGATAGCGGTGTAGATATTTCCATGTTCATACAGATAGCAGTGTAGATATTTCCATGTTCATACAGATAGCGGTGCAGATATTTCCATGTTCATACAGATAGCAGTGTAGATATTTCCATGTTTATACAGATAGCGCTGAAGATGTATGCATGTTTACACAGATAGCGGTGTAGATATTTCCATGTTCATCCAGATGGCTGTGTATATATATCCATGTTCATACAGATAGCGGTGTAGATATTTCCATGTTCATACAGATAGCGGTGTAGATATTTCCATGTTCATGCAGATGGCTGTGTAGATATATCCATGTTCATACAGATAGCGGTGTAGATATTTCCATGTTCATACAGATAGCGGTTCAGATATTTCCATGTTCATACAGATAACGGTGTAGCTATTTCCATGTTCATACAGATAGCAGTGTAGATAAATCCATGTTCATACAGATATCGGTGTAGATATTTCCATGTTTATTCAGATAGCGGTGTAGATATCTCCATCTTAATACAGATGGCGGTGTAGATATTTATATGTTCATACAGATGGCCGTGCAGATATTTCCATGTTCATACACATGGCGGTGTAGATATTTCCATGTTCATACAAATAGCGGTGTAGTTATTTCAAGTGTAAAGAGATAGCTGTGTAGATATTTCCATCTATATGCAGAGAGCTGTGTGGATATTTCCATTTTCATGCATATAGCGATGTATATATTTCTATCTTCAAACAGATAGTGTTGTAGATATTTCCATGTTCATACAGATAGCGGTGTAGTATTTCCATGTTTATACAGATAGCGGTGAAGATGTATGCATGTTTACACAGATAGCGGTGTGGATATTTCCATATTCATCCAGAGGGCTGTGTAGATATATCCATGTTCATACAGATAGCGGTGTAGATATGTCCATGTTCATACAGATAGCTGTTTAGATATTTCCATGTTCATACAGATAGCGGTGCTGATATTTCCATGTTCATCCAGATGGCTGTGTAGTTATTTCCATGTTCATACAGATAGTGGTGTAGTTATTTCCATGTGTAAAGAGATAGCTGTGTAGATATTTGCATGTTCATACAAATACCGGTGTAGATATTTCCATGTTCGTACAGATAGCCGTGTAGATATTTCCATGTTCATACAGATAGCGGTGTAGATATTTCCATGTTCATACAGATAGCGGTGTAGATATTTCCTTGTTCATACAGATAACGGTGTAGATATTTCCATGTTCATACAGATAGAGGTGTAGATATTTCCATGTTCATACAGATTGCAGTGTAGATATTTCCATGTTCATACAGATGGTGGTGTAGATATTTCCATGTTCATACAGATGGCGGTGTAGTTATTTCCATGTTCATACAGATAGTGGTGTAGTTATTTCCAAGTGGAAAGAGATAGCTGTGTAGATATTTAAATGTATATGCAGATAGCAGTGTAGATATTTCCATTTTCATGCAGATAGCGGTGTAGATATTTCCATGTTCAAACAGATAGCAGTGTAGATATTTCCATGTTCATACAGATAGCGGTGTAGATATTTCCATGTCCAAACAGATAGCGGTGTAGGTATTTCCATGTTCATACAGATAGCGGTGTAGATATTTCCATGTTCATACCGATAGCGGTGCAGATATTTCCATGTTTATACAGATAGTGGTGAAGATGTATGCATGTTTACACAGATAGCGGTGTAGATATTTCCATGTTCATCCAGATGGCTGTGTAGATATATCCATGTTCATACAGATAGCGGTGTAGATATTTCCATGTTCATACAGATAGCGGTGTAGATATTTCCATGTTCATCCAGATGGCTGTGTAGATATATCCATGTTCATACAGATAGCGGTGTAGATATTTCCATGTTCATACAGATAGCGGTGTAGCTATTTCCATTTTCATACACATAACGGTGTAGCTATTTCCATGTTCATACAGATAGCAGTGTAGATATTTCCATGTTGATACAGATAGCGTTGTAGATATTTCCATTTTCATACAGAGAGCGGTGCTGATATTTCCGTGTTTATACAGATAGCGGTTTATATATTTCCTTGTTAATACAGATGGCGGTTTAGATATTTATATGTTCAAACAGATGGCGGTGCAGATATTTCCATGTTCATACAGATGGTGGTGTAGATATTTCCATGTTTATAGATATAGCGGTGTAGTTATTTCCATGTGTAAAGAGATAGCTGTGTAGATATTTCCATGTATATGCAGATAGCTTTGCAGATATTTCCATTTTCCTGCAGATAGCGGTGTAGATATTTACATGTTCAAACAGATAGCGGTGTAGATATTTCCATGTTCATTCAGATAGCTTTGTAGATATTTCCATGTTCATACAGATAGCGGTGTAGATATTTCCAGGTATACAGATAGCGGTGCTGATATTTCCATGTTTATACAGGTAGCGGTGTAGATATTTCCATGTTTATACAGATAGCGGTGTAGATATTTCCATGTTTATTCAGATAGCGGTGTAGATATCTCCATCTTAATAGAGATGGCGGTGTAGATATTTATATGTTCATACAGATGGCGGTGCAGATATTTCCATGTTCATACAGATGGCGGTGTAGATATTTCCATGTTCATACAGATAGCGGTGTAGTTATTTCCATGTGTAAAGAGATAGCTGTGTAGATATTTCCATCTATATGCAGATAGCTGTGTAGATATTTCCATGTTCATAGAGATAGCGGTGTAGATATTTCCATGTTTATACAGATAGCGGTGAAGATGTATGCATGTTTACACAGATAGCGGTGTGGATATTTCCATGTTCATCCAGAGGGCTGTGTAGATATATCCATGTTCATACAGATAGCGGTGTAGATATTTCCATGTTCATACAGATAGCAGTGTAGATATTTCCATGTTCATACAGATAGCGGTGCTGATATTTCCATGTTTATACAGGTAGCGGTGTAGATATTTCCATGTTTATACAGATAGCGGTGTAGATATTTCCATGTTTATACAGATAGCGGTGTAGATATTTCCATGTTTATACAGATAGCGGTGTAGATATCACCATCTTAATACAGATGGCGGTGTAGATATTTATATGTTCATACAGATGGCGGTGCAGATATTTCCATGTTCATACAGATGGCTGTGTAGATATTTCCATGTTCATACAGATAAAGGTGTAGTTATTTCCATGTGTAAAGAGATAGCTGTGTAGATATTTCCATGTATATGGAGATAGCAGTGTAGATATTTCCATCTATATGCAGATAGCGGTGTAGATATTTCCATGTTCGTACAGATAGTGGTGTAGATATTTCCATGTTCATACAGATAGCGGTGCAGATATTTCCATGTTTATACAGATAGCAGTGTAGATATTTCCATGTTTATACAGATAGCGGTGAAGATGTATGCATGTTTACACAGATAGCGGTGTGGATATTTCCATGTTCATCCAGAGGGCTGTGTAGATATATCCATGTTCATACAGATAGCGGTGTAGATATTTCCATGTTCATACAGATAGCGGTGTAGATATTTCCATGTTCATACAGATATCGGTGCTGATATTTCCATGTTCTTTCAGATAGCGGTGTAGATATTTCAATGTGTAAAGAGATAGCTGTGTAGATATTTCCATCTATATGCAGATAGCTGTGTTGATATTTCCATTTTCACGCAGATAGCTGTGTATATATTTCCATCTTCAAACAGATAGCGGTGTAGATATTTCCATGTTCATAGAGATAGCGGTGTAGATATTTCCATGTTTATACAGATAGCGGTGTAGAGGTATGCATGTTTACACAGATAGCGGGGTAGAGATTTCCATGTTCATCCAGAGGGCTGTGTACATATATCCATATTCATACAGATAGCGGTGTAGATATTTCCATGTTCATACAGATAGCGGTGTAGATATTTCCATGTTCATACAGATAGCGGTGCTGATATTTCCATGTTTATACAGGTAGCGGTGTAGATATTTCCATGTTTATACAGATAGCGGTGTAGATATTTCCATGTTTATACAGATAGCGGTGTGGATATTTCCATGTTCATCCAGAGGGGTGTGTAGATATATCCATGTTCATCCAGATGGCTGTGTAGATATATCCATGTTCATACAGATGGCGGTGAAAGTATTTCCATGTTCATTCAGATAGCAGTGTAGATATTTCCATGTTCATACAGATAGCGGTGTAGATATCTCCATGTTCATACAGATAGAGGGGCTGATATTTCCATGTTCATACAGACAGCGGTGCTGATATTTCCATGTTTATACAGGTAGCGGTGTAGATATTTCCATGTTTATACAGATAGCGGTGTAGATATTGCCATGTTTATACAGATAGCGGTGTAGATATTTCCATGTTCATTCAGATAGCTTTGTAGATATTTCCATGTCCAAACAGATAGCGGTGCAGATATTTCCATGTTCATACAGATGGCGGTGCAGATATTTCCATGTTCATACTGATGGCGGTGTAGATATGTCCATGTTCATACAGATAGCGGTGTAGTTATTTCCATGTGTAAAGAGATAGCTGTGTAGATATTTCCATCTATATGCAGATAGCTGTGTAGATATTTCCATTTTCATGCAGATAGCGGTGTATATATTTCCATCTTCAAACAGATAGCGGTGTAGATATTTCCATGTACATACAGATAGCGGTGTAGATATTTCCATGTTTATACAGATAGCGGTGAAGATGTATGCATGTTTACACAGATAGCAGTGTGGATATTTCCATGTTCATCCAGAGGGTTGTGTAGATATATCCATGTTCATACAGATAGCGGTGTAGATATTTCCATGTTCATACAGATAGCTGTGTAGCTATTTCCATGTTCATACAGATAGCGGTGTAGTTATTTCCATGTGTAAAGAGATAGCTGTGTAGATATTTCCATGTATATGCAGATAGCAGTGTAGATATTTCCATCTATATGCAGATAGCGGTGTAGATATTTCCATGTTCATACAGATAGCGGTGTAGATATTTCCATGTTCATACAGATAGCGGTGCAGATATTTCCATGTTCATACAGATAGCAGTGTAGATATTTCCATGTTTATACAGATAGCGGTGAAGATGTATGCATGTTTACACAGATAGCGGTGTGGATATTTCCATGTTCATCCAGAGGGCTGTGTAGATATATCCATGTTCATACAGATAGCGGTGTAGATATTTCCATGTTCATACAGATAGCGGTGTAGATATTTCCATGTTCATACAGATATCGGTGCTGATATTTCCATGTTCTTTCAGATAGCGGTGTAGATATTTCAATGTGTAAAGAGATAGCTGTGTAGATATTTCCATCTATATGCAGATAGCTGTGCTGATATTTATATTTTCATGCAGATAGCTGTGTATATATTTCCATCTTCAAACAGATAGCGGTGTAGATATTTCCATGTTCATAGAGATAGCGGTGTAGATATTTCCATGTTTATACAGATAGCGGTGTAGAGGTATGCATGTTTACACAGATAGTGGGGTAGAGATTTCCATGTTCATCCAGAGGGCTCTGTACATATATCCATGTTCATACAGATAGCGGTGTAGATATTTCCATGTTCATACAGATAGCGGTGTAGATATTTCCATGTTCATACAGATAGCGGTGCTGATATTTCCATGTTTATACAGGTAGCGGTGTAGATATTTCCATGTTTATACAGATAGCGGTGTAGATATTTCCATGTTTATACAGATAGCGGTGTGGATATCTCCATGTTCATCCAGAGGGATGTGTAGATATATCCATGTTCATCCAGATGGCTGTGTAGATATATCCATGTTCATACAGATGGCGGTGAAGGTATTTCCATGTTCATTCAGATAGCGGTGTAGATATTTCCATGTTCATACAGATAGCGGTGTAGATATCTCCATGTTCATACAGATAGAGGGGCTGATATTTCCATGTTCATACAGACAGCGGTGCTGATATTTCCATGTTTATACAGGTAGCGGTGTAGATATTTCCATGTTTATACAGATAGCGGTGTAGATATTGCCATGTTTATACAGATAGCGGTGTAGATATTTCCATGTTCATTCAGATAGCTTTGTAGATATTTCCATGTCCATACAGATAGCGGTGCAGATATTTCCATCTTCATACAGATGGCGGTGCAGATATTTCTATGTTCATACGGATGGCGGTGTAGATATGTCCATGTTCATACAGATAGCGGTGTAGTTATTTCCATGTGTAAAGAGATAGCTGTGTAGATATTTCCATCTATATGCAGATAGCTGTGTAGATATTTCCATTTTCATGCAGATAGCGGTGTAGATATTTCCAAGTTCCTCCAGATGGCTGTGTAGATATATCCATGTTCATACAGATGGCGGTGTAGATATCTCCATGTTCATACAGATAGAGGGGCTGATATTTCCATGTTCATACAGATAGCGGTGCTGATATTTCCATGTTTATATAGATAGCGGTGTAGATATTTCCATGTTTATTCAGATAGCGGTGTAGATATCTCCATCTTAATACAGATGGCAGTGTAGATATTTATATGTTCATACAGATGGCGGTGCAGATATTTCCATGTTCATACAGATGGCGGTGTATATATTTCCATGTTCGTACAGATAGTGGTGTAGTTATTTACATGTGTAAAGAGATAGCTGTGTAGATATTTCCATGTATATGCAGATAGCTGTGTAGATATTTCCATTTTCATGCTGATAGCTGTGTAGATATTTCCATTTTCATGCAGATAGCGGTGTATATATTTCCATCTTCAAACAGATAGCGGTGTAGATATTTCCATGTTCATACAGATAGCGGTGCAGATATTTCCATGTTTATACAGATAGCGGTGAAGATGTGTGCCTGTTTACACAGATAGCAGTGTGGATATTTCCATGTTCATCCAGAGGGCTGTGTAGATATTTCCATGTTCATCCAGAGGGCTGTGTAGATATATCCATGTTCATCCAGATGGCTGTGTAGATATATCCATGTTCATACAGATGGCGGTGAAGGTATTTCCATGTTCATTCAGATAGCGGTGTAGATATTTCCATGTTCATACAGATATCGGTGTAGATATCTCCATGTTCATACAGATAGAGGGGCTGATATTTCCATGTTTACAGACAGCGGTGCCGATATTTCCATGTTTATACAGGTAGCAGTGTAGATATTTCCATGTTTATACCGATAGCGGTGTAGAGATTGCCATGTTTATACAGATAGCGGTGTAGATATTTCCATGTTTATACAGATATCGGTGTAGATATCTCCATCTTAATACAGATGGCCGTGTAGATATGTGTATGTTCATACAGATGTCAGTGCAGCTATTTCCATGTTCATACAGATGGCGGTGAAGATATTTCCATGTTCATACAGATAGCGGTGTAGTTATTTCCATGTGTAAAGAGATATCTGTGTAGATATTTCCATGTATATGCAGATAGCTGTGTAGATATTTCCATTTTCATGCAGATAGCGGTGTAGATATTTCGATGTTCAGATAGCGGTGTAGATATTTCCATGTTCATACAGATAGCAGTGTAGATATTTCCATGTTTATACAGATTGCGGTGAAGTTGTATGCATATTTACACAGATAGCAGTGTAGATATTTCCATGTTCATACAGATAGCGGTGTAGATATTTCCGTGTTCATCCAGATGGCTGTGTTGATATATCCATGTTCATACAGATAGTGGTGCAGATATTTCCATGTTCATACAGGTAGTGGTGTTGATATTTCCATGTTCATACAGATAGCGGTGTAGCAATTTCCATGTTCATACAGAGATAGCGGTGTAGAAATTTCCATGTTCATAGAGATAGCAGTGTAGATATTTCCAAGTTTATACAGATAGCGGTGTAGATATCTCCATTTTAATATAGATGGCGGTGTAGATATTTATATGTTCATACAGATGGCGGTGCAGATATTTCCATGTTCATACAGATGGCGGTGTAGCTATTTCCATGTTTATAGAGATAGCGCTGTACTTATTTCCACATGTAAAGAGATAGCTTTGTAGATATTTCCATGTATATGCAGATCGCTGTGTAGATATTTCCATTTACATGCAGATAGCGGTGTAGATATTTCCATGTTCAAACAGATAGCGGTGTAGATATTTCCATGTTCATACAGATAGCGGTGCTAATATTTCCATGTTTATACAGGTAGCGGTGTAGGTATTTCCAAGTTTATACAGATAGCGGTGTAGGTATTTCCATGTTTATACAGATAGCGGTGTAGATATTTCCAAGTTTATACAGATAGCGGTGTAGATAACTCCATCTAAATACAGATGGCGATGTAGATATTTATATGTTTATACAGATGGCGGTGCTGATATTTCCATGTTCATACAGTTGGCAGTGTAGATATTTCCGTGTTTATAGAGATAGCGGTGTAGTTATTTCCATGTGTAAAGAGATAGCTTTGTAGATATTTCCAAGTATATGCAGATAGCTGTGTAGATATTTCTATTTTCATGCAGATAGCGGTTTAGATATTTCCATGTTCGAACAGATAGCGGTGTAGATAATTCCATGTTCATACAGATAGCGTTGTAGATATTTCCATGTTTATACAGATATCGGTGAAGATATATGCATGTTTACACAGATAGCGGTGTAGATATTTCCATGTTCACACAGATAGCGGTGTAGGTATTTCAATGTTCATACAGATAGCGGTTTAGATATTTCCTTCTTAATACAGATGGCGGTGTAGATATTTATATGTTCATACAGATGGTGGTGCAGATATTTCCATGTTCATACAGATGGCGGTGTAGATATTTCCATGTTTATAGATTTAGCGGTGTAGTTATTTCCATGTGTAAAGAGATAGCTGTGTAGATGTTTCCATGTATATGCAGATAGCTTTGTAGATATTTCCATTTTCATGCAGATAGCGGTGTAGATATTTCCATGTTCAAACAGATAGCGGTGTAGATATTTCCATGTTCATACAGATAGCAGTGTAGATATTTCCATGTTTATAGATATAGCGGTGAAGATGTATGCATGTTTACACAGATAGCGGTGTAGATATTTCCATGTTCAAACAGATAGCGGTGTAGATATTTCCATGTTCATCCAGATGGCTGTGTAGATATATCCATGTTCCTACAGATGGCGGTGAAGATATTTCCATGTTCATAAGGATAGAGGTGTAGTTATTTCCATGTGTAAAGAGATAGCTGTGTAGATATTTCCATCTATATGCAGATAGCTGTGTATGTATTTCCATTTTCATGCAGATAGCGGTATAGATATTTCCATGTTCAAACAGACAGCGGTGTAGATATTTCCATGTTCATAGAGATAGCGGTGTAGATACTTCCATGTTCATACAGATAGAGGGGCTGATATTTCCATGTTCATAGAGAGAGCGGTGCTGATATTTCCATGTTTATACAGATAGCGGTGCAGATATTTCCATGTTTATACAGATAGCGGTGTAGATATTTCCAAGTTTATACAGATAGCGGTGTAGATATCTCCATCATAATACAGATGGCGGTGTAGATATTTATATGTTTATACAGATGGCGGTGCAGAAATTTCCATGTTCATACAGATGGCGGTGTAGATATTTCCGTGTTTATAGAGATAGCGGTGTAGTTATTTCCATGTGTAAAGAGATAGCTTTGAAGATATTTCCATGTATATGCAGATAGCTGTGTAGATATTTCTATTTTCATGCAGATAGCGGTTTAGATATTTCCATGTTCGTACAGATTGCGGTGTAGATATTTCCATGTTCATACAGATAGCGTTGTAGATATTTCTATGTTTATACAGATAGCGGTGAAGATGTATGCATGTTTACACAGATAGCAGTGTAGATATTTCCATGTGCATACAGATAGCATTGTAGATATTTCCATGTTCATACAGATAGCAGTGTAGATATCTCCATCTTAATACAGATGGCGGTGTAGATATTTATATGTTTCTACAGATGGCGGTGTAGATGTTTCCATGTTTATACAGATAGCAGTGTAGATATCTCCATCTTAATACAGATGGCGGTGTAGATATTTATATATTCATAGAGATGGCGGTGCAGATATTTCCATGTTCATACAGATGGCGGTGTAGATATTTCCATGTTCATACAGATATCGGTGTAGTTATTTCCATGTGTAAAGAGATAGCTGTGTAGATATTTAAATGTATATGCAGATAGCAGTGTAGATATTTCCATTTTTATGCAGATAGCGGTGTAGATATTTCCATGTTCAAAAAGATAGCGGTGTAGATATTTCCATGTTCAGATAGCGGTGTAGATATTTCCATGTTCATACAGATAGCGGTGTAGATATTTCCATGTTTATACAGATAGTGGTGAAGATGTATGCATGTTTACACAGATAGCGGTGTAGATATTTCCATGTTCATCCAGATGGCTGTGTAGATATATCCATGTTCATACAGATAGCGGTGTAGTTATTTCCATGTATATACAGATAGCAGTGTAGATATTTCCATGTTCATCCAGATGGCTGTGTAGATATATCCATGTTCATACAGATAGCGGTGTAGATATTTCCATGTTCATACAGATAGCGGTGTAGCTATTTCCATGTTCATACAGATAACGGTGTAGCTATTTCCATGTTCATACAGATAGCAGTGTAGATATTTCCATGTTTATAGATATAGCGGTGAAGATGTATGCATGTTTACACAGATAGCGGTGTAGATATTTCCATGTTCAAACAGATAGCGGTGTAGATATTTCCATGTTCATCCAGATGGCTGTGTAGATATATCCATGTTCCTACAGATGGCGGTGAAGATATTTCCATGTTCATAAGGATAGAGGTGTAGTTATTTCCATGTGTAAAGAGATAGCTGTGTAGATATTTCCATCTATATGCAGATAGCTGTGTATGTATTTCCATTTTCATGCAGATAGCGGTATAGATATTTCCATGTTCAAACAGACAGCGGTGTAGATATTTCCATGTTCATAGAGATAGCGGTGCAGATACTTCCATGTTCATACAGATAGAGGGGCTGATATTTCCATGTTCATAGAGAGAGCGGTGCTGATATTTCCATGTTTATACAGATAGCGGTGCAGGTATTTCCATGTTTATACAGATAGCGGTGTAGATATTTCCAAGTTTATACAGATAGCGGTGTAGATATCTCCATCATAATACAGATGGCGGTGTAGATATTTATATGTTTATACAGATGGCGGTGCAGAAATTTCCATGTTCATACAGATGGCGGTGTAGATATTTCCGTGTTTATAGAGATAGCGGTGTAGTTATTTCCATGTGTAAAGAGATAGCTTTGAAGATATTTCCATGTATATGCAGATAGCTGTGTAGATATTTCTATTTTCATGCAGATAGCGGTTTAGATATTTCCATGTTCGTACAGATTGCGGTGTAGATATTTCCATGTTCATACAGATAGCGTTGTAGATATTTCTATGTTTATACAGATAGCGGTGAAGATGTATGCATGTTTACACAGATAGCAGTGTAGATATTTCCATGTGCATACAGATAGCATTGTAGATATTTCCATGTTCATACAGATAGCAGTATAGATATCTCCATCTTAATACAGATGGCGGTGTAGATATTTATATGTTTCTACAGATGGCGGTGTAGATGTTTCCATGTTTATACAGATAGCAGTGTAGATATCTCCATCTTAATACAGATGGCGGTGTAGATATTTATATATTCATAGAGATGGCGGTGCAGATATTTCCATGTTCATACAGATGGCGGTGTAGATATTTCCATGTTCATACAGATATCGGTGTAGTTATTTCCATGTGTAAAGAGATAGCTGTGTAGATATTTAAATGTATATGCAGATAGCAGTGTAGATATTTCCATTTTTATGCAGATAGCGGTGTAGATATTTCCATGTTCAAAAAGATAGCGGTGTAGATATTTCCATGTTCATACAGATAGCGGTGTAGATATTTCCATGTTCATACAGATAGCGGTGTAGATATTTCCATGTTTATACAGATAGTGGTGAAGATGTATGCATGTTTACACAGATAGCGGTGTAGATATTTCCATGTTCATCCAGATGGCTGTGTAGATATATCCATGTTCATACAGATAGCGGTGTAGTTATTTCCATGTATATACAGATAGCAGTGTAGATATTTCCATGTTCATCCAGATGGCTGTGTAGATATATCCATGTTCATACAGATAGCGGTGTAGATATTTCCATGTTCATACAGATAGCGGTGTAGCTATTTCCATGTTCATACAGATAACGGTGTAGCTATTTCCATGTTCATACAGATAGCAGTGTAGATATTTCCATGTTCATACAGATAGCGGTGTAGATATCTCCATTTTCATACAGAGAGCGGTACTGATATTTCCATGTTTATACAGGCAGCGGTGTAGATATTTCCATGTTTATACAGATAGCGGTTTAGATATTTCCTTCTTAATACAGATGGCGGTGTAGATATTTATATGTTCATACAGGTGGCGGTGCAGATATTTCCATGTTCATTCAGATGGCGGTGTAGATATTTCCATGTTTATAGATATAGCGGTGTAGTTATTTCCATGTGTAAAAAGATAGCTGTGTAGATATTTCCATGTATATGCAGATAGCTTTGTAGATATTTCCATTTTCATGCAGATAGCGGTGTCATATTTACATGTTCAAACAGATAGCAGTGTAGATATTTCCATGTTCATTCAGATAGCTTTGTAGATATTTCCTTGTTCATACAGATAGCGGTGTAGATATTTCCATGTTCATACAGATAGCGGTGTAGATATTTCCAGGTTCTTACAGATAGTGGTGCTGATATTTCCATGTTTATACAGGTAGCAGTGTAGATATTTCCATGTTTATACAGATAGCGGTGTAGATATTTCCATGTTTATACAGATAGCGGTGTAGACATTTCCATGTTTATTCAGATAGCGGTGTAGATATCTCCATCTTCATACAGATGGCGGTGTAGATATTTATATGTTCATACAGATGGCGGTGCAGATATTTCCATGTTCATACAGATGGCGGTGTAGATATTTCCATGTTCATACAGATAGCGGTGTAGTTATTTCCATGTGTAAAGAGATAGCTGTGTAGATATTTCCATTTTCATGCAGATAGCGGTGTATATATTTCCATCTTCAAACAGATAGCGGTGTAGATATTTCCATGTTCTTACAGATAGCGGTGTATATACTTCCATGTTTATACAGATAGCGGAGAAGATGTATGCATGTTTACACAGATAGCGGTGTGGATATTTCCATGTTCATCCAGAGGGCTGTGTAGATATATCCATGTTCATACAGATAGCGGTGTAGATATTTCCATGTTCATACAGATAGCGGTTCAGATATTTCCATGTTCATACAGATAGCGGTGCTGATATTTCCATGTTTATACAGGTAGCGGTGTAGATATTTCCATGTTTATACAGATAGCGGTGTAGATATTTCCATGTTTAAACAGATAGCGGTGAAGATATGTCCATCTTAATACAGATGGCGGTGTAGATATTTATATGTTCATACAGATGGCGGTGCAGATATTTCCATGTTCATACAGATGGCGGTGTAGATATTTCCATGTTCATACAGATAGCGGTGTAGTTATTTCCATGTGTAAAGAGAAAGCTGTGTAGATATTTCCATGTATATGCAGATAGCAGTGTAGATATTTCCATTTTCATGCAGATCGCGGTGTAGATATTTCCATGTTCAAACAGACAGCGGTGCAGATATTTCCATGTTCATACAGATAGCGGTGCAGATATTTCCATGTTCATACAGATAGCGGTGTAGATATTTCCATGTTTATACAGATTGCGGTGAAGATGTATGCATGTTTACACAGATAGCGGTGTAGACATTTCCATGTTCATCCAGATGGCTGTGTAGATATATCCATGTTCATACAGATATCGGTGTAGATATTTCCATGTTCATACAGATAGCGGTGTAGATATTTCCATGTTTGTACAGATAGTGGTGAAGATGTATGCATGTTTACACAGATAGCGGTGTAGATATTTCCATGTTCATACAGATAGCGGTGTAGATATTTCCATGTTCATCCAGATGGTTGTGTAGATATATCCATGTTCATACAGATAGCGGTGTAGATATTTCCATGTTCATACAGATAGCGGTGTTCATATTTCCATGTTCATACAGATAGCGGTGTAGATATTTCCATGTTCATACAGATAGCGGTGTAGATATTTCCATGTTCGTACAGATAGCGGTGTAGATATTTCCATGTTCCTGCAGATAGCGGTGCTGATATTTCCATGTTTATACAGGTAGCAGTGTAGAAATTTCCATGTTTATACAGATAGCGGTGTAGATATTTCCATGTTTATACAGATAGCGGTGTAGATATTTCCAGGTTTATTCAGATAGCGGTGTAGATATCTCCATCTTAATAGAGATGGCTGTGTAGATATTTATATGTTCATACAGATGGCGGTGTAGATATTTCCATGTTCATCCAGATGGCTCTGTAGATATATCCATGTTCGTACAGAAGGCGGTGAAGATATTTCCATGTTCATTCAGATAGCGGTGTAGTTATTTCCATGTGTAAAGAGAAAGCTGTGTAGATATTTCCATGTATATGCAGATAGCAGTGTAGATATTTCCATTTTCATGCAGATCGCGGTGTAGATATTTCCATGTTCATCCAGATGGCTCTGTAGATATATCCATGTTTGTACAGAAGGCGGTGAAGATATTTCCATGTTCATACAGATAGCGGTGTAGATATTTCCATGTTCATACAGATAGCGGTGTAGATATTTCCATGTTCATATATATAGCGGTGTAGCTATTTCCATGTTCATACAGATAGCGGTGTAGATATTTCCATGTTCATACAGATGGCTGTGTAGAAATATCCATGTTCATACAGATGGCGGTGTAGATATCTCCATGTTCATACAGATAGAGGGGCTGATATTTCCATGTTCATAGAGATAGCGGTGTAGATATTTCCATGTTCATAGAGATAGCGGTGTAGATATTTCCATGTTTATAAAGATAGGGGTGTAGATATTTCCATGTTTATAAAGATAGCGGTGTAGATATCTTCATCTTAATACAGATGGCGGTGTAGATATTTCTATGTTCATACAGATGGCGATGTAGATATTCCCATGTTCATACAGATGGCGGTGTAGATATTTCCATGTTTATAGAGATAGCGGTGTAGTTATTTCCATGTGTAAAGAGATAGCTGTATAGATATTTCCATGTATATGCAGATAGCTTTGTAGATATTTCCATTTTCATGCTGATACCGGTGTAGATATTTCCATGTTCCAACAGATAGTGGTGTAGATATTTCCATGTTCATACAGATAGCAGTGTAGATATTTCCATGTTTATACAGATAGTGGTAAAGATGTACGCATGTTTACACAGATAGCGGTGAAGATATTTCCATGTTCATACAGATAGCGGTGTAGATATTTCCATGTTCATCCAGATGGCTGTGTAGATATATCCATGTTCTCACAGATGGCGGTGAAGATATTTCCATGTTCATACAGATAGCGGTGTAGATATTTCCATGTTCATACAGATAGCGGTGTAGATATTTCCATGTTCATACAGACAGCGGTGCTGATATTTCCATTTTCATCCAGATGGCTTTGTAGATATATCTATGTTCATACAGATGGCGGTGAAGATGTTTCCATGTTCATGCAGATATCGGTGTAGATATTTCCATGTTCATACAGATAGCGGTGTAGATATTTCCATGTTCATACAGATAGCGGTGCTGATATTTCCATGTTTATACAGATAGCGGTGTAGATATTTCCATGTTTATACAGATAGCGGTGTAGATATTTCCATGTTTATACAGATTGCGGTGTAGATATCTCCATCTTAATACAGATGGCGGTGCAGATATTTATATGTTCACACAGATGGCGGTGCAGATATTTCCAAGTTCATACAGATGGCGGTGTAGATATTTCCATGTTTATAGAGATAGCGGTGTAGTTATTTCCATGTGTAAAGAGATAGCTTTGTAGATATTTCCATGTATATGCAGATAGCTGTGTAGATATTTCCATTTTCATGCAGACAGCGGTGTAGATATTCCCATGCTGAAACAGATAGCGGTGTAGATATTTCCATGTTCATACAGATAGCTGTGTAGCTATTTCCCTGTTCATACAGATAGCGGTGTAGATATTTCCATGTTCATACAGATAGCGGTGTAGCTATTTCCATGTTCGTACAGATAGCGGTGAAGCTATTTCCATGTTCATACATATAGCGGTGTAGATATTTCCATGTTCATCCAGATGGCTGTGTAGGTATATCCATGTTCATACAGATGGCGGTGAAGATATTTCCATGTTCATACAGATAGCGGTGTAGCTATTTCCATGTTCATACAGATAGCGGTGTAGATATTTCCATGTTCATACAGATAGCGGTGTAGATAATTCTATGTTCATGCAGATTCCTGTGTAGCTATTTCCATGTTCATACAGATAGTGGTGTAGATATTTCCATGTTCATACAGATGGCGGTGTAGATATTTCCATGTTTATAGAGATAGCGGTGTAGTTATTTCCATGTGTAAAGAGATAGCTTTGTAGATATTTCCATGTATATGCAGATAGCTGTGTAGATATTTCCATTTTCATGCAGACAGCGGTGTAGATATTCCCATGCTGAAACAGATAGCGATGTAGATATTTCCATGTTCATACAGATAGCTGTGTAGATATTTCCATGTTTATACAGATAGCGGTGAAGATGTATGCATGTTTACACAGATAGCGGTGTAGATATTTCCATTTTCATACAGATAGCGGTGTAGATATTTCCATGTTCATCCAGATGGCTTTGTAGACATACCCATGTTCGTACAGATGGTGGTGAAGATATTTCCATGTTCATACAGATAGCGGTGTAGATATTTCCATGTTCATACAGATAGCGGTGTATCTATTTCCATGTTCGTACAGATAGCGGTGCAGCTATTTCCATGTTCATACATATAGCGGTGTAGATATTTCCATGTTCATCCAGATGGCTGTGTAGATATATCCATGTTCATACAGATGGCGGTGAAGATATTTCCATGTTCATACAGATAGTGGTGTAGATATTTCCATGTTCATACAGATAGCGGTGTAGCTATTTCCCTGTTCATACAGATAGCGGTGTAGATATTTCCATATTCATCCAGATGGCTGTGTAGATATTTCCATGTTCATACAGATAGCGGTGCTGATATATTCATGTTTATACAGGTGGCGGTGTAGATATTTCCATGTTTATTCAGATAGCGGTGTAGGTATCTCCATCTTAATAGAGATGGCGGTGTAGATATTTATATGTTCATACAGATGGCGGTGCAGATATTTCCATGTTCATACAGATGGCGGTGTAGGTATTTCCATGTTCATACAGATAGCGGTGTAGTTATTTCCATGGGTAAAGAGATAGCTGTGTAGATATTTCCATCTATATGCAGATAGCTGTGTAGATATTTCCATTTTCATGCAGATAGCGGTGTATATATTTCCATCTTCAAACAGATAGCGGTGTAGATATTTCCATGTTCATAGAGATAGCGGTGTAGATATTTCCATGTTCATACAGATAGCGTTGTAGTTATTTCCATGTGTAAAGAGATAGCTGTGTAGATATTTCCATGTATATGCAGATAGCAGTGTAGATATTTCCATTTTCATGCAGAGAGCGGTGTAGATATTTCCATGTTCACACAGATAGCGGTGCAGATATTTCCATGTTCATACAGATAGCGGTGCAGATATTTCCATGTTCATACAGATAGCAGTGTAGGTATTTCCATGTTTATACATATAGCTGTGAATATGTATGCATGTTTACACAGATAGCGGTGTAGATATTTCCATGTTCATCCAGATGGCTGTGTAGATATATCCATGTTCATACAGATAGCGGTGTAGATATTTCAATGTTCATACAGATAGCAGTGTAGATATTTCCATGTTCATCCAGATGGCTGTGTAGATATATCCATGTTCATACAGATAGCGGTGTAGATATTTCCATGTTCATACAGATAGCGGTGTAGCTATTTCCATGTTCATACAGATAACGGTGTAGCTATTTCCATGTTCATACAGATAGCAGTGTAGAGTTTTCCATGTTCATACAGATAGCGGTGTAGATATTTCCATGTTTATTCAGATAGCGGTGTAGATATCTCAATCTTAATACAGATGGCTGTGTAGATATTTATATGTTCATACAGATGTCCGTGCAGATATTTCCATTTTCATATAGATGGCGGTGTAGATATGTCCATGTTCATACAGATAGCGGTGTAGTTATTTCCATGTGTAAAGAGATTGCTGTGTAGATATTTCCATCTATATGCAGATAGCTGTGTAGATATTTCCATTTTCATGCAGATAGCGATGTATATATTTCCATCTTCAAACAGATAGCGGTGTAGATATTTCCATGTTCATACAGATAGCGGTGTAGATATTTCCGTGTTTATACAGATAGCGGTGAAGATGTATGCATGTTTACACAGATAGCGGTGTGGATATTTCCATGTTCATCCAGAGGGCTGTGTAGATATATCCATGTTCATACAGATTGTGGTGTAGATATTTCCATGTTCATACAGCTAGCGGTGTAGGTATTTCCATGTTCATACAGATAGCGGTGCTGATATTTCCATGTTTATTCAGATAGCGGTGTAGATATTTCAATGTCTAAAGAGATAGCTGTGTAGATATTTCCATCTATATGCAGATAGCTGTGTAGATATTTCCATTTTCATGCAGATAGCTCTGTATATATTTCCATCTTCAAACAGATAGCGGTGTACATATTTCCATGTTCATAGAGATAGCGGTGTAGATATTTCCATGTTTATACAGATAGCGGTGAAGATGTATGCATATTTACACAGATAGCGGTGTAGAGATTTCCATGTTCATCCAGAGGGCTGTGTACGTATATCCATGTTCATACAGATAGCGGTGTAGATATTTCCATGTTCATACAGATAGCGGTGTAGATATTTCCATGTTCATACAGATCGCGGTGCTGTTATTTCCATGTTTATACAGGTAGCGGTGTAGATATTTCCATGTTTATACAGATAGCGGTGTAGATATTTCCATGTTTATACAGATAGCGGTGTTGATATTTCCATGTTTATACAGATTGCGGTGAAGATATCTCCATCTTAATACAGATGGCGGTGTAATTATTTATATGTTCATACAGATGGCGGTGCAGATATTTCCATTTTCATACAGATAGCCGTGCAGATATTTCCATGTTCATACAGATAGCGGTGTAGATATTTCCATGTTTATACAGATAGCAGTGAAGTTGTATGCATGTTTACACAGATAGCGGTGTAGATATTTCCATGTTCATCCAGATGGCTGAGTAGATATATCCATGTTCATACAGATAGCGGTGTGGATATTTCCATGTTCATACAGATAGCGGTGTAGCTATTTCCATGTTCATCCAGATGGCTGTGTAGATATATCCATGTTCATACAGATAGCGGTGTAGATATTTCCATGTTCATACAGATAGCGGTGTAGTTATTTCCATGTTCATACAGATAACGGTGTAGCTATTTCCATGTTCATACAGATAGCAGTGTAGATATTTCCATGTTCATACAGATAGCGGTGTAGATATCTCCATTTTCATACAGAGAGCGGTGCTGATATTTCCATGTTTATACAGGCAGCGGTGTAGATATTTCCATGTTTATACAGATAGCGGTTTAGATATTTCCTTCTCAATACAGATGGCGGTGTAGATATTTATATGTTCATACAGATGGCGGTGCAGATATTTCCATGTTCATACAGATGGCGGTGTAGATATTTCCATGTTTATAGATAGAGCGGTGTAGTTATTTCCATGTGTAAAGAGATAGCTGTGTAGATATTTCCATATATATGCAGATAGCTTTGTAGATATTTCCATTTTCATGCAGATAGCGGTGTAGATATTTCCATGTTCATACAGATAGCTGTGCTGATATTTCCATGTTTATACAGGCAGCGGTGTAGATATTTCCATGTTTATACAGATAGCGGTTTAGATATTTCCTTCTTAATACAGATGGTGGTGTATTTATATGTTCATACAGATGGCGGTGTAGCTATTTCCATGTTCATACAGATAGCAGTGTAGAGTTTTCCATGTTCATACAGATAGCGGTGTAGATATTTCCATGTTTATTCAGATAGCGGTGTAGATATCTCCATCTTAATACAGATGGCTGTGTAGATATTTATATGTTCATACAGATGGCCGTGCAGATATTTCCATTTTCATATAGATGGCGGTGTAGATATGTCCATGTTCATACAGATAGCGGTGTAGTTATTTCCATGTGTAAAGAGATTGCTGTGTAGATATTTCCATCTATATGCAGATAGCTGTGTAGATATTTCCATTTTCATGCAGATAGCGATGTATATATTTCCATCTTCAAACAGATAGCGGTGTAGATATTTCCATGTTCATACAGATAGCGGTGTAGATATTTCCGTGTTTATACAGATAGCGGTGAAGATGTATGCATGTTTACACAGATAGCGGTGTGGATATTTCCATGTTCATCCAGAGGGCTGTGTAGATATATCCATGTTCATACAGATTGTGGTGTAGATATTTCCATGTTCATACAGCTAGCGGTGTAGGTATTTCCATGTTCATACAGATAGCGGTGCTGATATTTCCATGTTTATTCAGATAGCGGTGTAGATATTTCAATGTGTAAAGAGATAGCTGTGTAGATATTTCCATCTATATGCAGATAGCTGTGTAGATATTTCCATTTTCATGCAGATAGCTCTGTATATATTTCCATCTTCAAACAGATAGCGGTGTACATATTTCCATGTTCATAGAGATAGCGGTGTAGATATTTCCATGTTTATACAGATAGCGGTGAAGATGTATGCATATTTACACAGATAGCGGTGTAGAGATTTCCATGTTCATCCAGAGGGCTGTGTACGTATATCCATGTTCATACAGATAGCGGTGTAGATATTTCCATGTTCATACAGATAGCGGTGTAGATATTTCCATGTTCATACAGATCGCGGTGCTGTTATTTCCATGTTTATACAGGTAGCGGTGTAGATATTTCCATGTTTATACAGATAGCGGTGTAGATATTTCCATGTTTATGCAGATAGCGGTGTTGATATTTCCATGTTTATACAGATTGCAGTGAAGATATCTCCATCTTAATACAGATGGCGGTGTAATTATTTATATGTTCATACAGATGGCGGTGCAGATATTTCCATTTTCATACAGATAGCCGTGCAGATATTTCCATGTTCATACAGATAGCGGTGTAGATATTTCCATGTTTATACAGATAGCAGTGAAGTTGTATGCATGTTTACACAGATAGCGGTGTAGATATTTCCATGTTCATCCAGATGGCTGAGTAGATATATCCATGTTCATACAGATAGCGGTGTGGATATTTCCATGTTCATACAGATAGCGGTGTAGCTATTTCCATGTTCATCCAGATGGCTGTGTAGATATATCCATGTTCATACAGATAGCGGTGTAGATATTTCCATGTTCATACAGATAGCGGTGTAGTTATTTCCATGTTCATACAGATAACGGTGTAGCTATTTCCATGTTCATACAGATAGCAGTGTAGATATTTCCATGTTCATACAGATAGCGGTGTAGATATCTCCATTTTCATACAGAGAGCGGTGCTGATATTTCCATGTTTATACAGGCAGCGGTGTAGATATTTCCATGTTTATACAGATAGCGGTTTAGATATTTCCTTCTCAATACAGATGGCGGTGTAGATATTTATATGTTCATACAGATGGCGGTGCAGATATTTCCATGTTCATACAGATGGCGGTGTAGATATTTCCATGTTTATAGACAGAGCGGTGTAGTTATTTCCATGTGTAAAGAGATAGCTGTGTAGATATTTCCATATATATGCAGATAGCTTTGTAGATATTTCCATTTTCATGCAGATAGCGGTGTAGATATTTCCATGTTCATACAGATAGCTGTGCTGATATTTCCATGTTTATACAGGCAGCGGTGTAGATATTTCCATGTTTATACAGATAGCGGTTTAGATATTTCCTTCTTAATACAGATGGTGGTGTATTTATATGTTCATACAGATGGCGGTGTAGATATTTCCATGTTTATACAGATAGCAGTGTAGATATCTCCATCTTAATACAGATAGCGGTGTAGATATTTTGATGTTCAAACAGATAGCGGTGTAGATATTTCCATGTTCATTCAGATAGCTTTGTAGATATTTCCATGTTCATACAGATAGCGGTGTAGATATTTCCATGTTCATACAGATAGCGGTGTAGATATTTCCAGGTTCATACAGATAGCGGTGCTGATATTTCCATGTTTATACAGGTAGCGGTGTAGATATTTCCATGTTTATACAGATAGCGGTGTAGATATTTCCATGTTTATACAGATAGCGGTGTAGTTATTTCCATGTTTATTCAGATAGCGGTGTAGATATCTCCATCTTAATACAGATGGCGGTGTAGATATTTATATGTTCATACAGATGGCGGTGCAGATATTTCCATGTTCATACAGATGGCGGTGTAGATATGTCCATGTTCATACAGATAGCGGTGTAGTTATTTCCATGTGTAAAGAGATAGCTGTGTAGATATTTCCATCTATATGCAGATAGCTGTGTAGATATTTCCATTTTCATGCAGATAGCGGTGTATATATTTCCATCTTCAAACAGATAGCGGTGTAGATATTTCTATGTACATACAGATAGCGGTGTAGATATTTCCATGTTTCTACAGCTAGCGGTGAAGATGTATGCATGTTTACACAGATAGCAGTGTGGATATTTCCATGTTCATCCAGAGGGTTGTGTAGATATATCCATGTTCATACAGATAGCGGTGTAGATGTTTCCATGTTCATACAGATAGCGGTGTAGCTATTTCCATGTTCATACAGATAGCGTTGTAGATATTTCCATGTTCCTCCAGATGGCTGTGTGGATATATCCATGTTCATACAGATGGCAGTGTAGATATCTCCATGTTCATACAGATAGAGGGGCTGATATTTCCATGTTCATACAGATAGCGGTGCTGATATTTCCATGTTTATACAGATAGCGGGGTAGATATTTCCATGTTTATTCAGATAGCGGTGTAGATATCTCCATCTTAATACAGATGGCAGTGTAGATATTTATATGTTCATACAGATGGCGGTGCAGATATTTCCATGTTCATACAGATGGCGGTGTAGATATTTCCATGTTCATACAGATAGCGGTGTAGTTATTTACATGTGTAAAGAGATAGCTGTGTAGATATTTCCATGTATATGCAGATAGCTGTGTAGATATTTCCATTTTCATGCAGATAGCTGTGTACATATTTCCATTTTCATGCAGATAGCGGTGTATATGTTTCCATCTTCAAACAGATAGCGGTGTAGATATTTCCATATTCATACAGAGAGCGGTGTAGATATTTCCATGTTTATACAGATAGCGGTGAAGATGTATGCATGTTTACACAGATAGCAGTGTGGATATTTCCATGTTCATCCAGAGGGCTGTGTAGATATATCCATGTTCATCCAGATTGCTGTGTAGATATATCCATGTTCATACAGATGGCGGTGAAGGTATTTCCATGTTCATTCAGATAGAGGTGTAGATATTTCCATGTTCATACAGATAGCGGTGTAGATATCTCCATGTTCATACAGATAGAGGGGCTGATATTTCCATGTTCATACAGACAGCGGTGCTGATATTTCCATGTTTATACAGGTAGCGGTGTAGATATTTCCATGTTTATACAGATAGCGGTGTAGATATTGCCATGTTTATACAGATAGCGGTGTAGATATTTCCATGTTCATTCAGATAGCTTTCTAGATATTTCCATGTCCATACAGATAGCGGTGTAGATATTTCCATGTTCATACAGATAGCGGTGTAGATATTTCCAGGTTCATACAGATAGCGGTGTAGATATTTCCATGTTCATAGAGATAGCGTTGTAGATATTTCCATGTTCATACAGATAGCGGTGTTGATATTTCCATGTTTATACAGATAGCTGTGTAGATATTTCCAAGTTTATACAGATAGCGGTGTAGATATCTCCATCTAAATACAGATGGCGGTGTAGATATTTATATGTTTATACAGATGGCAGTGCTGATATTTCCATGTTCATACAGTTGGCAGTGTAGATATTTCCGTGTTTATAGAGATAGCGGTGTAGTTATTTCCATGTGTAAAGAGATAGCTTTGTAGATATTTCCATGTATATGCAGATAGCTGTGTAGATATTCCTATTTACATGCAGATAGCGGTTTAGATATTTCCATGTTCGTACAGATAGCGGTGTAGATATTTCCATGTTCATACAGATAGCGTTGTAGATATTTCCATGTTTATACAGATATCGGTGAAGATATATGCATGTTTACACAGATAGCGGTGTAGATATTTCCATGTTCATACAGATAGCGGTGTAGGTATTTCAATGTTCATACAGATAGACGTTTAGATATTTCCTTCTTAATACAGATGGCGGTGTAGATATTTATATGTTCATACAGATGGTGGTGCAGATATTTCCATGTTCATACAGATGGCGGTGTAGATATTTCCATGTTTATAGATTTAGCGGTGTAGTTATTTCCATGTGTAAAGAGATAGCTGTGTAGATGTTTCCATGTATATGCAGATAGCTTTGTAGATATTTCCATTTTCATGCAGATAGCGGTGTAGATATTTCCATGTTCAAACAGATAGCGGTGTAGATATTTCCATGTTCATACAGATAGCAGTGTAGATATTTCCATGTTTATAGAGATAGCGGTGAAGATGTATGCATGTTTACACAGATAGCGGTGTAGATATTTCCATGTTCAAACAGATAGCGGTGTAGATATTTCCATGTTCATACAGATGGCTGTGTAGATATATCCATGTTCCTACAGATGGCGGTGAAGATATTTCCATGTTCATACAGATAGAGGTGTAGTTATTTCCATGTGTAAAGAGATAGCTGTGTAGATATTTCCATGTATATGCAGATAGCTGTGTATGTATTTCCATTTTCATGCAGATAGCGGTATAGATATTTCCATGTTCAAACAGACAGCGGTGTAGATATTTCCATGTTCATAGAGACAGCGGTGTAGATACTTCCATGTTCATACAGATAGAGGGGCTGATATTTCCATGTTCATAGAGAGAGCGGTGCTGATATTTCCATGTTTATACAGATAGCGGTGCAGGTATTTCCATGTTTATACAGATAGCGGTGTAGATATTTCCAAGTTTATACAGATAGCGGTGTAGATATCTCCATCATAATACAGATGGCGGTGTAGATATTTATATGTTTATACAGATGGCGGTGCAGATATTTCCATGTTCATACAGATGGCGGTGTAGATATTTCCGTGTTTATAGAGATAGCGGTGTAGTTATTTCCATGTGTAAAGAGATAGCTTTGAAGATATTTCCATGTATATGCAGATAGCTGTGTAGATATTTCTATTTTCATGCAGATAGCGGTTTAGATATTTCCATGTTCGTACAGATAGCGTTGTAGATATTTCCATGTTCATACAGATAGCGTTGTAGATATTTCTATGTTTATACAGATAGCGGTGAAGATGTATGCATGTTTACACAGATAGCAGTGTAGATATTTCCATGTGCATACAGAGAGTAGTGTAGATATTTCCATGTTCATACAGATAGCAGTGTAGATATTTCCATGTTCATACAGATAGCAGTGCTGATATTTCCATGTTTATACAGGGAGCGGTGTAGATATTTCCATGTTTATAGAGATAGCGGTGTAGATATTTCCATGTTTATACAGATAGCGGTGTAGATATCTCCTTCTTAATACAGATGGCAGTGTAGATATTTATATGTTCATACAGATGGCGGTGCGGATATTTCCATGTTCATACAGATGGCGGTGTAGATATTTCCATGTTTATAGAGATAGCGGTGTAGTTATTTCCATGTGTAAAGAGATAGCTGTGTAGATATTTCCATGGATATGCAGATAGCTGTGTAGATATTTCCATTTTCATGCAGACAGCGGTGTAGATATTTCCATGCTCAAACAGATAGCGGTGTAGATATTTGCATGTTCATTCAGATAGCGGTGTAGATATTTCCATATTCATACAGATAGCGGTGTAGATATTTCCATGTTCATACAGATAGCGGTGTAGATATTTCCATGTTCATACAGATAGCGGTGCTGATATTTCCATGTTTATACAGGTAGTGGTGTAGTTATTTCCAAGTGTAAAGAGATAGCTGTGTAGATATTTAAATGTATATGCAGATAGCAGTGTAGATATTTCCATGTTCATACAGATAGCTGTGTAGACATTTCCATGTTTATACAGATAGCGGTGAAGATGTATGCATGTTTACACAGATAGCGGTGTAGATATTTCCATGTTCATCCAGATGGCTGTGTAGAAATATCCATGTTCATACAGATAGTGGTGTAGATATTTCCATGTTCATACAGATAGCGGTGTAGATATTTCCATGTTCATCCAGATGGCTGTGTAGATATATCCATCTTCATACAGATAGCGGTGTAGATATTTCCATGTTCATACAGATAGCGGTGTAGCTATTTCCATTTTCATACACATAACGGTGTAGCTATTTCCATGTTCATACAGATAGCAGTGTAGATATTTCCATGTTCATACAGATAGCGGTGTAGATATTTCCATTTTCATACAGAGAGCGGTGCTGATATTTCCGTGTTTATACAGATAGCGGTTTATATATTTCCTTCTTAATACAGATGGCGGTGTAGATATTTATATGTTCAAACAGATGGCGGTGCAAATATTTCCATGTTCATACAGATGGTGGTGTAGATATTTCCATGTTTATAGATATAGCGGTGTAGTTATTTCCATGTGTAAAGAGATAGCTGTGTAGAGATTTCCATGTATATGCAGATAGCTTTGCAGATATTTCCATTTTCCTGCAGATAGCGGTGTAGATATTTACATGTTCAAACAGATAGCGGTGTAGATATTTCCATGTTCATTCAGATAGCTTTGTAGATATTTCCATGTTCATACAGATAGCGGTGTAGATATTTCCAGGTACATACAGATAGCGGTGCTGATATTTCCATGTTTATACAGGTAGCGGTGTAGATATTTCCATGTTTATACAGATAGTGGTGTAGATATTTCCATGTTTATTCAGATAGCGGTGTAGATATCTCCATCTTAATAGAGATGGCGGTGTATATATTTATATGTTCATACAGATGGCGGTGCAGATACTTCCATGTTCATACAGATGGCGGTGTAGATATTTCCATGTTCATACAGATAGCGGTGTAGTTATTTCCATGTGTGAAGAGATAGCTGTGTAGATATTTCCATCTATATGCAGATGGCTGTGTAGATATTTCCATTTTCATGCAGATAGCGTTGTATATATTTCCATCTTCAAACAGATAGCGGTGTAGATATTTCCATGTTCATAGAGATAGCGGTGTAGATATTTCCATGTTTATACAGATAGCGGTGAAGATATATGCATGTTTACACAGATAGCGGTGTGGATATTTCCATGTTCATCCAGAGGGCTGTGTAGATATATCCATGCTCATACAGATAGCGGTGTAGTTATTTCCATGTTCATACAGATAGCAGTGTAGATATTTCCATGTTCATACAGATAGCGGTGCTGATATTTCCATGTTTATACAGGTAGCGGTGTAGATATTTCCATGTTTATACAGATAGCGGTGTAGATATTTCCATGTTTATACAGATAGCGGTGTAGATATTTCCATGTTTATACAGATAGCGGTGTAGATATCTCCATCTTAATACAGATGGCGGTGTAGATATTTATATGTTCATACAGATGGCGGTGCAGATATTTCCATGTTCATACAGATGGCGGTGTAGATATTTCCATGTTCATACATATAGCGGTGTAGTTATTTCCATGTGTAAAGAGATAGCTGTGTAGATATTTCCATGTATATGCAGATAGCAGTGTAGATATTTCCATCTATATGCAGATAGCGGTGTAGATATTTCCATGTTCGTACAGATAGCGGTGTAGATATTTCCATGTTCATACAGATAGCGGTGCAGATATTTCCATGTTCATACAGATAGCAGTGTAGATATTTCCATGTTTATACAGAGAGCGGTGAAGATGTATGCATGTTTACACAGATAGCGGTGTGGATATTTCCATGTTCATCCAGAGGGCTGTGTAGATATATCCATGTTCATACAGATAGCGGTGTAGATATTTCCATGTTCAAACAGATAGCGGTGTAGATATTTCCATGTTCATACAGATATCGGTGCTGATATATCCATGTTCTTTCAGATAGCGGTGTAGATATTTCAATGTGTAAAGAGATAGCTGTGTAGATATTTCCATCTATATGCAGATAGCTGTGTAGATATTTCCATTTTCATGCAGATAGCTGTGTATATATATCCATCTACAAACAGATAGCTGTGTAGATATTTCCATGTTCATAGAGATAGCGGTGTAGATATTTCCATGTTTACACAGATAGCGGTGAAGATGTATGCATGTTTACACAGATAGCGGGGTAGAGATTTCCATGTTTATACAGATAGCGGTGTTGATATTTCCATGTTTATACAGATAGCGGTGTAGATATCTCCATCTTAATACAGATGGCGGTGCAGATATTTATATGTTCATACAGATGGCGGTGCAGATATTTCCATGTTCATACAGATGGCGGTGTAGATATTTCCATGTTCATACAGATAGCGGTGTAGTTATTTGCATGTGTAAAGAGATAGCTGTGTAGATATTTCCATGTTCAAACAGATAGCGGTGTAGATATTTCCATGTTCATACAGATAGCGGTGCAGATATTTCCATGTTCATACAGATAGCGGTGTAGATATTTCCATGTTTATACAGATATCGGTGAAGATGTATGCATGTTAACACAGATAGCGGTGTAGATATTTCCATGTTCATCCAGATGGCTGTGTAGATATATCCATGTTCATACAGATAGTGGTGTAGATATTTCCATGTTCATACAGATAGCGGTGTAGCTATTTCCATGTTCATCCAGATGGCTGTGTGGATATATCCATGTTCATACAAATAGCGGTGTAGATAATTCCATGTTCATACAGATAGCGGTGTAGCTATTTCCATGTTCATACAGATAACGGTGTAGCTATTTGCATGTTCATACAGATAGCAGTGTAGATATTTCCATGTTCATACAGATAGCGGTGTAGATATCTCCATTTTCATACAGAGAGCGGTGCTGATATTTCCATGTTTATACAGGCAGCGGTGTAGATATTTCCATGTTTATACAGATAGCGGTTTAGATATTTCCTTCTTAATACAGATGGCGGTGTAGATATTATATGTACATACAGATGGCCGTGCAGATATTTCCATGTTCATACAGATGGCGGTGTAGATATTTCCATGTTTATAGATACAGCGGTGTAGTTATTTCCATGTGTAAAGAGATAGCTGTGTAGATATTTCCATGTATATGCAGACTGCTTTGTAGATATTTCCATTTTCATGCAGATAGCGGTGTAGATATTTCTATGTTCAAACAGATAGCGGTGTAGATATTTCCATGTTCATTCAGATAGCTTTGTAGATATTTCCATGTTCATACAGATAGCGGTGTAGATATTTCTATGTTCAAACAGAGAGCGGTGTAGATATTTCCATGTTCATTCAGATAGCTTTCTAGATATTTCCATGTTCATACAGATAGCGGTGCTGATATTTCCATGTTTATACAGATAGCGGGGTAGATATTTCCATGTTTATTCAGATAGCGGTGTAGATATCTCCATCTTAATACAGATGGCAGTGTAGATATTTATATGTTCATACAGATGGCGGTGCAGATATTTCCATGTTCATACAGATGGCGGTGTAGATATTTCCATGTTCATACAGATAGCGGTGTAGTTATTTACATGTGTAAAGAGATAGCTGTGTAGATATTTCCATGTATATGCAGATAGCTGTGTAGATATTTCCATTTTCATGCAGATAACTGTGTACATATTTCCATTTTCATGCAGATAGCGGTGTATATGTTTCCATCTTCAAACAGATAGCGGTGTAGATATTTCCATATTCATACAGAGAGCGGTGTAGATATTTCCATGTTTATACAGATAGCGGTGAAGATGTATGCATGTTTACACAGATAGCAGTGTGGATATTTCCATGTTCATCCAGAGGGCTGTGTAGATATATCCATGTTCATCCAGATTGCTGTGTAGATATATCCATGTTCATACAGATGGCGGTGAAGGTATTTCCATGTTCATTCAGATAGAGGTGTAGATATTTCCATGTTCATACAGATAGCGGTGTAGATATCTCCATGTTCATACAGATAGAGGGGCTGATATTTCCATGTTCATACAGACAGCGGTGCTGATATTTCCATGTTTATACAGGTAGCAGTGTAGATATTTCCATGTTTATACAGATAGCGGTGTAGATATTGCCATGTTTATACAGATAGCGGTGTAGATATTTCCATGTTCATTCAGATAGCTTTCTAGATATTTCCATGTCCATACAGATAGCGGTGTAGATATTTCCATGTTCATACAGATAGCGGTGTAGATATTTCCAGGTTCATACAGATAGCGGTGTAGATATTTCCATGTTCATAGAGATAGCGTTGTAGATATTTCCATGTTCATACAGATAGCGGTGTAGATATTTCCATGTTTATACAGATAGCTGTGTAGATATTTCCAAGTTTATACAGATAGCGGTGTAGATATCTCCATCTAAATACAGATGGCGGTGTAGATATTTATATGTTTATACAGATGGCAGTGCTGATATTTCCATGTTCATACAGTTGGCAGTGTAGATATTTCCGTGTTTATAGAGATAGCGGTGTAGTTATTTCCATGTGTAAAGAGATAGCTTTGTAGATATTTCCATGTATATGCAGATAGCTGTGTAGATATTCCTATTTACATGCAGATAGCGGTTTAGATATTTCCATGTTCGTACAGATAGCGGTGTAGATATTTCCATGTTCTTACAGATAGCGTTGTAGATATTTCCATGTTTATACAGATATCGGTGAAGATATATGCATGTTTACACAGATAGCGGTGTAGATATTTCCATGTTCATACAGATAGCGGTGTAGGTATTTCAATGTTCATACAGATAGACGTTTAGATATTTCCTTCTTAATACAGATGGCGGTGTAGATATTTATATGTTCATACAGATGGTGGTGCAGATATTTCCATGTTCATACAGATGGCGGTGTAGATATTTCCATGTTTATAGATTTAGCGGTGTAGTTATTTCCATGTGTAAAGAGATAGCTGTGTAGATGTTTCCATGTATATGCAGATAGCTTTGTAGATATTTCCATTTTCATGCAGATAGCGGTGTAGATATTTCCATGTTCAAACAGATAGCGGTGTAGATATTTCCATGTTCATACAGATAGCAGTGTAGATATTTCCATGTTTATAGAGATAGCGGTGAAGATGTATGCATGTTTACACAGATAGCGGTGTAGATATTTCCATGTTCAAACAGATAGCGGTGTAGATATTTCCATGTTCATACAGATGGCTGTGTAGATATATCCATGTTCCTACAGATGGCGGTGAAGATATTTCCATGTTCATACAGATAGAGGTGTAGTTATTTCCATGTGTAAAGAGATAGCTGTGTAGATATTTCCATGTATATGCAGATAGCTGTGTATGTATTTCCATTTTCATGCAGATAGCGGTATAGATATTTCCATTTTCAAACAGACAGCGGTGTAGATATTTCCATGTTCATAGAGACAGCGGTGTAGATACTTCCATGTTCATACAGATAGAGGGGCTGATATTTCCATGTTCATAGAGAGAGCGGTGCTGATATTTCCATGTTTATACAGATAGCGGTGCAGGTATTTCCATGTTTATACAGATAGCAGTGTAGATATTTCCAAGTTTATACAGATAGCGGTGTAGATATCTGCATCATAATACAGATGGCGGTGTAGATATTTATATGTTTATACAGATGGCGGTGCAGATATTTCCATGTTCATACAGATGGCGGTGTAGATATTTCCGTGTTTATAGAGATAGCGGTGTAGTTATTTCCATGTGTAAAGAGATAGCTTTGAAGATATTTCCATGTATATGCAGATAGCTGTGTAGATATTTCTATTTTCATGCAGATAGCGGTTTAGATATTTCCATGTTCGTACAGATAGCGGTGTAGATATTTCCATGTTCATACAGATAGCGTTGTAGATATTTCTATGTTTATACAGATAGCGGTGAAGATGTATGCATGTTTACACAGATAGCAGTGTAGATATTTCCATGTGCATACAGAGAGCAGTGTAGATATTTCCATGTTCATACAGATAGCAGTGTAGATATTTCCATGTTCATACAGATAGCAGTGCTGATATTTCCATGTTCGTACAGATAGCAGTGTAGATATTTCCATGTTCATACAGATAGCAGTGCTGATATTTCCATGTTTATACAGGGAGCGGTGTAGATATTTCCATGTTTATAGAGATAGCGGTGTAGATATTTCCATGTTTATACAGATAGCGGTGTAGATATCTCCTTCTTAATACAGATGGCAGTGTAGATATTTATATGTTCATACAGATGGCGGTGCGGATATTTCCATGTTCATACAGATGGCGGTGTAGATATTTCCATGTTTATAGAGATAGCGGTGTAGTTATTTCCATGTGTAAAGAGATAGCTGTGTAGATATTTCCATGTATATGCAGATAGCTGTGTAGATATTTCCATTTTCATGCAGACAGCGGTGTAGATATTTCCATGTTCAAACAGATAGCGGTGTAGATATTTGCATGTTCATTCAGATAGCGGTGTAGATATTTCCATATTCATACAGATAGCGGTGTAGATATTTCCATGTTCATACAGATAGCGGTGTAGATATTTCCATGTTCATACAGATAGCGGTGCTGATATTTCCATGTTTATACAGGTAGCGGTGTAGATATTTCCATGTTTATACAGATAGCGGTGTAGATATTTCCATGTTTATACAGATAGCGGTGTAGATATTTCCATGTTTATACAGATAGCGGTGTAGATATCTCCATCTTAATACAGATGGCGGTGTAGATATTTATATGTTCATACAGATGGCGGTGCAGATATTTCCATGTTCATACAGATGGCGGTGTAGATATTTCCATGTTCATACATATAGCGGTGTAGTTATTTCCATGTGTAAAGAGATAGCTGTGTAGATATTTCCATGTATATGAAGATAGCAGTGTAGATATTTCCATCTATATGCAGATAGCGGTGTAGATATTTCCATGTTCGTACAGATAGCGGTGTAGATATTTCCATGTTCATACAGATAGCGGTGCAGATATTTCCATGTTCATACAGATAGCAGTGTAGATATTTCCATGTTTATACAGAGAGCGGTGAAGATGTATGCATGTTTACACAGATAGCGGTGTGGATATTTCCATGTTCATCCAGAGGGCTGTGTAGATATATCCATGTTCATACAGATAGCGGTGTAAATATTTTCATGTTCAAACAGATAGCGGTGTAGATATTTCCATGTTCATACAGATATCGGTGCTGATATATCCATGTTCTTTCAGATAGCGGTGTAGATATTTCAATGTGTAAAGAGATAGCTGTGTAGATATTTCCATCTATATGCAGAAAGCTGTGTAGATATTTCCATTTTCATGCAGATAGCTGTGTATATATTTCCATCTTCAAACAGATAGCGGTGTAGATATTTCCATGTTCACAGAGATAGCGGTGTAGATATTTCCATGTTTACACAGATAGCGGTGAAGATGTATGCATGTTTACACAGATACCGGGGTAGAGATTTCCATGTTCATCCAGAGGGCTGTGTACATATATCCATGTTCATACAGATAGCGGTATAGATATTTCCATGTTCATACAGATAGCGGTGTAGATATCTCCATGTTCATACAGATTGCGGTGCTGATATTTCCATGTTTATACAGGTAGCGGTGTAGATATTTCCATGTTTATACAGATAGCGGTGTAGATATTTCCATGTTTATACAGATAGCGGTGTTGATATTTCCATGTTTATACAGATAGCGGTGTAGATATCTCCATCTTAATACAGATGGCGGTGCAGATATTTATATGTTCATACAGATGGCGGTGCAGATATTTCCATGTTCATACAGATGGCGGTGTAGATATTTCCATGTTCATACAGATAGCGGTGTAGTTATTTGCATGTGTAAAGAGATAGCTGTGTAGATATTTCCATGTTTATACAGATATCGGTGAAGATGTATGCATGTTAACACAGATAGCGGTGTAGATATTTCCATGTTCATCCAGATGGCTGTGTAGATATATCCATGTTCATACAGATAGTGGTGTAGATATTTCCATGTTCATACAGATAGCGGTGTAGCTATTTCCATGTTCATCCAGATGGCTGTGTGGATATATCCATGTTCATACAAATAGCGGTGTAGATAATTCCATGTTCATACAGATAGCGGTGTAGCTATTTCCATGTTCATACAGATAACGGTGTAGCTATTTGCATGTTCATACAGATAGCAGTGTAGATATTTCCATGTTCATACAGATAGCGGTGTAGATATCTCCATTTTCATACAGAGAGCGGTGCTGATATTTCCATGTTTATACAGGCAGCGGTGTAGATATTTCCATGTTTATACAGATAGCGGTTTAGATATTTCCTTCTTAATACAGATGGCGGTGTAGATATTATATGTTCATACAGATGGCCGTGCAGATATTTCCATGTTCATACAGATGGCGGTGTAGATATTTCCATGTTTATAGATACAGCGGTGTAGTTATTTCCATGTGTAAAGAGATAGCTGTGTAGATATTTCCATGTATATGCAGACTGCTTTGTAGATATTTCCATTTTCATGCAGATAGCGGTGTAGATATTTCTATGTTCAAACAGATAGCGGTGTAGATATTTCCATGTTCATTCAGATAGCTTTGTAGATATTTCCATGTTCATACAGATAGCGGTGTAGATATTTCCATGTTCATACAGATAGCGGTGTAGATATTTCCAGGTTCATACAGATAGCGGTGCTGATATTTCCATGTTTATACAGGTAGCGGTGTAGATATTTCCATGTTTATACAGATAGCGGTGTAGATATTTCGATGTTTATACAGATAGCGGTGTAGATATTTCCATGTTTATTCAGATAGCGGTGTAGATATCTCCATCTTAATACAGATGGCGGTGTAGATATTTATATGTTCATACAGATGGTGGTGCAGATATTTCCATGTTCATACAGATGGCGGTGTAGATATGTCCATGTTCATACAGATAGCGGTGTAGTTATTTCCAAGTGTAAAGAGATAGCTGTGTAGATAATTCCATCTATATGCAGATAGCTGTGTAGATATTTCCATTTTCATGCAGATAGCGGTGTATATATTTCCATCTTCAAACAGATAGCGGTGTAGGTATTTCCATGTACATACAGATAGCGGTGTAGATATTTCCATGTTTCTACAGCTAGCGGTGACGATGTATGCATGTTTACACAGATAGCAGTGTGGATATTTCCATGTTCATACAGATAGCGGTGTAGCTATTTCCATGTTCATACAGATAGTGGTGTAGATATTTCCATGTTCCTCCAGATGGCTGTGTAGATATATCCATGTTCATACAGATGGCGGTGTAGATATCTCCATGTTCATACAAATAGAGGGGCTGATATTTCCATGTTCATACAGATAGCGGTGCAGATATTTCCATGTTTATACAGATAGCGGTGTAGATATTTCCATGTTTATTCAGATAGCGGTGTAGATATCTCCATCTTAATACAGATGGCAGTGTAGATATTTATATGTTCATACAGATGGCGGTGCAGATATTTCCATGTTCATACAGATGGCGGTGTAGATATTTCCATATTCATACAGATAGCGGTGTAGTTATTTACATGCGTAAAGAGATAGCTGTGTAGATATTTCCATGTATATGCAGATAGCTGTGTAGATATTTCCATTTTCATGCAGATAGCTGTGTAGATATTTCCATTTTCATGCAGATAGCGGTGTATATGTTACCATCTTCAAACAGATAGCGGTGTAGATATTTCCATGTTCATACAGATAGCGGTGTAGATATTTCCATGTTTATACAGATAGCGGTGAAGATGTATGCATGTTTACACAGATAGCAGTGTGGATATTTCCATGTTCATCCAGAGGGCTGTGTATATATATCCATGTTCATCCAGATGGCTGTGTAGATATGTCCATGTTCATACAGATGGCGGTGAATGTATTTCCATGTTCATTCAGATAGCGGTGTAGATATTTCCATGTTCATACAGATAGCGGTGTAGATATCTCCATGTTCATAGAGATAGAGGGGCTGATATTTCCATCTTCATACAGACAGCGGTGCTGATATTTCCATGTTTATACAGGTAGCAGTGTAGATATTTCCATGTTTATAAAGATAGCGGTGTAGATATTGCCATGTTTATACAGATAGCGGTGTAGATATTTCCATGTTCATTCAGATAGCTTTGTAGATATTTCCATGTCCATACAGATAGCGGTGTAGATATTTCCATGTTCATACAGATAGCGTTGTAGATATTTCCAGGTTCATTCAGATAGAGGTGCTGATATTTCCATGTTTATACAGGTAGCGGTGTAGATATTTCCATCTTTATACAGATAGCGGTGTAGATATTTCCATATTTATACAGATAGCGGTGTAGATATTTCCATGTTTATTCAGATAGCGGTGTAGATATCTCCATCTTAATACAGATGGCGGTGTAGATATTTATATGTTCATACAGATGGCGGAGCAGATATTTCCATGTTCATACGGATGGCGGTGTAGATATGTCCATGTTCATACAGATAGCGGTGTAGTTATTTCCATGTGTAAAGAGATACCTGTGTAGTTATTTCCATCTATATGCAGATAGCTGTGTAGATATTTCCTTTTTCATGCAGATAGCGGTGTATATATTTCCATCTTCAAACAGATAGCGGTGTAGATATTTCATGTACATACAGATAGCGGTGTAGATATTTCCATGTTTATACAGATAGCGGTGAAGATGTATGCGTGTTTACACAGATAGCAGTGTGGATATTTCCATGTTCATCCAGAGGGTTGTGTAGATATATCCATGTTCATACAGATAGCGGTGTAGATATTTCCATGTTCATGCAGATAGCTGTGTAGCTATTTCCATGTTCATACAGATAGCGGTGTAGATATTTCCATGTTCCTCCAGATGGCTGTGAAGATATATCCATGTTCATACAGATGGCGGTGTAGATATCTCCATGTTCATACAGATAGAGGGGCTGATATTTCCAATGTCATACAGATGGCGGTGTAGATATTTCCATGTTCATACAGATGGCGGTGTAGATATTTCCATGTTTATACAGATAGCGGTTTAGATATTTCCTTCTTAATACAGATGGCGGTGTAGATATTTATATGTTCATACAGATGGCGGTGCAGATATTTCCATGTTTTACAGATGGCGGTGTAGATATTTCCATGTTTATAGATATAGCGGTGTAGTTATTTCCATGTGTAAAGAGATAGCTGTGTAGATATTTCCATGTATATGCAGATAGCAGTGTAGATATTTCCATTTTCATGCAGATAGCGGTGTAGATATTTCCATGTTCAAACAGATTGCGGTGTAGGTATTTCCATGCTCATACAGATAGCGGTGCTGATATTTCCATGTTTATACAGGCAGCGGTGTAGATATTTCCATGTTTATACAGATAGCGGTTTAGATATTTCCTTCTTAATACAGATGGCGGTGTATTTATATGTTCATACAGATGGCGGTGTAGATATTTCCATGTTTATACAGATAGCAGTGTAGATATCTCCATCTTAATACAGATGGCGGTGTAGATATTTATATGTTCATACAGATGGCGGTGCAGATATTTCCATGTTCAGACAGATGGCGGTGTAGTTATTTCCATGTTCATACAGATAGTGGTGTAGTTATTTCCATGTGTAAAGAGATAGCTGTGTAGATATTTAAATGTATATGCAGATAGCAGTGTAGATATTTCCATTTTCATGCAGATAGCGGTGTAGATATTTCCATGTCCAAACAGATAGCGGTGTAGGTATTTCCATGTTCATACAGATAGTGGTGTAGATATTTCCATGTTCATACCGATAGCGGTGCTGATATTTCCATGTTTATACAGATAGTGGTGAAGATGTATGCATGTTTACACAGATAGCGGTGTAGATTTTTCCATGTTCATCCAGATGGCTCTGTAGATATATCCATGTTCATTCAGATAGCGGTGCAGATATTTCCTTGTTCATACAGATAGCGGTGTAGATATTTCCATGTTCATCCAGATGGCTGTGTAGATATATCCATGTTCATACAGATAGCGGTGTAGATATTTTCATGTTTATACAGATAGCCGTGTAGCTATTTCCATTTTCATACACATAACAGTGTAGCTATTTCCATGTTCATACGGATAGCAGTGTAGATATTTCCATGTTCATACAGATAGCGGTGTAGATATTTCCATTTTCATACAGAGAGCGGTGCTGATATTTCCGTGTTTATACAGATAGCGGTTTAGATATTTCCTTTTTAATACAGATGGCGGTGTAGATATTTATATGTTCAAACGGATGGCGGTGCAGATATTTCCATGTTAATACAGATGGTGGTGTAGATATTTCCATGTTTATAGATATAGCGGTGTAGTTATTTCCATGTGTAAAGAGATAGCTGTGTAGATATTTCCATGTATATGCAGATAGCTTTGTAGATATTTCCATTTTCAAGCAGATAGCGGTGTAGATATTTACATGTTCAAACAGATAGCGGTGTAGATATTTCCATGTTCATTCAGATAGCTTTTTAGATATTTCCATGTTCATGCAGATAGCGGTGTAGATATTTCCATGTTCATACAGATAGCGGTGTAGATATTTCCAGGTTCATACAGATAGCGGTGCTGATATTTCCATGTTTATACAGGTAGCGGTGTAGATATTTCCATGTTTATACAGATAGCGGTGTAGATATTTCGATGTTTATACAGATAGCGGTGTAGATATTTCCATGTTTATTCAGATAGCGGTGTAGATATCTCCATCTTAATACAGATGGCGGTGTAGATATTTATATGTTCATACAGATGGCGGTGTAGATATTTCCAAGTTCATAGATATGGCGGTGTATATATTTCCATGTTCATACAGATAGCGGTGTGGTTATTTCCATGTGTAAAGAGATAGCTGTGTAGATATTTCCATCTATATGCAGATAGCTGTGTAAATATTTCCATTTTCATGCAGATAGCAGTGTAGATATTTCCATGTTCATACAGATAGCGGTGTTGATATTTCCATGTTCATACAGATAGCGGTGTAGATATTTCCATGTTCATACAAATAGCGGTGTAGATATTTCCATGTTTATACAGATAGCGGTGAAGATCTATGCATGTTTACAGAGATAGCGGTGTAGATATTTCCATGTTCATCCAGATGGCTGTGTAGATATATCCATGTTCATACAGATAGCGGTGTAGCTATTTCCATGTTCATACAGATAGCGGTGTAGATATTTCTATGTTCATACAGATAGCGGTGTAGATATTTCCATGTTCATACAGATAGCAGTGCTGATATTTCCTTGTTTATACAGGCAGCGGTGTAGATTTTTCCATGTTTATACAGATAGCGGTTTAGATATTTCCTTCTTAATACAGATGGCGGTGTAGATATTTATATGTTCATACAGATGGCGGTGTAGATATTTCCATGTTTATACAGATATCAGTGTAGATATCTCCATCTTAATACAGATGGCGGTGTAGATATTTATATGTTCATACAGATGGCGGTGCAGATATTTCCGTGTTCATACAGATGGCGGTGTAGATATTTCCATGTTCAAACAGACAGCGGTGTAGTTTTTTCCATGTGTAAAGAGATAGCTGTGCAGATATTTAAATGAGTATGCAGATAGCAGTGTAGATATTTCCAATTTCATGCAGATAGCGGTGTTGATATTTCCATGTTCAAACAGATAGCGGTGTAGATATTTCCATGTTTGTACAGATAGTGGTGAAGATGTATGCATGTTTACACAGATAGCGGTGTAGATATTTCCATGTTCATACAGATAGCGGTGTAGATATTTCCATGTTCATCCAGATGGTTGTGTAGATATATCCATGTTCATACAGATAGCGGTGTAGATATTTCCATGTTCATACAGATGGCGGTGTAGATATTTCCATGTTTATACAGATATCAGTGTAGATATCTCCATCTTAATACAGATGGCGGTGTAGATATTTATATGTTCATACAGATGGCGGTGCAGATATTTCCGTGTTCATACAGATAGCGGTGTAGATATTTCCATGCTCATACAGATAGCGGTGTGGTTATTTCCATGTTCATACAGATAGCGGTGTAGATATTTCCATGTTTATACAGATAGCGGTGAAGATCTATGCATGTTTACACAGATAGCGGTGTAGATATTTCCGTGTTCATCCAGATGGCTGTGTAGATATATCCATGTTCATACAGATAGCGGTGTAGATATTTCCATGTTCTTACAGATAGCGGTGTAGATATTTCCATGTTCATCCAGATGGCTGTGTAGATATATCCATGTTCATACATATAGCGGTGTAGATATTTCCATGTTCAGACAGATAGTGGTGTAGCTATTTCCATGTTCATACAGATAACTGTGTAGCTATTTCCATGTTCATACAGACAGCAGTGTAGATATTTCCATGTTCATACAGATAGTGATGTAGATATTTCCATGTTCATACAGATAGCGGTGCTGATATTTCCATGTTTATACAGGCAGCGGTGTAGATATTTCCATGTTTATACAGATAGCGGTTTAGATATTTCCTTCTTAATACAGATAGCGGTGTAGATATTTATATGTTCATAGAGACGGCAGTGCAGATATTTCCATGTTCATACAGATAGCAGTGTAGATATTTCCATGTTCATACAGATAGCGGTGTAGACATTTCCATGGTTATGCAGATAGCGTTGTAGATATTTCCATGTTTATACAGATAGCGGTGTAGATATTTCCATGTTTATTCAGATAGCGGTGTGGATATCTCCATCTTAATAGAGATGGCGGTGTAGATATTTATATGTTCATACAGATGGCGGTGCAGATATTTCCATGTTCATACAGATGGCGGTGTAGATATTTCCATGTTCATACAGATAGCGGTGTAGTTATTTCCATGGGTAAAGAGATAGCTGTGTAGATATTTCCATCTATATGCAGATAGCTGTGTAGATATTTCCATTTTCATGCAGATAGCGGTGTATATATTTCCATGTTCAAACAGATAGCGGTGTAGATATTTCCATGTTCTTACAGATAGCGGTGTAGATATTTCCATGTTTATTCAGATAGCGGTGAAGATGTATGCATGTTTACACAGATAGCGGTGTGGATATTTCCATGTTCATCCAGAGGGCTGTGTAGATATATCCATGTTCATACAGATAGCGGTGCAGATATTTCCATGTTCATACAGATGGCGGTGTAGATATTTCCATTTTCATACAGATAGCAGTGTAGTTATTTCCATGTGTAAAGAGATAGCTGTGTAGATATTTCCATGTATATGCAGATAGCTGTGTAGATATTTCCATTTTCATGCAGATAGCAGTGTAGATATTTCCATGTTCAAACAGATAGCGGTGTAGATATTTCCATGTTTATTCAGATAGCAGTGTAGATATCTCCATCTTAATACAGATGGCAGTGTAGATATTTATATGTTCATACAGATGGCGGTGCAGATATTTCCATGTTCATACAGATGGCGGTGTAGATATTTCCATGTTCATACAGATAGCGGTGTAGTTATTTCCATGTGTAAAGAGATAGCTGTGTAGATATTTCCATTTTCATACAGAGAGCGGTGCTGATATTTCCGTTTTTATACAGATAGCGGTTTAGATATTTCCTTCTTAATACAGATGGCGGTGTAGATATTTATATGTTCAAACAGATGGCGGTGCAGATATTTCCATGTTCATACAGATGGTGGTGTAGATATTTCCATGTTTATAGATATAGCGGTGTAGTTATTTCCATGTGTAAAGAGATAGCTGTGAAGATATTTCCATGTATATGCAGATAGCTTTGTAGATATTTCCATTTTCATGCAGATAGCGGTGTAGATATTTACATGTTCAAACAGATAGCGGTGTTGATATTTCCATGTTCATTCAGATAGCTTTGTAGATATTTCCATGTTCATGCAGATAGCGGTGTAGATATTTCCATGTTCATACAGATAGCGGTGTAGATATTTCCAGGTTCATACAGATAGCGGTGATGATATTTCCATGTTTATACAGGTAGCGGTGTAGATATTTCCATGTTTATACAGATAGCGGTGTAGATATTTCCATGTTTATACAGATAGCGGTGTAGATATTTCCATGTTTATTCAGATAGCGGTGTAGATATTTCCATGTTTATTCAGATAGCGGTGTAGATATCTCCATCTTAATAGAGATGGCGGTGCAGATATTTCCATGTTCATACAGATGGCGGTGTAGATATTTCCATGTTCATACAGATAGCGGTGTAGTTATTTCCATGGGTAAAGAGATAGCTGTGTAGATATTTCCATCAATATGCAGATAGCTGTGTAGATATTTCCATTTTCATGCAGATAGCGGTGTATATATTTCCATGTTCAAACAGCGGTGTAGATATTTCCATGTTCATACAGATAGCGGTGTAGATATTTCCATGTTTATTCAGATAGCGGTGAAGATGTATGCATGTTTACACAGATAGCGGTGTGGATATTTCCATGTTCATCCAGAGGGCTGTGTAGATATATCCATGTTCATACAGATAGCGGTGCAGATATTTCCATGTTCATACAGATGGCGGTGTAGATATTTCCATTTTCATACAGATAGCGGTGTAGTTATTTCCATGTGTAAAGAGATAGCTGTGTAGATATTTCCATGTATATGCAGATAGCAGTGTAGATATTTCCATTTTCATGCAGATAGCAGTGTAGATATTTACATGTTCAAACAGATAGCGGTGTAGATATTTCCATGTTTATTCAGATAGCGGTGTAGATATCTCCATCTTAATACAGATGGCGGTGTAGATATTTATATGTTCATACAGATGGCGGTGCAGATATTTCCATGTTCATACAGATGGCGGTGTAGATATTTCCATGTTCATACAGATAGCGGTGTAGTTATTTCCATGTGTAAAGAGATAGCTGTGTAGATATTTCCATTTTCATACAGAGAGCGGTGCTGATATTTCCGTTTTTATACAGATAGCGGTTTAGATATTTCCTTCTTAATACAGATGGCGGTGTAGATATTTATATGTTCAAACAGATGGCGGTGCAGATATTTCCATGTTCATACAGATGGTGGTGTAGATATTTCCATGTTTATAGATATAGCGGTGTAGTTATTTCCATGTGTAAAGAGATAGCTGTGAAGATATTTCCATGTATATGCAGATAGCTTTGTAGATATTTCCATTTTCATGCAGATAGCGGTGTAGATATTTACATGTTCAAACAGATAGCGGTGTTGATATTTCCATGTTCATTCAGATAGCTTTGTAGATATTTCCATGTTCATGCAGATAGCGGTGTAGATATTTCCATGTTCATACAGATAGCGGTGTAGATATTTCCAGGTTCATACAGATAGCGGTGATGATATTTCCATGTTTATACAGGTAGCGGTGTAGATATTTCCATGTTTATACAGATAGCGGTGTAGATATTTCCATGTTTATACAGATAGCGGTGTAGATATTTCCATGTTTATTCAGATAGCGGTGTAGATATTTCCATGTTTATTCAGATAGCGGTGTAGATATCTCCATCTTAATAGAGATGGCGGTGCAGATATTTCCATGTTCATACAGATGGCGGTGTAGATATTTCCATGTTCATACAGATAGCGGTGTAGTTATTTCCATGGGTAAAGAGATAGCTGTGTAGATATTTCCATCAATATGCAGATAGCTGTGTAGATATTTCCATTTTCATGCAGATAGCGGTGTATATATTTCCATCTTCAAACAGATAGCGGTGTAGATATTTCCATGTTCATACAGATAGCGGTGTAGATATTTCCATGTTTATTCAGATAGCGGTGAAGATGTATGCATGTTTACACAGATAGCGGTGTGGATATTTCCATGTTCATCCAGAGGGCTGTGTAGATATATCCATGTTCATACAGATAGCGGTGCAGATATTTCCATGTTCATACAGATGGCGGTGTAGATATTTCCATTTTCATACAGATAGCGGTGTAGTTATTTCCATGTGTAAAGAGATAGCTGTGTAGATATTTCCATGTATATGCAGATAGCAGTGTAGATATTTCCATTTTCATGCAGATAGCAGTGTAGATATTTCCATGTTCAAACAGATAGCGGTGTAGATATTTCCATGTTCATACAGATAGCGGTGCAGATATTTCCATGTTCATACAGATAGCAGTGTAGATATTTCCATGTTTATACAGATAGCGGTGAAGATGTATGCATGTTTACACAGATAGCGGTGTAGATATTTCCATGTTCATCCAGATGGCTGTGTAGATATATCCATGTTCATACAGATAGCGGTGTAGATATTTCCATGTTCATACAGATAGCGGTGTAGCTATTTCCATGTTCATACAGATAACGGTGTAGCTATTTCCATGTTCATACAGATAGCAGTGTAGATATTTCCATGTTCATACAGATAGCGGTGTAGATATTTCCATGTTTATTCAGATAGCGGTGTAGATATCTCCGTCTTATTACAGATGGCTTTGTAGATATTTATATGTTCATACAGATGGCCGTGCAGATATTTCCATGTTCATACAGATGGCGGTGTAGATATGTCCATGTTCATACAGATAGCGGTGAAGTTATTTCCATGTGTAAAGAGATTGCTGTGTAGATATTTCCATCTATATGCAGATAGCTGTGTAGATATTTCCATTTTCATGCAGATAGCGATGTATATATTTCCATCTTCAAACAGATAGCGGTGTAGATATTTCCATGTTCATACAGATAGCGGTGTAGATATTTCCATGTTTATACAGATAGCGGTGAAGATGTATGCATGTTTACACAGATAGCGGTGTGGATATTTCCATGTTCATCCAGAGGGCTGTGTAGATATATCCATGTTCATACAGATAGCGGTGTAGTTATTTCCATGTTCATACAGATAGAGGTGTAGGTATTTCCATGTTCATACAGATAGCGGTGCTGATATTTCCATGTTCATTCAGTTAGCGGTGTAGATATTTCAAAGTGTAAAGAGATAGCTGTGTAGATATTTCCATCTATATGCAGATAGCTGTGTAGATATTTCCATTTTCATGCAGATAGCTGTGTATATATTTCCATCTTCAAACAGATAGCGGTGTAGATATTTCCATGTTCATAGAGATAGCGGTGTAGATATTTCCATGTTTATACAGATAGCGGTGAAGATGTATGCATGTTTACACAGATAGCGGTGTAGAGATTTCCATGTTCATCCAGAGTTCTGTGTACGTATATCCATGTTCATACAGATAGCGGTGTAGATATTTCCATGTTCATACAGATAGCGGTGTAGATATTTCCATGTTCATACAGATAGCGGTGCTGATATTTGCATGTTTATACAGGTAGCGGTGTAGATATTTCCATGTTTATACAGATAGCGGTGTAGATATTTCCATGTTTATACAGATAGCGGTGTTGATATTTCCATGTTTATACAGATAGCGGTGTAGATATCTCCATCTTAATACAGATGGCAGTGTAGATATTTATATGTTCATACAGATGGCGGTGCAGATATTTCCATGTTCATACAGTTGGCGGTGTAGATATTTCCATGTTCATACAGATAGCGGTGTAGTTATTTCCATGTGTAAAGAGATAGCTGTGTAGATATTTCCATCTATATGCAGATAGCTGTGTAGATATTTCAATTTTCATGCAGATAGCGGTGTATATATTTCCATCTTCAAACAGATAGCGGTGTAGATATTTCCATGTTCATAGAGATAGCGGTGTAGATATTTCCATGTTTATACAGATAGCGGTGAAGATGTATGCATGTTTACACAGATAGCGGTGTGGATATTTCCATGTTCATCCAGAGGGCTGTGTAGATATATCCATGTTCATACAGATAGCGGTGTAGATATTTCTATGTTCATACAGAAAGCGGTGTAGATATTTCCATGTTCATACAGATAGCGGTGCTGATATTTCCATGTTTATACAGGTAGCGGTGTAGATATTTCCATGTTTATACAGATAGCGGTGTAGATATTTCCATGTTTATACAGATAGCGGTGCAGATATTTCCATGTTTATACAGATAGTGGTGAAGATGTATGCATGTTTACACAGATAGCGGTGTAGATATTTCCATGTTCATCCAGATGGCTGTGTAGATATATCCATGTTCATCCAGATGGCTGTGTAGATATATCCATGTTCATACAGATAGCGGTGTAGATATTTCCATGTATATGCAGATAGCAGTGTAGATATTTCCATTTTCATGTAGATAGCGGTGTAGATATTTACATGTTCAAACAGATAGCGGTGTAGATATTTCCATGTTCATTCAGATACCTTTGTAGATATTTCCATGTTCATACAGATAGCGGTGTAGATATTTCCATGTTCATAAAGACAGCGGTGTAGATATTTCCAGGTTCATACAGATAGCGGTGCTGATATTTCCATGTTTCTACAGGTAGCGGTGTAGATATTTCCATGTTTATACAGATAGCGGTGTTGATATTTCCATGTTTATACAGATAGCGGTGTAGATATTTCCATGTTTATTCAGATAGCGGTGTAGATATCTCCATCTTAATAGAGATGGCGGTGTAGATATTTATATGTTCATACAGATGGCGGTGCAGATATTTCCATGTTCATACAGATGGCGGTGTAGATATTTCCATGTTCATATAGATAGCGGTGTAGTTATTTCCATGTGTAAAGAGATAGCTGTGTAGATATTTCCATCTATATGCAGATAGCTGTGTAGATATTTCCATTTTCATGCAGATAGCGGTGTATATATTTCCATCTTCAAACAGATAGCGGTGTGGATATTTCCATGTTAATAGAGATAGCAGTGTAGATATTTCCATGTTCATCCAGAGGGCTGTGTAGATATATCCATGTTCATACAGATAGCGGTGTAGATATTTCCATGTTCATACAGATAGCAGTGTAGATATTTCCATGTTCATACAGATAGCGGTGCAGTTATTTCCATGTTCATACAGATAGCAGTGTAGATATTTCCATGTTTATACAGATAGCGCTGAAGATGTATGCATGTTTACACAGATAGCGGTGTAGATATTTCCATGTTCATCCAGATGGCTGTGTAGATATATCCATGTTCATACAGATAGCGGTGTAGATATGTCCATGTTCATACAGATAGCGGTGTAGATATTTCCATGTTCATGCAGATGGCTGTGTAGATATATCCATGTTCATACAGATAGCGGTGTAGATATTTCCATGTTCATACAGATAGCGGTTCAGATATTTCCATGTTCATACAGATAACGGTGTAGCTATTTCCATGTTCATACAGATAGCAGTGTAGATAAATCCATGTTCATACAGATATCGGTGTAGATATTTCCATGTTTATTCAGATAGCGGTGTAGATATCTCCATCTTAATACAGATGGCGGTGTAGATATTTATATGTTCATACAGATGGCCGTGCAGATATTTCCATGTTCATACACATGGCGGTGTGGATATTTCCATGTTCATACAAATAGCGGTGTAGTTATTTCAAGTGTAAAGAGATAGCTGTGTAGATATTTCCATCTATATGCAGAGAGCTGTGTAGATATTTCCATTTTCATGCATATAGCGATGTATATATTTCTATCTTCAAACAGATAGTGTTGTAGATATTTCCATGTTCATACAGATAGCGGTGTAGTATTTCCATGTTTATACAGATAGCGGTGAAGATGTATGCATGTTTACACAGATAGCGGTGTGGATATTTCCATGTTCATCCAGAGGGCTGTGTAGATATATCCATGTTCATACAGATAGCGGTGTAGATACGTCCAAGTTCATACAGATAGCGGTGTAGATATTTCCATGTCCATACAGATAGCGGTGTAGATATTTCCATGTTCATACAGATAGCGTTGTAGATATTTCCAGGTTCATTCAGATAGCGGTGCTGATATTTCCATGTTTATACAGGTAGCGGTGTAGATATTTCCATGTTTATACAGATAGCGGTGTAGATATTTCCATATTTATACAGATAGCGGTGTAGATATTTCCATGTTTATTCAGATAGCGGTGTAGATATCTCCATCTTAATACAGATGGCGGTGTAGATATTTATATGTTCATACAGATGGCGGAGCAGATATTTCCATGTTCATACGGATGGCGGTGTAGATATGTCCATGTTCATACAGATAGCGGTGTAGTTATTTCCATGTGTAAAGAGATACCTGTGTAGTTATTTCCATCTATATGCAGATAGCTGTGTAGATATTTCCATTTTCATGCAGATAGCGGTGTATATATTTCCATCTTCAAACAGATAGCGGTGTAGATATTTCCATGTACATACAGATAGCGGTGTAGATATTTCCATGTTTATACAGATAGCGGTGAAGATGTATGCGTGTTTACACAGATAGCAGTGTGGATATTTCCATGTTCATCCAGAGGGTTGTGTAGATATATCCATGTTCATACAGATAGCGGTGTAGATATTTCCATGTTCATACAGATAGCGGTGTAGCTATTTCCATGTTCATACAGATAGCGGTGTAGATATTTCCATGTTCCTCCAGATGGCTGTGAAGATATATCCATGTTCATACAGATGGCGGTGTAGATATCTCCATGTTCATACAGATAGAGGGGCTGATATTTCCAATGTCATACAGATGGCGGTGTATATATTTCCATGTTCATACAGATGGCGGTGTAGATATTTCCATGTTTATACAGATAGCGGTTTAGATATTTCCTTCTTAATACAGATGGCGGTGTATTTATATGTTCATACAGATGGCGGTGTAGATATTTCCATGTTTATACAGATAGCAGTGTAGATATCTCCATCTTAATACAGATGGCGGTGTAGATATTTATATGTTCATACAGATGGCGGTGCAGATATTTCCATGTTCAGACAGATGGCGGTGTAGTTATTTCCATGTTCATACAGATAGTGGTGTAGTTATTTCCATGTGTAAAGAGATAGCTGTGTAGATATTTAAATGTATATGCAGATAGCAGTGTAGATATTTCCATTTTCATGCAGATAGCGGTGTAGATATTTCCATGTCCAAACAGATAGCGGTGTAGGTATTTCCATGTTCATACAGATAGTGGTGTAGATATTTCCATGTTCATACCGATAGCGGTGCTGATATTTCCATGTTTATACAGATAGTGGTGAAGATGTATGCATGTTTACACAGATAGCGGTGTAGATTTTTCCATGTTCATCCAGATGGCTCTGTAGATATATCCATGTTCATTCAGATAGCGGTGCAGATATTTCCATGTTCATACAGATAGCGGTGTAGATATTTCCATGTTCATCCAGATGGCTGTGTAGATATATCCATGTTCATACAGATAGCGGTGTAGATATTTTCATGTTTATACAGATTGCCGTGTAGCTATTTCCATTTTCATACACATAACAGTGTAGCTATTTCCATGTTCATACAGATAGCAGTGTAGATATTTCCATGTTCATACAGATAGCGGTGTAGATATTTCCATTTTCATACAGAGAGCGGTGCTGATATTTCCGTGTTTATACAGATAGCGGTTTAGATATTTCCTTTTTAATACAGATGGCGGTGTAGATATTTATATGTTCAAACAGATGGCGGTGCAGATATTTCCATGTTAATACAGATGGTGGTGTAGATATTTCCATGTTTATAGATATAGCGGTGTAGTTATTTCCATGTGTAAAGAGATAGCTGTGTAGATATTTCCATGTATATGCAGATATCTTTGTAGATATTTCCATTTTCAAGCAGATAGCGGTGTAGATATTTATATGTTCAAACAGATAGCGGTGTAGATATTTCCATGTTCATTCAGATAGCTTTTTAGATATTTCCATGTTCATGCAGATAGCGGTGTAGATATTTCCATGTTCATACAGATAGCGGTGTAGATATTTCCAGGTTCATACAGATAGCGGTGCTGATATTTCCATGTTTATACAGGTAGCGGTGTAGATATTTCCATGTTTATACAGATAGCGGTGTAGATATTTCGATGTTTATACAGATAGCGGTGTAGATATTTCCATGTTTATTCAGATAGCGGTGTAGATATCTCCATCTTAATACAGATGGCGGTGTAGATATTTATATGTTCATACAGATGGCGGTGTAGATATTTCCAAGTTCATAGAGATGGCGGTGTATATATTTCCATGTTCATACAGATAGCGGTGTGGTTATTTCCATGTGTAAAGAGATAGCTGTGTAGATATTTCCATCTATATGCAGATAGCTGTGTAAATATTTCCATTTTCATGCAGATAGCAGTGTAGATATTTCCATCTTCATACAGATAGCGGTGTTGATATTTCCATGTTCATACAGATAGCGGTGTAGATATTTCCATGTTCATACAAATAGCGGTGTAGATATTTCCATGTTTATACAGATAGCGGTGAAGATCTATGCATGTTTACAGAGATAGCGGTGTAGATATTTCCATGTTCATCCAGATGGCTGTGTAGATATATCCATGTTCATACAGATAGCGGTGTAGCTATTTCCATGTTCATACAGATAGCGGTGTAGATATTTCTATGTTCATACAGATAGCGGTGTAGATATTTCCATGTTCATACAGATAGCGGTGCTGATATTTCCTTGTTTATACAGGCAGCGGTGTAGATTTTTCCATGTTTATACAGATAGCGGTTTAGATATTTCCTTCTTAATACAGATGGTGGTGTAGATATTTATATGTTCATACAGATGGCGGTGTAGATATTTCCATGTTTATACAGATATCAGTGTAGATATCTCCATCTTAATACAGATGGCGGTGTAGATATTTATATGTTCATACAGATGGCGGTGCAGATATTTCCGTGTTCATACAGATGGCGGTGTAGATATTTCCATGTTCAAACAGACAGCGGTGTAGTTTTTTCCATGTGTAAAGAGATAGCTGTGCAGATATTTAAATGAGTATGCAGATAGCAGTGTAGATATTTCCAATTTCATGCAGATAGCGGTGTTGATATTTCCATGTTCAAACAGATAGCGGTGTAGATATTTCCATGTTTGTACAGATAGTGGTGAAGATGTATGCATGTTTACACAGATAGCGGTGTAGATATTTCCATGTTCATACAGATAGCGGTGTAGATATTTCCATGTTCATCCAGATGGTTGTGTAGATATATCCATGTTCATACAGATAGCGGTGTAGATATTTCCATGTTCATACAGATAGCGGTGTTCATATTTCCATGTTCATACAGATAGCGGTGTAGATATTTCCATGTTCATACAGATAGCGGTGTAGATATTTCCATGTTCGTACAGATAGCGGTGTAGATATTTCCATGTTCCTACAGATAGCGGTGCTGATATTTCCATGTTTATACAGGTAGCAGTGTAGAAATTTCCATGTTTATACAGATAGCGGTGTAGATATTTCCATGTTTATACAGATAGCGGTGTAGATATTTCCAGGTTTATTCAGATAGCGGTGTAGATATCTCCATCTTAATAGAGATGGCTGTGTAGATATTTATATGTTCATACAGATGGCGGTGTAGATATTTCCATGTTCATCCAGATGGCTCTGTAGATATATCCATGTTCGTACAGAAGGCGGTGAAGATATTTCCATGTTCATTCAGATAGCGGTGTAGTTATTTCCATGTGTAAAGAGAAAGCTGTGTAGATATTTCCATGTATATGCAGATAGCAGTGTAGATATTTCCATTTTCATGCAGATCGCGGTGTAGATATTTCCATGTTCATCCAGATGGCTCTGTAGATATATCCATGTTTGTACAGAAGGCGGTGAAGATATTTCCATGTTCATACAGATAGCGGTGTAGATATTTCCATGTTCATACAGATAGCGGTGTAGATATTTCCATGTTCATATATATAGCGGTGTAGCTATTTCCATGTTCATACAGATAGCGGTGTAGATATTTCCATGTTCATACAGATGGCTGTGTAGAAATATCCATGTTCATACAGATGGCGGTGTAGATATCTCCATGTTCATACAGATAGAGGGGCTGATATTTCCATGTTCATAGAGATAGCGGTGTAGATATTTCCATGTTCATAGAGATAGCGGTGTAGATATTTCCATGTTTATAAAGATAGGGGTGTAGATATTTCCATGTTTATAAAGATAGCGGTGTAGATATCTTCATCTTAATACAGATGGCGGTGTAGATATTTCTATGTTCATACAGATGGCGATGTAGATATTCCCATGTTCATACAGATGGCGGTGTAGATATTTCCATGTTTATAGAGATAGCGGTGTAGTTATTTCCATGTGTAAAGAGATAGCTGTATAGATATTTCCATGTATATGCAGATAGCTTTGTAGATATTTCCATTTTCATGCTGATACCGGTGTAGATATTTCCATGTTCAAACAGATAGTGGTGTAGATATTTCCATGTTCATACAGATAGCAGTGTAGATATTTCCATGTTTATACAGATAGTGGTGAAGATGTACGCATGTTTACACAGATAGCGGTGAAGATATTTCCATGTTCATACAGATAGCGGTGTAGATATTTCCATGTTCATCCAGATGGCTGTGTAGATATATCCATGTTCTCACAGATGGCGGTGAAGATATTTCCATGTTCATACAGATAGCGGTGTAGATATTTCCATGTTCATACAGATAGCGGTGTAGATATTTCCATGTTCATACAGACAGCGGTGCTGATATTTCCATGTTCATCCAGATGGCTTTGTAGATATATGTATGTTCATACAGATGGCGGTGAAGATGTTTCCATGTTCATGCAGATATCGGTGTAGATATTTCCATGTTCATACAGATAGCGGTGCTGATATTTCCATGTTTATACAGATAGCGGTGTAGATATTTCCATGTTTATACAGATAGCGGTGTAGATATTTCCATGTTTATACAGATTGCGGTGTAGATATCTCCATCTTAATACAGATGGCGGTGCAGATATTTATATGTTCATACAGATGGCGGTGCAGATATTTCCAAGTTCATACAGATGGCGGTGTAGATATTTCCATGTTTATAGAGATAGCGGTGTAGTTATTTCCATGTGTAAAGAGATAGCTTTGTAGATATTTCCATGTATATGCAGATAGCTGTGTAGATATTTCCATTTTCATGCAGACAGCGGTGTAGATATTCCCATGCTGAAACAGATAGCGGTGTAGATATTTCCATGTTCATACAGATAGCTGTGTAGCTATTTCCCTGTTCATACAGATAGCGGTGTAGATATTTCCATGTTCATACAGATAGCGGTGTAGCTATTTCCATGTTCGTACAGATAGCGGTGTAGCTATTTCCATGTTCATACATATAGCGGTGTAGAGATTTCCATGTTCATCCAGATGGCTGTGTAGGTATATCCATGTTCATACAGATGGCGGTGAAGATATTTCCATGTTCATACAGATAGTGGTGTAGATATTTCCATGTTCATACAGATAGCGGTGTGGCTATTTCCATGTTCATACAGATAGCGGTGTAGATATTTCCATGTTCATACAGATAGCGGTGTAGATAATTCTATGTTCTTGCAGATTCCTGTGTAGCTATTTCCATGTTCATACAGATAGTGGTGTAGATATTTCCATGTTCATACAGATGGCGGTGTAGATATTTCCATGTTTATAGAGATAGCGGTGTAGTTATTTCCATGTGTAAAGAGATAGCTTTGTAGATATTTCCATGTATATGCAGATAGCTGTGTAGATATTTCCATTTTCATGCAGACAGCGGTGTAGATATTCCCATGCTGAAACAGATAGCGATGTAGATATTTCCATGTTCATACAGATAGCTGTGTAGATATTTCCATGTTTATACAGATAGCGGTGAAGATGTATGCATGTTTACACAGATAGCGGTGTAGATATTTCCATTTTCATACAGATAGCGGTGTAGATATTTCCATGTTCATCCAGATGGCTTTGTAGACATACCCATGTTCGTACAGATGGTGGTGAAGATATTTCCATGTTCATACAGATAGCGGTGTAGATATTTCCATGTTCATACAGATAGCGGTGTATCTATTTCCATGTTCGTACAGATAGCGGTGCAGCTATTTCCATGTTCATACATATAGCGGTGTAGATATTTCCATGTTCATCCAGATGGCTGTGTAGATATATCCATGTTCATACAGATGGCGGTGAAGATATTTCCATGTTCATACAGATAGTGGTGTAGATATTTCCATGTTCATACAGATAGCGGTGTAGCTATTTCCCTGTTCATACAGATAGCGGTGTAGATATTTCCATATTCATCCAGATGGCTGTGTAGATATTTCCATGTTCATACAGATAGCGGTGCTGATATATTCATGTTTATACAGGTGGCGGTGTAGATATTTCCATGTTTATTCAGATAGCGGTGTAGATATCTCCATCTTAATAGAGATGGCGGTGTAGATATTTATATGTTCATACAGATGGCGGTGCAGATATTTCCATGTTCATACAGATGGCGGTGTAGGTATTTCCATGTTCATACAGATAGCGGTGTAGTTATTTCCATGGGTAAAGAGATAGCTGTGTAGATATTTCCATCTATATGCAGATAGCTGTGTAGATATTTCCATTTTCATGCAGATAGCGGTGTATATATTTCCATCTTCAAACAGATAGCGGTGTAGATATTTCCATGTTCATAGAGATAGCGGTGTAGATATTTCCATGTTCATACAGATAGCGTTGTAGTTATTTCCATTTGTAAAGAGATAGCTGTGTAGATATTTCCATGTATATGCAGATAGCAGTGTAGATATTTCCATTTTCATGCAGATAGCGGTGTAGATATTTCCATGTTCACACAGATAGCGGTGCAGATATTTCCATGTTCATACAGATAGCGGTGCAGATATTTCCATGTTCATACAGATAGCAGTGTAGGTATTTCCATGTTTATACATATAGCTGTGAATATGTATGCATGTTTACACAGATAGCGGTGTAGATATTTCCATGTTCATCCAGATGGCTGTGTAGATATATCCATGTTCATACAGATAGCGGTGTAGATATTTCAATGTTCATACAGATAGCAGTGTAGATATTTCCATGTTCATCCAGATGGCTGTGTAGATATATCCATGTTCATACAGATAGCGGTGTAGATATTTCCATGTTCATACAGATAGCGGTGTAGCTATTTCCATGTTCATACAGATAACGGTGTAGCTATTTCCATGTTCATACAGATAGCAGTGTAGAGTTTTCCATGTTCATACAGATAGCGGTGTAGATATTTCCATGTTTATTCAGATAGCGGTGTAGATATCTCAATCTTAATACAGATGGCTGTGTAGATATTTATATGTTCATACAGATGTCCGTGCAGATATTTCCATTTTCATATAGATGGCGGTGTAGATATGTCCATGTTCATACAGATAGCGGTGTAGTTATTTCCATGTGTAAAGAGATTGCTGTGTAGATATTTCCATCTATATGCAGATAGCTGTGTAGATATTTCCATTTTCATGCAGATAGCGATGTATATATTTCCATCTTCAAACAGATAGCGGTGTAGATATTTCCATGTTCATACAGATAGCGGTGTAGATATTTCCGTGTTTATACAGATAGCGGTGAAGATGTATGCATGTTTACACAGATAGCGGTGTGGATATTTCCATGTTCATCCAGAGGGCTGTGTAGATATATCCATGTTCATACAGATTGTGGTGTAGATATTTCCATGTTCATACAGCTAGCGGTGTAGGTATTTCCATGTTCATACAGATAGCGGTGCTGATATTTCCATGTTTATTCAGATAGCGGTGTAGATATTTCAATGTCTAAAGAGATAGCTGTGTAGATATTTCCATCTATATGCAGATAGCTGTGTAGATATTTCCATTTTCATGCAGATAGCTCTGTATATATTTCCATCTTCAAACAGATAGCGGTGTACATATTTCCATGTTCATAGAGATAGCGGTGTAGATATTTCCATGTTTATACAGATAGCGGTGAAGATGTATGCATATTTACACAGATAGCGGTGTAGAGATTTCCATGTTCATCCAGAGGGCTGTGTACGTATATCCATGTTCATACAGATAGCGGTGTAGATATTTCCATGTTCATACAGATAGCGGTGTAGATATTTCCATGTTCATACAGATCGCGGTGCTGTTATTTCCATGTTTATACAGGTAGCGGTGTAGATATTTCCATGTTTATACAGATAGCGGTGTAGATATTTCCATGTTTATACAGATAGCGGTGTTGATATTTCCATGTTTATACAGATTGCGGTGAAGATATCTCCATCTTAATACAGATGGCGGTGTAATTATTTATATGTTCATACAGATGGCGGTGCAGATATTTCCATTTTCATACAGATAGCCGTGCAGATATTTCCATGTTCATACAGATAGCGGTGTAGATATTTCCATGTTTATACAGATAGCAGTGAAGTTGTATGCATGTTTACACAGATAGCGGTGTAGATATTTCCATGTTCATCCAGATGGCTGAGTAGATATATCCATGTTCATACAGATAGCGGTGTGGATATTTCCATGTTCATACAGATAGCGGTGTAGCTATTTCCATGTTCATCCAGATGGCTGTGTAGATATATCCATGTTCATACAGATAGCGGTGTAGATATTTCCATGTTCATACAGATAGCGGTGTAGTTATTTCCATGTTCATACAGATAACGGTGTAGCTATTTCCATGTTCATACAGATAGCAGTGTAGATATTTCCATGTTCATACAGATAGCGGTGTAGATATCTCCATTTTCATACAGAGAGCGGTGCTGATATTTCCATGTTTATACAGGCAGCGGTGTAGATATTTCCATGTTTATACAGATAGCGGTTTAGATATTTCCTTCTCATTACAGATGGCGGTGTAGATATTTATATGTTCATACAGATGGCGGTGCAGATATTTCCATGTTCATACAGATGGCGGTGTAGATATTTCCATGTTTATAGATAGAGCGGTGTAGTTATTTCCATGTGTAAAGAGATAGCTGTGTAGATATTTCCATATATATGCAGATAGCTTTGTAGATATTTCCATTTTCATGCAGATAGCGGTGTAGATATTTCCATGTTCATACAGATAGCTGTGCTGATATTTCCATGTTTATACAGGCAGCGGTGTAGATATTTCCATGTTTATACAGATAGCGGTTTAGATATTTCCTTCTTAATACAGATGGTGGTGTATTTATATGTTCATACAGATGGCGGTGTAGCTATTTCCATGTTCATACAGATAGCAGTGTAGAGTTTTCCATGTTCATACAGATAGCGGTGTAGATATTTCCATGTTTATTCAGATAGCGGTGTAGATATCTCCATCTTAATACAGATGGCTGTGTAGATATTTATATGTTCATACAGATGGCCGTGCAGATATTTCCATTTTCATATAGATGGCGGTGTAGATATGTCCATGTTCATACAGATAGCGGTGTAGTTATTTCCATGTGTAAAGAGATTGCTGTGTAGATATTTCCATCTATATGCAGATAGCTGTGTAGATATTTCCATTTTCATGCAGATAGCGATGTATATATTTCCATCTTCAAACAGATAGCGGTGTAGATATTTCCATGTTCATACAGATAGCGGTGTAGATATTTCCGTGTTTATACAGATAGCGGTGAAGATGTATGCATGTTTACACAGATAGCGGTGTGGATATTTCCATGTTCATCCAGAGGGCTGTGTAGATATATCCATGTTCATACAGATTGTGGTGTAGATATTTCCATGTTCATACAGCTAGCGGTGTAGGTATTTCCATGTTCATACAGATAGCGGTGCTGATATTTCCATGTTTATTCAGATAGCGGTGTAGATATTTCAATGTGTAAAGAGATAGCTGTGTAGATATTTCCATCTATATGCAGATAGCTGTGTAGATATTTCCATTTTCATGCAGATAGCTCTGTATATATTTCCATCTTCAAACAGATAGCGGTGTACATATTTCCATGTTCATAGAGATAGCGGTGTAGATATTTCCATGTTTATACAGATAGCGGTGAAGATGTATGCATATTTACACAGATAGCGGTGTAGAGATTTCCATGTTCATCCAGAGGGCTGTGTACGTATATCCATGTTCATACAGATAGCGGTGTAGATATTTCCATGTTCATACAGATAGCGGTGTAGATATTTCCATGTTCATACAGATCGCGGTGCTGTTATTTCCATGTTTATACAGGTAGCGGTGTAGATATTTCCATGTTTATACAGATAGCGGTGTAGATATTTCCATGTTTATACAGATAGCGGTGTTGATATTTCCATGTTTATACAGATTGCAGTGAAGATATCTCCATCTTAATACAGATGGCGGTGTAATTATTTATATGTTCATACAGATGGCGGTGCAGATATTTCCATTTTCATACAGATAGCCGTGCAGATATTTCCATGTTCATACAGATAGCGGTGTAGATATTTCCATGTTTATACAGATAGCAGTGAAGTTGTATGCATGTTTACACAGATAGCGGTGTAGATATTTCCATGTTCATCCAGATGGCTGAGTAGATATATCCATGTTCATACAGATAGCGGTGTGGATATTTCCATGTTCATACAGATAGCGGTGTAGCTATTTCCATGTTCATCCAGATGGCTGTGTAGATATATCCATGTTCATACAGATAGCGGTGTAGATATTTCCATGTTCATACAGATAGCGGTGTAGTTATTTCCATGTTCATACAGATAACGGTGTAGCTATTTCCATGTTCATACAGATAGCAGTGTAGATATTTCCATGTTCATACAGATAGCGGTGTAGATATCTCCATTTTCATACAGAGAGCGGTGCTGATATTTCCATGTTTATACAGGCAGCGGTGTAGATATTTCCATGTTTATACAGATAGCGGTTTAGATATTTCCTTCTCAATACAGATGGCGGTGTAGATATTTATATGTTCATACAGATGGCGGTGCAGATATTTCCATGTTCATACAGATGGCGGTGTAGATATTTCCATGTTTATAGATAGAGCGGTGTAGTTATTTCCATGTGTAAAGAGATAGCTGTGTAGATATTTCCATATATATGCAGATAGCTTTGTAGATATTTCCATTTTCATGCAGATAGCGGTGTAGATATTTCCATGTTCATACAGATAGCTGTGCTGATATTTCCATGTTTATACAGGCAGCGGTGTAGATATTTCCATGTTTATACAGATAGCGGTTTAGATATTTCCTTCTTAATACAGATGGTGGTGTATTTATATGTTCATACAGATGGCGGTGTAGATATTTCCATGTTTATACAGATAGCAGTGTAGATATCTCCATCTTAATACAGATAGCGGTGTAGATATTTTGATGTTCAAACAGATAGCGGTGTAGATATTTCCATGTTCATTCAGATAGCTTTGTAGATATTTCCATGTTCATACAGATAGCGGTGTAGATATTTCCATGTTCATACAGATAGCGGTGTAGATATTTCCAGGTTCATACAGATAGCGGTGCTGATATTTCCATGTTTATACAGGTAGCGGTGTAGATATTTCCATGTTTATACAGATAGCGGTGTAGATATTTCCATGTTTATACAGATAGCGGTGTAGTTATTTCCATGTTTATTCAGATAGCGGTGTAGATATCTCCATCTTAATACAGATGGCGGTGTAGATATTTATATGTTCATACAGATGGCGGTGCAGATATTTCCATGTTCATACAGATGGCGGTGTAGATATGTCCATGTTCATACAGATAGCGGTGTAGTTATTTCCATGTGTAAAGAGATAGCTGTGTAGATATTTCCATCTATATGCAGATAGCTGTGTAGATATTTCCATTTTCATGCAGATAGCGGTGTATATATTTCCATCTTCAAACAGATAGCGGTGTAGATATTTCTATGTACATACAGATAGCGGTGTAGATATTTCCATGTTTCTACAGCTAGCGGTGAAGATGTATGCATGTTTACACAGATAGCAGTGTGGATATTTCCATGTTCATCCAGAGGGTTGTGTAGATATATCCATGTTCATACAGATAGCGGTGTAGATGTTTCCATGTTCATACAGATAGCGGTGTAGCTATTTCCATGTTCATACAGATAGCGTTGTAGATATTTCCATGTTCCTCCAGATGGCTGTGTGGATATATCCATGTTCATACAGATGGCAGTGTAGATATCTCCATGTTCATACAGATAGAGGGGCTGATATTTCCATGTTCATACAGATAGCGGTGCTGATATTTCCATGTTTATACAGATAGCGGGGTAGATATTTCCATGTTTATTCAGATAGCGGTGTAGATATCTCCATCTTAATACAGATGGCAGTGTAGATATTTATATGTTCATACAGATGGCGGTGCAGATATTTCCATGTTCATACAGATGGCGGTGTAGATATTTCCATGTTCATACAGATAGCGGTGTAGTTATTTACATGTGTAAAGAGATAGCTGTGTAGATATTTCCATGTATATGCAGATAGCTGTGTAGATATTTCCATTTTCATGCAGATAGCTGTGTACATATTTCCATTTTCATGCAGATAGCGGTGTATATGTTTCCATCTTCAAACAGATAGCGGTGTAGATATTTCCATATTCATACAGAGAGCGGTGTAGATATTTCCATGTTTATACAGATAGCGGTGAAGATGTATGCATGTTTACACAGATAGCAGTGTGGATATTTCCATGTTCATCCAGAGGGCTGTGTAGATATATCCATGTTCATCCAGATTGCTGTGTAGATATATCCATGTTCATACAGATGGCGGTGAAGGTATTTCCATGTTCATTCAGATAGAGGTGTAGATATTTCCATGTTCATACAGATAGCGGTGTAGATATCTCCATGTTCATACAGATAGAGGGGCTGATATTTCCATGTTCATACAGACAGCGGTGCTGATATTTCCATGTTTATACAGGTAGCGGTGTAGATATTTCCATGTTTATACAGATAGCGGTGTAGATATTGCCATGTTTATACAGATAGCGGTGTAGATATTTCCATGTTCATTCAGATAGCTTTCTAGATATTTCCATGTCCATACAGATAGCGGTGTAGATATTTCCATGTTCATACAGATAGCGGTGTAGATATTTCCAGGTTCATACAGATAGCGGTGTAGATATTTCCATGTTCATAGAGATAGCGTTGTAGATATTTCCATGTTCATACAGATAGCGGTGTAGATATTTCCATGTTTATACAGATAGCTGTGTAGATATTTCCAAGTTTATACAGATAGCGGTGTAGATATCTCCATCTAAATACAGATGGCGGTGTAGATATTTATATGTTTATACAGATGGCAGTGCTGATATTTCCATGTTCATACAGTTGGCAGTGTAGATATTTCCGTGTTTATAGAGATAGCGGTGTAGTTATTTCCATGTGTAAAGAGATAGCTTTGTAGATATTTCCATGTATATGCAGATAGCTGTGTAGATATTCCTATTTACATGCAGATAGCGGTTTAGATATTTCCATGTTCGTACAGATAGCGGTGTAGATATTTCCATGTTCATACAGATAGCGTTGTAGATATTTCCATGTTTATACAGATATCGGTGAAGATATATGCATGTTTACACAGATAGCGGTGTAGATATTTCCATGTTCATACAGATAGCGGTGTAGGTATTTCAATGTTCATACAGATAGACGTTTAGATATTTCCTTCTTAATACAGATGGCGGTGTAGATATTTATATGTTCATACAGATGGTGGTGCAGATATTTCCATGTTCATACAGATGGCGGTGTAGATATTTCCATGTTTATAGATTTAGCGGTGTAGTTATTTCCATGTGTAAAGAGATAGCTGTGTAGATGTTTCCATGTATATGCAGATAGCTTTGTAGATATTTCCATTTTCATGCAGATAGCGGTGTAGATATTTCCATGTTCAAACAGATAGCGGTGTAGATATTTCCATGTTCATACAGATAGCAGTGTAGATATTTCCATGTTTATAGAGATAGCGGTGAAGATGTATGCATGTTTACACAGATAGCGGTGTAGATATTTCCATGTTCAAACAGATAGCGGTGTAGATATTTCCATGTTCATACAGATGGCTGTGTAGATATATCCATGTTCCTACAGATGGCGGTGAAGATATTTCCATGTTCATACAGAAAGAGGTGTAGTTATTTCCATGTGTAAAGAGATAGCTGTGTAGATATTTCCATGTATATGCAGATAGCTGTGTATGTATTTCCATTTTCATGCAGATAGCGGTATAGATATTTCCATGTTCAAACAGACAGCGGTGTAGATATTTCCATGTTCATAGAGACAGCGGTGTAGATACTTCCATGTTCATACAGATAGAGGGGCTGATATTTCCATGTTCATAGAGAGAGCGGTGCTGATATTTCCATGTTTATACAGATAGCGGTGCAGGTATTTCCATGTTTATACAGATAGCGGTGTAGATATTTCCAAGTTTATACAGATAGCGGTGTAGATATCTCCATCATAATACAGATGGCGGTGTAGATATTTATATGTTTATACAGATGGCGGTGCAGATATTTCCATGTTCATACAGATGGCGGTGTAGATATTTCCGTGTTTATAGAGATAGCGGTGTAGTTATTTCCATGTGTAAAGAGATAGCTTTGAAGATATTTCCATGTATATGCAGATAGCTGTGTAGATATTTCTATTTTCATGCAGATAGCGGTTTAGATATTTCCATGTTCGTACAGATAGCGTTGTAGATATTTCCATGTTCATACAGATAGCGTTGTAGATATTTCTATGTTTATACAGATAGCGGTGAAGATGTATGCATGTTTACACAGATAGCAGTGTAGATATTTCCATGTGCATACAGAGAGCAGTGTAGATATTTCCATGTTCATACAGATAGCAGTGTAGATATTTCCATGTTCATACAGATAGCAGTGCTGATATTTCCATGTTTATACAGGGAGCGGTGTAGATATTTCCATGTTTATAGAGATAGCGGTGTAGATATTTCCATGTTTATACAGATAGCGGTGTAGATATCTCCTTCTTAATACAGATGGCAGTGTAGATATTTATATGTTCATACAGATGGCGGTGCGGATATTTCCATGTTCATACAGATGGCGGTGTAGATATTTCCATGTTTATAGAGATAGCGGTGTAGTTATTTCCATGTGTAAAGAGATAGCTGTGTAGATATTTCCATGGATATGCAGATAGCTGTGTAGATATTTCCATTTTCATGCAGACAGCGGTGTAGATATTTCCATGTTCAAACAGATAGCGGTGTAGATATTTGCATGTTCATTCAGATAGCGGTGTAGATATTTCCATATTCATACAGATAGCGGTGTAGATATTTCCATGTTCATACAGATAGCGGTGTAGATATTTCCATGTTCATACAGATAGCGGTGCTGATATTTCCATGTTTATACAGGTAGCGGTGTAGTTATTTCCAAGTGTAAAGAGATAGCTGTGTAGATATTTAAATGTATATGCAGATAGCAGTGTAGATATTTCCATGTTCATACAGATAGCTGTGTAGATATCTCCATGTTTATACAGATAGCGGTGAAGATGTATGCATGTTTACACAGATAGCGGTGTAGATATTTCCATGTTCATCCAGATGGCTGTGTAGAAATATCCATGTTCATACAGATAGTGGTGTAGATATTTCCATGTTCATACAGATAGCGGTGTAGATATTTCCATGTTCATCCAGATGGCTGTGTAGATATATCCATCTTCATACAGATAGCGGTGTAGATATTTCCATGTTCATACAGATAGCGGTGTAGCTATTTCCATTTTCATACACATAACGGTGTAGCTATTTCCATGTTCATACAGATAGCAGTGTAGATATTTCCATGTTCATACAGATAGCGGTGTAGATATTTCCATGTTCATACAGATAGCGGTGTAGATATCTCCATCTTAATACAGATGGCGGTGTAGATATTTATATGTTCATACAGATGGCGGTGCAGATATTTCCATGTTCATACAGATGGCGGTGTAGATATTTCCATGTTCATACATATAGCGGTGTAGTTATTTCCATGTGTAAAGAGATAGCTGTGTAGATATTTCCATGTATATGCAGATAGCAGTGTAGATATTTCCATCTATATGCAGATAGCGGTGTAGATATTTCCATGTTCGTACAGATAGCGGTGTAGATATTTCCATGTTCATACAGATAGCGGTGCAGATATTTCCATGTTCATACAGATAGCAGTGTAGATATTTCCATGTTTATACAGAGAGCGGTGAAGATGTATGCATGTTTACACAGATAGCGGTGTGGATATTTCCATGTTCATCCAGAGGGCTGTGTAGATATATCCATGTTCATACAGATAGCGGTGTAAATATTTCCATGTTCAAACAGATAGCGGTGTAGATATTTCCATGTTCATACAGATATCGGTGCTGATATATCCATGTTCTTTCAGATAGCGGTGTAGATATTTCAATGTGTAAAGAGATAGCTGTGTAGATATTTCCATCTATATGCAGATAGCTGTGTAGATATTTCCATTTTCATGCAGATAGCTGTGTATATATTTCCATCTTCAAACAGATAGCGGTGTAGATATTTCCATGTTCACAGAGATAGCGGTGTAGATATTTCCATGTTTACACAGATAGCGGTGAAGATGTATGCATGTTTACACAGATAGCGGGGTAGAGATTTCCATGTTCATCCAGAGGGCTGTGTACATATATCCATGTTCATACAGATAGCGGTGTAGATATTTCCATGTTCATACAGATAGCGGTGTAGATATCTCCATGTTCATACAGATAGCGGTGCTGATATTTCCATGTTTATACAGGTAGCGGTGTAGATATTTCCATGTTTATACAGATAGCGGTGTAGATATTTCCATGTTTATACAGATAGCGGTGTTGATATTTCCATGTTTATACAGATAGCGGTGTAGATATCTCCATCTTAATACAGATGGCGGTGCAGATATTTATATGTTCATACAGATGGCGGTGCAGATATTTCCATGTTCATACAGATGGCGGTGTAGATATTTCCATGTTCATACAGATAGCGGTGTAGTTATTTGCATGTGTAAAGAGATAGCTGTGTAGATATTTCCATGTTTATACAGATATCGGTGAAGATGTATGCATGTTAACACAGATAGCGGTGTAGATATTTCCATGTTCATCCAGATGGCTGTGTAGATATATCCATGTTCATACAGATAGTGGTGTAGATATTTCCATGTTCATACAGATAGCGGTGTAGCTATTTCCATGTTCATCCAGATGGCTGTGTGGATATATCCATGTTCATACAAATAGCGGTGTAGATAATTCCATGTTCATACAGATAGCGGTGTAGCTATTTCCATGTTCATACAGATAACGGTGTAGCTATTTGCATGTTCATACAGATAGCAGTGTAGATATTTCCATGTTCATACAGATAGCGGTGTAGATATCTCCATTTTCATACAGAGAGCGGTGCTGATATTTCCATGTTTATACAGGCAGCGGTGTAGATATTTCCATGTTTATACAGATAGCGGTTTAGATATTTCCTTCTTAATACAGATGGCGGTGTAGATATTATATGTTCATACAGATGGCCGTGCAGATATTTCCATGTTCATACAGATGGCGGTGTAGATATTTCCATGTTTATAGATACAGCGGTGTAGTTATTTCCATGTGTAAAGAGATAGCTGTGTAGATATTTCCATGTATATGCAGACTGCTTTGTAGATATTTCCATTTTCATGCAGATAGCGGTGTAGATATTTCTATGTTCAAACAGATAGCGGTGTAGATATTTCCATGTTCATTCAGATAGCTTTGTAGATATTTCCATGTTCATACAGATAGCGGTGTAGATATTTCCATGTTCATACAGATAGCGGTGTAGATATTTCCAGGTTCATACAGATAGCGGTGCTGATATTTCCATGTTTATACAGGTAGCGGTGTAGATATTTCCATGTTTATACAGATAGCGGTGTAGATATTTCGATGTTTATACAGATAGCGGTGTAGATATTTCCATGTTTATTCAGATAGCGGTGTAGATATCTCCATCTTAATACAGATGGCGGTGTAGATATTTATATGTTCATACAGATGGTGGTGCAGATATTTCCATGTTCATACAGATGGCGGTGTAGATATGTCCATGTTCATACAGATAGCGGTGTAGTTATTTCCAAGTGTAAAGAGATAGCTGTGTAGATAATTCCATCTATATGCAGATAGCTGTGTAGATATTTCCATTTTCATGCAGATAGCGGTGTATATATTTCCATCTTCAAACAGATAGCGGTGTAGGTATTTCCATGTACATACAGATAGCGGTGTAGATATTTCCATGTTTCTACAGCTAGCGGTGACGATGTATGCATGTTTACACAGATAGCAGTGTGGATATTTCCATGTTCATACAGATAGCGGTGTAGCTATTTCCATGTTCATACAGATAGTGGTGTAGATATTTCCATGTTCCTCCAGATGGCTGTGTAGATATATCCATGTTCATACAGATGGCGGTGTAGATATCTCCATGTTCATACAAATAGAGGGGCTGATATTTCCATGTTCATACAGATAGCGGTGCAGATATTTCCATGTTTATACATATAGCGGTGTAGATATTTCCATGTTTATTCAGATAGCGGTGTAGATATCTCCATCTTAATACAGATGGCAGTGTAGATATTTATATGTTCATACAGATGGCGGTGCAGATATTTCCATGTTCATACAGATGGCGGTGTAGATATTTCCATATTCATACAGATAGTGGTGTAGTTATTTACATGCGTAAAGAGATAGCTGTGTAGATATTTCCATGTATATGCAGATAGCTGTGTAGATATTTCCATTTTCATGCAGATAGCTGTGTAGATATTTCCATTTTCATGCAGATAGCGGTGTATATGTTACCATCTTCAAACAGATAGCGGTGTAGATATTTCCATGTTCATACAGATAGCGGTGTAGATATTTCCATGTTTATACAGATAGCGGTGAAGATGTATGCATGTTTACACAGATAGCAGTGTGGATATTTCCATGTTCATCCAGAGGGCTGTGTATATATATCCATGTTCATCCAGATGGCTGTGTAGATACGTCCATGTTCATACAGATGGCGGTGAATGTATTTCCATGTTCATTCAGATAGCGGTGTAGATATTTCCATGTTCATACAGATAGCGGTGTAGATATCTCCATGTTCATAGAGATAGAGGGGCTGATATTTCCATCTTCATACAGACAGCGGTGCTGATATTTCCATGTTTATACAGGTAGCAGTGTAGATATTTCCATGTTTATAAAGATAGCGGTGTAGATATTGCCATGTTTATACAGATAGCGGTGTAGATATTTCCATGTTCATTCAGATAGCTTTGTAGATATTTCCATGTCCATACAGATAGCGGTGTAGATATTTCCATGTTCATACAGATAGCGTTGTAGATATTTCCAGGTTCATTCAGATAGCGGTGCTGATATTTCCATGTTTATACAGGTAGCGGTGTAGATATTTCCATGTTTATACAGATAGCGGTGTAGATATTTCCATATTTATACAGATAGCGGTGTAGATATTTCCATGTTTATTCAGATAGCGGTGTAGATATCTCCATCTTAATACAGATGGCGGTGTAGATATTTATATGTTCATACAGATGGCGGAGCAGATATTTCCATGTTCATACGGATGGCGGTGTAGATATGTCCATGTTCATACAGATAGCGGTGTAGTTATTTCCATGTGTAAAGAGATACCAGTGTAGTTATTTCCATCTATATGCAGATAGCTGTGTAGATATTTCCATTTTCATGCAGATAGCGGTGTATATATTTCCATCTTCAAACAGATAGCGGTGTAGATATTTCCATGTACATACAGATAGCGGTGTAGATATTTCCATGTTTATACAGATAGCGGTGAAGATGTATGCGTGTTTACACAGATAGCAGTGTGGATATTTCCATGTTCATCCAGAGGGTTGTGTAGATATATCCATGTTCATACAGATAGCGGTGTAGATATTTCCATGTTCATACAGATAGCGGTGTAGCTATTTCCATGTTCATACAGATAGCGGTGTAGATATTTCCATGTTCCTCCAGATGGCTGTGAAGATATATCCATGTTCATACAGATGGCGGTGTAGATATCTCCATGTTCATACAGATAGAGGGGCTGATATTTCCAATGTCATACAGATGGCGGTGTAGATATTTCCATGTTCATACAGATGGCGGTGTAGATATTTCCATGTTTATACAGATAGCGGTTTAGATATTTCCTTCTTAATACAGATGGCGGTGTAGATATTTATATGTTCATACAGATGGCGGTGCAGATATTTCCATGTTTTACAGATGGCGGTGTAGATATTTCCATGTTTATAGATATAGCGGTGTAGTTATTTCCATGTGTAAAGAGATAGCTGTGTAGATATTTCCATGTATATGCAGATAGCAGTGTAGATATTTCCATTTTCATGCAGATAGCGGTGTAGATATTTCCATGTTCAAACAGATTGCGGTGTAGGTATTTCCATGCTCATACAGATAGCGGTGCTGATATTTCCATGTTTATACAGGCAGCGGTGTAGATATTTCCATGTTTATACAGATAGCGGTTTAGATATTTCCTTCTTAATACAGATGGCGGTGTATTTATATGTTCATACAGATGGCGGTGTAGATATTTCCATGTTTATACAGATAGCAGTGTAGATATCTCCATCTTAATACAGATGGCGGTGTAGATATTTATATGTTCATACAGATGGCGGTGCAGATATTTCCATGTTCAGACAGATGGCGGTGTAGTTATTTCCATGTTCATACAGATAGTGGTGTAGTTATTTCCATGTGTAAAGAGATAGCTGTGTAGATATTTAAATGTATATGCAGATAGCAGTGTAGATATTTCCATTTTCATGCAGATAGCGGTGTAGATATTTCCATGTCCAAACAGATAGCGGTGTAGGTATTTCCATGTTCATACAGATAGTGGTGTAGATATTTCCATGTTCATACCGATAGCGGTGCTGATATTTCCATGTTTATACAGATAGTGGTGAAGATGTATGCATGTTTACACAGATAGCGGTGTAGATTTTTCCATGTTCATCCAGATGGCTCTGTAGATATATCCATGTTCATTCAGATAGCGGTGCAGATATTTCCATGTTCATACAGATAGCGGTGTAGATATTTCCATGTTCATCCAGATGGCTGTGTAGATATATCCATGTTCATACAGATAGCGGTGTAGATATTTTCATGTTTATACAGATAGCCGTGTAGCTATTTCCATTTTCATACACATAACAGTGTAGCTATTTCCATGTTCATACAGATAGCAGTGTAGATATTTCCATGTTCATACAGATAGCGGTGTAGATATTTCCATTTTCATACAGAGAGCGGTGCTGATATTTCCGTGTTTATACAGATAGCGGTTTAGATATTTCCTTTTTAATACAGATGGCGGTGTAGATATTTATATGTTCAAACAGATGGCGGTGCAGATATTTCCATGTTAATACAGATGGTGGTGTAGATATTTCCATGTTTATAGATATAGCGGTGTAGTTATTTCCATGTGTAAAGAGATAGCTGTGTAGATATTTCCATGTATATGCAGATAGCTTTGTAGATATTTCCATTTTCAAGCAGATAGCGGTGTAGATATTTACATGTTCAAACAGATAGCGGTGTAGATATTTCCATGTTCATTCAGATAGCTTTTTAGATATTTCCATGTTCATGCAGATAGCGGTGTAGATATTTCCATGTTCATACAGATAGCGGTGTAGATATTTCCAGGTTCATACAGATAGCGGTGCTGATATTTCCATGTTTATACAGGTAGCGGTGTAGATATTTCCATGTTTATACAGATAGCGGTGTAGATATTTCGATGTTTATACAGATAGCGGTGTAGATATTTCCATGTTTATTCAGATAGCGGTGTAGATATCTCCATCTTAATACAGATGGCGGTGTAGATATTTATATGTTCATACAGATGGCGGTGTAGATATTTCCAAGTTCATAGATATGGCGGTGTATATATTTCCATGTTCATACAGATAGCTGTGTGGTTATTTCCATGTGTAAAGAGATAGCTGTGTAGATATTTCCATCTATATGCAGATAGCTGTGTAAATATTTCCATTTTCATGCAGATAGCAGTGTAGATATTTCCATGTTCATACAGATAGCGGTGTTGATATTTCCATGTTCATACAGATAGCAGTGTAGATATTTCCATGTTCATACAAATAGCGGTGTAGATATTTCCATGTTTATACAGATAGCGGTGAAGATCTATGCATGTTTACAGAGATAGCGGTGTAGATATTTCCATGTTCATCCAGATGGCTGTGTAGATATATCCATGTTCATACAGATAGCGGTGTAGCTATTTCCATGTTCATACAGATAGCGGTGTAGGTATTTCTATGTTCATACAGATAGCGGTGTAGATATTTCCATGTTCATACAGATAGCAGTGCTGATATTTCCTTGTTTATACAGGCAGCGGTGTAGATTTTTCCATGTTTATACAGATAGCGGTTTAGATATTTCCTTCTTAATACAGATGGCGGTGTAGATATTTATATGTTCATACAGATGGCGGTGTAGATATTTCCATGTTTATACAGATATCAGTGTAGATATCTCCATCTTAATACAGATGGCGGTGTAGATATTTATATGTTCATACAGATGGCGGTGCAGATATTTCCGTGTTCATACAGATGGCGGTGTAGATATTTCCATGTTCAAACAGACAGCGGTGTAGTTTTTTCCATGTGTAAAGAGATAGCTGTGCAGATATTTAAATGAGTATGCAGATAGCAGTGTAGATATTTCCAATTTCATGCAGATAGCGGTGTTGATATTTCCATGTTCAAACAGATAGCGGTGTAGATATTTCCATGTTTGTACAGATAGTGGTGAAGATGTATGCATGTTTACACAGATAGCGGTGTAGATATTTCCATGTTCATACAGATAGCGGTGTAGATATTTCCATGTTCATCCAGATGGTTGTGTAGATATATCCATGTTCATACAGATAGCGGTGTAGGTATTTCCATGTTCATACAGATGGCGGTGTAGATATTTCCATGTTTATACAGATATCAGTGTAGATATCTCCATCTTAATACAGATGGCGGTGTAGATATTTATATGTTCATACAGATGGCGGTGCAGATATTTCCGTGTTCATACAGATGGCGGTGTTGATATTTCCATGTTCAAACAGATAGCGGTGTAGATATTTCCATGCTCATACAGATAGCGGTGTGGTTATTTCCATGTTCATACAGATAGCGGTGTAGATATTTCCATGTTTATACAGATAGCGGTGAAGATCTATGCATGTTTACACAGATAGCGGTGTAGATATTTCCGTGTTCATCCAGATGGCTGTGTAGATATATCCATGTTCATACAGATAGCGGTGTAGATATTTCCATGTTCATACAGATAGCGGTGTAGATATTTCCATGTTCATCCAGATGGCTGTGTAGATATATCCATGTTCATACATATAGCGGTGTAGATATTTCCATGTTCAGACAGATAGTGGTGTAGCTATTTCCATGTTCATACAGATAACTGTGTAGCTATTTCCATGTTCATACAGACAGCAGTGTAGATATTTCCATGTTCATACAGATAGTGATGTAGATATTTCCATGTTCATACAGATAGCGGTGCTGATATTTCCATGTTTATACAGGCAGCGGTGTAGATATTTCCATGTTTATACAGATAGCGGTTTAGATATTTCCTTCTTAATACAGATAGCGGTGTAGATATTTATATGTTCATAGAGACGGCAGTGCAGATATTTCCATGTTCATACAGATAGCAGTGTAGATATTTCCATGTTCATACAGATAGCGGTGTAGACATTTCCATGGTTATGCAGATAGCGTTGTAGATATTTCCATGTTTATACAGATAGCGGTGTAGATATTTCCATGTTTATTCAGATAGCGGTGTGGATATCTCCATCTTAATAGAGATGGCGGTGTAGATATTTATATGTTCATACAGATGGCGGTGCAGATATTTCCATGTTCATACAGATGGCGGTGTAGATATTTCCATGTTCATACAGATAGCGGTGTAGTTATTTCCATGGGTAAAGAGATAGCTGTGTAGATATTTCCATCTATATGCAGATAGCTGTGTAGATATTTCCATTTTCATGCAGATAGCGGTGTATATATTTCCATGTTCAAACAGATAGCGGTGTAGATATTTCCATGTTCATACAGATAGCGGTGTAGATATTTCCATGTTTATTCAGATAGCGGTGAAGATGTATGCATGTTTACACAGATAGCGGTGTGGATATTTCCATGTTCATCCAGAGGGCTGTGTAGATATATCCATGTTCATACAGATAGCGGTGCAGATATTTCCATGTTCATACAGATGGCGGTGTAGATATTTCCATTTTCATACAGATAGCGGTGTAGTTATTTCCATGTGTAAAGAGATAGCTGTGTAGATATTTCCATGTATATGCAGATAGCAGTGTAGATATTTCCATTTTCATGCAGATAGCAGTGTAGATATTTCCATGTTCAAACAGATAGCGGTGTAGATATTTCCATGTTTATTCAGATAGCGGTGTAGATATCTCCATCTTAATACAGATGGCAGTGTAGATATTTATATGTTCATACAGATGGCGGTGCAGATATTTCCATGTTCATACAGATGGCGGTGTAGATATTTCCATGTTCATACAGATAGCGGTGTAGTTATTTCCATGTGTAAAGAGATAGCTGTGTAGATATTTCCATTTTCATACAGAGAGCGGTGCTGATATTTCCGTTTTTATACAGATAGCGGTTTAGATATTTCCTTCTTAATACAGATGGCGGTGTAGATATTTATATGTTCAAACAGATGGCGGTGCAGATATTTCCATGTTCATACAGATGGTGGTGTAGATATTTCCATGTTTATAGATATAGCGGTGTAGTTTTTTCCATGTGTAAAGAGATAGCTGTGAAGATATTTCCATGTATATGCAGATAGCTTTGTAGATATTTCCATTTTCATGCAGATAGCGGTGTAGATATTTACATGTTCAAACAGATAGCGGTGTTGATATTTCCATGTTCATTCAGATAGCTTTGTAGATATTTCCATGTTCATGCAGATAGCGGTGTAGATATTTCCATGTTCATACAGATAGCGGTGTAGATATTTCCAGGTTCATACAGATAGCGGTGATGATATTTCCATGTTTATACAGGTAGCGGTGTAGATATTTCCATGTTTATACAGATAGCGGTGTAGATATTTCCATGTTTATACAGATAGCGGTGTAGATATTTCCATGTTTATTCAGATAGCGGTGTAGATATTTCCATGTTTATTCAGATAGCGGTGTAGATATCTCCATCTTAATAGAGATGGCGGTGCAGATATTTCCATGTTCATACAGATGGCGGTGTAGATATTTCCATGTTTATACAGATAGCGGTGTAGATATTTCCATGTTTATTCAGATAGCGGTGTAGATATTTCCATGTTTATTCAGATAGCGGTGTAGATATCTCCATCTTAATAGAGATGGCGGTGCAGATATTTCCATGTTCATACAGATGGCGGTGTAGATATTTCCATGTTCATACAGATAGCGGTGTAGTTATTTCCATGGGTAAAGAGATAGCTGTGTAGATATTTCCATCAATATGCAGATAGCTGTGTAGATATTTCCATTTTCATGCAGATAGCGGTGTATATATTTCCATGTTCAAACAGCAGTGTAGATATTTCCATGTTCATACAGATAGCGGTGTAGATATTTCCATGTTTATTCAGATAGCGGTGAAGATGTATGCATGTTTACACAGATAGCGGTGTGGATATTTCCATGTTCATCCAGAGGGCTGTGTAGATATATCCATGTTCATACAGATAGCGGTGCAGATATTTCCATGTTCATACAGATGGCGGTGTAGATATTTCCATTTTCATACAGATAGCGGTGTAGTTATTTCCATGTGTAAAGAGATAGCTGTGTAGATATTTCCATGTATATGCAGATAGCAGTGTAGATATTTCCATTTTCATGCAGATAGCAGTATAGATATTTACATGTTCAAACAGATAGCGGTGTAGATATTTCCATGTTTATTCAGATAGCGGTGTAGATATCTCCATCTTAATACAGATGGCGGTGTAGATATTTATATGTTCATACAGATGGCGGTGCAGATATTTCCATGTTCATACAGATGGCGGTGTAGATATTTCCATGTTCATACAGATAGCGGTGTAGTTATTTCCATGTGTAAAGAGATAGCTGTGTAGATATTTCCATTTTCATACAGAGAGCGGTGCTGATATTTCCGTTTTTATACAGATATCGGTTTAGATATTTCCTTCTTAATACAGATGGCGGTGTAGATATTTATATGTTCAAACAGATGGCGGTGCAGATATTTCCATGTTCATACAGATGGTGGTGTAGATATTTCCATGTTTATAGATATAGCGGTGTAGTTATTTCCATGTGTAAAGAGATAGCTGTGAAGATATTTCCATGTATATGCAGATAGCTTTGTAGATATTTCCATTTTCATGCAGATAGCGGTGTAGATATTTACATGTTCAAACAGATAGCGGTGTTGATATTTCCATGTTCATTCAGATAGCTTTGTAGATATTTCCATGTTCATGCAGATAGCGGTGTAGATATTTCCATGTTCATACAGATAGCGGTGTAGATATTTCCAGGTTCATACAGATAGCGGTGATGATATTTCCATGTTTATACAGGTAGCGGTGTAGATATTTCCATGTTTATACAGATAGCGGTGTAGATATTTCCATGTTTATACAGATAGCGGTGTAGATATTTCCATGTTTATTCAGATAGCGGTGTAGATATTTCCATGTTTATTCAGATAGCGGTGTAGATATCTCCATCTTAATAGAGATGGCGGTGCAGATATTTCCATGTTCATACAGATGGCGGTGTAGATATTTCCATGTTCATACAGATAGCGGTGTAGTTATTTCCATGGGTAAAGAGATAGCTGTGTAGATATTTCCATCAATATGCAGATAGCTGTGTAGATATTTCCATTTTCATGCAGATAGCGGTGTATATATTTCCATCTTCAAACAGATAGCGGTGTAGATATTTCCATGTTCATACAGATAGCGGTGTAGATATTTCCATGTTTATTCAGATAGCGGTGAAGATGTATGCATGTTTACACAGATAGCGGTGTGGATATTTCCATGTTCATCCAGAGGGCTGTGTAGATATATCCATGTTCATACAGATAGCGGTGCAGATATTTCCATGTTCATACAGATGGCGGTGTAGATATTTCCATTTTCATACAGATAGCGGTGTAGTTATTTCCATGTGTAAAGAGATAGCTGTGTAGATATTTCCATGTATATGCAGATAGCAGTGTAGATATTTCCATTTTCATGCAGATAGCAGTGTAGATATTTCCATGTTCAAACAGATAGCGGTGTAGATATTTCCATGTTCATACAGATAGCGGTGCAGATATTTCCATGTTCATACAGATAGCAGTGTAGATATTTCCATGTTTATACAGATAGCGGTGAAGATGTATGCATGTTTACACAGATAGCGGTGTAGATATTTCCATGTTCATCCAGATGGCTGTGTAGTTATATCCATGTTCATACAGATAGCGGTGTAGATATTTCCATGTTCATACAGATAGCGGTGTAGCTATTTCCATGTTCATACAGATAACGGTGTAGCTATTTCCATGTTCATACAGATAGCAGTGTAGATATTTCCATGTTCATACAGATAGCGGTGTAGATATTTCCATGTTTATTCAGATAGCGGTGTAGATATCTCCGTCTTATTACAGATGGCTGTGTAGATATTTATATGTTCATACAGATGGCCGTGCAGATATTTCCATGTTCATACAGATGGCGGTGTAGATATGTCCATGTTCATACAGATAGCGGTGAAGTTATTTCCATGTGTAAAGAGATTGCTGTGTAGATATTTCCATCTATATGCAGATAGCTGTGTAGATATTTCCATTTTCATGCAGATAGCGATGTATATATTTCCATCTTCAAACAGATAGCGGTGTAGATATTTCCATGTTCATACAGATAGCGGTGTAGATATTTCCATGTTTATACAGATAGCGGTGAAGATGTATGCATGTTTACACAGATAGCGGTGTGGATATTTCCATGTTCATCCAGAGGGCTGTGTAGATATATCCATGTTCATACAGATAGCGGTGTAGTTATTTCCATGTTCATACAGATAGAGGTGTAGGTATTTCCATGTTCATACAGATAGCGGTGCTGATATTTCCATGTTCATTCAGTTAGCGGTGTAGATATTTCAAAGTGTAAAGAGATAGCTGTGTAGATATTTCCATCTATATGCAGATAGCTGTGTAGATATTTCCATTTTCATGCAGATAGCTGTGTATATATTTCCATCTTCAAACAGATAGCGGTGTAGATATTTCCATGTTCATAGAGATAGCGGTGTAGATATTTCCATGTTTATACAGATAGCGGTGAAGATGTATGCATGTTTACACAGATAGCGGTGTAGAGATTTCCATGTTCATCCAGAGTTCTGTGTACGTATATCCATGTTCATACAGATAGCGGTGTAGATATTTCCATGTTCATACAGATAGCGGTGTAGATATTTCCATGTTCATACAGATAGCGGTGCTGATATTTGCATGTTTATACAGGTAGCGGTGTAGATATTTCCATGTTTATACAGATAGCGGTGTAGATATTTCCATGTTTATACAGATAGCGGTGTTGATATTTCCATGTTTATACAGATAGCGGTGTTGATATCTCCATCTTAATACAGATGGCAGTGTAGATATTTATATGTTCATACAGATGGCGGTACAGATATTTCCATGTTCATACAGTTGGCGGTGTAGATATTTCCATGTTCATACAGATAGCGGTGTAGTTATTTCCATGTGTAAAGAGATAGCTGTGTAGATATTTCCATCTATATGCAGATAGCTGTGTAGATATTTCAATTTTCATGCAGATAGCGGTGTATATATTTCCATCTTCAAACAGATAGCGGTGTAGATATTTCCATGTTCATAGAGATAGCGGTGTAGATATTTCCATGTTTATACAGATAGCGGTGAAGATGTATGCATGTTTACACAGATAGCGGTGTGGATATTTCCATGTTCATCCAGAGGGCTGTGTAGATATATCCATGTTCATACAGATAGCGGTGTAGATATTTCTATGTTCATACAGATAGCGGTGTAGATATTTCCATGTTCATACAGATAGCGGTGCTGATATTTCCATGTTTATACAGGTAGCGGTGTAGATATTTCCATGTTTATACAGATAGCGGTGTAGATATTTCCATGTTTATACAGATAGCGGTGCAGATATTTCCATGTTTATACAGATAGTGGTGAAGATGTATGCATGTTTACACAGATAGCGGTGTAGATATTTCCATGTTCATCCAGATGGCTGTGTAGATATATCCATGTTCATTCAGATACCTTTGTAGATATTTCCATGTTCATACAGATAGCGGTGTAGATATTTCCATGTTCATAAAGACAGCGGTGTAGATATTTCCAGGTTCATACAGATAGCGGTGCTGATATTTCCATGTTTCTACAGGTAGCGGTGTAGATATTTCCATGTTTATACAGATAGCGGTGTTGATATTTCCATGTTTATACAGATAGCGGTGTAGATATTTCCATGTTTATTCAGATAGCGGTGTAGATATCTCCATCTTAATAGAGATGGCGGTGTAGATATTTATATGTTCATACAGATGGCGGTGCAGATATTTCCATGTTCATACAGATGGCGGTGTAGATATTTCCATGTTCATATAGATAGCGGTGTAGTTATTTCCATGTGTAAAGAGATAGCTGTGTAGATATTTCCATCTATATGCAGATAGCTGTGTAGATATTTCCATTTTCATGCAGATAGCGGTGTATATATTTCCATCTTCAAACAGATAGCGGTGTGGATATTTCCATGTTCATAGAGATAGCAGTGTAGATATTTCCATGTTCATCCAGAGGGCTGTGTAGATATATCCATGTTCATACAGATAGCGGTGTAGATATTTCCATGTTCATACAGATAGCAGTGTAGATATTTCCATGTTCATACAGATAGCGGTGCAGATATTTCCATGTTCATACAGATAGCAGTGTAGATATTTCCATGTTTATACAGATAGCGCTGAAGATGTATGCATGTTTACACAGATAGCGGTGTAGATATTTCCATTTTCATCCAGATGGCTGTGTAGATATATCCATGTTCATACAGATAGCGGTGTAGATATGTCCATGTTCATACAGATAGCGGTGTAGATATTTCCATGTTCATGCAGATGGCTGTGTAGATATATCCATGTTCATACAGATAGCGGTGTAGATATTTCCATGTTCATACAGATAGTGGTTCAGATATTTCCATGTTCATACAGATAACGGTGTAGCTATTTCCATGTTCATACAGATAGCAGTGTAGATAAATCCATGTTCATACAGATATCGGTGTAGATATTTCCATGTTTATTCAGATAGCGGTGTAGATATCTCCATCTTAATACAGATGGCGGTGTAGATATTTATATGTTCATACAGATGGCCGTGCAGATATTTCCATGTTCATACACATGGCGGTGTGGATATTTCCATGTTCATACAAATAGCGGTGTAGTTATTTCAAGTGTAAAGAGATAGCTGTGTAGATATTTCCATCTATATGCAGAGAGCTGTGTAGATATTTCCATTTTCATGCATATAGCGATGTATATATTTCTATCTTCAAACAGATAGTGTTGTAGATATTTCCATGTTCATACAGATAGCGGTGTAGTATTTCCATGTTTATACAGATAGCGGTGAAGATGTATGCATGTTTACACAGATAGCGGTGTGGATATTTCCATGTTCATCCAGAGGGCTGTGTAGATATATCCATGTTCATACAGATAGCGGTGTAGATACGTCCAAGTTCATACAGATAGCGGTGTAGATATTTCCATGTCCATACAGATAGCGGTGTAGATATTTCCATGTTCATACAGATAGCGTTGTAGATATTTCCAGGTTCATTCAGATAGCGGTGCTGATATTTCCATGTTTATACAGGTAGCGGTGTAGATATTTCCATGTTTATACAGATAGCGGTGTAGATATTTCCATATTTATACAGATAGCGGTGTAGATATTTCCATGTTTATTCAGATAGCGGTGTAGATATCTCCATCTTAATACAGATGGCGGTGTAGATATTTATATGTTCATACAGATGGCGGAGCAGATATTTCCATGTTCATACGGATGGCGGTGTAGATATGTCCATGTTCATACAGATAGCGGTGTAGTTATTTCCATGTGTAAAGAGATACCTGTGTAGTTATTTCCATCTATATGCAGATAGCTGTGTAGATATTTCCATTTTCATGCAGATAGCGGTGTATATATTTCCATCTTCAAACAGATAGCGGTGTAGATATTTCCATGTACATACAGATAGCGGTGTAGATATTTCCATGTTTATACAGATAGCGGTGAAGATGTATGCGTGTTTACACAGATAGCAGTGTGGATATTTCCATGTTCATCCAGAGGGTTGTGTAGATATATCCATGTTCATACAGATAGCGGTGTAGATATTTCCATGTTCATACAGATAGCGGTGTAGCTATTTCCATGTTCATACAGATAGCGGTGTAGATATTTCCATGTTCCTCCAGATGGCTGTGAAGATATATCCATGTTCATACAGATGGCGGTGTAGATATCTCCATGTTCATACAGATAGAGGGGCTGATATTTCCAATGTCATACAGATGGCGGTGTATATATTTCCATGTTCATACAGATGGCGGTGTAGATATTTCCATGTTTATACAGATAGCGGTTTAGATATTTCCTTCTTAATACAGATGGCGGTGTAGATATTTATATGTTCATACAGATGGCGGTGCAGATATTTCCATGTTTTACAGATGGCGGTGTAGATATTTCCATGTTTATAGATATAGCGGTGTAGTTATTTCCATGTGTAAAGAGATAGCTGTGTAGATATTTCCATGTATATGCAGATAGCAGTGTAGATATTTCCATTTTCATGCAGATAGCGGTGTAGATATTTCCATGTTCAAACAGATTGCGGTGTAGATATTTCCATGCTCATACAGATAGCGGTGCTGATATTTCCATGTTTATACAGGCAGCGGTGTAGATATTTCCATGTTTATACAGATAGCGGTTTAGATATTTCCTTCTTAATACAGATGGCGGTGTATTTATATGTTCATACAGATGGCGGTGTAGATATTTCCATGTTTATACAGATAGCAGTGTAGATATCTCCATCTTAATACAGATGGCGGTGTAGATATTTATATGTTCATACAGATGGCGGTGCAGATATTTCCATGTTCAGACAGATGGCGGTGTAGTTATTTCCATGTTCATACAGATAGTGGTGTAGTTATTTCCATGTGTAAAGAGATAGCTGTGTAGATATTTAAATGTATATGCAGATAGCAGTGTAGATATTTCCATTTTCATGCAGATAGCGGTGTAGATATTTCCATGTCCAAACAGATAGCGGTGTAGGTATTTCCATGTTCATACAGATAGTGGTGTAGATATTTCCATGTTCATACCGATAGCGGTGCTGATATTTCCATGTTTATACAGATAGTGGTGAAGATGTATGCATGTTTACACAGATAGCGGTGTAGATTTTTCCATGTTCATCCAGATGGCTCTGTAGATATATCCATGTTCATTCAGATAGCGGTGCAGATATTTCCATGTTCATACAGATAGCGGTGTAGATATTTCCATGTTCATCCAGATGGCTGTGTAGATATATCCATGTTCATACAGATAGCGGTGTAGATATTTTCATGTTTATACAGATTGCCGTGTAGCTATTTCCATTTTCATACACATAACAGTGTAGCTATTTCCATGTTCATACAGATAGCAGTGTAGATATTTCCATGTTCATACAGATAGCGGTGTAGATATTTCCATTTTCATACAGAGAGCGGTGCTGATATTTCCGTGTTTATACAGATAGCGGTTTAGATATTTCCTTTTTAATACAGATGGCGGTGTAGATATTTATATGTTCAAACAGATGGCGGTGCAGATATTTCCATGTTAATACAGATGGTGGTGTAGATATTTCCATGTTTATAGATATAGCGGTGTAGTTATTTCCATGTGTAAAGAGATAGCTGTGTAGATATTTCCATGTATATGCAGATAGCTTTGTAGATATTTCCATTTTCAAGCAGATAGCGGTGTAGATATTTACATGTTCAAACAGATAGCGGTGTAGATATTTCCATGTTCATTCAGATAGCTTTTTAGATATTTCCATGTTCATGCAGATAGCGGTGTAGATATTTCCATGTTCATACAGATAGCGGTGTAGATATTTCCAGGTTCATACAGATAGCGGTGCTGATATTTCCATGTTTATACAGGTAGCGGTGTAGATATTTCCATGTTTATACAGATAGCGGTGTAGATATTTCGATGTTTATACAGATAGCGGTGTAGATATTTCCATGTTTATTCAGATAGCGGTGTAGATATCTCCATCTTAATACAGATGGCGGTGTAGATATTTATATGTTCATACAGATGGCGGTGTAGATATTTCCAAGTTCATAGAGATGGCGGTGTATATATTTCCATGTTCATACAGATTGCGGTGTGGTTATTTCCATGTGTAAAGAGATAGCTGTGTAGATATTTCCATCTATATGCAGATAGCTGTGTAAATATTTCCATTTTCATGCAGATAGCAGTGTAGATATTTCCATCTTCATACAGATAGCGGTGTTGATATTTCCATGTTCATACAGATAGCGGTGTAGATATTTCCATGTTCATACAAATAGCGGTGTAGATATTTCCATGTTTATACAGATAGCGGTGAAGATCTATGCATGTTTACAGAGATAGCGGTGTAGATATTTCCATGTTCATCCAGATGGCTGTGTAGATATATCCATGTTCATACAGATAGCGGTGTAGCTATTTCCATGTTCATACAGATAGCGGTGTAGATATTTCTATGTTCATACAGATAGCGGTGTAGATATTTCCATGTTCATACAGATAGCGGTGCTGATATTTCCTTGTTTATACAGGCAGCGGTGTAGATTTTTCCATGTTTATACAGATAGCGGTTTAGATATTTCCTTCTTAATACAGATGGCGGTGTAGATATTTATATGTTCATACAGATGGCGGTGTAGATATTTCCATGTTTATACAGATATCAGTGTAGATATCTCCATCTTAATACAGATGGCGGTGTAGATATTTATATGTTCATACAGATGGCGGTGCAGATATTTCCGTGTTCATACAGATGGCGGTGTAGATATTTCCATGTTCAAACAGACAGCGGTGTAGTTTTTTCCATGTGTAAAGAGATAGCTGTGCAGATATTTAAATGAGTATGCAGATAGCAGTGTAGATATTTCCAATTTCATGCAGATAGCGGTGTTGATATTTCCATGTTCAAACAGATAGCGGTGTAGATATTTCCATGTTTGTACAGATAGTGGTGAAGATGTATGCATGTTTACACAGATAGCGGTGTAGATATTTCCATGTTCATACAGATAGCGGTGTAGATATTTCCATGTTCATCCAGATGGTTGTGTAGATATATCCATGTTCATACAGATAGCGGTGTAGATATTTCCATGTTCATACAGATAGCGGTGTTCATATTTCCATGTTCATACAGATAGCGGTGTAGATATTTCCATGTTCATACAGATAGCGGTGTAGATATTTCCATGTTCGTACAGATAGCGGTGTAGATATTTCCATGTTCCTACAGATAGCGGTGCTGATATTTCCATGTTTATACAGGTAGCAGTGTAGAAATTTCCATGTTTATACAGATAGCGGTGTAGATATTTCCATGTTTATACAGATAGCGGTGTAGATATTTCCAGGTTTATTCAGATAGCGGTGTAGATATCTCCATCTTAATAGAGATGGCTGTGTAGATATTTATATGTTCATACAGATGGCGGTGTAGATATTTCCATGTTCATCCAGATGGCTCTGTAGATATATCCATGTTCGTACAGAAGGCGGTGAAGATATTTCCATGTTCATTCAGATAGCGGTGTAGTTATTTCCATGTGTAAAGAGAAAGCTGTGTAGATATTTCCATGTATATGCAGATAGCAGTGTAGATATTTCCATTTTCATGCAGATCGCGGTGTAGATATTTCCATGTTCATCCAGATGGCTCTGTAGATATATCCATGTTTGTACAGAAGGCGGTGAAGATATTTCCATGTTCATACAGATAGCGGTGTAGATATTTCCATGTTCATACAGATAGCGGTGTAGATATTTCCATGTTCATATATATAGCGGTGTAGCTATTTCCATGTTCATACAGATAGCGGTGTAGATATTTCCATGTTCATACAGATGGCTGTGTAGAAATATCCATGTTCATACAGATGGCGGTGTAGATATCTCCATGTTCATACAGATAGAGGGGCTGATATTTCCATGTTCATAGAGATAGCGGTGTAGATATTTCCATGTTCATAGAGATAGCGGTGTAGATATTTCCATGTTTATAAAGATAGGGGTGTAGATATTTCCATGTTTATAAAGATAGCGGTGTAGATATCTTCATCTTAATACAGATGGCGGTGTAGATATTTCTATGTTCATACAGATGGCGATGTAGATATTCCCATGTTCATACAGATGGCGGTGTAGATATTTCCATGTTTATAGAGATAGCGGTGTAGTTATTTCCATGTGTAAAGAGATAGCTGTATAGATATTTCCATGTATATGCAGATAGCTTTGTAGATATTTCCATTTTCATGCTGATACCGGTGTAGATATTTCCATGTTCAAACAGATAGTGGTGTAGATATTTCCATGTTCATACAGATAGCAGTGTAGATATTTCCATGTTTATACAGATAGTGGTGAAGATGTACGCATGTTTACACAGATAGCGGTGAAGATATTTCCATGTTCATACAGATAGTGGTGTAGATATTTCCATGTTCATCCAGATGGCTGTGTAGATATATCCATGTTCTCACAGATGGCGGTGAAGATATTTCCATGTTCATACAGATAGCGGTGTAGATATTTCCATGTTCATACAGATAGCGGTGTAGATATTTCCATGTTCATACAGACAGCGGTGCTGATATTTCCATGTTCATCCAGATGGCTTTGTAGATATATCTATGTTCATACAGATGGCGGTGAAGATGTTTCCATGTTCATGCAGATATCGGTGTAGATATTTCCATGTTCATACAGATAGCGGTGCTGATATTTCCATGTTTATACAGATAGCGGTGTAGATATTTCCATGTTTATACAGATAGCGGTGTAGATATTTCCATGTTTATACAGATTGCGGTGTAGATATCTCCATCTTAATACAGATGGCGGTGCAGATATTTATATGTTCATACAGATGGCGGTGCAGATATTTCCAAGTTCATACAGATGGCGGTGTAGATATTTCCATGTTTATAGAGATAGCGGTGTAGTTATTTCCATGTGTAAAGAGATAGCTTTGTAGATATTTCCATGTATATGCAGATAGCTGTGTAGATATTTCCATTTTCATGCAGACAGCGGTGTAGATATTCCCATGCTGAAACAGATAGCGGTGTAGATATTTCCATGTTCATACAGATAGCTGTGTAGCTATTTCCCTGTTCATACAGATAGCGGTGTAGATATTTCCATGTTCATACAGATAGCGGTGTAGCTATTTCCATGTTCGTACAGATAGCGGTGTAGCTATTTCCATGTTCATACATATAGCGGTGTAGAGATTTCCATGTTCATCCAGATGGCTGTGTAGGTATATCCATGTTCATACAGATGGCGGTGAAGATATTTCCATGTTCATACAGATAGTGGTGTAGATATTTCCATGTTCATACAGATAGCGGTGTGGCTATTTCCATCTTCATACAGATAGCGGTGTAGATATTTCCATGTTCATACAGATAGCGGTGTAGATAATTCTATGTTCATGCAGATTCCTGTGTAGCTATTTCCATGTTCATACAGATAGTGGTGTAGATATTTCCATGTTCATACAGATGGCGGTGTAGATATTTCCATGTTTATAGAGATAGCGGTGTAGTTATTTCCATGTGTAAAGAGATAGCTTTGTAGATATTTCCATGTATATGCAGATAGCTGTGTAGATATTTCCATTTTCATGCAGACAGCGGTGTAGATATTCCCATGCTGAAACAGATAGCGATGTAGATATTTCCATGTTCATACAGATAGCTGTGTAGATATTTCCATGTTTATACAGATAGCGGTGAAGATGTATGCATGTTTACACAGATAGCGGTGTAGATATTTCCATTTTCATACAGATAGCGGTGTAGATATTTCCATGTTCATCCAGATGGCTTTGTAGACATACCCATGTTCGTACAGATGGTGGTGAAGATATTTCCATGTTCATACAGATAGCGGTGTAGATATTTCCATGTTCATACAGATAGCGGTGTATCTATTTCCATGTTCGTACAGATAGCGGTGCAGCTATTTCCATGTTCATACATATAGCGGTGTAGATATTTCCATGTTCATCCAGATGGCTGTGTAGATATATCCATGTTCATACAGATGGCGGTGAAGATATTTCCATGTTCATACAGATAGTGGTGTAGATATTTCCATGTTCATACAGATAGCGGTGTAGCTATTTCCCTGTTCATACAGATAGCGGTGTAGATATTTCCATATTCATCCAGATGGCTGTGTAGATATTTCCATGTTCATACAGATAGCGGTGCTGATATATTCATGTTTATACAGGTGGCGGTGTAGATATTTCCATGTTTATTCAGATAGCGGTGTAGATATCTCCATCTTAATAGAGATGGCGGTGTAGATATTTATATGTTCATACAGATGGCGGTGCAGATATTTCCATGTTCATACAGATGGCGGTGTAGGTATTTCCATGTTCATACAGATAGCGGTGTAGTTATTTCCATGGGTAAAGAGATAGCTGTGTAGATATTTCCATCTATATGCAGATAGCTGTGTAGATATTTCCATTTTCATGCAGATAGCGGTGTATATATTTCCATCTTCAAACAGATAGCGGTGTAGATATTTCCATGTTCATAGAGATAGCGGTGTAGATATTTCCATGTTCATACAGATAGCGTTGTAGTTATTTCCATGTGTAAAGAGATAGCTGTGTAGATATTTCCATGTATATGCAGATAGCAGTGTAGATATTTCCATTTTCATGCAGATAGCGGTGTAGATATTTCCATGTTCACACAGATAGCGGTGCAGATATTTCCATGTTCATACAGATAGCGGTGCAGATATTTCCATGTTCATACAGATAGCAGTGTAGGTATTTCCATGTTTATACATATAGCTGTTAATATGTATGCATGTTTACACAGATAGCGGTGTAGATATTTCCATGTTCATCCAGATGGCCGTGTAGATATATCCATGTTCATACAGATAGCGGTGTAGATATTTCAATGTTCATACAGATAGCAGTGTAGATATTTCCATGTTCATCCAGATGGCTGTGTAGATATATCCATGTTCATACAGATAGCGGTGTAGATATTTCCATGTTCATACAGATAGCGGTGTAGCTATTTCCATGTTCATACAGATAACGGTGTAGCTATTTCCATGTTCATACAGATAGCAGTGTAGAGTTTTCCATGTTCATACAGATAGCGGTGTAGATATTTCCATGTTTATTCAGATAGCGGTGTAGATATCTCAATCTTAATACAGATGGCTGTGTAGATATTTATATGTTCATACAGATGTCCGTGCAGATATTTCCATTTTCATATAGATGGCGGTGTAGATATGTCCATGTTCATACAGATAGCGGTGTAGTTATTTCCATGTGTAAAGAGATTGCTGTGTAGATATTTCCATCTATATGCAGATAGCTGTGTAGATATTTCCATTTTCATGCAGATAGCGATGTATATATTTCCATCTTCAAACAGATAGCGGTGTAGATATTTCCATGTTCATACAGATAGCGGTGTAGATATTTCCGTGTTTATACAGATAGCGGTGAAGATGTATGCATGTTTACACAGATAGCGGTGTGGATATTTCCATGTTCATCCAGAGGGCTGTGTAGATATATCCATGTTCATACAGATTGTGGTGTAGATATTTCCATGTTCATACAGCTAGCGGTGTAGGTATTTCCATGTTCATACAGATAGCGGTGCTGATATTTCCATGTTTATTCAGATAGCGGTGTAGATATTTCAATGTGTAAAGAGATAGCTGTGTAGATATTTCCATCTATATGCAGATAGCTGTGTAGATATTTCCATTTTCATGCAGATAGCTCTGTATATATTTCCATCTTCAAACAGATAGCGGTGTACATATTTCCATGTTCATAGAGATAGCGGTGTAGATATTTCCATGTTTATACAGATAGCGGTGAAGATGTATGCATATTTACACAGATAGCGGTGTAGAGATTTCCATGTTCATCCAGAGGGCTGTGTACGTATATCCATGTTCATACAGATAGCGGTGTAGATATTTCCATGTTCATACAGATAGCGGTGTAGATATTTCCATGTTCATACAGATCGCGGTGCTGTTATTTCCATGTTTATACAGGTAGCGGTGTAGATATTTCCATGTTTATACAGATAGCGGTGTAGATATTTCCATGTTTATACAGATAGCGGTGTTGATATTTCCATGTTTATACAGATTGCGGTGAAGATATCTCCATCTTAATACAGATGGCGGTGTAATTATTTATATGTTCATACAGATGGCGGTGCAGATATTTCCATTTTCATACAGATAGCCGTGCAGATATTTCCATGTTCATACAGATAGCGGTGTAGATATTTCCATGTTTATACAGATAGCAGTGAAGTTGTATGCATGTTTACACAGATAGCGGTGTAGATATTTCCATGTTCATCCAGATGGCTGAGTAGATATATCCATGTTCATACAGATAGCGGTGTGGATATTTCCATGTTCATACAGATAGCGGTGTAGCTATTTCCATGTTCATCCAGATGGCTGTGTAGATATATCCATGTTCATACAGATAGCGGTGTAGATATTTCCATGTTCATACAGATAGCGGTGTAGTTATTTCCATGTTCATACAGATAACGGTGTAGCTATTTCCATGTTCATACAGATAGCAGTGTAGATATTTCCATGTTCATACAGATAGCGGTGTAGATATCTCCATTTTCATACAGAGAGCGGTGCTGATATTTCCATGTTTATACAGGCAGCGGTGTAGATATTTCCATGTTTATACAGATAGCGGTTTAGATATTTCCTTCTCAATACAGATGGCGGTGTAGATATTTATATGTTCATTCAGATGGCGGTGCAGATATTTCCATGTTCATACAGATGGCGGTGTAGATATTTCCATGTTTATAGATAGAGCGGTGTAGTTATTTCCATGTGTAAAGAGATAGCTGTGTAGATATTTCCATATATATGCAGATAGCTTTGTAGATATTTCCATTTTCATGCAGATAGCGGTGTAGATATTTCCATGTTCATACAGATAGCTGTGCTGATATTTCCATGTTTATACAGGCAGCGGTGTAGATATTTCCATGTTTATACAGATAGCGGTTTAGATATTTCCTTCTTAATACAGATGGTGGTGTATTTATATGTTCATACAGATGGCGGTGTAGCTATTTCCATGTTCATACAGATAGCAGTGTAGAGTTTTCCATGTTCATACAGATAGCGGTGTAGATATTTCCATGTTTATTCAGATAGCGGTGTAGATATCTCCATCTTAATACAGATGGCTGTGTAGATATTTATATGTTCATACAGATGGCCGTGCAGATATTTCCATTTTCATATAGATGGCGGTGTAGATATGTCCATGTTCATACAGATAGCGGTGTAGTTATTTCCATGTGTAAAGAGATTGCTGTGTAGATATTTCCATCTATATGCAGATAGCTGTGTAGATATTTCCATTTTCATGCAGATAGCGATGTATATATTTCCATCTTCAAACAGATAGCGGTGTAGATATTTCCATGTTCATACAGATAGCGGTGTAGATATTTCCGTGTTTATACAGATAGCGGTGAAGATGTATGCATGTTTACACAGATAGCGGTGTGGATATTTCCATGTTCATCCAGAGGGCTGTGTAGATATATCCATGTTCATACAGATTGTGGTGTAGATATTTCCATGTTCATACAGCTAGCGGTGTAGGTATTTCCATGTTCATACAGATAGCGGTGCTGATATTTCCATGTTTATTCAGATAGCGGTGTAGATATTTCAATGTGTAAAGAGATAGCTGTGTAGATATTTCCATCTATATGCAGATAGCTGTGTAGATATTTCCATTTTCATGCAGATAGCTCTGTATATATTTCCATCTTCAAACAGATAGCGGTGTACATATTTCCATGTTCATAGAGATAGCGGTGTAGATATTTCCATGTTTATACAGATAGCGGTGAAGATGTATGCATATTTACACAGATAGCGGTGTAGAGATTTCCATGTTCATCCAGAGGGCTGTGTACGTATATCCATGTTCATACAGATAGCGGTGTAGATATTTCCATGTTCATACAGATAGCGGTGTAGATATTTCCATGTTCATACAGATCGCGGTGCTGTTATTTCCATGTTTATACAGGTAGCGGTGTAGATATTTCCATGTTTATACAGATAGCGGTGTAGATATTTCCATGTTTATACAGATAGCGGTGTTGATATTTCCATGTTTATACAGATTGCAGTGAAGATATCTCCATCTTAATACAGATGGCGGTGTAATTATTTATATGTTCATACAGATGGCGGTGCAGATATTTCCATTTTCATACAGATAGCCGTGCAGATATTTCCATGTTCATACAGATAGCGGTGTAGATATTTCCATGTTTATACAGATAGCAGTGAAGTTGTATGCATGTTTACACAGATAGCGGTGTAGATATTTCCATGTTCATCCAGATGGCTGAGTAGATATATCCATGTTCATACAGATAGCGGTGTGGATATTTCCATGTTCATACAGATAGCGGTGTAGCTATTTCCATGTTCATCCAGATGGCTGTGTAGATATATCCATGTTCATACAGATAGCGGTGTAGATATTTCCATGTTCATACAGATAGCGGTGTAGTTATTTCCATGTTCATACAGATAACGGTGTAGCTATTTCCATGTTCATACAGATAGCAGTGTAGATATTTCCATGTTCATACAGATAGCGGTGTAGATATCTCCATTTTCATACAGAGAGCGGTGCTGATATTTCCATGTTTATACAGGCAGCGGTGTAGATATTTCCATGTTTATACAGATAGCGGTTTAGATATTTCCTTCTCAATACAGATGGCGGTGTAGATATTTATATGTTCATACAGATGGCGGTGCAGATATTTCCATGTTCATACAGATGGCGGTGTAGATATTTCCATGTTTATAGATAGAGCGGTGTAGTTATTTCCATGTGTAAAGAGATAGCTGTGTAGATATTTCCATATATATGCAGATAGCTTTGTAGATATTTCCATTTTCATGCAGATAGCGGTGTAGATATTTCCATGTTCATACAGATAGCTGTGCTGATATTTCCATGTTTATACAGGCAGCGGTGTAGATATTTCCATGTTTATACAGATAGCGGTTTAGATATTTCCTTCTTAATACAGATGGTGGTGTATTTATATGTTCATACAGATGGCGGTGTAGATATTTCCATGTTTATACAGATAGCAGTGTAGATATCTCCATCTTAATACAGATAGCGGTGTAGATATTTTGATGTTCAAACAGATAGCGGTGTAGATATTTCCATGTTCATTCAGATAGCTTTGTAGATATTTCCATGTTCATACAGATAGCGGTGTAGATATTTCCATGTTCATACAGATAGCGGTGTAGATATTTCCAGGTTCATACAGATAGCGGTGCTGATATTTCCATGTTTATACAGGTAGCGGTGTAGATATTTCCATGTTTATACAGATAGCGGTGTAGATATTTCCATGTTTATACAGATAGCGGTGTAGTTATTTCCATGTTTATTCAGATAGCGGTGTAGATATCTCCATCTTAATACAGATGGCGGTGTAGATATTTATATGTTCATACAGATGGCGGTGCAGATATTTCCATGTTCATACAGATGGCGGTGTAGATATGTCCATGTTCATACAGATAGCGGTGTAGTTATTTCCATGTGTAAAGAGATAGCTGTGTAGATATTTCCATCTATATGCAGATAGCTGTGTAGATATTTCCATTTTCATGCAGATAGCGGTGTATATATTTCCATCTTCAAACAGATAGCGGTGTAGATATTTCTATGTACATACAGATAGCGGTGTAGATATTTCCATGTTTCTACAGCTAGCGGTGAAGATGTATGCATGTTTACACAGATAGCAGTGTGGATATTTCCATGTTCATCCAGAGGGTTGTGTAGATATATCCATGTTCATACAGATAGCGGTGTAGATGTTTCCATGTTCATACAGATAGCGGTGTAGCTATTTCCATGTTCATACAGATAGCGTTGTAGATATTTCCATGTTCCTCCAGATGGCTGTGTGGATATATCCATGTTCATACAGATGGCAGTGTAGATATCTCCATGTTCATACAGATAGAGGGGCTGATATTTCCATGTTCATACAGATAGCGGTGCTGATATTTCCATGTTTATACAGATAGCGGGGTAGATATTTCCATGTTTATTCAGATAGCGGTGTAGATATCTCCATCTTAATACAGATGGCAGTGTAGATATTTATATGTTCATACAGATGGCGGTGCAGATATTTCCATGTTCATACAGATGGCGGTGTAGATATTTCCATGTTCATACAGATAGCGGTGTAGTTATTTACATGTGTAAAGAGATAGCTGTGTAGATATTTCCATGTATATGCAGATAGCTGTGTAGATATTTCCATTTTCATGCAGATAGCTGTGTACATATTTCCATTTTCATGCAGATAGCGGTGTATATGTTTCCATCTTCAAACAGATAGCGGTGTAGATATTTCCATATTCATACAGAGAGCGGTGTAGATATTTCCATGTTTATACAGATAGCGGTGAAGATGTATGCATGTTTACACAGATAGCAGTGTGGATATTTCCATGTTCATCCAGAGGGCTGTGTAGATATATCCATGTTCATCCAGATTGCTGTGTAGATATATCCATGTTCATACAGATGGCGGTGAAGGTATTTCCATGTTCATTCAGATAGAGGTGTAGATATTTCCATGTTCATACAGATAGCGGTGTAGATATCTCCATGTTCATACAGATAGAGGGGCTGATATTTCCATGTTCATACAGACAGCGGTGCTGATATTTCCATGTTTATACAGGTAGCGGTGTAGATATTTCCATGTTTATACAGATAGCGGTGTAGATATTGCCATGTTTATACAGATAGCGGTGTAGATATTTCCATGTTCATTCAGATAGCTTTCTAGATATTTCCATGTCCATACAGATAGCGGTGTAGATATTTCCATGTTCATACAGATAGCGGTGTAGATATTTCCAGGTTCATACAGATAGCGGTGTAGATATTTCCATGTTCATAGAGATAGCGTTGTAGATATTTCCATGTTCATACAGATAGCGGTGTAGATATTTCCATGTTTATACAGATAGCTGTGTAGATATTTCCAAGTTTATACAGATAGCGGTGTAGATATCTCCATCTAAATACAGATGGCGGTGTAGATATTTATATGTTTATACAGATGGCAGTGCTGATATTTCCATGTTCATACAGTTGGCAGTGTAGATATTTCCGTGTTTATAGAGATAGCGGTGTAGTTATTTCCATGTGTAAAGAGATAGCTTTGTAGATATTTCCATGTATATGCAGATAGCTGTGTAGATATTCCTATTTACATGCAGATAGCGGTTTAGATATTTCCATGTTCGTACAGATAGCGGTGTAGATATTTCCATGTTCATACAGATAGCGTTGTAGATATTTCCATGTTTATACAGATATCGGTGAAGATATATGCATGTTTACACAGATAGCGGTGTAGATATTTCCATGTTCATACAGATAGCGGTGTAGGTATTTCAATGTTCATACAGATAGACGTTTAGATATTTCCTTCTTAATACAGATGGCGGTGTAGATATTTATATGTTCATACAGATGGTGGTGCAGATATTTCCATGTTCATACAGATGGCGGTGTAGATATTTCCATGTTTATAGATTTAGCGGTGTAGTTATTTCCATGTGTAAAGAGATAGCTGTGTAGATGTTTCCATGTATATGCAGATAGCTTTGTAGATATTTCCATTTTCATGCAGATAGCGGTGTAGATATTTCCATGTTCAAACAGATAGCGGTGTAGATATTTCCATGTTCATACAGATAGCAGTGTAGATATTTCCATGTTTATAGAGATAGCGGTGAAGATGTATGCATGTTTACACAGATAGCGGTGTAGATATTTCCATGTTCAAACAGATAGCGGTGTAGATATTTCCATGTTCATACAGATGGCTGTGTAGATATATCCATGTTCCTACAGATGGCGGTGAAGATATTTCCATGTTCATACAGATAGAGGTGTAGTTATTTCCATGTGTAAAGAGATAGCTGTGTAGATATTTCCATGTATATGCAGATAGCTGTGTATGTATTTCCATTTTCATGCAGATAGCGGTATAGATATTTCCATGTTCAAACAGACAGCGGTGTAGATATTTCCATGTTCATAGAGACAGCGGTGTAGATACTTCCATGTTCATACAGATAGAGGGGCTGATATTTCCATGTTCATAGAGAGAGCGGTGCTGATATTTCCATGTTTATACAGATAGCGGTGCAGGTATTTCCATGTTTATACAGATAGCAGTGTAGATATTTCCAAGTTTATACAGATAGCGGTGTAGATATCTCCATCATAATACAGATGGCGGTGTAGATATTTATATGTTTATACAGATGGCGGTGCAGATATTTCCATGTTCATACAGATGGCGGTGTAGATATTTCCATGTTTATAGAGATAGCGGTGTAGTTATTTCCATGTGTAAAGAGATAGCTTTGAAGATATTTCCATGTATATGCAGATAGCTGTGTAGATATTTCTATTTTCATGCAGATAGCGGTTTAGATATTTCCATGTTCGTACAGATAGCGGTGTAGATATTTCCATGTTCATACAGATAGCGTTGTAGATATTTCTATGTTTATACAGATAGCGGTGAAGATGTATGCATGTTTACACAGATAGCAGTGTAGATATTTCCATGTGCATACAGAGAGCAGTGTAGATATTTCCATGTTCATACAGATAGCAGTGTAGATATTTCCATGTTCATACAGATAGCAGTGCTGATATTTCCATGTTTATACAGGGAGCGGTGTAGATATTTCCATGTTTATAGAGATAGCGGTGTAGATATTTCCATGTTTATACAGATAGCGGTGTAGATATCTCCTTCTTAATACAGATGGCAGTGTAGATATTTATATGTTCATACAGATGGCGGTGCGGATATTTCCATGTTCATACAGATGGCGGTGTAGATATTTCCATGTTTATAGAGATAGCGGTGTAGTTATTTCCATGTGTAAAGAGATAGCTGTGTAGATATTTCCATGGCTATGCAGATAGCTGTGTAGATATTTCCATTTTCATGCAGACAGCGGTGTAGATATTTCCATGTTCAAACAGATAGCGGTGTAGATATTTGCATGTTCATTCAGATAGCGGTGTAGATATTTCCATATTCATACAGATAGCGGTGTAGATATTTCCATGTTCATACAGATAGCGGTGTAGATATTTCCATGTTCATACAGATAGCGGTGCTGATATTTCCATGTTTATACAGGTAGCGGTGTAGATATTTCCATGTTTATACAGATAGCGGTGTAGATATTTCCATGTTTATACAGATAGCGGTGTAGATATTTCCATGTTTATACAGATAGCGGTGTAGATATCTCCATCTTAATACAGATGGCGGTGTAGATATTTATATGTTCATACAGATGGCGGTGCAGATATTTCCATGTTCATACAGATGGCGGTGTAGATATTTCCATGTTCATACATATAGCGGTGTAGTTATTTCCATGTGTAAAGAGATAGCTGCGTAGATATTTCCATGTATATGCAGATAGCAGTGTAGATATTTCCATCTATATGCAGATAGCGGTGTAGATATTTCCATGTTCGTACAGATAGCGGTGTAGATATTTCCATGTTCATACAGATAGCGGTGCAGATATTTCCATGTTCATACAGATAGCAGTGTAGATATTTCCATGTTTATACAGAGAGCGGTGAAGATGTATGCATGTTTACACAGATAGCGGTGTGGATATTTCCATGTTCATCCAGAGGGCTGTGTAGATATATCCATGTTCATACAGATAGCGGTGTAAATATTTCCATGTTCAAACAGATAGCGGTGTAGATATTTCCATGTTCATACAGATATCGGTGCTGATATATCCATGTTCTTTCAGATAGCGGTGTAGATATTTCAATGTGTAAAGAGATAGCTGTGTAGATATTTCCATCTATATGCAGATAGCTGTGTAGATATTTCCATTTTCATGCAGATAGCTGTGTATATATTTCCATCTTCAAACAGATAGCGGTGTAGATATTTCCATGTTCACAGAGATAGCGGTGTAGATATTTCCATGTTTACACAGAAAGCGGTGAAGATGTATGCATGTTTACACAGATAGCGGGGTAGAGATTTCCATGTTCATCCAGAGGGCTGTGTACATATATCCATGTTCATACAGATAGCGGTGTAGATATTTCCATGTTCATACAGATAGCGGTGTAGATATCTCCATGTTCATACAGATAGCGGTGCTGATATTTCCATGTTTATACAGGTAGCGGTGTAGATATTTCCATGTTTATACAGATAGCGGTGTAGATATTTCCATGTTTATACAGATAGCGGTGTTGATATTTCCATGTTTATACAGATAGCGGTGTAGATATCTCCATCTTAATACAGATGGCGGTGCAGATATTTATATGTTCATACAGATGGCGGTGCAGATATTTCCATGTTCATACAGATGGCGGTGTAGATATTTCCATGTTCATACAGATAGCGGTGTAGTTATTTGCATGTGTAAAGAGATAGCTGTGTAGATATTTCCATGTTTATACAGATATCGGTGAAGATGTATGCATGTTAACACAGATAGCGGTGTAGATATTTCCATGTTCATCCAGATGGCTGTGTAGATATATCCATGTTCATACAGATAGTGGTGTAGATATTTCCATGTTCATACAGATAGCGGTGTAGCTATTTCCATGTTCATCCAGATGGCTGTGTGGATATATCCATGTTCATACAAATAGCGGTGTAGATAATTCCATGTTCATACAGATAGCGGTGTAGCTATTTCCATGTTCATACAGATAACGGTGTAGCTATTTGCATGTTCATACAGATAGCAGTGTAGATATTTCCATGTTCATACAGATAGCGGTGTAGATATCTCCATTTTCATACAGAGAGCGGTGCTGATATTTCCATGTTTATACAGGCAGCGGTGTAGATATTTCCATGTTTATACAGATAGCGGTTTAGATATTTCCTTCTTAATACAGATGGCGGTGTAGATATTATATGTTCATACAGATGGCCGTGCAGATATTTCCATGTTCATACAGATGGCGGTGTAGATATTTCCATGTTTATAGATACAGCGGTGTAGTTATTTCCATGTGTAAAGAGATAGCTGTGTAGATATTTCCATGTATATGCAGACTGCTTTGTAGATATTTCCATTTTCATGCAGATAGCGGTGTAGATATTTCTATGTTCAAACAGATAGCGGTGTAGATATTTCCATGTTCATTCAGATAGCTTTGTAGATATTTCCATGTTCATACAGATAGCGGTGTAGATATTTCCATGTTCATACAGATAGCGGTGTAGATATTTCCAGGTTCATACAGATAGCGGTGCTGATATTTCCATGTTTATACAGGTAGCGGTGTAGATATTTCCATGTTTATACAGATAGCGGTGTAGATATTTCGATGTTTATACAGATAGCGGTGTAGATATTTCCATGTTTATTCAGATAGCGGTGTAGATATCTCCATCTTAATACAGATGGCGGTGTTGATATTTATATGTTCATACAGATGGTGGTGCAGATATTTCCATGTTCATACAGATGGCGGTGTAGATATGTCCATGTTCATACAGATAGTGGTGTAGTTATTTCCAAGTGTAAAGAGATAGCTGTGTAGATAATTCCATCTATATGCAGATAGCTGTGTAGATATTTCCATTTTCATGCAGATAGCGGTGTATATATTTCCATCTTCAAACAGATAGCGGTGTAGGTATTTCCATGTACATACAGATAGCGGTGTAGATATTTCCATGTTTCTACAGCTAGCGGTGACGATGTATGCATGTTTACACAGATAGCAGTGTGGATATTTCCATGTTCATACAGATAGCGGTGTAGCTATTTCCATGTTCATACAGATAGTGGTGTAGATATTTCCATGTTCCTCCAGATGGCTGTGTAGATATATCCATGTTCATACAGATGGCGGTGTAGATATCTCCATGTTCATACAAATAGAGGGGCTGATATTTCCATGTTCATACAGATAGCGGTGCAGATATTTCCATGTTTATACAGATAGCGGTGTAGATATTTCCATGTTTATTCAGATAGCGGTGTAGATATCTCCATCTTAATACAGATGGCAGTGTAGATATTTATATGTTTATACAGATGGCGGTGCAGATATTTCCATGTTCATACAGATGGCGGTGTAGATATTTCCATATTCATACAGATAGCGGTGTAGTTATTTACATGCGTAAAGAGATAGCTGTGTAGATATTTCCATGTATATGCAGATAGCTGTGTAGATATTTCCATTTTCATGCAGATAGCTGTGTAGATATTTCCATTTTCATGCAGATAGCGGTGTATATGTTACCATCTTCAAACAGATAGCGGTGTAGATATTTCCATGTTCATACAGATAGCGGTGTAGATATTTCCATGTTTATACAGATAGCGGTGAAGATGTATGCATGTTTACACAGATAGCAGTGTGGATATTTCCATGTTCATCCAGAGGGCTGTGTATATATATCCATGTTCATCCAGATGGCTGTGTAGATATGTCCATGTTCATACAGATGGCGGTGAATGTATTTCCATGTTCATTCAGATAGCGGTGTAGATATTTCCATGTTCATACAGATAGCGGTGTAGATATCTCCATGTTCATAGAGATAGAGGGGCTGATATTTCCATCTTCATACAGACAGCGGTGCTGATATTTCCATGTTTATACAGGTAGCAGTGTAGATATTTCCATGTTTATAAAGATAGCTGTGTAGATATTGCCATGTTTATACAGATAGCGGTGTAGATATTTCCATGTTCATTCAGATAGCTTTGTAGATATTTCCATGTCCATACAGATAGCGGTGTAGATATTTCCATGTTCATACAGATAGCGTTGTAGATATTTCCAGGTTCATTCAGATAGCGGTGCTGATATTTCCATGTTTATACAGGTAGCGGTGTAGATATTTCCATGTTTATACAGATAGCGGTGTAGATATTTCCATATTTATACAGATAGCGGTGTATATATTTCCATGTTTATTCAGATAGCGGTGTAGATATCTCCATCTTAATACAGATGGCGGTGTAGATATTTATATGTTCATACAGATGGCGGAGCAGATATTTCCATGTTCATACGGATGGCGGTGTAGATATGTCCATGTTCATACAGATAGCGGTGTAGTTATTTCCATGTGTAAAGAGATACCTGTGTAGTTATTTCCATCTATATGCAGATAGCTGTGTAGATATTTCCATTTTCATGCAGATAGCGGTGTATATATTTCCATCTTCAAACAGATAGCGGTGTAGATATTTCCATGTACATACAGATAGCGGTGTAGATATTTCCATGTTTATACAGATAGCGGTGAAGATGTATGCGTGTTTACACAGATAGCAGTGTGGATATTTCCATGTTCATCCAGAGGGTTGTGTAGATATATCCATGTTCATACAGATAGCGGTGTAGATATTTCCATGTTCATACAGATAGCGGTGTAGCTATTTCCATGTTCATACAGATAGCGGTGTAGATATTTCCATGTTCCTCCAGATGGCTGTGAAGATATATCCATGTTCATACAGATGGCGGTGTAGATATCTCCATGTTCATACAGATAGAGGGGCTGATATTTCCAATGTCATACAGATGGCGGTGTAGATATTTCCATGTTCATACAGATGGAGGTGTAGATATTTCCATGTTTATACAGATAGCGGTTTAGATATTTCCTTCTTAATACAGATGGCGGTGTAGATATTTATATGTTCATACAGATGGCGGTGCAGATATTTCCATGTTTTACAGATGGCGGTGTAGATATTTCCATGTTTATAGATATAGCGGTGTAGTTATTTCCATGTGTAAAGAGATAGCTGTGTAGATATTTCCATGTATATGCAGATAGCAGTGTAGATATTTCCATTTTCATGCAGATAGCGGTGTAGATATTTCCATGTTCAAACAGATTGCGGTGTAGGTATTTCCATGCTCATACAGATAGCGGTGCTGATATTTCCATGTTTATACAGGCAGCGGTGTAGATATTTCCATGTTTATACAGATAGCGGTTTAGATATTTCCTTCTTAATACAGATGGCGGTGTATTTATATGTTCATACAGATGGCGGTGTAGATATTTCCATGTTTATACAGATAGCAGTGTAGATATCTCCATCTTAATACAGATGGCGGTGTAGATATTTATATGTTCATACAGATGGCGGTGCAGATATTTCCATGTTCAGACAGATGGCGGTGTAGTTATTTCCATGTTCATACAGATAGTGGTGTAGTTATTTCCATGTGTAAAGAGATAGCTGTGTAGATATTTAAATGTATATGCAGATAGCAGTGTAGATATTTCCATTTTCATGCAGATAGCGGTGTAGATATTTCCATGTCCAAACAGATAGCGGTGTAGGTATTTCCATGTTCATACAGATAGTGGTGTAGATATTTCCATGTTCATACCGATAGCGGTGCTGATATTTCCATGTTTATACAGATAGTGGTGAAGATGTATGCATGTTTACACAGATAGCGGTGTAGATTTTTCCATGTTCATCCAGATGGCTCTGTAGATATATCCATGTTCATTCAGATAGCGGTGCAGATATTTCCATGTTCATACAGATAGCGGTGTAGATATTTCCATGTTCATCCAGATGGCTGTGTAGATATATCCATGTTCATACAGATAGCGGTGTAGATATTTTCATGTTTATACAGATAGCCGTGTAGCTATTTCCATTTTCATACACATAACAGTGTAGCTATTTCCATGTTCATACAGATAGCAGTGTAGATATTTCCATGTTCATACAGATAGCGGTGTAGATATTTCCATTTTCATACAGAGAGCGGTGCTGATATTTCCGTGTTTATACAGATAGCGGTTTAGATATTTCCTTTTTAATACAGATGGCGGTGTAGATATTTATATGTTCAAACAGATGGCGGTGCAGATATTTCCATGTTAATACAGATGGTGGTGTAGATATTTCCATGTTTATAGATATAGCGGTGTAGTTATTTCCATGTGTAAAGAGATAGCTGTGTAGATATTTCCATGTATATGCAGATAGCTTTGTAGATATTTCCATTTTCAAGCAGATAGCGGTGTAGATATTTACATGTTCAAACAGATAGCGGTGTAGATATTTCCATGTTCATTCAGATAGCTTTTTAGATATTTCCATGTTCATGCAGATAGCGGTGTAGATATTTCCATGTTCATACAGATAGCGGTGTAGATATTTCCAGGTTCATACAGATAGCGGTGCTGATATTTCCATGTTTATACAGGTAGCGGTGTAGATATTTCCATGTTTATACAGATAGCGGTGTAGATATTTCGATGTTTATACAGATAGCGGTGTAGATATTTCCATGTTTATTCAGATAGCGGTGTAGATATCTCCATCTTAATACAGATGGCGGTGTAGATATTTATATGTTCATACAGATGGCGGTGTAGATATTTCCAAGTTCATAGAGATGGCGGTGTATATATTTCCATGTTCATACAGATAGCGGTGTGGTTATTTCCATGTGTAAAGAGATAGCTGTGTAGGTATTTCCATCTATATGCAGATAGCTGTGTAAATATTTCCATTTTCATGCAGATAGCAGTGTAGATATTTCCATGTTCATACAGATAGCGGTGTTGATATTTCCATGTTCATACAGATAGCGGTGTAGATATTTCCATGTTCATACAAATAGCGGTGTAGATATTTCCATGTTTATACAGATAGCGGTGAAGATCTATGCATGTTTACAGAGATAGCGGTGTAGATATTTCCATGTTCATCCAGATGGCTGTGTAGATATATCCATGTTCATACAGATAGCGGTGTAGCTATTTCCATGTTCATACAGATAGCGGTGTAGATATTTCTATGTTCATACAGATAGCGGTGTAGATATTTCCATGTTCATACAGATAGCAGTGCTGATATTTCCTTGTTTATACAGGCAGCGGTGTAGATTTTTCCATGTTTATACAGATAGCGGTTTAGATATTTGCTTCTTAATACAGATGGCGGTGTAGATATTTATATGTTCATACAGATGGCGGTGTAGATATTTCCATGTTTATACAGATATCAGTGTAGATATCTCCATCTTAATACAGATGGCGGTGTAGATATTTATATGTTCATACAGATGGCGGTGCAGATATTTCCGTGTTCATACAGATGGCGGTGTAGATATTTCCATGTTCAAACAGACAGCGGTGTAGTTTTTTCCATGTGTAAAGAGATAGCTGTGCAGATATTTAAATGAGTATGCAGAAAGCAGTGTAGATATTTCCAATTTCATGCAGATAGCGGTGTTGATATTTCCATGTTCAAACAGATAGCGGTGTAGATATTTCCATGTTTGTACAGATAGTGGTGAAGATGTATGCATGTTTACACAGATAGCGGTGTAGATATTTCCATGTTCATACAGATAGCGGTGTAGATATTTCCATGTTCATCCAGATGGTTGTGTAGATATATCCATGTTCATACAGATAGCGGTGTAGATATTTCCATGTTCATACAGATGGCGGTGTAGATATTTCCATGTTTATACAGATATCAGTGTAGATATCTCCATCTTAATACAGATGGCGGTGTAGATATTTATATGTTCATACAGATGGCGGTGCAGATATTTCCGTGTTCATACAGATGGCGGTGTTGATATTTCCATGTTCAAACAGATAGCGGTGTAGATATTTCCATGCTCATACAGATAGCGGTGTGGTTATTTCCATGTTCATACAGATAGCGGTGTAGATATTTCCATGTTTATACAGATAGCGGTGAAGATCTATGCATGTTTACACAGATAGCGGTGTAGATATTTCCGTGTTCATCCAGATGGCTGTGTAGATATATCCATGTTCATACAGATAGCGGTGTAGATATTTCCATGTTCATACAGATAGCGGTGTAGATATTTCCATGTTCATCCAGATGGCTGTGTAGATATATCCATGTTCATACATATAGCGGTGTAGATATTTCCATGTTCAGACAGATAGTGGTGTAGCTATTTCCATGTTCATACAGATAACTGTGTAGCTATTTCCATGTTCATACAGACAGCAGTGTAGATATTTCCATGTTCATACAGATAGTGATGTAGATATTTCCATGTTCATACAGATAGCGGTGCTGATATTTCCATGTTTATACAGGCAGCGGTGTAGATATTTCCATGTTTATACAGATAGCGGTTTAGATATTTCCTTCTTAATACAGATAGCGGTGTAGATATTTATATGTTCATAGAGACGGCAGTGCAGATATTTCCATGTTCATACAGATAGCAGTGTAGATATTTCCATGTTCATACAGATAGCGGTGTAGACATTTCCATGGTTATGCAGATAGCGTTGTAGATATTTCCATGTTTATACAGATAGCGGTGTAGATATTTCCATGTTTATTCAGATAGCGGTGTGGATATCTCCATCTTAATAGAGATGGCGGTGTAGATATTTATATGTTCATACAGATGGCGGTGCAGATATTTCCATGTTCATACAGATGGCGGTGTAGATATTTCCATGTTCATACAGATAGCGGTGTAGTTATTTCCATGGGTAAAGAGATAGCTGTGTAGATATTTCCATCTATATGCAGATAGCTGTGTAGATATTTCCATTTACATGCAGATAGCGGTGTATATATTTCCATGTTCAAACAGATAGCGGTGTAGCTATTTCCATGTTCATACAGATAGCGGTGTAGATATTTCCATGTTTATTCAGATAGCGGTGAAGATGTATGCATGTTTACACAGATAGCGGTGTGGATATTTCCATGTTCATCCAGAGGGCTGTGTAGATATATCCATGTTCATACAGATAGCGGTGCAGATATTTCCATGTTCATACAGATGGCGGTGTAGATATTTCCATTTTCATACAGATAGCGGTGTAGTTATTTCCATGTGTAAAGAGATAGCTGTGTAGATATTTCCATGTATATGCAGATAGCAGTGTAGATATTTCCATTTTCATGCAGATAGCAGTGTAGATATTTCCATGTTCAAACAGATAGCGGTGTAGATATTTCCATGTTTATTCAGATAGCGGTGTAGATATCTCCATCTTAATACAGATGGCAGTGTAGATATTTATATGTTCATACAGATGGCGGTGCAGATATTTCCATGTTCATACAGATGGCGGTGTAGATATTTCCATGTTCATACAGATAGCGGTGTAGTTATTTCCATGTGTAAAGAGATAGCTGTGTAGATATTTCCATTTTCATACAGAGAGCGGTGCTGATATTTCCGTTTTTATACAGATAGCGGTTTAGATATTTCCTTCTTAATACAGATGGCGGTGTAGATATTTATATGTTCAAACAGATGGCGGTGCAGATATTTCCATGTTCATACAGATGGTGGTGTAGATATTTCCATGTTTATAGATATAGCGGTGTAGTTATTTCCATGTGTAAAGAGATAGCTGTGAAGATATTTCCATGTATATGCAGATAGCTTTGTAGATATTTCCATTTTCATGCAGATAGCGGTGTAGATATTTACATGTTCAAACAGATAGCGGTGTTGATATTTCCATGTTCATTCAGATAGCTTTGTAGATATTTCCATGTTCATGCAGATAGCGGTGTAGATATTTCCATGTTCATACAGATAGCGGTGTAGATATTTCCAGGTTCATACAGATAGCGGTGATGATATTTCCATGTTTATACAGGTAGCGGTGTAGATATTTCCATGTTTATACAGATAGCGGTGTAGATATTTCCATGTTTATACAGATAGCGGTGTAGATATTTCCATGTTTATTCAGATAGCGGTGTAGATATTTCCATGTTTATTCAGATAGCGGTGTAGATATCTCCATCTTAATAGAGATGGCGGTGCAGATATTTCCATGTTCATACAGATGGCGGTGTAGATATTTCCATGTTCATACAGATAGCGGTGTAGTTATTTCCATGGGTAAAGAGATAGCTGTGTAGATATTTCCATCAATATGCAGATAGCTGTGTAGATATTTCCATTTTCATGCAGATAGCGGTGTATATATTTCCATGTTCAAACAGCGGAGTAGATATTTCCATGTTCATACAGATAGCGGTGTAGATATTTCCATGTTTATTCAGATAGCGGTGAAGATGTATGCATGTTTACACAGATAGCGGTGTGGATATTTCCATGTTCATCCAGAGGGCTGTGTAGATATATCCATGTTCATACAGATAGCGGTGCAGATATTTCCATGTTCATACAGATGGCGGTGTAGATATTTCCATTTTCATACAGATAGCGGTGTGGTTATTTCCATGTGTAAAGAGATAGCTGTGTAGATATTTCCATGTATATGCAGATAGCAGTGTAGATATTTCCATTTTCATGCAGATAGCAGTGTAGATATTTACATGTTCAAACAGATAGCGGTGTAGATATTTCCATGTTTATTCAGATAGCGGTGTAGATATCTCCATCTTAATACAGATGGCGGTGTAGATATTTATATGTTCATACAGATGGCGGTGCAGATATTTCCATGTTCATACAGATGGCGGTGTAGATATTTCCATGTTCATACAGATAGCGGTGTAGTTATTTCCATGTGTAAAGAGATAGCTGTGTAGATATTTCCATTTTCATACAGAGAGCGGTGCTGATATTTCCGTTTTTATACAGATAGCGGTTTAGATATTTCCTTCTTAATACAGATGGCGGTGTAGATATTTATATGTTCAAACAGATGGCGGTGCAGATATTTCCATGTTCATACAGATGGTGGTGTAGATATTTCCATGTTTATAGATATAGCGGTGTAGTTATTTCCATGTGTAAAGAGATAGCTGTGAAGATATTTCCATGTATATGCAGATAGCTTTGTAGATATTTCCATTTTCATGCAGATAGCGGTGTAGATATTTACATGTTCAAACAGATAGCGGTGTTGATATTTCCATGTTCATTCAGATAGCTTTGTAGATATTTCCATGTTCATGCAGATAGCGGTGTAGATATTTCCATGTTCATACAGATAGCGGTGTAGATATTTCCAGGTTCATACAGATAGCGGTGATGATATTTCCATGTTTATACAGGTAGCGGTGTAGATATTTCCATGTTTATACAGATAGCGGTGTAGATATTTCCATGTTTATACAGATAGCGGTGTAGATATTTCCATGTTTATTCAGATAGCGGTGTAGATATTTCCATGTTTATTCAGATAGCGGTGTAGATATCTCCATCTTAATAGAGATGGCGGTGCAGATATTTCCATGTTCATACAGATGGCGGTGTAGATATTTCCATGTTCATACAGATAGCGGTGTAGTTATTTCCATGGGTAAAGAGATAGCTGTGTAGATATTTCCATCAATATGCAGATAGCTGTGTAGATATTTCCATTTTCATGCAGATAGCGGTGTATATATTTCCAACTTCAAACAGATAGCGGTGTAGATATTTCCATGTTCATACAGATAGCGGTGTAGATAATTCCATGTTTATTCAGATAGCGGTGAAGATGTATGCATGTTTACACAGATAGCGGTGTGGATATTTCCATGTTCATCCAGAGGGCTGTGTAGATATATCCATGTTCATACAGATAGCGGTGCAGATATTTCCATGTTCATACAGATGGCGGTGTAGATATTTCCATTTTCATACAGATAGCGGTGTAGTTATTTCCATGTGTAAAGAGATAGCTGTGTAGATATTTCCATGTATATGCAGATAGCAGTGTAGATATTTCCATTTTCATGCAGATAGCAGTGTAGATATTTCCATGTTCAAACAGATAGCGGTGTAGATATTTCCATGTTCATACAGATAGCGGTGCAGATATTTCCATGTTCATACAGATAGCAGTGTAGATATTTCCATGTTTATACAGATAGCGGTGAAGATGTATGCATGTTTACACAGATAGCGGTGTAGATATTTCCAAGTTCATCCAGATGGCTGTGTAGATATATCCATGTTCATACAGATAGCGGTGTAGATATTTCCATGTTCATACAGATAGCGGTGTAGCTATTTCCATGTTCATACAGATAACGGTGTAGCTATTTCCATGTTCATACAGATAGCAGTGTAGATATTTCCATGTTCATACAGATAGCGGTGTAGATATTTCCATGTTTATTCAGATAGCGGTGTAGATATCTCCGTCTTATTACAGATGGCTGTGTAGATATTTATATGTTCATACAGATGGCCGTGCAGATATTTCCATGTTCATACAGATGGCGGTGTAGATATGTCCATGTTCATACAGATAGCGGTGAAGTTATTTCCATGTGTAAAGAGATTGCTGTGTAGATATTTCCATCTATATGCAGATAGCTGTGTAGATATTTCCATTTTCATGCAGATAGCGATGTATATATTTCCATCTTCAAACAGATAGCGGTGTAGATATTTCCATGTTCATACAGATAGCGGTGTAGGTATTTCCATGTTTATACAGATAGCGGTGAAGATGTATGCATGTTTACACAGATAGCGGTGTGGATATTTCCATGTTCATCCAGAGGGCTGTGTAGATATATCCATGTTCATACAGATAGCGGTGTAGTTATTTCCATGTTCATACAGATAGAGGTGTAGGTATTTCCATGTTCATACAGATAGCGGTGCTGATATTTCCATGTTCATTCAGTTAGCGGTGTAGATATTTCAAAGTGTAAAGAGATAGCTGTGTAGATATTTCCATCTATATGCAGATAGCTGTGTAGATATTTCCATTTTCATGCAGATAGCTGTGTATATATTTCCATCTTCAAACAGATAGCGGTGTAGATATTTCCATGTTCATAGAGATAGCGGTGTAGATATTTCCATGTTCATACAGATAGCGGTGCTGATATTTGCATGTTTATACAGGTAGCGGTGTAGATACTTCCATGTTTATACAGATAGCGGTGTAGATATTTCCATGTTTATACAGATAGCGGTGTTGATATTTCCATGTTTATACAGATAGCGGTGTAGATATCTCCATCTTAATACAGATGGCAGTGTAGATATTTATATGTTCATACAGATGGCGGTGCAGATATTTCCATGTTCATACAGTTGGCGGTGTAGATATTTCCATGTTCATACAGATAGCGGTGTAGTTATTTCCATGTGTAAAGAGATAGCTGTGTAGATATTTCCATCTATATGCAGATAGCTGTGTAGATATTTCAATTTTCATGCAGATAGCGGTGTATATATTTCCATCTTCAAACAGATAGCGGTGTAGATATTTCCATGTTCATAGAGATAGCGGTGTAGATATTTCCATGTTTATACAGATAGCGGTGAAGATGTATGCATGTTTACACAGATAGCGGTGTGGATATTTCCATGTTCATCCAGAGGGCTGTGTAGATATATCCATGTTCATACAGATAGCGGTGTAGATATTTCTATGTTCATACAGATAGCGGTGTAGATATTTCCATGTTCATACAGATAGCGGTGCTGATATTTCCATGTTTATACAGGTAGCGGTGTAGATATTTCCATGTTTATACAGATAGCGGTGTAGATATTTCCATGTTTATACAGATAGCGGTGCAGATATTTCCATGTTTATACAGATAGTGGTGAAGATGTATGCATGTTTACACAGATAGCGGTGTAGATATTTCCATGTTCATCCAGATGGCTGTGTAGATATATCCATGTTCATCCAGATGGCTGTGTAGATATATCCATGTTCATACAGATAGCGGTGTAGATATTTCCATGTATATGCAGATAGCAGGGTAGATATTTCCATTTTCATGTAGATAGCGGTGTAGATATTTACATGTTCAAACAGATAGCGGTGTAGATATTTCCATGTTCATTCAGATACCTTTGTAGATATTTCCATGTTCATACAGATAGCGGTGTAGATATTTCCATGTTCATAAAGACAGCGGTGTAGATATTTCCAGGTTCATACAGATAGCGGTGCTGATATTTCCATGTTTCTACAGGTAGCGGTGTAGATATTTCCATGTTTATACAGATAGCGGTGTTGATATTTCCATGTTTATACAGATAGCGGTGTAGATATTTCCATGTTTATTCAGATAGCGGTGTAGATATCTCCATCTTAATAGAGATGGCGGTGTAGATATTTATATGTTCATACAGATGGCGGTGCAGATATTTCCATGTTCATACAGATGGCGGTGTAGATATTTCCATGTTCATATAGATAGCGGTGTAGTTATTTCCATGTGTAAAGAGATAGCTGTGTAGATATTTCCATCTATATGCAGATAGCTGTGTAGATATTTCCATTTTCATGCAGATAGCGGTGTATATATTTCCATCTTCAAACAGATAGCGGTGTGGATATTTCCATGTTCATAGAGATAGCAGTGTAGATATTTCCATGTTCATCCAGAGGGCTGTGTAGATATATCCATGTTCATACAGATAGCGGTGTAGATATTTCCATGTTCATACAGATAGCAGTGTAGATATTTCCATGTTCATACAGATAGCGGTGCAGATATTTCCATGTTCATACAGATAGCAGTGTAGATATTTCCATGTTTATACAGATAGCGCTGAAGATGTATGCATGTTTACACAGATAGCGGTGTAGATATTTCCATGTTCATCCAGATGGCTGTGTAGATATATCCATGTTCATACAGATAGCGGTGTAGATATGTCCATGTTCATACAGATAGCGGTGTAGATATTTCCATGTTCATGCAGATGGCTGTGTAGATATATCCATGTTCATACAGATAGCGGTGTAGATATTTCCATGTTCATACAGATAGCGGTTCAGATATTTCCATGTTCATACAGATAACGGTGTAGCTATTTCCATGTTCATACAGATAGCAGTGTAGATAAATCCATGTTCATACAGATATCGGTGTAGATATTTCCATGTTTATTCAGATAGCGGTGTAGATATCTCCATCTTAATACAGATGGCGGTGTAGATATTTATATGTTCATACAGATGGCCGTGCAGATATTTCCATGTTCATACACATGGCGGTGTGGATATTTCCATGTTCATACAAATAGCGGTGTAGTTATTTCAAGTGTAAAGAGATAGCTGTGTAGATATTTCCATCTATATGCAGAGAGCTGTGTAGATATTTCCATTTTCATGCATATAGCGATGTATATATTTCTATCTTCAAACAGATAGTGTTGTAGATATTTCCATGTTCATACAGATAGCGGTGTAGTATTTCCATGTTTATACAGATAGCGGTGAAGATGTATGCATGTTTACACAGATAGCGGTGTGGATATTTCCATGTTCATCCAGAGGGCTGTGTAGATATATCCATGTTCATACAGATAGCGGTGTAGATACGTCCAAGTTCATACAGATAGCGGTGTAGATATTTCCATGTTCATACAGATAGCGGTGCTGATATTTCCATGTTCATCCAGATGGCTGTGTAGTTATTTCCATGTTCATACAGATAGTGGTGTAGTTATTTCCATGTGTAAAGAGATAGCTGTGTAGATATTTAAATGTATATGCAGATAGCAGTGTAGATATTTCCATTTTCATGCAGATAGCGGTGTAGTTATTTCCATGTCCAAACAGATAGCGGTGTCGGTATTTCCATGTTCATACAGATAGCGGTGTAGATATTTCCATGTTCATACCGATAGCGGTGCAGATATTTCCATGTTTATACAGATAGTGGTGAAGATGTATGCATGTTTACACACATAGCGGTGTAGATTTTTCCATGTTCATCCAGATGGCTGTGTAGATATATCCATGTTCATACAGATAGCGGTGTAGATATTTCCATGTTCATAGAGATAGCGGTGTAGATATTTCCATGTTCATCCAGATGGCTGTGTAGATATATCCATGTTCATACAGATAGCGGTGTAGATATTTCCATGTTCATACAGATAGCGGTGTAGCTATTTCCATTTTCATACACATAACGGTGTAGCTATTTCCATGTTCATACAGATAGCAGTGTAGATATTTCCATGTTCATTCAGATAGCGGTGTAGATATATCCATTTTCATACAGAGAGCGGTGCTGATATTTCCGTGTTTATACAGATAGCGGTTCAGATATTTCCTTCTTAATACAGATGGCGGTGTAGATATTTATATGTTCAAACAGATGGCGGTGCAGCTATTTCCATGTTCATACAGAAGGGGGTGTAGATATTTCCATGTTTATAGATATAGCGGTGTAGTTATTTCCATGTGTAAAGAGATAGCTGTGTAGATATTTCCATGTATATGCAGATAGCTTTGTAGATATTTCCATATTCATGCAGATAGCGGTGTAGATATTTCCATGTTCATACAGATAGCGGTGTAGATATTTCCAGGTTCATACAGATAGCGGTGCTGATATTTCCATGTTTATACAGGTAGCGGTGTAGATATTTCCATGTTTATACAGATAGCGGTGTAGATATTTCCATGTTTATTCAGATAGCGGTGTAGATATCTCCATCTTATATAGAGATGGCGGTGTAGATATTTATATGTTCATACAGATGGCGGTGCAGATATTTCCATGTTCATACAGATGGCGGTGTAGGTATTTCCATGTTCATACAGATAGCGGTGTAGTTATTTCCATGTGTAAAGAGATAGCTGTGTAGATATTTCCATCTATATGCAGATAGCTGTGTAGATATTTCCATTTTCATGCAGATAGCTGTGTAGATATTTCCATGTTCAAACAGATAGCGGTGTAGATATTTCCATTTTCATACAGATAGCGGTGCAGATATTTCCATGTTCATACAGATAGCGGTGTAGATATTTCCATGTTTATACAGATAGCGGTGAAGTTGTATTCATGTTTACACAGATAGCAGTGTAGATATTTCCATGTTCATCCAGAGGGCTGTGTAGATATATCCATGTTCATCCAGATGGCTGTGTAGATATATCCATGTTCATACAGATGGCGGTGAAGGTATTTCCATGTTCATTCAGATAGCGGTGTAGATATTTCCATGTTCATACAGATAGCGGTGTAGATATGTCCATGTTCATACAGATAGAGGGGCTGATATTTCCATGTTCATACAGACAGCGGTGCTGATATTTCCATGTTTATACAGGTAACGGTGTAGATATTTCCATGTTTATACAGATAGCGGTGTAGATATTGCCATGTTTATACAGATAGCGGTGTAGATATTTCCATGTTCATTCAGATAGCTTTGTAGATATTTCCATGTCCATACAGATAGCGGTGTAGATATTTCCATGTTCATACAGATAGCGGTGTAGATATTTCCAGGTTCATACAGATAGCGGTGTAGATATTTCCATGTTCATAGAGATAGCGTTGTAGATATTTCCATGTTCATACAGATAGCGGTGTAGATATTTCCATGTTTATACAGATAGCGGTGTAGATATTTCCAAGTTTATACAGATAGCGGTGTAGATATCTCCATCTAAATACAGATGGCCGTGTAGATATTTATATGTTTATACAGATGGCAGTGCTGATATTTCCATGTTCATACAGTTGGCAGTGTAGATATTTCCGTGTTTATAGAGATAGCGGTGTAGTTATTTCCATGTGTAAAGAGATAGCTTTGTAGATATTTCCATGTATATGCAGATAGCTGTGTAGATATTCCTATTTTCATGCAGATAGCGGTTTAGATATTTCCATGTTCGTACAGATAGCGGTGTAGATATTTCCATGTTCATACAGATAGCGTTGTAGATATTTCCATGTTTATACAGATATCGGTGAAGATATATGTATGTTTACACAGATAGCGGTGTAGATATTTCCATGTTCATACAGATAGCGGTGTAGGTATTTCAATGTTCATACAGATAGACGTTTAGATATTTCCTTCTTAATACAGATGGCGGTGTAGATATTTATATGTTCATACAGATGGTGGTGCAGATATTTCCATGTTCATACAGATGGCGGTGTAGATATTTCCATGTTTATAGATTTAGCGGTGTAGTTATTTCCATGTGTAAAGAGATAGCTGTGTAGATGTTTCCATGTATATGCAGATAGCTTTGTAGATATTTCCATTTTCATGCAGATAGCGGTGTAGATATTTCCATGTTCAAACAGATAGCGGTGTAGATACTTCCATGTTCATACAGATAGAGGGGCTGATATTTCCATGTTCATAGAGAGAGCGGTGCTGATATTTCCATGTTTATACAGAGAGCGGTGTAGGTATTTCCATGTTTATACAGTTAGCGGTGTAGATATTTCCAAGTTTATACAGATAGCGGTGTAGATATCTCCATCATAATACAGATGGCGGTGTAGATATTTATATGTTTATACAGATGGCGGTGCAGATATTTCCATGTTCATACAGATGGCGGTGTAGATATTTCCGTGTTTATAGAGATAGCGGTGTAGTTATTTCCATGTGTAAAGAGATAGCTTTGAAGATATTTCCATGTATATGCAGATAGCTGTGTAGATATTTCTATTTTCATGCAGATAGCGGTTTAGATATTTCCATGTTCGTACAGATATCGGTGTAGATATTTCCATTTTCATACAAATAGCGTTGTAGATATTTCTATGTTTATACAGATAGCGGTGAAGATGTATGCATGTTTACACGGATAGCAGTGTAGATATTTCCATGTGCATACAGATAGCGGTGTAGATATTTCCATGTTCATACAGATAGCGGTGCTGATATTTGCATGTTTATACAGGTAGCGGTGTAGATATTTCCATGTTTATACAGATAGCGGTGTAGATATTTCCATGTTTATACAGATAGCGGTGTTGATATTTCCATGTTTATACAGATAGCGGTGTAGATATCTCCATCTTAATACAGATGGCAGTGTAGATATTTATATGTTCATACAGATGGCGGTGCAGATATTTCCATGTTCATACAGTTGGCGGTGTAGATATTTCCATGTTCATACAGATAGCGGTGTAGTTATTTCCATGTGTAAAGAGATAGCTGTGTAGATATTTCCATCTATATGCAGATAGCTGTGTAGATATTTCAATTTTCATGCAGATAGCGGTGTATATATTTCCATCTTCAAACAGATAGCGGTGTAGATATTTCCATGTTCATAGAGATAGCGGTGTAGATATTTCCATGTTTATACAGATAGCGGTGAAGATGTATGCATGTTTACACAGATAGCGGTGTGGATATTTCCATGTTCATCCAGAGGGCTGTGTAGATATATCCATGTTCATACAGATAGCGGTGTAGATATTTCTATGTTCATACAGATAGCGGTGTAGATATTTCCATGTTCATACAGATAGCGGTGCTGATATTTCCATGTTTATACAGGTAGCGGTGTAGATATTTCCATGTTTATACAGATAGCGGTGTAGATATTTCCATGTTTATACAGATAGCGGTGCAGATATTTCCATGTTTATACAGATAGTGGTGAAGATGTATGCATGTTTACACAGATAGCGGTGTAGATATTTCCATGTTCATCCAGATGGCTGTGTAGATATATCCATGTTCATCCAGATGGCTGTGTAGATATATCCATGTTCATACAGATAGCGGTGTAGATATTTCCATGTATATGCAGATAGCAGTGTAGATATTTCCATTTTCATGTAGATAGCGGTGTAGATATTTACATGTTCAAACAGATAGCGGTGTAGATATTTCCATGTTCATTCGGATACCTTTGTAGATATTTCCATGTTCATACAGATAGCGGTGTAGATATTTCCATGTTCATAAAGACAGCGGTGTAGATATTTCCAGGTTCATACAGATAGCGGTGCTGATATTTCCATGTTTCTACAGGTAGCGGTGTAGATATTTCCATGTTTATACAGATAGCGGTGTTGATATTTCCATGTTTATACAGATAGCGGTGTAGATATTTCCATGTTTATTCAGATAGCGGTGTAGATATCTCCATCTTAATAGAGATGGCGGTGTAGATATTTATATGTTCATACAGATGGCGGTGCAGATATTTCCATGTTCATACAGATGGCGGTGTAGATATTTCCATGTTCATATAGATAGCGGTGTAGTTATTTCCATGTGTAAAGAGATAGCTGTGTAGATATTTCCATCTATATGCAGATAGCTGTGTAGATATTTCCATTTTCATGCAGATAGCGGTGTATATATTTCCATCTTCAAACAGATAGCGGTGTGGATATTTCCATGTTCATAGAGATAGCAGTGTAGATATTTCCATGTTCATCCAGAGGGCTGTGTAGATATATCCATGTTCATACAGATAGCGGTGTAGATATTTCCATGTTCATACAGATAGCAGTGTAGATATTTCCATGTTCATACAGATAGCAGTGCAGATATTTCCATGTTCATACAGATAGCAGTGTAGATATTTCCATGTTTATACAGATAGCGCTGAAGATGTATGCATGTTTACACAGATAGCGGTGTAGATATTTCCATGTTCATCCAGATGGCTGTGTAGATATATCCATGTTCATACAGATAGCGGTGTAGATATGTCCATGTTCATACAGATAGCGGTGTAGATATTTCCATGTTCATGCAGATGGCTGTGTAGATATATCCATGTTCATACAGATAGCGGTGTAGATATTTCCATGTTCATACAGATAGCGGTTCAGATATTTCCATGTTCATACAGATAACGGTGTAGCTATTTCCATGTTCATACAGATAGCAGTGTAGATAAATTCATGTTCATACAGATATCGGTGTAGATATTTCCATGTTTATTCAGATAGCGGTGTAGATATCTCCATCTTAATACAGATGGCGGTGTAGATATTTATATGTTCATACAGATGGCCGTGCATATATTTCCATGTTCATACACATGGCGGTGTAGATATTTCCATGTTCATACAAATAGCGGTGTAGTTATTTCAAGTGTAAAGAGATAGCTGTGTAGATATTTCCATCTATATGCAGAGAGCTGTGTAGATATTTCCATTTTCATGCATATAGCGATGTATATATTTCTATCTTCAAACAGATAGTGTTGTAGATATTTCCATGTTCATACAGATAGCGGTGGAGTATTTCCATGTTTATACAGATAGCGGTGAAGATGTATGCATGTTTACACAGATAGCGGTGTGGATATTTCCATGTTCATCCAGAGGTCTGTGTAGATATATCCATGTTCATACAGATAGCGGTGTAGATACGTCCAAGTTCATACAGATAGCGGTGTAGATATTTCCATGTTCATACAGATAGCGGTGCTGATATTTCCATGTTCATCCAGATGGCTGTGTAGTTATTTCCATGTTCATACAGATAGTGGTGTAGTTATTTCCATGTGTAAAGAGATAGCTGTGTAGATATTTAAATGTATATGCAGATAGCAGTGTAGATATTTCCATTTTCATGCAGATAGCGGTGTAGTTATTTCCATGTCCAAACAGATAGCGGTGTCGGTATTTCCATGTTCATACAGATAGCGGTGTAGATATTTCCATGTTCATACCGATAGCGGTGCAGATATTTCCATGTTTATACAGATAGTGGTGAAGATGTATGCATGTTTACACACATAGCGGTGTAGATTTTTCCATGTTCATCCAGATGGCTGTGTAGATATATCCATGTTCATACAGATAGCGGTGTAGATATTTCCATGTTCATAGAGATAGCGGTGTAGATATTTCCATGTTCATCCAGATGGCTGTGTAGATATATCCATGTTCATACAGATAGCGGTGTAGATATTTCCATGTTCATACAGATAGCGGTGTAGCTATTTCCATTTTCATACACATAACGGTGTAGCTATTTCCATGTTCATACAGATAGCAGTGTAGATATTTCCATGTTCATTCAGATAGCGGTGTAGATATATCCATTTTCATACAGAGAGCGGTGCTGATATTTCCGTGTTTATACAGATAGCGGTTCAGATATTTCCTTCTTAATACAGATGGCGGTGTAGATATTTATATGTTCAAACAGATGGCGGTGCAGCTATTTCCATGTTCATACAGAAGGGGGTGTAGATATTTCCATGTTTATAGATATAGCGGTGTAGTTATTTCCATGTGTAAAGAGATAGCTGTGTAGATATTTCCATGTATATGCAGATAGCTTTGTAGATATTTCCATATTCATGCAGATAGCGGTGTAGATATTTCCATGTTCATACAGATAGCGGTGTAGATATTTCCAGGTTCATACAGATAGCGGTGCTGATATTTCCATGTTTATACAGGTAGCGGTGTAGATATTTCCATGTTTATACAGATAGCGGTGTAGATATTTCCATGTTTATTCAGATAGCGGTGTAGATATCTCCATCTTATATAGAGATGGCGGTGTAGATATTTATATGTTCATACAGATGGCGGTGCAGATATTTCCATGTTCATACAGATGGCGGTGTAGGTATTTCCATGTTCATACAGATAGCGGTGTAGTTATTTCCATGTGTAAAGAGATAGCTGTGTAGATATTTCCATCTATATGCAGATAGCTGTGTAGATATTTCCATTTTCATGCAGATAGCTGTGTAGATATTTCCATGTTCAAACAGATAGCGGTGTAGATATTTCCATTTTCATTCAGATAGCGGTGCAGATATTTCCATGTTCATACAGATAGCGGTGTAGATATTTCCATGTTTATACAGATAGCGGTGAAGTTGTATTCATGTTTACACAGATAGCAGTGTAGATATTTCCATGTTCATCCAGAGGGCTGTGTAGATATATCCATGTTCATCCAGATGGCTGTGTAGATATATCCATGTTCATACAGATGTCGGTGAAGGTATTTCCATGTTCATTCAGATAGCGGTGTAGATATTTCCATGTTCATACAGATAGGGGTGTAGATATGTCCATGTTCATACAGATAGAGGGGCTGATATTTCCATGTTCATACAGACAGCGGTGCTGATATTTCCATGTTTATACAGGTAGCGGTGTAGATATTTCCATGTTTATACAGATAGCGGTGTAGATATTGCCATGTTTATACAGATAGCGGTGTAGATATTTCCATGTTCATTCAGATAGCTTTGTAGATATTTCCATGTCCATACAGATAGCGGTGTAGATATTTCCATGTTCATACAGATAGCGGTGTAGATATTTCCAGGTTCATACAGATAGCGGTGTAGATATTTCCATGTTCATAGAGATAGCGTTGTAGATATTTCCATGTTCATACAGATAGCGGTGTAGATGTTTCCATGTTTATACAGATAGCGGTGTAGATATTTCCAAGTTTATACAGATAGCGGTGTAGATATCTCCATCTAAATACAGATGGCCGTGTAGATATTTATATGTTTATACAGATGGCAGTGCTGATATTTCCATGTTCATACAGTTGGCAGTGTAGATATTTCCGTGTTTATAGAGATAGCGGTGTAGTTATTTCCATGTGTAAAGAGATAGCTTTGTAGATATTTCCATGTATATGCAGATAGCTGTGTAGATATTCCTATTTTCATGCAGATAGCGGTTTAGATATTTCCATGTTCGTACAGATAGCGGTGTAGATATTTCCATGTTCATACAGATAGCGTTGTAGATATTTCCATGTTTATACAGATATCGGTGAAGATATATGCATGTTTACACAGATAGCGGTGTAGATATTTCCATGTTCATACAGATAGCGGTGTAGGTATTTCAATGTTCATACAGATAGACGTTTAGATATTTCCTTCTTAATACAGATGGCGGTGTAGATATTTATATGTTCATACAGATGGTGGTGCAGATATTTCCATGTTCATACAGATGGCGGTGTAGATATTTCCATGTTTATAGATTTAGCGGTGTAGTTATTTCCATGTGTAAAGAGATAGCTGTGTAGATGTTTCCATGTATATGCAGATAGCTTTGTAGATATTTCCATTTTCATGCAGATAGCGGTGTAGATATTTCCATGTTCAAACAGATAGCGGTGTAGATACTTCCATGTTCATACAGATAGAGGGGCTGATATTTCCATGTTCATAGAGAGAGCGGTGCTGATATTTCCATGTTTATACAGATAGCGGTGCAGGTATTTCCATGTTTATACAGTTAGCGGTGTAGATATTTCCAAGTTTATACAGATAGCGGTGTAGATATCTCCATCATAATACAGATGGCGGTGTAGATATTTATATGTTTATACAGATGGCGGTGCAGATATTTCCATGTTCATACAGATGGCGGTGTAGATATTTCCGTGTTTATAGAGATAGCGGTGTAGTTATTTCCATGTGTAAAGAGATAGCTTTGAAGATATTTCCATGTATATGCAGATAGCTGTGTAGATATTTCTATTTTCATGCAGATAGCGGTTTAGATATTTCCATGTTCGTACAGATATCGGTGTAGATATTTCCATTTTCATACAAATAGCGTTGTAGATATTTCTATGTTTATACAGATAGCGGTGAAGATGTATGCATGTTTACACGGATAGCAGTGTAGATATTTCCATGTGCATACAGATAGCAGTGTAGATATTTCCATGTTCATACAGATAGCAGTGTAGATATTTCCATGTTCATACAGATAGCAGTGCTGATATTTCCATGTTTATACAGGGAGCGGTGTAGATATTTCCATGTTTATAGAGATAGCGGTGTAAATATTTCCATGTTTATACAGATAGCGTTGTAGATATGTCCTTCTTAATACAGATGGCAGTGTAGATATTTATATGTTCATACAGATGGCGGTGCGGATATTTCCATTTTCCTACAGATGGCGGTGTAGATATTTCCATGTTTATAGAGATAGCGGTGTAGTTATTTCCATGTGTAAAGAGATAGCTGTGTAGATATTTCCATGTATATGCAGATAGCTGTGTAGATATTTCCATTTTCATGCAGACAGCGGTGTAGATATTTCCATGTTCAAACAGATAGCGGTGTAGATATTTCCATGTTCATGCAGACAGCGGTGTAGATATTTCCATGTTCAAACAGATAGGGGTGTAGATATTTCCATATTCATACAGATAGCGGTGTAGATATTTCCATGTTCATACAGATAGCGGTGTAGATATTTCCATGTTCATACAGATAGCGGTGCTGATATTTCCATGTTTATACAGGTAGTCGTGTAGATATTTCCATGTTCATACACATGGCGGTGTAGTTATTTCCATGTTCATACAGATAGTGGTGTAGTTATTTCCAAGTGTAAAGAGATAGCTGTGTAGATATTTAAATGTATATGCAGATAGCAGTGTAGATATTTCCATTTTCATGCAGATAGCGGTGTAGATATTTCCATGTCCAAACAGATAGCGGTGTAGGTATTTCCATGTTCATACAGATAGCGGTGTAGATATTTCCATGTTCATACTGATAGCGGTGCAGATATTTCCATGTTTATACAGATAGTGGTGAAGATGTATGCATGTTTACACAGATAGCGGTGTAGATATTTCCATGTTCATCCAGATGGCTGTGTAGATATATCCATGTTCATACAGATAGCGGTGTAGATATTTCCATGTTCATACAGATAGCGGTGTAGGTATTTCCATGTTCATCCAGATGGCTGTGTAGATATATCCATCTTCATACAGATAGCGGTGTAGATATTTCCATGTTCATACAGATAGCGGTGTAGCTATTTCCATTTTCATACACATAACGGTGTAGCTATTTCCATGTTCATACAGATAGCAGTGTAGATATTTCCATGTTCATACAGATAGCGGTGTATATATTTCCATTTTCATACAGAGAGCGGTGCTGATATTTCCGTGTTTATACAGATAGCGGTTTATATATTTCCTTCTTAATACAGATGGCGGTGTAGATATTTATATGTTCAAACAGATGGCGGTGCAGATATTTCCATGTTCATACAGATGGTGGTGTAGATATTTCCATGTTTATAGATATAGCGGTGTAGTTATTTCCATGTGTAAAGAGATAGCTGTGTAGATATTTCCATGTATATGCAGATAGCTTTGCAGATATTTCCATTTTCCTGCAGATAGCGGTGTAGATATTTACGTGTTCAAACAGATAGCGGTGTAGATATTTCCATGTTCATTCAGATAGCTTTGTAGATATTTCCATGTTCATACAGATAGCGGTGTAGATATTTCCAGGTACATACAGATAGCGGTGCTGATATTTCCATGTTTATACAGGTAGTGGTGTAGATATTTCCATGTTTATACAGATAGCGGTGTAGATATTTCCATGTTTATTCAGATACCGGTGTAGATATCTCCATCTTAATAGAGATGGCGGTGTATATATTTATATGTTCATACAGATGGCGGTGCAGATACTTCCATGTTCATACAGATGGCGGTGTAGATATTTCCATGTTCATACAGATAGCGGTGTAGTTATTTCCATGTGTAAAGAGATAGCTGTGTAGATATTTCCATCTATATGCAGATAGCTGTGTAGATATTTCCATTTTCATGCAGATAGCGTTGTATATATTTCCATCTTCAAACAGATAGCGGTGTAGATATTTCCATGTTCATAGAGATAGCGGTGTAGATATTTCCATGTTTATACAGATAGCGGTGAAGATATATGCATGTTTACACAGATAGCGGTGTGGATATTTCCATGTTCATCCAGAGGGCTGTGTAGATATATCCATGTTGATACAGATAGCGGTGTAGCTATTTCCATGTTCATACAGATAGCGGTGTAGATATTCCCATGTTCATCCAGATGGCTGTGTAGATATATCCATGTTCATACAGCTGGCGGTGAAGATATTTCCATGTTCATACAGATAGCGGTGTGTATATTTCCATGTTCATACAGATAGCGGTGTAGATATTTCCATGTTCAAACAGATAGCGGTGTAGATATTTCCATGTTCTTTCAGATAGCTTTGTAGATATTTCCATGTTCATACAGATAGCGGTGTAGATATTTCCATGTTCATACAGATAGCGGTGTAGATATTTCCAGGTTCATACAGATAGCGGTGCTGATATTTCCATGTTTATACAGGTAGCGGTGTAGATATTTCCATGTTTATACAGATAGCGGTGTAGATATTTCCATGTTTATACAGATAGCGGTGTAGATATTTCCATGTTTATTCAGATAGCGGTGTAGATATCTCCATCTTAATACAGATGGCGGTTTAGATATTTATATGTTCATACAGATGGCGGTGCAGATATTTCCATGTTCATACAGATGGTGGTGTAGATATGTCCATGTTCATACAGATAGCGGTGTAGTTATTTCCAAGTTTAAAGAGATAGCTGTGTAGATAATTCCATCTATATGCAGATAGCTGTGTAGATATTTCCATTTTCATGCAGATAGCGGTGTATATATTTCCATCTTCAAACAGATAGCGGTGTAGATATTTCCATGTACATACAGATAGCGGTGTAGATATTTCCATGTTTCTACAGCTAGCGGTGACGATGTATGCATGTTTACACAGATAGCAGTGTGGATATTTCCATGTTCATACAGATAGCGGTGTAGCTATTTCCATGTTCATACAGATAGTGGTGTAGATATTTCCATGTTCCTCCAGATGGCTGTGTAGATATATCCATGTTCATACAGATGGCGTTGTAGATATCTCCATGTTCATACAGATAGAGGGGCTGATATTTCCATGTTCACACAGATAGCGGTGCTGATATTTCCATGTTTATACAGATAGCGGTGTAGATATTTCCATGTTTATTCAGATAGCGGTGTAGATATCTCCATCTTAATACAGATGGCAGTGTAGATATTTATATGTTCATACAGATGGCGGTGCAGATATTTCCATGTTCATACAGATGGCGGTGTAGATATTTCCATGTTCATACAGATAGCGGTGTAGTTATTTACATGTGTAAAGAGATAGCTGTGTAGGTATTTCCATGTATATGCAGATAGCTGTGTAGATATTTCCATTTTCATGCAGATAGCTGTGTAGATATTTCCATTTTCATGCAGATAGCGGTGTATATGTTACCATCTTCAAACAGATAGCGGTGTAGATATTTCCATGTTCATACAGATAGCGGTGTAGATATTTCCATGTTTATACAGATAGCGGTGAAGATGTATGCATGTTTACACAGATAGCAGTGTGGATATTTCCATGTTCATCCAGAGGGCTGTGTATATATATCCATGTTCATCCAGATGGCTGTGTAGATATATCCTTGTTCATACAGATGGCGGTGAAGGTATTTCCATGTTCATTCAGATAGCGGTGTAGATATTTCCATGTTCATACAGATAGCGGTGTAGGTATCTCCATGTTCATAGAGATAGAGGGGCTGATATTTCCATGTTCATACAGACAGCGGTGCTGATATTTCCATGTTTATACAGGTAGCGGTGTAGATATTTCTATGTTTATACAGATAGCGGTGTAGATATTGCCATGTTTATACAGATAGCGGTGTAGATATTTCCATGTTCATTCAGATAGCTTTGTAGATATTTCCATGTCCATACAGATAGCGGTGTAGATATTTCCATGTTCATACAGATAGCGTTGTAGATATTTCCAGGTTCATTCAGATAGCGGTGCTGATATTTCCATGTTTATACAGGTAGCGGTGTAGATATTTCCATGTTTATACAGATAGCGGTGTAGATATTTCCATATTTATACAGATAGCGGTGTAGATATTTCTATGTTTATTCAGATAGCGGTGTAGATATCTCCATCTTAATACAGATGGCGGTGTAGATATTTATATGTTCATACAGATGGCGGTGCAGATATTTCCATGTTCATACGGATGGCGGTGTAGATATGTCCATGTTCATACAGATAGCGGTGTAGTTATTTCCTTGTGAAAAGAGATAGCTGTGTAGTTATTTCCATCTATATGCAGATAGCTGTGTAGATATTTCCATTTTCATGCAGATAGCGGAGTATATATTTCCATCTTCAAACAGATAGCGGTGTAGATATTTCCATGTACATACAGATAGCGGTGTAGATATTTCCATGTTTATACAGATAGCGGTGAAGATATATGCATGTTTACACAGATAGCAGTGTGGATATTTCCATGTTCATCCAGAGGGTTGTGTAGATATATCCATGTTCATACAGATAGCGGTGTAGATATTTCCATGTTCATACAGATAGCGGTGTAGCTATTTCCATGTTCATACAGATAGCGGTGTAGATATTTCCATGTTCCTCCAGATGGCTGTGTAGATATATCCATGTTCATACAGATGGCGGTGTAGATATCTCCATGTTCATACAGATAGAGGGGCTGATATTTCCATGTTCATACAGATAGCGGTGCTGATATTTCCATGTTTATACAGATAGCGGTGTAGATATTTCCATGTTTATTCAGATAGCGGTGTAGATATCTCCATCTTAATACAGATGGCAGTGTAGATATTTATATGTTCATACAGATGGCGGTGCAGATATTTCCATGTTCATACAGACGGCGGTGTAGATATTTGCATGTTCATACAGATTGCGGTGTAGTTATTTACATGTGTAAAGAGATAGCTGTGTAGATATTTCCATGTATATGCAGATAGCTGTGTAGATATTTCCATTTTCATGCAGATAGCTGTGTAGATATTTCCATTTTCATGCAGATAGCGGTGTATATATTTCCATCTTCAAACAGATAGCGGTGTAGATATTTCCATGTTCATACAGATAGCGGTGTAGATATTTCCATGTTTATACAGATAGCGGTGAAGATGTATGCATGTTTACACAGATAGCAGTGTGGATATTTCCATGTTCATCCATAGGTCTGTGTAGATATATCCATGTTCATCCAGATGGCTGTGTAGATATATCCATGTTCATACAGATGGCGGTGAAGATATTTCCATGTTCATTCAGATAGCGGTGTAGATATTTCCATGTTCATACAGATAACGGTGTAGATATCTCCATGTTCATACAGATAGAGGGGCTGATATTTCCATGTTCATACAGACAGCGGTGCTGTAATTTCCATGTTTATACAGGTAGCGGTGTAGATATTTCCATGTTTATACAGATAGCGGTATAGATATTTCCATGTTTACACAGATATCGGTGTAGATATCTCCATCTTAATACAGATGGCCGTGTACATATGTATATGTTCATACAGATGTCGGTGCAGCTATTTCCATGTTCATACAGATGGCGGTGAAGATATTTCCATGTTCATACAGTTAACGGTGTAGTTATTTCCATGTGTAAAGAGATAGCTGTGTAGATATTTCCATGTATATGCAGATAGCTGTGTAGATATTTCCATTTTCATGCAGATAGCGGTGTAGATATTTCGATGTTCAAACAGATAGCGGTGTAGATATTTCCATGTTCACACTGATAGCGGTGTAGATATTTCCATGTTTATACAGATAGCGGTGAAGATGTATGCATATTTACACAGATAGCGTTGTAGATATTTCCATGTTCATACAGATAGCGGTGTAGATATTTCCGTGTTCATCCAGATGGCTGTGTTGATATATCCATGTTCATACAGATAGCGGTGTAGATATTTCCATGTTCATACAGGTAGTAGTGTTGATATTTCCATGTTCATACAGATAGCGGTGTAGCAATTTCCATGTTCATACAGATAGGGGTGTAGAAATTTCCATGTTCATAGAGATAGCGGTGTAGATATTTCCAAGTTTATACAGATAGCGGTGTAGATATCTCCATTTTAATATAGATGGCGGTGTAGATATTTATATGTTCATACAGATGGCGGTGCAGACATTTCCATGTTCATACAGATGGCGGTGTAGCTATTTCCATGTTTATAGAGATAGCGCTGTACTTATTTCCACAGGTAAAGAGATAGCTTTGTAGATATTTCCATGTATATGCATATCGCTGTGTAGATATTTCCATTTTCATGCCGATAGCGGTGTAGATATTTCCATGTTCAAACAGATAGCGGTGTAGATATTTCCATGTTCATACAGATAGCAGTGTAGATATTTCCATGTTTATACAGATAGCTGTGAAGATGTATGCATGTTTACACAGATAGCGGTGTAGATATTTCCATGTTCAAACAGATAGCTTTGTAGATATTTCCATGTTCATCCAGATGGCTGTGTAGATATATCCATGTTCCTACAGATGGCGGTGAAGATATTTCCATGTTCATACAGATAGCGGTGTAGTTATTTCCATGTGTAAAGGGATAGCTGTGTAGATATTTCCATGTTTATGCAGATAGCTGTGTATATATTTCCATTTTCATGCAGATAGCGGTTTAGATATATCCATGTTCATAGAGATAGCGGTGTAGATACTTCCATGTTCATACAGATAGAGGGGCTGATATTTCCATGTTCATACAGATAGCCGTGATGATATTTCCATGTTTATACAGAGAGCGTTGTAGATATTTCCATGTTTATTCAGATAGCGGTGTAGATATTTCCATGTTTATACAGATAGCGGTGTAGATATCTCCATCTTAATATAGATGGCGGTGTAGATATTTATATGTTCATACAGATGGCGGTGCAGACATTTCCATGTTCATACAGATAGCGGTGTAGTTATTTACATGTGTAAAGAGATAGATGTGTAGATATTTCCATGTGTATGCAGATAGCTGTGTAGATATTTCCATTTTCATGCAGATAGCGGTTTAGATATTTCCATGTTCAAACAGATAGCGGTGTAGATATTTCCACATTCATACAGATAGCGGTGTTGATATTTCCATGCTTATACAGATTGCGGTGAAGATGTTTGCATGTTTACACAGATAGCGGTGTAGATATTTCCATGTTCATGAAGATAGCGGTGTAGATATTTCCATGTTCATCCTGATGGCTGCGTAGATATATCCATGTTCATGCTGATAGCGGTGTAGATATTTCCATGTTCCTACAGATAGTGGTGTAGATATTTCCATGTTCATACAGATAGCAGTGTAGCTATTTCCATGTTCATACAGATAGCAGTGTAGATATTTCCATGTTCATAGAGATAGCGGTGTAGATATTTCCATGTTCATACAGATAGCGGTGCTGATATTTCCATGTTTATACAGGTAGCGGTGTAGGTATTTCCATGTTTATACAGTTAGCGGTGTAGGTATTTCCATGTTTATACAGATAGCGGTGTAGATATTTTCAAGTGTATACAGATAGCGGTGTAGATATCTCCATCTAAATACAGATGGCGGTGTAGATATTTATATGTTTATACAGATGGCGGTGCTGATATTTCCATGTTCATACAGTTGGCATTGTAGATATTTCCGTGTTTATAGAGATAGCGGTGTAGTTATTTCCATGTGTAAAGAGATAGCTTTGAAGATATTTCCATGTATATGCAGATAGCTGTGTAGATATTTCTATTTTCATGCAGATAGCGGTTTAGATATTTCCATGTTCGTACAGATAGCGGTGTAGATATTTCCATGTTCACACAGATAGCGTTGTAGATATTTCCATGTTTATACAGATATCGGTGAAGATATATGCATGTTTACACAGATAGCGGTGTAGATATTTCCATGTTCATACAGATAGCGGTGTAGGTATTTCAATGTTCATACAGATAGCGGTTTAGATATTTCCTTCTTAATACAGATGGCGGTGTAGATATTTATATGTTCATACAGATGGTGGTGCAGATATTTCCATGTTCATACAGATGGCGGTGTAGATATTACCATGTTTATAGATTTAGCGGTGTAGTTATTTCCATGTGTAAAGAGATAGCTGTGTAGATGTTTCCATGTATATGCAGATAGCTTAGTAGATATTTCCATTTTCATGCAGATAGCGATGTAGATATTTCCATGTTCAAACAGATAGCGGTGTAGATATTTCCATGTTCATACAGATAGCAGTGTAGATATTTCCATGTTTATAGAGATAGCGGTGAAGATGTATGCATGTTTACACAGATAGCGGTGTAGATATTTCCATGTTCAAACAGATAGCGGTGTAGATATTTCCATGTTCATCCAGATGGCTGTGTAGATATATCCATGTTCCTACAGATGGCGGTGAAGATATTTCCATGTTCATACAGATAGAGGTGTAGTTATTTCCATGTGTAAAGAGATAGCTGTGTAGATATTTCCATGTATATGCAGATAGCTGTGTATGTATTTCCATTTTCATGCAGATAGCGGCATAGACATTTCCATGTTCAAACAGACAGCGGTGTAGATATTTCCATGTTCATAGAGATAGCGGTGTAGATACTTCCATGTTCATACAGATAGAGGGGCTGATATTTCCATGTTCATAGAGAGAGCGGTGCTGATATTTCCATGTTTATACAGATAGCGGTGCAGGTATTTCCATGTTTATACAGATAGCGGTGTAGATATTTCCAAGTTTATACAGATAGCGGTGTAGACATCTCCATCATAATACAGATGGCGGTGTAGATATTTATATGTTTATACATCTGGCGGTGCAGATATTTCCATGTTCATACAGATGGCGGTGTAGATATTTCCGTGTTTATAGAGATAGCGGTGTAGTTATTTCCATGTGTAAAGAGATAGCTTTGAAGATATTTCCATGTATATGCAGATAGCTGTGTAGATATTTCTATTTTCATGCAGATAGCGGTTTAGATATTTCCATGTTCGTACATATAGCGGTGTAGATATTTCCATGTTCATACAGATAGCGTTGTAGATATTTCTATGTTTATACAGATAGCGGTGAAGATGTATGCATGTTTACACAGATAGCAGTGTAAATATTTCCATGTGCATACAGATAGCAGTGTAGATATTTCCATGTTCGTACAGATTGCAGTGTAGATATTTCCATGTTCATACAGATAGCAGTGCTGATATTTCCATGTTTATACAGGGAGCGGTGTAGATATTTCCATGTTTATAGAGATAGCGGTGTAGATATTTCCATGTTTATACAGATAGCGGTGTAGATATCTCCTTCTTAATACAGATGGCAGTGTAGATATTTATATGTTCATACAGATGGCGGTGCGGATATTTCCATGTTCATACAGATGGCGGTGTAGATATTTCCATGTTTATAGAGATAGCGGTGTAGTTATTTCCATGTGTAAAGAGATAGCTGTGTAGATATTTCCATGTATGTGCAGATAGCTGTGTAGATATTTCCATTTTCATGCAGACAGCGGTGTAGATATTTCCATGTTCAAACAGATAGCGGTGTAGATATTTCCATGTTCATTCAGATAGCGGTGTAGATATTTCCATATTCATACAGATAGCGGTGTAGATATTTCCATGTTCATACAGATAGCGGTGTAGATATTTCCATGTTCATACAGATAGCGGTGCTGATATTTCCATGTTTATACAGGTAGTGGTGTAGATATTTCCATGTTCATACACATGGCGGTGTAGTTATTTCCATGTTTATACAGATAGTGGTGTAGTTATTTCCAAGTGTAAAGAGATAGCTGTGTAGATATTTAAATGTATATGCAGATAGCAGTGTAGATATTTCCATTTTCATGCAGATAGCGGTGTAGATATTTCCATGTCCAAACAGATAGTGGTGTAGCTATTTCCATGTTCATACAGATAGCGGTGTAGATATTTCCATGTTCATACCGATAGCGGTGCAGATATTTCCATGTTTATACAGATAGTGGTGAAGATGAATGCATGTTTACACAGATAGCGGTGTAGATATTTCCATGTTCATCCAGATGGCTGTGTAGATATATCCATGTTCATACAGATAGCGGTGTAGATATTTTCATGTTCATACAGATAGCGGTGTAGATATTTCCATGTTCATCCAGATGGCTGTGTAGATATATCCATGTTCATACAGATAGCGGTGTAGATGTTTCCATGTTCATACAGATAGCGGTGTAGCTATTTCCATTTTCATACACATAACGGTGTAGCTATTTCCATGTTCATACAGATAGCGGTGTAGATATTTCCATCTTCATACAGATAGCGGTGTAGATATTTCCATTTTCATACAGAGAGCGGTGCTGGTATTTCCGTGTTTATACAGATAGCGGTTTATATATTTCCTTCTTAATACAGATGGCGGTGTAGATATTTATATGTTCAAACAGATGGCGGTGCAGATATTTCCATGTTCATACAGATGGTGGTGTAGATATTTCCATGTTTATAGATATAGCGGTGTAGTTATTTCCATGTGTAAAGAGATAGCTGTGTTGATATTTCCATGTATATGCAGATAGCTTTGCAGATATTTCCATTTTCCCGCAGATAGCGGTGTAGATATTTACATGTTCAAACAGATAGCGGTGTAGATATTTCCATGTTCATTCAGATAGCTTTGTAGATATTTCCATGTTCTTACAGATAGCGGTGTAGATATTTCCAGGTACATACAGATAGCGGTGCTGATATTTCCATGTTTATACAGGTAGCGGTGTAGATATTTCCATGTTTATACAGATAGCGGTGTAGATATTTCCATGTTTTTTCAGATAGCGGTGTAGATATCTCCATCTTAATAGAGATGGCGGTGTATATATTTATATGTTCATACAGATGGCGGTGCAGATACTTCCATGTTCATACAGATGGCGGTGCAGATATTTCCATGTTCATACAGATAGCGGTGTAGTTATTTCCATGTGTAAAGAGATAGCTGTGTAGATATTTCCATCTATATGCAGATAGCTGTGTAGATATTTCCATTTTCATGCAGATAGCGGTGTATATATTTCCATCTTCAAACAGATAGCGGTGTAGATATTTCCATGTTCATAGAGATAGCGGTGTAGATATTTCCATGTTTATACAGATAGCGGTGAAGATATATGCATGTTTACACAGATAGCGGTGTGGATATTTCCATGTTCATCCAGAGGGCTGTGTAGATATATCAATTTTCATACAGATAGCGGTGTAGATATTTCCATGTTCATACAGATAGCAGTGTAGATATTTCCATGTTCATACAGATAGCGGTGCTGATATTTCCATGTTTATACAGGTAGCGGTGTAGATATTTCCATGTTTATACAGATAGCGGTGTAGATATTTCCATGTTTATACAGATAGCGGTGTAGATATTTCCATGTTTATACAGATAGCGGTGTAGATATCTCCATCTTAATACAGATGGCGGTGTAGATATTTATATGTTCATACAGATGGCGGTGCAGATATTTCCATGTTCATACAGATGGCGGTGTAGATATTTCCATGTTCATACAGATAGCGGTGTAGTTATTTCCATGTGTAAAGAGATAGCTGTGTAGATATTTCCATGTATATGCAGATAGCAGTGTAGATATTTCCATCTATATGCAGATAGCGGTGTAGATACTTCCATGTTCGTACAGATAGCGGTGTAGATATTTCCATGTTCATACAGATAGCGGTGCAGATATTTCCATGTTCATACAGATAGCAGTGTAGATATTTCCATGTTTATACAGAGAGCGGTGAAGATGTATGCATGTTTACACAGATAGCGGTGTGGATATTTCCATGTTCATCCAGAGGGCTGTGTAGATATATCCATGTTCATACAGATAGCGGTGTAGATATTTCCATGTTCATACAGATAGCGGTGTAGATATTTCCATGTTCATACAGATATCGGTACTGATATTTCCATGTTCTTTCAGATAGCGGTGTAGATATTTCAATGTGTAAAGAGATAGCTGTGTAGATATTTCCATCTATATGCAGATAGCTGTGTAGATATTTCCATTTTCATGCAGATAGCTGTGTATATATTTCCATCTTCAAACAGATAGCGGTGTAGATATTTCCATGTTCATAGAGATAGCGGTGTAGATATTTCCATGTTCATACAGATAGCGGTGCAGATATTTCCATGTTCATACAGATAGCGGTGTAGTTATTTCCATGTGTAAAGAGATAGCTGTGTAGATATTTCCATGTTCAAACAGATAGCGGTGTAGATATTTCCATGTTCATACAGATAGCGGTGCAGATATTTCCATGTTCATACAGATAGCGGTGTAGATATTTCCATGTTTATACAGATAGCGATGAAGATGTATGCATGTTAACACAGATAGCGGTGTAGATATTTCCATGTTCATCCAGATGGCTGTGTAGATATATCCATGTTCATACAGATAGTGGTGTAGATATTTCCATGTTCATACAGATAGCGGTGTAGCTATTTCCATGTTCATCCAGATGGCTGTGTGGATATATCCATGTTCATACAAATAGCGGTGTAGATAATTCCATGTTCATATAGATAGCGGTGTAGCTATTTCCATGTTCATACAGATAACGGTGTAGCTATTTCCATGTTCATACAGATAGCAGTGTAGATATTTCCATGTTCATACAGATAGCGGTGTAGATATTTCCATGTTCATACAGATAGTGGTGTAGATATTTCAATGTTCATACAGATGGCGGTGTAGATATTTCCATGTTCATACAGATAGCGGTGTAGTTATTTACATGTGTAAAGAGATAGCTGTGTAGATATTTCCATGTTTATGCAGATAGCTGTGTAGATATTTCCATTTTCATGCAGATAGCTGTGTAGATATTTCCATTTTCATGCAGATAGCGGTGTATATATTTCCATCTTCAAACATATAGCGGTGTAGATATTTCCATGTTCATACAGATAGCGGTGTAGATATTTCCATGTTTATACAGATAGCGGTGAAGATGTATGCATGTTTACACAGATAGCAGTGTGGATATTTCCATGTTCATCCAGAGGGCTGTGTATATATATCCATGTTCATCCAGATGGCTGTGTAGATATATCCATGTTCATACAGTTGGCGGTGAAGGTATTTCCATGTTCATTCAGATAGAGGTGTAGATATTTCCATGTTCATACAGATAGCGGTGTAGATATCTCCATGTTCATAGAGATAGAGGGGCTGATATTTCCATGTTCATACAGACAGCGGTGCTGATATTTCCATGTTTATACAGGTAGCGGTGTAGATATTTCCATGTTTATACAGATAGCGGTGTAGATATTGCCATGTTTATACAGATAGCGGTGTAGATATTTCCATGTTCATTCAGATAGCTTTGTAGATATTTCCATGTCCATACAGATAGCGGTGTAGATATTTCCATGTTCATACAGATAGCGTTGTAGATATTTCCAGGTTCATTCAGATAGCGGTGCTGATATTTCCATGTTTATACAGGTAGCGGTGTAGATATTTCCATGTTTATACAGATAGCGGTGTAGATATTTCCATATTTATACAGATAGCTGTGTAGATATTTCCATGTTTATTCAGATAGCGGTGTAGATATCTCCATCTTAATACAGATGGCGGTGTAGATATTTATATGTTCATACAGATGGCGGTGCAGATATTTCCATGTTCATAAGGATGGCGGTGTAGATATGTCCATGTTCATACAGATAGCGGTGTAGTTATTTCCATGTGTAAAGAGATAGCTGTGTAGTTATTTCCATCTATATGCAGATAGCTGTGTAGATATTTCCATTTTCATGCAGATAGCGGTGTATATATTTCCATCTTCAAACAGATAGCGGTGTAGATATTTCCATGTACATACAGATAGCGGTGTAGATATTTCCATGTTTATACAGATAGCGGTGAAGATGTATGCATGTTTACACAGATAGCAGTGTGGATATTTCCATGTTCATCCAGAGGGTTGTGTAGATATATCCATGTTCATACAGATAGCGGTGTAGATATTTCCATGTTCATACAGATAGCGGTGTAGCTATTTCCATGTTCATACAGATAGCGGTGTAGATATTTCCATGTTCCTCCAGATGGCTGTGTAGATATATCCATGTTCATACAGATGGCGGTGTAGATATCTCCATGTTCATACAGATAGAGGGGCTGATATTTCCATGTTCATACAGATAGCGGTGCTGATATTTAAATGTTTATACAGATAGCGGTGTAGATATTTCCATGTTTATTCAGATAGCGGTGTAGATATCTCCATCTTAATACAGATGGCAGTGTAGATATTTATATGTTCATACAGAAGGCGGTGCAGATATTTCCATGTTCATACAGATGGCGGTGTAGATATTTGCATGTTCATACAGATAGCGGTGTAGTTATTTACATGTGTAAAGAGATAGCTGTGTAGATATTTCCATGTATATGCAGATAGCTGTGTAGATATTTCCATTTTCATGCAGATAGCTGTGTAGATATTTCCATTTTCATGCAGATAGCGGTGTATATATTTCCATCTTCAAACAGATAGCGCTGTAGATATTTCCATGTTCATACAGATAGCGGTGTAGATATTTCCATGTTTATACAGATAGCGGTGAAGATGTATGCATGTTTACACAGATAGCAGTGTGGATATTTCCATGTTCATCCAGAGGGCTGTGTAGATATATCCATGTTCATCCAGATGGCTGTGTAGATATATCCATGTTTATACAGATGGCGGTGAAGATATTTCCATGTTCATTCAGATACCTTTGTAGATATTTCCATGTTCATACAGATAGCGGTGTAGATATCTCCATGTTCATACAGATAGAGGAGCTGATATTTCCATGTTCATACAGACAGCGGTGCTGTAATTTCCATGTTTATACAGGTAGCGGTGTAGATATTTCCATGTTTATACAGATAGCGGTGTAGATATTTCCATGTTTACACAGATATCGGTGTAGATATCTCCATCTTAATACAGATGGCCGTGTAGATATGTATATGTTCATACAGATGTCGGTGCAGCTATTTCCATGTTCATACAGATGGCGGTGAAGATATTTCCATGTTCATACAGATAACGGTGTAGTTATTTCCATGTGTAAAGAGATAGCTGTGTAGATATTTCCATGCATATGCAGATAGCTGTGTAGATATTTCCATTTTCATGCAGATAGCGGTGTAGATATTTCGATGTTCAAACAGATAGCGGTGTAGATATTTCCATGTTCATACAGATAGCGGTGTAGATATTTCCATGTTTATACAGATTGCGGTGAAGATGTATGCATATTTACACAGATAGCGGTGTAGATATTTCCATGTTCATACAGATAGCGGTGTAGATATTTCCGTGTTCATCCAGATGGCTGTGTTGATATATCCATGTTCATACAGATAGCGGTGTAGATATTTCCATGTTCATACAGGTAGTAGTGTTGATATTTCCATGTTCATACAGATAGCGGTGTAGCAATTTCCATGTTCATACAGATAGCGGTGTAGAAATTTCCATGTTCATAGAGATAGCAGTGTAGATATTTCCAAGTTTATACAGATAGCGGTGTAGATATATCCATTTTAATATAGATGGCGGTGTAGATATTTATATGTTCATACAGATGGCGGTGCAGATATTTCCATGTTCATACAGATGGCGGTGTAGCTATTTCCATGTTTATAGAGATAGCGCTGTACTTATTTCCACAGGTAAAGAGATAGCTTTGTAGATATTTCCATGTATATGCAGATCGCTGTGTAGATATTTCCATTTTCATGCAGATAGCGGTGTAGATATTTCCATGTTCAAACAGATATCAGTGTAGATATTTCCATGTTCATACATATAGCAGTGTAGATATTTCCTTGTTTATACAGATAGCGGTGAAGATGTATGCATGTTTACACAGATAGCGGTGTAGATATTTCCATGTTCAAACAGATAGCGGTGTAGATATTTCCATCTTCATCCAGATGGCTGTGTAGATATATCCATGTTCCTACAGATGGCGGTGAAGATATTTCCATGTTCATACAGATAGCGGTGTAGTTATTTCCATGTGTAAAGGGATAGCTGTGTAGATATTTCCATGTTTATGCAGATAGCTGTGTATATATTTCCATTTTCATGCAGATAGCGGTTTAGATATTTCCATGTTCATAGAGATAGCGGTGTAGATACTTCCATGTTCATACAGATAGAGGGGCTGATATTTCCATGTTCATACAGATAGCCGTGATGATATTTCCATGTTTATACAGAGAGCGGTGTAGATATTTCCATGTTTATTCAGATAGCGGTGTAGATATTTCCATGTTTATACAGATAGCGGTGTAGATATCTCCATCTTAATATAGATGGCGGTGTAGATATTTATATGTTCATACAGATGGCGGTGCAGACATTTCCATGTTCATACAGATAGCGGTGTAGTTATTTACATGTGTAAAGAGATAGATGTGTAGATATTTCCATGTGTATGCAGATAGCTGTGTAGATATTTCCATTTTCATGCAGATAGCGGTTTAGATATTTCCATGTTCAAACAGATAGCGGTGTAGATATTTCCACGTTCATACAGATAGCGGTGTTGATATTTCCATGCTTATACAGATTGCGGTGAAGATGTATGCATGTTTACACAGATAGCGGTGTAGATATTTCCATGTTCATGAAGGTAGCGGTGTAGATATTTCCATGTTCATCCAGATGGCTGCGTAGATATATCCATGTTCATGCTGATAGTGGTGTAGATATTTCCATGTTCCTACAGATAGTGGTGTAGATATTTCCATGTTCATACAGATAGCGGTGTAGCTATTTCCATGTTCATACAGATAGCAGTGTAGATATTTCCATGTTCATAGAGATAGCGGTGTAGATATTTCCATGTTCATACAGATAGCGGTGCTGATATTTCCATGTTTATACAGGTAGCGGTGTAGGTATTTCCATGTTTATACAGATAGCGGTGTAGGTATTTCCATGTTTATACAGATAGCGGTGTAGATATTTCCAAGTTTATACAGATAGCGGTGTAGATATCTCCATCTAAATACAGATGGCGGTGTAGATATTTATATGTTTATACAGATGGCGGTGCTGATATTTCCATGTTCATACAGTTGGCAGTGTAGATATTTCCGTGTTTATAGAGATAGCGGTGTAGTTATTTCCATGTGTAAAGAGATAGCTTTGAAGTTATTTCCATGTATATGCAGATAGCTGTGTAGATATTTCTATTTTCATGCAGATAGCGGTTTAGATATTTCCATGTTCGTACAGATAGCGGTGTTGATATTTCCATGTTCATACAGATAGCGTTGTAGATATTTCCATGTTTAAACAGATATCGGTGAAGATATATGCATGTTTACACAGATAGCGGTGTAGATATTTCCATGTTCATACAGATAGCGGTGTAGGTATTTCAATGTTCTTACAGATAGCGGTTTAGATATTTCCTTCTTAATACAGATGGCGGTGTAGATATTTATATGTTCATACAGATGGTGGTGCAGATATTTCCATGTTCATACAGATGGCGGTGTAGATATTACCATGTTTATAGATTGAGCGGTGTAGTTATTTCCATGTGTAAAGAGATAGCTGTGTAGATGTTTCCATGTATATGCAGATAGCTTTGTAGATATTTCCATTTTCATGCAGATAGCGGTGTAGATATTTCCATGTTCAAACAGATAGCGGTGTAGATATTTCCATGTTCATACAGATAGCAGTGTAGATATTTCCATGTTTATAGAGATAGCGGTGAAGATGTATGCATGTTTACACAGATAGCGGTGTAGATTTTTCCATGTTCAAACTGATAGCGGTGTAGATATTTCCATGTTCATCCAGATTGCTGTGTAGATATATCCATGTTCCTACAGATGGCGGTGAAGATATTTCCATGTTCATACAGATAGAGGTGTAGTTATTTCCATGTGTAAAGATATAGCTGTGTAGATATTTCCATGTATATGCAGATAGCTGTGTATGTATTTCCATTTCCATGCAGATAGCGGTATAGATATTTCCATGTTCAAACAGACAGCGTTGTAGATATTTCCATGTTCATAGAAATAGCGGTGTAGATACTTCCATGTTCATACAGATTGAGGGGCTGATATTTCCATGTTCATAGAGAGAGCGGTGCTGATATTTCCATGTTTATACAGATAGCGGTGCAGGTATTTCCATGTTTATACAGATAGCGGTGTAGATATTTCCAAGTTTATACAGATAGCGGTGTAGACATCTCCATCATAATACAGATGGCCGTGTAGATATTTATATGTTTATACAGATGGCGGTGCAGATATTTCCATGTTCATACAGATTGCGGTGTAGATATTTCCGTGTTTATAGAGATAGCGGTGTAGTTATTTCCATGTGTAAAGAGATAGCTTTGAAGATATTTCCATGTATATGCAGATAGCTGTGTAGATATTTCTATTTTCATGCAGATAGCGGTTTAGATATTTCCATGTTCGTACAGATAGCGGTGTAGATATTTCCATGTTCATACAGATAGCGTTGTAGATATCTCTATGTTTATACAGATAGCGGTGAAGATGTATGCATGTTTACACAGATAGCAGTGTAGATATTTCCATGTGCATACAGATAGCAGTGTAGATATTTCCATGTTCATACGGATAGCAGTGTAGATATTTCCATGTTCATAGAGATAGCAGTGCTGATATTTCCATGTTTATACAGGGAGCGGTGTAGATATTTCCATGTTTATAGAGATAGCGGTGTAGATATTTCCATGTTTATACAGATAGCGGTGTAGATATCTCGTTCTTAATACAGATGGCAGTGTAGATATTTTTATGTTCATACAGATGGCGGTGCGGATATTTCCATGTTCATACAGATGGCGGTGTAGATATTTCCATGTTTATAGAGATAGCGGTGTAGTTATTTCCATGTGTAAAGAGATAGCTGTGTAGATATTTCCATGTATATGCAGATAGCTGTGTAGATATTTCCATTTTCATGCAGACAGCGGTGTAGATATTTCCATGTTCAAACAGATAGCAGTGTAGATATTTCCATGTTCATACAGATAGCAGTGCTGATATTTCCATGTTTATACAGGGAGCGGTGTAGATATTTCCATGTTTATAGAGATAGCGGTGTAGATATTTCCATGTTTATACAGATAGCGGTGTAGATATCTCGTTCTTAATACAGATGGCAGTGTAGATATTTTTATGTTCATACAGATGGCGGTGCGGATATTTCCATGTTCATACAGATGGCGGTGTAGATATTTCCATGTTTATAGAGATAGCGGTGTAGTTATTTCCATGTGTAAGAGATAGCTGTGTAGATATTTCCATGTATATGCAGATAGCTGTGTAGATATTTCCATTTTCATGCAGACAGCGGTGTAGATATTTCCATGTTCAAACAGATAGCGGTGTAGATATTTCCATGTTCATTCAGATAGCGGTGTAGATATTTCCATATTCATACAGATAGCGGTGTAGATATTTCCATGTTCATACAGATAGCGGTGTAGATATTTCCATGTTCATACAGATAGCGGTGCTGATATTTCCATGTTTATACAGGTAGTGGTGTAGATATTTCCATGTTTATACAGATAGCGGTGTAGATATTTCCATGTTTATACAGATATCGGTGTAGATATTTCCATGTTTATACAGATAGCAGTGGAGATATCTCCATCTTAACACAGATGGCGGTGTAGATATTTATATGTTCATACAGATGGCGGTGCAGATATTTCCATGTTCAGAAGGCGGTGAAGATCTATCCATGTTTACACAGATAGCGGAGTAGATATTTCCATGTTCATCCAGATGGCGGTGCACATATTTCCATGTTCATACAGATGGCTGTGTAGATATTTCCATGTTCATACAGATAGCGGTGTAGTTATTTCCATGAGTAAAGAGATAGCTGTGTAGATATTTCCATGTATATGCAGATAGCTGTGTAGATATTTCCATGTTCATACAGATAGCGGTGTAGATATTTCCATGTTCATACAGATAGCGGTGTAGATATTTCCATGTTTATACAGATAGCGGTGTAGATATTTCCATGTTTATACAGATAGCGGTTTAGATAACTCCATCTTAATACAGATGGCGGTGTAGATATTTATATGTTCATTCAGATGGCGGCGCAGATATTTCCATATTCATACAGATGGCGGTGTAGATATTTCCTTGTTTATAGAGATAGCGGTGTAGTTATTTCCATGTGTAAAGAGACAGCTTTGTAGATATTTCCATGTATATGCAGATAGCTGTGTAGATATTTCCATTTTCATGCAGATAGCGGTGTAGATATTTCCATGTTCCAACAGATAGCGGTGTAGATATTTCCATGTTCATACAGATAGCGGTGTAGATATTTCCATGTTTATACATATAGCGGTGAAGATGTATGCATGTTTACACAGATAGCGGTGTATATATTTCCAAGTTCATACAGATAGCTGTGTAGATATTTCCATGTTCATCCCGATGGCTCTGTAGATATATCCATGTTCATACAGATGGCGGTGAAGGTATTTCCATGTTCATACAGATAGCGGTTTAGATATTTCCATGTTCATACAGAGAGCGGTGTAGATATTTCCATGTTCATACAGATAGCGGAGTAGGTATTTCCATGTTCATACAGATAGCGGTGAAGATATTTCCATGTTCACCCAGATGGCTGTGTAGATATCTCCATGTTCATACAGATAGAGGGGCTGATATTTCCATGTTCAAACAGATAGCGGTGCTGATATTTCCTTGTTTATACAGGTAGCGGTGTAGATATTTCCATGTTTATACAGATAGCGTTGTAGATATTTCCATGTTTATACAGATAGCGGTGTTGATATTTCCATGCTTATACAGATTGCGGTGAAGATATCTCCATCTTAATACAGATGGCCGTCTAGATATGTATATGTTCATACTGATGTCGGTGCAGATATTTCCATGTTCATACAGATGGCGGTGTAGATATTTCCATGTTTATAGATATAGCGGTGTAGTTATTTCCATGTGTAAAGAGATAGCTGTGTAGATATTTCCATGTATATGCAGATAGTGTACATATTTCCATTTTCATGCAGATAGCCGTGTAGATATTTCCATGTTCAAACAGATAGCGGTGTAGATATTTCCATGTTCATAGAGATAGCGTTGTAGATATTTCCATGTTCATACAGATAGCGGTGTAGATATTTCCATGTTTATACAGATAGCAGTGAAGATGTATGCATGTTTACACAGATAGCGGTGTAGATATTTCCATGTTCATACAGATGGCTGTGTAGATACATCCATGTTCATACAGATAGCGGTGTAGGTATTTCCATGTTAATACAGATAGCGGTGTAGATATTTCCATATTCGTACAGATAGCGGTGTAGATATTTCCATGTTCATACAGATAGCAGTGCTGATATTTCCATAATTATACAGGTAGCGGTGTAGAAATTTCCATGTTTATACAGATAGTGGTGTAGATATTTCCATGTTTATACAGATAACGGTGTAGATATTTCCAGGTTTACACAGATAGCGGTGTAGATATCTCCATCTTAATACAGATGGCGGTGTAGATATTTATATGTTCATACAGATAGCGGTGTAGTTATTTCCATGTGTAAAGAGATAGCTTTGTAGATATTTCCATGTATATGCAGATAGCTGTGTAGGTATTTCCATTTTCATGCAGATAGCGGTGTAGATATTTCCATGTTCATACAGATAGCGGTGTAGATATTTCCATGTTTATACAGATAGCAGTGAAGATGTATGCATGTTTACACAGATAGCGGTTTAGATATTTCCATGTTCATACAGATGGCTGTGTAGATACATCCATGTTCATACAGATAGCGGTGTAGGTATTTCCATGTTAATACAGATAGCGGTGTAGATATTTCCATGTTCATACAGGTAGCGGTGTAGATATTTCCATGTTTATACAGATAGCGGTGTAGATATTTCCATGTTTATACAGATAGCGGTGTAGATATTTCCATGTTTATTCAGATAGCGGTGTAGATATCTCCATCTTAATACAGATGGCAGTGTAGATATTTATATGTTCATACAGATGGCGGTGCAGATATTTCCATGTTCATACAGATGGCGGTGTAGATATTTCCATGTTTATAGAGATAGCGGTGTAGTTATTTCCATGTGTAAAGAGATAGCTTTGTAGATATTTCCATGTATATGCAGATAGCTGTGTAGGTATTTCCATTTTCATGCAGATAGCGGTTTAGATATTTCCATGTTCATACAGATAGCGGTGTAGATATTTCCATGTTTATACAGATAGCGGTGAAGATATTTCCATGTTCATACAGATAGCAGTGTAGATATTTCCATGTTCATACAGATAGTGGTGAAGATGTATGCATGTTTACACAGATAGCGGTGTAGATATTTCCATGTTCATCCAGATGGCTGTGAAGATATATCCATGTTCATACAGATAGCGGTGTAGATATTTCCATGTTCATTCAGATAGCTTTGTAGATATTTCCTTGTTCTTACAGATAGCGGTGTAGATATTTCCATGTTCATACAGATAGCGGTGTAGATATTTCCAGGTTCATACAGATAGCGGTGCTGATATTTCCATGTTTATACAGGTAGCGGTGTAGATATTTCCATGTTCATACAGATAGCGGTGTAGTTATTTCCATGTGTAAAGAGATAGCTGTGTAGATATTTCCATTTTCATGCAGATAGCGGTGTATATATTTCCATCTTCAAAGAAATAGCGGTGTAGATATTTCCATGTTCATACAGATAGCGGTGTATATATTTCCATGTTTATACAGATAGCGGTGAAGATGTATGCATGTTTACACAGATAGCGGTGTGGATATTTCCATGTTCATCCAGAGAGCTGTGTAGATATATCCATGTTCATACAGATAGCGGTGTAGATATTTCCATGTTCATACAGATAGTGGTTCAGATATTTCCATGTTCATACAGATAGCGGTGCTGATATTTGCATGTTTATACAGGTAGCGGTGTAGATATTTCCATGTTTATACAGATAGCAGTGTAGATATTTCCATGTTTAGACAGATAGCGGTGAAGATATCTCCATCTCAATACATATGGCGGTGTAGATATTTATATGTTCATACAGATGGCGGTGCAGATATTTCCATGTTCATACAGATGGCGGTGTAGATATTTCCATGTTCATACAGATAGCGGTGTAGTTATTTCCATGTGTAAAGAGACAGCTGTGTAGATATTTCCATGTATATGCCGATAGCAGTGTAGATATTTCCATTTTCATGCAGATAGCGGTGTAGATATTTCCATGTTCAAACACACAGCGGTGCAGATATTTCCATGTTCATACAGATAGCGGTGCAGATATTTCCATATTCATACAGATAGCGGTGTAGATATTTCCATGTTTATACAGATTGCGGTGAAGATGTATGCATGTTTACACAGATAGCGGTGTAGATATTTCCATGTTCATCCAGATGGCTGTGTAGATATATCCATGTTCATACAGATATCGGTGTAGATATTTCCATGTTCGTACAGATAGCGGTGTAGCTATTTCCATGTTCATACAGATAGCGGTGTAGATATTTCCATGTTTGTACAGATTGCGGTGAAGATGTATGCATGTTTACACAGATAGCGGTGTAGATATTTCCATGTTCATACAGATAGCGGTGTAGATATTTCCATGTTCATCCAGATGGCTGTGTAGATATATCCATGTTCATACAGATAGCGGTGTAGATATTTCCATGTTCATACAGATAGCGGTGTAGATATTTCCATGTTCATACAGATAGCGGTGTAGATATTTCCATGTTCATACAGATAGCGGTGTAGATATTTCCATGTTCGTACAGATAGCGGTGTAGATATTTCCATGTTCCTACAGATAGCGGTGCTGATATTTCCATGTTTATACAGGTAGCGGTGTAGAAATTTCCATGTTTATACAGATAGCGGTGTAGATATTTCCATGTTTATACAGATAGCGGTGTAGATATTTCCATGTTTATTCAGATAGCGGTGTTGATATTTCCATGCTTATACAGATTGCGGTGAAGATATCTCCATCTTAATACAGATGGCCGTCTAGATATGTATATGTTCATACTGATGTCGGTGCAGATATTTCCATGTTCATACAGATGGCGGTGTAGATATTTCCATGTTTACAGATATAGCAGTGTAGTTATTTCCATGTGTAAAGAGATAGCTGTGTAGATATTTCCATGTATATGCCGATAGCAGTGTAGATATTTCCATTTTCATGCAGATAGCGGTGTAGATATTTCCATGTTCAAACACACAGCGGTGCAGATATTTCCATGTTCATACAGATAGCGGTGCAGATATTTCCATGTTCATACAGATAGCGGTGTAGATATTTCCATGTTTATACAGATTGCGGTGAAGATGTATGCATGTTTACACAGATAGCGGTGTAGATATTTCCATGTTCATCCAGATGGCTGTGTAGATATATCCATGTTCATACAGATATCGGTGTAGATATTTCCATGTTCGTACAGATAGCGGTGTAGCTATTTCCATGTTCATACAGATAGCGGTGTAGATATTTCCATGTTTGTACAGATTGCGGTGAAGATGTATGCATGTTTACACAGATAGCGGTGTAGATATTTCCATGTTCATACAGATAGCGGTGTAGATATTTCCATGTTCATCCAGATGGCTGTGTAGATATATCCATGTTCATACAGATAGCGGTGTAGATATTTCCATGTTCATCCAGATAGCGGTGCAGATATTTCCATGTTCATACAGATAGCGGTGTAGATATTTCCATGTTCATACAGATAGCGGTGTAGATATTTCCATGTTCGTACAGATAGCGGTGTAGATATTTCCATGTTCCTACAGATAGCGGTGCTGATATTTCCATGTTTATACAGGTAGCGGTGTAGAAATTTCCATGTTTATACAGATAGCGGTGTAGATATTTCCATGTTTATACAGATAGCGGTGTAGTTATTTCCATGTTTATTCAGATAGCGGTGTTGATATTTCCATGCTTATACAGATTGCGGTGAAGATATCTCCATCTTAATACAGATGGCCGTCTAGATATGTATATGTTCATACTGATGTCGGTGCAGATATTTCCATGTTCATACAGATGGCGGTGTAGATATTTCCATGTTTACAGATATAGCAGTGTAGTTATTTCCATGTGTAAAGAGATAGCTGTGTAGATATTTCCATGTATATGCAGATAGTGTACATATTTCCATTTTCATGCAGATAGCCGTGTAGATATTTCCATGTTCAAACAGATAGCGGTGTAGATATTTCCATGTTCATAGAGATAGCGTTGTAGATATTTCCATGTTCATACAGATAGCGGTGTAGATATTTCCATGTTTATACAGATAGCGGTGAAGATGAATGCATGTTTACACAGATAGCGGTGTAGATATTTCCATGTTCATACAGATGGCTGTGTAGATATATCCATGTTCATACAGATAGCGGTGTAGGTATTTCCATGATAATACAGATAGCGGTGTAGATATTTCCATATTCGTACAGATAGCGGTGTAGATATTTCCATGTTCATACAGATAGCAGTGCTGATATTTCCATAATTATACAGGTAGCGGTGTAGAAATTTCCATGTTTATACAGATAGCGGTGTAGATATTTCCGTGTTTATACAGATAACGGTGTAGATATTTCCAGGTTTACACAGATAGCGGTGTAGATATCTCCATCTTAATACAGATGGCGGTGTAGATATTTATATGTTCATACAGATGGCGGTGCAGATATTTCCATGTTTATAGAGATAGCGGTGTAGTTATTTCCATGTGTAAAGAGATAGCTTTGTAGATATTTCCATGTATATGCAGATAGCTGTGTAGGTATTTCCATTTTCATGCAGATAGCGGTGTAGATATTTCCATCTTCATACAGATAGCGGTGTAGATATTTCCATGTTTATACAGATAGCGGTGAAGATGTATGCATGTTTACACAGATAGCGGTGTATATATTTCCTTGTTCATACAGATAGCTGTGTAGATATTTCCATGTTCATCCAGATGGCTCTGTAGATATATCCATGTTCATACAGAAGGCGGTGAAGACATTTCCATGTTCATACAGACAGCGTTGTAGATATTTCCATGTTCATACAGATAGCGTTGTAGATATTTCCATGTTCATACAGATAGCGGTGTAGTTATTTCCATGTTCATACAGATAGCGGTGAAGATATTTCCATGTTCATCCAGATGGCTGTGTAGATATATCCATGTTAATACAGATAGCGGTGTAGATATTTCCATGTTCATACAGATAGCGGTGTAGTTATTTCCATGTTCATACAGATAGCGGTGTAGATATTTCCATGTTTATACTGATAGTGGTGAAGATGTATGCATGTTTACACAGATAGCGGTGTAGATATTTCCATGTTCATACAGATAGCGGTGTAGATATTTACATGTTCATCCAGATGGCTGTGTAGATATATCCATGATCATACAGATTGCGGTGTAGATATTTCCATGTTCATACAGAGAGTGGTGCTGATATTTCCATGTTTATACAGGCAGCGGTGTAGATATTTCCATGTTTATACAGATAGCGGTTTAGATATTTCCTTCTTAATACAGATGGCGGTGTAGATATTTATATGTTCATACAGATGGCGGTGTAGATGTTTCCATGTTTATACAGATAGCAGTGTAGATATCTCCATCTTAATACAGATTGCGGTGTAGATATTTATATGTTCATACAGATGGCGGTGCAGATATTTCCATGTTCATACAGATGGCGGTGTAGATATTTCCATGTTCATACAGATATCGGTGTAGTTATTTCCATGTGTAAAGAGATAGCTGTGTTGATATTTAAATGTATATGCAGATAGCAGTGTAGATATTTCCATTGTTATGCAGATAGCGGTGTAGATATTTCCATGTTCAAAAAGATAGCGGTGTAGATATTTCCATGTTCATACAGATAGCGGTGTAGATATTTCCATGTTCATACAGATAGCGGTGTAGATATTTCCATGTTTATACAGATAGTGGTGAAGATGTATGCATGTTTACACAGATAGCGGTGTAGATATTTCCATGTTCATCCAGATGGCTGTGTAGATATATCCATGTTCATACAGATAGCGGTATAGTTATTTCCATGTATATGCAGATAGCGGGGTAGATATTTCCATGTTCATCCAGATGGCTGTGTAGATATATCCATGTTCATACAGATAGCGGTGTAGATATTTCCATGTTCATACAGATAGCGGTGTAGATATTTCCATGTTCATACAGATAACGGTGTAGCTATCTCCATGTTCATACAGATAGCAGTGTAGATATTTCCATGTTCATACAGATAGCGGTGTAGATATCTCCATTTTCATACAGAGAGCGGTGCTGATATTTCCATGTTTATACAGGCAGCGGTGTAGATATTTCCATGTTTATACAGATAGCGGTTTAGATATTTCCTTCTTAATACAGATGGCGGTGTAGATATTTATATGTTCATACAGGTGGCGGTGCAGTTATTTCCATGTTCATTCAGATGGCGGTGTAGATATTTCCATGTTTATAGATATAGCGGTGTAGTTATTTCCATGTGTTAAGAGATAGCTGTGTAGATATTTCCATGTATATGCAGATAGCTTTGTAGATATTTCCATTTTCATGCAGATAGCGGTGTAGATATTTACATGTTCAAACAGATAGCGGTGTAGATATTTCCATGTTCATTCAGATAGCTTTGTAGATATTTCCTTGTTCATACAGATAGCGGTGTAGATATTTCCATGTTCATACAGATAGTGGTGTAGATATTTCCAGGTTCATACAGATAGCGGTGCTGATATTTCCATGTTTATACAGGTAGCGGTGTAGATATTTCCATGTTTATACAGATAGCGGTGTAGATATTTCCATGTTTATACAGATAGCGGTGTAGACATTTCCATGTTTATTCAGATAGCGGTGTAGATATCTCCATCTTCATACAGATGGCGATGTAGATATTTATATGTTCTTACAGATGGCGGTGCAGATATTTCCATGTTCATACAGATGGCGGTGTAGATATTTCCATGTTCATACAGATAGCGGTGTAGTTATTTCCATGTTTAAAGAGATATCTGTGTAGATATTTCCATTTTCATGCAGATAGTGGTGCATACATTTCCATCTTCAAACAGATAGCGGTGTAGATATTTCCATGTTCATACAGATAGCGGTGTAGATATTTCCATGTTTATAGAGATAATGGTGAAGATGTATGCATGTTTACACAGATAGCGGTGTAGATATTTCCATGTTCATCCAGATGGCTGTGTAGATATATCCATGTTCATACAGATAGCGGTGTAGTTATTTCCATGTATATACAGATAGCGGTGTAGATATTTCCATGTTCATCCAGATGGCTGTGTAGATATATCCATGTTCATACAGATAGCGGTGTAGATATTTCCATGTTCATAGAGATAGCGGTGTAGCTATTTCCATGTTCATACAGATAACGGTGTAGCTATTTCCATGTTCATACAGATAGCAGTGTAGATATTTCCATGTTCATACAGATAGCGGTGTAGATATCTCCATTTTCATACAGAGAGCGGTGCTGATATTTCCATGTTTATACAGGCAGCGGTGTAGATATTTCCATGTTTATACAGATAGCGGTTTAGATATTTCCTTCTTAATACAGATGGCGGTGTATATATTTATATGTTCATACAGGTGGCGGTGCAGATATTTCCATGTTCATTCAGATGGCGGTGTAGATATTTCCATGATTATAGATATAGCGGTGTAGTTATTTCCATGTGTAAAGAGATAGCTGTGTAGATATTTCCATGTATATGCAGATAGCTTTGTAGATATTTCCATTTTCATGCAGATAGCGGTGTAGATATTTACATTTTCAAACAGATAGCGGTGTAGATATTTCCATGTTCATTCAGATAGCTTTGTAGATATTTCCTTGTTCACACAGATAGCGGTGTAGATATTTCCATGTTCATACAGATAGCGGTGTAGATATTTCCAGGTTCATACAGATAGCGGTGCTGATATTTCCATGTTTATACAGGTAGCGGTGTAGATATTTCCATGTTTATACAGATAGCGGTGTAGATATTTCCATGTTTATACAGATAGCGGTGTAGACATTTCCATGTTTATTCAGATAGCGGTGTAGATATCTCCATCTTCATACAGATGGCGGTGTAGATATTTATATGTTCATACAGATGGCGGTGCAGATATTTCCATGTTCATACAGATGGCGGTGTAGATATTTCCATGTTCATACAGATAGCGGTGTAGTTATTTCCATGTGTAAAGAGATAGCTGTGTAGATATTTCCATTTTCATGCAGATAGCGGTGTATATATTTCCATCTTCAAACAGATAGCGGTGTAGATATTTCCATGCTCATACAGATAGCGGTGTATATATTTCCATGTTTACACAGATAGCGGTGAAGATGTATGCATGTTTACACAGATAGCGGTGTGGATATTTCCATGTTCTTCCAGAGGGCTGTCTAGATATATCCATGTTCATACAGATAGCGGTGTAGATATTTCCATGTTCATACAGATAGCGGTTCAGATATTTCCATGTTCATACTGATAGCGGTGCTGATATTTCCATGTTTATACAGGTAGCGGTGTAGATATTTCCATGTTTATACAGATAGCGGTGTAGATATTTCCATGTTTAAACAGATAGCGGTGAAGATATCTAAATCTTAATACAGATGGCGGTGTAGATATTTATATGTTCATACAGATGGCGGTGCAGATATTTCCATGTTCATACAGATGGCGGTGTAGATATTTCCATGTTCATACAGATAGCGGTGTAGTTATTTCCATGTGTAAAGAGAAAGCTGTGTAGATATTTCCATGTATATGCAGATAGCAGTGTAGATATTTCCATTTTCATGCTGATAGCGGTGTAGATATTTTCATGTTCAAACAGACAGCGGTGCAGATATTTCCATGTTCATACAGATAGCGGTGCAGATATTTCGATGTTCATACAGATAGCGGTGTAGATATTTCCATGTTTATACAGAATGCGGTGAAGATGTATGCATGTTTACACAGATAGCGGTGTAGATATTTCCATGTTCATCCAGATGGCTGTGTAGATATATCCATGTTCATACAGATATCGGTGTAGATATTTCCATGTTCGTACAGATAGCGGTGTAGCTATTTCCATGTTCATACAGATAGCGGTGTAGATATTTCCATGTTTGTACAGATAGCGGTGAAGATGTATGCATGTTTACACAGATAGCGGTGTAGATATTTCCATGTTCATACAGATAGCGGTGTAGATATTTCCATGTTCATCCAGATGGCTGTGTAGATATATCCATGTTCATACAGATAGCGGTGTAGATATTTCCATGTTCATACAGATAGCGGTGTAGATATTTCCATGTTCATACAGATAGCAGTGTAGATATTTCCATGTTCATACAGATAGCGGTGTAGATATTTCCATGTTCGTACAGATAGCGGTGTAGATATTTCCATGTTCCTACAGATAGCGGTGCTGATATTTCCATGTTTATACAGGTAGCGGTGTAGAAATTTCCATGTTTATACAGATAGCGGTGTAGATATTTCCATGTTTATACAGATAGCGGTGTAGATATTTCCAGGTTTATTCAGATAGCGGTGTAGATATCTCCATTTTAATACAGATGGCGGTGTAGATATTTATATGTTCATACAGATGGCGGTGTAGATATTTCCATGTTCATTCAGATGGCTCTGTAGATATATCCATGTTCGTACAGATGGCGGTGAAGATATTTCCATGTTCATACAGATAGCGGTGTAGATATTTCCATGTTCATATATATAGCGGTGTAGCTATTTCCATGTTCATACAGATAGCGGTGTAGATATTTCCATGTTCATACAGATGGCTGTGTAGATATATCCATGTTCATACAAATGGCGGTGTAGATATCTCCATGTTCATACAGATAGAGGGGCTGATATTTCCATGTTCATACAGATAGCGGTGTAGATATTTCCATGTTCATAGAGATAGCGTTGTAGATATTTCCATGTTCATACAGATAGCGGTGTAGATATTTCCATGTTTATACAGATAGCGGTGTAGATATTTCCATGTTTATACAGATAGCGGTGTAGATATCTTCATCTTAATACAGATGGCGGTGTAGATATTTATATGTTCATACAGACGGCGATGTAAATATTTCCATGTTCATACAGATGGCGGTGTAGATATTTCCATGTTCATAGAGATAGCGGTGTAGTTATTTCCATGTGTAAAGAGATAGCTGTATAGATATTTCCATGTATATCCAGATAGCTTTGTAGATATTTCCATTTTCATGCTGATACCGGTGTAGATATTTCCATGTTCAAACAGATAGTGGTGTAGATATTTCCATGTTCATACAGATAGCAGTGTAGATATTTCCATGTTTATACAGATAGTGGTGAAGATGTACGCATGTTTTCACAGATAGCGGTGTAGATATTTCCATGTTCATACAGATAGCGGTGTAGATATTTCCATGTTCATCCAGATGGCTGTGTAGATATATCCATGTTCTCACAGATGGCGGTGAAGATATTTCCATGTTCATACAGATAGCGGTGTAGATATTTCCATGTTCATACAGATAGCGGTGTAGATATTTCCATGTTCATACAGACAGCGGTGCTGATATTTCCATGTTCATCCAGATGGCTGTGTAGATATATCTATGTTCATACAGATGGCGGTGAAGATGTTTCCATGTTCATACAGATATCAGTGTAGATATTTCCATGTTCATACAGATAGCGGTGTAGATATTTCCATGTTCATACAGATAGCGGTGCTGATATTTCCATGTTTATACAGATAGCGTTGTAGATATTTCCATGTTTATACAGATAGCGGTGTAGATATTTCCATGTTTATACAGATAGCGGTGTAGATATCTCCATCTTAATACAGATGGCGGTGCCGATATTTATATGTTCATACAGATGGCGGTGCAGATATTTCCAAGTTCATACAGATGGCGGTGTAGATATTTCCATGTTTATAGAGATAGCGGTGTAGTTATTTCCATGTGTAAAGAGATATCTTTGTAGATATTTCCATGTATATGCAGATAGCTGTGTAGATATTTCCATTTTCATGCAGACAGCGGTGTAGATATTCCCATGCTGAAACAGATAGCGGTGTAGATATTTCCATGTTCATACAGATAGCGGTGTAGATATTTCCATGTTCATACAGATAGCGGTGTAGCTATTTCCATGTTCGTACAGATAGCGGTGTAGCTATTTCCATGTTCATACATATAGCGGTGTAGATATTTCCATGTTCATCCAGATGGCTGTATAGATATGTCCATGTTCATACAGATGGCGGTGAAGATATTTCCATGTTCATACAGATAGTGGTGTAGATATTTCCATGTTCATACAGATAGCGGTGTAGCTATTTCCATGTTCATACAGATAGCGGTGTAGGTATTTCCCTATTCATCCAGATGGCTGTGTAGATATTTCCATGTTCATACAGATAGCGGTGCTGATATTTCCATGTTTATACAGATAGCGGTGTAGATATCTCCATCTTAATACAGATGGCGGTGTAGATATTTATATCTTCATACAGATAGCGGTGAAGATGTATGCATGTTTACACAGATAGCGGTGTAGATATTTCCATGTTCACACAGATAGCGGTGTAGATATTTCCATGTTCATCCAGATGGCTGTGTAGATATATCCATGTTCACACAGATGGCGGTGAAGATATTTACATGTTCATACAGATAGCGGTGTAGATATTTCCATGTTCATACAGATAGCGGTGTAGCTATTTCCATGTTCATACATATAGCGGTGAAGATATTTCCATGTTCATACAGATGGCGTTGTAGATATTTCCATGTTCATACAGATAGCGGTGTGGACATTTCCATGTTCATACAGATAGCAGTGTAGCTATTTCCATGTTCATACATATAGCGGTGTAGATATTTCCATGTTCATCCAGATGGCTGTGTAGATATATCCATGTTCATACAGATGGCGGTGAAGATATTTCCATGTTCATACAGATGGCGGTGTAGATATTTCCATGTTCATACAGATAGCGGTGTGGACATTTCCATGTTCATACAGATAGCGGTGTAGCTATTTCCATGTTCATACAGATAGCGGTGAAGATAATTCCATGTTCATACAGATTGCGGTGTAGATATTTCCATGTTCATACAGATTGCGGTGCTGATTTTTCCATGTTTATGCAGGTAGCGGTGTAGATATTTCCATGTTCATACAGATAGCGGTGTAGATATTTCCATGTTTATACAGATAGCGGTGTAGATATTTCCATGTTTATACAGATAGCGGTGTAGATATTTCCATGTTTATACAGATAGCGGTGTAGATATCTTCATCTTAATACAGATGGCGGTGTAGATATTTATATCTTCATACAGACGGCGATGTAGATATTTCCATGTTCATACAGATGGCGGTGTGGATATTTCCATGTTTATAGAGATAGCGGTGTAGTTATTTCCATGTGTAAAGAGATAGCTGTATAGATATTTCCATGTATATGCAGATAGCTTTGTAGATATTTCCATTTTCATGCTGATACCGGTTTAGATATTTCCATGTTCAAACAGATAGTGGTGTAGATATTTCCATGTTCATACAGATAGCAGTGTAGATATTTCCATGTTTATACAGATAGTGGTGAAGATGTATGCATGTTTACACAGATAGCGGTGTAGATATTTCCATGTTCTCACAGATGGCGGTGAAGATATTTCCATGTTCATACAGATAGCGGTGTAGATATTTCCATGTTCATACAGATAGCGGTGTAGATATTTCCATGTTCATACAGACAGCGGTGCTGATATTTCCATGTTCATCCAGATGGCTGTGTAGATATATCTATGTTCATACAGATGGCGGTGAAGATGTTTCCATGTTCATACAGATATCGCTGTAGATATTTCCATGTTCATACAGATAGCGGTGTAGATATTTCCATGTTCATACAGATAGCGGTGCTGATATTTTCATGTTTATACAGATAGCGGTGTAGATATTTCCATGTTTATACAGATAGCGGTGTAGATATTTCCATGTTTATACAGATAGCAGTGTAGATATCTCCATCTTAATACAGATGGCGGTGCAGATATTTATATGTTCATACAGATGGCGGTGCAGATATTTCCAAGTTCATACAGATGGCGGTGTAGATATTTCCATGTTTATAGAGATAGCGGTGTAGTTATTTCCATGTGTAAAGAGATAGCTTAGTAGATATTTCCATGTATATGCAGATAGCTGTGTAGATATTTCCATTTTCATGCAGACAGCGGTGTAGATATTCCCATGCTGAAACAGATATCGGTGTAGATATTTCCATGTTCATACAGATAGCTGTGTAGATATTTCCATGTTTATACAGATAGCGGTGAAGATGTATGCATGTTTACACAGATAGCGGTGTAGATATTTCCATTTTCATACAGATAGCGGTGTAGATATTTCCATGTTCATCCAAATGGCTGTGTAGACATACCCATGTTCGTACAGATGGTGGTGAAGATATTTCCATGTTCATACAGATAGTGGTGTAGATATTTCCATATTCATCCAGATGGCTGTGTAGATATTTCCATGTTCGTACAGATAGCGGTGCTGATATATTCATGTTTATACAGGTAGCGGTGTAGATATTTCCATGTTTATAGAGATAGCGGTGTAGATACTTCCATGTTTATACAGATAGCGGTGAAGATGTATGCATGTTTACACAGATAGCGGTGTAGATATATCCATGTTCATACAGATAGCGGGGTAGATATTTCCATGTTCATCCAGATTGCAGTGTAGATATATCCATGTTCATACAGATGGCGGTGAAGATATTTCCATGTTCATACAGATATCGGTGTAGATATTTACATGTTTATACAGATAGCGGTGTAGATATTTCCATGTTCATACAGAGAGCGGTGTAGATATTTCCATGTTCATACAGATAGCGGTGTAGATATTTCTATGTTCATGCAGATGGCTGTGTAGCTATTTCCATGTTCATACAGATAGTGGTGTAGATATTTCCATGTTCATACAGATAGCGGTGTAGATATTTCCATGTTCATCCAGATGGCTGTGTAGATATATCCATGTTCATACAGATGGCGGTGAAGATATTTCCATGTTCATACAGATAGCGGTGTAGATATTTCCTTGTTCATACAGATAGCGGTGTAGATATTTCCATGTTCATACAGATAGCGGTGTAGCTATTTCCATGTTCATACATATAGCTGTGTAAATATTTCCATGTTCATCCAGATGGCTCTGTAGATATATCCATGTTCATACAGATGGCGGTGAAGATATTTCCATGTTCATACAGATGGCGGTGTAGATATTTCCATGTTCATACAGATAGCGGTGTGGACATTTCGATGTTCATACAGATAGCGGTGTAGCTATTTCCATGTTCATACAGATGGCGGTGTAGATATTTCCATGTTCATCCAGATGGCTGTGTAGATATTTCCATGTTCATACGGATAGCGGTGCTGATATTTCCATGTTTATACAGGTAGCGGTGTAGATATTTCCATGTTTATACAGATAGCGGTGTGGATATTTCCATGTTTATACAGATAGCGGTGCTGATATTTCCATGTTTATACAGGTAGCAGTGTAGATATTTCCATATTTATACAGATAGTGGTGTAGATATTTCCATGTTCATACAGATACTGGTGTAGATATTTCCATTTTCATACAGATAGCGGTGTAGAGATTTCCATGTTCATACAGATAGCGGTGTAGCTATTTCCATGTTCATACAGATAGCTGTGTAGCTATTTCCATGTTCATACAGATAGCGGTGTAGATATTTCCATGTTCATCCAGATGGCTGTGTAGATATTTCCATGTTCATACAGATAGCGGTGCTGATATTTCCTTGTTTATACAGGTAGCGGTGTAGATATTTCCATGTTTATACAGATAGCGGTGTAGATATTTCCATGTTTATACAGATAGCGGTGTAGATATTTCCATGTTTATACAGATAGTGGTGTAGATATCTCCATCTTAATACAGATGGCGGTGTAGATATTTATATGTTCATACAGATGGCGGTGCAGATATTTCCATGTTGATACAGATGGCGGTGTAGATATTTCCATGTTTATAGAGACAGCGGAGTAGCTATTTCCATGTGTAAAGAAATAGCTTTGTAGATATTTCCATGTATATGCAGATAGCTGTGTAGATATTTCCATTTTCATGCAGATAGCGGTGTAGATATTTCCATGTTCAAACAGATAGCGGTGTAGATATTTCCATGTTCATACAGATAGCGGTATAGATATTTCCATGTTTATACAGATAGCGGTGAAGTTGTATGCATGTTTACGCAGATAGAAGTGTGGATATTTCCATGTTCATGCAGACAGCGGTGTAGATATTTCCATGTTCATCCAGATGGCTGTGTAGATATATCCATGTTCATACAGATGGCGGTGAAGATATTTCCATGTTCATACAGATAGCAGTGTAGATCTTTCCATGTTCATACAGATAGCGGTGTAGGTATTTCCATGTTCATACAGATGGAGTTGTAGCTATTTCCATGTTCATACAGATAGCGGTGTAGATATTTCCATGTTCATCCAGATGGCTGTGTAGATATATCCATGTTCATACAGATGGCGGTGAAGATATTTCCATGTTCATACAGATAGCGGTGTTGATATTTCCATGTTCATACAGATAGTGGTGTAGATATTTCCATGTTCATACAGATAGCGGTGTAGCTATTTCCATGTTCATACAGATAGCGGTGTAGATATTTCCATGTTCATCCAGATGGCTGTTTAGATATTTCCATGTTCATACAGATAGCGGTGCTGATATTTCCTTGTTTATACATGTAGCGGTGTAGATATTTCCATGTTTATACAGATAGCGGTGTAGATATTTCCATGTTTATACAGATAGCTGTGTAGATATTTCCATGTTTATACAGATAGCGGTGTAGATATCTCCATCTTAATACAGATGGCGGTGTAGATATTTATATGTTCATACAGATGGCGGTGCAGATATTTCCATGTTCATACAGATGGCGGTGTAGATATTTCCATGTTAACAGAGATAGCGGTGTAGTTATTTCCATGTGTAAAGAAATAGCTTTGTAGATATTTCCATGTATATGCAGACACCTGTGTAGATATTTCCTTTTTCATGCAGATTGCGGAGTAGATATTTCCATGTTCAAACAGATAGCGGTGTAGATATTTCCATGTTCATACAGATAGCGGGGTGGATATTTCCATGTTCATCCAGATGGCTGTGTAGATATATCCGTGTTCATACATATGGCGGTGAAAATATTCCAATGTTCATACAGATAGTGGTGTAGATATCTCCATCTTCATACAGATGGCGGTGTAGATATTTCCATGTTCATACAGATAGCGGTGTAGCTATTTGCATGTTCATACATATAGAGGTGTAGATGTTTCCATGTTCATCCAGATGGCTGTGTAGATATATCCATGTTCATACATACGGCGGTGAAGATATTTCCATGTTCATACAGATAGCGGTGTAGATAGTTCCATGTTCATACAGATAGCGGTGTAGCTATTTCCATGTTCATACAGATAGCGGTGTGGCTATTTCCATGTTCATACATATAGAGGTGTAGATATTTCCATGTTCATCCAGATGGCTGTGTAGATATTTCCATGTTCATATAGTTGGCATTGTAGTTATTTCCATGTGTAAAGAGATAGCTGTGTGGATATTTCCATGTATATGCAGATAGCTGTGTAGATATTTCCATTTTCATGCAGATAGCGGTGTATATATTTCCATCTTCAAACAGATAGCGGTGTAGATATTTCCATGTTCATACAGATAGCGGTGTAGATATTTCCTTGTTCATACAGATAGCGGTGTAGATAATTCTATGTTCATGCAGATGGCTGTGTAGCTATTTCCATGTTCATACAGATAGTGGTGTAGATATTTCCATGTTCATACAGATAGTGGTGTAGATATTTCCATGTTCATACAGATTGCGGTGCTGATATTTCCATGTTTATACAGGTAGCGGTGTAGATATTTCCATGTTTATACAGATAGCGGTGTAGATATTTCCATGTTTATACAGATAGCGGTGTAGATATTTCCATGTTTATACAGATAGCGGTGTAGATATCTCCATCTTAATACAGACGGCGGTGTAGATATTTATATGTTCATGCAGACGGCGGTGTAGATATTTCCATGTTCATACAGATGGCGGTGTAGATATTTCCATGTTCATACAGATAGCGGTGAAGATATTTACATGTGTAAAGAGATAGCTGTGTAGATATTTCCATATATATGCAGATAGCTGTGTAGATATTTCCATTTTCATGCAGATAGCTGTGTAGATATTTCCATTTTCATGCAGATAGCGGTGTAAATATTTCCATCTTCAAACAGATAGCAGTGTAGATATTTCCATGTTCATACAGATTGCGGTGTAGATATTTCCATGTTTATACAGATAGCGGTGAAGATGTATGCATGTTTACACAGATAGCAGTGTGGATATTTCCATGTTCATCCAGAGGGCTGTGTAGATATATCCATGTTCATCCAGATGGCTGTGTAGATATATCCATGTTCATACAGATGGCGGTGAAGGTATTTCCATGTTCATTCAGATAGCGGTGTAGATATTTCCATGTTCATACAGATAGCGGTGTAGATATCTCCATGTTCATACAGATAGAGGGGCTGATATTTCCATGTTCATACAGACAGCGGTGCTGATATTTCCATGTTTATACAGGTAGCGGTGTAGATATTTCCATGTTTATACAGATAGCGGTGTAGATATTGCCATGTTTATACAGATAGCGGTGTAGATATTTCCATGTTCATTCAGATAGCTTTGTAGATATTTCCATGTCCATACAGATAGCGGTGTAGATATTTCCATGTTCATACAGATAGCGGTGTAGATATTTCCAGGTTCATTCAGATAGCAGTGCTGATATTTCCATGTTTATACAGGTAGCGGTGTAGATATTTCCATGTTTATACAGATAGCGGTGTAGATATTTCCATGTTTATTCAGATAGCGGTGTAGATATCTCCATCTTAATACAGATGGCAGTGTAGATATTTATATGTTCATACAGATGGCGGTGCAGATATTTCCATGTTCATACAGATGGCGGTGTAGATATTTCCATGTTCATACAGACAGAGGTGTAGTTATTTACATGTGTAAGGAGATAGCTGTGTAGATATTTCCATGTATATGCAGATAGCTGTGTAGACATTTCCATTTTCATGCAGATAGCTGTGTAGATATTTCCATTTTCATGCAGATAGCGGTGTATATATTTCCATCTTCAAACAGATAGCGGTGTAGATACTTCCATGTTCATACAGATAGCGGTGTAGATATTTCCATGTTTATACAGATAGCGGTGAAGATGTATGCATGTTTACACAGATAGCAGTGTGGATATTTCCATGTTCATCCAGAGGGCTGTGTAGATATATCCATGTTCATCCAGATGGCTGTGTAGATATATCCATGTACATACAGATGGCGGTGAAGGTATTTCCATGTTCATTCAGATAGCGGTGTAGATATTTCCATGTTTATACAGATAGCGGTGTAGATATCTCCATGTTCATACAGATAGAGGTGCTGATATTTCCATGTTCATACAGACAGCGGTGCTGATATTTCCATGTTTATACAGATAGCGGTGTAGATATTGCCATGTTTATACAGATAGCGGTGTAGATATTTCCATGTTTATACAGATATCGGTGTAGATTTCTCCATCTTAATACAGATGGCCGTGTAGATATGTATATGTTCATACAGATCTCCGTGCAGCTATTTCCATGTTCATACAGATGGCGGTGAAGATATTTCCATGTTCATACAGATAGCGGTGTAGTTATTTCCATGTGTAAAGTGATAGCTGTGTAGATATTTCCATGTATATGCAGATAGCTGTGTAGATATATCCATTTTCATGCAGATAGCGGTGTAGATATATCGATGTTCAAACAGATAGCGGTGTAGATATTTCCATGTTCATACAGATAGCGGTGTAGATATTTCCATGTTTATACAGATTGCGGTGAAGATGAATGCATATTTACACAGATAGCGGTGTAGATATTTCCATGTTCATACAGATAGCGGTGTAGATATTTCCGTGTTCATCCAGATGGCTGTGTTGATATATCCATGTTCATACAGATAGCGGTGTAGATATTACCATGTTCATACAGGTAGTGGTGTTGATATTTCCATGTTCATACAGATAGCGGTGTAGCAATTTCCATGTTCATACAGATAGCGGTGTAGAAATTTCCATGTTCATAGAGATAGCAGTGTAGATATTTCCAAGTTTATACAGATAGCGGTGTAGATATCTCCATTTTAATATAGATGGCGGTGTAGATATTTATATGTTCATACAGATGGCGGTGCAGATACTTCCATGTTCATACAGATGGCGGTGTAGCTATTTCCATGTTTATAGAGATAGCGCTGTACTTATTTCCACAGGTAAAAAGATAGCTTTGTAGATATTTCCATGTATATGCAGATCGCTGTGTAGATATTTCCATTTTCATGCAGATAGCGGTGTAGATATTTCCATGTTCAAACAGATAGCGGTGTAGATATTTCCATGTTCATCCAGATGGCTGTGTAGATATATCCATGTTCATACAGATGGCGGTGAAGATATTTCCATGTTCATACAGATAGTGGTGTAGATATTTCCATGTTCATACAGATAGCGGTGTAGATATTTCCATGTTCAAACAGATAGCGGTGTAGATATTTCCATGTTCATCCAGATGGCTGTGTAGATATATCCATGTTCCTACAGATGGCGGTGAAGATATTTCCATGTTCATACAGATAGCGGTGTAGTTATTTCCATGTGTAAAGGGATAGCTGTGTAGATATTTCCATGTTTATGCGGATAGCTGTGTTTATATTTCCATTTTCATGCAGATAGCGGTTTAGATATTTCCATGTTCATAGAGATAGCGGTGTAGATACTTCCATGTTCATACAAATAGAGGGGCTGATATTTCCATGTTCATACAGATAGCCGTGCTGATATTTCCATGTTTATACAGAGAGCGGTGTAGATATTTCCATGTTTATTCAGATAGCGGTGTAGATATTTCCATGTTTATACAGATAGGGGTGTAGATATCTCCATCTTAATATAGATGGCGGTGTAGATATTTATATGTTCATACAGATGGCGGTGCAGACATTTCCATGTTCATACAGATAGCGGTGTAGTTATTTACATGTGTAAGGAGATAGATGTGTAGATATTTCCATGTGTATGCAGATAGCTGTGTAGATATTTCCATTTTCATGCAGATAGCGGTTTAGATATTTCCATGTTCAAACAGATAGCGGTGGAGATATTTCCACGTTCATACAGATAGCGGTGTTGATATTTCCATGCTTATACAGATTGCGGTGAAGATGTATGCATGTTTACACAGATAGCGGTGTAGATATTTCCATGTTCATGCAGATAGCGGTGTAGATATTTCCATGTTCATCCAGATGGCTGCGTAGATATATCCATGTTCATGCTGATAGCGGTGTAGACATTTCCATGTTCCTACAGATAGTGGTGTAGATATTTCCATGTTCATACAGATAGCCGTGTAGCTATTTCCATGTTCATACAGATAGCGGTGTAGATATTTCCATGTTCATAGAGATAGCGGTGTAGATATTTCCATGTTCATACAGATAGCGGTGCTGATATTTCCATGTTTATACAGGTAGCAGTGTAGGTATTTCCATGTTTATACAGATAGCGGTGTAGGTATTTCCATGTTTATACAGATAGCGGTGTAGATATTTCCAAGTTTATACAGATAGCTGTGTAGATATCTCCATCTAAATACAGATGGCGGTGTAGATATTTATATGTTTATACAGATGGCAGTGCTGATATTTCCATGTTCATACAGTTGGCAGTGTAGATATTTCCGTGTTTATAGAGATAGCGGTGTAGTTATTTCCATGTGTAAAGAGATAGCTTTGTATATATTTCCATGTATATGCAGATAGCTGTGTAGATATTCCTATTTTCATGCAGATAGCGGTTTAGATATTTCCATGTTCGTACAGGTAGCGGTGTAGATATTTCCATGTTCATACAGATAGCGTTGTAGATATTTCCATGTTTATACAGATATCGGTGAAGATATATGCATGTTTACACAGATAGCGGTGTAGATATTTCCATGTTCATACAGATAGCGGTGTATTTATTTCAATGTTCATACAGATAGAGGTTTAGATATTTCCTTCTTAATACAGATGGCGGTGTAGATATTTATATGTTCATACAGATGGTGGTGCAGATATTTCCATGTTCATACAGATGGCGGTGTAGATATTTCCATGTTTATAGATTTAGCGGTGTAGTTATTTCCATGTGTAAAGAGATAGCTGTGTAGATGTTTCCATGTATATGCAGATAGCTTTGTAGATATTTCCATTTTCATGCAGATAACGGTGTAGATATTTCGATTTTCAAACAGATAGCGGTGTAGATATTTCCATGTTCATACAGATAGCAGTGTAGATATTACCATGTTTATAGAGATAGCGGTGAAGATGTATGCATGTTTACACAGATAGCAGTGTAGATATTTCCATGTTCAAACAGATAGCGGTGTAGATATTTCCATGTTCATCCAGATGGCTGTGTAGATATATCCATGTTCCTACAGATGGCGGTGAAGATATTTCCATGTTCATACAGATAGAGGTGTAGTTATTTCCATGTGTAAAGAGATAGCTGTGTAGATATTTCCATGTATATGCAGATAGCTGTGTATGTATTTCCATTTTCATGCAGATAGCGGTATAGATATTTCCATGTTCAAACAGACAGCGGTGTAGATATTTCCATGTTCATAGAGATAGCGGTGTAGATACTTCCATGTTCATACAGATAGAGGGGCTGATATTTCCATGTTCATAGAGAGAGCGGTGCTGATATTTCCATGTTTATACAGATAGCGGTGCAGGTATTTCCATGTTTATACAGATAGCGGTGTTGATATCTCCATCATAATACAGATGGCGGTGTAGATATTTATATGTTTATACAGATGGCGGTGCAGATATTTCCATGTTCATACAGATGGCGGTGTAGATATTTCCGTGTTTATAGAGATAGCGGTGTAGTTATTTCCATGTGCAAAGAGATAGCTGTGAAGATATTTCCATGTATCTGCAGATAGCTGTGTAGATATTTCTATTTTCATGCAGATAGCGGTTTAGATATTTCCATGTTCATACAGATAGCGGTGTAGATATTTCCATGTTCATACAGATAGCGTTGTAGATATTTCTATGTTTATACAGATAGCGGTGAAGATGTATGCATGTTTACACAGATAGCAGTGTAGATATTTCCATGTGCATACAGATAGTGTAGATATTTCCATGTTCATACAGATAGCAGTGTAGATATTTCCATGTTCATACAGATAGCAGTGCTGATATTTCCATGTTTATACAGGGAGCGGTGTAGATATTTCCATGTTTATAGAGATAGCAGTGTAGATATTTCCATGTTTATACAGATAGCGGTGTAGATATCTCCTTCTTAATACAGATGGCAGTGTAGATATTTATATGTTCATACAGATGGCGGTGCGGATATTTCCATGTTCATACAGATGGCGGTGTAGATATTTCCATGTTTATAGAGATAGCGGTGTAGTTATTTCCATGTGTAAAGAGATAGCTGTGTAGATATTTCCATGTATGTGCAGAGAGCTGTGTAGATATTTCCATTTTCATGCAGACAGCGGTGTAGATATTTCCATGTTCAAACAGATAGCGGTGTAGATATTTCCATGTTCATTCAGATAGCGGTGTAGATATTTCCATATTCATACAGATAGCAGTGTAGATATTTCCATGTTCATACAGATAGCGGAGTAGATATTTCCATGTTCATACAGATAACGGTGCTGATATTTCCATGTTTATACAGGTAGTGGTGTAGATATTTCCATGTTCATACACATGGCGGTGTAGTTATTTCCATGTTCATACAGATAGTGGTGTAGTTATTTCCAAGTGTAAAGAGATAGCTGTGTAGATATTTAAATGTATATGCAGATAGCAGTGTAGATATTTCCATTTTCATGCAGATACCGGTGTAGATATTTCCATGTCCAAACAGATAGTGGTGTAGGTATTTCCATGTTCATACAGATAGCGGTGTAGATATTTCCATGTTCATACCGATAGCGGTGCAGATATTTCCATGTTTATACAGATAGTGGTGAAGATGTATGCATGTTTACACAGATAGCGGTGTAGATATTTCCATGTTCATCCAGATGGCTGTGTAGATATATCCATGTTCATACAGATAGCGGTGTAGTTATTTCCAAGTGTAAAGAGATAGCTGTGTAGATATTTCCATCTATATGCAGCTACCTGTGTAGATATTTCCATTTTCATGCAGATAGCGGTGTATATATTTCCATCTTCAAACAGATAGCGGTGTAGATATTTCCATGTACATACAGATAGCGGTGTAGGTATTTCCATGTTTCTACAGCTAGCGTTGACGATGTATGCATGTTTACACAGATAGCAGTGTGGATATTTCCATGTTCATACAGATAGCGGTGTAGCTATTTCCATGTTCATACAGATAGTGGTGTAGATATATCCATGTTCATACAGATAGCGGTGTAGATATTTCCATGTTCATACAGATAGTGCTGTAGATATTTCCATGTTCATACTGATAGCGGTGTAGATATTTCCATCTTCATACAGATAGCGGTGTAGCTATTTCCATGTTCATACAGATAGCGGTGTAGATATTTCCATGTTCCTCCAGATGGCTGTGTAGATATATCCATGTTCATACAGATGGCGGTGTAGATATCTCCATGTTCATACAGATAGAGGGGCTGATATTTCCATGTTCATACAGATAGCGGTGCTGATATTTCCATGTTTATACAGATAGCGGTGTAGATATTTCCATGTTTATTCAGATAGCGGTGTAGATATCTCCATCTTAATACAGATGGCAGTGTAGATGTTTATATGTTCATACAGATGGCGGTGCAGATATTTCCATGTTCATACAGATGGCGGTGTAGATATTTCCATGTTCATACAGATAGCGGTGTAGTTATTTACATGTGTAAAGAGATAGCTGTGTAGATATTTCCATGTATATGCAGATAGCTGTGTAGATATTTCCATTTTCATGCAGATAGCTGTGTAGATATTTCCATTTTCATGCAGATAGCGGTGTATATATTTCCATCTTCAAACAGATAGCGGTGTAGATATTTCCATGTTCATACAGATAGCGGTGCTGATATTTCCATGATTATACAGGTAGCGGTGTAGATATTTCCATGTTTATACAGATAGCGGTGTAGATATTTCCATGTTTATACAGATATCGGTGTAGATATCTCCATCTTAATACAGATGGCCGTGTAGATATGTATATGTTCATAAAGATGTCGGTGCAGCTATTTCCATGTTCATACAGATGGCGGTGAAGATATTTCCATGTTCATACAGATAACGGTGTAGTTATTTCCATGTGTAAAGAGATAGCTGTGTAGATATTTCCATGTATATGCAGATAGCTGTGTAGATATTTCCATTTTCATGCAGATAGCGGTGTAGATATTTCGATGTTCAAACAGATAGCGGTGTAGATATTTCCATGTTCATACAGAGAGCTGTGTAGATATTTCCATGTTTATACAGATTGCGGAGAAGATGTATGCATATTTACACAGATAGCGGTGTAGATATTTCCATGTTCATACAGATAGCGGTGTAGATATTTCCGTGTTCATCCAGATGGCTGTGTTGATATATCCATGTTCATACAGATAGCGGTGTAGATATTTCCATGTTCATACAGGTAGTAGTGTTGATATTTCCATATTCATACAGATAGCGGTGTAGCAATTTCCATGTTCATACAGATAGCGGTGTAGAAATTTCCATGTTCATAGAGATAGCAGTGTAGATATTCCAAGTTTATACAGATAGCGGTGTATATATCTCCATTTTAATATAGATGGCGGTGTAGATATTTATATGTTCATACAGATGGCGGTGCAGATATTTCCATGTTCATACAGATAGCGGTGAAGATGTATGCATGTTTACACAGATAGCAGTGTAGATATTTCCATGTTCAAACAGATAGCGGTGTAGATATTTCCATGTTCATCCATCTGGCTGTGTAGATATATCCATGTTCCTACAGATGGCGGTGAAGATATTTCCATGTTCATACAGATAGCGGTGTAGTTATTTCCATGTGTAAAGGGATAGCTGTGTAGATATTTCCATGTTTATGCAGATAGCTGTGTATATATTTCCATTTTCATGCAGATAGTGGTTTAGATATTTCCATGTTCATAGAGATAGCGGTGTAGATACTTCCATGTTCATACAGATATAGGGGCTGATATTTCCATGTTCATACAGATAGCCGTGATGATATTTCCATGTTTATACAGAGAGCGGTGTAGATATTTCCATGTTTATTCAGATAGCGGTGTAGATATTTCCATGTTTATACAGATAGCGGTGTAGATATCTCCATCTTAATATAGATGGCGGTGTAGATACTTATATGTTCATACAGATGGCGGTGCAGACATTTCCATGTTCATACAGATAGCGGTGTAGTTATTTACATGTGTAAAGAGATAGATGTGTAGATATTTCCATGTGTATGCAGATAGCTGTGTAGATATTTCCATTTCCATGCAGATAGCGGTTTAGATATTTCCATGTTCAAACAAATAGCGGTGTAGATATTTCCACGTTCATACAGATAGCGGTGTTGATATTTCCATGCTTATACAGATTGCGGTGAAGATGTATGCATGATTACACAGATAACGGTGTAGATATATCCATGTTCATGAAGATAGCGGTGTAGATATTTCCAAGTTCATCCAGATGGCTGCGTAGATATATCCATGTTCATGCTGATAGCGGTGTAGATATTTCCATGTTCCTACAGATAGTGGTGTAGATATTTCCATGTTCATACAGATAGCGGTGTAGCTATTTCCATGTTCATACAGATAGCGGTGTAGATATCTCCATTTTCATACAGAGAGCGGTGCTGATATTTCCATGTTTATACAGGCAGCGGTGTAGATATTTCCATGTTTATACAGATAGCGGTTTAGATATTTCCTTCTTAATACAGATGGCGGTGTAGATATTATATGTTCATACAGATGGCGGTGCAGATATTTCCATGTTCATACAGATGGAGGGGTAGATATTTCCATGTTTATAGATACAGCGGTGTAGTTATTTCCATGTGTAAAGAGATAGCTGTGTAGATATTTCCATGTATATGCAGATAGCTTTGTAGATATTTCCATTTTCATGCAGATAGCGGTGTAGATATTTCGATGTTCAAACAGATAGCGGTGTAGATATTTCCATGTTCATTCAGATAGCTTTGTAGATATTTCCATGTTCATACAGATAGCGGTGTAGATATTTCCATGTTCATACAGATAGTGGTGTAGATATTTCCAGGTTCATACAGATACCGGTGCTGATATTTCCATGTTTATACAGGTAGCGGTGTAGATATTTCCATGTTTATACAGATAGCGGTGTAGATATTTCCATGTTTATACAGATAGAGGTGTAGATATTTCCATGTTTATTCAGATAGCGGTGTAGATATCTCCATCTTAATACAGATGGCGGTGTAGATATTTATATGTTCATACAGATGGCGGTGCAGATATTTCCATGTTCATACAGATGGCGGTGTAGATATGTCCATGTTCATACAGATAGCGGTGTAGTTATTTCCAAGTGTAAAGAGATAGCTGTGTAGATATTTCCATCTATATGCAGATAGCTGTGTAGATATTTCCATTTTCATGCAGATAGTGGTGTATATATTTCCATCTTCAAACAGATAGCGGTGTAGATATTTCCATATACATACAGATAGCGGTGTAGATATTTCCATGTTTCTACAGCTAGCGGTGACGATGTATGCATGTTTACACAGATAGCAGTGTGGATATTTCCATGTTCATACAGATAGCGGTGTAGCTATTTCCATGTTCATACAGATAGTGGTGTAGATATTTCCATGTTCCTCCAGATGGCTGTGTAGATATATCCATGTTCATACAGATGGCGGTGTAGATATCTCCATGTTCATACAGATAGAGGGGTTGATATTTCCATGTTCATACAGATAGCGGTGCTGATATTTCCATGTTTATACAGATATCGGTGTAGATATTTCCATGTTTATTCAGATAGCGGTGTAGATATCTCCATCTTAATACAGATGGCAGTGTAGATATTTATATGTTCATACAGATGGCGGTGCAGATATTTCCATGTTCATACAGATGGCGGTGTAGATATTTCCATGTTCATACAGATAGCTGTGTAGTTATTTACATGTGTAAAGAGATAGCTGTGTAGATATTTCCATGTATATTCAGATAGCTGTGTAGATATTTCCATTTTCATGCAGATAGCTGTGTAGATATTTCCATTTTCATGCAGATAGCGGTGTATGTGTTACCATCTTCAAACAGATAGCGGTGTAGATATTTCCATGTTCATACAGATAGCGGTGTAGATATTTCCATGTTTATACAGATAGCGGTGAAGATGTATGCATGTTTACACAGATAGCAGTGTGGATATTTCCATGTTCATCCAGAGGGCTGTGTAGATATATCCATGTTCATCCAGATGGCTGTGTAGATATATCCATGTTCATACAGATGGCGGTGAAGGTATTTCCATGTTCATTCAGATAGCGGTGTAGATATTTCCATGTTCATACAGATAGCGGTGTAGATATCTCCATGTTCATAGAGATAGAGGGGCTGATATTTCCATGTTCATACAGACAGCGGTGCTGATATTTCCATGTTTATACAGGTAGCGGTGTAGATATTTCCATGTTTATACAGATAGCGGTGTAGATATTGCCATGTTTATACAGATAGCGGTGTAGATATTTCCATGTTCATTCAGATAGCTTTGTAGATATTTCCATGTCCATACAGATAGCGGTGTAGATATTTCCATGTTCATACAGATAGCGGTGTAGATATTTCTAGGTTCATTCAGATAGCGGTGCTGATATTTCCATGTTTATACAGGTAGCGGTGTAGATATTTCCATGTTTATACAGATAGCGGTGTAGATATTTCCATGTTTATACAGATAGCGGTGTAGATATTTCCATGTTTATTCAGATAGCGGTGTAGATATCTCCATCTTAATACAGATGGCGGTGTAGATATTTATATGTTCATACAGATGGCGGTGCAGATATTTCCATGTTCATACGGATGGCGGTGTAGATATGTCCATGTTCATACAGATAGCGGTGTAGTTATTTCCATGTGTAAAGAGATAGCTGTGTAGTTATTTCCATCTATATGCAGATAGCTGTGTAGATATTTCCATTTTCATGCAGATAGCGGTGTATATATTTCCATCTTCAAACAGATAGCGGTGTAGATATTTCCATGTACATACAGATAGCGGTGTAGATATTTCCATGTTTATACAGATAGCGGTGAAGATGTATGCATGTTTACACAGATAGCAGTGTGGATATTTCCATGTTCATCCAGAGGGTTGTGTAGATATATCCATGTTCATACAGATAGCGGTGTAGATATTTCCATGTTCATACAGATAGCGGTGTAGCTATTTCCATGTTCATACAGATAGCGGTGTAGATATTTCCATGTTCCTCCAGATGGCTGTGTAGATATATCCATGTTCATACAGATGGCGGTGTAGATATCTCCATGTTCATACAGATAGAGGGGCTGATATTTCCATGTTCATACAGATAGCGGTGCTGATATTTCCATGTTTATAAAGATAGCGGTGTAGATATTTCCATGTTTATTCAGATAGCGGTGTAGATATCTCCATCTTAATACAGATGGCAGTGTAGATATTTATATGTTCATACAGATGGCGGTGCAGATATTTCCATGTTAATACAGATGGCGGTGTAGATATTTCCATGTTCATACAGATAGCGGTGTAGTTATTTACATGTGTAAAGAGATAGCTGTGTAGATATTTCCATGTATATGCAGATAGCTGTGTAGATATTTCCATTTTCATGCAGATAGCCATGTAGATATTTCCATTTTCATGCAGATAGCGGTGTATATATTTCCATCTTCAAACAGATAGCGGTGTAGATATTTCCATGTTCATACAGATAGCGGTGTAGATATTTCCATGTTTATACAGATAGCGGTGAAGATGTATGCATGTTTACACAGATAGCAGTGTGGATATTTCCATGTTCATCCAGAGGGCTGTGTAGATATATCCATGTTCATCCAGATGGCTGTGTAGATATATCCATGTTCATACAGATGGCGGTGAAGATATTTCCATGTTCATTCAGATAGCGGTGTAGATATTTCCATGTTCATACAGATAGCGGTGTAGATATCTCCAAGTTCATACAGATAGAGGGGCTGATATTTCCATGTTCATACAGACAGCGGTGCTGATATTTCCATGTTTATACAGGTAGCGGTGTAGATATTTCCATGTTTATACAGATAGCAGTGTAGATATTTCCATGTTTATACAGATATCGGTGTAGATATCTCCATCTTAATACAGATGGCCGTGTAGATATGTATATGTTCATACAGATGTCGGTGCAGCTATTTCCATGTTCATACAGATGGCGGTGAAGATATTTCCATGTTCATACAGATAACGGTGTAGTTAATTCCATGTGTAAAGAGATAGCTGTGTAGATATTTCCATGTATATGCAGATAGCTTTGTAGATATTTCCATTTTCATGCAGATAGCGGTGTAGATATTTCGATGTTCAAACAGATAGCGGTGTAGATATTTCCATGTTCATTCAGATAGCTTTGTAGATATTTCCATGTTCATACAGATAGCGGTGTAGATATTTCCATGTTCATACAGATAGCGGTGTAGATATTTCCAGGTTCATACAGATAGCGGTGCTGATATTTCCATGTTTATACAGGTAGCGGTGTAGATATTTCCATGTTTATACAGATAGCGGTGTAGATATTTCCATGTTTATACAGATAGCGGTGTAGATATTTCCATGTTTATTCAGATAGCGGTGTAGATATCTCCATCTTAATACAGATGGCGGTGTAGATATTTATATGTTCATTCAGATGGCGGTGCAGATATTTCCATGTTCATACAGATGGCGGTGTAGATATGTCCATGTTCATACAGATAGCGGTGTAGTTATTTCCAAGTGTAAAGAGATAGCTGTGCAGATATTTCCATCTATATGCAGATAGCTGTGTAGATATTTCCATTTTCATGCAGATAGCGGTGTATATATTTCCATCTTCAAACAGATAGCGGTGTAGATATTTCCATGTACATACAGATAGCAGTGTAGATATTTCCATGTTTCTACAGCTAGCGGTGACGATGTATGCATGTTTACACAGATAGCAGTGTGGATATTTCCATGTTCATACAGATAGCGGTGTAGCTATTTCCATGTTCATACAGATAGTGGTGTAGATATTTCCATGTTCCTCCAGATGACTGTGTAGATATATCCATGTTCATACAGATGGCGGTGTAGATATCTCCATGTTCATACAGATAGAGGGGCTGATATTTCCATGTTCATACAGATAGCGGTGCTGATATTTCCATGTTTATACAGATAGCGGTGTAGATATTTCCATGTTTATTCAGATAGCGGTGTAGATATCTCCATCTTAATACAGATGGCAGTGTAGATATTTATATGTTCATACAGATGGAGGTGCAGATATTTCCATGTTCATACAGATGGCGGTGTAGATATTTCCATGTTCATACAGATAGCGGTGTAGTTATTTACATGTGTAAAGAGATAGCTGTGTAGATATTTCCATGTATATTCAGATAGCTGTGTAGATATTTCCATTTTCATGCAAATAGCTGTGTAGATATTTCCATTTTCATGCAGATAGCGGTGTATATGTTACCATCTTCAAACAGATACCGGTGTAGATATTTCCATGTTCATACAGATAGCGGTGTAGATATTTCCATGTTTATACAGATAGCGGTGAAGATGTATGCATGTTTACACAGATATCAGTGTGGATATTTCCATGTTCATCCGGAGGGCTGTGTAGATATATCCATGTTCATCCAGATGGCTGTGTAGATATATCCATGTTCATACAGATGGCGGTGAAGGTATTTCCATGTTCATTCAGATAGCGGTGTAGATATTTCCATGTTCATACAGATAGCGGTGTAGATATCTCCATGTTCATAGAGACAGAGGGGCTGATATTTCCATGTTCATACAGACAGAGGTGCTGATATTTCCATGTTGATACAGGTAGCGGTGTAGATATTTCCATGTTTATACAGATAGCGGTGTAGATATTGCCATGTTTATGCAGATAGCTGTGTATATATTTCCATTTTCATGCAGATAGCGGTTTAGATATTTCCATGTTCATAGAGGTAGCGGTGTAGATACTTCCATGTTCATACAGATAGAGGGGCTGATATTTCCATGTTCATACAGATAGCCGTGATGATATTTCCATGTTTATACAGAGAGCAGTGTAGATATTTCCATGTTTATTCAGATAGCGGTGTAGATATTTCCATGTTTATACAGATAGCGGTGTAGATATCTCCATCTTAATATAGATGGCGGTGTAGATATTTATATGTTCATACACATGGCGGTGCAGACATTTCCATGATCACACAGATAGCGGTGTAGTTATTTCCATGTGTAAAGAGATAGCTTTGAAGATATTTCCATGTATATGCAGATAGCTGTGTAGATATTTCTATTTTCATGCAGATAGCGGTTTAGATATTTCCATGTTCGTACAGATAGCGGTGTAGATATTTCCATGTTCATACAGATAGCGTTGTAGATATTTCTATGTTTATACAGATAGCGGTGAAGATGTATGCATGTTTACACAGATAGCAGTGTAGATATTTCCATGTGCATACAGATAGCAGTGTAGATATTTCCATCTTCATACAGATAGCAGTGTAGATATTTCCATGTTCATACAGATAGCGGTGCTGATATTTCCATGTTTATACAGGGAGCGGTGTAGATATTTCCATGTTTATAGAGATAGCGGTGTAGATATTTCCATGTTTATACAGATAGCGGTGTAGATATCTCCTTCTTAATACAGATGGCAGTGAAGATATTTTTATGTTCATACAGATGGCGGTGCGGATATTTCCATGTTCATACAGATGACGGTGTAGATATTTCCATGTTTATAGAGATAGCGGTGTAGTTATTTCCATGTGTAAAGAGATAGCTGTGTAGATATTTCCATGTATATGCAGATAGCTGTGTAGATATTTCCATTTTCATGCAGACAGCGGTGTAGATATTTCCATGTTCAAACAGATAGCGGTGTAGATATTTCCATGTTCATTCAGATAGCGGTGTAGATATTTCCATATTCATAAAGATAGCAGTGTAGATATTTCCATGTTCATACAGATAGCGGTGTAGATATTTCCATGTTCATACAGATAGCGGTGCTGATATTTCCATGTTTATACAGGTAGTGGTGTAGATATTTCCATGTTTATACAGATAGCGGTGTAGATATTTCCATGTTTATACAGATATCGGTGTAGATATTTCCATGTTTATACAGATAGCAGTGGAGATATCTCCATCTTAACACAGATGGCGGTGTAGATATTTATATGTTCATACAGATGGCGGTGCAGATATTTCCATGTTCATACAGAAGGCGGTGAAGATCTATCCATGTTTACACAGATAGCGGAGTAGATATTTCCATGTTCATCCGGATGGCGGTGCAGATATTTCCATGTTCATACAGATGGCTGTGTAGATATTTCCATGTTCATACAGATAGCGGTGTAGTTATTTCCATGTTTATACAGATAGCGGTGTAGATATTTCCATGTTTATACAGATAGCGGTTTAGATAACTCCATCTTAATACAGATGGCGGTGTAGATAACTCCATCTTAATACAGATGGCGGTGTAGATATTTATATGTTCATACAGATGGCGGCGCAGATATTTCCATATTCATGCAGATGGCGGTGTAGATATTTCCATGTTCTTACAGATAGCGGTGTAGATATTTCCATGTTCATACAGATAGCGGTGTAGATATTTCCATGTTTATACAGATAACGGTGTAGATATTTCCATGTTTATACAGATAGCGGTTTAGATAACTCCATCTTAATACAGATGGCGGTGTAGATATTTATATGTTCATACAGATGGCGGCGCAGATATTTCCATATTCATACAGATGGCGGTGTAGATATTTCCATGTTTATAGAGATAGCGGTGTAGTTATTTCCATGTGTAAAGAGATAGCTTTGTAGATATTTCCATGTATATGCAGATAGCTGTGTAGATATTTCCATTTTCATGCAGATAGCGGTGTAGATATTTCCATGTTCCAACAGATAGCGGTGTAGATATTTCCATGTTCATACAGATAGCGGTGTAGGTATTTCCATGTTTGTACATATAGCGGTGAAGATGTATGCATGTTTACACAGATAGCGGTGTATATATTTCCATGTTCATACAGATAGCTGTGTAGATATTTCCATGTTCATCCCGATGGCTCTGTAGATATATCCATGTTCATACAGATGGCGGTGAAGGTATTTCCATGTTCATACAGATAGCGGTTTAGATATTTCCATGTTCATACAGATAGCGGTGTAGATATTTCCATGTTCATACAGATAGCGGAGTAGGTATTTCCATGTTCATACAGATAGCGGTGAAGATATTTCCATGTTCACCCAGATGGCTGTGTAGATATCTCCATGTTCATACAGATAGAGGGGCTGATATTTCCATGTTCAAACAGATAGCGGTGCTGATATTTCCTTGTTTATACAGGTAGCGGTGTAGATATTTCCATGTTTATACAGATAGCGTTGTAGATATTTCCATGTTTATACAGATAGCGGTGTTGATATTTCCATGCTTATACAGATTGCGGTGAAGATATCTCCATCTTAATACAGATGGCCGTCTAGATATGTATATGTTCATACTGATGTCGGTGCAGATATTTCCATGTTCATACAGATGGCGGTGTAGATATTTCCGTGTTTATAGATATAGCGGTGTAGTTATTTCCATGTGTAAAGAGATAGCTGTGTAGATATTTCCATGTATATGCAGATAGTGTACATATTTCCATTTTCATGCAGATAGCCGTGTAGATATTTCCATGTTCAAACAGATAGCGGTGTAGATATTTCCATGTTCATAGAGATAGCGTTGTAGATATTTCCATGTTCATACAGATAGCGGTGTAGATATTTCCATGTTTATACAGATAGCGGTGAAGATGTATGCATGTTTACACAGATAGCGGTGTAGATATTTCCATGTTCATACAGATGGCTGTGTAGATACATCCATGTTCATACAGATAGCGGTGTAGGTATTTCCATGTTAATACAGATAGCGGTGTAGATATTTCCATATTCGTACAGATAGCGGTGTAGATATTTCCATGTTCATACAGATAGCAGTGCTGATATTTCCATAATTATACAGGTAGCGGTGTAGAAATTTCCATGTTTATACAGATAGCGGTGTAGATATTTCCATGTTTATACAGATAACGGTGTAGATATTTCCAGGTTTACACAGTTAGCGGTGTAGATATCTCCATCTTAATACAGATGGCGGTGTAGATATTTATATGTTCATACAGATGGCGGTGCAGATATTTCCATGTTCATACAGATGGCGGTGTAGATATTTCCATGTTTATAGAGATAGCGGTGTAGTTATTTCCATGTGTAAAGATATAGCCTTGTAGATATTTCCATGTATATGCAGATAGCTGTGTAGGTATTTCCATTTTCATGCAGATAGCGGTGTAGATATTTCCATGTTCATACAGATAGCGGTGTAGATATTTCCATGTTTATACAGATAGCGGTGAAGATATTTCCATGTTCATACAGATAGCAGGGTAGATATTTCCATGTTTATACAGATAGTGGTGAAGATGTATGCATGTTTACACAGATAGCGGTGTAGATTTTTCCATGTTCATCCAGATGGCTGTGTAGATATATCCATGTTCATACAGATAGCGGTGTAGTTATTTCCATGTATATATAGATAGCGGTGTAGATATTTCCATGTTCATCCAGATGGCTGTGTAAATATATCCATGTTCATACAGATAGCGGTGTAGGTATTTCCATGTTCATTCAGATAGCTTTGTAGATATTTCCTTGTTCATACAGATAGCGGTGTAGATATTTCCATGTTCATACAGATAGCGGTGTAGATATTTCCAGGTTCATACAGATAGCGGTGCTGATATTTCCATGTTTATACAGGTAGCGGTGTAGATATTTCCATGTTTATACAGATAGCGGTGTAGATATTTCCATGTTTATACAGATAGCGGTGTAGACATTTCCATGTTTATTCAGATAGCGGTGTAGATATCTCCATCTTCATACAGGTGGCGGTGTAGATATTTATATGTTCATACAGATTGCGGTGCAGATATTTCCATGTTCATACAGATGGCGGTGTAGATATTTCCATGTTCATACAGATAGCGGTGTAGTTATTTCCATGTGTAAAGAGATAGCTGTGTAGATATTTCCATTTTCATGCAGATAGCGGTGTATATATTTCCATCTTCAAACAGATAGCGGTGTAGATATTTCCATGTTCATACAGATAGCGGTGTATATATTTCCATGTTTATACAGATAGCAGTGAAGATGTATGCATGTTTACACAGATAGCGGTGTGCATATTTCCATGTTCATCCAGAGGGCTGTGTAGATATATCCATGTTCATACAGATAGCGGTGTAGATATTTCCATGTTCATACAGACAGCGGTTCAGATATTTCCATGTTCATACAGATAGCGGTGCTGATATTTCCATGTTTATACAGGTAGCGGTGTAGATATTTCCATGTTTATACAGATAGCAGTGTAGATATTTCCATGTTTAGACAGATAGCGGTGAAGATATCTCCATCTTAATACAGATGGCGGTGTAGATATTTATATGTTCATACAGATGGCGGCGCAGATATTTCCATATTCATACAGATGGCGGTGTAGATATTTCCATGTTCATACAGATAGCGGTGTAGATATTTCCATGTTCATACAGATAGCGGTGTAGATATTTCCATGTTTATACAGATAGCGGTGTAGATATTTCCATGTTTATACAGATAGCGGTTTAGATAACTCCATCTTAATACAGATGGCGGTGTAGATATTTATATGTTCATACAGATGGCGGCGCAGATATTTCCATATTCATACAGATGGCGGTGTAGATATTTCCATGTTTATAGAGATAGCGGTGTAGTTATTTCCATGTGTAAAGAGATAGCTTTGTAGATATTTCCATGTATATGCAGATAGCTGTGTAGATATTTCCATTTTCATGCAGATAGCGGTGTAGATATTTCCATGTTCCAACAGATAGCGGTGTAGATATTTCCATGTTCATACAGATAGCGGTGTAGGTATTTCCATGTTTGTACATATAGCGGTGAAGATGTATGCATGTTTACACAGATAGCGGTGTATATATTTCCATGTTCATACAGATAGCTGTGTAGATATTTCCATGTTCATCCCGATGGCTCTGTAGATATATCCATGTTCATACAGATGGCGGTGAAGGTATTTCCATGTTCATACAGATAGCGGTTTAGATATTTCCATGTTCATACAGATAGCGGTGTAGATATTTCCATGTTCATACAGATAGCGGAGTAGGTATTTCCATGTTCATACAGATAGCGGTGAAGATATTTCCATGTTCACCCAGATGGCTGTGTAGATATCTCCATGTTCATACAGATAGAGGGGCTGATATTTCCATGTTCAAACAGATAGCGGTGCTGATATTTCCTTGTTTATACAGGTAGCGGTGTAGATATTTCCATGTTTATACAGATAGCGTTGTAGATATTTCCATGTTTATACAGATAGCAGTGTTGATATTTCCATGCTTATACAGATTGCGGTGAAGATATCTCCATCTTAATACAGATGGCCGTCTAGATATGTATATGTTCATACTGATGTCGGTGCAGATATTTCCATGTTCATACAGATGGCGGTGTAGATATTTCCATGTTTATAGATATAGCGGTGTAGTTATTTCCATGTGTAAAGAGATAGCTGTGTAGATATTTCCATGTATATGCAGATAGTGTACATATTTCCATTTTCATGCAGATAGCCGTGTAGATATTTCCATGTTCAAACAGATAGCGGTGTAGATATTTCCATGTTCATAGAGATAGCGTTGTAGATATTTCCATGTTCATACAGATAGCGGTGTAGATATTTCCATGTTTATACAGATAGCGGTGAAGATGTATGCATGTTTACACAGATAGCGGTGTAGATATTTCCATGTTCATACAGATGGCTGTGTAGATACATCCATGTTCATACAGATAGCGGTGTAGGTATTTCCATGTTAATACAGATAGCGGTGTAGATATTTCCATATTCGTACAGATAGCGGTGTAGATATTTCCATGTTCATACAGATAGCAGTGCTGATATTTCCATAATTATACAGGTAGCGGTGTAGAAATTTCCATGTTTATACAGATAGCGGTGTAGATATTTCCATGTTTATACAGATAACGGTGTAGATATTTCCAGGTTTACACAGATAGCGGTGTAGATATCTCCATCTTAATACAGATGGCGGTGTAGATATTTATATGTTCATACAGATGGCGGTGCAGATATTTCCATGTTCATACAGATGGCGGTGTGGATATTTCCATGTTTATAGAGATAGCGGTGTAGTTATTTCCATGTGTAAAGATATAGCCTTGTAGATATTTCCATGTATATGCAGATAGCTGTGTAGGTATTTCCATTTTCATGCAGATAGCGGTGTAGATATTTCCATGTTCATACAGATAGCGGTGTAGATATTTCCATGTTTATACAGATAGCGGTGAAGATATTTCCATGTTCATACAGATAGCAGTGTAGATATTTCCATGTTTATACAGATAGTGGTGAAGATGTATGCATGTTTACACAGATAGCGGTGTAGATATTTCCATGTTCATCCAGATGGCTGTGTAGATATATCCATGTTCATACAGATAGCGGTGTAGTTATTTCCATGTATATATAGATAGCGGTGTAGATATTTCCATGTTCATCCAGATGGCTGTGTAGATATATCCATGTTCATACAGATAGCGGTGTAGGTATTTCCATGTTCATTCAGATAGCTTTGTAGATATTTCCTTGTTCATACAGATAGCGGTGTAGATATTTCCATGTTCATACAGATAGCGGTGTAGATATTTCCAGGTTCATACAGATAGCGGTGCTGATATTTCCATGTTTATACAGGTAGCGGTGTAGATATTTCCATGTTTATACAGATAGCGGTGTAGATATTTCCATGTTTATACAGATAGCGGTGTAGACATTTCCATGTTTATTCAGATAGCGGTGTAGATATCTCCATCTTCATACAGATGGCGGTGTAGATATTTATATGTTCATACAGATTGCGGTGCAGATATTTCCATGTTCATACAGATGGCGGTGTAGATATTTCCATGTTCATACAGATAGCGGTGTAGTTATTTCCATGTGTAAAGAGATAGCTGTGTAGATATTTCCATTTTCATGCAGATAGCGGTGTATATACTTCCATCTTCAAACAGATAGCGGTGTAGATATTTCCATGTTCATACAGATAGCGGTGTATATATTTCCATGTTTATACAGATAGCAGTGAAGATGTATGCATGTTTACACAGATAGCGGTGTGGATATTTCCATGTTCATCCAGAGGGCTGTGTAGATATATCCATGTTCATACAGATAGCGGTGTAGATATTTCCATGTTCATACAGATAGCGGTTCAGATATTTCCATGTTCATACAGATAGCGGTGCTGATATTTCCATGTTTATACAGGTAGCGGTGTAGATATTTCCATGTTTATACAGATAGCAGTGTAGATATTTCCATGTTTAGACAGATAGCGGTGAAGATATCTCCATCTTAATACAGATGGCGGTGTAGATATTTATATGTTCATACAGATGGCGGTGCAGATATTTCCATGTTCATACAGATGGCGGTGTAGATATTTCCATGTTCATACAGATAGCGGTGTAGTTATTTCCATGTGTAAAGACAAAGCTGTGTAGATATTTCCATGTATATGCAGATAGCAGTGTAGATATTTCCATTTTCATGCAGATAGCGGTGTAGATATTTCCATGTTCAAACAGACAGCGGTGCAGTTATTTCCATGTTCATACAGATAGCGGTGCAGATATTTCCATGTTCATACAGATAGCGGTGTAGATATTTCCATGTTTATACAGATTGCGGTGAAGATGTATGCATGTTTACACAGATAGCGGTGTAGATATTTCCATGTTCATCCAGATGGCTGTGTAGATATATCCATGTTCATACAGATATCGGTGTAGATATTTCCATGTTCGTACAGATAGCGGTGTAGCTATTTCCATGTTCATACAGATAGCGGTGTAGATATTTCCATGTTCATACAGATAGCGGTGTAGATATTTCCATGTTCGTACAGATAGCGGTGTAGATATTTCCATGTTCATACTGATAGCGGTGCTGATATTTCCATGTTTATACAGGTAGCGGTGTAGAAATTTCCATGTTTATACAGATAGCGGTGTAGATATTTCCATGTTTATACAGATAGCGGTGTAGATATTTCCATGTTTATTCAGATAGCGGTGTTGATATTTCCATGCTTATACAGATTGCGGTGAAGATATCTCCATTTTAATACAAATGGCCGTCTAGATATGTATATGTTCATACTGATGTCGGTGCAGGTATTTCCATGTTCATACAGATGGCGGTGTAGATATTTCCATGTTTATAGATATAGCGGTGTAGTTATTTCCATGTGTAAAGAGATAGCTGTGTAGATATTTCCATGTATATGCAGATAGTGTACATATTTCCATTTTCATGCAGATAGCCGTGTAGATATTTCCATGTTCAAACAGATAGCGGTGTAGATATTTCCATGTTCATAGAGATAGCGTTGTAGATATTTCCATGTTCATACAGATAGCGGTGTAGATATTTCCATGTTTATACAGATAGCGGTGAAGATGTATGCATGTTTACACAGATAGCGGTGTAGATATTTCCATGTTCATACAGATGGCTGTGTAGATATATCCATGTTCATACAGATAGCGGTGTAGGTATTTCCATGTTAATACAGATAGCGGTGTAGATATTTCCATATTCGTACAGATAGCGGTGTAGATATTTCCATGTTCATACAGATAGCAGTGCTGATATTTCCATAATTATACAGGTAGCGGTGTAGAAATTTCCATGTTTATACAGATAGCGGTGTAGATTTTTCCATGTTTATACAGATAACGGTGTAGATATTTCCAGGTTTACACAGATAGCGGTGTAGATATCTCCATCTTAACACAGATGGCGGTGTAGATATTTATATGTTCATACAGATGGCGGTGCAGATATTTCCATGTTCATACAGATGGCGGTGTAGATATTTCCATGTTTATAGAGATAGCGGTGTAGTTATTTCCATGTGTAAAGAGATAGCTTTGTAGATATTTCCATGTATATGCAGATAGCTGTGTAGGTATTTCCATTTTCATGCAGATAGCGGTGTAGATATTTCCATGTTCATACAGATAGCGGTGTAGATATTTCCATGTTTATACAGATAGCGGTGAAGATGTATGCATGTTTACACAGATAGCGGTGTATATATTTCCTTGTTCATACAGATAGCTGTGTAGATATTTCCATGTTCATCCAGATGGCTCTGTAGATATATCCATGTTCATACAGATGGCGGTGAAGACATTTCCATGTTCATACAGACAGCGGTGTAGATATTTCCATGTTCATACAGATAGCGGTGTAGATACTTCCATGTTCATACAGATAGCGGTGTAGTTATTTCCATGTTCATACAGATAGCGGTGAAGATATTTCCATGTTCATCCAGATGGCTGTGTAGATATATCCATGTTCATACAGATAGCGGTGTAGATATTTCCATGTTCATACAGATAGCGGTGTAGTTATTTCCATATTCATACAGATAGCGGTGTAGATATTTCCATGTTTATACTGATAGTGGTGAAGATGTATGCATGTTTACACAGATAGCGGTGTAGATATTTCCATGTTCATACAGATAGCGGTGTAGATATTTCCATGTTCATCCAGATGGCTGTGTAGATATATCCATGATCATACAGATTGCGGTGTAGATATTTCCATGTTCATACAGAGAGTGGTGCTGATATTTCCATGTTTATACAGGCAGCGGTGTAGATATTTCCATGTTTATACAGATAGCGGTTTAGATATTTCCTTCTTAATACAGATGGCGGTGTCGATATTTATATATTCATACAGATGGCGGTGTAGATGTTTCCATGTTTATACAGATAGCAGTGTAGATATCTCCATCTTAATACAGATTGCGGTGTAGATATTTATATGTTCATACAGATGGCGGTGCAGATATTTCCATGTTCATACAGATGGTGGTGTAGATATTTCCATGTTCATACAGATATCGGTGTAGTTATTTCCATGTGTAAAGAGATAGCTGTGTAGATATTTAAATGTATATGCAGATAGCAGTGTAGATATTTCCATTTTTATGCAGATAGCGGTGTAGATATTTCCATGTTCAAAAAGATAGCGGTGTAGATATTTCCATGTTCATACAGATAGCGGTGTAGATATTTCCATGTTCATACAGATAGCGGTGTAGATATTTCCATGTTTATACTGATAGTGGTGAAGATGTATGCATGTTTACACAGATAGCGGTGTAGATATTTCCATGTTCATCCAGATGGCTGTGTAGATATATCCATGTTCATACAGATAGCGGTGTAATTATTTCCATGTATATACGGATAGCGATGTAGATATTTCCATGTTCATCCAGATGGCTGTGTAGATATATCCATGTTCATACAGATAGCGGTGTAGATATTTCCATGTTCATACAGATAGCGGTGTAGCTATTTCCATGTTCATACAGATAACGGTGTAGCTATCTCCATGTTCATACAGATAGCAGTGTAGATATTTCCATGTTCATACAGATAGCGGTGTAGATATCTCCATTTTCATACAGAGAGCGTTGCTGATATTTCCATGTTTATACAGGCAGCGGTGTAGATATTTCCATGTTTATACAGATAGCGGTTTAGATATTTCCTTCTTAATACAGATGGCGGTGTAGATATTTATATGTTCATACAGGTGGCGGTGCAGATATTTCCATGTTCATTCAGATGGCGGTGTAGATATTTCCATGTTTATAGATATAGCGGTGTAGTTATTTCCATGTGTAAAGAGATAGCTGTGTAGATATTTCCATGTATATGCAGATAGCTTTGTAGATATTTCCATTTTCATGCAGATAGCGGTGTAGATATTTACATGTTCAAACAGATAGCGGTGTAGATATTTCCATGTTCATTCAGATAGCTTTGTAGATATTTCCTTGTTCATACAGATAGCGGTGTAGATATTTCCATGTTCATACAGATAGCGGTGTAGATATTTCCATGTTCATACAGATAGCGGTGTAGATATTTCCAGGTTCGTACAGATAGCGGTGCTGATATTTCCATGTTTATACAGGTAGCGGTGTAGCTATTTCCATGTTCATACATATAGCGGTGTAGATATTTCCATGTTCATCCAGATGGCTGTGTAGATATCTCCATCTTCATACAGATGGCGGTGTAGATATTTATATGTTCATACAGATGGCGGTGCAGATATTTCCATGTTCATACAGATGGCGGTGTAGATATTTCCATGTTCATACAGATAGCGGTGTAGTTATTTCCATGTGTAAAGAGATAGCTGTGTAGATATTTCCATTTTCATGCAGATAGCGGTGTATATATTTCCATCTTCAAACAGATAGCGGTGTAGATATTTCCATGTTCATACAGATAGCGGTGTATATATTTCCATGTTTATACAGATAGCGGTGAAGATGTATGCATGTTTACACAGATAGCGGTGTGGATATTTCCATGTTCATCCAGAGGGCTGTGTAGATATATCCATGTTCATACAGATAGCGGTGTAGATATTTCCATGTTCATACAGATAGCGGTTCAGATATTTCCATGTTCATACTGATAGCGGTGCTGATATTTCCATGTTTATACAGGTAGCGGTGTAGATATTTCCATGTTTATACAGATAGCGGTGTAGATATTTCCATGTTTAGACAGATAGCGGTGAAGATATCTCCATCTTAATACAGATGGCGGTGTAGATATTTATATGTTCATACAGATGGTGGTGCAGATATTTCCATGTTCATACAGATGGCGGTGTTGATATTTCCATGTTCAAACAGATAGCGGTGTAGTTATTTCCATGTTTAAAGAGAAAGCTGTGTAGATATTTCCATGTATATGCAGATAGAAGTGTAGATATTTCCATTTTCATGCAGATAGCGGTGTAGATATTTCCATGTTCAAACAGACAGCGGTGCAGATATTTCCATGTTCATACAGATAGCGGTGCAGATATTTCCATGTTCATACAGATAGCGGTGTAGATATTTCCATGTTTATACAGATTGCGGTGAAGATGTATGCATGTTTACACAGATAGCGGTGTAGATATTTCCATGTTCATCCACATGGCTGTGTAGATATATCCATGTTCGTACAGATATCGGTGTAGATATTTCCATGTTCGTACAGATAGCGGTGTAGCTATTTCCATGTTCATACAGATAGCAGTGTAGATATTTCCATGTTTGTACAGATAGCGGTGAAGATGTATGCATATTTACACAGATAGCGGTGTAGATATTTCCATGTTCATACAGATAGTGGTGTAGAAATTTCCATGTTCATCAAGATGGCTGTGTAGATATATCCATGTTCATACAGATAGCGGTGTAGATATTTCCATGTTCATACAGATAGCGGTGTAGATATTTCCATGTTCATACAGATAGCGGTGTAGATATTTCCATGTTCATAGAGATAGCGGTGTAGATATTTCCATGTTCGTACAGATAGCGGTGTAGATATTTCCATGTTCCTACAGATAGCGGTGCTGATATTTCCATGTTTATACAGGTAGCGGTGTAGATATTTCCATGTTTATACAGATAGCGGTGTAGATATTTCCAGGTTTATTCAGATAGCGGTGTAGATATTTCCAGGTTTATTCAGATAGCGGTGTAGACATCTCCATCTTAATACAGATGGCGGTGTAGATATTTATATGTTCATACAGATGGCGGTGTAGATATTTCCATGTTCATCCAGATGGCTCTGTAGATATATCCATGTTCGTACAGATGGCGGTGAAGATATTTCAATCATCATTCAGATAGCGGTGTAGATATTTCCATGTTCATACAGATAGCGGTGTAGATATTTCCATGTTCATATATATAGCGGTGTAGCTATTTCCATGTTCATACAGATAGCGGTGTAGATATTTCCATGTTCATACAGATGGCTGTGTAGATATATCCATGTTCATACAGATGGCGATGTAGATATCTCCATGTTCATATAGATAGAGGGGCTATTTCCATGTTCATACAGATAGCGGTGTAGATATTTCCATGTACATAGAGATAGCATTGTAGATATTTCCATGTTCATACAGATAGCGGTGTAGATATTTCCATGTTTATACAGATAGCGGTGTAGATATTTCCATGTTTATACAGATAGCGGTGTAGATATCTTCATCTTAATACAGATGGCGGTGTAGATATCTATATGTTCATACAGACGGCGATGTAAATATTTCCATGTTCATACAGATGGCGGTGTAGATATTTCCATGTTCATAGAGATAGCGGTGTAGTTATTTCCATGTGTAAAGAGATAGCTGTATAGATATTTCCATGTATATCCAGATAGCTTTGTAGATATTTCCATTTTCATGCTGATACCGGTGTAGATATTTCCATGTTCAAACAGATAGTGGTGTAGATATTTCCATGTTCATACAGATAGCAGTGTAGATATTTCAATGTTTATACAGATAGTGGTGAAGATGTACGCATGTTTACACTGATAGCGGTGTAGATATTTCCATGTTCATACAGATAGCGGTGTAGATATTTCCATGTTCATCCAGATGGCTGTGTAGATATATCCATGTTCTCACAGATGGCGGTGAAGATATTTCCATGTTCATGCAGATAGCGGTGTAGATATTTCCATGTTCATACAGATAGCGGTGTAGATATTTCCATGTTCATACAGACAGCGGTGCTGATATTTCCATGTTCATCCAGATGGCTGTGTAGATATATCTATGTTCATACAGATGGCGGTGAAGATGTTTCCATGTTCATACAGATATCGGTGTAGATATTTCCATGTTCATACAGATAGCGGTGTAGATATTTCCATGTTCATACAGATAGCGGTGCTGATATTTCCATGTTTATTCAGATAGCGTTGTAGATATTTCCATGTTTATACAGATAGCGGAGTAGATATTTCCAGGTTTATTCAGATAGCGGTGTAGATATTTCCAGGTTTATTCAGATAGCGGTGTAGACATCTCCATCTTAATACAGATGGCGGTGTAGATATTTATATGTTCATACAGATGGCGGTGTAGATATTTCCATGTTCATCCAGATGGCTCTGTAGATATATCCATGTTCGTACAGATGGCGGTGAAGATATTTCAATCATCATTCAGATAGCGGTGTAGATATTTCCATGTTCATACAGATAGCGGTGTAGATATTTCCATGTTCATATATATAGCGGTGTAGCTATTTCCATGTTCATACAGATAGCGGTGTAGATATTTCCATGTTCATACAGATGGCTGTGTAGATATATCCATGTTCATACAGATGGCGATGTAGATATCTCCATGTTCATACAGATAGAGGGGCTATTTCCATGTTCATACAGATAGCGGTGTAGATATTTCCATGTACATAGAGATAGCGTTGTAGATATTTCCATGTTCATACAGATAGCGGTGTAGATATTTCCATGTTTATACAGATAGCGGTGTAGATATTTCCATGTTTATACAGATAGCGGTGTAGATATCTTCATCTTAATACAGATGGCGGTGTAGATATTTATATGTTCATACAGATGGCGGTGTAGATATTTCCATGTTCATCCAGATGGCTCTGTAGATATATCCATGTTCGTACAGATGGCGGTGAAGATATTTCAATCATCATTCAGATAGCGGTGTAGATATTTCCATGTTCATACAGATAGCGGTGTAGATATTTCCATGTTCATATATATAGCGGTGTAGCTATTTCCATGTTCATACAGATAGCGGTGTAGATATTTCCATGTTCATACAGATGGCTGTGTAGATATATCCATGTTCATACAGATGGCGATGTAGATATCTCCATGTTCATACAGATAGAGGGGCTATTTCCATGTTCATACAGATAGCGGTGTAGATATTTCCATGTACATAGAGATAGCGTTGTAGATATTTCCATGTTCATACAGATAGCGGTGTAGATATTTCCATGTTTATACAGATAGCGGTGTAGATATTTCCATGTTTATACAGATAGCGGTGTAGATATCTTCATCTTAATACAGATGGCGGTGTAGATATTTATATGTTCATACAGACGGCGATGTAAATATTTCCATGTTCATACAGATGGCGGTGTAGATATTTCCATGTTCATAGAGATAGCGGTGTAGTTATTTCCATGTGTAAAGAGATAGCTGTATAGATATTTCCATGTATATCCAGATAGCTTTGTAGATATTTCCATTTTCATGCTGATACCGGTGTAGATATTTCCATGTTCAAACAGATAGTGGTGTAGATATTTCCATGTTCATACAGATAGCAGTGTAGATATTTCAATGTTTATACAGATAGTGGTGAAGATGTACGCATGTTTACACTGATAGCGGTGTAGATATTTCCATGTTCATACAGATAGCGGTGTAGATATTTCCATGTTCATCCAGATGGCTGTGTAGATATATCCATGTTCTCACAGATGGCGGTGAAGATATTTCCATGTTCATACAGATAGCGGTGTAGATATTTCCATGTTCATACAGATAGCGGTGTAGATATTTCCATGTTCATACAGAGAGCGGTGCTGATATTTCCATGTTCATCCAGATGGCTGTGTAGATATATCTATGTTCATACAGATGGCGGTGAAGATGTTTCCATGTTCATACAGATATCGGTGTAGATATTTCCATGTTCATACAGATAGCGGTGTAGATATTTCCATGTTCATACAGATAGCGGTGCTGATATTTCCATGTTTATTCAGATAGCGTTGTAGATATTTCCATGTTTATACAGATAGCGGAGTAGATATTTCCATGTTTATACAGATAGCGGTGTAGATATCTCCATCTTAATACAGATGGCGGTGCCGATATTTATATGTTCATACAGATGGCGGTGCAGATATTTCCAAGTTCATACAGATGGCGGTGTAGATATTTCCATGTTTATAGAGATAGCGGTGTAGTTATTTCCATGTGTAAACAGATAGCTTTGTAGATATTTCCATGTATATGCAGATAGCTGTGTAGATATTTCCATTTTCATGCAGACAGCGGTGTAGATATTCCCATGCTGAAACAGATAGCGGTGTAGATATTTCCATGTTCATACAGATAGCGGTGTAGATATTTCCATGTTCATACAGATTGCGGTGTAGCTATTTCCATGTTCGTACAGATAGCGGTGTAGCTATTTCCATGTTCTTACATATAGCGGTGTAGATATTTCCATGTTCATCCAGATGGCTGTATAGATATATCCATGTTCATACAGATGGCGGTGAAGATATTTCCATGTTCATACAGATAGTGGTGTAGATATTTCCATGTTCATACAGATAGCGGTGTAGCTATTTCCATGTTCATACAGATAGCGGTGTAGATATTTCCATATTCATCCAGATGGCTGTGTAGATATTTCCATGTTCATACAGATAGCGGTGCTGATATTTCCATGTTTATACAGATAGCGGTGTAGATATCTCCATCTTAATACAGATGGCGGTGTAGATATTTATATGTTCATACAGATAGCGGTGTAGATATTTCCATGTTCATACAGATAGCGGTGTAGATATTTCCATGTTCATACAGATAGCGGTGTAGATAATTCTATGTTCATGCAGATGGCTGTGTAGCTATTTCCATGTTCATACAGATAGTGGTGTAGATATTTCCATGTTCATACAGATAGTGGTGTAGATATTTCCATGTTCATACAGATTGCGGTGCTAATATTTCCATGTTTATACAGGTAGCGGTGTAGATATTTCCATGTTTATACAGATAGCGGTGTAGATATTTCCATGTTTATACAGATAGCGGTGTAGATATTTCCATGTTTATACAGATAGCGGTGTAGATATCTCCATCTTAATACAGATGGCGGTGTAGATATTTATATGTTCATACAGATGGCGGTGTAGATATTTCCATGTTCATACAGATGGCGGTGTAGATATTTCCATGTTTATAGAGATAGCGGTGTAGTTATTTCCATGTGTAAAGACATAGCTGTATAGATATTTCCATGTATATGCAGATAGCTTTGTAGATATTTCCATTTTCATGCTGATAGCGGTGTAGATATTTCCATGTTCAAACAGATAGCGCTGTAGATATTTCCATGTTCATACAGATAGCAGTGTAGATATTTCCATGTTTATACAGATAGTGGTGAAGATGTATGCATGTTTACACAGATAGCGGTGTAGATATTTCCATGTTCATACAGATAGCGGTGTAGATATTTCCATGTTCATCCAGATGGCTGTGTAGATATATCCATGTTCACACAGATGGCGGTGAAGATATTTCCATGTTCATACAGATAGCGGTGTAGATATTTCCATGTTCATACAGATAGCGGTGTAGCTATTTCCATGTTCATACATATAGCGGTGAAGATATTTCCATGTTCATACAGATGGCGTTGTAGATATTTCCATGTTCATACAGATAGCGGTGTGGACATTTCCATGTTCATACAGATAGCAGTGTAGCTATTTCCATGTTCATACATATAGCGGTGTAGATATTTCCATGTTCATGCAGATGGCTGTGTAGATATATCCATGTTCATACAGATGGCGGTGAAGATATTTCCATGTTCATACGGATGGCGGTGTAGATATTTCCATGTTCATACAGATAGCGGTGTGGACATTTCCATGTTCATACAGATAGCGGTGTAGCTATTTCCATGTTCATACAGATAGCGGTGAAGATAATTCCATGTTCATACAGATAGCGGTGTAGATATTTCCATGTTCATACAGATTGCGGTGCTGATTTTTCCATGTTTATGCAGGTAGCGGTGTAGATATTTCCATGTTCATACAGATAGCGGTGTAGATATTTCCATGTTCATACAGATAGCGGTGTAGATATTTCCATGTTTATACAGATAGCGGTGTAGATATCTTCATCTTAATACAGATGGCGGTGTAGATATTTATATGTTCATACAGACGGCGACGTAGATATTTCCATGTTCATGCAGATGGCGGTGTGGATATTTCCATGTTTATAGAGATAGCGGTGTAGCTATTTCCATGTTCATACAGATAGCGGTGAAGATAATTCCATGTTCATACAGATAGCGGTGTAGATATTTCCATGTTCATACCGATTGCGGTGCTGATTTTTCCATGTTTATGCAGGTAGCGGTGTAGATATTTCCATGTTCATACAGATAGCGGTGTAGATATTTCGATGTTTATACAGATAGCGGTGTAGATATTTCCATGTTTATACAGATAGCGGTGTAGATATCTTCATCTTAATACAGATGGCGGTGTAGATATTTATATGTTCATACAGACGGCGATGTAGATATTTCCATGTTCATACAGATGGCGGTGTGGATATTTCCATGTTTATAGAGATAGCGGTGTAGTTATTTCCATGTGTAAAGAAATAGCTGTATAGATATTTCCATGTATATGCAGATAGCTTTGTAGATATTTCCATTTTCATGCTGATAGCGGTGTAGATATTTCCATGTTCAAACAGATAGTGGTGTAGATATTTCCATGTTCATACAGATAGCAGTGTAGATATTTCCATGTTTATACAGATATTGGTGAAGATGTATCCATGTTTACACAGATAGCGGTGTAGAAATTTCCATGTTCATACATGTAGCGGTGTAGATATTTCCATGTTCATCCAGATGGCTGTGTAGATATATCCATGTTCACACAGATGGCGGTGAAGATATTTCCATGTTCATACAGATAGCGGTGTAGTTATTTCCATGTTCATACAGATAGCGGTGTAGCTATTTCCATGTTCATACATGTAGCGGTGAAGATATTTCCATGTTCATACAGATGACGGTGTAGATATTTCCATGTTCATACAGATTGCGGTGTGGACATTTCTATGTTCATACAGATAGCAGTGTAGCTATTTCCATGTTCATACAGATAGGGGTGTAGATATTTCCATGTTCATCCTGATGGCTGTGTAGATATTTCCATGTACATACAGATAGTGGTGCTGATATTTCCATGTTTATACAGGTAGCAGTGTAGATACTTCCATGTTTATACAGATAGCGGTGAGGATGTATGCATGTTTACACAGATAGCGGTGTAGATGTTTCCATGTTCATACAGATAGCGGTGTAGATATTTCCATGTTCATCCAGATGGCTGTGTAGATGTATCCATGTTCATACAGATGGCGGTGAAGATATTTCCATGTTCATACAGATAGTGGTGTAGATATTTCCTTGTTCATACAGATAGCGGTGTAGATATTTCCATGTTCATACAGATTGCGGTGTAGCTATTTCCATGTTCATAAATATAGCTGTGTAAATATTTCCATGTTCATCCAGATGGCTCTGTAGATATATCCACGTTCATACAGATGGCGGTGAAGATATTTCCATGTTCATACAGATGGCGGTGTAGATATTTCCATGCTCATACAGATAGCGGTGTGGACATTTCCATGTTCATACAGATAGCGGTGTAGCTATTTCCATGTTCATACAGATGGCGGTGTAGATATTTCCATGTTCATCCAGATGGCTGTGTAGATATTTCCATGTTCATACGGATAGCGGTGCTGATATTTCCATGTTTATACAGGTAGCGGTGTAGATATTTCCATGTTTATACAGATAGCGGTGTAGATAATTCCATGTTTATACATATAGCGGTGCTGATATTTCCATGTTTATACAGGTAGCGGTGTAGATATTTCCATATTTATACAGATAGTGGTGTAGATATTTCCATGTTCATACAGATAGCGGTGTAGATATTTCCATTTTCATACAGATAGCGGTGTAGATATTTCCATGTTCATACAGATAGCGGTGTAGCTATTTCCATGTTCATACAGATAGCGGTGTTGCTATTTCCATGTTCATACAGATAGCGGTGTAGATATTTCCATGTTCATCCAGATGGCTGTGTAGATATTTCCATGTTCATACAGATAGCGGTGCTGATATTTCCTTGTTTATACAGGTAGCGGTGTAGATATTTCCATGTTTATACAGATAGCGGTGTAGATATTTCCATGTTTATACAGATAGCGGTGTAGATATTTCCATGTTTATACAGATAGTGGTGTAGATATCTCCATCTTAATACAGATGGCGGTGTAGATATTTATATGTTCATACAGATGGCGGTGCAGATATTTCCATGTTCATACACGTGGCGGTGTAGATATTTCCATGTTTATAGAGACAGCGGAGTAGCTATTTCCATGTGTAAAGAAATAGCTTTGTAGATATTTCCATGTATATGCAGATAGCTGTGTAGATATTTCCATTTTCATGCAGATAGCTGTGTAGATATTTCCATGTTCAAACAGATAGCGGTGTAGATATTTCCATGTTCATACAGATAGCGGTATAGATATTTCCATGTTTATACAGATAGCGCTGAAGATGTATGCATGTTTACGCAGATAGTGGTGTAGATATTTCCATGTTCATACAGACAGCGGTGTAGATATTTCCATGTTCATCCAGATGGCTGTGTAGATATATCCATGTTCATACAGATGGCGGTGAAGAAACTTCCATGTTCATACAGATAGCAGTGTAGATCTTTCCATGTTCATACAGATAGCGGTGTAGGTATTTCCATGTTCATACAGATAGAGGTGTAGCTATTTCCATGTTCATACAGATATCGGTGTAGATATTTCCATGTTCATCCAGATGGCTGTGTAGATATATCCATGTTCATACAGATGGCGGTGAAGATATTTCCATGTTCATACAGATAGCGGTGTTGATATTTCCATGTTCATACAGATAGTGGTGTAGATATTTCCATGTTCATACAGATAGCGTTGTAGATATTTCCATGTTCATACAGACAGCGGTGCTGATATTTCCATGATCATCCAGATGGCTGTGTAGATATATCTATGTTCATACAGATGGCGGTGAAGATGTTTCCATGTTCATACAGATATCGGTGTAGATATTTCCATGTTCATACAGATAGCGGTGTAGATATTTCCATGTTCATACAGATAGCGGTGCTGATATTTCCATGTTTATTCAGATAGCGTTGTAGATATTTCCATGTTTATACAGATAGCGGAGTAGATATTTCCATGTTTATACAGATAGCGGTGTAGATATCTCCATCTTAATACAGATGGCGGTGCCGATATTTATAAGTTCATACAGATGGCGGTGCAGATATTTCCAAGTTCATACAGATGGCGGTGTAGATATTTCCATGTTTATAGAGATAGCGGTGTAGTTATTTCCATGTGTAAACAGATAGCTTTGTAGATATTTCCATGTATATGCAGATAGCTGTGTAGATATTTCCATTTTCATGCAGACAGCGCTGTAGATATTCCCATGCTGAAACAGATAGCGGTGTAGATATTTCCATGTTCATACAGATAGCGGTGTAGATATTTCCATGTTCATACAGATAGCGGTGTAGCTATTTCCATGTTCGTACAGATAGCGGTGTAGCTATTTCCATGTTCTTATATATAGCGGTGTAGATATTTCCATGTTCATCCAGATGGCTGTATAGATATATCCATGTTCATACAGATGGCGGTGAAGATATTTCCATGTTCATACAGATAGTGGTGTAGATATTTCCATGTTCATACAGATAGCGGTGCTGATATTTCCATGTTTATACAGATAGCGGTGTAGATATCTCCATCTTAATACAGATGGCGGTGTAGATATTTATATGTTCATACAGATAGCGGTGTAGATATTTCCATGTTCATACAGATAGCGGTGTAGATATTTCCATGTTCATACAGATAGCGGTGTAGATAATTCTATGTTCATGCAGATGGCTGTGTAGCTATTTCCATGTTCATACAGATAGTGGTGTAGATATTTCCATGTTCATACAGATAGTGGTGTAGATATTTCCATGTTCATACATATTGCGGTGCTAATATTTCCATGTTTATACAGGTAGCGGTGTAGATATTTCCATGTTTATACAGATAGCGGTGTAGATATTTCCATGTTTATACAGATAGCGGTGTAGATATTTCCATGTTTATACAGATAGCGGTGTAGATATCTCCATCTTAATACAGACGGCGGTGTAGATATTTATATGTTCATACAGATGGCGGTGTAGATATTTCCATGTTCATACAGATGGCGGTGTAGATATTTCCATGTTTATAGAGATAGCGGTGTAGTTATTTCCATGTGTAAAGACATAGCTGTATAGATATTTCCATGTATATGCAGATAGCTTTGTAGATATTTCCATTTTCATGCTGATAGCGGTGTAGATATTTCCATGTTCAAACAGATAGCGCTGTAGATATTTCCATGTTCATACAGATAGCAGTGTAGATATTTCCATGTTTATACAGATAGTGGTGAAGATGTATGCATGTTTACACAGATAGCGGTGTAGATATTTCCATGTTCATACAGATAGCGGTGTAGATATTTCCATGTTCATCCAGATGGCTGTGTAGATATATCCATGTTCACACAGATGGCGGTGAAGATATTTCCATGTTCATACAGATAGCGGTGTAGATATTTCCATGTTCATACAGATAGCGGTGTAGCTATTTCCATGTTCATACATATAGCGGTGAAGATATTTCCATGTTCATACAGATGGCGTTGTAGATATTTCCATGTTCATACAGATAGCGGTGTGGACATTTCCATGTTCATACAGATAGCAGTGTAGCTATTTCCATGTTCATACATATAGCGGTGTAGATATTTCCATGTTCATGCAGATGGCTGTGTAGATATATCCATGTTCATACAGATGGCGGTGAAGATATTTCCATGTTCATACAGATGGCGGTGTAGATATTTCCATGTTCATACAGATAGCGGTGTGGACATTTCCATGTTCATACAGATAGCGGTGTAGCTATTTCCATGTTCATACAGATAGCGGTGAAGGTAATTCCATGTTCATACAGATAGCGGTGTAGATATTTCCATGTTCATACAGATTGCGGTGATGATTTTTCCATGTTTATGCAGGTAGCGGTGTAGATATTTCCATGTTCATACAGATAGCGGTGTAGATATTTCCATGTTCATACAGATAGCGGTGTAGATATTTCCATGTTTATACAGATAGCGGTGTAGATATCTTCATCTTAATACAGATGGCGGTGTAGATATTTATATGTTCATACAGACGGCGATGTAGATATTTCCATGTTCATACAGATGGCGGTGTGGATATTTCCATGTTTATAGAGATAGCGGTGTAGTTATTTCCATGTGTAAAGAAATAGCTGTATAGATATTTCCATGTATATGCAGATAGCTTTGTAGATATTTCCATTTTCATGCTGATACCGGTTTACATATTTCCATGTTCAAACAGATAGTGGTGTAGATATTTCCATGTTCATACAGATAGCAGTGTAGATATTTCCATGTTTATACAGATAGTGGTGAAGATGTACGCATGTTTACACAGATAGCGGTGTAGATATTTCCATGTTCATACAGATAGCGGTGTAGATATTTCCATGTTCATCCAGATGGCTGTGTAGATATATCCATGTTCTCAAAGATGGCGGTGAAGATATTTCCATGTTCATACAGATAGCGGTGTAGATATTTCCATGTTCATACAGATAGCGGCGTAGGTATTTCCATGTTCATACAGACAGCGGTGCTGATATTTCCATGTTCATCCAGATGGCTGTGTAGATATATCTATGTTCATACAGATGGCGGTGAAGATGTTTCCATGTTCATACAGATATCGCTGTAGATATTTCCATGTTCATACAGATAGCGGTGTAGATATTTCCATGTTCATACAGATAGCGGTGCTGATATTTCCATGTTTATACAGATAGCGGTGTTGATATTTCCATGTTTATACAGATAGCGGTGTAGATATTTCCATGTGTAAAGAGATAGCTTAGTAGATATTTCCATGTATATGCAGATAGCTGTGTAGATATTTCCATTTTCATGCAGACTGCGGTGTAGATATTCCCATGCTGAAACAGATAGCGGTGTAGATATTTCCATGTTCATACAGATAGCTGTGTAGATATTTCCATGTTTATACAGATAGCGGTGAAGATGTATGCATGTTTACACAGATAGCGGTGTAGATATTTCCATTTTCATACAGATAGCGGTGTAGATATTTCCATGTTCATCCAGATGGCTGTGTAGACATACCCATGTTCGTACAGATGGTGGTGAAGATATTTCCATGTTCATACAGATAGCGGTGTAGATATTTCCATGTTCATACAGAGAGCGGTGTATCTATTTCCATGTTCGTACTGATAGCGGTGCAGCTATTTCCATGTTCATACATATAGCGGTGTAGATATTTCCATGTTCATCCAGATGTCTGTGTAGATATATCCATGTTCATACAGATGGCGGTGAAGATATTTCCATGTTCATACATATAGTGGTGTAGATATTTCCATGTTCATACAGATAGCGGTGTAGCTATTTCCCTGTTCATACAGATAGCGGTGTAGATATTTCCATATTCATCCAGATGGCTGTGTAGATATTTCCATGTTCGTACAGATAGCGGTGCTGATATATTCATGTTTATACAGGTAGCGGTGTAGATATTTCCATGTTTATACAGATAGCGGTGTAGATACTTCCATGTTTATACAGATAGCGGTGAAGATGTATGCATGTTTACACAGATAGCGGTGTAGATATTTCCATGTTCATACAGATAGCGGGGTAGATATTTCCATGTTCATCCAGATTGCAGTGTAGATATATCCATGTTCATACAGATGGCGGTGAAGATATTTCCATGTTCATACAGATATCGGTGTAGATATTTACATGTTTATACAGATAGCGGTGTAGATATTTCCATGTTCATACAGATAGCGGTGTAGATATTTCCATGTTAATACAGATAGCGGTGTAGATATTTCTATGTTCATGCAGATGGCTGTGTAGCTATTTCCATGTTCATACAGATAGTGGTGTAGATATTTCCATGTTCATACAGATTGCGGTGCTGATATTTCCATGTTTATACAGGTAGCAGTGTAGATATTTCCATGTTTATACAGATAGCGGTGTAGCTATTTCCATGTTTATACAGATAGCGGTGTAGATATTTCCATGTTAATACAGATAGCGGTGTAGATATCTCCATCTTAATACAGACGGCGGTGTAGATATTTATATGTTCATACAGACGGCGGTGCAGATATTTCCATGTTCATACAGATGGCGGTGTAGATATTTCCATGTTTATAGAGATAGCGGTGTAGTTATTTCCATGTGTAAAGAGATAGCTGTATAGATATTTCCATGTATATGCAGATAGCTTTGTAGACGTTTCCATTTTCATGCTGATAGCGGTGTAGATATTTCCATGTTCAAACAGATAGCGCTGTAGATATTTCCATGTTCATACAGATAGCAGTGTAGATATTTCCATGTTTATACAGATAGTGGTGAAGATGTATCCATGTTTACACAGATAGCGGTGTAGAAATTTCCATGTTCATACAGATAGCGGTGTAGATATTTCCATGTTCATCCAGATGGCTGTGTAGATATATCCATGTTCACACAGATGGCGGTGAAGATATTTCCATGTTCATACAGATAGCAGTGTAGTTATTTCCATGTTCATACAGATAGCGGTGTAGCTATTTCCATGTTCATACATGTAGCGGTGAAGATATTTCCATGTTCATACAGATGACGGTGTAGATATTTCCATGTTCATACAGATTGCGGTGTGGACATTTCTATGTTCATACAGATAGCAGTGTAGCTATTTCCATGTTCATACAGATAGGGGTGTAGATATTTCCATGTTCATCCTGATGGCTGTGTAGATATTTCCATGTACATACAGATAGCGGTGCTGATATTTCCATGTTTATACAGGTAGCAGTGTAGATATTTCCATGTTTATACAGATAGCGGTGAGGATTTATGCATGTTTACACAGATAGCGGTGTAGATGTTTCCATGTTCATACAGATAGCGGTGTAGATATTTCCATGTTCATCCAGATGGCTGTGTAGATGTATCCATGTTCATACAGATGGCGGTGAAGATATTTCCATGTTCATACAGATAGCGGTGTAGATATTTCCTTGTTCATACAGATAGCGGTGTAGATATTTCCATGTTCATACAGATTGCGGTGTAGCTATTTCCATGTTCATAAATATAGCTGTGTAAATATTTCCATGTTCATCCAGATGGCTCTGTAGATATATCCATGTTCATACAGATGGCGGTGAAGATATTTCCATGTTCATACAGATGGCGGTGTAGATATTTCCATGCTCATACAGATAGCGGTGTGGACATTTCCATGTTCATACAGATAGCGGTGTAGCTATTTCCATGTTCATACAGATGGCGGTGTAGATATTTCCATGTTCATCCAGATGGCTGTGTAGATATTTCCATGTTCATACGGATAGCGGTGCTGATATTTCCATGTTTATACAGGTAGCGGTGTAGATATTTCCATGTTTATACAGACAGCGGTGTAGATAATTCCATGTTTATACATATAGCGGTGCTGATATTTCCATGTTTATACAGGTAGCGGTGTAGATATTTCCATATTTATACAGATAGTGGTGTAGATATTTCCATGTTCATACAGATAGCGGTGTAGATATTTCCATTTTCATACAGATAGCGGTGTAGATATTTCCATGTTCATACAGATAGCGGTGTAGCTATTTCCATGTTCATACAGATAGCGGTGTAGCTATTTCCATGTTGATACAGATAGCGGTGTAGATATTTCCATGTTCATCCAGATGGCTGTGTAGATATTTCCATGTTCATACAGATAGCGGTGCTGATATTTCCTTGTTTATACAGGTAGCGGTGTAGATATTTCCATGTTTATACAGATAGCGGTGTAGATATTTCCATGTTTATACAGATAGCGGTGTAGATATTTCCATGTTTATACAGATAGTGGTGTAGATATCTCCATCTTAATACAGATGGCGGTGTAGATATTTATATGTTCATACAGATGGCGGTGCAGATATTTCCATGTTCATACACGTGGCGGTGTAGATATTTCCATGTTTATAGAGACAGCAGAGTAGCTATTTCCATGTGTAAAGAAATAGCTTTGTAGATATTTCCATGTATATGCAGATAGCTGTGTAGATATTTCCATTTTCATGCAGATAGCTGTGTAGATATTTCCATGTTCAAACAGATAGCGGTGTAGATATTTCCATGTTCATACAGATAGCGGTATAGATATTTCCATGTTTATACAGATAGCGGTGAAGATGTATGCATGTTTACGCAGATAGCGGTGTAGATATTTCCATGTTCATACAGACAGCGGTGTAGATATTTCCATGTTCATCCAGATGGCTGTGTAGATATATCCATGTTCATACAGATGGCGGTGAAGAAACTTCCATGTTCATACAGATAGCAGTGTAGATCTTTCCATGTTCATACAGATAGCGGTGTAGGTATTTCCATGTTCATACAGATAGAGGTGTAGCTATTTCCATGTTCATACAGATAGCGGTGTAGATATTTCCATGTTCATCCAGATGGCTGTGTAGATATATCCATGTTCATACAGATGGCGGTGAAGATATTTCCATGTTCATACAGATAGCGGTGTTGATATTTCCATGTTCATACAGATAGTGGTGTAGATATTTCCATGTTCATACAGATAGCGGTGTAGCTATTTCCATGTTCATACAGATAGCGGTGTAGATATTTCCATGTTCATCCAGATGGCTGTTTAGATATTTCCATGTTCTTACAGATAGCGGTGCTGATATTTCCTTGTTTATACATGTAGCGGTGTAGATATTTCCATGTTTATACAGATAGCGGTGTAGATATTTCCATGTTTATACAGATAGCTGTGTAGATATTTCCATGTTTATACAGATAGCGGTGTAGATATCTCCATCTTAATACAGATGGCGGTGTAGATATTTATATGTTCATACAGATGGCGGTGCAGATATTTCCATGTTCATACAGATGGCGGTGTAGATATTTCCATGTTAACAGAGATAGCGGTGTAGTGTTTTCCATGTGTAAAGAAATAGCTTTGTAGATATTTCCATGTATATGCAGACACCTGTGTAGATATTTCCTTTTTCATGCAGATTGCGGAGTAGATATTTCCATCTTCAAACAGATAGCGGTGTAGATATCTCCATGTTCATACAGATAGCGGTGTGGATATTTCCATGTTCATCCAGATGGCTGTGTAGGTATATCCGTGTTCATACATATGGCGGTGAAAATATTCCAATGTTCATACAGATAGTGGTGTAGATATCTCTATCTTCATACAGATGGCGGTGTAGATATTTCCATGTTCATACAGATAGCGGTGTAGCTATTTGCATGTTCATACATATAGAGGTGTAGATGTTTCCATGTTCATCCAGATGGCTGTGTAGATATATCCATGTTCATACATACGGCGGTGAAGATATTTCCATGTTCATACAGATAGCGGTGTAGATAGTTCCATGTTCATACAGATAGCGGTGTAGCTATTTCCATGTTCATACAGATAGCGGTGTAGCTATTTCCATGTTCATACATATAGAGGTGTAGATATTTCCATGTTCATCCAGATGGCTGTGTAGATATATCCATGTTCACACAGATGGCAGTGAAGATATTTCCATGTTCATTCAGATAGTGGTGTAGATATTTCCATGTTCTTACAGATAGCGGTGTAGATATTTCCATGTTCATACAGATAGCGGTGTAGCTATTTCCATGTTCATACAGATAGCGGTGTAGATATTTCCATGTTCATCCAGATGGCTGTGTAGATATTTCGATGTTCATACAGATAGCGGTGAAGATATTTCCATGTTCATACGGATAGCGGTGTAGATATTTCCATGTTCATCCAGATGGCTGTGTAGATATATCCATGTTCACACAGATGGCGGTGAAGATATTTCCATGTTCATACAGATAGCGGTGTAGATATTTCCATGTTCATACAGACAGCGGTGCTGATATTTCCATGTTCATCCAGATGGCGGTGTAGATATATCTATGTTCATACAGATGGCGGTGAAGATATTTCCATGTTCATACAGATATCGTTGTAGATATTTCCATGTTTATACTGATAGCGGTGTAGATATTTTCATGTTTATACAGATAGCGGTGTACATATCTCCATCTTAATACAGATGACGGTGTTGATATTTCTATGTTCATACAGATGGCGGTGGAGATATTTCCATGTTCATACAGATGGCGGTGTAGATATTTCCATGTTTATAGAGAAAGCGGTGTAGTTATTTCCATGTGTAAAGAGATAGCTTTGTAGATATTTCCATGTATATGTAGATAGCTGTGTAGATATTTCCATTTTCATGCAGATAGCGGTGTAGATATTTCCATGTTCAAACAGATAGCGGTGTAGATATTTCCTTGTTCATACAGATAGCGGTGTAGATATTTCCATGTTTATACAGATAGTGGTGAAGATGTATGCATGTTTACACAGATAGCGGTGTATATATTTCCTTGTTCATACAGATAGCGGTGTAGATATTTCCATGTTCATCCAGATGGCTGTGTAGACATACCCATGTTCATACAGATGGTGGTGAAGATATTTCCATGTTCATACAGATAGCGGTGGAGATATTTCCATGTTCATACAGATAGCGGTGTATCTATTTCCATGTTCTTACAGATAGCGGTGTAGCTATTTCCATGTTCATACACATAGTGGTGAATATATTTCCATGTTCATTCAGATAGCGGTGTATCTATTTCCATGTTCATACAGATAGCGGTGTAGATATTTCCATGTTCATCCAGATGGCTGTGTAGATATTTCCATGTTCATACAGATAGCGGTGCCGATATTTCCTTGTTTATACATGTAGCGGTGTAGATATTTCCATGTTTATACAGATAGCGGTGTAGATATTTCCATGTTTATACAGATAGCGGTGTAGATATTTCCATGTTTATTCAGATAGCGGTGTAGATATCTCCATCTTAATACAGATGGCGGTGTAGATATTTATATGTTCATACACATTGCGGTGCAGATATTTCCATGTTCATACAGATGGTGGTGTAGATATTTCCATGTTCATATAGTTGGCATTGTAGTTATTTCCATGTGTAAAGAGATAGCTGTGTGGATATTTCCATGTATATGCAGATAGCTGTGTAGATATTTCCATTTTCATGCAGATAGCGGTGTATATATTTCCATCTTCAAACAGATAGCGGTGTAGATATTTCCATGTTCATACAGATAGCGGTGTAGATATTTCCATGTTCATACAGATAGCGGTGTAGATAATTCTATGTTCATGCAGACGGCTGTGTAGCTTTTTCCATGTTCATACAGATAGCGGTGCAGATATTTCCATGTTCATACAGATAGTGGTGTAGATATTTCCATGTTCATACAGATTGCGGTGCTGATATTTCCATGTTTATACAGGTAGCGGTGTAGATATTTCCATGTTTATACAGATAGCGGTGTAGATATTTCCATGTTTATACAGATAGCGGTGTAGATATTTCCATGTTTATACAGATAGCGGTGTAGATATCTCCATCTTAATACAGACGGCGGTGTAGATATTTATATGTTAATACAGACGGCGGTGTAGATATTTCCATGTTCATACAGATGGCGGTGTAGATATTTCCATGTTTATAGAGATAGCGGTGTAGTTATTTCCATGTGTAAAGACATAGCTGTATAGATATTTCCATGTATATGCAGATAGCTTTGTAGATATTTCCATTTTCATGCTGATAGCGGTGTAGATATTTCCATGTTCAAACAGATAGCACTGTAGATATTTCCATGTTCATACAGATAGCAGTGTAGATATTTCCATGTTTATACAGATAGTGGTGAAGATGTATGCATGTTTACACAGATAGCGGTGTAGATATTTCCATGTTCATACAGATAGCGGTGTAGATATTTCCAAGTTCATCCAGATGGCTGTGTAGATATATCCATGTTCATACAGATGGCGGTGAAGATATTTCCATGTTCATACAGATAGCGGTGTAGATATTTCCATGTTCATACAGATAGCGGTGTAGCTATTTCCATGTTCATACATATAGCGGTGAAGATATTTCCATGTTCATACAGATGGCGTTGTAGATATTTCCATGTTTATACAGATAGTGGTGTAGATATCTCCATCTTAATACAGATGGCGGTGTAGATATTTATATGTTCATACAGATGGCGGTGCAGATATTTCCATGTTCATACAGGTGGCGGTGTAGATATTTCCATGTTTATAGAGACAGCGGAGTAGCTATTTCCATGTGTAAAGAAATAGCTTTGTAGATATTTCCATGTATATGCAGATAGCTGTGTAGATATTTCCATTTTCATGCAGATAGCGGTGTAGATATTTCCATGTTCAAACAGATAGCGGTGTAGATATTTCCATGTTCATACAGATAGCGGTATAGATATTTCCATGTTTATACAGATAGCGGTGAAGATGTATGCATGTTTACGCAGATAGCGGTGTAGATATTTCCATGTTCATACAGACAGCGGTGTAGATATTTCCATGTTCATCCAGATGGCTGTGTAGATATATCCATGTTCATACAGATGGCGGTGAAGATATTTCCATGTTCATACAGATAGCAGTGTAGATCTTTCCATGTTCATACAGATAGCGGTGTAGGTATTTCCATGTTCATACAGATAGCGGTGTAGCTATTTCCATGTTCATACAGATAGCGGTGTAGATATTTCCATGTTCATCCAGATGGCTGTGTAGATATATCCATGTTCATACAGATGGCGGTGAAGATATTTCCATGTTCATACAGATAGCGGTGTTGATATTTACATGTTCATACAGATAGTGGTGTAGATATTTTCATGTTCATACAGATAGCGGTGTAGCTATTTCCATGTTCATACAGATAGCGGTGTAGATATTTCCATGTTCATCCAGATGGCTGTTTAGATATTTCCATGTTCATACAGATAGCGGTGCTGATATTTCCTTGTTTATACATGTAGCGGTGTAGATATTTCCATGTTTATACAGATACCGGTGTAGATATTTCCATGTTTATACAGATAGCTGTGTAGATATTTCCATGTTTATACAGATAGCGGTGTAGATATCTCCATCTTAATACAGATGGCGGTGTAGATATTTATATGTTCATACAGATGGCGGTGCAGATATTTCCATGTTCATACAGATGGCGGTGTAGATATTTCCATGTTAACAGAGATAGCGGTGTAGTGTTTTCCATGTGTAAAGAAATAGCTTTGTAGATATTTCCATGTATATGCAGACACCTGTGTAGATATTTCCTTTTTCATGCAGATTGCGGAGTAGATATTTCCATGTTCAAACAGATAGCGGTGTAGATATTTCCATGTTCATACAGATAGTGGTGTGGATATTTCCATGTTCATCCAGATGGCTGTGTAGATATATCCGTGTTCATACATATGGCGGTGAAAATATTCCAATGTTCATACAGATAGTGGTGTAGATATCTCTATCTTCATACAGATGGCGGTGTAGATATTTCCATGTTCATACAGATAGCGGTGTAGCTATTTGCATGTTCATACATATAGAGGTGTAGATGTTTCCATGTTCATCCAGATGGCTGTGTAGATATATCCATGTTCATACATACGGCGGTGAAGATATTTCCATGTTCATACAGATAGCGGTGTAGATAGTTCCATGTTCATACAGATAGCGGTGTAGCTATTTCCATGTCCATACAGATAGCGGTGTAGCTATTTCCATGTTCATACATATAGAGGTGTAGATATTTCCATGTTCATCCAGATGGCTGTGTAGATATATCCATGTTCACACAGATGGCAGTGAAGATATTTCCATGTTCATACAGATAGTGGTGTAGATATTTCCATGTTCTTACAGATAGCGGTGTAGATATTTCCATGTTCATACAGATAGCGGTGTAGCTATTTCCATGTCCATACAGATAGCGGTGTAGATATTTCCATGTTCATCCAGATGGCTGTGTAGATATTTCAATGTTCATACAGATAGCGGTGAAGATATTTCCATGTTCATACGGATAGCGGTGTAGATATTTCCATGTTCATCCAGATGGCTGTGTAGATATATCCATGTTCACACAGATGGCGGTGAAGATATTTCCATGTTCATACAGATAGCGGTGTAGATATTTCCATGTTCATACAGACAGCGGTGCTGATATTTCCATGTTCATCCAGATGGCGGTGTAGATATATCTATGTTCATACAGATGGCGGTGAAGATATTTCCATGTTCATACAGATATCGTTGTAGATATTTCCATGTTTATACTGATAGCGGTGTAGATATTTTCATGTTTATACAGATAGCGGTGTACATATCTCCATCTTAATACAGATGACGGTGTTGATATTTCTATGTTCATACAGATGGCGGTGCAGATATTTCCATGTTCATACAGATGGCGGTGTAGATATTTCCATGTTTATAGAGAAAGCGGTGTAGTTATTTCCATGTGTAAAGAGATAGCTTTGTAGATATTTCCATGTATATGTAGATAGCTGTGTAGATATTTCCATTTTCATGCAGATAGCGGTGTAGATATTTCCATGTTCAAACAGATAGCGGTGTAGATATTTCCTTGTTCATACAGATAGCGGTGTAGATATTTCCATGTTTATACAGATAGCGGTGAAGATGTATGCATGTTTACACAGATAGCTGTGTATATATTTCCTTGTTCATACAGATAGCGGTGTAGATATTTCCATGTTCATCCAGATGGCTGTGTAGACATACCCATGTTCGTACAGATGGTGGTGAAGATATTTCCATGTTCATACAGATAGCGGTGGAGATATTTCCATGTTCATAGAGATAGCGGTGTATCTATTTCCATGTTCTTACAGATAGCGGTGTAGCTATTTCCATGTTCATACACATAGTGGTGAAGATATTTCCATGTTCATTCAGATAGCGGTGTATCTATTTCCATGTTCATACAGATAGCGGTGTAGATATTTCCATGTTCATCCAGATGGCTGTGTAGATATTTCCATGTTCATACAGATAGCGGTGCTGATATTTCCTTGTTTATACATGTAGCGGTGTAGATATTTCCATGTTTATACAGATAGCGGTGTAGATATTTCCATGTTTATACAGATAGCGGTGTAGATATTTCCATGTTTATTCAGATAGCGGTGTAGATATCTCCATCTTAATACAGATGGCGGTGTAGATATTTATATGTTCATACAGATTGCGGTGCAGATATTTCCATGTTCATACAGATGGTGGTGTAGATATTTCCATGTTCATATAGTTGGCATTGTAGTTATTTCCATGTGTAAAGAGATAGCTGTGTGGATATTTCCATGTATATGCAGATAGCTGTGTAGATATTTCCATTTTCATGCAGATAGCGGTGTATATATTTCCATCTTCAAACAGATAGCGGTGTAGATATTTCCATGTTCATACAGATAGCGGTGTAGATATTTCCATGTTCATACAGATAGCGGTGTAGATAATTCTATGTTCATGCAGATGGCTGTGTAGCTTTTTCCATGTTCATACAGATAGTGGTGTAGATATTTCCATGTTCATACAGATAGTGGTGTAGATATTTCCATGTTCATACAGATTGCGGTGCTGATATTTCCATGTTTATACAGGTAGCGGTGTAGATATTTCCATGTTTATACAGATAGCGGTGTAGATATTTCCATGTTTATACAGATAGCGGTGTAGATATTTCCATGTTTATACAGATAGCGGTGTAGATATCTCCATCTTAATACAGACGGCGGTGTAGATATTTATATGTTAATACAGACGGCGGTGTAGATATTTCCATGTTCATACAGATGGCGGTGTAGATATTTCCATGTTTATAGAGATAGCGGTGTAGTTATTTCCATGTGTAAAGACATAGCTGTATAGATATTTCCATGTATATGCAGATAGCTTTGTAGATATTTCCATTTTCATGCTGATAGCGGTGTAGATATTTCCATGTTCAAACAGATAGCACTGTAGATATTTCCATGTTCATACAGATAGCAGTGTAGATATTTCCATGTTTATACAGATAGTGGTGAAGATGTATGCATGTTTACACAGATAGCGGTGTAGATATTTCCATGTTCATACAGATAGCGGTGTAGATATTTCCAAGTTCATCCAGATGGCTGTGTAGATATATCCATGTTCATACAGATGGCGGTGAAGATATTTCCATGTTCATACAGATAGCGGTGTAGATATTTCCATGTTCATACAGATAGCGGTGTAGCTATTTCCATGTTCATACATATAGCGGTGAAGATATTTCCATGTTCATACAGATGGCGTTGTAGATATTTCCATGTTTATACAGATAGCGGTGTAGATATTTCCATGTTTATACAGATAGTGGTGTAGATATCTCCATCTTAATACAGATGGCGGTGTAGATATTTATATGTTCATACAGATGGCGGTGCATATATTTCCACGTTCATACAGGTGGCGGTGTAGATATTTCCATGTTGATAGAGACAGCGGAGTAGCTATTTCCATGTGTAAAGAAATAGCTTTGTAGATATTTCCATGTATATGCAGATAGCTGTGTAGATATTTCCATTTTCATGCAGATAGCGGTGTAGATATTTCCATGTTCAAACAGATAGCGGTGTAGATATTTCCATGTTCATACAGATAGCGGTATAGATATTTCCATGTTTATACAGATAGCGGTGAAGATGTATGCATGTTTACGCAGATAGCGGTGTAGATATTTCCATGTTCATACAGACAGCGGTGTAGATATTTCCATGTTCATCCAGATGGCTGTGTAGATATATCCATGTTCATACAGATGGCGGTGAAGATATTTCCATGTTCATACAGATAGCAGTGTAGATCTTTCCATGTTCATACAGATAGCGGTGTAGGTATTTCCATGTTCATACAGATAGCGGTGTAGCTATTTCCATGTTCATACAGATAGCGGTGTAGATATTTCCATGTTCATCCAGATGGCTGTGTAGATATATCCATGTTCATACAGATGGCGGTGAAGATATTTCCATGTTCATACAGATAGCGGTGTTGATATTTCCATATTCATACAGATAGTGGTGTAGATATTTCCATGTTCATACAGATAGCGGTGTAGCTATTTCCATGTTCATACAGATAGCGGTGTAGATATTTCCATGTTCATCCAGATGGCTGTTTAGATATTTCCATGTTCATACAGATAGCGGTGCTGATATTTCCTTGTTTATACATGTAGCGGTGTAGATATTTCCATGTTTATACAGATAGCGGTGTAGATATTTCCATGTTTATACAGATAGCTGTGTAGATATTTCCATGTTTATACAGATAGCGGTGTAGATATCCCCATCTTTATACAGATGGCGGTGTAGATATTTATATGTTCATACAGATGGCAGTGCAGATATTTCCATGTTCATACAGATGGCGGTGTAGATATTTCCATGTTAACAGAGATAGCGGTGTAGTGTTTTCCATGTGTAAAGAAATAGCTTTGTAGATATTTCCATGTATATGCAGACACCTGTGTAGATATTTCCTTTTTCATGCAGATTGCGGAGTAGATATTTCCATGTTCAAACAGATAGCGGTGTAGATATTTCCATGTTCATACAGATAGCGGTGTGGATATTTCCATGTTCATCCAGATGGCTGTGTAGATATATCCATGTTCACACAGATGGCGGTGAAGATATTTCCATGTTCATACAGATAGCGGTGTAGATATTTCCATGTTCATACAGATAGCGGTGTAGCTATTTCCATGTTCATACATATAGCGGTGAAGATATTTCCATGTTCATACAGATGGCGGTGTAGATATTTCCATGTTCATACAGATGGCGGTGTAGATATTTCCATGTTCATACAGATAGCGGTGTAGATATTTCCATGTTCATACAGACAGCGGTGCTGATATTTCCATGTTCATCCAGATGGCTGTGTAGATATATCTGTGTTCATACATTTGGCGGTGAAGATATTTCCATGTTCATACAGATAGCAGTGAAGATATTTCCATGTTTATACAGATAGCGGTGTAGATATTCTCATGTTTATACAGATAGCGGTGTACATATCTCCATCTTAATACAGATGACGGTGTTGATATTTATATGTTCATACAGATGGCGGTGCAGATATTTCCATGTTCATACAGATGGCTGTGTAGATATATCCATGTTCACACAGATGGCGGTGAAGATATTTCCATGTTCATACAGATAGCGGTGTAGATATTTCCACGTTCATACAGACAGCGGTGCTGATATTTCCATGTTCATCCAGATGGCGGTGTAGATATATCTATGTTCATACAGATGGCGGTGAAGATATTTCCATGTTCATACAGATATCGTTGTAGATATTTCCATGTTTATACTGATAGCGGTGTAGATATTTTCATGTTTATACAGATAGCGGTGTACATATCTCCATCTTAATACAGATGACGGTGTTGATATTTCTATGTTCATACAGATGGCGGTGCAGATATTTCCATGTTCATACAGATGGCGGTGTAGATATTTCCATGTTTATAGAGAAAGCGGTGTAGTTATTTCCATGTGTAAAGAGATAGCTTTGTAGATATTTCCATGTATATGTAGATAGCTGTGTAGATATTTCCATTTTCATGCAGATAGCGGTGTAGATATTTCCATGTTCAAACAGATAGCGGTGTAGATATTTCCTTGTTCATACAGATAGCGGTGTAGATATTTCCATGTTTATACAGATAGCGGTGAAGATGTATGCATGTTTACACAGATAGCGGTGTAGATATTTCCATGTTCATACAGATAGCGGGGTAGATATTTCCATGTTCATCCAGATTGCAGTGTAGATATATCCATGTTCATACAGATGGCGGTGAAGATATTTCCATGTTCATACAGATATCGGTGTAGATATTTACATGTTTATACAGATAGCGGTGTAGGTATTTCCATGTTCATACAGATAGCGTTGTAGATATTTCCATGTTAATACAGATAGCGGTGTAGATATTTCTATGTTCATGCAGATGGCTGTGTAGCTATTTCCATGTTCATACAGATAGCGGTGTAGATATTTCCATGTTCATACAGATAGCGGTGTAGATATTTCCATGTTCATACAGATTGCGGTGCTGATATTTCCATGTTTATACAGGTAGCAGTGTAGATATTTCCATGTTTATACAGATAGCGGTGTAGCTATTTCCATGTTTATACAGATAGCGGTGTAGATATTTCCATGTTAATACAGATAGCGGTGTAGATATCTCCATCTTAATACAGACGGCGGTGTAGATATTTATATGTTCATACAGACGGCGGTGCAGATATTTCCATGTTCATACAGATGGCGGTGTAGATATTTCCATGTTTATAGAGATAGCGGTGTAGTTATTTCCATGTGTAAAGAGATAGCTGTATAGATATTTCCATGTATATGCAGATAGCTTTGTAGACATTTCCATTTTCATGCTGATAGCGGTGTAGATATTTCCATGTTCAAACAGATAGCGCTGTAGATATTTCCATGTTCATACAGATAGCAGTGTAGATATTTCCATGTTTATACAGATAGTGGTGAAGATGTATCCATGTTTACACAGATAGCGGTGTAGAAATTTCCATGTTTATACAGATAGCGGTGTAGTTATTTCCATGTTCATACAGATAGCGGTGTAGCTATTTCCATGTTCATACATGTAGCGGAGAAGATATTTCCATGTTCATGCAGATGACGGTGTAGATATTTCCATGTTCATACAGATTGCGGTGTGGACATTTCTATGTTCATACAGATAGCAGTGTAGCTATTTCCATGTTCATACAGATAGGGGTGTAGATATTTCCATGTTCATCCTGATGGCTGTGTAGATATTTCCATGTACATACAGATAGCGGTGCTGATATTTCCATGTTTATACAGGTAGCAGTGTAGATATTTCCATGTTTATACAGATAGCGGTGAGGATGTATGCATGTTTACACAGATAGCGGTGTAGATGTTTCCATGTTCATACAGATAGCGGTGTACATATTTCCATTTTCATACAGATAGCGGTGTAGATATTTCCATGTTCATACAGATAGCGGTGTAGCTATTTCCATGTTCATACAGATAGCGGTGTAGCTATTTCCATGTTCATACAGATAGCGGTGTAGATATTTCCATGTTCATCCAGATGGCTGTGTAGATATTTCCATGTTCATACAGATAGCGGTGCTGATATTTCCTTGTTTATACAGATAGCGGTGTAGCTATTTCCATGTTTATACAGATAGCGGTGTAGATATTTCCATGTTTATACAGATAGCGGTGTAGATATTTCCATGTTTATACAGATAGTGGTGTAGATATCTCCATCTTAATACAGATGGCGGTGTAGATATTTATATGTTCATACAGATGGCGGTGCAGATATTTCCATGTTCATACACGTGGCGGTATAGATATTTCCATGTTTATAGAGACAGCGGAGTAGCTATTTCCATGTGTAAAGAAATAGCTTTGTAGATATTTCCATGTATATGCAGATAGCTGTGTAGATATTTCCATTTTCATGCAGATAGCTGTGTAGATATTTCCATGTTCAAACAGATAGCGGTGTAGATATTTCCATGTTCATACAGATAGCGGTATAGATATTTCCATGTTTATACAGATAGCGGTGAAGATGTATGCATGTTTACGCAGATAGCGGTGTAGATATTTCCATGTTCATACAGACAGCGGTGTAGATATTTCCATGTTCATCCAGATGGCTGTGTAGATATATCCATGTTCATACAGATGGCGGTGAAGAAACTTCCATGTTCATACAGATAGCAGTGTAGATCTTTCCATGTTCATACAGATAGCGGTGTAGGTATTTCCATGTTCATACAGATAGAGGTGTAGCTATTTCCATGTTCATACAGATAGCGGTGTAGATATTTCCATGTTCATCCAGATGGCTGTGTAGATATATCCATGTTCATACAGATGGCGGTGAAGATATTTCCATGTTCATACAGATAGCGGTGTTGATATTTCCATGTTCATACAGATAGTGGTGTAGATATTTCCATGTTCATACAGATAGCGGTGTAGCTATTTCCATGTTCATACAGATAGCGGTGTAGATATTTCCATGTTCATCCAGATGGCTGTTTAGACATTTCCATGTTCTTACAGATAGCGGTGCTGATATTTCCTTGTTTATACATGTAGCGGTGTAGATATTTCCATGTTTATACAGATAGCGGTGTAGATATTTCCATGTTTATACAGATAGCTGTGTAGATATTTCCATGTTTATACAGATGGCGGTGTAGATATCTCCATCTTAATACAGATGGCGGTGTAGATATTTATATGTTCATACAGATGGCGGTGCAGATATTTCCATGTTCATACAGATGGCTGTGTAGATATATCCATGTTCACACAGATGGCGGTGAAGATATTTCCATGTTCATACAGATAGCGGTGTAGATATTTCCACGTTCATACAGACAGCGGTGCTGATATTTCCATGTTCATCCAGATGGCGGTGTAGATATATCTATGTTCATACAGATGGCGGTGAAGATATTTCCATGTTCATACAGATATCGTTGTAGATATTTCCATGTTTATACTGATAGCGGTGTAGATATTTTCATGTTTATACAGATAGCGGTGTACATATCTCCATCTTAATACAGATGACGGTGTTGATATTTCTATGTTCATACAGATGGCGGTGCAGATATTTCCATGTTCATACAGATGGCGGTGTAGATATTTCCATGTTTACAGAGAAAGCGGTGTAGTTATTTCCATGTGTAAAGAGATAGCTTTGTAGATATTTCCATGTATATGTAGATAGCTGTGTAGATATTTCCATTTTCATGCAGATAGCGGTGTAGATATTTCCATGTTCAAACAGATAGCGGTGTAGATATTTCCTTGTTCATACAGATAGCGGTGTAGATATTTCCATGTTTATACAGATAGCGGTGAAGATGTATGCATGTTTACACAGATAGCGGTGTAGATATTTCCATGTTCATACAGATAGCGGGGTAGATATTTCCATGTTCATCCAGATTGCAGTGTAGATATATCCATGTTCATACAGATGGCGGTGAAGATATTTCCATGTTCATACAGATATCGGTGTAGATATTTACATGTTTATACAGATAGCGGTGTAGGTATTTCCATGTTCATACAGATAGCGTTGTAGATATTTCCATGTTAATACAGATAGCGGTGTAGATATTTCTATGTTCATGCAGATGGCTGTGTAGCTATTTCCATGTTCATACAGATAGCGGTGTAGATATTTCCATGTTCATACAGATAGCGGTGTAGATATTTCCATGTTCATACAGATTGCGGTGCTGATATTTCCATGTTTATACAGGTAGCAGTGTAGATATTTCCATGTTTATACAGATAGCGGTGTAGCTATTTCCATGTTTATACAGATAGCGGTGTAGATATTTCCATGTTAATACAGATAGCGGTGTAGATATCTCCATCTTAATACAGACGGCGGTGTAGATATTTATATGTTCATACAGACGGCGGTGCAGATATTTCCATGTTCATACAGATGGCGGTGTAGATATTTCCATGTTTATAGAGATAGCGGTGTAGTTATTTCCATGTGTAAAGAGATAGCTGTATAGATATTTCCATGTATATGCAGATAGCTTTGTAGACATTTCCATTTTCATGCTGATAGCGGTGTAGATATTTCCATGTTCAAACAGATAGCGCTGTAGATATTTCCATGTTCATACAGATAGCAGTGTAGATATTTCCATGTTTATACAGATAGTGGTGAAGATGTATCCATGTTTACACAGATAGCGGTGTAGAAATTTCCATGTTTATACAGATAGCGGTGTAGTTATTTCCATGTTCATACAGATAGCGGTGTAGCTATTTCCATGTTCATACATGTAGCGGAGAAGATATTTCCATGTTCATGCAGATGACGGTGTAGATATTTCCATGTTCATACAGATTGCGGTGTGGACATTTCTATGTTCATACAGATAGCAGTGTAGCTATTTCCATGTTCATACAGATAGGGGTGTAGATATTTCCATGTTCATCCTGATGGCTGTGTAGATATTTCCATGTACATACAGATAGCGGTGCTGATATTTCCATGTTTATACAGGTAGCAGTGTAGATATTTCCATGTTTATACAGATAGCGGTGAGGATGTATGCATGTTTACACAGATAGCGGTGTAGATGTTTCCATGTTCATACAGATAGCGGTGTACATATTTCCATTTTCATACAGATAGCGGTGTAGATATTTCCATGTTCATACAGATAGCGGTGTAGCTATTTCCATGTTCATACAGATAGCGGTGTAGCTATTTCCATGTTCATACAGATAGCGGTGTAGATATTTCCATGTTCATCCAGATGGCTGTGTAGATATTTCCATGTTCATACAGATAGCGGTGCTGATATTTCCTTGTTTATACAGATAGCGGTGTAGCTATTTCCATGTTTATACAGATAGCGGTGTAGATATTTCCATGTTTATACAGATAGCGGTGTAGATATTTCCATGTTTATACAGATAGTGGTGTAGATATCTCCATCTTAATACAGATGGCGGTGTAGATATTTATATGTTCATACAGATGGCGGTGCAGATATTTCCATGTTCATACACGTGGCGGTATAGATATTTCCATGTTTATAGAGACAGCGGAGTAGCTATTTCCATGTGTAAAGAAATAGCTTTGTAGATATTTCCATGTATATGCAGATAGCTGTGTAGATATTTCCATTTTCATGCAGATAGCTGTGTAGATATTTCCATGTTCAAACAGATAGCGGTGTAGATATTTCCATGTTCATACAGATAGCGGTATAGATATTTCCATGTTTATACAGATAGCGGTGAAGATGTATGCATGTTTACGCAGATAGCGGTGTAGATATTTCCATGTTCATACAGACAGCGGTGTAGATATTTCCATGTTCATCCAGATGGCTGTGTAGATATATCCATGTTCATACAGATGGCGGTGAAGAAACTTCCATGTTCATACAGATAGCAGTGTAGATCTTTCCATGTTCATACAGATAGCGGTGTAGGTATTTCCATGTTCATACAGATAGAGGTGTAGCTATTTCCATGTTCATACAGATAGCGGTGTAGATATTTCCATGTTCATCCAGATGGCTGTGTAGATATATCCATGTTCATACAGATGGCGGTGAAGATATTTCCATGTTCATACAGATAGCGGTGTTGATATTTCCATGTTCATACAGATAGTGGTGTAGATATTTCCATGTTCATACAGATAGCGGTGTAGCTATTTCCATGTTCATACAGATAGCGGTGTAGATATTTCCATGTTCATCCAGATGGCTGTTTAGACATTTCCATGTTCTTACAGATAGCGGTGCTGATATTTCCTTGTTTATACATGTAGCGGTGTAGATATTTCCATGTTTATACAGATAGCGGTGTAGATATTTCCATGTTTATACAGATAGCTGTGTAGATATTTCCATGTTTATACAGATGGCGGTGTAGATATCTCCATCTTAATACAGATGGCGGTGTAGATATTTATATGTTCATACAGATGGCGGTGCAGATATTTCCATGTTCACACAGATGGCGGTGTAGATATTTCCATGTTAACAGAGATAGCGGTGTAGTGTTTTCCATGTGTAAAGAAATTGCTTTGTAGATATTTCCATGTATATGCAGACACCTGTGTAGATATTTCCTTTTTCATGCAGATTGCGGAGTAGATATTTCCATGTTCAAACAGATAGCGGTGTAGATATTTCCATGTTCATACAGATAGCGGTGTGGATATTTCCATGTTCATCCAGATGGCTGTGTAGATATATCCGTGTTCATACATATGGCGGTGAAAATATTCCAATGTTCATACAGATAGTGGTGTAGATATCTCTATCTTCATACAGATGGCGGTGTAGATATTTCCATGTTCATACAGATAGCGGTGTAGCTATTTGCATGTTCATACATATAGAGGTGTAGATGTTTCCATGTTCATCCAGATGGCTGTGTAGATATATCCATGTTCATACATACGGCGGTGAAGATATTTCCATGTTCATACAGATAGCGGTGTAGATAGTTCCATGTTCATACAGATAGCGGTGTAGCTATTTCCATGTTCATACAGATAGCGGTGTAGCTATTTCCATGTTCATACATATAGAGGTGTAGATATTTCCATGTTCATCCAGATGGCTGTGTAGATATATCCATGTTCACACAGATGGCAGTGAAGATATTTCCATGTTCATACAGATAGTGGTGTAGATATTTCCATGTTCTTACAGATAGCGGTGTAGATATTTCCATGTTCATACAGATAGCGGTGTAGCTATTTCCATGTTCATACAGATAGCGGTGTAGATATTTCCATGTTCATCCAGATGGCTGTGTAGATATTTCGATGTTCATACAGATAGCGGTGAAGATATTTCCATGTTCATACGGATAGCGGTGTAGATATTTCCATGTTCATCCAGATGGCTGTGTAGATATATCCATGTTCACACAGATGGCGGTGAAGATATTTCCATGTTCATACAGATAGCGGTGTAGATATTTCCATGTTCATACAGACAGCGGTGCTGATATTTCCATGTTCATCCAGATGGCGGTGTAGATATATCTATGTTCATACAGATGGCGGTGAAGATATTTCCATGTTCATACAGATATCGTTGTAGATATTTCCATGTATATACTGATAGCGGTGTAGATATTTTCATGTTTATACAGATAGCGGTGTACATATCTCCATCTTAATACAGATGACGGTGTTGATATTTCTATGTTCATACAGATGGCGGTGGAGATATTTCCATGTTCATACAGATGGCGGTGTAGATATTTCCATGTTTATAGAGAAAGCGGTGAAGTTATTTCCATGTGTAAAGAGATAGCTTTGTAGATATTTCCATGTATATGTAGATAGCTGTGTAGATATTTCCATTTTCATGCAGATAGCGGTGTAGATATTTCCATGTTCAAACAGATAGCGGTGTAGATATTTCCTTGTTCATACAGATAGCGGTGTAGATATTTCCATGTTTATACAGATAGCGGTGAAGATGTATGCATGTTTACACAGATAGCGGTGTATATATTTCCTTGTTCATACAGATAGCGTTGTAGATATTTCCATGTTCATCCAGATGGCTGTGTAGACATACCCATGTTCGTACAGATGGTGGTGAAGATATTTCCATGTTCATACAGATAGCGGTGGAGATATTTCCATGTTCATACAGATAGCGGTGTATCTATTTCCATGTTCTTACAGATAGCGGTGTAGCTATTTCCATGTTCATACACATTGTGGTGAATATATTTCCATGTTCATTCAGATAGCGGTGTATCTATTTCCATGTTCATACAGATAGCGGTGTAGATATTTCCATGTTCATCCAGATGGCTGTGTAGATATTTCCATGTTCATACAGATAGCGGTGCTGATATTTCCTTGTTTATACATGTAGCGGTGTAGATATTTCCATGTTTATACAGATAGCGGTGTAGATATTTCCATGTTTATACAGATAGCGGTGTAGATATTTCCATGTTTATTCAGATAGCGGTGTAGATATCTCCATCTTAATACAGATGGCGGTGTAGATATTTATATGTTCATACAGATTGCGGTGCAGATATTTCCATGTTCATACAGATGGTGGTGTAGATATTTCCATGTTCATATAGTTGGCATTGTAGTTATTTCCATGTGTAAAGAGATAGCTGTGTGGATATTTCCATGTATATGCAGATAGCTGTGTAGATATTTCCATTTTCATGCAGATAGCGGTGTATATATTTCCATCTTCAAACAGATAGCGGTGTAGATATTTCCATGTTCATACAGATAGCGGTGTAGATATTTCCATGTTCATACAGATAGCGGTGTAGATAATTCTATGTTCATGCAGATGGCTGTGTAGCTTTTTCCATGTTCATACAGATAGTGGTGTAGATATTTCCATGTTCATACAGATAGTGGTGTAGATATTTCCATGTTCATACAGATTGCGGTGCTGATATTTCCATGTTTATACAGGTAGCGGTGTAGATATTTCCATGTTTATACAGATAGCGGTGTAGATATTTCCATGTTTATACAGATAGCGGTGTAGATATTTCCATGTTTATACAGATAGCGGTGTAGATATCTCCATCTTAATACAGACGGCGGTGTAGATATTTATATGTTAATACAGACGGCGGTGTAGATATTTCCATGTTCATACAGATGGCGGTGTAGATATTTCCATGTTTATAGAGATAGCGGTGTAGTTATTTCCATGTGTAAAGACATAGCTGTATAGATATTTCCATGTATATGCAGATAGCTTTGTAGATATTTCCATTTTCATGCTGATAGCGGTGTAGATATTTCCATGTTCAAACAGATAGCACTGTAGATATTTCCATGTTCATACAGATAGCAGTGTAGATATTTCCATGTTTATACAGATAGTGGTGAAGATGTATGCATGTTTACACAGATAGCGGTGTAGATATTTCCATGTTCATACAGATAGCGGTGTAGATATTTCCAAGTTCATCCAGATGGCTGTGTAGATATATCCATGTTCATACAGATGGCGGTGAAGATATTTCCATGTTCATACAGATAGCGGTGTAGATATTTCCATGTTCATACAGATAGCGGTGTAGCTATTTCCATGTTCATACATATAGCGGTGAAGATATTTCCATGTTCATACAGATGGCGTTGTAGATATTTCCATGTTTATACAGATAGCGGTGTAGATATTTCCATGTTTATACAGATAGTGGTGTAGATATCTCCATCTTAATACAGATGGCGGTGTAGATATTTATATGTTCATACAGATGGCGGTGCAGATATTTCCACGTTCATACAGGTGGCGGTGTAGATATTTCCATGTTTATAGAGACAGCGGAGTAGCTATTTCCATGTGTAAAGAAATAGCTTTGTAGATATTTCCATGTATATGCAGATAGCTGTGTAGATATTTCCATTTTCATGCAGATAGCGGTGTAGATATTTCCATGTTCAAACAGATAGCGGTGTAGATATTTCCATGTTCATACAGATAGCGGTATAGATATTTCCATGTTTATACAGATAGCGGTGAAGATGTATGCATGTTTACGCAGATAGCGGTGTAGATATTTCCATGTTCATACAGACAGCGGTGTAGATATTTCCATGTTCATCCAGATGGCTGTGTAGATATATCCATGTTCATACAGATGGCGGTGAAGATATTTCCATGTTCATACAGATAGCAGTGTAGATCTTTCCATGTTCATACTGATAGCGGTGTAGGTATTTCCATGTTCATACAGATAGCGGTGTAGCTATTTCCATGTTCATACAGATAGCGGTGTAGATATTTCCATGTTCATCCAGATGGCTGTGTAGATATATCCATGTTCATACAGATGGCGGTGAAGATATTTCCATGTTCATACAGATAGCGGTGTTGATATTTACATGTTCATACAGATAGTGGTGTAGATATTTCCATGTTCATACAGATAGCGGTGTAGCTATTTCCATGTTCATACAGATAGCGGTGTAGGTATTTCCATGTTCATCCAGATGGCTGTTTAGATATTTCCATGTTCATACAGATAGCGGTGCTGATATTTCCTTGTTTATACATGTAGCGGTGTAGATATTTCCATGTTTATACAGATAGCGGTGTAGATATTTCCATGTTTATACAGATAGCTGTGTAGATATTTCCATGTTTATACAGATAGCGGTGTAGATATCTCCATCTTAATACAGATGGCGGTGTAGATATTTATATGTTCATACAGATGGCGGTGCAGATATTTCCATGTTCATACAGATGGCGGTGTAGATATTTCCATGTTAACAGAGATAGCGGTGTAGTGTTTTCCATGTGTAAAGAAATAGCTTTGTAGATATTTCCATGTATATGCAGACACCTGTGTAGATATTTCCTTTTTCATGCAGATTGCGGAGTAGATATTTCCATGTTCAAACAGATAGCGGTGTAGATATTTCCATGTTCATACAGATAGCGGTGTGGATATTTCCATGTTCATCCAGATGGCTGTGTAGATATATCCGTGTTCATACATATGGCGGTGAAAATATTCCAATGTTCATACAGATAGTGGTGTAGATATCTCTATCTTCATACAGATGGCGGTGTAGATATTTCCATGTTCATACAGATAGCGGTGTAGCTATTTGCATGTTCATACATATAGAGGTGTAGATGTTTCCATGTTCATCCAGATGGCTGTGTAGATATATCCATGTTCATACATACGGCGGTGAAGATATTTCCATGTTCATACAGATAGCGGTGTAGCTATTTCCATGTCCATACAGATAGCGGTGTAGCTATTTCCATGTTCATACATATAGAGGTGTAGATATTTCCATGTTCATCCAGATGGCTGTGTAGATATATCCATGTTCACACAGATGGCAGTGAAGATATTTCCATGTTAATACAGATAGTGGTGTAGATATTTCCATGTTCTTACAGATAGCGGTGTAGATATTTCCATGTTCATACAGATAGCGGTGTAGCTATTTCCATGTCCATACAGATAGCGGTGTAGATATTTCCATGTTCATCCAGATGGCTGTGTAGATATTTCGATGTTCATACAGATAGCGGTGAAGATATTTCCATGTTCATACGGATAGCGGTGTAGATATTTCCATGTTCATCCAGATGGCTGTGTAGATATATCCATGTTCACACAGATGGCGGTGAAGATATATCCATGTTCATACAGATAGCGGTGTAGATATTTCCATGTTCATACAGACAGCGGTGCTGATATTTCCATGTTCATCCAGATGGCGGTGTAGATATATCTATGTTCATACAGATGGCGGTGAAGATATTTCCATGTTCATACAGATATCGTTGTAGATATTTCCATGTTTATACTGATAGCGGTGTAGATATTTTCATGTTTATACAGATAGCGGTGTACATATCTCCATCTTAATACAGATGACGGTGTTGATATTTCTATGTTCATACAGATGGCGGTGCAGATATTTCCATGTTCATACAGATGGCGGTGTAGATATTTCCATGTTTATAGAGAAAGCGGTGTAGTTATTTCCATGTGTAAAGAGATAGCTTTGTAGATATTTCCATGTATATGTAGATAGCTGTGTAGATATTTCCATTTTCATGCAGATAGCGGTGTAGATATTTCCATGTTCAAACAGATAGCGGTGTAGATATTTCCTTGTTCATACAGATAGCGGTGTAGATATTTCCATGTTTATACAGATAGCGGTGAAGATGTATGCATGTTTACACAGATAGCAGTGTATATATTTCCTTGTTCATACAGATAGCGGTGTAGATATTTCCATGTTCATCCAGATGGCTGTGTAGACATACCCATGTTCGTACAGATGGTGGTGAAGATATTTCCATGTTCATACAGATAGCGGTGGAGATATTTCCATGTTCATACAGATAGCGGTGTATCTATTTCCATGTTCTTACAGATAGCGGTGTAGCTATTTCCATGTTCATACACATAGTGGTGAAGATATTTCCATGTTCATTCAGATAGCGGTGTATCTATTTCCATGTTCATACAGATAGCGGTGTAGATATTTCCATGTTCATCCAGATGGCTGTGTAGATATTTCCATGTTCATACAGATAGCGGTGCTGATATTTCCTTGTTTATACATGTAGCGGTGTAGATATTTCCATGTTTATACAGATAGCGGTGTAGATATTTCCATGTTTATACAGATAGCGGTGTAGATATTTCCATGTTTATTCAGATAGCGGTGTAGATATCTCCATCTTAATACAGATGGCGGTGTAGATATTTATATGTTCATACAGATTGCGGTGCAGATATTTCCATGTTCATACAGATGGTGGTGTAGATATTTCCATGTTCATATAGTTGGCATTGTAGTTATTTCCATGTGTAAAGAGATAGCTGTGTGGATATTTCCATGTATTTGCAGATAGCTGTGTAGATATTTCCATTTTCATGCAGATAGCGGTGTATATATTTCCATCTTCAAACAGATAGCGGTGTAGATATTTCCATGTTCATACAGATAGCGGTGTAGATATTTCCATGTTCATACAGATAGCGGTGTAGATAATTCTATGTTCATGCAGATGGCTGTGTAGCTTTTTCCATGTTCATACAGATAGTGGTGTAGATATTTCCATGTTCATACAGATAGTGGTGTAGATATTTCCATGTTCATACAGATTGCGGTGCTGATATTTCCATGTTTATACAGGTAGCGGTGTAGATATTTCCATGTTTATACAGATAGCGGTGTAGATATTTCCATGTTTATACAGATAGCGGTGTAGATATTTCCATGTTTATACAGATAGCGGTGTAGATATCTCCATCTTAATACAGACGGCGGTGTAGATATTTATATGTTCATACAAACGGCGGTGTAGATATTTCCATGTTCATACAGATGGCGGTGTAGATATTTCCATGTTTATAGAGATAGCGGTGTAGTTATTTCCATGTGTAAAGACATAGCTGTATAGATATTTCCATGTATATGCAGATAGCTTTGTAGATATTTCCATTTTCATGCTGATAGCGGTGTAGATATTTCCATGTTCAAACAGATAGCACTGTAGATATTTCCATGTTCATACAGATAGCAGTGTACATATTTCCATGTTTATACAGATAGTGGTGAAGATGTATGCATGTTTACACAGATAGCGGTGTAGATATTTCCATGTTCATACAGATAGTGGTGTAGATATTTCCAAGTTCATCCAGATGGCTGTGTAGATATATCCATGTTCATACAGATGGCGGTGAAGATATTTCCATGTTCATACAGATAGCGGTGTAGATATTTCCATGTTCATACAGATAGCGGTGTAGCTATTTCCATGTTCATACATATAGCGGTGAAGATATTTCCATGTTCATACAGATGGCGTTGTAGATATTTCCATGTTTATACAGATAGCGGTGTAGATATTTCCATGTTTATACAGATAGTGGTGTAGATATCTCCATCTTAATACAGATGGCGGTGTAGATATTTATATGTTCATACAGATGGCGGTGCAGATATTTCCACGTTCATACAGGTGGCGGTGTAGATATTTCCATGTTGATAGAGACAGCGGAGTAGCTATTTCCATGTGTAAAGAAATAGCTTTGTAGATATTTCCATGTATATGCAGATAGCTGTGTAGATATTTCCATTTTCATGCAGATAGCGGTGTAGATATTTCCATGTTCAAACAGATAGCGGTGTAGATATTTCCATGTTCATACAGATAGCGGTATAGATATTTCCATGTTTGTACAGATAGCGGTGAAGATGTATGCATGTTTACGCAGATAGCGGTGTAGATATTTCCATGTTCATACAGACAGCGGTGTAGATATTTCCATGTTCATCCAGATGGCTGTGTAGATATATCCATGTTCATACAGATGGCGGTGAAGATATTTCCATGTTCATACAGATAGCAGTGTAGATCTTTCCATGTTCATACAGATAGCGGTGTAGGTATTTCCATGTTCATACAGATAGCGGTGTAGCTATTTCCATGTTCATACAGATAGCGGTGTAGATATTTCCATGTTCATCCAGTTGGCTGTGTAGATATATCCATGTTCATACAGATGGCGGTGAAGATATTTCCATGTTCATACAGATAGCGGTGTTGATATTTCCATATTCATACAGATAGTGGTGTAGATATTTCCATGTTCATACAGATAGCGGTGTAGCTATTTCCATGTTCATACAGATAGCGGTGTAGATATTTCCATGTTCATCCAGATGGCTGTTTAGATATTTCCATGTTCATACAGATAGCGGTGTAGATATTTCCTTGTTTATACATGTAGCGGTGTAGATATTTCCATGTTTATACAGATAGCGGTGTAGATATTTCCATGTTTATACAGATAGCTGTGTAGATATTTCCATGTTTATACAGATAGCGGTGTAGATATCCCCATCTTTATACAGATGGCGGTGTAGATATTTATATGTTCATACAGATGGCGGTGCAGATATTTCCATGTTCATACAGATGGCGGTGTAGATATTTCCATGTTAACAGAGATAGCGGTGTAGTGTTTTCCATGTGTAAAGAAATAGCTTTGTAGATATTTCCATGTATATGCAGACACCTGTGTAGATATTTCCTTTTTCATGCAGATTGCGGAGTAGATATTTCCATGTTCAAACAGATAGCGGTGTAGATATTTCCATGTTCATACAGATAGCGGTGTGGATATTTCCATGTTCATCCAGATGGCTGTGTAGATATATCCATGTTCACACAGATGGCGGTGAAGATATTTCCATGTTCATACAGATAGCGGTGTAGATATTTCCATGTTCATACAGATAGCGGTGTAGCTATTTCCATGTTCATACATATAGCGGTGAAGATATTTCCATGTTCATACAGATGGCGGTGTAGATATTTCCATGTTCATACAGATGGCGGTGTAGATATTTCCATGTTCATACAGATAGCGGTGTAGATATTTCCATGTTCATACAGACAGCGGTTCTGATATTTCCATGTTCATCCAGATGGCTGTGTAGATATATCTGTGTTCATACATTTGGCGGTGAAGATATTTCCATGTTCATACAGATATCGTTGTAGATATTTCCATGTTTATACAGATAGCGGTGTAGATATTCTCATGTTTATACAGATAGCGGTGTACATATCTCCATCTTAATACAGATGACGGTGTTGATATTTATATGTTCATACAGATGGCGGTGCAGATATTTCCATGTTCATACAGATGGCGGTGTAGATATTTCCATGTTTATAGAGAAAGCGGTGTAGTTATTTCCATGTGTAAAGAGATAGCTTTGTAGATATTTCCATGTATATGCAGATAGCTGTGTAGATATTTCCATTTTCATGCAGATAGCGGTGTAGATATTTCCATGTTCAAACAGATAGCGGTGTTGATATTTCCTTGTTCATACAGATTGCGGTGTAGATATTTCCATGTTTATACAGATAGCGGTGAAGATGTATGCATGTTTACACAGATAGCGGTGTATATATTTCCTTGTTCATACAGATAGCGGTGTAGATATTTCCAAGTTCATCCAGATGGCTGTGTAGACATACCCATGTTCGTACAGATGGTGGTGAAGATATTTCCATGTTCATACAGATAGCGGTGGAGATATTTCCATGTTCATACAGATAGCGGTGTATCTATTTCCATGTTCTTACAGATAGCGGTGTAGCTATTTCCATGTTCATACACATAGTGGTGAAGATATTTCCATGTTCATTCAGATAGCGGTGTATCTATTTCCATGTTCATACAGATAGCGGTGTAGATATTTCCATGTTCATCCAGATGGCTGTGTAGATATTTCCATGTTCATACAGATAGCAGTGCTGATATTTCCTTGTTTATACATGTAGCGGTGTAGATATTTCCATGTTTATACAGATAGCGGTGTAGATATTTCCATGTTTATACAGATAGCGGTGTAGATATTTCCATGTTTATTCAGATAGCGGTGTAGATATCTCCATCTTAATACAGATGGCGGTGTAGATATTTATATGTTCATACAGATTGCGGTGCAGATATTTCCATGTTCATACAGATGGTGGTGTAGATATTTCCATGTTCATATAGTTGGCATTGTAGTTATTTCCATGTGTAAAGAGATAGCTGTGTGGATATTTCCATGTATATGCAGATAGCTGTGTAGATATTTCCATTTTCATGCAGATAGCGGTGTATATATTTCCATCTTCAAACAGATAGTGGTGTAGATATTTCCATGTTCATACAGATAGCGGTGTAGATATTTCCATGTTCATACAGGTAGCGGTGTAGATAATTCTATGTTCATGCAGATGGCTGTGTAGCTATTTCCATGTTCATACAGATAGTGGTGTAGATATTTCCATGTTCATACAGATAGTGGTGTAGATATTTCCATGTTCATACTGATTGCGGTGCTGATATTTCCATGTTTATACAGGTAGCGGTGTAGATATTTCCATGTTTATACAGATAGCGGTGTAGATATTTCCATGTTTATACAGATAGCGGTGTAGATATTTCCATGTTTATACAGATAGCGGTGTAGATATCTCCATCTTAATACAGACGGCGGTGTAGATATTTATATGTTCATACAGACGGCTGTGTAGATATTTCCATGTTCATACAGATGGCGGTGTAGATATTTCCATGTTTATAGAGATAGCTGTGTAGTTATTTCCATGTGTAAAGACATAGCTGTATAGATATTTCCATGTATATGCAGATAGCTTTGTAGATATTTCCATTTTCATGCTGATAGCGGTGTAGATATTTCCATGTTCAAACAGATAGCGCTGTAGATATTTCCATGTTCATACAGATAGCAGTGTAGATATTTCCATGTTTATACAGATAGTGGTGAAGATGTATGCATGTTTACACAGATAGCGGTGTAGATATTTCCATGTTCATACAGATAGCGGTGTAGATATTTCCATGTTCATCCAGATGGCTGTGTAGATATATCCATGTTCACACAGATGGCGGTGAAGATATTTCCATGTTCATACAGATAGCGGTGTAGATATTTCCATGTTCATACAGATAGCTCTGTAGCTATTTCCATGTTCATACATATAGCGGTGAAGATATTTCCATGTTCATACAGATGGCGTTGTAGATATTTCCATGTTCATACAGATAGCGGTGTGGACATTTCCATGTTCATACAGATAGCAGTGTAGCTATTTCCATGTTCATACATATAGCGGTGTAGATATTTCCATGTTCATCCAGATGGCTGTGTAGATATATCCATGTTCATACAGATGGCGGTGAAGATATTTCCATGTTCATACAGATGGCGGTGTAGATATTTCCATGTTCATACAGATAGCGGTGTGGACATTTCCAAGTTCATACAGATAGCGGTGTAGCTATTTCCATGTTCATACAGATAGCGGTGAAGATAATTCCATGTTCATACAGATAGCGGTGTAGATATTTCCATGTTCATACAGATTGCGGTGCTGATTTTTCCATGTTTATGCAGGTAGCGGTGTAGATATTTCCATGTTCATACAGATAGCGGTGTAGATATTTCCATGTTTATACAGATAGCGGTGTAGATATTTCCATGTTTATACAGATAGCGGTGTAGATATCTTCATCTTAATACAGATGGCGGTGTAGATATTTATATGTTCATACAGTCGGCGATGTAGATATTTCCATGTTCATACAGATGGCGGTGTGGCTATTTCCATGTTTATAGAGATAGCGGTGTAGTTATTTCCATGTGTAAAGAGATAGCTGTATAGATATTTCCATGTATATGCAGATAGCTTTGTAGATATTTCCATTTTCATGCTGATACCGGTTTAGATATTTCCATGTTCAAACAGATAGTGGTGTAGATATTTCCATGTTCATACAGATAGCAGTGTAGATATTTCCATGTTTATACAGATAGTGGTGAAGATGTACGCATGTTTACACAAATAGCGGTGTAGATATTTCCATGTTCATACAGATAGCGGTGTAGATATTTCCATGTTCATCCAGATGGCTGTGTAGATATATCCATGTTCTCACAGATGGCGGTGAAGATATTTCCATGTTCATACAGATAGCGGTGTAGATATTTCCATGTTCATACAGATAGCGGTGTAGATATTTCCATGTTCATACAGACAGCGGTGCTGATATTTCCATGTTCATCCAGATGGCTGTGTAGATATATCTATGTTCATACAGATGGCGGTGAAGATGTTTCCATGTTCATACAGATATCGCTGTAGATATTTCCATGTTCATACAGATAGCGGGGTAGATATTTCCATGTTCATACAGATAGCGGTGCTGATATTTCCATGTTTATACAGATAGCGGTGTAGATATTTCCATGTTTATACAGATAGCGGTGTAGATATTTCCATGTTTATACAGATAGCAGTGTAGATATCTCCATCTTAATACAGATGGCGGTGCAGATATTTATATGTTCATACAGATGGCGGTGCAGATATTTCCAAGTTCATACAGATGGCGGTGTAGATATTTCCATGTTTATAGAGATAGCGGTGTAGTTATTTCCATGTGTAAAGAGATAGCTTTGTAGATATTTCCATGTATATGCAGATAGCTGTGTAGATATTTCCATTTTCATGCAGACAGCGGTGTAGATATTCCCATGCTGAAACAGATAGCGGTGTAGATATTTCCATGTTCATACAGATAGCTGTGTAGATATTTCCATGTTTATACAGATAGCGGTGAAGATGTATGCATGTTTACACAGATAGCGGTGTAGATATTTCCATTTTCATACAGATAGCGGTGTAGATATTTCCATGTTCATCCAGATAGCAGTGTAGACATACCCATGTTCGTACAGATGGTGGTGAAGATATTTCCATGTTCATACAGATAGCGGTGTAGGTATTTCCATGTTCATACAGAGAGCGGTGTATCTATTTCCATGTTCGTACAGATAGCGGTGCAGCTATTTCCATGTTCATACATAGAGCGGTGTAGATATTTCCATGTTCATCCAGATGGCTGTGTAGATATATCCATGTTCATACAGATGGCGGTGAAGATATTTCCATGTTCATACAGATAGTGGTGTAGGTATTTCCATGTTCATACAGATAGCGGTGTAGCTATTTCCCTGTTCATACAGATAGCGGTGTAGATATTTCCATATTCATCCAGATGGCTGAGCAGATATTTCCATGTTCGTACAGATAGCGGTGCTGATATATTCATGTTTATACGGGTAGCGGTGTAGATATTTCCATGTTTATACAGATAGCGGTGTAGATACTTCCATGTTTATACAGATAGCGGTGAAGATGTATGCATGTTTACACAGATAGCGGTGTAGATATTTCCATGTTCATACAGATAGCGGGGTAGATATTTCCATGTTCATCCGGATTGCAGTGTAGATATATCCATGTTCATACAGATGGCGGTGAAGATATTTCCATGTTCATACAGATATCGGTGTAGATATTTACATGTTTATACAGATAGCGGTGTAGATATTTCCATGTTCATACAGATAGCGGTGTAGATATTTCCATGTTCATACAGATAGCGGTGTAGATATTTCTATGTTCATGCAGATGGCTGTGTAGCTATTTCCATGTTCATACAGATTGTGGTGTAGATATTTCCATGTTCATACAGATAGCGGTGTAGATATTTCCATGTTCATACAGATTGCGGTGCTGATATTTCCATGTTTATACAGGTAGCAGTGTAGATATTTCCATGTTTATACAGATAGCGGTGTAGCTATTTCCATGTTTATACAGATAGCGGTGTAGATATTTCCATGTTAATACAGATAGCGGTGTAGATATCTCCATCTTCATACAGACGGCGGTGTAGATATGTATATGTTCATACAGAAGGCGGTGCAGATATTTCCATGTTCATACAGATGGCGGTGTAGATATTTCCATGTTTATAGAGATAGCGGTGTAGTTATTTCCATGTGTAAAGAGATAGCTGTATAGATATTTCCATGTATATGCAGATAGCTTTGTAGACATTTCCATTTTCATGCTGATAGCGGTGTAGATATTTCCATGTTCAAACAGATAGCGCTGTAGATATTTCCATGTTCATACAGATAGCAGTGTAGATATTTCCATGTTTATACAGATAGTGGTGAAGATGTATGCATGTTTACACAGATAGCGGTGTAGATATTTCCATGTTCATACAGATAGCGGTGTAGATATTTCCATGTTCATCCAGATGGCGGTGTGGATATTACCATGTTCAAACAGATAGCGGTGTAGTTATTTCCATGTTCATACATGTAGCGGTGAAGATATTTCCATGTTCATACAGATGGCGGTGTAGATATTTCCATGTTCATACAGATAGCGGTGTAGTTATTTCCATGTTCATACAGATAGCGGTGTAGCTATTTCCATGTTCATACATGTAGCGGTGAAGATATTTCCATGTTCATACAGATGGCGGTGTAGATATTTCCATGTTCATACAGATTGCGGTGTGGACATTTCCATGTTCATACAGATAGCAGTGTAGCTATTTCCATGTTCATACAGATAGGGGTGTAGATATTTCCATGTTCATCCTGATGGCTGTGTAGATATTTCCATGTTCATACAGATAGCGGTGCTGATATTTCCATGTTTATACAGGTAGCAGTGTAGATATTTCCATGTTTATACAGATAGCGGTGAGGATGTATGCATGTTTACACAGATAGCTGTGTAGATGTTTCCATGTTCATACAGATAGCGGTGTAGATATTTCCATGTTCATCCAGATGGCTGTGTAGATATATCCATGTTCATACAGATGGCGGTGAAGATATTTCCATGTTCATACAGATAGCGGTATAGATATTTCCTTGTTCATACAGATAGCGGTGTAGGTATTTCCATGTTCATACAGATAGCGGTGTAGCTATTTCCATGTTCATACATATAGCTGTGTAGATATTTCCATGTTCATCCAGATGGCTCTGTAGATATATCCATGTTCATACAGATGGCGGTGAATATATTTCCATGTTCATACAGATGGCGTTGTAGATATTTCCATGTTCATACAGATAGCGGTGTGGACATTTCCATGTTCATACAGATAGCGGTGTAGCTATTTCCATGTTCATACAGATGGCGGTGTAGATATTTCCATGTTCATCCAGATGGCTGTGTAGATATTTCCATGTTCATACGGATAGCGGTGCTGATATTTCCATGTTTATACAGGTAGCGGTGTAGATATTTCCATGTTTATACAGATAGCGGTGTGGATATTTCCATGTTTATACAGATAGCGGTGCTGATATTTCCCTGTTTATACAGGTAGCGGTGTAGATATTTCCATATTTATACAGATAGCGGTGTAGATATTTCCATGTTCATACAGATAGCGGTGTAGCTATTTCCATGTTCATACAGATAGCGTTGTAGCTATTTCCATGTTCATACAGATAGCGGTGTAGATATTTCCATGTTCATCCAGATGGCTGTGTAGATATTTCCATGTTCATACAGATAGCGGTGCTGATATTTCCTTGTTTATACAGGTAGCGCTGTAGATATTTCCATGTTTATACAGATAGCGGTGTAGATATTTCTATGTTTATACAGATAGCGGTGTAGATATTTCCATGTTTATACAGATAGTGGTGTAGATATCTCCATCTTAATACAGATGGCGGTGTAGATATTTATATGTTCATACAGATGGCGGTGCAGATATTTCCATGTTCATACAGATGGCGGTGTAGATATTTCCATGTTTATAGAGACAGCGGAGTAGCTATTTCCATGTGTAAAGAAATAGCTTTGTAGATATTTCCATGTATATGCAGATAGCTGTGTAGATATTTCCATTTTCATGCAGATAGCGGTGTAGATAGTTCCATGTTCAAACAGAAAGCGGTGTAGATATTTCCATGTTCATACAGATAGCGGTGTAGATATTTCCATGTTTATACAGATAGCGGTGAAGATGTATGCATGTTTACGCAGATAGCGGTGTAGATATTTCCATGTTCATACAGACAGCGGTGTAGATATTTCCATGTTCATCCAGATGGCTGTGTAGCTATATCCATGTTCATACAGATGGCGGTGAAGATATTTCCATGTTCATACAGATAGCAGAGTAGATCTTTCCATGTTCATACAGATAGCGGTGTAGGTATTTCCATGTTCATACAGATAGAGGTGTAGCTATTTCCATGTTCATACAGATAGCGGTGTAGATATTTCCATGTTCATCCAGATGGCTGTGTAGATATATCCATGTTCATACAGATGGCGGTGAAGATATTTCCATGTTCATACAGATAGCGGTGTTGATATTTCCATATTCATACAGATAGCGGTGTAGTTATTTCCATGTTCATACAGATAGCGGTGTAGATATTTCCATGTTCATCCAGATGGCTGTTTAGATATTTCCATGTTCATACAGATAGCGGTGCTGATATTTCCTTGTTTATACATGTAGCGGTGTAGATATTTCCATGTTTATACAGATAGCGGTGTAGATATTTCCATGTTTATACAGATAGCTGTGTAGATATTTCCATGTTTATACAGATAGCGGTGTAGATATCTCCATCTTAATACAGATGGTGGTGTAGATATTTATGTGTTCATACAGATGGCGGTGCAGATATTTCCATGTTCATACAGATGGCGGTGTAGATATTTCCATGTTAACAGAGACAGCGGTGTAGTTATTTCCATGTGTAAAGAAATAGCTTTGTAGATATTTCCATGTATATGCAGAGAGCTGTGTAGATATTTCCTTTTTCATGCAGATTGCGGAGTAGATATTTCCATGTTCAAACAGATAGCGGTGTAGATATTTCCATGTTCATACAGATAGCGGTGTGGATATTTCCATGTTCATCCAGATGGCTGTGTAGATATATCCGTGTTCATACATATGGCGGTGAAAATATTCCAATGTTCATACAGATAGTGGTGTAGATATCTCCATCTTCATACAGATGGCGGTGTAGATATTTCCATGTTCATACAGATAGCGGTGTAGCTATTTGCATGTTCATACAGATAGCGGTGTAGATATTTCCATGTTTATACAGATAGCGGTGAAGATGTATACATGGTTACACATATAGCGGTGTAGATATTTCCATGTTCATCCAGATGGCTGTGTAGATATTTCCATGTTCATCCAGATGGCTGTGTAGATATATCCATGTTCATAGAGATGGCGGTGAATATATTTCCATGTTCATACAGATGGCGGTGTAGATATTTCCATGTTCATACAGATTGCGGTGTGGACATTTCCATGTTCATACAGATAGCAGTGTAGCTATTTCCATGTTCATACAGATAGGGGTGTAGATATTTCCATGTTCATCCTGATGGCTGTGTAGATATTTCCATGTTCATACAGATAGCGGTGCTGATATTTCCATGTTTATACAGGTAGCAGTGTAGATATTTCCATGTTTATACAGATAGCGGTGAGGATGTATGCATGTTTACACAGATAGCTGTGTAGATGTTTCCATGTTCATACAGATAGCGGTGTAGATATTTCCATGTTCATCCAGATGGCTGTGTAGATATATCCATGTTCATACAGATGGCGGTGAAGATATTTCCATGTTCATACAGATAGCGGTATAGATATTTCCTTGTTCATACAGATAGCGGTGTAGGTATTTCCATGTTCATACAGATAGCGGTGTAGCTATTTCCATGTTCATACATATAGCTGTGTAGATATTTCCATGTTCATCCAGATGGCTCTGTAGATATATCCATGTTCATACAGATGGCGGTGAATATATTTCCATGTTCATACAGATGGCGTTGTAGAAATTTCCATGTTCATACAGATAGCGGTGTGGACATTTCCATGTTCATACAGATAGCGGTGTAGCCATTTCCATGTTCATACAGATGGCGGTGTAGATATTTCCATGTTCATCCAGATGGCTGTGTAGATATTTCCATGTTCATACGGATAGCGGTGCTGATATTTCCATGTTTATACAGGTAGCGGTGTAGATATTTCCATGTTTATACAGATAGCGGTGTGGATATTTCCATGTTTATACAGATAGCGGTGCTGATATTTCCATGTTTATACAGGTAGCGATGTAGATATTTCCATATTTATACAGATAGCGGTGTAGATATTTCCATGTTCATACAGATAGCGGTGTAGATATTTCCATTTTCATACAGATAGCGGTGTAGATATTTCCATGTTCATACAGATAGCGGTGTAGCTATTTCCATGTTCATACAGATAGCGGTGTAGCTATTTCCATGTTCATACAGATAGCGGTGTAGATATTTACATGTTCATCCAGATGGCTGTGTAGATATTTCCATGTTCATACAGATAGCGGTGCTGAAATTTCCTTGTTTATACAGGTAGCGGTGTAGATATTTCCATGTTTATACAGATAGTGGTGTAGATATCTCCATCTTAATACAGATGGCGGTGTAGATATTTATATGTTCATACAGATGGCGGTGCAGATATTTCCATGTTCATACAGATGGCGGTGTAGATATTTCCATGTTTATAGAGACAGCGGAGTAGCTATTTCCATGTGTAAAGAAATAGCTTTGTAGATATTTCCATGTATATGCAGATAGCTGTGTAGATATTTCCATTTTCATGCAGATAGCGGTGTAGATAGTTCCATGTTCAAACAGATAGCAGTGTAGATATTTCCATGTTCATACAGATAGCGGTGTAGATATTTCCATGTTTATACAGATAGCGGTGAAGATGTATGCATGTTTACGCAGATAGCGGTGTAGATATTTCCATGTTCATACAGACAGCGGTGTAGATATTTCCATGTTCATCCAGATGGCTGTGTAGCTATATCCATGTTCATACAGATGGCGGTGAAGATATTTCCATGTTCATACAGATAGCAGAGTAGATCTTTCCATGTTCATACAGATAGCGGAGTAGGTATTTCCATGTTCATACAGATAGAGGTGTAGCTATTTCCATGTTCATACAGATAGCGGTGTAGATATTTCCATGTTCATCCAGATGGCTGTGTAGATATATCCATGTTCATACAGATGGCGGTGAAGATATTTCCATGTTCATACAGATAGCGGTGTTGATATTTCCATGTTCATACAGATAGTGGTGTAGATATTTCCATGTTCATACAGATAGCGGTGTAGCTATTTCCATGTTCATACAGATAGCGGTGTAGATATTTCCATGTTCATCCAGATGGCTGTTTAGATATTTCCATGTTCATACAGATAGCGGTGCTGATATTTCCTTGTTTATACATGTAGCGGTGTAGATATTTCCATGTTTATACAGATAGCGGTGTAGATATTTCCATGTTTATACAGATAGCTGTGTAGATATTTCCATGTTTATACAGATAGCGGTGTAGATATCTCCATCTTAATACAGATGGCGGTGTAGATATTTATGTGTTCATACAGATGGCGGTGCAGATATTTCCATGTTCATACAGATGGCGGTGTAGATATTTCCATGTTAACAGAGATAGCGGTGTAGTTATTTCCATGTGTAAAGAAATAGCTTTGTAGATATTTCCATGTATATGCAGACAGCTGTGTAGATATTTCCTTTTTCATGCAGATTGCGGAGTAGATATTTCCATGTTCAAACAGATAGCGGTGTAGATATTTCCATGTTCATACAGATAGCGGTGTGGATATTTCCATGTTCATCCAGATGGCTGTGTAGATATATCCGTGTTCATACATATGGCGGTGAAAATATTCCAATGTTCATACAGATAGTGGTGTAGATATCTCCATCTTCATACAAATGGCGGTGTAGATATTTCCATGTTCATACAGATAGCGGTGTAGCTATTTGCATGTTCATACAGATAGCGGTGTAGATATTTCCATGTTTATACAGATAGCGGTGAAGTTGTATGCATGGTTACACATATAGCGGTGTAGATATTTCCATTTTCATCCAGATGGCTGTGTAGATATTTCCATGTTCATCCAGATGGCTGTGTAGATATATCCATGTTCATAGAGATGGCGGTGAATATATTTCCATGTTCATACAGATAGCAGTGTAGATATTTCCATGTTCATACAGATAGCGGTGTAGATATTTCCATGTTCATACAGATAGCGGTGTAGCTATTTCCATGTTCATACATATAGCGGTGTAGATATTTCCATGTTCATCCAGATGGCTGTGTAGATATATCCATGTTTATACAGATGGCGGTGAAGATATTTCCATGTTCATACAGATGGCGGTGTAGATATTTCCATGTTCATACAGATAGCGGTGTGGACATTTCCATGTTCATACAGATAGCGGTGTAGCTATTTCCATGTTCATACAGATAGCGGTGTAGATATTTCTATGTTCATTCAGATATCGGTGTAGATATTTCCATGTTCATACAGATTGCGGTGCTGATATTTCCATGTTTATACAGGTAGCGGTGTAGATATTTCCATGTTTATACAGATAGCGTGTAGATATTTCCATGTTTGTACAGATAGCGGTGTAGATATTTCCATGTTTATACAGATAGCGGTGTAGATATCTTCATCTTAATACAGATGGCGGTGTAGATATTTATATGTTCATACAGACGGCGGTGTAGATATTTCCATGTTCATACAGATGTCAGTGTAGACATTTCCATGTTTATAGAGAGAGCGGTGTAGTTATTTCCATGTGTAAAGAGATAGCTGTATAGATATTTCCATGTATATGCAGATCGCTTTGTAGATATTTCCATTTTCATGCTGATACCGGTGTAGATATTTCCATGTTCAAACAGATAGTGGTGTAGATATTTCCATGTTCATACAGATAGCGGTGTAGATATTTCCATGTTCATCCAGGTGGCTGTGTAGATATATCCATGTTCATACAGATGGCGGTGAAGATATTTCCATGTTCATACAGATAGCGGTGTAGATATTTCCATGTTCACACAGATAGCGGTGTAGGTATTTCCATGTTCATACAGATAGAGGGGCTGATATTTCCATGTTCATACAGATAGCGGTGCTGATATTTCCATGTTTATACAGGTAGCGGTGTAGATATTTCCACGTTTATAGAGATAGCGGTGTAGATATTTCCATGTTTATACAGATAGCGGTGTAGATATTTCCATGTTTATACAGATACCGGTGTAGATATCTCCATCTTAATACAGATGGCCGGGTAGATATTTATATGTTCATACAGATGGCCGTGCACATATTTCCGTGTTCATACAGATGGCAGTGTAGATATTTCCATGTTCATCCAGATGGCTGTGTAGACATACCCATGTTCGTGCAGATGGCGGTGAAGATATTTCCATGTTCATACAGATAGCGGTGTAGATATTTCCATGTTCATACAGATAGCGGTGTATCTATTTCAATGTTCGTACAGATAGCGGTGTAGCTATTTCCATGTTCATACAGATAGTGGAGTAGATATTTCCATGTTCATTCAGATAGCGGTGTAGCTATTTCCATGTTCATACAGATAGCGGTGTAGATATTTCCATGTTCATCCAGATGGCTGTGTAGATATTTCCATGTTCATACAGATAGCGGTGCTGATATTTCCTTGTTTATACATGTAGCGGTGTAGATATTTCCATGTTTATACAGATAGCGGTGTAGATATTTCCATGTTTATACAGATAGCGGTGTAGATATTTCCATGTTTATTCAGATAGCGGTGTAGATATCTCCATCTTAATACAGATGGCGGTGTAGATATTTCTATGTTCATACAGATGGCGGTGCAGATATTTCCATGTTCATACAGATGGTGGTGTAGATATTTCCATGTTCATATAGTTGGCGTTGTAGTTACTTCCATGTGTAAAGAGATAGCTGTGTGGATATTTCCATGTATATGCAGATAGCTGTGTAGATATTTCCATTTTCATGCAGATAGCGGTGTATATATTTCCATCTTCAAACAGATAGCGGTGTAGATATTTCCATGTTCATACAGATAGCGGTGTAGATATTTCCATGTTCATACAGACTGCGGTGTAGATATTTCCATGTTCATACAGATAGCGGTGTAGATATTTCCATGTTCATACAGATAGCGGTGCTGATATTTCCATGTTTATACAGGTAGCGGTGTAGATATTTCCATGTTTATACAGATAGCGGTGTAGATATTTCCATGTTTATACAGATAGCAGTGTAGATATTTCCATGTTTATACAGATAGCGGTGTAGATATTTCCATCTTCATACAGATGGCTGTGTAGATATTTATACGTTCATACAGATGTCGGTGCAGATATTTCCATATTCATACAGATGGCGGTGTAGATATTTCCATGTTCATACAGATAGCGGTGTAGTTATTTCCATGTGTAAAGAGATAGCTGTGTCGATATTTCCATGTATATGCAGATAGCTGTGTAGATATTTCCATTTTCATGCAGATAGCGGTGTAGATATTTCCATGTTCAAACAGATAGCGGTGTGGATATTTCCATGTGCATAGAGATAGCGGTGTAGATATTTCCATGTTCATACAGATAGCGGTGTAGATATTTCCATGTTTATACAGATAGCGGTGAAGATATATGCATGTTTACACAGATAGCGGTGTAGATATTTCCATGTTCATACAGATGGCTGTGTAGATATTTCCATGTTCATCCAGATGGCTGTGTAGATATATCCATGTTCATACAGATAGCGGTGTAGATATTTCCATGTTCATACAGATAGTGGTGTAGATATTTCCATGTTCATACAGAGAGCGGTGTAGCTATTTCCATGTTCATACAGATAGCGGTGTAGATATTTCCATGTTCGTACAGACAGCGGTGTAGATATTTCCATGTTCATGCAGATAGTGGTGCTGATATTTCCATCTTTATACGGGTAGCGGTGTAGATATTTCCATGTTTATACAGATAACGGTGTAGATATTTCCAGGTTTATACAGATAGCGGTGTAGATATCTCCATCTTAATACAGATGGCGGTGTAGATATTTATATGTTCATACAGATGGCGGTGTAGATATTTCCATGTTCATACAGATGGCGGTGTAGATATTTCCATGTTTATAGAGATAGCGGTGTAGTTATTTCCTTGTGTAAAGAGATATCTTTGTGGATATTTCCAGGTATATGCAGATAGCTGTGTAGATATTTCCATTTTCATGCAGATAGCGGTGTAGATATTTCCATGTTCAAACAGATAGCGGTGTAGATATTTCCATGTTCATACAGATAGCGGTGTAGATATTTCCAAGTTTATACAGATAGCGGTGAAGATGTATGCATGTTTACACAGATAGCGGTGTAGATATTTCCATGTTCATACCGATAGCAGTGTAGCTATTTCCATGTTCAAACAGATAGCGGTGTAGATATTTCCATGTTCATCCAGATGGCTGTGTAGATATATCCATGTTCATACTGATGGCGGTGAAGATATTTCCATGTTCATACAGATAGCGGTGTAGATATTTCCATGTTTATACAGATAGCGGTGTAGATATTTCCATTTTCATGCAGATAGCGGTGTAGATATTTCCATGTTCAAACAGATAGCGGTGTAGATATTTCCATGTTCATACAGATAGCGGTGTTGATATTTCCATGTTTATACAGATAGCGGAGAAGATGTATGCATGGTTACACAGATAGCTGTGTAGATATTTCCATGTTCATACAGATAGCGGTGTAGATATTTCCATGTTCATCCAGATGGCTGTGTAGATATATCCATGTTCATACAGATGGCGGTGAATATATTTCCATGTTCATACAGATAGCAGTGTAGATATTTCCATGTTCATACAGATAGCGGTGTAGATATTTCCATGTTCATACAGATAGCGGTGTAGCTATTTCCATGTTCATACATATAGCGGTGTAGATATTTCCATGTTCATCCAGATGGCTGTGTAGATATATCCATGTTCATACAGATGGCGGTGAAGATATTTCCATGTTCATACAGATGGCGGTGTACATATTTCCATGTTCATACAAATATCGGTGTGGACATCTCCATGTTGATACAGATAGCGGTGTAGCTATTTCCATGTTCATACAGATAGCGGTGTAGATATTTCTATGTTCATACAGATAGCAGTGTAGATATTTCCATGTTCATACAGATTGCGGTGCTGATATTTCCATGTTTATACAGGTAGCGGTGTAGATATTTCCATGTTTATACAGATAGCGGTGTAGATATTTCCATGTTTATACAGATAGCGGTGTAGATATTTCCATGTTTATACAGATAGCGGTGTAGATATCTTCATCTTAATACAGATGGCGGTGTAGATATTTATATGTTCATACAGACGGCGGTGTAGATATTTCCATGTTCATAGAGATGGCGGTGTAGAAATTTCCATGTTTATAGAGATAGCGGTGTAGTTATTTCCATGTGTAAAGAGATAGCTGTATAGATATTTCAATGTATATGCAGATAGCTTTGTAGATATTTCCATTTTCATGCTGATACCGGTGTAGATATTTCCATGTTCAAACAGATAGTGGTGTAGATATTTCCATGTTCATACAGATAGCGGTGTAGATATTTCCATGTTCATGCAGATGGCTGTGTAGATATATCCATGTTCATACAGATGGCGGTGAAGATATTTCCATGTTCATACAGATAGCTGTGTAGATATTTCCATGTTCATACAGATAGCGGTGTAGCTATTTCCATGTTCATACACATAGAGGGGCTGATATTTCCATGTTCATACAGATAGCGGTGCTGATATTTCCATGTTTATACAGGTAGCGGTGTAGATATTTCCATGTTTATAGAGATAGCGGTGTACATATTTCCATGTTTATACAGATAGCGGTGTAGATATTTCCATGTTTATACAGATACCGGTGTAGATATCTCCATCTTAATACAGATGGCCGTGTAGATATTTATATGTTTATGCAGATGGCGGAGCAGATATTTCCGTGTTCATACAGATGGCGGTGTAGATATTTCCATGTTCATACAGTTAGCGGTGTAGTTATCTCCATGTGTAAAGAGATAGCTGTGTAGATATTTCCATGTATATGCAGATAGCTTTGTAGATATTTCCATTTTCATGAAGATAGCGGTGTAGATATTTCCGTGTTCAGATAGCGGTGTAGATATTTCCATGTTCATACAGATAGCGGTGTTGATATTTCCATGTTTATATAGATAGCGGTGAAGATGTATGCATGTTTACACAGATAGCGTTGTAGATATTTCCATCTTCATACAGATAGCGGTGTTGATATTTCCATGTTCATCCAGATGGCTGTGTAGATATATCCATGTTCATACAGATGGCGGTGAAGTTATTTCCATGTTCATACAGATAGCGGTGTAATTATTTCCACGTGTAAAGAGATAGCTGTGTAGATATTTCCATGTACATGCAGATAGCTGTGTAGATATTTCCATTTTCATGCAGATAGCGGTTAACATATTTCCATGTTCAAACAGATAGCGGTGTAGATATTTCCATGTTCATACAGATAGCGGTGTAGATATTTCCATGGTTATACAGATAGCGGTGAAGGTGTATGCATGTTTACACAGATGGCGGTGAAGATATTTCCATGTTCATACAGATAGCGGTGTAGATATTTCCATGTTCATACAGATAGCGGTGTAGATATTTCCATGTTCATACAGATGGCTGTGTAGATATATCCATGTTCATACAGATGGCGGTGAAGATATTTCCATGTTCATACAGATGGCGGTGTAGATATTTCCATGTTCATACAGATAACGGTGTAGTTATTTCCATGTGTAAAGAGATAGCTGTGTAGATATTTAAATGTATATGCAGATAGCAGTGTAGATATTTCCATTTTCATGCAGATAGCGGTGTAGATATCTCCATCTTAATATAGATGGCGGTGTAGATATTTATATGTTTATACAGATGGCATTGCAGATATTTCCAAGTTCATTCAGATGGCGGTGTAGATATTTGTATGTTTATAGAGATAGCGCTGTAGATATTTCCATGTGTGAAGAGATAGCTTAGTAGATATTTCCATGTATATGCAGATCGCTGTGTAGATAATTCCATTTCCATGCAGATAGCGGTGTAGATATTTCCATGTTCAAACAGATAGCGGTGTAGATATTTCCATGTTCATACAGATAGCGGTGTAGATATTTCCATGTTTATGCAGATAGCGGTGAAGGTGTATGCATGTTTACACAGATAGCAGTGTAGATATTCCCATGTTCATACAGATCGCGGTGTAGATTTTTCCATGTTCATCCAGATGGATGTGTAGACATATCCATGTTCATACAGATGGCTGTGAAGATATTTCCATGTTCATACAGATAGCGGTGTAGATATTTCCATGTTCATACAGATAGCGGTGTAGATATTTCCATGTTCATACAGATGGCTGTGTAGATATATCCATGTTCATACAGATGGCGTTGAAGATATTTCCATGTTCATACAGATAGTGGTGTAGCTATTTCCATGTTCATACAGATAGCGGTGTAGATATTTCCATGTTCATTCCGATAGCGGTGCTGATATTTCCATGTTTATACAGGTAGCGGTGTAGATATTTCCATGTTTATACAGATAGCGGTGTAGATATTTCCATGTTTATACAGATAGCGGTGTAAATATTTCCATGTTTATACAGATAGCGGTGTAGATATCTCCATCTTAATAGAGATGGCGGTGTAGATATTTATATGTTCATACAGATGGCGGTGCAGATATTTCCATGTACATACAGATGGCGGTGTACATATTTCCATGTTCATACAGATAGCGGTGTAGTTATTTCCATGTGTAAAGAGATAGCTGTGTAGATATTGCCATGTATATGCAGATAGCTGTGTAGATATTTCCATTTTCATGCATGTAGCGGTCTATATATTTCCATGTTCAAACAGATAGCGGTGTAGATATTTCCATGTTCATACAGATAGCGGTGTAGATATTTCCATGTTTATTCAGATAGCGGTGAAGGTGTATGCATGTTTACACAGATAGCGGTGTGGATATTTCCATGTTCATCCAGAGGGCTGTTTAGATATATCCATGTTCATACAGATGGCGGTGAAGATTTTTCCATGTTCATACAGATAGCGGTGTAGATATATCCATGTTCATACAGATAGCGGTGTAGATATTTCCATGTTCATACAGATAGCGGTGTAGGTATTTCCATGTTCATACAGATAGCGGTGAAGATATTTCCATGTTCATCCAGATGGCTGTGTAGATATATCCATGTTCATAGAGATAGCGGTGTAGATATTTCCATGTTCATACAGATAGCGGTGTAGTTATTTCCATGTTCATACAGATAGCGGTGTAGATATTTCCATGTTTATACTGATAGTGGTGAAGATGTATGCATGTTTACACAGATAGCGGTGTAGATATTTCCATGTTCATACAGATAGCGGTGTAGATATTTCCATGTTCATCAAGATGGCTGTGTAGAAATATCCATGATCATACAGATTGCGGTGTAGATATTTCCATGTTCATACAGAGAGTGGTGCTGATATTTCCATGTTTATACAGGCAGCGGTGTAGATATTTCCATGTTTATACAGATAGCGGTTTAGATATTTCCTTCTTAATACAGATGGCGGTGTAGATATTTATATGTTCATACAGATGGCGGTGTAGATGTTTCCATGTTTATACAGATAGCAGTGTAGATATCTCCATCTTAATACAGATGGCGGTGTAGATATTTATATGTTCATACAGATGGCGGTGCAGATATTTCCATGTTCATACAGATGGCGGTGTAGATATTTCCATGTTCATACAGATATCGGTGTAGTTATTTCCAAGTGTAAAGAGATAGCTGTGTAGATATTTAAATGTATATGCAGATAGCAGTGTAGATATTTCCATTTTTATGCAGATAGCGGTGTAGATATTTCCATGTTTAAAAAGATAGCGGTGTAGATATTTCCATGTTCATACAGATAGCGGTGTAGATATTTCCATGTTCATAGAGATAGCGGTGTAGATATTTCCATGTTTATACAGATAGTGGTGAAGATGTATGCATGTTTACACAGATAGCGGTGTAGATATTTCCATGTTCATCAAGATGGCTGTGTAGATATATCCATGTTCATACAGATAGCGGTGTAGTTATTTCCATGTATATACAGATAGCGGTGTAGATATTTCCATGTTCATCCAGATGGCTGTGTAGATATATCCATGTTCATACAGATGGCGGTGAAGATATTTCCATGTTCATACAGATAGCGGTGTAGATATTTCCATGTTTATACAGATAGCGGTGTAGATATTTCCATCTTCATGCAGATAGCGGTGTAGATATTTCCATGTTCAAACAGATAGCGGTGTAGATATTTCCATGTTCATAAAAATAGCGGTGCAGATATTTCCATGTTTATACAGATAGCGGTGAAGATGTATGCATGGTTACACAGACAGCGGTGAAGATATTTCCATGTTCATACAGATAGCGGTGTAGATATTTCCATGTTCATCCAGATGGCTGTGTAGATATATCCATGTTCATACAGATGGCGGTGAAGATATTTACATGTTCATACAGATAGTGGTGTAGCTATTTCCATGTTCATACAGATAGCGGTGTAGATATTTCCATGTTCATTCCGATAGCGGTGCTGATATTTCCATGTTTATACAGGTAGCGGTGTAGATATTTCCATGTTTATACAGATAGCGGAGTAGATATTTCCATGTTTATACAGATAGCGGTGTAGATATTTCCATGTTTATACAGACAGCGGTGTAGATATCTCCATCTTAATAGAGATGGCGGTGTAGATATTTATATGTTCATACAGATGGCGGTGCAGATATTTCCATGTACATACAGATGGCGGTGTAGATATTTCCATGTTCATACAGATAGCGGTATAGTTATTTCCATGTGTAAAGAGATAGCTGTGTAGATATTGCCATGTATATGCAGATAGCTGTGAAGATATTTCCATTTTCATGAAGGTAGCGGTGTATATATTTCCATCTTCAAACAGATAGCGGTGTAGATATTTCCATGTTCATACAGATAGCGGTGTAGATATTTCCATGTTTATTCAGATAGCGGTGAAGGTGTATGCATGTTTACACAGATAGCGGTGTGGATATTTCCATGTTCATCCAGAGGGCTGTTTAGATATATCCATGTTCATACAGATGGCGGTGAAGATTTTTCCATGTTCATACAGATAGCGGTGTAGATATATCCATGTTCATACAGATAGCGGTGTAGATATTTCCATGTTCATACAGATAGCGGTGTAGATATTTCCATGTTCATACAGATAGCGGTGTAGCTATTTCCATGTTCACCCAGATGGCTGTGTAGATATATCCATGTTCATACAGATGGCGGTGAAGATATTTCCATGTTCATACAGATAGCGGTGTAGATATCTCCATGTTCATACAGATAGAGGGGCTGATATTTCCATGTTCAAACAGATAGCGATGCTGATATTTCCTTGTTTATACAGGTAGCGGTGTAGATATATCCATGTTTATACAGATAGCGTTGTAGATATTTCCATATTTATACAGATAGTGGTGTTGATATTTCCATGCTTATACAGATTGCGGTGAAGATATCTCCATCTTAATACAGATGGCCGTCTAGATATGTATATGTTCATACTGATATCGGTGCAGATATTTCCATGTTCATACAGATGGCGGTGTAGATATTTCCATGTTTATAGATATAGCGGTGTAGTTATTTCCATGTGTAAAGAGATAGCTGTGTAGATATTTCCATGTATATGCAGATAGTGTACATATTTCCATTTTCATGCAGATAGCCGTGTAGTTATTTCCATGTTCAAACAGATAGCGGTGTAGATATTTCCATGTTCATAGAGATAGCGTTGTATATATTTCCTTGTTCATACAGATAGCTGTGTAGATATTTCCATGTTCATCCAGATGGCTCTGTAGATATATCGATGTTCATACAGATGGCGGTGAAGACATTTCCATGTTCATACAGACAGCGATGTAGATATTTCCATGTTCATACAGATAGCGGTGTAGATATTTCCATGTTCATACAGATAGCGGTGTAGGTATTTCCATGTTCATACAGATAGCGGTGAAGATATTTCCATGTTCATCCAGATGGCTGTGTAGATATATCCATGTTCATAGAGATAGCGGTGTAGATATTTCCATGTTCATACAGATAGCGGTGTAGTTATTTCCATGTTCATACAGATAGCGGTGTAGATATTTCCATGTTTATACTGATAGTGGTGAAGATGTATGCATGTTTACACAGATAGCGGTGTAGATATTTCCATGTTCATACAGATAGCGGTGTAGATATTTCCATGTTCATCAAGATGGCTGTGTAGAAATATCCATGATCATACAGATTGCGGTGTAGATATTTCCATGTTCATACAGAGAGTGGTGCTGATATTTCCATGTTTATACAGGCAGCGGTGTAGATATTTCCATGTTTATACAGATAGCGGTTTAGATATTTCCTTCTTAATACAGATGGCGGTGTAGATATTTATATGTTCATACAGATGGCGGTGTAGATGTTTCCATGTTTATACAGATAGCAGTGTAGATATCTCCATCTTAATACAGATGGCGGTGTAGATATTTATATGTTCATACAGATGGCGGTGCAGATATTTCCATGTTCATACAGATGGCGGTGTAGATATTTCCATGTTCATACAGATATCAGTGTAGTTATTTCCATGTGTAAAGAGATAGCTGTGTAGATATTTAAATGTATATGCAGATAGCAGTGTAGATATTTCCATTTTTATGCAGATAGCGGTGTAGATATTTCCATGTTTAAAAAGATAGCGGTGTAGATATTTCCATGTTCATACAGATAGCGGTGTAGATATTTCCATGTTCATAGAGATAGCGGTGTAGATATTTCCATGTTTATACAGATAGTGGTGAAGATGTATGCATGTTTACACAGATAGCGGTGTAGATATTTCCATGTTCATCCAGATGGCTGTGTAGATATATCCATGTTCATACAGATAGCGGTGTAGTTATTTCCATGTATATACAGATAGCGGTGTAGATATTTCCATGTTCATCCAGATGGCTGTGTAGATATATCCATGTTCATACAGATGGCGGTGAAGATATTTCCATGTTCATACAGATAGCGGTGTAGATATTTCCATGTTTATACAGATAGCGGTGTAGATATTTCCATCTTCATGCAGATAGCGGTGTAGATATTTCCATGTTCAAACAGATAGCGGTGTAGATATTTCCATGTTCATACAAATAGCGGTGCAGATATTTCCATGTTTATACAGATAGCGGTGAAGATGTATGCATGGTTACACAGACAGCGGTGAAGATATTTCCATGTTCATACAGATAGCGGTGTAGATATTTCCATGTTCATCCAGATGGCTGTGTAGATATATCCATGTTCATACAGATGGCGGTGAAGATATTTCCATGTTCATACAGATAGTGGTGTAGCTATTTCCATGTTCATACAGATAGCGGTGTAGATATTTCCATGTTCATTCCGATAGCGGTGCTGATATTTCCACGTTTATACAGGTAGCGGTGTAGATATTTCCATGTTTATACAGATAGCGGAGTAGATATTTCCATGTTTATACAGATAGCGGTGTAGATATTTCCATGTTTATACAGACAGCGGTGTAGATATCTCCATCTTAATAGAGATGGCGGTGTAGATATTTATATGTTCATACAGATGGCGGTGCAGATATTTCCATGTACATACAGATGGCGGTGTAGATATTTCCATGTTCATACAGATAGCGGTATAGTTATTTCCATGTGTAAAGAGATAGCTGTGTAGATATTGCCATGTATATGCAGATAGCTGTGAAGATATTTCCATTTTCATGAAGGTAGCGGTGTATATATTTCCATCTTCAAACAGATAGCGGTGTAGATATTTCCATGTTCATACAGATAGCGGTGTAGATATTTCCATGTTTATTCAGATAGCGGTGAAGGTGTATGCATGTTTACACAGATAGCGGTGTGGATATTTCCATGTTCATCCAGAGGGCTGTTTAGATATATCCATGTTCATACAGATGGCGGTGAAGATTTTTCCATGTTCATACAGATAGCGGTGTAGATATATCCATGTTCATACAGATAGCGGTGTAGATATTTCCATGTTCATACAGATAGCGGTGTAGATATTTCCATGTTCATACAGATAGCGGTGTAGCTATTTCCATGTTCACCCAGATGGCTGTGTAGATATATCCATGTTCATACAGATGGCGGTGAAGATATTTCCATGTTCATACAGATAGCGGTGTAGATATCTCCATGTTCATACAGATAGAGGGGCTGATATTTCCATGTTCAAACAGATAGCGATGCTGATATTTCCTTGTTTATACAGGTAGCGGTGTAGATATATCCATGTTTATACAGATAGCGTTGTAGATATTTCCATATTTATACAGATAGTGGTGTTGATATTTCCATGCTTATACAGATTGCGGTGAAGATATCTCCATCTTAATACAGATGGCCGTCTAGATATGTATATGTTCATACTGATATCGGTGCAGATATTTCCATGTTCATACAGATGGCGGTGTAGATATTTCCATGTTTATAGATATAGCGGTGTAGTTATTTCCATGTGTAAAGAGATAGCTGTGTAGATATTTCCATGTATATGCAGATAGTGTACATATTTCCATTTTAATGCAGATAGCCGTGTAGTTATTTCCATGTTCAAACAGATAGCGGTGTAGATATTTCCATGTTCATAGAGATAGCGTTGTATATATTTCCTTGTTCATACAGATAGCTGTGTAGATATTTCCATGTTCATCCAGATGGCTCTGTAGATATATCGATGTTCATACAGATGGCGGTGAAGACATTTCCATGTTCATACAGACAGCGATGTAGATATTTCCATGTTCATACAGATAGCGGTGTAGATATTTCCATGTTCATACAGATAGCGGTGTAGGTATTTCCATGTTCATACAGATAGCGGTGAAGATATTTCCATGTTCATCCAGATGGCTGTGTAGATATATCCATGTTCATAGAGATAGCGGTGTAGATATTTCCATGTTCATACAGATAGCGGTGTAGTTATTTCCATGTTCATACAGATAGCGGTGTAGATATTTCCATGTTTATACTGATAGTGGTGAAGATGTATGCATGTTTACACAGATAGCGGTGTAGATATTTCCAAGTTCATACAGATAGCGGTGTAGATATTTCCATGTTCATCAAGATGGCTGTGTAGAAATATCCATGATCATACAGATTGCGGTGTAGATATTTCCATGTTCATACAGAGAGTGGTGCTGATATTTCCATGTTTATACAGGCAGCGGTGTAGATATTTCCATGTTTATACAGATAGCGGTTTAGATATTTCCTTCTTAATACAGATGGCGGTGTAGATATTTATATGTTCATACAGATGGCGGTGTAGATGTTTCCATGTTTATACAGATAGCAGTGTAGATATCTCCATCTTAATACAGATGGCGGTGTAGATATTTATATGTTCATACAGATGGCGGTGCAGATATTTCCATGTTCATACAGATGGCGGTGTAGATATTTCCATGTTCATACAGATATCGGTGTAGTTATTTCCATGTGTAAAGAGATAGCTGTGTAGATATTTAAATGTATATGCAGATAGCAGTGTAGATATTTCCATTTTTATGCAGATAGCGGTGTAGATATTTCCATGTTTAAAAAGATAGCGGTGTAGATATTTCCATGTTCATACAGATAGCGGTGTAGATATTTCCATGTTCATAGAGATAGCGGTGTAGATATTTCCATGTTTATACAGATAGTGGTGAAGATGTATGCATGTTTACACAGATAGCGGTGTAGATATTTCCATGTTCATCCAGATGGCTGTGTAGATATATCCATGTTCATACAGATAGCGGTGTAGTTATTTCCATGTATATACAGATAGCGGTGTAGATATTTCCATGTTCATCCAGATGGCTGTGTAGATATATCCATGTTCATACAGATAGCGGTGTAGCTATTTCCATGTTCATACAGATAGCGGTGTAGCTATTTCCATGTTCATACAGATAACGGTGTAGCTATTTCCATGTTCATACAGACAGCAGTGTAGATATTTCCATGTTCATACAGATAGCGGTGTAGATATCTCCATGTTCATACAGAGAGCGGTGCTGATATTTCCATGTTTATACAGGCAGGGGTGTAGATATTTCCATGTTTATACAGATAGCGGTTTAGATATTTCCTTCTTAATACAGATGGCGGTGTAGATATTTATATGTTCATACAGGTGGCGGTGCAGATATTTCCATGTTCATTCAGATGGAGGTGTAGATATTTCCATGTTTATAGATATAGCGGTGTAGTTATTTCCATGTGTAAAGAGATAGCTGTGTAGATATTTCCATGTATATGCAGATAGCTTTGTAGATATTTCCATTTTCATGCCGATACCGGTGTAGATATTTACATATTCAAACAGATAGCGGTGTAGATATTTCCATGTTCATTCAGATAGCTTTGTAGATATTTCCTTGTTCATACAGATAGCGGTGTAGATATTTCCATGTTCATACAGATAGCGGTGTAGATATTTCCAGGTTCATACAGATAGCGGTGCTGATATTTCCATGTTTATACAGGTAGCGGTGTAGATATTTCCATGTATATACAGATAGCGGTGTAGATATTTCCATGTTTATACAGATAGCGGTGTAGACATTTCCATGTTTATTCAGATAGCGGTGTAGATATCTCCATCTTCATACAGATGGCGGGGTAGATATTTATATGTTCATACAGATGGCGGTACAGATATTTCCATGTTCATACAGATGGCGGTGTAGATATTTCCATGTTCATACAGATAGCGGTGTAGATATTTCCATGTGTAAAGAGATAGCTGTGTAGATATTTCCATTTTCATGCAGATAGCAGTGTATATATTTCCATCTTGAAACAGATAGCGGTGTAGATATTTCCATGTTCATACAGATAGCGGTGTATATATTTCCATGTTTATACAGCTAGCGGTGAAGATGTATGCATGTTTACACAGATAGCGGTGTGGATATTTCCATGTTCATCCAGAGGGCTGTGTAGATATATCCATGTTCATACAGATAGCGGTGTAGATATTTCCATGTTCATACAGATAGCGGTTCAGATATTTCCATGTTCATACAGATAGCGGTGCTGATATTTCCATGTTTATACAGGTAGCGGTGTAGATATTTCCATGTTTATACAGATAGCGGTGTAGATATTTCCATGTTTAGACAGATAGCGGTGAAGGTATCTCCATCTTAATACAGATGGCGGTGTAGATATTTATATGTTCATACAGATGGCGGTGCAGATATTTCCATGTTCATACAGATGGCGGTGTAGATATTTCCATGTTCATACAGATAGCGGTGTAGTTTTTTCCATGTGTAAAGAGAAAGCTTTGTAGATATTTCCATGTATATGCAGACAGCAGTGTAGATATTTCCATTTTCATGCAGATAGCGGTGTAGATATTTCCATGTTCAAACAGACAGCGGTGCAGGTATTTCCATGTTCATACAGATAGCAGTGCAGATATTTCCATGTTCATACAGATAGCGGTGTAGATATTTCCATGTTTATACAGATTGCGGTGAAGATGTATGCATGTTTACACAGATAGCGGTGTAGATATTTCCATGTTCATCCAGATGGCTGTGTAGATATATCCATGTTCATACAGATATCGGTGTAGATATTTCCATGTTCGTACAGATAGCGGTGTAGCTATTTCCATGTTCATACAGATAGCGGTGTAGATATTTCCATGTTTGTACAAATAGCGGTGAAGATGTATGCATGTTTACACAGATAGCGGTATAGATATTTCCATGTTCATACAGATAGCGGTGTAGATATTTCCATGTTCATCCAGATGGCTGTGTAGATATATCCATGTTCATACAGATAGCGGTGTAGATATTTCCATGTTCATACAGATAGCGGTGTAGATATTTCCATGTTCATACAGATAGCGGTGTAGATATTTCCATGTTCATACAGATAGCGGTGTAGATATTTCCATGTTCGTACAGATAGCGGTGTAGATATTTCCATGTTCCTACAGATAGCGGTGCTGATATTTCCATGTTTGTACAGGTAGCGGTGTAGAAATTTCCATGTTTATACAGATAGCGGTGTAGATATTTCCATGTTTATACAGATAGCGGTGTAGATATTTCCAGGTTTATTCAGATAGCGGTGTAGATATCTCCATCTTAATACAGATGGCGGTGTAGATATTTATATGTTCATACAGATGGCGGTGTAGATATTTCCATGTTCATCCAGATGGATCTGTAGATATATCCATGTTCGTACTGATGGCGGTGAAGATATTTCCATGTTCATACAGATAGCGGTGTAGATATTTCCATGTTCATACAGATAGCGGTGTAGATATTTCCATGTTCATATATATAGCGGTGTAGCTATTTCCATGTTCATACAGATAGCGGTGTAGATATTTCCATGTTCATACAGATGGCTGTGTAGATATATCCATGTTCATACAGATGGCGGTGTAGATATCTCCATGTTCATACAGATAGAGGGGCTGATATTTCCATGTTCATACAGATAGCGGTGTAGATATTTCCATGTTCATAGAGATAGCGTTGTAGATATTTCCATGTTCATACAGATAGCGGTGTAGATATTTCCATGTTTATACAGATAGCGCTGTAGATATTTCCATGTTTATACAGATAGCGGTGTAGATATCTTCATCTTAATACAGATGGCGGTGTAGATATTTACATGTTCATACAGACGGCGATGTAGATATTTCCATGTTCATACAGATGGCGGTGTAGATATTTCCACGTTTATAGAGATAGCGGTGTCGTTATTTCCATGTGTAAAGAGATAGCTGTATAGATATTTCCATGTATATGCAGATTGCTTTGTAGATATTTCCATTTTCATACTGATACCGGTGTAGATATTTCCATGTTCAAACAGATAGTGGTGTAGATATTTCCATGTTCATACAGATAGCAGTGTAGATATTTCCATGTTTATACAGATAGTGGTGAAGATGTACGCATGTTTACACAGATAGCGGTGTAGTTATTTCCATGTTCATACAGATAGCGGTGTAGATATTTCCATGTTCATCCAGATGGCTGTGTAGATATATCCATGTTCTCACAGATGGCGGTGAAGATATTTCCATGTTCATACAGATAGCGGTGTAGATATTTCAATGTTCATACACATAGCGGTGTAGATATTTCCATGTTCATACAGACAGCGGTGCTGATATTTCCATGTTCATCCAGATGGCTGTGTAGATATATCTATGTTCATACAGATGGCGGTGAAGATGTTTCCATGTTCATACAGATATCGGTGTAGATATTTCCATGTTCATACAGATAGCGGTGTAGTTATTTCCATGTTCATACAGATAGCGGTGCTGATATTTCCATGTTTATACAGATAGCGGTGTAGATATTTCCATATTTATACAGATAGCGGTGTAGATATTTCCATGTTTATACAGATAGCGGTGTAGATATCTCCATCTTAATACAGATGGCGGTGCAGATATTTATATGTTCATACAGATGGCGGTGCAGATATTTCCAAGTTCATACAGATGGCAGTGTAGATACTTCCATGTTTATAGAGATAGCGGTGTAGTTATTTCCATGTGTAAAGAGATAGCTTTGTAGATATTTCCATGTATATGCAGATAGCTGTGTAGATATTTCCATTTTCATGCAGACAGCGGTGTAGATATTCCCATGCTGAAACAGATAGCGGTGTAGATATTTCCATGTTCATACAGATAGCTGTGTAGATATTTCCATGTTCATACAGATAGCGGTGTAGATATTTCCATGTTCATACAGATAGCAGTGCAGATATTTCCATGTTCATACAGACAGCGGTGCTGATATTTCCATGTTCATCCAGATGGCTGTGTAGATATATCTATGTTCATACAGATGGCGGTGAAGATGTTTCCATGTTCATACAGATATCGCTGTAGATATTTCCATGTTCATACAGATAGCGGTGCAGATATTTATATGTTCATACAGATGGCGGTGCAGATATTTCCAAGTTCATACAGATGGCGGTGTAGATATTTCCATGTTTATAGAGATAGCGGTGTAGTTATTTCCATGTGTAAAGAGATAGCTTAGTAGATATTTCCATGTATATGCAGATAGCTGTGTAGATATTTCCATTTTCATGCAGACAGCGGTGTAGATATTCCCATGCTGAAACAGATAGCGGTGTAGATATTTCCATGTTCATACAGATAGCTGTGTAGATATTTCCATGTTCATCCAGATGGCTGTGTAGACATACCCATGTTCGTACAGATGGTGGTGAAGATATTTCCATGTTCATACAGATAGCAGTGTAGATATTTCCATGTTCATACAGAGAGCGGTGTATCTATTTCCATGTTCGTACAGATAGCGGTGCAGCTATTTCCATGTTCATACAGATAGCGGTGTAGATATTTCCATGTTTATACAGATAGCGGTGTAGATATCTCCATCTTAATACAGATGGCGGTGTAGATATTTATGTGTTCATACAGATGGCGGTGCAGATATTTCCATGTTCATACAGATGGCGGTGTAGAAATTTCCATGTTTATAGAGATAGTGGTGTAGTTATTTCCATGTGTAAAGAGATAGCTGTATAGATATTTCCATGTGTATGCAGATAGCTCTGTAGATATTTCCATTTTCATGCTGATACCGGTGTAGATATTTCCATGTTCAAACAGATAGTGGTGTAGATATTTCCATGTTCATGGAGATAGCGGTGTAGATATTTCCATGTTCATCCAGATGGCTGTGTAGATATATCCATGTTCATACAGATGGCGGTGAAGATATTTCCATGTTCATACAGATAGCGGTGTATATATTTCCATGTTCATACAGATAGCGGTGTAGGTATTTCCATGTTCATACAGATAGAGGGGCTGATATTTCCATGTTCATACAGATAGCGGTGTAGATATTTCCATGTTTATACAGGTAGCGGTGTAGATATTTCCATGTTTATAGAGATAGCGGTGAAGATGTATGCATGTTTACACAGATAGCGGTGTATATATTTCCATGTTCATACAGATAGCTGTGTAGATATTTCCATGTTCATCCCGATGGCTCTGTAGATATATCCATGTTCATACAGATGGCGGTGAAGGTATTTCCATGTTAATACAGATAGCGGTTTAGATATTTCCATGTTCATACAGATAGCGGTGTAGATATTTCCATGTTCATACAGATAGCGGAGTAGGTATTTCCATGTTCATACAGATAGCGGTGAAGTTATTTCCATGTTCACCCAGATGGCTGTGTAGATATATCCATGTTCATACAGATCGCGGTGAAGATATTTCCATGTTCATACAGATAGCGGTGTAGATATCTCCATGTTCATACAGATAGAGGGGCTGATATTTCCATGTTCAAACAGATAGCGGTGCTGATATTTCCTTGTTTATACAGGTAGCGGTGTAGATATATCCATGTTTATACAGATAGCGTTGTAGATATTTCCATATTTATACAGATAGTGGTGTTGATATTTCCATGCTTATACAGATTGCGGTGAAGATATCTCCATCTTAATACAGATGGCCGTCTAGATATGTATATGTTCATACTGATATCGGTGCAGATATTTCCATGTTCATACAGATGGCGGTGTAGATATTTCCATGTTTATAGATATAGCGGTGTAGTTATTTCCATGTGTAAAGAGATAGCTGTGTAGATATTTCCATGTATATGCAGATAGTGTACATATTTCCATTTTCATGCAGATAGCCGTGTAGTTATTTCCATGTTCAAACAGATAGCGGTGTAGATATTTCCATGTTCATAGAGATAGCGTTGTATATATTTCCTTGTTCATACAGATAGCTGTGTAGATATTTCCATGTTCATCCAGATGGCTCTGTAGATATATCGATGTTCATACAGATGGCGGTGAAGACATTTCCATGTTCATACAGACAGCGGTGTAGATATTTCCATGTTCATACAGATAGCGGTGTAGATATTTCCATGTTCATACAGATAGCGGTGTAGGTATTTCCATGTTCATACAGATAGCGGTGAAGATATTTCCATGTTCATCCAGATGGCTGTGTAGATATATCCATGTTCATAGAGATAGCGGTGTAGATATTTCCATGTTCATACAGATAGCGGTGTAGTTATTTCCATGTTCATACAGATAGCGGTGTAGATATTTCCATGTTTATACTGATAGTGGTGAAGATGTATGCATGTTTACACAGATAGCGGTGTAGATATTTCCATGTTCATACAGATAGCGGTGTAGATATTTCCATGTTCATCAAGATGGCTGTGTAGAAATATCCATGATCATACAGATTGCGGTGTAGATATTTCCATGTTCATACAGAGAGTGGTGCTGATATTTCCATGTTTATACAGGCAGCGGTGTAGATATTTCCATGTTTATACAGATAGCGGTTTAGATATTTCCTTCTTAATACAGATGGCTGTGTAGATATTTATATGTTCATACAGATGGCGGTGTAGATGTTTCCATGTTTATACAGATAGCAGTGTAGATATCTCCATCTTAATACAGATGGCGGTGTAGATATTTATATGTTCATACAGATGGCGGTGCAGATATTTCCATGTTCATACAGATGGCGGTGTAGATATTTCCATGTTCATACAGATATCGGTGTAGTTATTTCCATGTGTAAAGAGATAGCTGTGTAGATATTTAAATGTATATGCAGATAGCAGTGTAGATATTTCCATTTTTATGCAGATAGCGGTGTAGATATTTCCATGTTTAAAAAGATAGCGGTGTAGATATTTCCATGTTCATACAGATAGCGGTGTAGATATTTCCATGTTCATAGAGATAGCGGTGTAGATATTTCCATGTTTATACAGATAGTGGTGAAGATGTATGCATGTTTACACAGATAGCGGTGTAGATATTTCCATGTTCATCCAGATGGCTGTGTAGATATATCCATGTTCATACAGATAGCGGTGTAGTTATTTCCATGTATATACAGATAGCGGTGTAGATATTTCCATGTTCATCCAGATGGCTGTGTAGATATATCCATGTTCATACAGATAGCGGTGTAGCTATTTCCATGTTCATACAGATAGCGGTGTAGCTATTTCCATGTTCATACAGATAACGGTGTAGCTATTTCCATGTTCATACAGACAGCAGTGTAGATATTTCCATGTTCATACAGATAGCGGTGTAGATATCTCCATGTTCATACAGAGAGCGGTGCTGATATTTCCATGTTTATACAGGCTGGGGTGTAGATATTTCCATGTTTATACAGATAGCGGTTTAGATATTTCCTTCTTAATACAGATGGCGGTGTAGATATTTATATGTTCATACAGGTGGCGGTGAAGATATTTCCATGTTCATTCAGATGGAGGTGTAGATATTTCCATGTTTATAGATATAGCGGTGTAGTTATTTCCATGTGTAAAGAGATAGCTGTGTAGATATTTCCATGTATATGCAGATAGCTTTGTAGATATTTCCATTTTCATGCAGATACCGGTGTAGATATTTACATATTCAAACAGATAGCGGTGTAGATATTTCCATGTTCATTCAGATAGCTTTGTAGATATTTCCTTGTTCATACAGATAGCGGTGTAGATATTTCCATGTTCATACAGATAGCGGTGTAGATATTTCCAGGTTCATACAGATAGCGGTGCTGATATTTCCATGTTTATACAGGTAGCGGTGTAGATATTTCCATGTATATACAGATAGCGGTGTAGATATTTCTATGTTTATACAGATAGCGGTGTAGACATTTCCATGTTTATTCAGATAGCGGTGTAGATATCTCCATCTTCATACAGATGGCGGGGTAGATATTTATATGTTCATACAGATGGCGGTACAGATATTTCCATGTTCATACAGATGGCGGTGTAGATATTTCCATGTTCATACAGATAGCGGTGTAGATATTTCCATGTGTAAAGAGATAGCTGTGTAGATATTTCCATTTTCATGCAGATAGCAGTGTATATATTTCCATCTTGAAACAGATAGCGGTGTAGATATTTCCATGTTCATACAGATAGCGGTGTATATATTTCCATGTTTATACAGCTAGCGGTGAAGATGTATGCATGTTTACACAGATAGCGGTGTGGATATTTCCATGTTCATCCAGAGGGCTGTGTAGATATATCCATGTTCATACAGATAGCGGTGTAGATATTTCCATGTTCATACAGATAGCGGTTCAGATATTTCCATGTTCATACAGATAGCGGTGCTGATATTTCCATGTTTATACAGGTAGCGGTGTAGATATTTCCATGTTTATACAGATAGCGGTGTAGATATTTCCATGTTTAGACAGATAGCGGTGAAGGTATCTCCATCTTAATACAGATGGCGGTGTAGATATTTATATGTTCATACAGATGGCGGTGCAGATATTTCCATGTTCATACAGATGGCGGTGTAGATATTTCCATGTTCATACAGATAGCGGTGTAGTTTTTTCCATGTGTAAAGAGAAAGCTTTGTAGATATTTCCATGTATATGCAGACAGCAGTGTAGATATTTCCATTTTCATGCAGATAGCGGTGTAGATATTTCCATGTTCAAACAGACAGCGGTGCAGGTATTTCCATGTTCATACAGATAGCAGTGCAGATATTTCCATGTTCATACAGATAGCGGTGTAGATATTTCCATGTTTATACAGATTGCGGTGAAGATGTATGCATGTTTACACAGATAGCGGTGTAGATATTTCCATGTTCATCCAGATGGCTGTGTAGATATATCCATGTTCATACAGATATCGGTGTAGATATTTCCATGTTCGTACAGATAGCGGTGTAGCTATTTCCATGTTCATACAGATAGCGGTGTAGATATTTCCATGTTTGTACAAATAGCGGTGAAGATGTATGCATGTTTACACAGATAGCGGTATAGATATTTCAATGTTCATACAGATAGCGGTGTAGATATTTCCATGTTCATCCAGATGGCTGTGTAGATATATCCATGTTCATACAGATAGCGGTGTAGATATTTCCATGTTCATACAGATAGCGGTGTAGATATTTCCATGTTCATACAGATAGCGGTGTAGATATTTCCATGTTCATACAGATAGCGGTGTAGATATTTCCATGTTCGTACAGATAGCGGTGTAGATATTTCCATGTTCCTACAGATAGCGGTGCTGATATTTCCATGTTTGTACAGGTAGCGGTGTAGAAATTTCCATGTTTATACAGATAGCGGTGTAGATATTTCCATGTTTATACAGATAGCGGTGTAGATATTTCCAGGTTTATTCAGATAGCGGTGTAGATATCTCCATCTTAATACAGATGGCGGTGTAGATATTTATATGTTCATACAGATGGCGGTGTAGATATTTCCATGTTCATCCAGATGGATCTGTAGATATATCCATGTTCGTACTGATGGCGGTGAAGATATTTCCATGTTCATACAGATAGCGGTGTAGATATTTCCATGTTCATACAGATAGCGGTGTAGATATTTCCATGTTCATATATATAGCGGTGTAGCTATTTCCATGTTCATACAGATAGCGGTGTAGATATTTCCATGTTCATACAGATGGCTGTGTAGATATATCCATGTTCATACAGATGGCGGTGTAGATATCTCCATGTTCATACAGATAGAGGGGCTGATATTTCCATGTTCATACAGATAGCGGTGTAGATATTTCCATGTTCATAGAGATAGCGTTGTAGATATTTCCATGTTCATACAGATAGCGGTGTAGATATTTCCATGTTTATACAGATAGCGCTGTAGATATTTCCATGTTTATACAGATAGCGGTGTAGATATCTTCATCTTAATACAGATGGCGGTGTAGATATTTACATGTTCATACAGACGGCGATGTAGATATTTCCATGTTCATACAGATGGCGGTGTAGATATTTCCACGTTTATAGAGATAGCGGTGTCGTTATTTCCATGTGTAAAGAGATAGCTGTATAGATATTTCCATGTATATGCAGATTGCTTTGTAGATATTTCCATTTTCATACTGATACCGGTGTAGATATTTCCATGTTCAAACAGATAGTGGTGTAGATATTTCCATGTTCATACAGATAGCAGTGTAGATATTTCCATGTTTATACAGATAGTGGTGAAGATGTACGCATGTTTACACAGATAGCGGTGTAGTTATTTCCATGTTCATACAGATAGCGGTGTAGATATTTCCATGTTCATCCAGATGGCTGTGTAGATATATCCATGTTCTCACACATGGCGGTGAAGATATTTCCATGTTCATACAGATAGCGGTGTAGATATTTCAATGTTCATACACATAGCGGTGTAGATATTTCCATGTTCATACAGACAGCGGTGCTGATATTTCCATGTTCATCCAGATGGCTGTGTAGATATATCTATGTTCATACAGATGGCAGTGAAGATGTTTCCATGTTCATACAGATATCGGTGTAGATATTTCCATGTTCATACAGATAGCGGTGTAGTTATTTCCATGTTCATACAGATAGCGGTGCTGATATTTCCATGTTTATACAGATAGCGGTGTAGATATTTCCATATTTATACAGATAGCGGTGTAGATATTTCCATGTTTATACAGATAGCGGTGTAGATATCTCCATCTTAATACAGATGGCGGTGCAGATATTTATATGTTCATACAGATGGCGGTGCAGATATTTCCAAGTTCATACAGATGGCAGTGTAGATACTTCCATGTTTATAGAGATAGCGGTGTAGTTATTTCCATGTGTAAAGAGATAGCTTTGTAGATATTTCCATGTATATGCAGATAGCTGTGTAGATATTTCCATTTTCATGCAGACAGCGGTGTAGATATTCCCATGCTGAAACAGATAGCGGTGTAGATATTTCCATGTTCATACAGATAGCTGTGTAGATATTTCCATGTTCATACAGATAGCGGTGTAGATATTTCCATGTTCATACAGATAGCAGTGCAGATATTTCCATGTTCATACAGACAGCGGTGCTGATATTTCCATGTTCATCCAGATGGCTGTGTAGATATATCTATGTTCATACAGATGGCGGTGAAGATGTTTCCATGTTCATACAGATATCGCTGTAGATATTTCCATGTTCATACAGATAGCGGTGCAGATATTTATATGTTCATACAGATGGCGGTGCAGATATTTCCAAGTTCATACAGATGGCGGTGTAGATATTTCCATGTTTATAGAGATAGCGGTGTAGTTATTTCCATGTGTAAAGAGATAGCTTAGTAGATATTTCCATGTATATGCAGATAGCTGTGTAGATATTTCCATTTTCATGCAGACAGCGGTGTAGATATTCCCATGCTGAAACAGATAGCGGTGTAGATATTTCCATGTTCATACAGATAGCTGTGTAGATATTTCCATGTTCATCCAGATGGCTGTGTAGACATACCCATGTTCGTACAGATGGTGGTGAAGATATTTCCATGTTCATACAGATAGCAGTGTAGATATTTCCATGTTCATACAGAGAGCGGTGTATCTATTTCCATGTTCGTACAGATAGCGGTGCAGCTATTTCCATGTTCATACATATAGCGGTGTAGATATTTCCATGTTCATCCAGATGGCTTTGAAGATATATCCATGTTCATACAGATGGCGGTGAAGATATTTCCATGTTCATACAGATAGTGGTGTAGATATTTCCATGTTCATACAGATAGCGGTGTAGCTATTTCCCTGTTCATACAGATAGCGGTGTAGATATTTCCATATTCATCCAGATGGCTGTGTAGATATTTCCATGTTCATACAGATAGCGGTGCTGATATATTCATGTTTATACAGGTAGCCGTGTAGATATTTCCATGTTTATACAGATAGCGGTGAAGATGTATGCATGTTTACACAGATAGCGGTGTAGATATTTCCATGTTCATACAGATAGCGGTGTAGATATTTCCATGTTCATCCAGATTGCAGTGTAGATATATCCATGTTCATACAGATGGCGGTGAAGATATTTCCATGTTCATACAGATATCGGTGTAGATATTTACATGTTTATACAGATAGCGGTGTAGATATCTCCATCTTAATACAGATGGAGGTGTAGATATATATATGTTCATACAGATAGCGGTGTAGATATTTCCATGTTCATACAGATAGCGGTGTAGATATTTCCATGTTCATACAGATAGCGGTGTAGATATTTCTATGTTCATGCAGATGGCTGTGTAGCTATTTCCATGTTCATACAGATAGTGGTGTAGATATTTCCATGTTCATACAGATAGCGGTGTAGATATTTCCATGTTCATACAGATTGCGGTGCTGATATTTCCATGTTTATACAGGTAGCGGTGTAGAAATTTCCATGTTTATACAGATAGCGGTGTAGATATTTCCATGTTTATACAGATAGCGGTGTAGATATTTCCAGGTTTATTCAGATAGCGGTGTAGATATCTCCATCTTAATACAGATGGCGGTGTAGATATTTATGTGTTCATACAGATGGCGGTGTAGATATTTCCATGTTCATCCAGATGGATCTGTAGATATATCCATGTTCGTACTGATGGCGGTGAAGATATTTCCATGTTCATACAGATAGCGGTGTAGATATTTCCATGTTCATACAGATAGCGGTGTAGATATTTCCATGTTCATATATATAGCGGTGTAGCTATTTCCATGTTCATACAGATAGCGGTGTAGATATTTCCATGTTCATACAGATGGCTGTGTAGATATATCCATGTTCATACAGATGGCGGTGTAGATATGTCCATGTTCATACAGATAGAGGGGCTGATATTTCCATGTTCATACAGATAGCGGTGTAGATATTTCCATGTTCATAGAGATAGCGTTGTAGATATTTCCATGTTCATACAGATAGCGGTGTAGATATCTCCATTTTCATACAGAGAGCGGTGCTGATATTTCCATGTTTATACAGGCAGCGGTGTAGATATTTCCATGTTTATACAGATAGCGGTTTAGATATTTCCTTCTTAATACAGATGGCGGTGTAGATATTTATATGTTCATACAGGTGGCGGTGCAGATATTTCCATGTTCATTCAGATGGCGGTGTAGATATTTCCATGTTTATAGATATAGCGGTATAGTTATTTCCATGTGTAAAGAGATAGCTGTGTAGATATTTCCATGTATATGCAGATAGCTTTGTAGATATTTCCATTTTCATGCAGATACCGGTGTAGATATTTACATATTCAAACAGATAGCGGTGTAGATATTTCCATGTTCATTCAGATAGCTTTGTAGATATTTCCTTGTTCATACAGATAGCGGTGTAGATATTTCCATGTTCATACAGATAGCGGTGTAGATATTTCCAGGTTCATACAGATAGCGGTGCTGATATTTCCATGTTTATACAGGTAGCGGTGTAGATATTTCCATGTATATACAGATAGCGGTGTAGATATTTCCATGTTTATACAGATAGCGGTGTAGACATTTCCATGTTTATTCAGATAGCGGTGTAGATATCTCCATCTTCATACAGATGGCGGGGTAGATATTTATATGTTCATACAGATGGCGGTGCAGATATTTCCATGTTCATACAGATGGCGGTGTAGATATTTCCATGTTCATACAGATAGCGGTGTAGATATTTCCATGTGTAAAGAGATAGCTGTGTAGATATTTCCATTTTCATGCAGATAGCGGTGTATATATTTCCATCTTGAAACAGATAGCGGTGTAGATATTTCCATGTTCATACAGATAGCGGTGTATATATTTCCATGTTTATACAGCTAGCGGTGAAGATGTATGCATGTTTACACAGATAGCGGTGTGGATATTTCCATGTTCATCCAGAGGGCTGTGTAGATATATCCATGTTCATACAGATAGCGGTGTAGATATTTCCATGTTCATAGAGATAGCGGTTCAGATATTTCCATGTTCATACAGATAGCGGTGCTGATATTTCCATGTTTATACAGGTAGCGGTGTAGATATTTCCATGTTTATACAGATAGCGGTGTAGATATTTCCATGTTTAGACAGATAGCGGTGAAGGTATCTCCATCTTAATAGAGATGGCGGTGTAGATATTTATATATTCATACAGATGGCGGTGCAGATATTTCCATGTTCATACAGATGGCGGTGTAGATATTTCCATGTTCATACAGATAGCGGTGTAGTTATTTCCATGTGTAAAGAGAAAGCTTTGTAGATATTTCCATGTATATGCAGATAGCAGTGTAGATATTTCCATTTTCATGCAGATAGCGGTGTAGATATTTCCATGTTCAAACAGACAGCGGTGCAGGTATTTCCATGTTCATACAGATAGCGGTGCAGATATTTCCATGTTCATACAGATAGCGGTGTAGATATTTCCATGTTTATACAGATTGCGGTGAAGATGTATGCATGTTTACACAGATAGCGGTGTAGATATTTCCATGTTCATCCAGATGGCTGTGTAGATATATCCATGTTCATACAGATATCGGTGTAGATATTTCCATGTTCGTACAGATAGCGGTGTAGCTATTTCCATGTTCATACAGATAGCGGTGTAGATATTTCCATGTTTGTACAAATAGCGGTGAAGATGTATGCATGTTTTCACAGATAGCGGTGTAGATATTTCCATGTTCATACAGATAGCGGTGTAGATATTTCCATGTTCATCCAGATGGCTGTGTAGATATATCCATGTTCATACAGATAGCGGTGTAGATATTTCCATGTTCATACAGATAGCGGTGTAGATATTTCCATGTTCATACAGATAGCGGTGTAGATATTTCCATGTTCATACAGATAGCGGTGTAGATATTTCCATGTTCGTACAGATAGCGGTGTAGATATTTCCATGTTCCTACAGATAGCGGTGCTGATATTTCCATGTTTGTACAGGTAGCGGTGTAGAAATTTCCATGTTTATACAGATAGCGGTGTAGATATTTCCATGTTTATACTGATAGCGGTGTAGATATTTCCAGGTTTATTCAGATAGCGGTGTAGATATCTCCATCTTAATACAGATGGCGGTGTAGATATTTATATGTTCATACAGATGGCGGTGTAGATATTTCCATGTTCATCCAGATGGATCTGTAGATATATCCATGTTCGTACTGATGGCGGTGAAGATATTTCCATGTTCATACAGATAGCGGTGTAGATATTTCCATGTTCATACAGATAGCGGTGTAGATATTTCCATGTTCATATATATAGCGGTGTAGCTATTTCCATGTTCATACAGATAGCGGTGTAGATATTTCCATGTTCATACAGATGGCTGTGTAGATATATCCATGTTCATACAGATGGCGGTGTAGATATCTCCATGTTCATACAGATAGAGGGGCTGATATTTCCATGTTCATACAGATAGCGGTGTAGATATTTCCATGTTCATAGAGATAGCGTTGTAGATATTTCCATGTTCATACAGATAGCGGTGTAGATATTTCCATGTTTATACAGATAGCGCTGTAGACATTTCCATGTTTATACAGATAGCGGTGTAGATATCTTCATCTTAATACAGATGGCGGTGTAGATATTTACATGTTCATACAGACGGCGATGTAGATATTTCCATGTTCATACAGATGGCGGTGTAGATATTTCCACGTTTATAGAGATAGCGGTGTCGTTATTTCCATGTGTAAAGAGATAGCTGTATAGATATTTCCATGTATATGCAGATTGCTTTGTAGATATTTCCATTTTCATGCTGATACCGGTGTAGATATTTCCATGTTCAAACAGATAGTGGTGTATATATTTCCATGTTCATACAGATAGCAGTGTAGATATTTCCATGTTTATACAGATAGTGGTGAATATGTACGCATGTTTACACAGATAGCGGTGTAGTTATTTCCATGTTCATACAGATAGCGGTGTAGATATTTCCATGTTCATCCAGATGGCTGTGTAGATATATCCATGTTCTCACAGATGGCGGTGAAGATATTTCCATGTTCATACAGATAGCGGTGTAGATATTTCCATGTTCATACACATAGCGGTGTAGATATTTCCATGTTCATACAGACAGCGGTGCTGATAATTCCATGTTCATCCAGATGGCTGTGTAGATATATCTATGTTCATACAGATGGCGGTGAAGATGTTTCCATATTCATACAGATATCGGTGTAGATATTTCCATGTTCATACAGATAGCGGTGTAGATATTTCCATGTTCATACAGATAGCGGTGCTGATATTTCCATGTTTATACAGATAGCGGTGTAGATATTTCCATATTTATACAGATAGCGGTGTAGATATTTCCATGTTTATACAGATAGCGGTGTAGATATCTCCATCTTAATACAGATGGCGGTGCAGATATTTATATGTTCATACAGATGGCGGTGCAGATATTTCCAAGTTCATACAGATGGCAGTGTAGATATTTCCATGTTTATAGAGATAGCGGTGTAGTTATTTCCATGTGTAAAGAGATAGCTTTGTAGATATTTCCATGTATATGCAGATAGCTGTGTAGATATTTCCATTTTCATGCAGACAGCGGTGTAGATATTCCCATGCTGAAACAGATAGCGGTGTAGATATTTCCATGTTCATACAGATAGCTGTGTAGATATTTCCATGTTCATACAGATAGCGGTGTAGATATTTCCATGTTCATACAGATAGCAGTGCAGATATTTCCATGTTCATACAGACAGCGGTGCTGATATTTCCATGTTCATCCAGATGGCTGTGTAGATATATCTATGTTCATACAGATGGCGGTGAAGATGTTTCCATGTTCATACAGATATCTCTGTAGATATTTCCATGTTCATACAGATAGCGGTGCAGATATTTATATGTTCATACAGATGGCGGTGCAGATATTTCCAAGTTCATACAGATGGCGGTGTAGATATTTCCATGTTTATAGAGATAGCGGTGTAGTTATTTCCATGTGTAAAGAGATAGCTTAGTAGATATTTCCATGTATATGCAGATAGCTGTGTAGATATTTCCACTTTCATGCAGACAGCGGTGTAGATATTCCCATGCTGAAACAGATAGCGGTGTAGATATTTCCATGTTCATACAGATAGCTGTGTAGATATTTCCATGTTTATACAGATAGCGGTGAAGATGTATGCATGTTTACACAGATAGCGGTGTAGATATTTCCATTTTCATACAGATAGCGGTGTAGATATTTCCATGTTCATCCAGATGGCTGTGTAGACATACCCATGTTCGTACAGATGGTGGTGAAGATATTTCCATGTTCATACAGATAGCGGTGTAGATATTTCCATGTTCATACAGAGAGCGGTGTATCTATTTCCATGTTCGTACAGATTGCGGTGCAGCTATTTCCATGTTCATACATATAGCGGTGTAGATATGTCCATGTTCATCCAGATGGCTTTGTAGATATATCCATGTTCATACAGATGGCGGTGAAGATATTTCCATGTTCATACAGATAGTGGTGTAGATATTTCCATGTTCATACAGATAGCGGTGTAGCTATTTCCCTGTTCATACAGATAGCGGTGTAGATATTTCCATATTCATCCAGATGGCTGTGTAGATATTTCCATGTTCGTACAGATAGCGGTGCTGATATATTCATGTTTATACAGGTAGCGGTGTAGATATTTCCATGTTTATACAGATAGCGGTGAAGATGTATGCATGTTTACACAGATAGCGGTGTAGATATTTCCATGTTCATACAGATAGCGGTGTAGATATTTCCATGTTCATCCAGATTGCAGTGTAGATATATCCATGTTCATACAGATGGCGGTGAAGATATTTCCATGTTCATACAGATATCGGTGTAGATATTTACATGTTTATACAGATAGCGGTGTAGATATCTCCATCTTAATACAGATGGCGGTGTAGATATATATATGTTCATACAGATAGCGGTGTAGATATTTCCATGTTCATACAGATAGCGGTGTAGATATTTCCATGTTCATACAGATAGCGGTGTAGATATTTCTATGTTCATGCAGATGGCTGTGTAGCTATTTCCATGTTCATACAGATAGTGGTGTAGATATTTCCATGTTCATACAGATAGCGGTGTAGATATTTCCATGTTCATCCAGATTGCGGTGCTGATATTTCCATGTTTATACAGGTAGCGGTGTAGAAATTTCCATGTTTATACAGATAGCGGTGTAGATATTTCCATGTTTATACAGATAGTGGTGTAGATATTTCCAGGTTTATTCAGATAGCGGAGTAGATATCTCCATCTTAATACAGATGGCGGTGTAGATATTTATATGTTCATACAGATGGCGGTGTAGATATTTCCATGTTCATCCAGATGGATCTGTAGATATATCCATGTTCGTTCTGATGGCGGTGAAGATATTTCCATGTTCATACAGATAGCGGTGTAGATATTTCCATGTTCATACAGATAGCGGTGTAGATATTTCCATGTTCATATATATAGCGGTGTAGCTATTTCCATGTTCATACAGATAGCGGTGTAGATATTTCCATGTTCATACAGATGGCTGTGTAGATATATCGATGTTCATACAGATGGCGGTGTAGATATGTCCATGTTCATACAGATTGAGGGGCTGATATTTCCATGTTCATACAGATAGCGGTGTAGATATTTCCATGTTCATAGAGATAGCGTTGTAGATATTTCCATGTTCATACAGATAGCGGTGTAGATATTTCCATGTTTATACAGATAGCGGTGTAGATATTTCCATGTTTATACAGATAGCGGTGTAGATATCTTCATCTTAATACAGATGGCGGTGTAGATATTTACCTGTTCATACAGACGGCGATGTAGATATTTCCATGTTCATACAGATGGCAGTGTAGATATTTCCACGTTTATAGAGATAGCGGTGTCGTTATTTCCATGTGTAAAGAGATAGCTGTATAGATATTTCCATGTATATGCAGATTGCTTTGTAGATATTTCCATTTTCATGCTGATACCGGTGTAGATATTTCCATGTTCAAACAGATAGTGGTGTAGATATTTCCATGTTCATACAGATAGCAGTGTAGATATTTCCATGTTTATACAGATAGTGGTGAAGATGTACGCATGTTTACACAGATAGCGGTGTAGTTATTTCCATGTTCATACAGATAGCGGTGTAGATATTTCCATGTTCATCCAGATGGCTGTGTAGATATATCCATGTTCTCACAGATGGCGGTGAAGATATTTCCATGTTCATACAGATAGCGGTGTAGATATTTCCATGTTCATACACATAGCGGTGTAGATATTTCCATGTTCATACAGACAGCGGTGCTGATAATTCCATGTTCATCCAGATGGCTGTGTAGATATATCCATGTTCATACAGATGGCGGTGTAGATATGTCCATGTTCATACAGATAGAGGGGCTGATATTTCCATGTTCATACAGATAGCGGTGTAGCTATTTCCATGTTCATACAGATAGCGGTGTAGATATTTCCATGTTCATTCAGATAGCTTTGTAGATATTTCCTTGTTCATACAGATAGCGGTGTAGATATTTCCATGTTCATACAGATAGCGGTGTAGATATTTCCAGGTTCATACAGATAGCGGTGCTGATATTTCCATGTTTATACAGGTAGCGGTGTAGATATTTCCATGTATATACAGATAGCGGTGTAGATATTTCTATGTTTATACAGATAGCGGTGTAGACATTTCCATGTTTATTCAGATAGCGGTGTAGATATCTCCATCTTCATACAGATGGCGGGGTAGATATTTATATGTTCATACAGATGGCGGTACAGATATTTCCATGTTCATACAGATGGCGGTGTAGATATTTCCATGTTCATACAGATAGCGGTGTAGATATTTCCATGTGTAAAGAGATAGCTGTGTAGATATTTCCATTTTCATGCAGATAGCAGTGTATATATTTCCATCTTGAAACAGATAGCGGTGTAGATATTTCCATGTTCATACAGATAGCGGTGTATATATTTCCATGTTTATACAGCTAGCGGTGAAGATGTATGCATGTTTACACAGATAGCGGTGTGGATATTTCCATGTTCATCCAGAGGGCTGTGTAGATATATCCATGTTCATACAGATAGCGGTGTAGATATTTCCATGTTCATACAGATAGCGGTTCAGATATTTCCATGTTCATACAGATAGCGGTGCTGATATTTCCATGTTTATACAGGTAGCGGTGTAGATATTTCCATGTTTATACAGATAGCGGTGTAGATATTTCCATGTTTAGACAGATAGCGGTGAAGGTATCTCCATCTTAATACAGATGGCGGTGTAGATATTTATATGTTCATACAGATGGCGGTGCAGATATTTCCATGTTCATACAGATGGCGGTGTAGATATTTCCATGTTCATACAGATAGCGGTGTAGTTTTTTCCATGTGTAAAGAGAAAGCTTTGTAGATATTTCCATGTATATGCAGACAGCAGTGTAGATATTTCCATTTTCATGCAGATAGCGGTGTAGATATTTCCATGTTCAAACAGACAGCGGTGCAGGTATTTCCATGTTCATACAGATAGCAGTGCAGATATTTCCATGTTCATACAGATAGCGGTGTAGATATTTCCATGTTTATACAGATTGCGGTGAAGATGTATGCATGTTTACACAGATAGCGGTGTAGATATTTCCATGTTCATCCAGATGGCTGTGTAGATATATCCATGTTCATACAGATATCGGTGTAGATATTTCCATGTTCGTACAGATAGCGGTGTAGCTATTTCCATGTTCATACAGATAGCGGTGTAGATATTTCCATGTTTGTACAAATAGCGGTGAAGATGTATGCATGTTTACACAGATAGCGGTATAGATATTTCCATGTTCATACAGATAGCGGTGTAGATATTTCCATGTTCATCCAGATGGCTGTGTAGATATATCCATGTTCATACAGATAGCGGTGTAGATATTTCCATGTTCATACAGATAGCGGTGTAGATATTTCCATGTTCATACAGATAGCGGTGTAGATATTTCCATGTTCATACAGATAGCGGTGTAGATATTTCCATGTTCGTACAGATAGCGGTGTAGATATTTCCATGTTCCTACAGATAGCGGTGCTGATATTTCCATGTTTGTACAGGTAGCGGTGTAGAAATTTCCATGTTTATACAGATAGCGGTGTAGATATTTCCATGTTTATACAGATAGCGGTGTAGATATTTCCAGGTTTATTCAGATAGCGGTGTAGATATCTCCATCTTAATACAGATGGCGGTGTAGATATTTATATGTTCATACAGATGGCGGTGTAGATATTTCCATGTTCATCCAGATGGATCTGTAGATATATCCATGTTCGTACTGATGGCGGTGAAGATATTTCCATGTTCATACAGATAGCGGTGTAGATATTTCCATGTTCATACAGATAGCGGTGTAGATATTTCCATGTTCATATATATAGCGGTGTAGCTATTTCCATGTTCATACAGATAGCGGTGTAGATATTTCCATGTTCATACAGATGGCTGTGTAGATATATCCATGTTCATACAGATGGCGGTGTAGATATCTCCATGTTCATACAGATAGAGGGGCTGATATTTCCATGTTCATACAGATAGCGGTGTAGATATTTCCATGTTCATAGAGATAGCGTTGTAGATATTTCCATGTTCATACAGATAGCGGTGTAGATATTTCCATGTTTATACAGATAGCGCTGTAGATATTTCCATGTTTATACAGATAGCGGTGTAGATATCTTCATCTTAATACAGATGGCGGTGTAGATATTTACATGTTCATACAGACGGCGATGTAGATATTTCCATGTTCATACAGATGGCGGTGTAGATATTTCCACGTTTATAGAGATAGCGGTGTCGTTATTTCCATGTGTAAAGAGATAGCTGTATAGATATTTCCATGTATATGCAGATTGCTTTGTAGATATTTCCATTTTCATACTGATACCGGTGTAGATATTTCCATGTTCAAACAGATAGTGGTGTAGATATTTCCATGTTCATACAGATAGCAGTGTAGATATTTCCATGTTTATTCAGATAGTGGTGAAGATGTACGCATGTTTACACAGATAGCGGTGTAGTTATTTCCATGTTCATACAGATAGCGGTGTAGATATTTCCATGTTCATCCAGATGGCTGTGTAGATATATCCATGTTCTCACACATGGCGGTGAAGATATTTCCATGTTCATACAGATAGCGGTGTAGATATTTCAATGTTCATACACATAGCGGTGTAGATATTTCCATGTTCATACAGACAGCGGTGCTGATATTTCCATGTTCATCCAGATGGCTGTGTAGATATATCTATGTTCATACAGATGGCAGTGAAGATGTTTCCATGTTCATACAGATATCGGTGTAGATATTTCCATGTTCATACAGATAGCGGTGTAGTTATTTCCATGTTCATACAGATAGCGGTGCTGATATTTCCATGTTTATACAGATAGCGGTGTAGATATTTCCATATTTATACAGATAGCGGTGTAGATATTTCCATGTTTATACAGATAGCGGTGTAGATATCTCCATCTTAATACAGATGGCGGTGCAGATATTTATATGTTCATACAGATGGCGGTGCAGATATTTCCAAGTTCATACAGATGGCAGTGTAGATACTTCCATGTTTATAGAGATAGCGGTGTAGTTATTTCCATGTGTAAAGAGATAGCTTTGTAGATATTTCCATGTATATGCAGATAGCTGTGTAGATATTTCCATTTTCATGCAGACAGCGGTGTAGATATTCCCATGCTGAAACAGATAGCGGTGTAGATATTTCCATGTTCATACAGATAGCTGTGTAGATATTTCCATGTTCATACAGATAGCGGTGTAGATATTTCCATGTTCATACAGATAGCAGTGCAGATATTTCCATGTTCATACAGACAGCGGTGCTGATATTTCCATGTTCATCCAGATGGCTGTGTAGATATATCTATGTTCATACAGATGGCGGTGAAGATGTTTCCATGTTCATACAGATATCGCTGTAGATATTTCCATGTTCATACAGATAGCGGTGCAGATATTTATATGTTCATACAGATGGCGGTGCAGATATTTCCAAGTTCATACAGATGGCGGTGTAGATATTTCCATGTTTATAGAGATAGCGGTGTAGTTATTTCCATGTGTAAAGAGATAGCTTAGTAGATATTTCCATGTATATGCAGATAGCTGTGTAGATATTTCCATTTTCATGCAGACAGCGGTGTAGATATTCCCATGCTGAAACAGATAGCGGTGTAGATATTTCCATGTTCATACAGATAGCTGTGTAGATATTTCCATGTTCATCCAGATGGCTGTGTAGACATACCCATGTTCGTACAGATGGTGGTGAAGATATTTCCATGTTCATACAGATAGCAGTGTAGATATTTCCATGTTCATACAGAGAGCGGTGTATCTATTTCCATGTTCGTACAGATAGCGGTGCAGCTATTTCCATGTTCATACATATAGCGGTGTAGATATTTCCATGTTCATCCAGATGGCTTTGAAGATATATCCATGTTCATACAGATGGCGGTGAAGATATTTCCATGTTCATACAGATAGTGGTGTAGATATTTCCATGTTCATACAGATAGCGGTGTAGCTATTTCCCTGTTCATACAGATAGCGGTGTAGATATTTCCATATTCATCCAGATGGCTGTGTAGATATTTCCATGTTCATACAGATAGCGGTGCTGATATATTCATGTTTATACAGGTAGCCGTGTAGATATTTCCATGTTTATACAGATAGCGGTGAAGATGTATGCATGTTTACACAGATAGCGGTGTAGATATTTCCATGTTCATACAGATAGCGGTGTAGATATTTCCATGTTCATCCAGATTGCAGTGTAGATATATCCATGTTCATACAGATGGCGGTGAAGATATTTCCATGTTCATACAGATATCGGTGTAGATATTTACATGTTTATACAGATAGCGGTGTAGATATCTCCATCTTAATACAGATGGAGGTGTAGATATATATATGTTCATACAGATAGCGGTGTAGATATTTCCATGTTCATACAGATAGCGGTGTAGATATTTCCATGTTCATACAGATAGCGGTGTAGATATTTCTATGTTCATGCAGATGGCTGTGTAGCTATTTCCATGTTCATACAGATAGTGGTGTAGATATTTCCATGTTCATACAGATAGCGGTGTAGATATTTCCATGTTCATACAGATTGCGGTGCTGATATTTCCATGTTTATACAGGTAGCGGTGTAGAAATTTCCATGTTTATACAGATAGCGGTGTAGATATTTCCATGTTTATACAGATAGCGGTGTAGATATTTCCAGGTTTATTCAGATAGCGGTGTAGATATCTCCATCTTAATACAGATGGCGGTGTAGATATTTATGTGTTCATACAGATGGCGGTGTAGATATTTCCATGTTCATCCAGATGGATCTGTAGATATATCCATGTTCGTACTGATGGCGGTGAAGATATTTCCATGTTCATACAGATAGCGGTGTAGATATTTCCATGTTCATACAGATAGCGGTGTAGATATTTCCATGTTCATATATATAGCGGTGTAGCTATTTCCATGTTCATACAGATAGCGGTGTAGATATTTCCATGTTCATACAGATGGCTGTGTAGATATATCCATGTTCATACAGATGGCGGTGTAGATATGTCCATGTTCATACAGATAGAGGGGCTGATATTTCCATGTTCATACAGATAGCGGTGTAGATATTTCCATGTTCATAGAGATAGCGTTGTAGATATTTCCATGTTCATACAGATAGCGGTGTAGATATCTCCATTTTCATACAGAGAGCGGTGCTGATATTTCCATGTTTATACAGGCAGCGGTGTAGATATTTCCATGTTTATACAGATAGCGGTTTAGATATTTCCTTCTTAATACAGATGGCGGTGTAGATATTTATATGTTCATACAGGTGGCGGTGCAGATATTTCCATGTTCATTCAGATGGCGGTGTAGATATTTCCATGTTTATAGATATAGCGGTATAGTTATTTCCATGTGTAAAGAGATAGCTGTGTAGATATTTCCATGTATATGCAGATAGCTTTGTAGATATTTCCATTTTCATGCAGATACCGGTGTAGATATTTACATATTCAAACAGATAGCGGTGTAGATATTTCCATGTTCATTCAGATAGCTTTGTAGATATTTCCTTGTTCATACAGATAGCGGTGTAGATATTTCCATGTTCATACAGATAGCGGTGTAGATATTTCCAGGTTCATACAGATAGCGGTGCTGATATTTCCATGTTTATACAGGTAGCGGTGTAGATATTTCCATGTATATACAGATAGCGGTGTAGATATTTCCATGTTTATACAGATAGCGGTGTAGACATTTCCATGTTTATTCAGATAGCGGTGTAGATATCTCCATCTTCATACAGATGGCGGGGTAGATATTTATATGTTCATACAGATGGCGGTGCAGATATTTCCATGTTCATACAGATGGCGGTGTAGATATTTCCATGTTCATACAGATAGCGGTGTAGATATTTCCATGTGTAAAGAGATAGCTGTGTAGATATTTCCATTTTCATGCAGATAGCGGTGTATATATTTCCATCTTGAAACAGATAGCGGTGTAGATATTTCCATGTTCATACAGATAGCGGTGTATATATTTCCATGTTTATACAGCTAGCGGTGAAGATGTATGCATGTTTACACAGATAGCGGTGTGGATATTTCCATGTTCATCCAGAGGGCTGTGTAGATATATCCATGTTCATACAGATAGCGGTGTAGATATTTCCATGTTCATAGAGATAGCGGTTCAGATATTTCCATGTTCATACAGATAGCGGTGCTGATATTTCCATGTTTATACAGGTAGCGGTGTAGATATTTCCATGTTCATACAGATAGCGGTGTAGATATTTCCATGTTTGTACAAATAGCGGTGAAGATGTATGCATGTTTTCACAGATAGCGGTGTAGATATTTCCATGTTCATACAGATAGCGGTGTAGATATTTCCATGTTCATCCAGATGGCTGTGTAGATATATCCATGTTCATACAGATAGCGGTGTAGATATTTCCATGTTCATACAGATAGCGGTGTAGATATTTCCATGTTCATACAGATAGCGGTGTAGATATTTCCATGTTCATACAGATAGCGGTGTAGATATTTCCATGTTCGTACAGATAGCGGTGTAGATATTTCCATGTTCCTACAGATAGCGGTGCTGATATTTCCATGTTTGTACAGGTAGCGGTGTAGAAATTTCCATGTTTATACAGATAGCGGTGTAGATATTTCCATGTTTATACTGATAGCGGTGTAGATATTTCCAGGTTTATTCAGATAGCGGTGTAGATATCTCCATCTTAATACAGATGGCGGTGTAGATATTTATATGTTCATACAGATGGCGGTGTAGATATTTCCATGTTCATCCAGATGGATCTGTAGATATATCCATGTTCGTACTGATGGCGGTGAAGATATTTCCATGTTCATACAGATAGCGGTGTAGATATTTCCATGTTCATACAGATAGCGGTGTAGATATTTCCATGTTCATATATATAGCGGTGTAGCTATTTCCATGTTCATACAGATAGCGGTGTAGATATTTCCATGTTCATACAGATGGCTGTGTAGATATATCCATGTTCATACAGATGGCGGTGTAGATATCTCCATGTTCATACAGATAGAGGGGCTGATATTTCCATGTTCATACAGATAGCGGTGTAGATATTTCCATGTTCATAGAGATAGCGTTGTAGATATTTCCATGTTCATACAGATAGCGGTGTAGATATTTCCATGTTTATACAGATAGCGCTGTAGACATTTCCATGTTTATACAGATAGCGGTGTAGATATCTTCATCTTAATACAGATGGCGGTGTAGATATTTACATGTTCATACAGACGGCGATGTAGATATTTCCATGTTCATACAGATGGCGGTGTAGATATTTCCACGTTTATAGAGATAGCGGTGTCGTTATTTCCATGTGTAAAGAGATAGCTGTATAGATATTTCCATGTATATGCAGATTGCTTTGTAGATATTTCCATTTTCATGCTGATACCGGTGTAGATATTTCCATGTTCAAACAGATAGTGGTGTAGATATTTCCATGTTCATACAGATAGCAGTGTAGATATTTCCATGTTTATACAGATAGTGGTGAATATGTACGCATGTTTACACAGATAGCGGTGTAGTTATTTCCATGTTCATACAGATAGCGGTGTAGATATTTCCATGTTCATCCAGATGGCTGTGTAGATATATCCATGTTCTCACAGATGGCGGTGAAGATATTTCCATGTTCATACAGATAGCGGTGTAGATATTTCCATGTTCATACACATAGCGGTGTAGATATTTCCATGTTCATACAGACAGCGGTGCTGATAATTCCATGTTCATCCAGATGGCTGTGTAGATATATCTATGTTCATACAGATGGCGGTGAAGATGTTTCCATATTCATACAGATATCGGTGTAGATATTTCCATGTTCATACAGATAGCGGTGTAGATATTTCCATGTTCATACAGATAGCGGTGCTGATATTTCCATGTTTATACAGATAGCGGTGTAGATATTTCCATATTTATACAGATAGCGGTGTAGATATTTCCATGTTTATACAGATAGCGGTGTAGATATCTCCATCTTAATACAGATGGCGGTGCAGATATTTATATGTTCATACAGATGGCGGTGCAGATATTTCCAAGTTCATACAGATGGCAGTGTAGATATTTCCATGTTTATAGAGATAGCGGTGTAGTTATTTCCATGTGTAAAGAGATAGCTTTGTAGATATTTCCATGTATATGCAGATAGCTGTGTAGATATTTCCATTTTCATGCAGACAGCGGTGTAGATATTCCCATGCTGAAACAGATAGCGGTGTAGATATTTCCATGTTCATACAGATAGCTGTGTAGATATTTCCATGTTCATACAGATAGCGGTGTAGATATTTCCATGTTCATACAGATAGCAGTGCAGATATTTCCATGTTCATACAGACAGCGGTGCTGATATTTCCATGTTCATCCAGATGGCTGTGTAGATATATCTATGTTCATACAGATGGCGGTGAAGATGTTTCCATGTTCATACAGATATCTCTGTAGATATTTCCATGTTCATACAGATAGCGGTGCAGATATTTATATGTTCATACAGATGGCGGTGCAGATATTTCCAAGTTCATACAGATGGCGGTGTAGATATTTCCATGTTTATAGAGATAGCGGTGTAGTTATTTCCATGTGTAAAGAGATAGCTTAGTAGATATTTCCATGTATATGCAGATAGCTGTGTAGATATTTCCACTTTCATGCAGACAGCGGTGTAGATATTCCCATGCTGAAACAGATAGCGGTGTAGATATTTCCATGTTCATACAGATAGCTGTGTAGATATTTCCATGTTTATACAGATAGCGGTGAAGATGTATGCATGTTTACACAGATAGCGGTGTAGATATTTCCATTTTCATACAGATAGCGGTGTAGATATTTCCATGTTCATCCAGATGGCTGTGTAGACATACCCATGTTCGTACAGATGGTGGTGAAGATATTTCCATGTTCATACAGATAGCGGTGTAGATATTTCCATGTTCATACAGAGAGCGGTGTATCTATTTCCATGTTCGTACAGATTGCGGTGCAGCTATTTCCATGTTCATACATATAGCGGTGTAGATATGTCCATGTTCATCCAGATGGCTTTGTAGATATATCCATGTTCATACAGATGGCGGTGAAGATATTTCCATGTTCATACAGATAGTGGTGTAGATATTTCCATGTTCATACAGATAGCGGTGTAGCTATTTCCCTGTTCATACAGATAGCGGTGTAGATATTTCCATATTCATCCAGATGGCTGTGTAGATATTTCCATGTTCGTACAGATAGCGGTGCTGATATATTCATGTTTATACAGGTAGCGGTGTAGATATTTCCATGTTTATACAGATAGCGGTGAAGATGTATGCATGTTTACACAGATAGCGGTGTAGATATTTCCATGTTCATACAGATAGCGGTGTAGATATTTCCATGTTCATCCAGATTGCAGTGTAGATATATCCATGTTCATACAGATGGCGGTGAAGATATTTCCATGTTCATACAGATATCGGTGTAGATATTTACATGTTTATACAGATAGCGGTGTAGATATCTCCATCTTAATACAGATGGCGGTGTAGATATATATATGTTCATACAGATAGCGGTGTAGATATTTCCATGTTCATACAGATAGCGGTGTAGATATTTCCATGTTCATACAGATAGCGGTGTAGATATTTCTATGTTCATGCAGATGGCTGTGTAGCTATTTCCATGTTCATACAGATAGTGGTGTAGATATTTCCATGTTCATACAGATAGCGGTGTAGATATTTCCATGTTCATCCAGATTGCGGTGCTGATATTTCCATGTTTATACAGGTAGCGGTGTAGAAATTTCCATGTTTATACAGATAGCGGTGTAGATATTTCCATGTTTATACAGATAGTGGTGTAGATATTTCCAGGTTTATTCAGATAGCGGAGTAGATATCTCCATCTTAATACAGATGGCGGTGTAGATATTTATATGTTCATACAGATGGCGGTGTAGATATTTCCATGTTCATCCAGATGGATCTGTAGATATATCCATGTTCGTTCTGATGGCGGTGAAGATATTTCCATGTTCATACAGATAGCGGTGTAGATATTTCCATGTTCATACAGATAGCGGTGTAGATATTTCCATGTTCATATATATAGCGGTGTAGCTATTTCCATGTTCATACAGATAGCGGTGTAGATATTTCCATGTTCATACAGATGGCTGTGTAGATATATCGATGTTCATACAGATGGCGGTGTAGATATGTCCATGTTCATACAGATTGAGGGGCTGATATTTCCATGTTCATACAGATAGCGGTGTAGATATTTCCATGTTCATAGAGATAGCGTTGTAGATATTTCCATGTTCATACAGATAGCGGTGTAGATATTTCCATGTTTATACAGATAGCGGTGTAGATATTTCCATGTTTATACAGATAGCGGTGTAGATATCTTCATCTTAATACAGATGGCGGTGTAGATATTTACCTGTTCATACAGACGGCGATGTAGATATTTCCATGTTCATACAGATGGCAGTGTAGATATTTCCACGTTTATAGAGATAGCGGTGTCGTTATTTCCATGTGTAAAGAGATAGCTGTATAGATATTTCCATGTATATGCAGATTGCTTTGTAGATATTTCCATTTTCATGCTGATACCGGTGTAGATATTTCCATGTTCAAACAGATAGTGGTGTAGATATTTCCATGTTCATACAGATAGCAGTGTAGATATTTCCATGTTTATACAGATAGTGGTGAAGATGTACGCATGTTTACACAGATAGCGGTGTAGTTATTTCCATGTTCATACAGATAGCGGTGTAGATATTTCCATGTTCATCCAGATGGCTGTGTAGATATATCCATGTTCTCACAGATGGCGGTGAAGATATTTCCATGTTCATACAGATAGCGGTGTAGATATTTCCATGTTCATACACATAGCGGTGTAGATATTTCCATGTTCATACAGACAGCGGTGCTGATAATTCCATGTTCATCCAGATGGCTGTGTAGATATATCTATGTTCATACAGATGGCGGTGAAGATGTTTCCATATTCATACAGATATCGGTGTAGATATTTCCATGTTCATACAGATAGCGGTGTAGATATTTCCATGTTCATACAGATAGCGGTGCTGATATTTCCATGTTTATACAGATAGCGGTGTAGATATTTCCATATTTATACAGATAGCGGTGTAGATATTTCCATGTTTATACAGATAGCGGTGTAGATATCTCCATCTTAATACAGATGGCGGTGCAGATATTTATATGTTCATACAGATGGCGGTGCAGATATTTCCAAGTTCATACAGATGGCAGTGTAGATATTTCCATGTTTATAGAGATAGCGGTGTAGTTATTTCCATGTGTAAAGAGATAGCTTTGTAGATATTTCCATGTATATGCAGATAGCTGTGTAGATATTTCCATTTTCATGCAGACAGCGGTGTAGATATTCCCATGCTGAAACAGATAGCGGTGTAGATATTTCCATGTTCATACAGATAGCTGTGTAGATATTTCCATGTTCATACAGATAGCGGTGTAGATATTTCCATGTTCATACAGATAGCGGTGCAGATATTTCCATGTTCATACAGACAGCGGTGCTGATATTTCCATGTTCATCCAGATGGCTGTGTAGATATATCTATGTTCATACAGATGGCGGTGAAGATGTTTCCATGTTCATACAGATATCGCTGTAGATATTTCCATGTTCATACAGATAGCGGTGCAGATATTTATATGTTCATACAGATGGCGGTGCAGATATTTCCAAGTTCATACAGATGGCGGTGTAGATATTTCCATGTTTATAGAGATAGCGGTGTAGTTATTTCCATGTGTAAAGAGATAGCTTAGTAGATATTTCCATGTATATGCAGATAGCTGTGTAGATATTTCCACTTTCATGCAGACAGCGGTGTAGATATTCCCATGCTGAAACAGATAGCGGTGTAGATATTTCCATGTTCATACAGATAGCTGTGTAGATATTTCCATGTTTATACAGATAGCGGTGAAGATGTATGCATGTTTACACAGATAGCGGTGTAGATATTTCCATTTTCATACAGATAGCGGTGTAGATATTTCCATGTTCATCCAGATGGCTGTGTAGACATACCCATGTTCGTACAGATGGTGATGAAGATATTTCCATGTTCATACAGATAGCGGTGTAGATATTTCCATGTTCATACAGAGAGCGGTGTATCTATTTCCATGTTCGTACAGATTGCGGTGCAGCTATTTCCATGTTCATACATATAGAGGTGTAGATATGTCCATGTTCATCCAGATGGCTTTGTAGATATATCCATGTTCATACAGATGGCGGTGAAGATATTTCCATGTTCATACAGATAGTGGTGTAGACATTTCCATGTTCATACAGATAGCGGTGTAGCTATTTCCCTGTTCATACAGATAGCGGTGTAGATATTTCCATATTCATCCAGATGGCTGTGTAGATATTTCCATGTTCGTACAGATAGCGGTGCTGATATATTCATGTTTATACAGGTAGCGGTGTAGATATTTCCATGTTTATACAGATAGCGGTGAAGATGTATGCATGTTTACACAGATAGCGGTGTAGATATTTCCATGTTCATACAGATAGCGGTGTAGATATTTCCATGTTCATCCAGATTGCAGTGTAGATATATCCATGTTCATACAGATGGCGGTGAAGATATTTCCATGTTCATACAGATATCGGTGTAGATATTTACATGTTTATACAGATAGCGGTGTAGATATCTCCATCTTAATACAGATGGCGGTGTAGATATATATATGTTCATACAGATAGCGGTGTAGATATTTCCATGTTCATACAGATAGCGGTGTAGATATTTCCATGTTCATACAGATAGCGGTGTAGATATTTCTATGTTCATGCAGATGGCTGTGTAGCTATTTCCATGTTCATACAGATAGTGGTGTAGATATTTCCATGTTCATACAGATAGCGGTGTAGATATTTCCATGTTCATCCAGATTGCGGTGCTGATATTTCCATGTTTATACAGGTAGCGGTGTAGAAATTTCCATGTTTATACAGATAGCGGTGTAGATATTTCCATGTTTATACAGATAGTGGTGTAGATATTTCCAGGTTTATTCAGATAGCGGTGTAGATATCTCCATCTTAATACAGATGGCGGTGTAGATATTTATATGTTCATACAGATGGCGGTGTAGATATTTCCATGTTCATCCAGATGGATCTGTAGATATATCCATGTTCGTACTGATGGCGGTGAAGATATTTCCATGTTCATACAGATAGCGGTGTAGATATTTCCATGTTCATACAGATAGCGGTGTAGATATTTCCATGTTCATATATATAGCGGTGTAGCTATTTCCATGTTCATACAGATAGCGGTGTAGATATTTCCATGTTCATACAGATGGCTGTGTAGATATATCGATGTTCATACAGATGGCGGTGTAGATATGTCCATGTTCATACAGATTGAGGGGCTGATATTTCCATGTTCATACAGATAGCGGTGTAGATATTTCCATGTTCATAGAGATAGCGTTGTAGATATTTCCATGTTCATACAGATAGCGGTGTAGATATTTCCATGTTTATACAGATAGCGGTGTAGATATTTCCATGTTTATACAGATAGCGGTGTAGATATCTTCATCTTAATACAGATGGCGGTGTAGATATTTACATGTTCATACAGACGGAGATGTAGATATTTCCATGTTCATACAGATGGCAGTGTAGATATTTCCACGTTTATAGAGATAGCGGTGTCGTTATTTCCATGTGTAAAGAGATAGCTGTATAGATATTTCCATGTATATGCAGATTGCTTTGTAGATATTTCCATTTTCATGCTGATACCGGTGTAGATATTTCCATGTTCAAACAGATAGTGGTGTAGATATTTCCATGTTCATACAGATAGCAGTGTAGATATTTCCATGTTTATACAGATAGTGGTCAAGATGTACGCATGTTTAAACAGATAGCGGTGTAGATATTTCCATGTTCAGACAGAAAGCAGTGTAGACATTTCCATGTTCATCCAGATGGCTGTGTAGATATATCCATGTTCTAACAGATGGCGGTGAAGATATTTCCATGTTCATACCCATAGCGGTGTAGATATTTCCATGTTCATACAGACAGCGGTGCTGATATTTCCATGTTCATCCAGATGGCTGTGTAGATATATCTATGTTCATACAGATGGCGGTGAAGATGTTTCCATGCTCATACAGATATCGGTGTAGATATTTCCATGTTCATACAGATAGCGGTGTAGATATTTCCATGTTCATACAGATAGCGGTGTAGATATTTCCATGTTTATACAGATAGCGGTGTAGATATTTCCATGTTTATACAGATAGCGGTGTAGATATTTCCATGTTTATACAGATAGCGGTGTAGATATCTCCATCTTAATACAGATGGCGGTGCAGATATTTATATGTTCATACAGATGGCGGTGCAGATACTTCCAAGTTCATACAGATGGCAGTGTAGATATTTCCATGTTTATAGAGATAGCAGTGTAGTTATTTCCATGTGTAAAGAGATAGCTTTGTAGATATTTCCATGTATATGCAGATAGCTGTGTAGATATTTCCATTTTCATGCAGACAGCGGTGTAGATATTCCCATGCTGAAACAGATAGCGGTGTAGATATTTCCATGTTCATACAGATAGCTGTGTAGATATTTCCATGTTCATACAGATAGCGGTGTAGATATTTCCATGTTCATACAGATAGCGGTGTAGCTATTTCCATGTTCGTACAGATAGCGGTGTAGCTATTTCCATGTTTATACAGGTAGCAGTGTAGATATTTCCATGTTTATACAGATAGCGGTGAGGATGTATGCATGTTTACACAGATTGCGGTGTAGATGTTTCCATGTTCATACAGATAGCGGTGTAGATATTTCCATGTTCATCCAGATGGCTGTGTAGATATATCCATGTTCATACAGATGGCTGTGAAGATATTTCCATGTTCATACAGATAGCGGTGTAGATATTTCCTTGTTCACAGATAGCGGTGTAGATATTTCCATGTTCATACAGATAGCGGTGTAGATATTTCCATGTTCATACATATAGCGGTGTAGATATTTCCATGTTCATCCAGATGGCTCTGTAGATATATCCATGTTCATACAGATGGCGGTGAAGATATTTCCATGTTCATACAGATGGCGGTGTAGATATTTCCATGTTCATACAGATAGCGGTGTGGACATTTCCATGTTCATACAGATAGCGGTGTAGCTATTTCCATGTTCATACAGATGGCGGTGTAGATATTTCCATGTTCATCCAGATGGCTGTGTAGATATTTCCATGTTCATACGGATAGCGGTGCTGATATTTCCATGTTTATACAAGTAGCGGTGCAGATATTTCCATGTTTATACAGATAGCGGTGAGGATATTTCCATGTTTATACAGGTAGCGGTGCTGATATTTTCATGTTTATACAGGTAGCAGTGTAGATATTTCCATATTTATACAGATATTGGTGTAGATATTTCCATGTTCATACAGATAGCGGTGTAGATATTTCCATGTTCATACAGATAGCGGTGTAGATATTTCCATGTTCATACAGATAGCGGTGTAGCTATTTCCATGTTCATACAGATAGCTGTGTAGCTATTTCCATGTTCATACAGATAGCGGTGTAGATATTTCCATGTTCATCCAGATGGCTGTGTAGATATTTAAATGTTCATACAGATAGCGGTGCTGATATTTCCTTGTTTATACAGGTAGCGGTGTAGATATTTCCATGTTTATACAGATAGCGGTGTAGATATTTCCATGTTTATACAGATAGCGGTGTAGATATTTCCATGTTTATACAGATAGCGGTGTAGATATCTCCATCTTAATACAGATGGCGGTGTAGATATTTATATGTTCATACAGATGGCGGTGCAGATATTTCCATGTTCATACAGATGGCGGTGTAGATATTTCCATGTTTATAGAGACAGTGGAGTAGCTATTTCCATGTGTAAAGAAATAGCTTTGTAGATATTTCCATGTATATGCAGATAGCTGTGTAGATATTTCCATTTTCATGCAGATAGCGGTGTAGATATATCCATGTTCAAACAGATAGCGGTGTAGATATTTCCATGTTCATACAGATAGCTGTGTAGATATTTCCATGTTTATACAGATAGCGGTGAAGATGTATGCATGTTTACACAGATAGCGGTGTAGATATTTCCATTTTCATACAGATAGCGGTGTAGATATTTCCATGTTCATCCAGATGGCTGTGTAGACATACCCATGTTCGTACAGATGGTGGTGAAGATATTTCCATGTTCATACAGATAGCGGTGTAGATATTTCCATGTTCATACAGAGAGAGGTGTATCTATTTCCATGTTCGTACAGATTGCGGTGCAGCTATTTCCATGTTCATACATATAGCGGTGTAGATATTTCCATGTTCATCCAGATGGCTTTGTAGATATATCCATGTTCATACAGATGGCGGTGAAGATATTTCCATGTTCATACAGATAGTGGTGTAGATATTTCCATGTTCATACAGATAGCGGTGTAGCTATTTCCCTGTTCATACAGATAACGGTGTAGATATTTCCATGTTCATACAGGTAGCGGTGTAGATATTTCCATGTTTATACAGATAGCGGTGAAGATGTATGCATGTTTACGCAGATAGCGGTGTAGATATTTCCATGTTCATACAGATAGCGGTGTAGATATTTCCATGTTCATCCAGATGGCTGTGTAGATATATCCATGTTCATACAGATGGCGGTGAAGAAATTTCCATGTTCATACAGATAGCGGTGTAGATCTTTCCATGTTCATACAGATAGCGGTGTAGGTATTTCCATGTTCATACAGATAGAGGTGTAGCTATTTCCATGTTCATACAGACAGCGGTGTAGATATTTCCATGTTCATCCAGAAGGCTGTGTAGATATATCCATGTTCATACAGATGGCGGTGAAGATATTTCCATGTTCATACAGATAGCGGTGTTGATATTTCCATGTTCATGCAGATAGTGGTGTAGATATTTCCATGTTCATACAGATAGCGGTGTAGCTATTTCCATGTTCATACATATAGAGGTGTAGATATTTCCATGTTCATCCAGATGGCTGTGAAGATATATCCATGTTCACACAGATGGCGGTGAAGATATTTCCATGTTCATACTGATAGTGGTGTAGATATTTCCATGTTCTTACAGATAGCGGTGTAGATATTTCCATGTTCATACAGATAGCGGTGTAGCTATTTCCATGTTCATACAGATAGTGGTGTAGATATTTCCATGTTCATCCAGATGGCTGTGTAGATATTTCCATGTTCATACAGATAGCGGTGAAGATATTTCCATGTTCATACGGATAGCGGTGTAGATATTTCCATGTTCATCCAGATGGCTGTGTAGATATATCCATGTTCACACAGATGGCGGTGAAGATATTTCCATGTTCATACAGATAGCGGTGTAGATATTTCCATGTTCATACAGATAGCGGTGTAGCTATTTCCATGTTCATAAATATAGCGTTGAAGATATTTCCATGTTCATACAGATGGCGGTGTAGATATTTCCATGTTCATACAGATGGTGGTGTAGATATTTCCATGTTCATACTGATAGCGGTGTAGCTATTTCCATGTTCTTACAGATAGCGGTGTAGATATTTCCATGTTCATCCAGATGGCTGTGTAGGTATTTCCTTGTTCATACAGATAGCGGTGAAGATATTTCCATGTTCATACAGATAGCGGTGTAGATATTTCCATGTTCATCCAGATGGCTGTGTAGACATATTCATGTTCATACAGATAGCGGTGTAGATATTTCCATGTTCATACAGATAGCGGTGTAGATATTTCAATGTTCATACAGACAGCGGTTCTGATATTTCCATGTTCATCCAGATGGCTGTTTAGATATATCTATGTTCATACAGATGGCGGTGAAGATATTTCCATGTTCATACAGATATCGTTGTAGATATTTCCATGTTTATACAGATAGCGGTGTAGATATTTCCATGTTTATACAGATAGCGGTGTACATATCTCCATCTTAATACAGATGACGGTGTTGATATTTATATGTTCATACAGATGGCGGTGCAGATATTTCCATGTTCATACAGATGGTGGTGTAGATATTTCCATGTTTATAGAGAAAGCGGTGTAGTTATTTCCATGTGTAAAGAGATAGCTTTGTAGATATTTCCATGTATATGCAGATAGCTGTGTAGATATTTCCATTTTCATGCAGATAGCGGTGTAGATATTTCCATGTTCAAACAGATAGCGGTGTAGATATTTCCTTGTTCATACAGATAGCGGTGTAGATATTTCCATGTTTATACAGATAGCGGTGAAGATGTATGCATGTTTACACAGATAGCGGTGTATATATTTCCTTGTTCATACAGATAGCGGTGTAGATATTTCTATGTTCATCCAGATGGCTGTGTAGACATACACATGTTCGTACAGATGGTGGTGAAGATATTTCCATGTTCATACAGATAGCGGTGGAGATATTTCCATGTTCATACAGATAGCGGTGTATCTATTTCCATGTTCTTACAGATAGTGGTGTAGCTATTTCCATGTTCATACACATAGTGGTGAAGATATTTCCATGTTCATTCAGATAGCGGTATATCTATTTCCAGGTTCATACAGATAGCGGTGTAGATATTTCCATGTTCATCCATATGGCTGTGTAGATATTTCCATGTTCATACAGAGAGCAGTGCTGATATTTCCTTGTTTATTCATGTAGCGGTGTAGATATTTCCGTGTTCATACAGACAGCGGTGCTGATATTTCCATGTTCATCCAGATGGCTGTGTAGATATATCTATGTTCATACAGATGGCGGTGAAGATATTTCCATGTTCATACAGATATCATTGTAGATATTTCCATGTTTATACAGATAGCGGTGTAGATATTTCCATGTTTATACAGATAGCGGTGTACATATCTCCATCTTAAAACAGATGGCGGTGTAGATATTTATATGTTCATACAGATTGCGGTGCAGATATTTCCATGTTCATACAGATGGTGGTGTAGATATTTCCATGTTCATATAGTTGGCATTGTAGTTATTTCCATGTGTAAAGAGATAGCTGTGTGGATATTTCCATGTATATGCAGATAGCTGTGTAGATATTTCCATTTTCATGCAGATAGCGGTGTATGTATTTCCATCTTCAAACAGATAGCGGTGTAGATATTTCCATGTTCATACAGATAGCGGTGTAGATATTTCCATGTTCATACACACTGCGGTGTAGATATTTCCATGTTCATACAGATAGCAGTGTAGATATTTCCATGTTCATACAGATAGCGGTGCTGATATTTCCATGTTTATACAGGTAGCGGTGTAGATATTTCCATGTTTATACAGAAAGCGGTGTAGATATTTCCATGTTTATACAGATAGCGGTGTAGATATTTCCATGTTTATACAGATAGCGGTGTAGATATCTGCATCTTAATACAGATGGCGGTGTAGATATTTATACGTTCATACAGATGTCGGTGCAGATATTTCCATGTTCATACAGATGGCGGTGTAGATATTCCCATGTTCATACAGATAGCGGTGTACATATTTCCATGTTCATACAGACAGCGGTGCTGATATTTCCATGTTCATCCAGATGGCTGTGTAGATATATCTATGTTCATACAGATGGCGGTGAAGATATTTCCATGTTCATACAGATATCGTTGTAGATATTTCCATGTTTATACAGATAGCGGTGTAGATATTTTCATGTTTATACAGATAGCGGTGTACATATCTCCATCTTAATACAGATGACGGTGTTGATATTTATATGTTCATACAGATGGCGGTGCAGATATTTCCATGTTCATACAGATGGCGGTGTAGATATTTCCATGTTTATAGAGAAAGCGGTGTAGTTATTTCCATGTGTAAAGAGATAGCTTTGTACATATTTCCATGTATATGCAGATAGCTGTGTAGATATTTCCATTTTCATGCAGATAGCGGTGTAGATATTTCCATGTTCAAACAGATAGCGGTGTAGATATTTCCTTGTTCATACAGATAGCGGTGTAGATATTTCCATGTTTATACAGATAGTGGTGAAGATGTATGCATGTTTACACAGATAGCGGTGTATATATTTCCTTGTTCATACAGATAGCGGTGTAGATATTTCCATGTTCATCCAGATGGCTGTGTAGACATACCCATGTTCGTACAGATGGTGGTGAAGTTATTTCCATGTTCATACAGATAGCGGTGGAGATATTTCCATGTTCATACAGATAGCGGTGTATCTATTTCCATATTCTTACAGATAGCGGTGTAGCTATTTCCTTGTTCATACACATAGTGGTGAAGATATTTCCATGTTCATTCAGATAGCGGTGTATCTATTTCCATGTTCATCCAGATGGCTGTGTAGATATATCTATGTTCATACAGATGGCGGTGAAGATATTTCCATGTTCATACAGATATCGTTGTAGATATTTCCATTTTTATACAGATAGTGGTGTAGATATTTCCATGTTCATACAGATAGCGGTGTAGGTATTTCCATGTTCATACAGATAGCGGTGTAGCTATTTCCATGTTCATACAGATAGCGGTGTAGATATTTCCATGTTCATCCAGATGGCTGTGTAGATATTTCCATGTTCATACAGATAGCGGTGAAGATATTTCCATGTTCATACGGATAGCGGTGTAGATATTTCCATGTTCATCCAGATGGCTGTGTAGATATATCCATGTTCACACAGATGGCGGTGAAGATATTTCCATGTTCATACAGATAGCGGTGTAGATATTTCCATGTTCATACAGATAGCGGTGTAGCTATTTCCATGTTCATAAATATAGCGTTGAAGATATTTCCATGTTCATACAGATGGCGGTGTAGATATTTCCATGTTCATACAGATGGTGGTGTAGATATTTCCATGTTCATACTGATAGCGGTGTAGCTATTTCCATGTTCTTACAGATAGCGGTGTAGATATTTCCATGTTCATCCAGATGGCTGTGTAGGTATTTCCATGTTCATACAGATAGCGGTGAAGATATTTCCATGTTCATACAGATAGCGGTGTAGATATTTCCATGTTCATCCAGATGGCTGTGTAGACATATTCATGTTCATACAGATAGCGGTGTAGATATTTCCATGTTCATACAGATAGCGGTGTAGATATTTCAATGTTCATACAGACAGCGGTTCTGATATTTCCATGTTCATCCAGATGGCTGTGTAGATATATCTATGTTCATACAGATGGCGGTGAAGATATTTCCGTGTTCATACAGATATCGTTGTAGATATTTCCATGTTTATACAGATAGTGGTGTAGATATTTCCATGTTTATACAGATAGCGGTGTACATATCTCCATCTTAATACAGATGACGGTGTTGATATTTATATGTTCATAGAGATGGCGGTGCAGATATTTCCATGTTCATACAGATGGCGGTGTAGATATTTCCATGTTCATAGAGAAAGCGGTGTAGTTATTTCCATGTGTAAAGAGATAGCTTTGTAGATATTTCCATGTATATGCAGATAGCTGTGTAGATATTTCCATTTTCATGCAGATAGCGGTGTAGATATTTCCATGTTCAAACAGATAGCGGTGTAGATATTTCCTTGTTCATACAGATAGCGGTGTAGATATTTCCATGTTTATACAGATAGCGGTGAAGATGTATGCATGTTTACACAGATAGCGGTGTATATATTTCCTTGTTCATACAGATAGCGGTGTAGATATTTCTCTGTTCATCCAGATGGCTGTGTAGACATACACATGTTCGTACAGATGGTGGTGAAGATATTTCCATGTTCATACAGATAGCGGTGGAGATATTTCCATGATCATACAGATAGCGGTGTATCTATTTCCATGTTCTTACAGATAGTGGTGTAGCTATTTCCATGTTCATACACATAGTGGTGAAGATATTTCCATGTTCATTCAGATAGCGGTGTATCTATTTCCAGGTTCATACAGATAGCGGTGTAGATATTTCCATGTTCATCCAGATGGCTGTGTAGATATTTCCATGTTCATACAGATAGCAGTGCTGATATTTCCTTGTTTATACATGTAGCGGTGTAGATATTTCCGTGTTCATACAGACAGCGGTGCTGATATTTCCATGTTCATCCAGATGGCTGTGTAGATATATCTATGTTCATACAGATGGCGGTGAAGGTATTTCCATGTTCATACGGATATCATTGTAGATATTTCCATGTTTATACAGATAGCAGTGTAGATATTTCCATGTTTATACAGATAGCGGTGTACATATCTCCATCTTAATACAGATGACGGTGTAGATATTTATATGTTCATACAGATTGCGGTGCAGATATTTCCATGTTCATACAGATGGTGGTGTAGATATTTCCATGTTCATATAGTTGGCATTGTAGTTATTTCCATGTGTAAGGAGATAGCTGTGTGGATATTTCCATGTATATGCAGATAGCTGTGTAGATATTTCCATTTTCATGCAGTTAGCGGTGTATGTATTTCCATCTTCAAACAGATAGCGGTGTAGATATTTCCATGTTCATACAGATAGCGGTGTAGATATTTCCATGTTCATACACACTGCGGTGTAGATATTTCCATGTTCATACAGATAGCAGTGTAGATATTTCCATGTTCATACAGATAGCGGTGCTGATATTTCCATGTTTATACAGGTAGCGGTGTAGATATTTCCATGTTTATACAGAAAGCGGTGTAGATATTTCCATGTTTATACAGATAGCGGTGTAGATATTTCCATGTTTATACAGATAGCGGTGTAGATATCTGCATCTTAATACAGATGGCGGTGTAGATATTTATACGTTCATACAGATGTCGGTGCAGATATTTCCATGTTCATACAGATGGCGGTGTAGATATTCCCATGTTCATACAGATAGCGGTGTACATATTTCCATGTTCATACAGACAGCGGTGCTGATATTTCCATGTTCATCCAGATGGCTGTGTAGATATATCTATGTTCATACAGATGGCGGTGAAGATATTTCCATGTTCATACAGATATCGTTGTAGATATTTCCATGTTTATACAGATAGCGGTGTAGATATTTTCATGTTTATACAGATAGCGGTGTACATATCTCCATCTTAATACAGATGACGGTGTTGATATTTATATGTTCATACAGATGGCGGTGCAGATATTTCCATGTTCATACAGATGGCGGTGTAGATATTTCCATGTTTATAGAGAAAGCGGTGTAGTTATTTCCATGTGTAAAGAGATAGCTTTGTACATATTTCCATGTATATGCAGATAGCTGTGTAGATATTTCCATTTTCATGCAGATAGCGGTGTAGATATTTCCATGTTCAAACAGATAGCGGTGTAGATATTTCCTTGTTCATACAGATAGCGGTGTAGATATTTCCATGTTTATACAGATAGTGGTGAAGATGTATGCATGTTTACACAGATAGCGGTGTATATATTTCCTTGTTCATACAGATAGCGGTGTAGATATTTCCATGTTCATCCAGATGGCTGTGTAGACATACCCATGTTCGTACAGATGGTGGTGAAGTTATTTCCATGTTCATACAGATAGCGGTGGAGATATTTCCATGTTCATACAGATAGCGGTGTAACTATTTCCATATTCTTACAGATAGCGGTGTAGCTATTTCCTTGTTCATACACATAGTGGTGAAGATATTTCCATGTTCATTCAGATAGCGGTGTATCTATTTCCATGTTCATCCAGATGGCTGTGTAGATATATCTATGTTCATACAGATGGCGGTGAAGATATTTCCATGTTCATACAGATATCGTTGTAGATATTTCCATGTTTATACAGATAGTGGTGTAGATATTTCCATGTTCATACAGATAGCGGTGTAGGTATTTCCATGTTCATACAGATAGAGGTGTAGCTATTTCCATGTTCATACAGACAGCGGTGTAGATATTTCCATGTTCATCCAGAAGGCTGTGTAGATATATCCATGTTCATACAGATGGCGGTGAAGATATTTCCATGTTCATACAGATAGCGGTGTTGATATTTCCATGTTCATACAGATAGTGGTGTAGGTATTTCCATGTTCATACAGATAGCGGTGTAGCTATTTCCATGTTCATACAGATAGCGGTGTAGATATTTCCATGTTCATCCAGATGGCTGTTTAGATATTTCCATGTTCATACAGATAGCGGTGCTGATATTTCCTTGTTTATACATGTAGCGGTGTAGATATTTCCATGTTTATATAGATAGCGGTGTAGATATTTCCATGTTTATACAGATAGCGGTGTAGATATTTCCATGTTTATACAGATAGCGGTGTAGATATCTCCATCTTAATACAGATGGCGGTGTAGATATTTATATGTTCATACAGATGGCGGTGCAGATATTTCCATGTTCATACAGATGGCGGTGTAGATTTTTCCATGTTAACAGAGATAGCGGTGTAGTTATTTCCATGTGTAAAGAAATAGCTTTGTAGATATTTCCATGTATATGCAGACAGCTGTGTAGATATTTCCTTTTTCATGCAGATTGCGGAGTAGATATTTCCATGTTCAAACAGATAGCGGTGTAGATATTTCCATGTTCATACAGATAGCGGTGTGGATATTTCCATGTTCATCCAGATGGCTGTGTAGATATATCCGTGTTCATACATATGGCGGTGAAAATATTCCAATGTTCATACAGATAGTGGTGTAGATATCTCCATCTTCATACAGATGGCGGTGTAGATATTTCCATGTTCATACAGATAGCGGTGTAGCTATTTGCATGTTCATACATATAGAGGTGTAGATGATTCCATGTTCATCCAGATGGCTGTGTAGATATATCCATGTTCATACATATGGCGGTGAAGATATTTCCATGTTCATACAGATAGTGGTGTAGATAGTTCCATGTTCATACAGATAGCGGTGTAGCTATTTCCATGTTCATACAGATAGCGGTGTAGCTATTTCCATGTTCATACATATAGAGGTGTAGGTATTTCCATGTTCATCCAGAGGGCTGTGAAGATATATCCATGTTCACACAGATGGCTGTGAAGATATTTCCATGTTCATACTGATAGTGGTGTAGATATTTCCATGTTCTTACAGATAGCGGTGTAGATATTTCCATGTTCATACAGATAGCGGTGTAGCTATTTCCATGTTCATACAGATAGCGGTGTAGATATTTCCATGTTCATCCAGATGGCTGTGTAGATATTTCCATGTTCATACAGATAGCGGTGAAGATATTTCCATGTTCATACGGATAGCGGTGTAGATATTTCCATGTTCATCCAGATGGCTGTGTAGATATATCCATGTTCACATAGATGGCGGTGAAGATATTTCCATGTTCATACTGATAGCGGTGTAGATATTTCCAAGTTCATACAGATAGCGGTGTAGCTATTTCCATGTTCATACATATAGCGGTGAAGATATTTCCATGTTCATACAGATGGCGGTGTAGATATTTCCATGTTCATACTGATGGCAGTGTAGATATTTCCATGTTCATACTGATAGCGGTGTAGCTATTTCCATGTTCATGCAGATAGCGGTGTAGATATTTCCATGTTCATCCAGATGGCTGTGTAGATATTTCCATGTTCATACAGATAGCTGTGAAGATATTTCCATGTTCATACAGATAGCGGTGTAGCTATTTGCATGTTCATACATATAGAGGTGTAGATGTTTCCATGTTCATCCAGATGGCTGTGTAGATATATCCATGTTCATACATATGGCGGTGAAGATATTTCCATGTTCATACAGATAGCGGTGTAGATAGTTCCATGTTCATACAGATAGCGGTGTAGCTATTTCCATGTTCATACAGATAGCGGTGTAGCTATTTCCATGTTCATACATATAGAGGTGTAGATATTTCCATGTTCATCCAGATGGCTGTGAAGATATATCCATGTTCACACAGATGGCGGTGAAGATATTTCCATGTTCATACTGATAGTGGTGTAGATATTTCCATGTTCTTACAGATATCGGTGTAGATATTTCCATGTTCATACAGATAGCGGTGTAGCTATTTCCATGTTCATACAGATAGCGGTGTAGATATTTCCATGTTCATCCAGATGGCTGTGTAGATATTTCCATGTTCATACAGATAGCGGTGAAGATATTTCCATGTTCATACGGATAGCGGTGTAGATATTTCCATGTTCATCCAGATGGCTGTGTAGATATATCCATGTTCACACAGATGGCGGTGAAGATATTTCCATGTTCATACAGATAGCGGTGTAGCTATTTCCATGTTCATACATTTAGCGGTGAAGATATTTCCATGTTCATACAGATGGCGGTGTAGATATTTCCATGTTCATACAGATGGCGGTGTAGATATTTCCATGTTCATACTGATAGCGGTGTAGCTATTTCCATGTTCTTACAGATAGCGGTGTAGATATTTCCATGTTCATCCAGATGGCTGTGTAGATATTTCCATGTTCATACAGATAGCGGTGAAGATATTTCCATGTTCATACAGATAGCGGTGTAGATATTTCCATGTTCATCCAGATGGCTGTGTAGACATATTCATGTTCATACAGATAGCGGTGTAGATATTTCCATGTTCATACAGATAGCGGTGTAGATATTTCAATGTTCATACAGACAGCGGTTCTGATATTTCCATGTTCATCCAGATGGCTGTGTAGATATATCTATGTTCATACAGATGGCGGTGAAGATATTTCCGTGTTCATACAGATATCGTTGTAGATATTTCCATGTTTATACAGATAGTGGTGTAGATATTTCCATGTTTATACAGATAGCGGTGTACATATCTCCATCTTAATACAGATGACGGTGTTGATATTTATATGTTCATAGAGATGGCGGTGCAGATATTTCCATGTTCATACAGATGGCGGTGTAGATATTTCCATGTTCATAGAGAAAGCGGTGTAGTTATTTCCATGTGTAAAGAGATAGCTTTGTAGATATTTCCATGTATATGCAGATAGCTGTGTAGATATTTCCATTTTCATGCAGATAGCGGTGTAGATATTTCCATGTTCAAACAGATAGCGGTGTAGATATTTCCTTGTTCATACAGATAGCGGTGTAGATATTTCCATGTTTATACAGATAGCGGTGAAGATGTATGCATGTTTACACAGATAGCGGTGTATATATTTCCTTGTTCATACAGATAGCGGTGTAGATATTTCTATGTTCATCCAGATGGCTGTGTAGACATACACATGTTCGTACAGATGGTGGTGAAGATATTTCCATGTTCATACAGATAGCGGTGGAGATATTTCCATGATCATACAGATAGCGGTGTATCTATTTCCATGTTCTTACAGATATTGGTGTAGCTATTTCCATGTTCATACACATAGTGGTGAAGATATTTCCATGTTCATTCAGATAGCGGTGTATCTATTTCCAGGTTCATACAGATAGCGGTGTAGATATTTCCATGTTCATCCAGATGGCTGTGTAGATATTTCCATGTTCATACAGATAGCAGTGCTGATATTTCCTTGTTTATACATGTAGCGGTGTAGATATTTCCGTGTTCATACAGACAGCGGTGCTGATATTTCCATGTTCATCCAGATGGCTGTGTAGATATATCTATGTTCATACAGATGGCGGTGAAGATATTTCCATGTTCATACGGATATCATTGTAGATATTTCCATGTTTATACAGATAGCGGTGTAGATATTTCCATGTTTATACAGATAGCGGTGTACATATCTCCATCTTAATACAGATGACGGTGTAGATATTTATATGTTCATACAGATTGCGGTGCAGATATTTCCATGTTCATACAGATGGTGGTGTAGATATTTCCATGTTCATATAGTTGGCATTGTAGTTATTTCCATGTGTAAGGAGATAGCTGTGTGGATATTTCCATGTATATGCAGATAGCTGTGTAGATATTTCCATTTTCATGCAGATAGCGGTGTATGTATTTCCATCTTCAAACAGATAGCGGTGTAGATATTTCCATGTTCATACAGATAGCGGTGTAGATATTTCCATGTTCATACACACTGCGGTGTAGATATTTCCATGTTCATACAGATAGCAGTGTAGATATTTCCATGTTCATACAGATAGCGGTGCTGATATTTCCATGTTTATACAGGTAGCGGTGTAGATATTTCCATGTTTATACTGAAAGCGGTGTAGATATTTCCATGTTTATACAGATAGCGGTGTAGATATTTCCATGTTTATACAGATAGCGGTGTAGATATCTGCATCTTAATACAGATGGCGGTGTAGATATTTATACGTTCATACAGATGTCGGTGCAGATATTTCCATGTTCATACAGATGGCGGTGTAGATATTCCCATGTTCATACAGATAGCGGTGTACATATTTCCATGTTCATACAGACAGCGGTGCTGATATTTCCATGTTCATCCAGATGGCTGTGTAGATATATCTATGTTCATACAGATGGCGGTGAAGATATTTCCATGTTCATACAGATATCGTTGTAGATATTTCCATGTTTATACAGATAGCGGTGTAGATATTTTCATGTTTATACAGATAGCGGTGTACATATCTCCATCTTAATACAGATGACGGTGTTGATATTTATATGTTCATACAGATGGCGGTGCAGATATTTCCATGTTCATACAGATGGCGGTGTAGATATTTCCATGTTTATAGAGAAAGCGGTGTAGTTATTTCCATGTGTAAAGAGATAGCTTTGTACATATTTCCATGTATATGCAGATAGCTGTGTAGATATTTCCATTTTCATGCAGATAGCGGTGTAGATATTTCCATGTTCAAACAGATAGCGGTGTAGATATTTCCTTGTTCATACAGATAGCGGTGTAGATATTTCCATGTTTATACAGATAGTGGTGAAGATGTATGCATGTTTACACAGATAGCGGTGTATATATTTCCTTGTTCATACAGATAGCGGTGTAGATATTTCCATGTTCATCCAGATGGCTGTGTAGACATACCCATGTTCGTACAGATGGTGGTGAAGTTATTTCCATGTTCATACAGATAGCGGTGGAGATATTTCCATGTTCATACAGATATCGGTGTATCTATTTCCATATTCTTACAGATAGCGGTGTAGCTATTTCCTTGTTCATACACATAGTGGTGAAGATATTTCCATGTTCATTCAGATAGCGGTGTATCTATTTCCATGTTCATCCAGATGGCTGTGTAGATATATCTATGTTCATACAGATGGCGGTGAAGATATTTCCATGTTCATACAGATATCGTTGTAGATATTTCCATGTTTATACAGATAGTGGTGTAGATATTTCCATGTTCATACAGATAGCGGTGTAGGTATTTCCATGTTCATACAGATAGAGGTGTAGCTATTTCCATGTTCATACAGACAGCGGTGTAGATATTTCCATGTTCATCCAGAAGGCTGTGTAGATATATCCATGTTCATACAGATGGCGGTGAAGATATTTCCATGTTCATACAGATAGCGGTGTTGATATTTCCATGTTCATACAGATAGTGGTGTAGGTATTTCCATGTTCATACAGATAGCGGTGTAGCTATTTCCATGTTCATACAGATAGCGGTGTAGATATTTCCATGTTCATCCAGATGGCTGTTTAGATATTTCCATGTTCATACAGATAGCGGTGCTGATATTTCCTTGTTTATACATGTAGCGGTGTAGATATTTCCATGTTTATATAGATAGCAGTGTAGATATTTCCATGTTTATACAGATAGCGGTGTAGATATTTCCATGTTTATACAGATAGCGGTGTAGATATCTCCATCTTAATACAGATGGCGGTGTAGATATTTATATGTTCATACAGATGGCGGTGCAGATATTTCCATGTTCATACAGATGGCGGTGTAGATATTTCCATGTTAACAGAGATAGCGGTGTAGTTATTTCCATGTGTAAAGAAATAGCTTTGTAGATATTTCCATGTATATGCAGACAGCTGTGTAGATATTTCCTTTTTCATGCAGATTGCGGAGTAGATATTTCCATGTTCAAACAGATAGCGGTGTAGATATTTCCATGTTCATACAGATAGCGGTGTGGATATTTCCATGTTCATCCAGATGGCTGTGTAGATATATCCGTGTTCATACATATGGCGGTGAAAATATTCCAATGTTCATACAGATAGTGGTGTAGATATCTCCATCTTCATACAGATGGCGGTGTAGATATTTCCATGTTCATACAGATAGCGGTGTAGCTATTTGCATGTTCATACATATAGAGGTGTAGATGATTCCATGTTCATCCAGATGGCTGTGTAGATATATCCATGTTCATACATATGGCGGTGAAGATATTTCCATGTTCATACAGATAGTGGTGTAGATAGTTCCATGTTCATACAGATAGCGGTGTAGCTATTTCCATGTTCATACAGATAGCGGTGTAGCTATTTCCATGTTCATACATATAGAGGTGTAGGTATTTCCATGTTCATCCAGAGGGCTGTGAAGATATATCCATGTTCACACAGATGGCTGTGAAGATATTTCCATGTTCATACTGATAGTGGTGTAGATATTTCCATGTTCTTACAGATAGCGGTGTAGATATTTCCATGTTCATACAGATAGCGGTGTAGCTATTTCCATGTTCATACAGATAGCGGTGTAGATATTTCCATGTTCATCCAGATGGCTGTGTAGATATTTCCATTTTCATACAGATAGCGGTGAAGATATTTCCATGTTCATACGGATAGCGGTGTAGATATTTCCATGTTCATCCAGATGGCTGTGTAGATATATCCATGTTCACATAGATGGCGGTGAAGATATTTCCATGTTCATACTGATAGCGGTGTAGATATTTCCAAGTTCATACAGATAGCGGTGTAGCTATTTCCATGTTCATACATATAGCGGTGAAGATATTTCCATGTTCATACAGATGGCGGTGTAGATATTTCCATGTTCATACTGATGGCAGTGTAGATATTTCCATGTTCATACTGATAGCGGTGTAGCTATTTCCATGTTCATGCAGATAGCGGTGTAGATATTTCCATGTTCATCCAGATGGCTGTGTAGATATTTCCATGTTCATACAGATAGCTGTGAAGATATTTCCATGTTCATACAGATAGCGGTGTAGCTATTTGCATGTTCATACATATAGAGGTGTAGATGTTTCCATGTTCATCCAGATGGCTGTGTAGATATATCCATGTTCATACATATGGCGGTGAAGATATTTCCATGTTCATACAGATAGCGGTGTAGATAGTTCCATGTTCATACAGATAGCGGTGTAGCTATTTCCATGTTCATACAGATAGCGGTGTAGCTATTTCCATGTTCATACATATAGAGGTGTAGATATTTCCATGTTCATCCAGATGGCTGTGAAGTTATATCCATGTTCACACAGATGGCGGTGAAGATATTTCCATGTTCATACTGATAGTGGTGTAGATATTTCCATGTTCTTACAGATATCGGTGTAGATATTTCCATGTTCATACAGATAGCGGTGTAGCTATTTCCATGTTCATACAGATAGCGGTGTAGATATTTCCATGTTCATCCAGATGGCTGTGTAGATATTTCCATGTTCATACAGATAGCGGTGAAGATATTTCCATGTTCATACGGATAGCGGTGTAGATATTTCCATGTTCATCCAGATGGCTGTGTAGATATATCCATGTTCACACAGATGGCGGTGAAGATATTTCCATGTTCATACAGATAGCGGTGTAGCTATTTCCATGTTCATACATTTAGCGGTGAAGATATTTCCATGTTCATACAGATGGCGGTGTAGATATTTCCATGTTCATACAGATGGCGGTGTAGATATTTCCATGTTCATACTGATAGCGGTGTAGCTATTTCCATGTTCTTACAGATAGCGGTGTAGATATTTCCATGTTCATCCAGATGGCTGTGTAGATATTTCCATGTTCATACAGATAGCGGTGAAGATATTTCCATGTTCATACAGATAGCGGTGTAGATATTTCCATGTTCATCCAGATGGCTGTGTAGACATATTCATGTTCATACAGATAGCGGTGTAGATATTTCCATGTTCATACAGATAGCGGTGTAGATATTTCAATGTTCATACAGACAGCGGTTCTGATATTTCCATGTTCATCCAGATGGCTGTGTAGATATATCTATGTTCATACAGATGGCGGTGAAGATATTTCCGTGTTCATACAGATATCGTTGTAGATATTTCCATGTTTATACAGATAGTGGTGTAGATATTTCCATGTTTATACAGATAGCGGTGTACATATCTCCATCTTAATACAGATGACGGTGTTGATATTTATATGTTCATAGAGATGGCGGTGCAGATATTTCCATGTTCATACAGATGGCGGTGTAGATATTTCCATGTTCATAGAGAAAGCGGTGTAGTTATTTCCATGTGTAAAGAGATAGCTTTGTAGATATTTCCATGTATATGCAGATAGCTGTGTAGATATTTCCATTTTCATGCAGATAGCGGTGTAGATATTTCCATGTTCAAACAGATAGCGGTGTAGATATTTCCTTGTTCATACAGATAGCGGTGTAGATATTTCCATGTTTATACAGATAGCGGTGAAGATGTATGCATGTTTACACAGATAGCGGTGTATATATTTCCTTGTTCATACAGATAGCGGTGTAGATATTTCTATGTTCATCCAGATGGCTGTGTAGACATACACATGTTCGTACAGATGGCGGTGAAGATATTTCCATGTTCATACAGATAGCGGTGGAGATATTTCCATGATCATACAGATAGCGGTGTATCTATTTCCATGTTCTTACAGATAGTGGTGTAGCTATTTCCATGTTCATACACATAGTGGTGAAGATATTTCCATGTTCATTCAGATAGCGGTGTATCTATTTCCAGGTTCATACAGATAGCGGTGTAGATATTTCCATGTTCATCCAGATGGCTGTGTAGATATTTCCATGTTCATACAGATAGCAGTGCTGATATTTCCTTGTTTATACATGTAGCGGTGTAGATATTTCCGTGTTCATACAGACAGCGGTGCTGATATTTCCATGTTCATCCAGATGGCTGTGTAGATATATCTATGTTCATACAGATGGCGGTGAAGATATTTCCATGTTCATACGGATATCATTGTAGATATTTCCATGTTTATACAGATAGCGGTGTAGATATTTCCATGTTTATACAGATAGCGGTGTACATATCTCCATCTTAATACAGATGACGGTGTAGATATTTATATGTTCATACAGATTGCGGTGCAGATATTTCCATGTTCATACAGATGGTGGTGTAGATATTTCCATGTTCATATAGTTGGCATTGTAGTTATTTCCATGTGTAAGGAGATAGCTGTGTGGATATTTCCATGTATATGCAGATAGCTGTGTAGATATTTCCATTTTCATGCAGATAGCGGTGTATGTATTTCCATCTTCAAACAGATAGCGGTGTAGATATTTCCATGTTCATACAGATAGCGGTGTAGATATTTCCATGTTCATACACACTGCGGTGTAGATATTTCCATGTTCATACAGATAGCGGTGTAGCTATTTCCATGTTCATACATTTAGCGGTGAAGATATTTCCATGTTCATACAGATGGCGGTGTAGATATTTCCATGTTCATACAGATGGCGGTGTAGATATTTCCATGTTCATACTGATAGCGGTGTAGCTATTTCCATGTTCTTACAGATAGCGGTGTAGATATTTCCATGTTCATCCAGATGGCTGTGTAGATATTTCCATGTTCATACAGATAGCGGTGAAGATATTTCCATGTTCATACAGATAGCGGTGTAGATATTTCCATGTTCATCCAGATGGCTGTGTAGACATATTCATGTTCATACAGATAGCGGTGTAGATATTTCCATGTTCATACAGATAGCGGTGTAGATATTTCAATGTTCATACAGACAGCGGTTCTGATATTTCCATGTTCATCCAGATGGCTGTGTAGATATATCTATGTTCATACAGATGGCGGTGAAGATATTTCCGTGTTCATACAGATATCGTTGTAGATATTTCCATGTTTATACAGATAGTGGTGTAGATATTTCCATGTTTATACAGATAGCGGTGTACATATCTCCATCTTAATACAGATGACGGTGTTGATATTTATATGTTCATAGAGATGGCGGTGCAGATATTTCCATGTTCATACAGATGGCGGTGTAGATATTTCCATGTTCATAGAGAAAGCGGTGTAGTTATTTCCATGTGTAAAGAGATAGCTTTGTAGATATTTCCATGTATATGCAGATAGCTGTGTAGATATTTCCATTTTCATGCAGATAGCGGTGTAGATATTTCCATGTTCAAACAGATAGCGGTGTAGATATTTCCTTGTTCATACAGATAGCGGTGTAGATATTTCCATGTTTATACAGATAGCGGTGAAGATGTATGCATGTTTACACAGATAGCGGTGTATATATTTCCTTGTTCATACAGATAGCGGTGTAGATATTTCTATGTTCATCCAGATGGCTGTGTAGACATACACATGTTCGTACAGATGGTGGTGAAGATATTTCCATGTTCATACAGATAGCGGTGGAGATATTTCCATGATCATACAGATAGCGGTGTATCTATTTCCATGTTCTTACAGATATTGGTGTAGCTATTTCCATGTTCATACACATAGTGGTGAAGATATTTCCATTTTCATTCAGATAGCGGTGTATCTATTTCCAGGTTCATACAGATAGCGGTGTAGATATTTCCATGTTCATCCAGATGGCTGTGTAGATATTTCCATGTTCATACAGATAGCAGTGCTGATATTTCCTTGTTTATACATGTAGCGGTGTAGATATTTCCGTGTTCATACAGACAGCGGTGCTGATATTTCCATGTTCATCCAGATGGCTGTGTAGATATATCTATGTTCATACAGATGGCGGTGAAGATATTTCCATGTTCATACGGATATCATTGTAGATATTTCCATGTTTATACAGATAGCGGTGTAGATATTTCCATGTTTATACAGATAGCGGTGTACATATCTCCATCTTAATACAGATGACGGTGTAGATATTTATATGTTCATACAGATTGCGGTGCAGATATTTCCATGTTCATACAGATGGTGGTGTAGATATTTCCATGTTCATATAGTTGGCATTGTAGTTATTTCCATGTGTAAGGAGATAGCTGTGTGGATATTTCCATGTATATGCAGATAGCTGTGTAGATATTTCCATTTTCATGCAGATAGCGGTGTATGTATTTCCATCTTCAAACAGATAGCGGTGTAGATATTTCCATGTTCATACAGATAGCGGTGTAGATATTTCCATGTTCATACACACTGCGGTGTAGATATTTCCATGTTCATACAGATAGCAGTGTAGATATTTCCATGTTCATACAGATAGCGGTGCTGATATTTCCATGTTTATACAGGTAGCGGTGTAGATATTTCCATGTTTATACTGAAAGCGGTGTAGATATTTCCATGTTTATACAGATAGCGGTGTAGATATTTCCATGTTTATACAGATAGCGGTGTAGATATCTGCATCTTAATACAGATGGCGGTGTAGATATTTATACGTTCATACAGATGTCGGTGCAGATATTTCCATGTTCATACAGATGGCGGTGTAGATATTCCCATGTTCATACAGATAGCGGTGTACATATTTCCATGTTCATACAGACAGCGGTGCTGATATTTCCATGTTCATCCAGATGGCTGTGTAGATATATCTATGTTCATACAGATGGCGGTGAAGATATTTCCATGTTCATACAGATATCGTTGTAGATATTTCCATGTTTATACAGATAGCGGTGTAGATATTTTCATGTTTATACAGATAGCGGTGTACATATCTCCATCTTAATACAGATGACGGTGTTGATATTTATATGTTCATACAGATGGCGGTGCAGATATTTCCATGTTCATACAGATGGCGGTGTAGATATTTCCATGTTTATAGAGAAAGCGGTGTAGTTATTTCCATGTGTAAAGAGATAGCTTTGTACATATTTCCATGTATATGCAGATAGCTGTGTAGATATTTCCATTTTCATGCAGATAGCGGTGTAGATATTTCCATGTTCAAACAGATAGCGGTGTAGATATTTCCTTGTTCATACAGATAGCGGTGTAGATATTTCCATGTTTATACAGATAGTGGTGAAGATGTATGCATGTTTACACAGATAGCGGTGTATATATTTCCTTGTTCATACAGATAGCGGTGTAGATATTTCCATGTTCATCCAGATGGCTGTGTAGACATACCCATGTTCGTACAGATGGTGGTGAAGTTATTTCCATGTTCATACAGATAGCGGTGGAGATATTTCCATGTTCATACAGATATCGGTGTATCTATTTCCATATTCTTACAGATAGCGGTGTAGCTATTTCCTTGTTCATACACATAGTGGTGAAGATATTTCCATGTTCATTCAGATAGCGGTGTATCTATTTCCATGTTCATCCAGATGGCTGTGTAGATATATCTATGTTCATACAGATGGCGGTGAAGATATTTCCATGTTCATACAGATATCGTTGTAGATATTTCCATGTTTATACAGATAGTGGTGTAGATATTTCCATGTTCATACAGATAGCGGTGTAGGTATTTCCATGTTCATACAGATAGAGGTGTAGCTATTTCCATGTTCATACAGACAGCGGTGTAGATATTTCCATGTTCATCCAGAAGGCTGTGTAGATATATCCATGTTCATACAGATGGCGGTGAAGATATTTCCATGTTCATACAGATAGCGGTGTTGATATTTCCATGTTCATACAGATAGTGGTGTAGGTATTTCCATGTTCATACAGATAGCGGTGTAGCTATTTCCATGTTCATACAGATAGCGGTGTAGATATTTCCATGTTCATCCAGATGGCTGTTTAGATATTTCCATGTTCATACAGATAGCGGTGCTGATATTTCCTTGTTTATACATGTAGCGGTGTAGATATTTCCATGTTTATATAGATAGCAGTGTAGATATTTCCATGTTTATACAGATAGCGGTGTAGATATTTCCATGTTTATACAGATAGCGGTGTAGATATCTCCATCTTAATACAGATGGCGGTGTAGATATTTATATGTTCATACAGATGGCGGTGCAGATATTTCCATGTTCATACAGATGGCGGTGTAGATATTTCCATGTTAACAGAGATAGCGGTGTAGTTATTTCCATGTGTAAAGAAATAGCTTTGTAGATATTTCCATGTATATGCAGACAGCTGTGTAGATATTTCCTTTTTCATGCAGATTGCGGAGTAGATATTTCCATGTTCAAACAGATAGCGGTGTAGATATTTCCATGTTCATACAGATAGCGGTGTGGATATTTCCATGTTCATCCAGATGGCTGTGTAGATATATCCGTGTTCATACATATGGCGGTGAAAATATTCCAATGTTCATACAGATAGTGGTGTAGATATCTCCATCTTCATACAGATGGCGGTGTAGATATTTCCATGTTCATACAGATAGCGGTGTAGCTATTTGCATGTTCATACATATAGAGGTGTAGATGATTCCATGTTCATCCAGATGGCTGTGTAGATATATCCATGTTCATACATATGGCGGTGAAGATATTTCCATGTTCATACAGATAGTGGTGTAGATAGTTCCATGTTCATACAGATAGCGGTGTAGCTATTTCCATGTTCATACAGATAGCGGTGTAGCTATTTCCATGTTCATACATATAGAGGTGTAGGTATTTCCATGTTCATCCAGAGGGCTGTGAAGATATATCCATGTTCACACAGATGGCTGTGAAGATATTTCCATGTTCATACTGATAGTGGTGTAGATATTTCCATGTTCTTACAGATAGCGGTGTAGATATTTCCATGTTCATACAGATAGCGGTGTAGCTATTTCCATGTTCATACAGATAGCGGTGTAGATATTTCCATGTTCATCCAGATGGCTGTGTAGATATTTCCATTTTCATACAGATAGCGGTGAAGATATTTCCATGTTCATACGGATAGCGGTGTAGATATTTCCATGTTCATCCAGATGGCTGTGTAGATATATCCATGTTCACATAGATGGCGGTGAAGATATTTCCATGTTCATACTGATAGCGGTGTAGATATTTCCAAGTTCATACAGATAGCGGTGTAGCTATTTCCATGTTCATACATATAGCGGTGAAGATATTTCCATGTTCATACAGATGGCGGTGTAGATATTTCCATGTTCATACTGATGGCAGTGTAGATATTTCCATGTTCATACTGATAGCGGTGTAGCTATTTCCATGTTCATGCAGATAGCGGTGTAGATATTTCCATGTTCATCCAGATGGCTGTGTAGATATTTCCATGTTCATACAGATAGCTGTGAAGATATTTCCATGTTCATACAGATAGCGGTGTAGCTATTTGCATGTTCATACATATAGAGGTGTAGATGTTTCCATGTTCATCCAGATGGCTGTGTAGATATATCCATGTTCATACATATGGCGGTGAAGATATTTCCATGTTCATACAGATAGCGGTGTAGATAGTTCCATGTTCATACAGATAGCGGTGTAGCTATTTCCATGTTCATACAGATAGCGGTGTAGCTATTTCCATGTTCATACATATAGAGGTGTAGATATTTCCATGTTCATCCAGATGGCTGTGAAGTTATATCCATGTTCACACAGATGGCGGTGAAGATATTTCCATGTTCATACTGATAGTGGTGTAGATATTTCCATGTTCTTACAGATATCGGTGTAGATATTTCCATGTTCATACAGATAGCGGTGTAGCTATTTCCATGTTTATACAGATAGCGGTGTAGATATTTCCATGTTCATCCAGATGGCTGTGTAGATATTTCCATGTTCATACAGATAGCGGTGCTGATATTTCCATGTTTATACAGGTAGCGGTGTAGATATTTCCATGTTTATACAGAAAGCGGTGTAGATATTTCCATGTTTATACAGATAGCGGTGTAGATATTTCCATGTTTATACAGATAGCGGTGTAGATATCTGCATCTTAATACAGATGGCGGTGTAGATATTTATACGTTCATACAGATGTCGGTGCAGATATTTCCATGTTCATACAGATGGCGGTGTAGATATTCCCATGTTCATACAGATAGCGGTGTACATATTTCCATGTTCATACAGACAGCGGTGCTGATATTTCCATGTTCATCCAGATGGCTGTGTAGATATATCTATGTTCATACAGATGGCGGTGAAGATATTTCCATGTTCATACAGATATCGTTGTAGATATTTCCATGTTTATACAGATAGCGGTGTAGATATTTTCATGTTTATACAGATAGCGGTGTACATATCTCCATCTTAATACAGATGACGGTGTTGATATTTATATGTTCATACAGATGGCGGTGCAGATATTTCCATGTTCATACAGATGGCGGTGTAGATATTTCCATGTTTATAGAGAAAGCGGTGTAGTTATTTCCATGTGTAAAGAGATAGCTTTGTACATATTTCCATGTATATGCAGATAGCTGTGTAGATATTTCCATTTTCATGCAGATAGCGGTGTAGATATTTCCATGTTCAAACAGATAGCGGTGTAGATATTTCCTTGTTCATACAGATAGCGGTGTAGATATTTCCATGTTTATACAGATAGCGGTGAAGATGTATGCATGTTTACACAGATAGCGGTGTATATATTTCCTTGTTCATACAGATAGCGGTGTAGATATTTCCATGTTCATCCAGATGGCTGTGTAGACATACCCATGTTCGTACAGATGGTGGTGAAGTTATTTCCATGTTCATACAGATAGCGGTGGAGATATTTCCATGTTCATACAGATAGCGGTGTATCTATTTCCTTATTCTTACAGATAGCGGTTTAGCTATTTCCTTGTTCATACACATAGTGGTGAAGATATTTCCATGTTCATTCAGATAGCGGTGTATCTATTTCCATGTTCATACAGATAGCTGTGTAGATATTTCCATGTTCATCCAGATGGCTGTGTAGATATTTCCATGTTCATACAGATAGCAGTGCTGATATTTCCTTGTTTATACATATAGCGGTGTAGATATTTCCATGTTCATACAGACAGCGGTGCTGATATTTCCATGTTCATCCAGATGGCTGTGTAGATATATCTATGTTCATACAGATGGCGGTGAAGATATTTCCATGTTCATACAGATATCGTTGTAGATATTTCCATGTTTATACAGATAGTGGTGTAGATATTTCCATGTTCATACAGATAGCGGTGTAGGTATTTCCATGTTCATACAGATAGAGGTGTAGCTATTTCCATGTTCATACAGACAGCGGTGTAGATATTTCCATGTTCATCCAGAAGGCTGTGTAGATATATCCATGTTCATACAGATGGCGGTGAAGATATTTCCATGTTCATACAGATAGCGGTGTTGATATTTCCATGTTCATACAGATAGTGGTGTAGATATTTCCATGTTCATACAGATAGCGGTGTAGCTATTTCCATGTTCATACAGATAGCGGTGTAGATATTTCCATGTTCATCCAGATGGCTGTTTAGATATTTCCATGTTCATACAGATAGCGGTGCTGATATTTCCTTGTTTATACATGTAGCGGTGTAGATATTTCCATGTTTATATAGATAGCGGTGTAGATATTTCCATGTTTATACAGATAGCGGTGTAGATATTTCCATGTTTATACAGATAGCGGTGTAGATATCTCCATCTTAATAAAGATGGCGGTGTAGATATTTATATGTTCATACAGATGGCGGTGCAGATATTTCCATGTTCATACAGATGGCGGTGTAGATATTTCCATGTTAACAGAGATAGCGGTGTAGTTATTTCCATGTGTAAAGAAATAGCTTTGTAGATATTTCCGTGTATATGCAGACAGCTGTGTAGATATTTCCTTTTTCATGCAGATTGCGGAGTAGATATTTCCATGTTCAAACAGATAGCGGTGTAGATATTTCCATGTTCATACAGATAGCGGTGTGGATATTTCCATGTTCATCCAGATGGCTGTGTAGATATATCTGTGTTCATACATATGGCGGTGAAAATATTCCAATGTTCATACAGATAGTGGTGTAGATATCTCCATCTTCATACAGATGGCGGTGTAGATATTTCCATGTTCATACAGATAGCGGTGTAGCTATTTGCATGTTCATACATATAGAGGTGTAGATGTTTCCATGTTCTTCCAGATGGCTGTGTAGATATATCCATGTTCATACATATGGCGGTGAAGATATTTCCATGTTCATACAGATAGTGGTGTAGATATTTCCATGTTCTTACAGATAGCGGTGTAGATATTTCCATGTTCATACAGATAGCGGTGTAGCTATTTCCATGTTCATACAGATAGCGGTGTAGACATTTCCATGTTCATCCAGATGGCTGTGTAGATATTTCCATGTTCATACAGATAGCGGTGAAGATATTTCCATGTTCATACGGATAGCGGTGTAGATATTTCCATGTTCATCCAGATGGCTGTGTAGATATATCCATGTTCACATAGATGGCGGTGAAGATATTTCCATGTTCATACTGATAGCGGTGTAGATATTTCCATGTTCATACAGATAGCGGTGTAGCTATTTCCATGTTCATACATATAGCGGTGAAGATATTTCCATGTTCATACAGATGGCGGTGTAGATATTTCCATGTTCATACTGATGGCGGTGTAGATATTTCCATGTTCATACTGATAGCGGTGTAGCTATTTCCATGTTCATGCAGATAGCGGTGTAGATATTTCCATGTTCATCCAGATGGCTGTGTAGGCATTTCCATGTTCATACAGATAGCGGTGAAGATATTTCCATGTTCATACAGATAGCGGTGTAGCTATTTGCATGTTCATACATATAGAGGTGTAGATGTTTCCATGTTCATCCAGATGGCTGTGTAGATATATCCATGTTCACACATATGGCAGTGAAGATATTTCCATGTTCATACAGATAGTGGTGTAGATAGTTCCATGTTCATACAGATAGCGGTGTAGCTATTTCCATGTTCATACAGATAGCGGTGTAGCTATTTCCATGTTCATACATATAGAGGTGTAGATATTTCCATGTTCATCCAGATGGCTGTGAAGATATATCCATGTTCACACCGATGGCGGTGAAGATATTTCCATGTTCATACTGATAGTGGTGTAGATATTTCCATGTTCTTACAGATATCGGTGTAGATATTTCCATGTTCATACAGATAGCGGTGTAGCTATTTCCATGTTCATACAGATAGCGGTGTAGATATTTCCATGTTCATCCAGATGGCTGTGTAGATATTTCCATGTTCATACAGATAGCGGTGAAGATATTTCCATGTTCATACGGATAGCGGTGTAGATATTTCCATGTTCATCCAGATGGCTGTGTAGATATATCCATGTTCACACAGATGGCGGTGAAGATATTTCCATGTTCATATAGATAGCGGTGTAGATATTTCCATGTTCATACAGATAGCGGTGTAGCTATTTCCATGTTCATACATATAGCGGTGAAGATATTTCCATGTTCATACAGATGGCGGTGTAGATATTTCCATGTTCATACAGATGGCGGTGTAGATATTTCCATGTTCATACTGATAGCGGTGTAGCTATTTCCATGTTCTTACAGGTAGCGGTGTAGATATTTCCATGTTCATCCAGATGGCTGTGTAGATATTTCCTTGTTCATACAGATAGCGGTGAAGATATTTCCATGTTCATACAGATAGCGGTGTAGATATTTCCATGTTCATCCAGATGGCTGTGTAGACATATTCATGTTCATACAGATAGCGGTGTAGATATTTCCATGTTCATACAGATAGCGGTGTAGATATTTCAATGTTCATACAGACAGCGGTTCTGATATTTCCATGTTCATCCAGATGGCTGTGTAGATATATCTATGTTCATACAGATGGCGGTGAAGATATTTCCATGTTCATACAGATATCATTGTAGATATTTCCATGTTTATACAGATAGCGGTGTAGATATTTCCATGTTTATACAGATAGCGGTGTAGATATCTCCATCTTAATACAGATGGCGGTGTAGATATTTATATGTTCATACAGATTGCGGTGCAGATATTTCCATGTTCATACAGATGGTGGTGTAGATATTTCCATGTCCATATAGTTGGCATTGTAGTTATTTCCATGTGTAAAGAGATAGCTGTGTGGATATTTCCATGTATATGCAGATAGCTGTGTAGATATTTCCATTTTCATGCAGATAGCGGTGTATGTATTTCCATCTTCAAACAGATAGCGGTGTAGATATTTCCATGTTCATACAGATAGCGGTGTAGATATTTCCATGTTCATACACACTGCGGTGTAGATATTTCCATGTTCATACAGATAGCAGTGTAGATATTTCCATGTTCATACAGATAGCGGTGCTGATATTTCCATGTTTATACAGGTAGCGGTGTAGATATTTCCATGTTTATACAGAAAGCGGTGTAGATATTTCCATGTTTATACAGAAAGCGGTGTAGATATCTCCATCTTAATACAGATGGCGGTGTAGATATTTATATGTTCATACAGATGGCGGTGCAGATATTTCCATGTTCATACAGATGGCGGTGTAGATATTTCCATGTTTATAGAGAAAGCGGTGTAGTTATTTCCATGTGTAAAGAGATAGCTTTGTACATATTTCCATGTATATGCAGATAGCTGTGTAGATATTTCCATTTTCATGCAGATAGCGGTGTAGATATTTCCATGTTCAAACAGATAGCGGTGTAGATATTTCCTTGTTCATACAGATAGCGGTGTAGATATTTCCATGTTTATACAGATAGCGGTGAAGATGTATGCATGTTTACACAGATAGCGGTGTATATATTTCCTTGTTCATACAGATAGCGGTGTAGATATTTCCATGTTCATCCAGATGGCTGTGTAGACATACCCATGTTCGTACAGATGGTGGTGAAGTTATTTCCATGTTCATACAGATAGCGGTGGAGATATTTCCATGTTCATACAGATAGCGGTGTATCTATTTCCTTATTCTTACAGATAGCGGTGTAGCTATTTCCTTGTTCATACACATAGTGGTGAAGATATTTCCATGTTCATTCAGATAGCGGTGTATCTATTTCCATGTTCATACAGATAGCTGTGTAGATATTTCCATGTTCATCCAGATGGCTGTGTAGATATTTCCATGTTCATACAGATAGCAGTGCTGATATTTCCTTGTTTATACATGTAGCGGTGTAGATATTTCCATGTTCATACAGACAGCGGTGCTGATATTTCCATGTTCATCCAGATGGCTGTGTAGATATATCTATGTTCATACAGATGGCGGTGAAGATATTTCCATGTTCATACAGATATCGTTGTAGATATTTCCATGTTTATACAGATAGTGGTGTAGATATTTCCATGTTCATACAGATAGCGGTGTAGGTATTTCCATGTTCATACAGATAGAGGTGTAGCTATTTCCATGTTCATACAGACAGCGGTGTAGATATTTCCATGTTCATCCAGAAGGCTGTGTAGATATATCCATGTTCATACAGATGGCGGTGAAGATATTTCCATGTTCATACAGATAGCGGTGTTGATATTTCCATGTTCATACAGATAGTGGTGTAGATATTTCCATGTTCATACAGATAGCGGTGTAGCTATTTCCATGTTCATACAGATAGCGGTGTAGATATTTCCATGTTCATCCAGATGGCTGTTTAGATATTTCCATGTTCATACAGATAGCGGTGCTGATATTTCCTTGTTTATACTTGTAGCGGTGTAGATATTTCCATGTTTATATAGATAGCGGTGTAGATATTTCCATGTTTATACAGATAGCGGTGTAGATATTTCCATGTTTATACAGATAGCGGTGTAGATATCTCCATCTTAATACAGATGGCGGTGTAGATATTTATATGTTCATACAGATGGCGGTGCAGATATTTCCATGTTCATACAGATGGCGGTGTAGATATTTCCATGTTAACAGAGATAGCGGTGTAGTTATTTCCATGTGTAAAGAAATAGCTTTGTAGATATTTCCGTGTATATGCAGACAGCTGTGTAGATATTTCCTTTTTCATGCAGATTGCGGAGTAGATATTTCCATGTTCAAACAGATAGCGGTGTAGATATTTCCATGTTCATACAGATAGCGGTGTGGATATTTCCATGTTCATCCAGATGGCTGTGTAGATATATCCGTGTTCATACATATGGCGGTGAAAATATTCCAATGTTCATACAGATAGTGGTGTAGATATCTCCATCTTCATACAGATGGCGGTGTAGATATTTCCATGTTCATACAGATAGCGGTGTAGCTATTTGCATGTTCATACATATAGAGGTGTAGATGTTTCCATGTTCTTCCAGATGGCTGTGTAGATATATCCATGTTCATACATATGGCGGTGAAGATATTTCCATGTTCATACGGATAGCGGTGTAGATATTTCCATGTTCATCCAGATGGCTGTGTAGATATATCCATGTTCACACAGATGGCGGTGAAGATATTTCCATGTTCATACAGATAGCGGTGTAGATATTTCCATGTTCATACAGATAGCGGTGTAGCTATTTCCATGTTCATACATATAGCGGTGAAGATATTTCCATGTTCATACAGATGGCGGTGTAGATATTTCCATGTTCATACAGATGGCGGTGTAGATATTTCCATGTTCATACTGATAGCGGTGTAGCTATTTCCATGTTCTTACAGGTAGCGGTGTAGATATTTCCATGTTCATCCAGATGGCTGTGTAGATATTTCCTTGTTCATACAGATAGAGGTGAAGATATTTCCATGTTCATACAGATAGTGGTGTAGATATTTCCATGTTCATCCAGATGGCTGTGTAGACATATTCATGTTCATACAGATAGCGGTGTAGATATTTCCATGTTCATACAGATAGCGGTGTAGATATTTCAATGTTCATACAGACAGCGGTTCTGATATTTCCATGTTCATCCAGATGGCTGTGTAGATATATCTATGTTCATACAGATGGCGGTGAAGATATTTCCATGTTCATACAGATATCATTGTAGATATTTCCATGTTTATACAGATAGCGGTGTAGATATTTCCATGTTTATACAGATAGCGGTGTAGATATCTCCATCTTAATACAGATGGCGGTGTAGATATTTATATGTTCATACAGATTGCGGTGCAGATATTTCCATGTTCATACAGATGGTGGTGTAGATATTTCCATGTTCATATAGTTGGCATTGTAGTTATTTCCATGTGTAAAGAGATAGCTGTGTGGATATTTCCATGTATATGCAGATAGCTGTGTAGATATTTCCATTTTCATGCAGATAGCGGTGTATGTATTTCCATCTTCAAACAGATAGCGGTGTAGATATTTCCATGTTCATACAGATAGCGGTGTAGATATTTCCATGTTCATACACACTGCGGTGTAGATATTTCCATGTTCATACAGATAGCAGTGTAGATATTTCCATGTTCATACAGATAGCGGTGCTGATATTTCCATGTTTATACAGGTAGCGGTGTAGATATTTCCATGTTTATACAGAAAGCGGTGTAGATATTTCCATGTTTATACAGAAAGCGGTGTAGATATCTCCATCTTAATACAGATGGCGGTGTAGATATTTATATGTTCATACAGATGGCGGTGCAGATATTTCCATGTTCATACAGATGGCGGTGTAGATATTTCCATGTTTATAGAGAAAGCGGTGTAGTTATTTCCATGTGTAAAGAGATAGCTTTGTACATATTTCCATGTATATGCAGATAGCTGTGTAGATATTTCCATTTTCATGCAGATAGCGGTGTAGATATTTCCATGTTCAAACAGATAGCGGTGTAGATATTTCCTTGTTCATACAGATAGCGGTGTAGATATTTCCATGTTTATACAGATAGCGGTGAAGATGTATGCATGTTTACACAGATAGCGGTGTATATATTTCCTTGTTCATACAGATAGCGGTGTAGATATTTCCATGTTCATCCAGATGGCTGTGTAGACATACCCATGTTCGTACAGATGGTGGTGAAGTTATTTCCATGTTCATACAGATAGCGGTGGAGATATTTCCATGTTCATACAGATAGCGGTGTATCTATTTCCTTATTCTTACAGATAGCGGTGTAGCTATTTCCTTGTTCATACACATAGTGGTGAAGATATTTCCATGTTCATTCAGATAGCGGTGTATCTATTTCCATGTTCATACAGATAGCTGTGTAGATATTTCCATGTTCATCCAGATGGCTGTGTAGATATTTCCATGTTCATACAGATAGCAGTGCTGATATTTCCTTGTTTATACATGTAGCGGTGTAGATATTTCCATGTTCATACAGACAGCGGTGCTGATATTTCCATGTTCATCCAGATGGCTGTGTAGATATATCTATGTTCATACAGATGGCGGTGAAGATATTTCCATGTTCATACAGATATCGTTGTAGATATTTCCATGTTTATACAGATAGTGGTGTAGATATTTCCATGTTCATACAGATAGCGGTGTTGGTATTTCCATGTTCATACAGATAGAGGTGTAGCTATTTCCATGTTCATACAGACAGCGGTGTAGATATTTCCATGTTCATCCAGAAGGCTGTGTAGATATATCCATGTTCATACAGATGGCGGTGAAGATATTTCCATGTTCATACAGATAGCGGTGTTGATATTTCCATGTTCATACAGATAGTGGTGTAGATATTTCCATGTTCATACAGATAGCGGTGTAGCTATTTCCATGTTCATACAGATAGCGGTGTAGATATTTCCATGTTCATCCAGATGGCTGTTTAGATATTTCCATGTTCATACAGATAGCGGTGCTGATATTTCCTTGTTTATACATGTAGCGGTGTAGATATTTCCATGTTTATATAGATAGCGGTGTAGATATTTCCATGTTTATACAGATAGCGGTGTAGATATTTCCATGTTTATACAGATAGCGGTGTAGATATCTCCATCTTAATACAGATGGCGGTGTAGATATTTATATGTTCATACAGATGGCGGTGCAGATATTTCCATGTTCATACAGATGGCGGTGTAGATATTTCCATGTTAACAGAGATAGCGGTGTAGTTATTTCCATGTGTAAAGAAATAGCTTTGTAGATATTTCCGTGTATATGCAGACAGCTGTGTAGATATTTCCTTTTTCATGCAGATTGCGGAGTAGATATTTCCATGTTCAAACAGATAGCGGTGTAGATATTTCCATGTTCATACAGATAGCGGTGTGGATATTTCCATGTTCATCCAGATGGCTGTGTAGATATATCCGTGTTCATACATATGGCGGTGAAAATATTCCAATGTTCATACAGATAGTGGTGTAGATATCTCCATCTTCATACAGATGGCGGTGTAGATATTTCCATGTTCATACAGATAGCGGTGTAGCTATTTGCATGTTCATACATATAGAGGTGTAGATGTTTCCATGTTCTTCCAGATGGCTGTGTAGATATATCCATGTTCATACATATGGCGGTGAAGATATTTCCATGTTCATACAGATAGTGGTGTAGATATTTCCATGTTCTTACAGATAGCGGTGTAGATATTTCCATGTTCATACAGATAGCGGTGTAGCTATTTCCATGTTCATACAGATAGCGGTGTAGACATTTCCATGTTCATCCAGATGGCTGTGTAGATATTTCCATGTTCATACAGATAGCGGTGAAGATATTTCCATGTTCATCCAGATGGCTGTGTAGATATATCCATGTTCACATAGATGGCGGTGAAGATATTTCCATGTTCATACTGATAGCGGTGTAGATATTTCCATGTTCATACAGATAGCGGTGTAGCTATTTCCATGTTCATACATATAGCGGTGAAGATATTTCCATGTTCATACAGATGGCGGTGTAGATATTTCCATGTTCATACTGATGGCGGTGTAGATATTTCCATGTTCATACTGATAGCGGTGTAGCTATTTCCATGTTCATGCAGATAGCGGTGTAGATATTTCCATGTTCATCCAGATGGCTGTGTAGGTATTTCCATGTTCATACAGATAGCGGTGAAGATATTTCCATGTTCATACAGATAGCGGTGTAGCTATTTGCATGTTCATACATATAGAGGTGTAGATGTTTCCATGTTCATCCAGATGGCTGTGTAGATATATCCATGTTCATACATATGGCGGTGAAGATATTTCCATGTTCATACAGATAGCGGTGTAGATAGTTCCATGTTCATACAGATAGCGGTGTAGCTATTTCCATGTTCATACAGATAGCGGTGTAGCTATTTCCATGTTCATACATATAGAGGTGTAGATATTTCCATGTTCATCCAGATGGCTGTGAAGATATATCCATGTTCACACAGATGGCGGTGAAGATATTTCCATGTTCATACTGATAGTGGTGTAGATATTTCCATGTTCTTACAGATATCGGTGTAGATATTTCCATGTTCATACAGATAGCGGTGTAGCTATTTCCATGTTCATACAGATAGCGGTGTAGATATTTCCATGTTCATCCAGATGGCTGTGTAGATATTTCCATGTTCATACAGATAGCGGTGAAGATATTTCCATGTTCATACGGATAGCGGTGTAGATATTTCCATGTTCATCCAGATGGCTGTGTAGATATATCCATGTTCACACAGATGGCGGTGAAGATATTTCCATGTTCATACAGATAGCGGTGTAGATATTTCCATGTTCATACAGATAGCGGTGTAGCTATTTCCATGTTCATACATATAGCGGTGAAGATATTTCCATGTTCATACAGATGGCGGTGTAGATATTTCCATGTTCATACAGATGGCGGTGTAGATATTTCCATGTTCATACTGATAGCGGTGTAGCTATTTCCATGTTCTTACAGGTAGCGGTGTAGATATTTCCATGTTCATCCAGATGGCTGTGTAGATATTTCCTTGTTCATACAGATAGCGGTGAAGATATTTCCATGTTCATACAGATAGCGGTGTAGATATTTCCATGTTCATCCAGATGGCTGTGTAGACATATTCATGTTCATACAGATAGCGGTGTAGATATTTCCATGTTCATACAGATAGCGGTGTAGATATTTCAATGTTCATACAGACAGCGGTTCTGATATTTCCATGTTCATCCAGATGGCTGTGTAGATATATCTATGTTCATACAGATGGCGGTGAAGATATTTCCATGTTCATACAGATATCATTGTAGATATTTCCATGTTTATACAGATAGCGGTGTACATATCTCCATCTTAATACAGATGGCGGTGTAGATATTTATATGTTCATACAGATTGCGGTGCAGATATTTCCATGTTCATACAGATGGTGGTGTAGATATTTCCATGTTCATATAGTTGGCATTGTAGTTATTTCCATGTGTAAAGAGATAGCTGTGTGGATATTTCCATGTATATGCAGATAGCTGTGTAGATATTTCCATTTTCATGCAGATAGCGGTGTATGTATTTCCATCTTCAAACAGATAGCGGTGTAGATATTTCCATGTTCATACAGATAGCGGTGTAGATATTTCCATGTTCATACACACTGCGGTGTAGATATTTCCATGTTCATACAGATAGCAGTGTAGATATTTCCATGTTCATACAGATAGCGGTGCTGATATTTCCATGTTTATACAGGTAGCGGTGTAGATATTTCCATGTTTATACAGAAAGCGGTGTAGATATTTCCATGTTTATACAGATAGCGGTGTAGATATCTGCATCTTAATACAGATGGCGGTGTAGATATTTATACGTTCATACAGATGTCGGTGCAGATATTTCCATGTTCATACAGATGGCGGTGTAGATATTCCCATGTTCATACAGATAGCGGTGTACATATTTCCATGTTCATACAGACAGCGGTGCTGATATTTCCATGTTCATCCAGATGGCTGTGTAGATATATCTATGTTCATACAGATGGCGGTGAAGATATTTCCATGTTCATACAGATATCGTTGTAGATATTTCCATGTTTATACAGATAGCGGTGTAGATATTTTCATGTTTATACAGATAGCGGTGTACATATCTCCATCTTAATACAGATGACGGTGTTGATATTTATATGGTCATACAGATGGCGGTGCAGATATCTCCATGTTCATACAGATGGCGGTGTAGATATTTCCATGTTTATAGAGAAAGCGGTGTAGTTATTTCCATGTGTAAAGAGATAGCTTTGTACATATTCCCATGTATATGCAGATAGCTGTGTAGATATTTCCATTTTCATGCAGATAGCGGTGTAGATATTTCCATGTTCAAACAGATAGCTGTGTAGATATTTCCTTGTTCATACAGATAGCGGTGTAGATATTTCCATGTTTATACAGATAGCGGTGAAGATGTATGCATGTTTACACAGATAGCGGTGTATATATTTCCTTGTTCATACAGATAGCGGTGTAGATATTTCCATGTTCATCCAGATGGCTGTGTAGACATACCCATGTTCGTACAGATGGTGGTGAAGTTATTTCCATGTTCATACAGATAGCGGTGGAGATATTTCCATGTTCATACAGATAGCGGTGTATCTATTTCCATATTCTTACAGATAGCGGTGTAGCTATTTCCTTGTTCATACACATAGTGGTGAAGATATTTCCATGTTCATTCAGATAGCGGTGTATCTATTTCCATGTTCATACAGATAGCTGTGTAGATATTTCCATGTTCATCCAGATGGCTGTGTAGATATTTCCATGTTCATACAGATAGCAGTGCTGATATTTCCTTGTTTATACATGTAGCGGTGTAGATATTTCCATGTTCATACAGACAGCGGTGCTGATATTTCCATGTTCATCCAGATGGCTGTGTAGATATATCTATGTTCATACAGATGGCGGTGAAGATATTTCCATGTTCATACAGATATCGTTGTAGATATTTCCATGTTTATACAGATAGTGGTGTAGATATTTCCATGTTCATACAGATAGCGGTGTAGGTATTTCCATGTTCATACAGATAGAGGTGTAGCTATTTCCATGTTCATACAGACAGCGGTGTAGATATTTCCATGTTCATCCAGAAGGCTGTGTAGATATATCCATGTTCATACAGATGGCGGGGAAGATATTTCCATGTTCATACAGATAGCGGTGTTGATATTTCCATGTTCATACAGATAGTGGTGTAGATATTTCCATGTTCATACAGATAGCGGTGTAGCTATTTCCATGTTCATACAGATAGCGGTGTAGATATTTCCATGTTCATCCAGATGGCTGTTTAGATATTTCCATGTTCATACAGATAGCGGTGCTGATATTTCCTTGTTTATACATGTAGCGGTGTAGATATTTCCATGTTTATATAGATAGCGGTGTAGATATTTCCATGTTTATACAGATAGCGGTGTAGATATTTCCATGTTTATACAGATAGCGGTGTAGATATCTCCATCTTAATACAGATGGCGGTGTAGATATTTATATGTTCATACAGATGGCGGTGCAGATATTTCCATGTTCATACAGATGGCGGTGTAGATATTTCCATGTTAACAGAGATAGCGGTGTAGTTATTTCCATGTCTAAAGAAATAGCTTTGTAGATATTTCCATGTATATGCAGACAGCTGTGTAGATATTTCCTTTTTCATGCAGATTGCGGAGTAGATATTTCCATGTTCAAACAGATAGCGGTGTAGATATTTCCATGTTCATACAGATAGCGGTGTGGATATTTCCATGTTCATCCAGATGGCTGTGTAGATATATACGTGTTCATACATATGGCGGTGAAAATATTCCAATGTTCATACAGATAGTGGTGTAGATAGTTCCATGTTTATTCAGATAGCGGTGTAGATATCTCCATCTTAATACAGATGGCGGTTTAGATATTTATATGTTCACACAGATGGCTGTGAAGATATTTCCATGTTCATACTGATAGTGGTGTAGATATTTCCATGTTCTTACAGATAGCGGTGTAGATATTTCCATGTTCATACAGATAGCGGTGTAGCTATTTCCATGTTCATACAGATAGCGGTGTAGATATTTCCATGTTCATCCAGATGGCTGTGTACATATTTCCATGTTCATACAGATAGCGGTGAAGATATTTCCATGTTCATACGGATAGCGGTGTAGATATTTCCATGTTCATCCAGATGGCTGTGTAGATATATCCATGTTCACATAGATGGCGGTGAAGATATTTCCATGTTCATCCAGATGGCTGTTTAGATATTTCCATGTTCATACAGATAGCGGTGCTGATATTTCCTTGTTTATACATGTAGCGGTGTAGATATTTCCATGTTTATATAGATAGCGGTGTAGATATTTCCATGTTTATACAGATAGCGGTGTAGATATTTCCATGTTTATACAGATAGCGGTGTAGATATCTCCATCTTAATACAGATGGCGGTGTAGATATTTATATGTTCATACAGATGGCGGTGCAGATATTTCCATGTTCATACAGATGGCGGTGTAGATATTTCCATGTTAACAGAGATAGCGGTGTAGTTATTTCCATGTCTAAAGAAATAGCTTTGTAGATATTTCCATGTATATGCAGACAGCTGTGTAGATATTTCCTTTTTCATGCAGATTGCGGAGTAGATATTTCCATGTTCAAACAGATAGCGGTGTAGATATTTCCATGTTCATACAGATAGCGGTGTGGATATTTCCATGTTCATCCAGATGGCTGTGTAGATATATCCGTGTTCATACATATGGCGGTGAAAATATTCCAATGTTCATACAGATAGTGGTGTAGATAATTCCATGTTTATTCAGATAGCGGTGTAGATATCTCCATCTTAATACAGATGGCGGTGTAGATATTTATATGTTCACACAGATGGCTGTGAAGATATTTCCATGTTCATACTGATAGTGGTGTAGATATTTCCATGTTCTTACAGATAGCGGTGTAGATATTTCCATGTTCATACAGATAGCGGTGTAGCTATTTCCATGTTCATACAGATAGCGGTGTAGATATTTCCATGTTCATCCAGATGGCTGTGTACATATTTCCATGTTCATACAGATAGCGGTGAAGATATTTCCATGTTCATACGGATAGCGGTGTAGATATTTCCATGTTCATCCAGATGGCTGTGTAGATATATCCATGTTCACATAGATGGCGGTGAAGATATTTCCATGTTCATACTGATAGCGGTGTAGATATTTCCATGTTCATACAGATAGCGGTGTAGCTATTTCCATGTTCATACATATAGCGGTGAAGATATTTCCATGTTCATACAGATGGCGGTGTAGATATTTCCATGTTCATACTGATGGCGGTGTAGATATTTCCATGTTCATGCAGATAGCGGTGTAGATATTTCCATGTTCATCCAGATGGCTGTGTAGATATTTCCATGTTCATACAGATAGCGGTGAAGATATTTCCATGTTCATACAGATAGCGGTGTAGCTATTTGCATGTTCATACATATAGAGGTGTAGATGTTTCCATGTTCATCCAGATGGCTGTGTAGATATATCCATGTTCATACATATGGCGGTGAAGATATTTCCATGTTCATACAGATAGCGGTGTAGATAGTTCCATGTTCATACAGATAGCGGTGTAGCTATTTCCATGTTCATACAGATAGCGGTGTAGCTATTTCCATGTTCATACATATAGAGGTGTAGATATTTCCATGTTCATCCAGATGGCTGTGAAGATATATCCATGTTCACACAGATGGCGGTGAAGATATTTCCATGTTCATACTGATAGTGGTGTAGATATTTCCATGTTCTTACAGATATCGGTGTAGATATTTCCATGTTCATACAGATAGCGGTGTAGCTATTTCCATGTTCATACAGATAGCGGTGTAGATATTTCCATGTTCATCCAGATGGCTGTGTAGATATTTCCATGTTCATACAGATAGCGGTGAAGATATTTCCATGTTCATACGGATAGCGGTGTAGATATTTCCATGTTCATCCAGATGGCTGTGTAGATATATCCATGTTCACACAGATGGCGGTGAAGATATTTCCATGTTCATACAGATAGCGGTGTAGATATTTCCATGTTCATACAGATAGCGGTGTAGCTATTTCCATGTTCATACATATAGCGGTGAAGATATTTCCATGTTCATACAGATGGCGGTGTAGATATTTCCATGTTCATACAGATGGCGGTGTAGATATTTCCATGTTCATACTGATAGCGGTGTAGCTATTTCCATGTTCTTACAGATAGCGGTGTAGATATTTCCATGTTCATCCAGATGGCTGTGTAGATATTTCCATGTTCATACAGATAGCGGTGAAGATATTTCCATGTTCATACAGATAGCGGTGTAGATATTTCCATGTTCATCCAGATGGCTGTGTAGACATATTCATGTTCATACAGATAGCGGTGAAGATATTTCCATGTTCATACAGATAGCGGTGTAGATATTTCAATGTTCATACAGACAGCGGTTCTGATATTTCCATGTTCATCCAGATGGCTGTGTAGATATATCTATGTTCATACAGATGGCGGTGAAGATATTTCCATGTTCATACAGATATCGTTGTAGATATTTCCATGTTTATACAGATAGTGGTGTAGATATTTCCATGTTTATACAGATAGCGGTGTACATATCTCCATCTTAATACAGATGACGGTGTTGATATTTATATGTTCATAGAGATGGCGGTGCAGATATTTCCATGTTCATACAGATGGCGGTATAGATATTTCCATGTTTATAGAGAAAGCGGTGTAGTTATTTCCATGTGTAAAGAGATAGCTTTGTAGATATTTCCATGTATATGCAGATAGCTGTGTAGATATTTCCATTTTCATGCAGATAGCGGTGTAGATATTTCCATGTTCAAACACATAGCGGTGTTGATATTTCCTTGTTCATACAGATTGCGGTGTAGATATTTCCATGTTTATACAGATAGCGGTGAAGATGTATGCATGTTTACACAGATAGCGGTGTATATATTTCCTTGTTCATACAGATAGCGGTGTAGATATTTCTATGTTCATCCAGATGGCTGTGTAGACATACCCATGTTCGTACAGATGGTGGTGAAGATATTTCCATGTTCATACAGATAGCGGTGGAGATATTTCCATGTTCATACAGATAGCGGTGTATCTATTTCCATGTTCTTACAGATAGTGGTGTAGCTATTTCCATGTTCATACACATAGTGGTGAAGATATTTCCATGTTCATTCAGATAGCAGTGTATCTATTTCCATGTTCATACAGATAGCGGTGTAGATATTTCCATGTTCATCCAGATGGCTGTGTAGATATTTCCATGTTCATACAGATAGCAGTGCTGATATTTCCTTGTTTATACATGTAACGGTGTAGATATTTCCGTGTTCATACGGACAGCGGTGCTGATATTTCCATGTTCATCCAGATGGCTGTGTAGATATATCTATGTTCATACAGATGGCGGTGAAGATATTTCCATGTTCATACAGATATCGTTGTAGATATTTCCATGTTTATACAGATAGCGGTGTAGATATTTCCATGTTTATACAGATAGCGGTGTAGATATCTCCATCTTAATACAGATGGCGGTGTAGATATTTATATGTTCATACAGATTGCGGTGCAGATATTTCCATGTTCATACAGATGGTGGTGTAGATATTTCCATGTTCATATAGTTGGCATTGTAGTTATTTCCATGTGTAAAGAGATAGCTGTATAGATATTTCCATGTATATGCAGATAGCTTTGTATGTATTTCCATTTTCATGCTGATACCGGTGTAGATATTTCCACGTTCAACCAGATAGTGGTGTAGATATTTCCATGTTCATACAGATAGCGGTGTAGGTATTTCCATGTGCATCCAGATGGCTGTTTAGATATATCCATGTTCATACAGATGGCGGTGAAGATATTTCCATGTTCATACAGATAGCGGTGTAGATATTTCCATGTTCATACAGATAGCGGTGTAGGTATTTCCATGTTCATACAGATAGAGGGGCTGATATTTCCATGTTCATACAGATAGCGGTGCTGATATTTCCATGTTTATACAGGTAGCGGTGTAGATATTTCCATGTTTATAGAGAAAGCGGTGTAGTTATTTCCATGTGTAAAGAGATAGCTTTGTAGATATTTCCATGTATATGCAGATAGCTGTGTAGATATTTCCATTTTCATGCAGATAGCGGTGTAGATATTTCCATGTTCAAACAGATAGCGGTGTAGATATTTCCTTGTTCATACAGATAGCGGTGTAGATATTTCCATGTTTATACAGATAGCGGTGAAGATGTATGCATGTTTACACAGATAGCGGTGTATATATTTCCTTGTTCATACAGATAGCGGTGTAGATATTTCTATGTTCATCCAGATGGCTGTGTAGACATACCCATGTTCGTACAGATGCTGGTGAAGATATTTCCATGTTCATACAGATAGCGGTGGAGATATTTCCATGTTCATACAGATAGCGGTGTATCTATTTCCATGTTCTTACAGATAGTGGTGTAGCTATTTCCATGTTCATACACATAGTGGTGAAGATATTTCCATGTTCATTCAGATAGCGGTGTATCTATTTCCATGTTCATACAGATAGCGGTGTAGATATTTCCATGTTCATCCAGATGGCTGTGTAGATATTTCCATGTTCATACAGATAGCAGTGCTGATATTTCCTTGTTTATACATGTAGCGGTGTAGATATTTCCGTGTTCATACAGACAGCGGTGCTGATATTTCCATGTTCATCCAGATGGCTGTGTAGATATATCTATGTTCATACAGATGGCGGTGAAGATATTTCCATGTTCATACAGATATCGTTGTAGATATTTCCATGTTTATACAGATAGCGGTGTAGATATTTCCATGTTTATTCAGATAGCGGTGTAGATATCTCCATCTTAATACAGATGGCCGTGTAGATATTTATATGTTCATACAGATTGCGGTGCAGATATTTCCATGTTCATACAGATGGTGGTGTAGATATTTCCATGTTCATATAGTTGGCATTGTAGTTATTTCCATGTGTTAAGAGATAGCTGTATAGATATTTCCATGTATATGCAGATAGCTTTGTAGATATTTCCATTTTCATGCTGATACCGGTGTAGATATTTCCACGTTCAAACAGATAGTGGTGTAGATATTTCCATGTTCATACAGATAGCGGTGTAGATATTTCCATGTGCATCCAGATGGCTGTTTAGATATATCCATGTTCATACAGATGGCGGTGAAGATATTTCCATGTTCATACAGATAGCGGTGTAGATATTTCCATGTTCATTCAGATAGCGGTTTAGGTATTTCCATGTTCATACAGATAGAGGGGCTGATATTTCCATGTTCATACAGATAGCGGTGCTGATATTTCCATGTTTATACAGGTAGCGGTGTAGATATTTCCATGTTTATAGAGATAGCGGTGTAGATATTTCCATGTTTATACAGATAGCGATGTAGATATTTCCATGTTTATACAGATACCGGTGTAGATATCTCCATTTTAAAACAGATGGCCGTGTAGATATTTATATGTTCATACAGATGGCCGTGCAGATATTTCCGTGTTCATACAGATGGCAGTGTAGATATTTCCATGTTCATCCAGATGGCTGTGTAGACATACCCATGTTCGTACAGATGGTGGTGAAGATATTTCCATGTTCATACAGATAGCGGTGTAGATATTTCCATGTTCATACAGATAGCGGTGTATCTATTTCAATGTTCGTACAGATAGCGGTGTAGCTATTTCCATGTTCATACAGATAGTGGAGTAGATATTTCCATGTTCATTCAGATAGCAGTGTAGCTATTTCCATGTTCATACAGATAGCGGTGTAGATATTTCCATGTTCATCCAGATGGCTGAGTAGATATTTCCATGTTCATACAGATAGCTTTGCTGATATTTCCTTGTTTATACATGTAGCGGTGTAGATATTTCCATGTTTATACAGATAGCGGTGTAGATATTTCCATGTTTATACAGATAGCGGTGTAGATATTTCCATGTTTATTCAGATAGCGGTGTAGATATCTCCAACTTAATACAGATGGCTGTGTAGATATTTATATGTTCATACAGATGGCGGTGCAGATATTTCCATGTTCATACAGATGGTGGTGTAGATATTTCCATGTTCATATAGTTGGCGTTGTAGTTACTTCCATGTGTAAAGAGATAGCTGTGTGGATATTTCCATGTATATGCAGATAGCTGTGTAGATATTTCCATTTTCATGCAGATAGCGGTGTATATATTTCCATCTTCAAACAGATAGCGGTGTAGATATTTCCATGTTCATACAGATAGCGGTGTAGATATTTCCACGTTCATACAGACTACGGTGTAGATATTTCCATGTTCATACAGATAGCGGTGTAGATATTTCCATGTTCATACAGATAGCGGTGCTGATATTTCCATGTTTATACAGGTAGCGGTGTAGATATTTCCAGGTTTATACAGATAGCGGTGTAGATATTTCCATGTTTATACAGATAGCAGTGTAGATATTTCCATGTTTATACAGATAGCGGTGTAGATATTTCCATCTTAATACAGATGGCTGTGTAGATATTTATACGTTCATACAGAAGTCGGTGCAGATATTTCCATGTTCATACAGATGGCGGTGTAGATATTTCCATGTTCATACAGATAGCGGTGTAGTTATTTCCATGTGTAAAGAGATATCTGTGTCGATATTTCCATGTATATGCAGATAGCTGTGTAGATATTTCCTTTTTCATGCAGATAGCGGTGTAGATATTTCCATGTTCAAACAGATAGCGGTGTGGATATTTCCATGTGCATAGAGATAGCGGTGTAGATATTTCCATGTTCATACAGATAGCGGTGTAGATATTTCCGTGTTTATACAGATAGCGTTGAAGATGTATGCATGTTTACACAGATAGCGGTGTAGATATTTCCAAGTTCATACAGATGGCTGTGTAGATATTTGATGTTCATCCAGATGGCTGTGTAGATATATCCATGTTCATACAGATAGCGGTGTAGATATTTCCATGTTCATACAGATAGTGGTGTAGATATTTCCATGTTCATACAGAGAGCGGTGTAGCTATTTCCATGTTCATACAGATAGCGGTGTACATATTTCCATGTTCGTACAGACAGCGGTGTAGATATTTCCATGTTCATACAGATAGTGGTGCTGATATTACCATCTTTATACGGGTAGCGGTGTAGATATTTCCATGTTTATACAGATAACGGTGTAGATATTTCCAGGTTTATACAGATAGCCGTGTAGATATCTCCATCTTAATACAGATGGCGGTGTAGATATTCATATGTTCATACAGATGGCGGTGTAGATATTTCCATGTTCATACAGATGGCGGTGTAGATATTTCCAGGTTTATAGAGATAGCGGTGTAGTTATTTCCTTGTGTAAAGAGATATCTTTGTGGATATTTCCAGGTATATGCAGATAGCTGTGTAGATATTTCCATTTTCATGCAGATAGCGGTGTAGATATTTCCATGTTCAAACAGATAGCTGTGTAGATATTTCCATGTTCATACAGATAGCGGTGTAGATATTTCCAAGTTTATACAGATAGCAGTGAAGATGTATGCATGTTTACACAGATAGCGGTGTATATATTTCCATGTTCATACAGATAGCTGTGTAGATATTTCAATGTTCATCCAGATGGCTGTGTAGATATATCCATGTTCATACAGATGGCGGTGAAGATTTTTCCATGTTCATACAGATAGCGGTGTAGATTTTTCCATGTTCATACAGATAGCGGTGTAGATATTTCCATGTTCATACAGATAGTGGTGTAGCTATTTCCATGTTCAAACAGATAGCGGTGTAGATATTTCCATGTTCATCCAGATGGCTGTGTAGATATATCCACGTTCATACAGATGGCGGTGAAGGTATTTCCATGTTCATACAGATAGCGGCGTAGATATTTCCATGTTTATACAGATAGCGGTGTAGATATTTCCATTTTCATGCAGATAGCGGTGTAGATATTTCCATGTTCAAACAGATAGCGGTGTAGATATTTCCATGTTCATACAGATAGCGGTGTAGATATTTCCATGTTTATACGGATAGCGGTGAAGATGCATGCATGGTTACACAGATAGCTGTGTAGATATTTCCATGTTCATACAGATAGCGGTGTAGATATTTCCATGTTCATCTAGATGGCTGTGTAGATATATCCATCTTCATACAGATGGCGGTGAATATATTTCCATGTTCATACAGATAGCAGTGTAGATATTTCCATGTTCATACAGATAGCGGTGTAGATATTTCCATGTTCATACAGATAGCGGTATAGCTATTTCCATGTTCATGCATATAGCGGTGTAGATATTTCCATGTTCATCCAGATGGCTGTGTAGATATATCCATCTTCATACAGATGGCGGTGAAGATATTTCCATGTTCATACAGATGGCGGTGTAGATATTTCCATGTTCATACAGATAGCGATGTGGACATTTCCATGTTCATACAGATAGCGGTGTAGCTATTTCCATGTTCATACAGATAGCGGTGTAGATATTTCTATGTTCATACAGATAGTGGTGTAGATATTTCCATGTTCATACAGATTGCGGTGCTGATATTTCCATGTTTATACAGGTAGCGGTGTAGATATTTCCATGTTTATACTGATAGCAGTGTAGATATTTCCATGTTTATACAGATAGCGGTGTAGATATTTCCATGTTTATACAGATAGCGGTGTAGATATCTTCATCTTAATACAGATGGCGGTGTAGATATTTATATGTTCATACAGACGGCGGTGTAGATATTTACATGTTCATACAGATGGCGGTGTAGATATTTCCATGTTTATAGAGATAGCGGTGTAGTTATTTCCATGTGTAAAGAGATAGCTGTATAGATATTTCCATGTATATGCAGATAGCTTTGTAGATATTTCCATTTTCATGCTGATACCGGTGTAGATATTTCCATGTTCAAACAGATAGTGGTGTAGATATTTCCATGTTCATACAGATAGCGGTGTAGATATTTCCATGTTCATCCAGGTGGCTGTGTAGATATATCCATGTTCATACAGATGGCGGTGATGATATTTCCATGTTCATACAGATAGCGGTGTAGATATTTCCATGTTCACACAGATTGCGGTGTAGATATTTCCATGTTCATACAGATAGCGGTGTATCTATTTCAATGTTCGTACAGATAGCGGTGTAGCTATTTCCATGTTCATACAGATAGTGGAGTAGATATTTCCATGTTCATTCAGATAGCAGTGTAGCTATTTCCATGTTCATACAGATAGCGGTGTAGATATTTCCATGTTCATCCAGATGGCTGAGTAGATATTTCCATGTTCATACAGATAGCGTTGCTGATATTTCCTTGTTTATACATGTAGCGGTGTAGATATTTCCATGTTTATACAGATAGCGGTGTAGATATTTCCATGTTTATACAGATAGCGGTGTAGATATTTCCATGTTTATTCAGATAGCGGTGTAGATATCTCCAACTTAATACAGATGGCTGTGTAGATATTTATATGTTCATACAGATGGCGGTGCAGATATTTCCATGTTCATACAGATGGTGGTGTAGATATTTCCATGTTCATATAGTTGGCGTTGTAGTTACTTCCATGTGTAAAGAGATAGCTGTGTGGATATTTCCATGTATATGCAGATAGCTGTGTAGATATTTCCATTTTCATGCAGATAGCGGTGTATATATTTCCATCTTCAAACAGATAGCGGTGTAGATATTTCCATGTTCATACAGATAGCGGTGTAGATATTTCCACGTTCATACAGACTACGGTGTAGATATTTCCATGTTCATACAGATAGCGGTGTAGATATTTCCATGTTCATACAGATAGCGGTGCTGATATTTCCATGTTTATACAGGTAGCGGTGTAGATATTTCCAGGTTTATACAGATAGCGGTGTAGATATTTCCATGTTTATACAGATAGCAGTGTAGATATTTCCATGTTTATACAGATAGCGGTGTAGATATTTCCATCTTAATACAGATGGCTGTGTAGATATTTATACGTTCATACAGAAGTCGGTGCAGATATTTCCATGTTCATACAGATGGCGGTGTAGATATTTCCATGTTCATACAGATAGCGGTGTAGTTATTTCCATGTGTAAAGAGATATCTGTGTCGATATTTCCATGTATATGCAGATAGCTGTGTAGATATTTCCTTTTTCATGCAGATAGCGGTGTAGATATTTCCATGTTCAAACAGATAGCGGTGTGGATATTTCCATGTGCATAGAGATAGCGGTGTAGATATTTCCATGTTCATACAGATAGCGGTGTAGATATTTCCGTGTTTATACAGATAGCGTTGAAGATGTATGCATGTTTACACAGATAGCGGTGTAGATATTTCCAAGTTCATACAGATGGCTGTGTAGATATTTGATGTTCATCCAGATGGCTGTGTAGATATATCCATGTTCATACAGATAGCGGTGTAGATATTTCCATGTTCATACAGATAGTGGTGTAGATATTTCCATGTTCATACAGAGAGCGGTGTAGCTATTTCCATGTTCATACAGATAGCGGTGTACATATTTCCATGTTCGTACAGACAGCGGTGTAGATATTTCCATGTTCATACAGATAGTGGTGCTGATATTACCATCTTTATACGGGTAGCGGTGTAGATATTTCCATGTTTATACAGATAACGGTGTAGATATTTCCAGGTTTATACAGATAGCCGTGTAGATATCTCCATCTTAATACAGATGGCGGTGTAGATATTCATATGTTCATACAGATGGCGGTGTAGATATTTCCATGTTCATACAGATGGCGGTGTAGATATTTCCAGGTTTATAGAGATAGCGGTGTAGTTATTTCCTTGTGTAAAGAGATATCTTTGTGGATATTTCCAGGTATATGCAGATAGCTGTGTAGATATTTCCATTTTCATGCAGATAGCGGTGTAGATATTTCCATGTTCAAACAGATAGCTGTGTAGATATTTCCATGTTCATACAGATAGCGGTGTAGATATTTCCAAGTTTATACAGATAGCAGTGAAGATGTATGCATGTTTACACAGATAGCGGTGTATATATTTCCATGTTCATACAGATAGCTGTGTAGATATTTCAATGTTCATCCAGATGGCTGTGTAGATATATCCATTTTCATACAGATGGCGGTGAAGATTTTTCCATGTTCATACAGATAGCGGTGTAGATTTTTCCATGTTCATACAGATAGCGGTGTAGATATTTCCATGTTCATACAGATAGTGGTGTAGCTATTTCCATGTTCAAACAGATAGCGGTGTAGATATTTCCATGTTCATCCACATGGCTGTGTAGATATATACACGTTCATACAGATGGCGGTGAAGGTATTTCCATGTTCATACAGATAGCGGTGTAGATATTTCCATGTTTATACAGATAGCGGTGTAGATATTTCCATTTTCATGCAGATAGCGGTGTAGATATTTCCATGTTCAAACAGATAGCGGTGTAGATATTTCCATGTTCATACAGATAGCGGTGTAGATATTTCCATGTTTATACAGATAGCGGTGAAGATGCATGCATGGTTACACAGATAGCTGTGTAGATATTTCCATGTTCATACAGATAGCGGTGTAGATATTTCCATGTTCATCTAGATGGCTGTGTAGATATATCCATCTTCATACAGATGGCGGTGAATATATTTCCATGTTCATACAGATAGCAGTGTAGATATTTCCATGTTCATACAGATAGCGGTGTAGATATTTCCATGTTCATACAGATAGCGGTATAGCTATTTCCATGTTCATGCATATAGCGGTGTAGATATTTCCATGTTCATCCAGATGGCTGTGTAGATATATCCATCTTCATACAGATGGCGGTGAAGATATTTCCATGTTCATACAGATGGCGGTGTAGATATTTCCATGTTCATACAGATAGCGATGTGGACATTTCCATGTTCATACAGATAGCGGTGTAGCTATTTCCATGTTCATACAGATAGCGGTGTAGATATTTCTATGTTCATACAGATAGTGGTGTAGATATTTCCATGTTCATACAGATTGCGGTGCTGATATTTCCATGTTTATACAGGTAGCGGTGTAGATATTTCCATGTTTATACTGATAGCAGTGTAGATATTTCCATGTTTATACAGATAGCGGTGTAGATATTTCCATGTTTATACAGATAGCGGTGTAGATATCTTCATCTTAATACAGATGGCGGTGTAGATATTTATATGTTCATACAGACGGCGGTGTAGATATTTACATGTTCATACAGATGGCGGTGTAGATATTTCCATGTTTATAGAGATAGCGGTGTAGTTATTTCCATGTGTAAAGAGATAGCTGTATAGATATTTCCATGTATATGCAGATAGCTTTGTAGATATTTCCATTTTCATGCTGATACCGGTGTAGATATTTCCATGTTCAAACAGATAGTGGTGTAGATATTTCCATGTTCATACAGATAGCAGTGTAGATATTTCCATGTTCATCCAGGTGGCTGTGTAGATATATCCATGTTCATACAGATGGCGGTGATGATATTTCCATGTTCATACAGATAGCGGTGTAGATATTTCCATGTTCACACAGATTGCGGTGTAGGTATTTCCATGTTCATACAGATAGAGGGGCTGATATTTCCATGTTCATACAGATAGCGGTGCTGATATTTCCATGTTTATACAGGTAGCGGTGTAGATATTTCCATGTTTATAGAGATAGCGGTGTAGATATTTCCATGTTTATACAGATAGCGGTGTAGATATTTCCATGTTTATACAGATACCGGTGTAGATATCTCCATCTTAATACAGATGGCCGGGTAGATATTTATATGTTCATACAGATGGCCGTGCACATATTTCCGTGTTCATACAGATGGCAGTGTAGATATTTCCATGTTCATCCAGATGGCTGTGTAGACATACCCATGTTCGTGCAGATGGTGGTGAAGATATTTCCATGTTCATACAGATAGCGGTGTAGATATTTCCATGTTCATACAGATAGCGGTGTATCTATTTCAATGTTCGTACAGATAGCGGTGTAGCTATTTCCATGTTCATACAGATAGTGGAGTAGATATTTCCATGTTCATTCAGATAGCGGTGTAGCTATATCCATGTTCATACAGATAGCGGTGTAGATATTTCCATGTTCATCCAGATGGCTGTGTAGATGTTTCCATGTTCATACAGATAGCGGTGCTGATATTTCCTTGTTTATACATGTAGCGGTGTAGATATTTCCATGTTTATACAGATAGCGGTGTAGATATTTCCATGTTTATACAGATAGCGGTGTAGATATTTCCATGTTTATTCAGATAGCGGTGTAGATATCTCCATCTTAATACAGATGGCGGCGTAGATATTTCTATGTTCATACAGATGGCGGTGCAGATATTTCCATGTTCATACAGATGGTGGTGTAGATATTTCCATGTTCATATAGTTGGCGTTGTAGTTACTTCCATGTGTAAAGAGATAGCTGTGTGGATATTTCCATGTATATGCAGATAGCTGTGTAGATATTTCCATTTTCTTGCAGATAGCGGTGTATATATTTCCATCTTCAATCAGATAGCGGTGTAGATGTTTCCATGTTCATACAGATAGCGGTGTAGATATTTCCATGTTCATACAGACTGCGGTGTAGATATTTCCATGTTCATACAGATAGCGGTGTAGATATTTCCATGTTCATACAGATAGCGGTGTAGATATTTCCATTTTCATGCAGATAGCGGTGTAGATATTTCCATGTTCAAACAGATAGCGGTGTAGATATTTCCATGTTCATACAGATAGCGGTGTAGATATTTCCATGTTTATACAGATAGCGGTGAAGATGCATGCATGGTTACACAGATAGCTGTGTAGATATTTCCATGTTCATACAGATAGCGGTGTAGATATTTCCATGTTCATCTAGATGGCTGTGTAGATATATCCATCTTCATACTGATGGCGGTGAATATATTTCCATGTTCATACAGATAGCAGTGTAGATATTTCCATGTTCATACAGATAGCGGTGTAGATATTTCCATGTTCATACAGATAGCGGCATAGCTATTTCCATGTTCATGCATATAGCGGTGTAGATATTTCCATGTTCATCCAGATGGCTGTGTAGATATATCCATCTTCATACAGATGGCGGTGAAGATATTTCCATGTTCATACAGATGGCGGTGTAGATATTTCCATGTTCATACAGATAGCGATGTGGACATTTCCATGTTCATACAGATAGCGGTGTAGCTAATTCCATGTTTATACAGATAGCGGTGTAGATATTTCTATGTTCATACAGATAGTGGTGTAGATATTTCCATGTTCATACAGATTGCGGTGCTGATATTTCCATGTTTATACAGGTAGCGGTGTAGATATTTCCATGTTTATACTGATAGCGGTGTAGATATTTCCATGTTTATACAGATAGCGGTGTAGATATTTCCATGTTTATACAGATAGCGGTGTAGATATCTTCATCTTAATACAGATGGCGGTGTAGATATTTATATGTTCATACAGACGGCGGTGTAGATATTTACATGTTCATACCGATGGCGGTGTAGATATTTCCATGTTTATAGAGATAGCGGTGTAGTTATTTCCATGTGTAAAGAGATAGCTGTATAGATATTTCCATGTATATGCAGATAGCTTTGTAGATATTTCCATTTTCATGCTGATACCGGTGTAGATATTTCCATGTTCAAACAGATAGTGGTGTAGATATTTCCATGTTCATACAGATAGCGGTGTAGATATTTCCATGTTCATCCAGATGGCTGTGTAGATATATTCATGTTCATACAGATGGCGGTGAAGATATTTCCATGTTCATACAGATAACGGTGTAGATATTTCCATGTTCATACAGATAGCGGTGTAGGTATTTCCATGTTCATACACATAGAGGGGCTGATATTTCCATGTTCATACAGATAGCGGTGCTGATATTTCCATGTTTATACAGGTAGCGGTGTAGATATTTCCATGTTTATACAGATAGCGGTGTAGATATTTCCATGTTTATACAGATAGCGGTGTAGATATTTCCATGTTTATACAGATACCGGTGTAGATATCTCCATCTTAATACAGATGGCCGTGTAGATATTTATATGTTCATACAGATGGCCGTGCAGATATTTCCGTGTTGATACAGATGGCGGTGTAGATATTTATATGTTCATACAGATGGCGGTGCAGATATTTCCATGTACATACAGATGGCGGTGTAGATATTTCCATGTTCATACAGATAGCGGTGTAGTTATTTCCATGTGTAAAGAGATAGCTGTGTAGATATTGCCATGTATATTCAGATAGCTGTGTAGATATTTCCATTTTCATGCAGGTAGCGGTGTATATATTTCCATCTTCAAACAGATAGCGGTGTAGATATTTCCATGTTCATACAGATAGCGGTGTAGATATTTCCATGTTTATTCAGATAGCGGTGAAGGTGTATGCATGTTTACACAGATAGCGGTGTGGATATTTCCATGTTCATCCAGAGGTCTGTTTAGATATATCCATGTTCATACAGATAGCTGTGTAGATACTTCCATGTTCATACAGATAGCGGTGTAGATATTTCCATGTTCATACAGATAGCGGTGCTGATATTTCCATGTTTATACAGGTAGCGGTGTAGATATTTCCATGTTTATACAGATAGCGGTGTAGATATTTTCATGTTTATACAGATAGCCGTGTAGATATTTCCATGTTTATACAGATAGCGGTGTAGATATCTCCATCTTATTACAGATGGCGGTGTAGATATTTATATGTTCATACAGATGGCGGTGCAGATATTTCCATGTTCATACACATGGCGGTGTAGATATTTCCATGTTCATACAGATAGCGGTGTAGTTCTTTCCATGTGTAAAGAGATAGCTGTGTAGATATTTCCATGTATATGCAGATAGCGGTGTAGATATTTCCATTTTCATGCAGATAGCGGTGTAGATATTTCCATGTTCAAACAGATAGCAGTGTAGATATTTCCATGTTCATACAGATAGCGGTGCAGACATTTCCATGTTCATACAGATAGCGGTGTAGATATTTCCATGTTTATACAGATAGCGGTGAAGATGTATGCATGTTTACACAGATAGAGCTGTTGATATTTCCATGTTCATCCAGATGGCTGTGTAGATATATCCATGTTCATACAGATAGCGGTGTAGTTATTTCCATGTTCATACAGATAGCGGTGTAGCTATTTCCATGTACATACAAATAGTGGTGTAGATATTTCCATGTTTATACAGATAGCGGTGAAGATGTATGCATGTTTACACAGATAGCGGTGTAGATATTTCCATGTTCATACAGATAGCGGTGTAGATATTTCCATGTTCATCCAGATGGCTGTGTAGATATATCCATGTTCATACAGATAGCGGTGTAGATATTTCCATGTTCATACAGATAGTGGTGTAGATATTTCCATGTTCACACAGATAGCAGTGTAGCTATTTCCATGTTCATACAGATAGCGGTGTAGATATTTCCATGTTTGTACAGATAGCGGTGTAGATATTTCCATGTTCCTACAGATAGCGGTGCTGATATTTCCATGTTTATACAGGTAGCGGTGTAGAAATTTCCATGTTTATACAGATAGCGGTGTAGATATTTCCATGTTCATACAGAAAGCGGTGTAGATACTTCCATGTTCAAACAGATAGAGGGGCTGATATTTCCATGTTCATACAGATAGCGGTGCGGATATTTCCATGTTTATACAGATAGCGGTGTTGATATTTCCATGTTTATACAGATAGCGGTGTAGATATTTCCATGTTTATACAGATAGCGGTGTAGGTATCTCCATCTTAATACAGATGGCGGTGTAGATATTTATGTGTTCATACAGATGGCGTTGCAGACATTTCCATGTTCATACAGATAGCGGTGTAGTTATTTCCATGTGTAAAGAGATAGCTGTGTAGATATTGCCATGTATATGCAGATAGCTGTGTAGATATTTCCATTTTCATGCAGGTAGGGGTGTATATATTTCCATCTTCAAACAGATAGCGGTGTAGATATTTCCATGTTCATACAGATAGCGGTGTAGATATTTCCATGTTTATTCAGATAGCGGTGAAGGTGTATGCATGTTTACACAGATAGCGGTGTGGATATTTCCATGTTCATCCAGAGGGCTGTTTAGATATATCCATGTTCATACAGATAGCGGTGTAGATACTTCCATGTTCATACAGATAGCGGTGTAGATATTTCCATGTTCATACAGATAGCGGTGCTGATATTTCCATGTTTATACATGTAGCGGTGTAGATATTTCCATGTTAATACAGATAGCGGTGTAGATATTTCCATGTTTATACAGATAGCCGTGTAGATATTTCCATGTTTATACAGATAGCGGTGTAGATATCTACATCTTAATACAGATGGCGGTGTAGATATTTATATGTTCATACAGATGGCGGTGCAGATATTTCCATGTTCATACACATGGCGGTGTAGATATTTCCATGTTCATACAGATAGCGGTGTAGTTATTTCCATGTGTAAAGAGATAGCTGTGTAGATATTGCCATGTATATTCAGATAGCTGTGTAGATATTTCCATTTTCATGCAGGTAGCGATGTATATATTTCCATCTTCAAACAGATAGCGGTGTAGATATTTCCATGTTCATACAGATAGCGGTGTAGATATTTCCATGTTTATTCAGATAGCGGTGAAGATGTATGCATGTTTACACAGATAGCGGTGTGGATATTTCCATGTTCATCCAGAGGGCTGTGTAGATATATCCATGTTCATACAGATAGCGGTGTAGATATTTCCATGTTCATACAGATAGCGGTGTAGATATTTCCATGTTCATACAGATATCGGTGCTGATATTTCCATGTTCTTTCAGATAGCGGTGTAGATATTTCAATGTGTAAAGAGATAGCTGTGTAGATATTTCCATCTATATGCAGAAAGCTGTGTAGATATTTCCATTTTCATGCAGATAGCTGTGTATATATTTCCATCTTCAAACAGATAGCGGTGTAGATATTTCCATGTTCATAGAGATAGCGGTGTAGATATTTCCATGTTTATACAGATAGCGGTGAAGATGTATGCATGTTTACACAGATAGCGGGGTAGAGATTTCCATGTTCATCCAGAGGGCTGTGTACATATATCCATGTTCATACAGATAGCGGTGTAGATATTTCCATGTTCATACAGATAGCGGTGTGGATATTTCCATGTTCATACAGATAGCGGTGCTGATATTTCCATGTTTATACAGGTAGCGGTGTAGATATTTCCATGTTTATACAGATAGCGGTGTAGATATTTCCATGTTTATACAGATAGCGGTGTTGATATTTCCATGTTTATATAGATAGCGGTGTAGATATCTCCATCTTAATACAGATGGCGGTGTAGATATTTATATGTTGATACAGAAGGCGGTGCAGATATTTCCATGTTCATACAGATGGCGGTGTAGATATTTCCATGTTCATACAGATAGCGGTGTAGTTATTTCCATGTGTAAAGAGATAGCTGTGTAGATATTTCCATGTTCAGATAGCGGTGTAGATATTTCCATGTTGATACAGATAGCGGTGCAGATATTTCCATGTCCATACAGATAGCGGTGTAGATATTTCCATGTTTATACAGATAGCGGTGAAGATGCATGCATGGTTACACAGATAGCTGTGTAGATATTTCCATGTTCATACAGATAGCGGTGTAGATATTTCCATGTTCATCTAGATGGCTGTGTAGATATATCCATCTTCATACTGATGGCGGTGAATATATTTCCATGTTCATACAGATAGCAGTGTAGATATTTCCATGTTCATACAGATAGCGGTGTAGATATTTCCATGTTCATACAGATAGCGGCATAGCTATTTCCATGTTCATGCATATAGCGGTGTAGATATTTCCATGTTCATCCAGATGGCTGTGTAGATATATCCATCTTCATACAGATGGCGGTGAAGATATTTCCATGTTCATACAGATGGCGGTGTAGATATTTCCATGTTCATGCAGATAGCGATGTGGACATTTCCATGTTCATACAGATAGCGGTGTAGCTAATTCCATGTTCATACAGATAGCGGTGTAGATATTTCTATGTTCATACAGATAGTGGTGTAGATATTTCCATGTTCATACAGATTGCGGTGCTGATATTTCCATGTTTATACAGGTAGCGGTGTAGATATTTCCATGTTTATACTGATAGCGGTGTAGATATTTCCATGTTTATACAGATAGCGGTGTAGATATTTCCATGTTTATACAGATAGCGGTGTAGATATCTTCATCTTAATACAGATGGCGGTGTAGATATTTATATGTTCATACAGACGGCGGTGTAGATATTTACATGTTCATACAGATGGCGGTGTAGATATTTCCATGTTTATAGAGATAGCGGTGTAGTTATTTCCATGTGTAAAGAGATAGCTGTATAGATATTTCCATGTATATGCAGATAGCTTTGTAGATATTTCCATTTTCATGCTGATACCGGTGTAGATATTTCCATGTTCAAACAGATAGTGGTGTAGATATTTCCATGTTCATACAGATAGCGGTGTAGATATTTCCATGTTCATCCAGATGGCTGTGTAGATATATTCATGTTCATACAGATGGCGGTGAAGATATTTCCATGTTCATACAGATAACGGTGTAGATATTTCCATGTTCATACAGATAGCGGTGTAGGTATTTCCATGTTCATACACATAGAGGGGCTGATATTTCCATGTTCATACAGATAGCGGTGCTGATATTTCCATGTTTATACAGGTAGCGGTGTAGATATTTCCATGTTTATACAGATAGCGGTGTAGATATTTCCATGTTTATACAGATAGCGGTGTAGATATTTCCATGTTTATACAGATACCGGTGTAGATATCTCCATCTTAATACAGATGGCCGTGTAGATATTTATATGTTCATACAGATGGCCGTGCAGATATTTCCGTGTTGATACAGATGGCGGTGTAGATATTTATATGTTCATACAGATGGCGGTGCAGATATTTCCATGTACATACAGATGGCGGTGTAGATATTTCCATGTTCATACAGATAGCGGTGTAGTTATTTCCATGTGTAAAGAGATAGCTGTGTAGATATTGCCATGTATATTCAGATAGCTGTGTAGATATTTCCATTTTCATGCAGGTAGCGGTGTATATATTTCCATCTTCAAACAGATAGCGGTGTAGATATTTCCATGTTCATACAGATAGCGGTGTAGATATTTCCATGTTTATTCAGATAGCGGTGAAGGTGTATGCATGTTTACACAGATAGCGGTGTGGATATTTCCATGTTCATCCAGAGGTCTGTTTAGATATATCCATGTTCATACAGATAGCTGTGTAGATACTTCCATGTTCATACAGATAGCGGTGCTGATATTTCCATGTTTATACAGGTAGCGGTGTAGATATTTCCATGTTTATACAGATAGCGGTGTAGATATTTTCATGTTTATACAGATAGCCGTGTAGATATTTCCATGTTTATACAGATAGCGGTGTAGATATCTCCATCTTATTACAGATGGCGGTGTAGATATTTATATGTTCATACAGATGGCGGTGCAGATATTTCCATGTTCATACACATGGCGGTGTAGATATTTCCATGTTCATACAGATAGCGGTGTAGTTCTTTCCATGTGTAAAGAGATAGCTGTGTAGATATTTCCATGTATATGCAGATAGCGGTGTAGATATTTCCATTTTCATGCAGATAGCGGTGTAGATATTTCCATGTTCAAACAGATAGCAGTGTAGATATTTCCATGTTCATACAGATAGCGGTGCAGACATTTCCATGTTCATACAGATAGCGGTGTAGATATTTCCATGTTTATACAGATAGCGGTGAAGATGTATGCATGTTTACACAGATAGAGCTGTTGATATTTCCATGTTCATCCAGATGGCTGTGTAGATATATCCATGTTCATACAGATAGCGGTGTAGTTATTTCCATGTTCATACAGATAGCGGTGTAGCTATTTCCATGTACATACAAATAGTGGTGTAGATATTTCCATGTTTATACAGATAGCGGTGAAGATGTATGCATGTTTACACAGATAGCGGTGTAGATATTTCCATGTTCATACAGATAGCGGTGTAGATATTTCCATGTTCATCCAGATGGCTGTGTAGATATATCCATGTTCATACAGATAGCGGTGTAGATATTTCCATGTTCATACAGATAGTGGTGTAGATATTTCCATGTTCACACAGATAGCAGTGTAGCTATTTCCATGTTCATACAGATAGCGGTGTAGATATTTCCATGTTTGTACAGATAGCGGTGTAGATATTTCCATGTTCCTACAGATAGCGGTGCTGATATTTCCATGTTTATACAGGTAGCGGTGTAGAAATTTCCATGTTTATACAGATAGCGGTGTAGATATTTCCATGTTCATACAGAAAGCGGTGTAGATACTTCCATGTTCAAACAGATAGAGGGGCTGATATTTCCATGTTCATACAGATAGCGGTGTGGATATTTCCATGTTTATACAGATAGCGGTGTTGATATTTCCATGTTTATACAGATAGCGGTGTAGATATTTCCATGTTTATACAGATAGCGGTGTAGGTATCTCCATCTTAATACAGATGGCGGTGTAGATATTTATGTGTTCATACAGATGGCGTTGCAGACATTTCCATGTTCATACAGATAGCGGTGTAGTTATTTCCATGTGTAAAGAGATAGCTGTGTAGATATTGCCATGTATATGCAGATAGCTGTGTAGATATTTCCATTTTCATGCAGGTAGGGGTGTATATATTTCCATCTTCAAACAGATAGCGGTGTAGATATTTCCATGTTCATACAGATAGCGGTGTAGATATTTCCATGTTTATTCAGATAGCGGTGAAGGTGTATGCATGTTTACACAGATAGCGGTGTGGATATTTCCATGTTCATCCAGAGGGCTGTTTAGATATATCCATGTTCATACAGATAGCGGTGTAGATACTTCCATGTTCATACAGATAGCGGTGTAGATATTTCCATGTTCATACAGATAGCGGTGCTGATATTTCCATGTTTATACATGTAGCGGTGTAGATATTTCCATGTTAATACAGATAGCGGTGTAGATATTTCCATGTTTATACAGATAGCCATGTAGATATTTCCATGTTTATACAGATAGCGGTGTAGATATCTACATCTTAATACAGATGGCGGTGTAGATATTTATATGTTCATACAGATGGCGGTGCAGATATTTCCATGTTCATACACATGGCGGTGTAGATATTTCCATGTTCATACAGATAGCGGTGTAGTTATTTCCATGTGTAAAGAGATAGCTGTGTAGATATTGCCATGTATATTCAGATAGCTGTGTAGATATTTCCATTTTCATGCAGGTAGCGATGTATATATTTCCATCTTCAAACAGATAGCGGTGTAGATATTTCCATGTTCATACAGATAGCGGTGTAGATATTTCCATGTTTATTCAGATAGCGGTGAAGATGTATGCATGTTTACACAGATAGCGGTGTGGATATTTCCATGTTCATCCAGAGGGCTGTGTAGATATATCCATGTTCATACAGATAGCGGTGTAGATATTTCCATGTTCATACAGATAGCGGTGTAGATATTTCCATGTTCATACAGATATCGGTGCTGATATTTCCATGTTCTTTCAGATAGCGGTGTAGATATTTCAATGTGTAAAGAGATAGCTGTGTAGATATTTCCATCTATATGCAGATAGCTGTGTAGATATTTCCATTTTCATGCAGATAGCTGTGTATATATTTCCATCTTCAAACAGATAGCGGTGTAGATATTTCCATGTTCATAGAGATAGCGGTGTAGATATTTCCATGTTTATACAGATAGCGGTGAAGATGTATGCATGTTTACACAGATAGCGGGGTAGAGATTTCCATGTTCATCCAGAGGGCTGTGTACATATATCCATGTTCATACAGATAGCGGTGTAGATATTTCCATGTTCATACAGATAGCGGTGTGGATATTTCCATGTTCATACAGATAGCGGTGCTGATATTTCCATGTTTATACAGGTAGCGGTGTAGATATTTCCATGTTTATACAGATAGCGGTGTAGATATTTCCATGTTTATACAGATAGCGGTGTTGATATTTCCATGTTTATATAGATAGCGGTGTAGATATCTCCATCTTAATACAGATGGCGGTGTAGATATTTATATGTTGATACAGAAGGCGGTGCAGATATTTCCATGTTCATACAGATGGCGGTGTAGATATTTCCATGTTCATACAGATAGCGGTGTAGTTATTTCCATGTGTAAAGAGATAGCTGTGTAGATATTTCCATGTTCAGATAGCGGTGTAGATATTTCCATGTTGATACAGATAGCGGTGCAGATATTTCCATGTCCATACAGATAGCGGTGTAGATATTTCCATGTTTATACAGATAGCGGTGAGGATGTATGCATGTTAACACAGATAGCGGTGTAGATATTTCCATGTTCATCCAGATGGCTGTGTAGATATATCCATGTTCATACAGATAGCGGTGTAGATATTTCCATGTTCATACAGATAGCGGTGTAGCTATTACCATGTTCATCCAGATGGCTGTGTAGATATATCCATGTTCAAACAAATAGCGGTGCAGATAATTCCAGGTTCATACAGATAGCGGTGTAGCAAATTCCATGTTCATACAGATAACGGTGTAGCTATTTCCATGTTCATACAGATAGCGGTGTAGATATTTCCGTGTTCATACAGATAGCGGTGTAGATATCTCCATTTTCATACAGAGAGCGGTGCTGATATTTCCATGTTTATACAGGCAGCGGTGTAGATATTTCCATGTTTATACAGATAGCGGTTTAGATATTTCCTTCTTAATACAGATGGCGGTGTAGATATTTACATGTTCATACAGATGGCGGTGCAGATATTTCCATGTTCATACAGATGGCGGTGTAGATATTTCCATGTTTATAGATATAGCGGTGTAGTTATTTCCATGTGTAAAGAGATAGCTGTGTAGATATTTCCATGTATATGCAGATAGCTTTGTAGATATTTCCATTTTCATGCAGATAGCGGTGTAGATATTTCGATGTTCAAACAGATAGCGGTGTAGATATTTCCATGTTCATTCAGATAGCTTTGTAGATATTTCCATGTTCATACAGATAGCGGTGTAGATATTTCCATGTTCATACAGATAGCGGTGTAGATATTTCCAGGTTCATACAGATAGCGGTGCTGATATTTCCATGTTTATACAGGTAGCGGTGTAGATATTTCCATGTTTATACAGATAGCGGTGTAGATATTTCCATGTTTATACAGATAGCGGTGTAGATATTTCCATGTTTATTCAGATAGCGGTGTAGATATCTCCTTCTTAATACAGATGGCGGTGTAGATATTTAAATGTTCATACAGATGGCGGTGCAGGTATTTCCAAGTTCACACAGATGGCGGTGTAGATATGTCCATGTTCATACAGATAGCGGTGTAGTTATTTCCATGTGTAAAGAGATAGCTGTGTAGATATTTCCATGTATATGCAGATAGCTGTGTAGATATTTCCATTTTCATGCAGATAGCTGTGTAGATATTTCCAATTTCATGCAGATAGCGGTGTATATGTTTCCATCTTCAAACAGATAGCGGTGTAGATATTTCCATGTTCATACAGATAGCGGTGTAGATATTTCCATGTTTATACAGATAGCGGTGAAGATGTATGCATGTTTACACAGATAGCAGTGTGGATATTTCCATGTTCATCCAGAGGGCTGTGTAGATATATCCATGTTCATCCAGATGGCTGTGTAGATATATCCATGTTCATACAGATGGCGGTGAAGGTATTTCCATGTTCATTCAGATAGCGGTGTAGATATTTCCATGTTCATACAGATAGCGGTGTAGATATCTCCATGTTCATACAGATAGAGGGGCTGATATTTCCATGTTCATACAGACAGCGGTGCTGATATTTCTATGTTTATACAGGTAGCAGTGTAGATATTTCCATGTTTATACAGATAGCGGTGTAGATATTGCCATGTTTATACAGATAGCGGTGTAGATATTTCCATGTTTATACAGATAGCGGTGAAGATGTATGCATGTTTACACAGATAGCAGTGTGGATATTTCCATGTTCATCCAGAGGGTTGTGTAGATATATCCATGTTCATACAGATAGCGGTGTAGATATTTCCATGTTCATACAGATAGCGGTGTAGCTATTTCCATGTTCATACAGATAGCGGTTTAGACATTTCCATGTTCCTCCAGATGGCTGTGTAGATATATCCATATTCATATAGATGGCGGTGTAGATATTTCCATGTTCATACAGATGGCGGTGCAGATATTTCCATGTTCATACAGATGGCTGTGTAGATATTTCCATGTTCATACAGATAGCGGTGTAGTTATTTCCATGTGTAAAGATATAGCTGTGTAGATATTTCCATGTATATGCAGATAGCTGTGTAGATATTTCCATGTTCATACAGATAGCGGTGTAGATATTTCCATGTTCATACAGATAGCGGTGTAGATATTTCCATGTTTATACAGATAGCGGTGTAGATATTTCCATGTTTATACAGATAGCGGTTTAGATAACTCCATCTTAATACAGATGGCGGTGTAGATATTTATATGTTCATACAGATGGCGGCGCAGATATTTCCATATTCATACAGATGGCGGTGTAGATATTTCCATGTTTATAGAGATAGCGGTGTAGTTATTTCCATGTGTAAAGAGATAGCTTTGTAGATATTTCCATGTATATGCAGATAGCTGTGTAGATATTTCCATTTTCATGCAGATAGCGGTGTAGATATTTCCATGTTCCAACAGATAGCGGTGTAGATATTTCCATGTTCATACAGATAGCGGTGTAGATATTTCCATGTTTATACATATAGCGGTGAAGATGTATGCATGTTTACACAGATAGCGGTGTATATATTTCCATGTTCATACAGATAGCTGTGTAGATATTTCCATGTTCATCCCGATGGCTCTGTAGATATATCCATGTTCATACAGATGGCGGTGAAGGTATTTCCATGTTAATACAGATAGCGGTTTAGATATTTCCATGTTCATACAGATAGCGGTGTAGATATTTCCATGTTCATACAGATAGCGGTGTAGATATTTCCATGTTCATACAGATAGCGGTGTAGCTATTACCATGTTCATCCAGATGGCTGTGTAGATATATCCATGTTCAAACAAATAGCGGTGCAGATAATTCCAGGTTCATACAGATAGCGGTGTAGCAAATTCCATGTTCATACAGATAACGGTGTAGCTATTTCCATGTTCATACAGATAGCGGTGTAGATATTTCCGTGTTCATACAGATAGCGGTGTAGATATCTCCATTTTCATACAGAGAGCGGTGCTGATATTTCCATGTTTATACAGGCAGCGGTGTAGATATTTCCATGTTTATACAGATAGCGGTTTAGATATTTCCTTCTTAATACAGATGGCGGTGTAGATATTTACATGTTCATACAGATGGCGGTGCAGATATTTCCATGTTCATACAGATGGCGGTGTAGATATTTCCATGTTTATAGATATAGCGGTGTAGTTATTTCCATGTGTAAAGAGATAGCTGTGTAGATATTTCCATGTATATGCAGATAGCTTTGTAGATATTTCCATTTTCATGCAGATAGCGGTGTAGATATTTCGATGTTCAAACAGATAGCGGTGTAGATATTTCCATGTTCATTCAGATAGCTTTGTAGATATTTCCATGTTCATACAGATAGCGGTGTAGATATTTCCATGTTCATACAGATAGCGGTGTAGATATTTCCAGGTTCATACAGATAGCGGTGCTGATATTTCCATGTTTATACAGGTAGCGGTGTAGATATTTCCATGTTTATACAGATAGCGGTGTAGATATTTCCATGTTTATACAGATAGCGGTGTAGATATTTCCATGTTTATTCAGATAGCGGTGTAGATATCTCCTTCTTAATACAGATGGCGGTGTAGATATTTATATGTTCATACAGATGGCGGTGCAGGTATTTCCAAGTTCACACAGATGGCGGTGTAGATATGTCCATGTTCATACAGATAGCGGTGTAGTTATTTCCATGTGTAAAGAGATAGCTGTGTAGATATTTCCATGTATATGCAGATAGCTGTGTAGATATTTCCATTTTCATGCAGATAGCTGTGTAGATATTTCCAATTTCATGCAGATAGCGGTGTATATGTTTCCATCTTCAAACAGATAGCGGTGTAGATATTTCCATGTTCATACAGATAGCGGTGTAGATATTTCCATGTTTATACAGATAGCGGTGAAGATGTATGCATGTTTACACAGATAGCAGTTTGGATATTTCCATGTTCATCCAGAGGGCTGTGTAGATATATCCATGTTCATCCAGATGGCTGTGTAGATATATCCATGTTCATACAGATGGCGGTGAAGGTATTTCCATGTTCATTCAGATAGCGGTGTAGATATTTCCATGTTCATACAGATAGCGGTGTAGATATCTCCATGTTCATACAGATAGAGGGGCTGATATTTCCATGTTCATACAGACAGCGGTGCTGATATTTCTATGTTTATACAGGTAGCGGTGTAGATATTTCCATGTTTATACAGATAGCGGTGTAGATATTGCCATGTTTATACAGATAGCGGTGTAGATATTTCCATGTTCATTCAGATAGCTTTGTAGATATTTCCATGTCCATACAGATAGCGGTGTAGATATTTCCATGTTCATACAGATAGCGGTGTAGATATTTCCAGGTTCATTCAGATAGCGGTGCTGATATTTCCATGTTTATACAGGTAGCGGTGTAGATATTTCCATGTTTATACAGATAGCGGTGTAGATATTTCCATGTTTATACAGATAGTGGTGTAGATATTTCCATGTTTATTCAGATAGCGGTGTAGATATCTCCATCTTAATACAGATGGCGGTGTAGATATTTATATGTTCATACAGATGGCGGTGCAGATATTTCCATGTTCATACGGATGGCGGTGTAGATATGTCCATGTTCATACAGATAGCGGTGTAGTTATTTCCATGTGTAAAGAGATAGCTGTGTAGATATTTCCATCTATATGCAGATAGCTGTGTAGATATTTCCATTTTCATGCAGATAGCGGTGTATATATTTCCATCTTCAAACAGATAGCGGTGTAGGTATTTCCATGTACATACAGATAGCGGTGTAGATATTTCCCTGTTTATACAGATAGCGGTGAAGATGTATGCATGTTTACACAGATAGCAGTGTGGATATTTCCATGTTCATCCAGAGGGTTGTGTAGCTATTTCCATGTTCATACAGATAGCGGTGTAGATATTTCCATGTTCCTCCAGATGGCTGTGTAGATATATCCATGTTCATACAGATGGCGTTGTAGATATTTCCATGTTCATACAGATGGCGGTGCAGATATTTCCATGTTCATACAGATGGCTGTGTAGATATTTCCATGTTCATACAGATAGCGGTGTAGTTATTTCCATGTGTAAAGAGATAGCTGTGTAGATATTTCCATGTATATGCAGATAGCTGTGTAGATATTTCCATGTTCATAGAGATAGCGGTGAAGATATTTCCATGTTCATACAGATAGCGGTGTAGATATTTCCATGTTTATACAGATAGCGGTGTAGATATTTCCATGTTTATACAGATAGCGGTTTAGATAACTCCATCTTAATACAGATGGCGGTGTAGATATTTATATGTTCATACAGATGGCGGTGCAGATATTTCCATATTCATACAGATGGCGGTGTAGATATTTCCATGTTTATAGAGATAGCGGTGTAGTTATTTCCATGTGTAAAGAGATAGCTTTGTAGATATTTCCATGTATATGCAGATAGCTGTGTAGATATTTCCATTTTCATGCAGATAGCGGTGTAGATATTTCCATGTTCCAACAGATAGCGGTGTAGATATTTCCATGTTCATACAGATAGCAGTGTAGATATTTCCATGTTTATACAGATAGCGGTGAAGATGTATGCATGTTTACACAGATAGCAGTGTGGATATTTCCATGTTCATCCAGAGGGTTGTGTAGATATATCCATGTTCATACAGATAGCGGTGTAGATATTTCCATGTTCATACAGATAGCGGTGTAGCTATTTCCATGTTCATACAGATAGCGGTTTAGACATTTCCATGTTTCTCCAGATGGCTGTGTAGATATATCCATATTCATATAGATGGCGGTGTAGATATTTCCATGTTCATACAGATGGCGGTGCAGATATTTCCATGTTCATACAGATGGCTGTGTAGATATTTCCATGTTCATACAGATAGCGGTGTAGTTATTTCCATGTGTAAAGATATAGCTGTGTAGATATTTCCATGTATATGCAGATAGCTGTGTAGATATTTCCATGTTCATACAGATAGCGGTGTAGATATTTCCATGTTCATACAGATAGCGGTGTCGATATTTCCATGTTTATACAGATAGCGGTGTAGATATTTCCATGTTTATACAGATAGCGGTTTAGATAACTCCATCTTAATACAGATGGCGGTGTAGATATTTATATGTTCATACAGATGGCGGCGCAGATATTTCCATATTCATACAGATGGCGGTGTAGATATTTCCATGTTTATAGAGATAGCGGTGTAGTTATTTCCATGTGTAAAGAGATAGCTTTGTAGATATTTCCATGTATATGCAGATAGCTGTGTAGATATTTCCATTTTCATGCAGATAGCGGTGTAGATATTTCCATGTTCCAACAGATAGCGGTGTAGATATTTCCATGTTCATACAGATAGCGGTGTAGATATTTCCATGTTTATACATATAGCGGTGAAGATGTATGCATGTTTACACAGATAGCGGTGTATATATTTCCATGTTCATACAGATAGCTGTGTAGATATTTCCATGTTCATCCCGATGGCTCTGTAGATATATCCATGTTCATACAGATGGCGGTGAAGGTATTTCCATGTTAATACAGATAGCGGTTTAGATATTTCCATGTTCATACAGATAGCGGTGTAGATATTTCCATGTTCATACAGATAGCGGAGTAGGTATTTCCATGTTCATATAGATAGCGGTGAAGATATTTCCATGTTCACCCAGATGGCTGTGTAGATATATCCATGTTCATACAGATGGCGGTGAAGATATTTCCATGTTCATACAGATAGCGGTGTAGATATCTCCATGCTCATACAGATAGAGGGGCTGATATTTCCATGTTCAAACTGATAGCGGTGTTGATATTTCCTTGTTTATACAGGTAGCGGTGTAGATATATCCATGTTTATACAGATAGCGTTGTAGATATTTCCATGTTTATACAGATAGTGGTGTTGATATTTCCATGCTTATACAGATTGCGGTGAAGATATATCCATCTTAATACAGATGGCCGTCTAGATATGTATATGTTCATACTGATATCGGTGCAGATATTTCCATGTTCATACAGATGGCGGTGTACATATTTCCATGTTTATAGATATAGCGGTGTAGTTATTTCCATGTGTAAAGAGATAGCTGTGTAGATATTTCCATGTATATGAAGATAGTGTACATATTTCCATTTTCATGCAGATAGCCGTGTTGTTATTTCCATGTTCAAACAGATAGCGGTGTAGATATTTCCATGTTCATAGAGATAGCGTTGTATATATTTCCTTGTTCATACAGATAGCTGTGTAGATATTTCCATGTTCATCCAGATGGCTCTGTAGATATATCCATGTTCATACAGATGGCGGTGAAGACATTTCCATGTTCATACAGACAGCGGTGTAGATATTTCCATGTTCATACAGATAGCGGTGTAGATATTTCCATGTTCATACAGATAGCGGTGTAGGTATTTGCATTTTCATACAGATAGCGGTGAAGATATTTCCATGTTCATCCAGATGGCTGTGTAGATATATCCATGTTCATAGAGATAGCGGTGTAGATATTTCCATGTTCATACAGATAGCGGTGTACTTATTTCCATGTTCATACAGATAGCGGTGTAGATATTTCCATGTTTATACTGATAGTGGTGAAGATGTATGCATGTTTACACAGATAGCGGTGTAGATATTTCCATGTTCATACAGATAGCGGTGTAGATATTTCCATGTTCATCCAGATGGCTGTGTAGAAATATCCATGATCATACAGATTGCGGTGTAGATATTTCCATGTTCATACAGAGAGTGGTGCTGATATTTCCATGTTTATACAGGCAGCGGTGTAGATATTTCAATGTTTATACAGATAGCAGTGTAGATATCTCCATCTTAATACAGATGGCGGTGTAGATATTTATATGTTCATACAGATGGCGGTGTAGATGTTTCCATGTTTATACAGATAGCAGTGTAGATATCTCCATCTTAATACAGATGGCGGTGTAGATATTTATATGTTCATACAGATGGCGGTGCAGATATTTCCATGTTCATACAGATGGCGGTGTAGATATTTCCATGTTCATACAGATATCGGTGTAGTTATTTCCATGTGTAAAGAGATAGCTGTGTAGATATTTAAATGTATATGCAGATAGCAGTGTAGATATTTCCATTTTTATGCAGATAGCGGTGTAGATATTTCCATGTTTAAAAAGATAGCGGTGTAGATATTTCCATGTTCATACAGATAGCGGTGTAGATATTTCCATGTTCATAGAGATAGCGGTGTAGATATTTCCATGTTTATACAGATAGTGGTGAAGATGTATGCATGTTTACACAGATAGCGGTGTAGATATTTCCATGTTCATCCAGATGGCTGTGTAGATATATCCATGTTCATACAGATAGCGGTGTAGTTATTTCCATGTATATACAGATAGCGGTGTAGATATTTCCATGTTCATCCAGATGGCTGTGTAGATATATCCATGTTCATACAGATAGCGGTGTAGATATTTCCATGTTCATACAGATAGCGGTGTAGCTATTTCCATGTTCATACAGATAACGGTGTAGCTATTTCCATGTTCATACAGACAGCAGTGTAGATATTTCCATGTTCTTACAGATAGCGGTGTAGATATCTCCATTTTCATACAGAGAGCGGTGCTGATATTTCCATGTTTATACAGGCAGCGGTGTAGATATTTCCATGTTTATACAGATAGCGGTTTAGATATTTCCTTCTTAATACAGATGGCGGTGTAGATATTTATATGTTCATACAGGTGGCGGTGCAGATATTTCCATGTTCATTCAGATGGCGGTGTAGATATTTCCATGTTTATAGATATAGCGGTGTAGTTATTTCCATGTGTAAAGAGATAGCTGTGTAGATATTTCCATGTATATGCAGATAGCTTTGTAGATATTTCCATTTTCATGCAGATACCGGTGTAGATATTTACATATTCAAAGAGATAGCGGTGTAGATATTTCCATGTTCATTCAGATAGCTTTGTAGATATTTCCTTGTTCATACAGATAGCGGTGTAGATATTTCCATGTTCATACAGATAGTGGTGTAGATATTTCCAGGTTCATACAGATAGCGGTGCTGATATTTCCATGTTTATACAGGTAGCGGTGTAGATATTTCCATGTATATACAGATAGCGGTGTAGATATTTCCATGTTTATACAGATAGCGGTGTAGACTTTTCCATGTTTATTCAGATAGCGGTGTAGATATCTCCATCTTCATACAGATGGCGGGGTAGATATTTATATGTTCATACAGATGGCGGTGCAGATATTTCCATGTTCATACAGATGGCGGTGTAGATATTTCCATGTTCATACAGATAGCGGTGTATATATTTCCATGTGTAAAGAGATAGCTGTGTAGATATTTCCATTTTCATGCAGATAGCGGTGTATATATTTCCATCTTGAAACAGATAGCGGTGTAGATATTTCCATGTTCATACAGATAGCGGTGTATATATTTCCATGTTTATACAGCTAGCGGTGAAGATGTATGCATGTTTACACAGATAGCGGTGTGGATATTTCCATGTTCATCCAGAGGGCTGTGTAGATATATCCATGTTCATACAGATAGCGGTGTAGATATTTCCATGTTCATACAGATAGCGGTTCAGATATTTCCATGTTCATACAGATAGCGGTGCTGATATTTCCATGTTTATACAGGTAGCGGTGTAGATATTTCCATGTTTATACAGATAGCGGTGTAGATATTTCCATGTTTACACAGATAGCGGTGAAGGTATCTCCATCTTAATACAGATGGCGGTGTAGATATTTATATGTTCATACAGATGGCGGTGCAGATATTTCCATGTTCATACAGATGGCGGTGTAGATATTTCCATGTTCATACAGATAGCGGTGTAGTTATTTCCATGTGTAAAGAGAAAGCTTTGTAGATATTTCCATGTATATGCAGATAGCAGTGTAGATATTTCCATTTTCATGCAGATAGCGGTGTAGATATTTCCATGTTCAAACAGACAGCGGTGCAGGTATTTCCATGTTCATACAGATAGCGGTGCAGATATTTCCATGTTCATACAGATAGCGGTGTAGATATTTCCATGTTTATACAGATTGCGGTGAAGATGTATGCATGTTTACACAGATAGCGGTGTAGATATTTCCATGTTCATCCAGATGGCTGTGTAGATATATCCATGTTCATACAGATATCGGTGTAGATATTTCCATGTTCGTACAGATAGCGGTGTAGCTATTTCCATGTTCATACAGATAGCGGTGTAGATATTTCCATGTTTGTACAAATAGCGGTGAAGATGTATGCATGTTTACACAGATAGCGGTGTAGATATTTCCATGTTCATACATATAGAGGTGTAGATATTTCCATGTTCATCCAGATGGCTGTGTAGATATATCCATGTTCATACAGATAGCGGTGTAGATATTTCCATGTTCATACAGATAGCGGTGTAGATATTTCCATGTTCATACAGATAGCGGTGTAGATATTTCCATGTTCATACAGATAGCGGTGTAGATATTTCCATGTTCGTACAGATAGCGGTGTAGATATTTCCATGTTCCTACATATAGCGGTGCTGATATTTCCATGTTTGTACAGGTAGCGGTGTAGAAATTTCCATATTTATACAGATAGCGGTGTAGATATTTCCATGTTTATACAGATAGCGGTGTAGATATTTCCAGGTTTATTCAGATAGCGGTGTAGATATCTCCATCTTAATACAGATGGCGGTGCAGATATTTATATGTTCATACAGATGGCGGTGTAGATATTTCCATGTTCATCCAGATGGATCTGTAGATATATCCATGTTCGTACTGATGGCGGTGAAGGTATTTCCATGTTCATACAGATAGCGGTGTAGATATTTCCATGTTCATACAGATAGCGGTGTAGATATTTCCATGTTCATATATATAGCAGTGTAGCTATTTCCATGTTCATACAGATAGCGGTGTAGATATTTCCATGTTCATACAGATGGCTGTGTAGATATATCCATGTTCATTCAGATGGCGGTGTAGATATCTCCATGTTCATACAGATAGAGGGGCTGATATTTCCATGTTCATACAGATAGCGGTGTAGATATTTCCATGTTCATAGAGATAGCGTTGTAGATATTTCCATGTTCATACAGATAGCGGTGTAGATATTTCCATGTTTATACAGATAGCACTGTAGATATTTCCATGTTTATACAGATAGCGGTGTAGATATCTTCATCTTAATACAAATGGCGGTGTAGATATTTACATGTTCATACAGACGGCGATGTAGATATTTCCATGTTCATACAGATGGCGGTGTAGATATTTCCACGTTTATAGAGATAGCGGTGTCGTTATTTCCATGTGTAAAGAGATAGCTGTATAGATATTTCCATGTATATGCAGATTGCTTTGTAGATATTTCCATTTTCATGCTGATACCGGTGTAGATATTTCCATGTTCAAACAGATAGTGGTGTAGATATTTCCATGTTCATACAGATAGCAGTGTAGATATTTCCATGTTTATACAGATAGTGGTGAAGATGTACGCATGTTTACACAGATAGCGGTGTAGTTATTTCCATGTTCATACAGATAGCGGTGTAGATATTTCCATGTTCATCCAGATGGCTGTGTAGATATATCCATGTTCTCACAGATGGCGGTGAAGATATTTCCAGGTTCATACAGATAGCGGTGTAGATATTTCCATGTTCATACACATAGCGGTGTAGATATTTCCATGTTCATACAGACAGCGGTGCTGATATTTCCATGTTCATCCAGATGGCTGTGTAGATATATCTATGTTCATACAGATGGCGGTGAAGATGTTTCCATGTTCATACAGATATCGGTGTAGATATTTCCATGTTCATACAGATAGCGGTGTAGATATTTCCATGTTCATACAGATAGCGGTGCTGATATTTCCATGTTTATACAGATAGCGGTGTAGATATTTCCATATTTATACAGATAGCGGTGTAGATATTTCCATGTTTATACAGATAGCGGTGTAGATATCTCCATCTTAATACAGATGGCGGTGCAGATATTTATATGTTCATACAGATGGCGGTGCAGATATTTCCAAGTTCATACAGATGGCAGTGTAGATATTTCCATGTTTATAGAGATAGCGGTGTAGTTATTTCCATGTGTAAAGAGATAGCTTTGTAGATATTTCCATGTATATGCAGATAGCTGTGTAGATATTTCCATTTTCATGCAGACAGCGGTGTAGATATTCCCATGCTGAAACAGATAGCGGTGTAGATATTTCCATGTTCATACAGATAGCTGTGTAGATATTTCCATGTTCATACAGATAGCGGTGTAGATATTTCCATCTTCATACAGATAGCAGTGCAGATATTTCCATGTTCATACAGACAGCGGTGCTGATATTTCCATGTTCATCCAGATGGCTGTGTAGATATATCTATGTTCATACAGATGGCGGTGAAGATGTTTCCATGTTCATACAGATATCGCTGTAGATATTTCCATGTTCATACAGATAGCGGTGCAGATATTTATATGTTCATACAGATGGCGGTGCAGATATTTCCAAGTTCATACAGATGGCGGTGTAGATATTTCCATGTTTATAGAGATAGCGGTGTAGTTATTTCCATGTGTAAAGAGATAGCTTAGTAGATATTTCCATGTATATGCAGATAGCTGTGTAGATATTTCCATTTTCATGCAGACAGCGGTGTAGATATTCCCATGCTGAAACAGATAGCGGTGTAGATATTTCCATGTTCATACAGACAGCTGTGTAGATATTTCCATGTTTATACAGATAGCGGTGAAGATGTATGCATGTTTACACAGATAGCGGTGTAGATATTTCCATTTTCATACAGATAGCGGTGTAGATATTTCCATGTTCATCCAGATGGCTGTGTAGACATACCCATGTTCGTACAGATGTTGGTGAAGATATTTCCATGTTCATACAGATAGCGGTGTAGATATTTCCATGTTCATACACAGAGCAGTGTATCTATTTCCATGTTCGTACAGATTGCGGTGCAGCTATTTCCATGTTCATACATATAGCGGTGTAGATATTTCCATGTTCATCCAGATGGCTTTGTAGATATATCCATGTTCATACAGATGGCGGTGAAGATATTTCCATGTTCATACAGATAGTGGTGTAGATATTTCCATGTTCATACAGATAGCGGTGTAGCTATTTCCCTGTTCATACAGATAGCGGTGTAGATATTTCCATATTCATCCAGATGGCTGTGTAGATATTTCCATGTTCGTACAGATAGCGGTGCTGATATATTCATGTTTATACAGGTAGCGGTGTAGATATTTCCATGTTTATACAGATAGCGGTGAAGATGTATGCATGTTTACACAGATAGCGGTGTAGATATTTCCATGTTCATACAGATAGCGGTGTAGATATTTCCATGTTCATCCAGATTGCAGTGTAGATATATCCATGTTCATACAGATGGCGGTGAAGATATTTCCATGTTCATACAGATATCGGTGTAGATATTTACATGTTTATACAGATAGCGGTGTAGATATCTCCATCTTAATACAGATGGCGGTGTAGATATATATATGTTCATACAGATAGCGGTGTAGATATTTCCATGTTCATACAGATAGCGGTGTAGATATTTCCATGTTCATACAGATAGCGGTGTAGATATTTCTATGTTCATGCAGATGGCTGTGTAGCTATTTCCATGTTCATACAGATAGTGGTGTAGATATTTCCATGTTCATACAGATAGCGGTGTAGATATTTCCATGTTCATACAGATTGCGGTGCTGATATTTCCATGTTTATACAGGTAGCGGTGTAGAAATTTTCATGTTTATACAGATAGCGGTGTAGATATTTCCATGTTTATACAGATAGCGGTGTAGATATTTCCAGGTTTATTCAGATAGCGGTGTAGATATCTCCATCTTAATACAGATGGCGGTGTAGATATTTATATGTTCATACAGATGGCGGTGTAGATATTTCCATGTTCATCCTGATGGATCTGTAGATATATCCATGTTCGTACTGATGGCGGTGAAGATATTTCCATGTTCATACAGATAGCGGTGTAGATATTTCCATGTTCATACAGATAGCGGTGTAGATATTTCTATGTTCATATATATAGCGGTGTAGCTATTTCCATGTTCATACAGATAGCGGTGTAGATATTTCCATGTTCATACAGATGGCTGTGTAGATATATCCATGTTCATACAGATGGCGGTGTAGATATGTCCATGTTCATACAGATAGAGGGGCTGATATTTCCATGTTCATACAGATAGCGGTGTAGATATTTCCATGTTCATAGAGATAGCGTTGTAGATATTTCCATGTTCATACAGATAGCGGTGTAGATATTTCCATGTTTATACAGATAGCGGTGTAGATATTTCCATGTTTATACAGATAGCGGTGTAGATATCTTCATCTTAATACAGATGGCGGTGTAGATATTTACATGTTCATACAGACGGCGATGTAGATATTTCCATGTTCATACAGATGGCGGTGTAGATATTTCCACGTTTATAGAGATAGCGGTGTCGTTATTTCCATGTGTAAAGAGATAGCTGTATAGATATTTCCATGTATATGCAGATTGCTTTCTAGATATTTCCATTTTCATGCTGATACCGGTGTAGATATTTCCATGTTCAAACAGATAGTGGTGTAGATATTTCCATGTTCATACAGATAGCAGTGTAGATATTTCCATGTTTATACAGATAGTGGTCAAGATGTACGCATGTTTAAACAGATAGCGGTGTAGATATTTCCATGTTCATACAGAAAGCGGTGTAGACATTTCCATGTTCATCCAGATGGCTGTGTAGATATATCCATGTTCTAACAGATGGCGGTGAAGATATTTCCATGTTCATACCCATAGCGGTGTAGATATTTCCATGTTCATACAGACAGCGGTGCTGATATTTCCATGTTCATCCAGATGGCTGTGTAGATATATCTATGTTCATACAGATGGCGGTGAAGATGTTTCCATGTTCATACAGATATCGGTGTAGATATTTCCATGTTCATACAGATAGCGGTGTAGATATTTCCATGTTCATACAGATAGCAGTGTAGATATTTCCATGTTTATACAGATAGCGGTGTAGATATTTCCATGTTTATACAGATAGCGGTGTAGATATTTCCATGTTTATACAGATAGCGGTGTAGATATCTCCATCTTAATACAGATGGCGGTGCAGATATTTATATGTTCATACAGATGGCGGTGCAGATATTTCCAAGTTCATACAGATGGCAATGTAGATATTTCCATGTTTATAGAGATAGCGGTGTAGTTATTTCCATGTGTAAAGAGATAGCTTTGTAGATATTTCCATGTATATGCAGATAGCTGTGTAGATATTTCCATTTTCATGCAGACAGCGGTGTAGATATTCCCATGCTGAAACAGATAGCGGTGTAGATATTTCCATGTTCATACAGATAGCTGTGTAGATATTTCCATGTTCATACAGATAGCGGTGTAGATATTTCCATGTTCATACAGATAGCGGTGTAGCTATTTCCATGTTCGTACAGATAGCGGTGCAGCTATCTCCATGTTCATATATATAGCGGTGTAGATATTTCCATGTTCATCCAGATGGCTGTGTAGATATATCCATGTTCATACAGATGGCGGTGAAGATATTTCCATGTTCATACAGATAGCGGTGCTGATATTTCCATGTTTATACAGGTAGCAGTGTAGATATTTCCATGTTTATACAGATAGCGGTGAGGATGTATGCATGTTTACACAGATTGCGGTGTAGATGTTTCCATGTTCATACAGAGAGCGGTGTAGATATTTCCTTGTTCACAGATAGCGGTGTAGATATTTCCATGTTCATACAGATAGCCGTTTAGATATTTCCATGTTCATACAGATAGCAGTGTAGATATTTCCATGTTTATACAGATAGCGGTGTAGATATTTCCATGTTTATACAGATAGCGGTGTAGATATTTCCATGTTTATACAGATAGCGGTGTAGATATCTCCATCTTAATACAGATGGCGGTGCAGATATTTATATGTTCATACAGATGGCGGTGCAGATATTTCCAAGTTCATACAGATGGCAGTGTAGATATTTCCATGTTTATAGAGATAGCGGTGTAGTTATTTCCATGTGTAAAGAGATAGCTTTGTAGATATTTCCATGTATATGCAGATAGCTGTGTAGATATTTCCATTTTCATGCAGACAGCGGTGTAGATATTCCCATGCTGAAACAGATAGCGGTGTAGATATTTCCATGTTCATACAGATAGCTGTGTAGATATTTCCATGTTCATACAGATAGCGCTGTAGATATTTCCATGTTCATACAGATAGCGGTGTAGCTATTTCCATGTTCGTACAGATAGCGGTGTAGCTATTTCCATGTTCATATATATAGCGGTGTAGATATTTCCATGTTCATCCAGATGGCTGTGTAGATATATCCATGTTCATACAGATGGCGGTGAAGATATTTCCATGTTCATACAGATAGCGGTGCTGATATTTCCATGTTTATACAGGTAGCAGTGTAGATATTTCCATGTTTATACAGATAGCGGTGAGGATGTATGCATGTTTACACAGATTGCGGTGTAGATGTTTCCATGTTCATACAGATAGCGGTGTAGATATTTCCATGTTCATCCAGATGGCTGTGTAGATATATCCATGTTCATACAGATGGCTGTGAAGATATTTCCATGTTCATACAGATAGCGGTGTAGATATTTCCTTGTTCACAGATAGCGGTGTAGATATTTCCATGTTCATACAGATAGCGGTGTAGCTATTTCCATGTTCATACATATAGCGGTGTAGATATTTCCATGTTCATCCAGATGGCTCTGTAGATATATCCATGTTCATACAGATGGCGGTGAAGATATTTCCATGTTCATAAAGATGGCGGTGTAGATATTTCCATGTTCATACAGATAGCGGTGTGGACATTTCCATGTTCATACAGATAGCGGTGTAGCTATTTCCATGTTCATACAGATGGCGGTGTAGATATTTCCATGTTCATCCAGATGGCTGTGTAGATATTTCCATGTTCATACGGATAGCGGTGCTGATATTTCCATGTTTATACAAGTAGCGGTGCAGATATTTCCATGTTTATACAGATAGCGGTGTGGATATTTCCATGTTTATACAGGTAGCGGTGCTGATATTTCCATGTTTATACAGGTAGCAGTGTAGATATTTCCATATTTATACAGATATTGGTGTAGATATTTCCATGTTCATACAGATAGTGGTGTAGATAGTTCCATGTTCATACAGATAGCGGTGTAGCTATTTCCATGTTCATACAGATAGCGGTGTAGCTATTTCCATGTTCATACATATAGAGGTGTAGGTATTTCCATGTTCATCCAGAGGGCTGTGAAGATATATCCATGTTCACACAGATGGCGGTGAAGATATTTCCACGTTCGTACTGATAGTGGTGTAGATATTTCCATGTTCTTACAGATAGCGGTGTAGATATTTCCATGTTCATACAGATAGCGGTGTAGCTATTTCCATGTTCATACAGATAGCGGTGTAGATATTTCCATGTTCATCCAGATGGCTGTGTAGATATTTCCATGTTCATACAGATAGCGGTGAAGATATTTCCATGTTCATACGGATAGCGGTGTAGATATTTCCATGTTCATCCAGATGGCTGTGTAGATATATCCATGTTCACATAGATGGCGGTGAAGATATTTCCATGTTCATACTGATAGCGGTGTAGATATTTCCATGTTCATACAGATAGCGGTGTAGCTATTTCCATGTTCATACATATACCGGTGAAGATATTTCCATGTTCATACAGATGGCGGTGTAGATATTTCCATGTTCATACAGATGGCGGTGTAGATATTTCCATGTTCATACTGATAGCGGTGTAGCTATTTCCATGTTCATACAGATAGCGGTGTAGATATTTCCATGTTCATCCAGATGGCTGTGTAGATATTTCCATGTTCATACAGATAGCGGTGAAGATATTTCCATGTTCATACAGATAGCGGTGTAGCTATTTGCATGTTCATACATATAGAGGTGTAGATGTTTCCATGTTCATTCAGATGGCTGTGTAGATATATCCATGTTCATACATATGGCGGTGAAGATATTTCCATGTTCATACAGATAGCGGTGTAGATAGTTCCATGTTCATACAGATAGCGGTGTAGCTATTTCCATGTTCATACAGATAGCGGTGTAGCTATTTCCATGTTCATACATATAAAGGTGTAGATATTTCCATGTTCATCCAGATGGCTGTGAAGATATATCCATGTTCACACAGATGGCGCTGAAGATATTTCCATGTTCATACTGATAGTGGTGTAGATATTTCCATGTTCTTACAGATAGCGGTGTAGATATTTCCATGTTCATACAGATAGCGGTGTAGCTATTTCCATGTTCATACAGATAGCGGTGTAGATATTTCCATGTTCATCCAGATGGCTGTGTAGATATTTCCATGTTCATACAGATAGCGGTGAAGATATTTCCATGTTCATACGGATAGCGGTGTAGATATTTCCATGTTCATCCAGATGGCTGTGTAGATATATCCATGTTCACACAGATGGCGGTGAAGATATTTCCATGTTCATACAGATAGCGGTGTAGATATTTCCATGTTCATACAGATAGCGGTGTAGCTATTTCCATGTTCATACATATAGCGTTGAAGATATTTCCATGTTCATACAGATGGCGGTGTAGATATTTCCATGTTCATACAGATGGTGGTGTAGATATTTCCATGTTCATACTGATAGCGGTGTAGCTATTTCCATGTTCTTACAGATAGCGGTGTAGATATTTCCATGTTCATCCAGATGGCTGTGTAGATATTTCCATGTTCATACAGATAGCGGTGAAGATATTTCCATGTTCATACAGATAGCGGTGTAGATATTTCCATGTTCATCCAGATGGCTGTGTAGACATATTCATGTTCATACAGATAGCGGTGTAGATATTTCCATGTTCATACAGATAGCGGTGTAGATATTTCAGTGTTCATACAGACAGCGGTTCTGATATTTCCATGTTCATCCAGATGGCTGTGTAGATATATCTATGTTCATACAGATGGCGGTGAAGATATTTCCATGTTCATACAGATATCGTTGTAGATATTTCCATGTTTATACAGATAGCGGTGTAGATATTTCCATGTTTATACTGATAGCGGTGTACATATCTCCATCTTAATACAGATGACGGTGTTGATATTTATATGTTCATACAGATGGCGGTGCAGATATTTCCATGTTCATACAGATGGCGGTGTAGATATTTCCATGTTTATAGAGAAAGCGGTGTAGTTATTTCCATGTGTAAAGAGATAGCTTTGTAGATATTTCCATGTATATGCAGATAGCTCTGTAGATATTTCCATTTTCATGCAGATAGCGGTGTAGATATTTCCATGTTCAAACAGATAGCGGTGTAGATATTTCCTTGTTCATACAGATAGCGGTGTAGATATTTCCATGTTTATACAGATAGCGGTGAAGATGTATGCATGTTTACACAGATAGCGGTGTATATATTTCCTTGTTCATACAGATAGCGCTGTAGATATTTCTATGTTCATCCAGATGGCTGTGTAGACATACACATGTTCGTACAGATGGTGGTGAAGATATTTCCATGTTCATACAGATAGCAGTGATGATATTTCCTTGTTTATACATGTAGCGGTGTACATATTTCCGTGTTCATACAGACAGCGGTGCTGATATTTCCATGTTCATCCAGATGGCTGTGTAGATATATCTATGTTCATACAGATGGCGGTGAAGATATTTCCATGTTCATACAGATATCGTTGTAGATATTTCCATGTTTATACAGATAGCGGTGTAGATATTTCCATGTTTATACAGATAGCGGTGTAGATATCTCCATCTTAATACAGATGGCGGTGTAGATATTTATATGTTCATACAGATTGCGGTGCAGATATTTCCATGTTCATACAGATGGTGGTGTAGATATTTCCATGTTCATATAGTTGGCATTGTAGTTATTTCCATGTGTAAAGAGATAGCTGTATAGATATTTCCATGTATATGCAGATAGCTTTGTAGATATTTCCATTTTCATGCTGATACCGGTGTAGATATTTCCACGTTCAAACAGATAGTGGTGTAGATATTTCCATGTTCATACAGATAGCGGTGTAGCTATTTGCATGTTCATACATATAGAGGTGTAGATGTTTCCATGTTCATTCAGATGGCTGTGTAGATATATCCATGTTCATACATATGGCGGTGAAGATATTTCCATGTTTATACAGATAGCGGTGTAGATAGTTCCATGTTCATACAGATAGCGGTGTAGCTATTTCCATGTTCATACAGATAGCGGTGTAGCTATTTCCATGTTCATACATACAAAGGTGTAGATATTTCCATGTTCATCCAGATGGCTGTGAAGATATATCCATGTTCACACAGATGGCGGTGAAGATATTTCCATGTTCATACTGATAGTGGTGTAGATATTTCCATGTTCTTACAGATAGCGATGTAGATATTTCCATGTTCATACAGATAGCGGTGTAGCTATTTCCATGTTCATACAGATAGCGGTGTAGATATTTCCATGTTCATCCAGATGGCTGTGTAGGTATTTCCATGTTCATACAGATAGCGGTGAAGATATTTCCATGTTCATACGGATAGCGGTGTAGATATTTCCATGTTCATCCAGATGGCTGTGTAGATATATCCATGTTCACACAGATGGCGGTGAAGATATTTCCATGTTCATACAGATAGCGGTGTAGATATTTCCATGTTCATACAGATAGCGGTGTAGCTATTTCCATGTTCATACATATAGCGTTGAAGATATTTCCATGTTCATACAGATGGCGGTGTAGATATTTCCATGTTCATACAGATGGTGGTGTAGATATTTCCATGTTCATACTGATAGCGGTGTAGCTATTTCCATGTTCTTACAGATAGCGGTGTAGATATTTCCATGTTCATCCAGATGGCTGTGTAGATATTTCCATGTTCATACAGATAGCGGTGAAGATATTTCCATGTTCATACAGATAGCGGTGTAGATATTTCCATGTTCATCCAGATGGCTGTGTAGACATATTCATGTTCATACAGATAGCGGTGTAGATATTTCCATGTTCATACAGATAGCGGTGTAGATATTTCAATGTTCATACAGACAGCGGTTCTGATATTTCCATGTTCATCCAGATGGATGTGTAGATATATCTATGTTCATACAGATGGCGGTGAAGATATTTCCATGTTCATACAGATATCGTTGTAGATATTTCCATGTTTATACAGATAGCGGTGTAGATATTTCCATGTTTATACAGATAGCGGTGTACATATCTCCATCTTAATACAGATGACGGTGTTGATATATATATGTTCATACAGATGGCGGTGCAGATATTTCCATGTTCATACAGATGGCGGTGTAGATATTTCCATGTTTATAGAGAAAGCAGTGTAGTTATTTCCATGTGTAAAGAGATAGCTTTGTAGATATTTCCATGTATATGCAGATAGCTGTGTAGATATTTCCATTTTCATGCAGATAGCGGTGTAGATATTTCCATGTTCAAACAGATAGCGGTGTAGATATTTCCTTGTTCATACAGATAGCGGTGTAGATATTTCCATGTTTATACAGATAGCGGTGAAGATGTATGCATGTTTACACAGATAGCTGTGTATATATTTCCTTGTTCATACAGATAGCGGTGTAGATATTTCTATGTTCATCCAGATGGCTGTGTAGACATACACATGTTCGTACAGATGGTGGTGAAGATATTTCCATGTTCATACAGATAGCAGTGCTGATATTTCCTTGTTTATACATGTAGCGGTGTAGATATTTCCGTGTTCATACAGACAGCGGTGCTGATATTTCCATGTTCATCCAGATGGCTGTGTAGATATATCTATGTTCATACAGATGGCGGTGAAGATATTTCCATGTTCTTACAGATATCGTTGTAGATATTTCCATGTTTATACAGATAGCGGTATAGATATTTCCATGTTTATACAGATAGCGGTGTAGATATCTCCATCTTAATACAGATGGCGGTGTAGATATTTATATGTTCATACAGATTGCGGTGCAGATATTTCCATGTTCATACAGATGGTGGTGTAGATATTTCCATGTTCATATAGTTGGCATTGTAGTTATTTCCATGTGTAAAGAGATAGCTGTATAGATATTTCCATGTATATGCAAATAGCTTTGTAGATATTTCCATTTTCATGCTGATACCGGTGTAGATATTTCCACGTTCAAACAGATAGTGGTGTAGATATTTCCATGTTCATACAGATAGCGGTGTAGATATTTCCATGTGCATCCAGATGGCTGTTTAGATATATCCATGTTCATACAGATGGCGGTGAAGATATTTCCATGTTCATACGGATAGCGGTGAAGATATTTCCATGTTCATACGGATAGCGGTGTAGATATTTCCATGTTCATCCAGATGGCTGTGTAGATATATCCATGTTCACACAGATGGCGGTGAAGATATTTCCATGTTCATACAGATAGCGGTGAAGATATTTCCATGTTCATACGGATAGCGGTGTAGATATTTCCATGTTTATACAGATAGCAGTGTAGATATTTCCATGTTTATAGAGATAGTGGTGTAGATAATTTCAATTTTATACCGAGAGCAGTGTAGATATTTCCAAGTTCATACAGATAGCGGTGTGGATATTTCCACGTTTTTAGAGATGGCTGTGTAGATATTTCCATGTTCATACAGATGGCGGTGTAGATATTTCCATGTATATAGAGATGGCGGTGTAGATATTTTCATGTTTACACAGATGGCGGTGTAGATATTTCCATGTTTACACAGATAGCGGTGTAGACATTTCCATGTTTACAGAGATAGCGGTGTGGATATTTCCATGTTTATGCAGATAGCGGTGTAGATATTTCCATGTTTATTCATCTAGCGGTTCGGATATTTCCATGTTTATACAGGTAGGCAGATATTTCCATGTTTATACAGATAGCGGTGTAGATATTTCCATCTTAATACAGATGGCGGTGTAGATATGTCCATGTTCGTACAGATGGCGGTGTAGATATTTCCATCTGCATACAGATGGCGGTGTAGATATTTAAATGTTCATGCAGATGGCGGAGTAGATATTTCCATGTTCATAGAGATGGCGGTGTAGATATTTCCATGTTTATACAGATAGCAGTGTAGATATTTCCATGTTTATAGAGATAGCAGTGTAGATATTTCCATTGATATACAGATAGCTGTGTAGATATTTGCATGTTCATACAGATAGCGGTGTGGATATTTCCATGTTCAGAGGGCGGTGTAGATATTTCCATGTTCATACAGATAGCGGTGTAGATATTTCCATGTTCATACAGATTGCGGTGAAGATATTTCCATGTTTATACAGATAGCGGTGTAGATATTTCCATGTTCATACAGTTAGTGGTGTAGATATTTCCATGTTCATACAGATGGCGGTGTAGATATTTACACGTTCATACAGATGGCGGTGTAGATATTTCCATGTTCGTACGGATGGCAGTGTAGATATTTCCATGTTCATACAGGTGGCGGTGTAGATATTTCCATGTTTATACAGATAGCAGTGTAGTTATTTCCATGTTTATAGAGATAGCATTGTAGATATTGCCATTGATATACAGAGAGCTGTGTAGATATTTGTATGTTCATATAGATAGCGGTGTAGATATTTCCATGTTCGTACAGATAGCGGTGTAGATATTTCCATGTTCATACAAATAATGGTGTAGATATTTCCATGTTCATACAGATAGCAGTGTAGATATTTCCATGTTCATACAGATGGCGGTGTAGATATTTCGAAGTTTATAGAGATAGCGCTGTAGTTATTTCCAGATTTATAGAGAAATCTGTGTAGATATTTCCATGCATATGCAGACAGCTGTGTAGATATTTCCATGTTCATGCAGATAGCGGTGTAGATATTTCCATGTTCATCCAGATGCCGGTGTAGATAAATCCATGTTCATACAGACGGCGGTGAAAATATTTCCATGTTCATAGAGATGGCGGTGCAGATATTTCCATGTTCATACAAATGGCGGTGTAGATATTTCCATGTTCATGGAGATGGCGGTGTAGATATTTCCATGTTCATACAAATGGCGGTGTAGATATTTCCATGTTCATAGAGATGGCGGTGTAGATATTTCCATGTTTATACAGATAGCAGTGTAGTTATTTACATGTTTATAGAGATAGCGGTGTAGATAATTTCAATTTTATACAGATAGCTGGGTAGATATTTGCATGTTCATACAGATAGCGGTGTAGATATTTCCATGTTCATACAGATAACGGTGTAGATATTTCCATGTTCATACAGATAGCGGTGTAGATATTTCCATGTTCATACAGATAGCAGTGTAGATAATTCCATGTTCATACCAATAGCGGTGAAGATATTTCCATGTCCATACAGTTAGCGGTGTAGATATTTCCATGTTCATACAGATGGCGGTGTATATATTTACATGTTCATACAGATTGCGGTGTAGATATTTCCATGTTCGTACGGATGGCATTGTAGATATTTCCATGTTCATACAGGTGGCGGTGTAGATATTTCCATGTTTACAGATAGCAGTGTAGTTATTTCCATGTTTATAGAGATAGCAGTGTAGATATTTCCATTGATATACAGATAACTGTGTAGATATTTGCATGTTCATTCAGATAGCGGTGTAGATATTTCCATGTTCATACAGATAGCGGTGTAGATATTTCCATGTTCATACAGATAGCGGTGTAGATATTTCGATGTTCATACAGATAACGGTGTAGATATTTCCATGTTCATACAGATAGCGGTGTAGATATTTCCATGTTCATACAGTTAGCGGTGTAGATATTTCCATGTTCATACAGATGGCGGTGTAGATATTTACATGTTCAAACAGATGGCGGTGTAGATATTTCCATGTTCGTACAGATGGCGGTGTAGATATTTCCATGTTCATAGAGTTGGCGGTGTAGATATTTCCATGTCTATGCAGATAGCGGTATAGTTATTTCCATGTTTATACAGATGGTGGTGTAGATATTTCCATGTTTATAGAGATAGCGGTCTAGATATTTCCATGTTAACAGAGATAGTGGTGTAGTTATTTCCAAGTTTATAGAGAGAGCGCTGTAGATATTTCCATGTTTATACAGATAGCGGTGTAGATATTTCCATGTTTATACAGATAGCGGTGTAGATATTTCCATGTTTATAGAGATAGTGGTGTAGATAATTTCAATTTTATACCGAGAGCAGTGTAGATATTTCCAAGTTCATACAGATAGCGGTGTGGATATTTCCACGTTTATAGAGGTGGCTGTGTAGATATTTCCATGTTCATACAGATGGCGGTGTAGATATTTCCATGTTCATATAGTTGGCATTGTAGTTATTTCCACCTGTAAAGAGATAGCTGTATAGATATTTCCATGTATATGCAGATAGCTTTGTAGATATTTCCATTTTCATGCTGATACCGGTGTAGATATTTCCACGTTCAAACAGATAGTGGTGTAGATATTTCCATGTTCATACAGATAGCGGTGTAGATATTTCCATGTGCATCCAGATGGCTGTTTAGATATATCCATGTTCATACAGATGGCGGTGAAGATATTTCCATGTTCATACGGATAGCGGTGAAGATATTTCCATGTTCATACGGATAGCGGTGTAGATATTTCCATGTTCATCCAGATGGCTGTGTAGATATATCCATGTTCACACAGATGGCGGTGAAGATATTTCCATGTTCATACAGATAGCGGTGTAGATATTTCCATGTTCATACAGATAGCGGTGTAGCTATTTCCATGTTCATACATATAGCGTTGAAGATATTTCCATGTTCATACAGATGGCGGTGTAGATATTTCCATGTTCACACAGATGGTGGTGTAGATATTTCTATGTTCATACTGATAGCGGTGTAGCTATTTCCATGTTCTTACAGATAGCGGTGTAGATATTTCCATGTTCATCCAGATGGCTGTGTAGATATTTCCATGTTCATACAGATAGCGGTGAAGATATTTCCATGTTCATACAGATAGCGGTGTAGATATTTCCATGTTCATCCAGATGGCTGTGTAGACATATTCATGTTCATACAGATAGCGGTGTAGATATTTCCATGTTCATACAGATAGCGGTGTAGATATTTCAATGTTCATACAGACAGCGGTTCTGATATTTCCATGTTCATCCAGATGGCTGTGTAGATATATCTATGTTCATACAGATGGCGGTGAAGATATTTCCATGTTCATACAGATATCGTTGTAGATATTTCCATGTTTATACAGATAGCGGTGTAGATATTTCCATGTTTATACAGATAGCGGTGTACATATCTCCATCTTAATACAGATGACGGTGTTGATATTTATATGTTCATACAGATGGCGGTGCAGATATTTCCATGTTCATACAGATGGCGGTGTAGATATTTCCATGTTTATAGAGAAAGCGGTGTAGTTATTTCCATGTGTAAAGAGATAGCTTTGTAGATATTTCCATGTATATGCAGATAGCTGTGTAGATATTTCCATTTTCATGCAGATAGCGGTGTAGATATTTCCATGTTCAAACAGATAGCGGTGTATATATTTCCTTGTTCATACAGATAGCGGTGTAGATATTTCCATGTTTATACAGATAGCGGTGAAGATGTATGCATGTTTACACAGATAACGGTGTATATATTTCCTTGTTCATACAGATAGCGGTGTAGATATTTCTATGTTCATCCAGATGGCTGTGTAGACATACACATGTTCGTACAGATGGTGGTGAAGATATTTCCATGTTCATACAGATAGCAGTGCTGATATTTCCTTGTTTATACATGTAGCGGTGTAGATATTTCCGTGTTCATACAGACAGCGGTGCTGATATTTCCATGTTCATCCAGATGGCTGTGTAGATATATCTATGTTCATACAGATGGCGGTGAAGATATTTCCATGTTCATACAGATATCGTTGTAGATATTTCCATGTTTATACAGATAGCGGTGTAGATATTTCCATGTTTATACAGATAGCGTTGTAGATATCTCCATCTTAATACAGGTGGCGGTGTAGATATTTATATGTTCATACAGATTGCGGTGCAGATATTTCCATGTTCATACAGATGGTGGTGTAGATATTTCCATGTTCATATAGTTGGCATTGTAGTTATTTCCATGTGTAAAGAGATAGCTGTATAGATATTTCCATGTATATGCAGATAGCTTTGTAGATATTTCCATTTTCATGCTGATACCGGTGTAGATATTTCCACGTTCAAACAGATAGTGGTGTAGATATTTCCATGTTCATACAGATAGCGGTGTAGATATTTCCATGTGCATCCAGATGGCTGTTTAGATATATCCATGTTCATACAGATGGCGGTGAAGATATTTCCATGTTCATACAGATAGCGGTGTAGATATTTCCATGTTCATACAGATAGCGGTGTAGGTATTTCCATGTTCATACAGATAGAGGGGCTGATATTTCCATGTTCATACAGATAGCGGTGCTGATATTTCCATGTTTATACAGGTAGCGGTGTAGATATTTCCATGTTTATAGAGAAAGCGGTGTAGTTATTTCCATGTGTAAAGAGATAGCTTTGTAGATATTTCCATGTATATGCAGATAGCTGTGTAGATATTTCCATTTTCATGCAGATAGCGGTGTAGATATTTCCATGTTCAAACAGATAGCGGTGTAGATATTTCCTTGTTCATACAGATAGCGGTGTAGATATTTCCATGTTTATACAGATAGCGGTGAAGATGTATGCATGTTTACACAGATAGCGGTGTATATATTTCCTTGTTCATACAGAGAGCGGTGTAGATATTTCTATGTTCATCCAGATGGCTGTGTAGACATACCCATGTTCGTACAGATGGTGGTGAAGATATTTCCATGTTCATACAGATAGCGGTGGAGATATTTCCATGTTCATACATATAGCGGTGTATCTATTTCCATGTTCTTACAGATAGTCGTGTAGCTATTTCCATGTTCATACACATAGTGGTGAAGATATTTCCATGTTCATTCAGATAGCGGTGTATCTATTTCCATGTTCATACAGATAGCGGTGTAGATATTTCCATGTTCATCCAGATGGCTGTGTAGATATTTCCATGTTCATACAGATAGCAGTGCTGATATTTCCTTGTTTATACATGTAGCGGTGTAGATATTTCCGTGTTCATACAGACAGCGGTGCTGATATTTCCATGTTCATCCAGATGGCTGTGTAGATATATCTATGTTCATACAGATGGCGGTGAAGATATTTCCATGTTCATACAGATATCATTGTAGATATTTCCATGTTTATACAGATAGCGGTGTAGATATTTCCATGTTTATACAGATAGCGGTGTACATATCTCCATCTTAATACAGATGGCGGTGTAGATATTTATATGTTCATACAGATTGCGGTGCAGATATTTCCATGTTCATACAGATGGTGGTGTAGATATTTCCATGTTCATATAGTTGGCATTGTAGTTATTTCCATGTGTAAAGAGATAGCTGTGTGGATATTTCCATGTATATGCAGATAGCTGTGTAGATATTTCCATTTTCATGCAGATAGCGGTGTATATATTTCCATCTTCAAACAGATAGCGGCGTAGATATTTCCATGTTCATACAGATAGCGGTGTAGATATTTCCATGTTCATACACACTGCGGTGTAGATATTTCCATGTTCATACAGATAGCAGTGTAGATATTTCCATGTTCATACAGATAGCGGTGCTGATATTTCCATGTTTATACAGGTAGCGGTGTAGATATTTCCATGTTTATACAGAAAGCGGTGTAGATATTTCCATGTTTATACAGATAGCGGTGTAGATATTTCCATGTTTATACAGATAGCGGTCTAGATATCTGCATCTTAATACAGATGGCGGTGTAGATATTTATACGTTCATACAGATGTCGGTGCATATATTTCCATGTTCATACAGATGGCGGTGTAGATATTCCCATGTTCATACAGATAGCGGTGTACATATTTCCATGTTCATACAGACAGCGGTGCTGATATTTCCATGTTCATCCAGATGGCTGTGTAGATATATCTATGTTCATACAGATGGCGGTGAAGATATTTCCATGTTCATACAGATATCTTTGTAGATATTTCCATGTTTATACAGATAGCGGTGTAGATATTTTCATGTTTATACAGATAGCGGTGTAGATAATTCCATGTTCATACAGACGGCGGTGTAGATATTTCCATGTTCATACAAATGGCGGTGTAGATATTTCCATGTTCATAGAGATGGCGGTGTAGATATTTCCATGTTTATACAGATAGCAGTGTAGTTATTTACATGTTTATAGAGATAGCGGTGTATATAATTTCAATTTTATACAGATAGCTGGGTAGATATTTGCATGTTCATACAGATAGCGGTGTAGATATTTCCATGTTCATACAGATGGCGGTGTATATATTTACATGTTCATACAGATTGCGGTGTAGATATTTCCATGTTCGTACGGATGGCATTGTAGATATTTCCATGTTCATACAGGTGGCGGTGTAGATATTTCCATGTTTACAGATAGCACTGTATTTATTTCCATGTTTATAGAGATAGCAGTGTAGATATTTCCATTGACATACAAATAACTGTGTAGATATTTGCATGTTCATTCAGATAGCGGTGTAGATATTTCCATGTTCGTACAGATAGCGGTGTAGATATTTCCATGTTCATACAGATAGCGGTGTAGATATTTCGATGTTCATACAGATAACGGTGTAGATATTTCCATGTTCATACAGATAGCGGTGTAGATATTTCCATGTTCATACAGTTAGCAGTGTAGATATTTCCATGTTCATACAGATGGCGGTGTAGATATTTACATGTTCAAACAGATGGCGGTGTAGATATTTCCATGTTCGTACAGATGGCGGTGTAGATATTTCCATGTTCATAGAGTTGGTGCTGTAGATATTTCCATGTCTATGCAGATAGCGGTATAGATATTTCCATGTTTATACAGATGGTGGTGTAGATATTTCCATGTTTATAGAGATAGCGGTCTAGATATTTATATGTTAACAGAGATAGTGGTGTAGTTATTTCCAAGTTTATAGAGAGAGCGCTGTAGATATTTCCATGTTTATACAGATAGCGGTGTAGATATTTCCATGTTTATACAGATAGCGGTGTAGATATTTCCATGTTTATAGAGATAGTGGTGTAGATAATTTCAATTTTATACCGAGAGCAGTGTAGATATTTCCAAGTTCATACAGATAGCGGTGTGGATATTTCCACGTTTTTAGAGATGGCTGTGTAGATATTTCCATGTTCATACAGATGGCGGTGTAGATATTTCCATGTATATAGAGATGGCGGTGTAGATATTTTCATGTTTACACAGATGGCGGTGTAGATATTTCCATGTTTACACAGATAGCGGTGTAGACATTTCCATGTTTACAGAGATAGCGGTGTGGATATTTCCATGTTTATGCAGATAGCGGTGTAGATATTTCCATGTTTATTCATCTAGCGGTTCGGATATTTCCATGTTTATACAGGTAGGCAGATATTTCCATGTTTATACAGATAGCGGTGTAGATATTTCCATCTTAATACAGATGGCGGTGTAGATATGTCCATGTTCGTACAGATGGCGGTGTAGATATTTCCATCTGCATACAGATGGCGGTGTAGATATTTAAATGTTCATGCAGATGGCGGAGTAGATATTTCCATGTTCATAGAGATGGCGGTGTAGATATTTCCATGTTTATACAGATAGCAGTGTAGATATTTCCATGTTTATAGAGATAGCAGTGTAGATATTTCCATTGATATACAGATAGCTGTGTAGATATTTGCATGTTCATACAGATAGCGGTGTGGATATTTCCATGTTCAGAGGGCGGTGTAGATATTTCCATGTTCATACAGATAGCGGTGTAGATATTTCCATGTTCATACAGATTGCGGTGAAGATATTTCCATGTTTATACAGATAGCGGTGTAGATATTTCCATGTTCATACAGTTAGTGGTGTAGATATTTCCATGTTCATACAGATGGCGGTGTAGATATTTACACGTTCATACAGATGGCGGTGTAGATATTTCCATGTTCGTACGGATGGCAGTGTAGATATTTCCATGTTCATACAGGTGGCGGTGTAGATATTTCCATGTTTATACAGATAGCAGTGTAGTTATTTCCATGTTTATAGAGATAGCATTGTAGATATTGCCATTGATATACAGAGAGCTGTGTAGATATTTGTATGTTCATATAGATAGCGGTGTAGATATTTCCATGTTCGTACAGATAGCGGTGTAGATATTTCCATGTTCATACAAATAATGGTGTAGATATTTCCATGTTCATACAGATAGCAGTGTAGATATTTCCATGTTCATACAGATGGCGGTGTAGATATTTCAAAGTTTATAGAGATAGCGCTGTAGTTATTTCCAGATTTATAGAGAAATCTGTGTAGATATTTCCATGCATATGCAGACAGCTGTGTAGATATTTCCATGTTCATGCAGATAGCGGTGTAGATATTTCCATGTTCATCCAGATGCCGGTGTAGATAAATCCATGTTCATACAGACGGCGGTGAAAATATTTCCATGTTCATAGAGATGGCGGTGCAGATATTTCCATGTTCATACAAATGGCGGTGTAGATATTTCCATGTTCATGGAGATGGCGGTGTAGATATTTCCATGTTCATACAAATGGCGGTGTAGATATTTCCATGTTCATAGAGATGGCGGTGTAGATATTTCCATGTTTATACAGATAGCAGTGTAGTTATTTACATGTTTATAGAGATAGCGGTGTAGATAATTTCAATTTTATACAGATAGCTGGGTAGATATTTGCATGTTCATACAGATAGCGGTGTAGATATTTCCATGTTCATACAGATAACGGTGTAGATATTTCCATGTTCATACAGATAGCGGTGTAGATATTTCCATGTTCATACAGATAGCAGTGTAGATAATTCCATGTTCATACCAATAGCGGTGAAGATATTTCCATGTCCATACAGTTAGCGGTGTAGATATTTCCATGTTCATACAGATGGCGGTGTATATATTTACATGTTCATACAGATTGCGGTGTAGATATTTCCATGTTCGTACGGATGGCATTGTAGATATTTCCATGTTCATACAGGTGGCGGTGTAGATATTTCCATGTTTACAGATAGCAGTGTAGTTATTTCCATGTTTATAGAGATAGCAGTGTAGATATTTCCATTGATATACAGATAACTGTGTAGATATTTGCATGTTCATTCAGATAGCGGTGTAGATATTTCCATGTTCATACAGATAGCGGTGTAGGTATTTCCATGTTCATACAGATAGCGGTGTAGATATTTCGATGTTCATACAGATAACGGTGTAGATATTTCCATGTTCATACAGATAGCGGTGTAGATATTTCCATGTTCATACAGTTAGCGGTGTAGATATTTCCATGTTCATACAGATGGCGGTGTAGATATTTACACGTTCAAACAGATGGCGGTGTAGATATTTCCATGTTCGTACAGATGGCGGTGTAGATATTTCCATGTTCATAGAGTTGGCGGTGTAGATATTTCCATGTCTATGCAGATAGCGGTATAGTTATTTCCATGTTTATACAGATGGTGGTGTAGATATTTCCATGTTTATAGAGATAGCGGTCTAGATATTTCCATGTTAACAGAGATAGTGGTGTAGTTATTTCCAAGTTTATAGAGAGAGCGCTGTAGATATTTCCATGTTTATACAGATAGCGGTGTAGATATTTCCATGTTTATACAGATAGCGGTGTAGATATTTCCATGTTTATAGAGATAGTGGTGTAGATAATTTCAATTTTATACCGAGAGCAGTGTAGATATTTCCAAGTTCATACAGATAGCGGTGTGGATATTTCCACGTTTATAGAGGTGGCTGTGTAGATATTTCCATGTTCATACAGATGGCGGTGTAGATATTTCCATGTATATAGAGATGGCGGTGTAGATATTTTCATGTTTACACAGATGGCGGTGTAGATATTTCCATGTTTACACAGATAGCGGTGTCGACATTTCCATGTTTACAGAGATAACGGTGTGGATATTTCCATGTTTATGCAGATAGCGGTGTAGATATTTCCATGTTTATACATCTAGCGGTTCGGATATTTCCATGTTTATACAGGTAGGCAGATATTTCCATGTTTATACAGATAGCGGTGTAGATATTTCCATCTTAATACAGATGGCGGTGTAGATATGTCCATGTTCGTACAGATGGCGGTGTAGATATTTCCATCTTCATACAGATGGCGGTGTAGATATTTCGAAGTTTATAGAGATAGCGCTGTAGTTATTTCCATATTTATAGAGAAATATGTGTAGATATTTCCTGGTATATGCAGATAGCTGTGTAGATATTTCCATGTTCATGGAGATAGCGGTGTAGATATTTCCATGTACATCCAGATGCCGGTGTAGATATATCCATGTTCATACAGATGGCGGTGAAGATATTTCCATGTTCAAACAGATGGCGGTGTAGATATTTGCAAGTTCAAACAAATGGCGGTGTAGATATTTCCATGTTCATAGAGATGGCAGTGAAGATATTTCCATCTTCATACAAATGGCGGTGTAGATATTTCCATGTTCATAGAGATGGCGGTGTAGATACTTCCATGTTTATACAGATAGCAGTGTATTTATTTCTATGTTTATAGAGATACTGGTGTAGATAATTTCAATTTTATACAGATAGATGTGTAGATATTTGCATGTTCATACAGATAGCGGTGTAGATATTTCCATGTTCTACAGATAGCGGTGTAGATATTTCCATGTTCAAACAGATAGCGGTGTAGATATTTCCATGTTCGTACAGATAGCGGTGTAGATATTTCCATGTTCATACAGATAGCGGTGTAGATATTTCCATGATGATACACATAGCGGTGTAGATATTTCCATGTTCATACAGATAACGGTGTAGATATTTTCATGTTCATACAGATAGCGGTGTAGATATTTCCATGTTCATACAGATAACGGTGTAGATATTTCATTGTTCATACAGATAGCGGTGTAGATATTTCCATGTTCATACAGTTAGCATTGTAGATATTTCCAAGTTCATAGAGATGGCGGTGTAGATATTTCCATGTTCATACAAATGGCGTTGTAGATATTTCCATGGTCATACAGATGGCGGTGTAGATATTTCTATGTTCATAGAGATGGCGGTGTAGATATTTCCATGTTTATTCAGATAGCGGTATAGATATTTCCATGTTTATACAGATGGTGGTGTAGATATTTCCATGTTTATAGAGATGGCGGTCTAGATATTTCCATGTTTATAGAGATAGTGGTGTAGTTATTTCCACGTTTATAGAGACAGCGTTGTAGATATTTCCATGTTTATACAGATAGCGGTGAAGATATTTCCATGTTTATACAGATAGCGGTGTAGATATTTCCATGTTTATACAGATAGCAGTGTAGATATTTCCAAGTTCATACAGATAGCGGTGTTGATATTTCCACGTTTATAGAGATTGCGGTGTAGATATTTACATGTTCATACCGATGGCGGTGTAGATGTTTCTATGTTTATAGAGATGGCGGTGTAGATATTTTCTTGTTTATACAGATGGCGGTGTAGATATTTCCATGGTTAAACAGATAGCAGTGTAGACATTTCCATGTTTACACAGATAGCGGTGTGCTTATTTCCATGTTTATGCAGATAGCGGTGTAGATATTTCCATGTTTATACATCTAGCGGTTCGGATATTTCCATGTTTATACAGATAGGCAGATATTTCCATGTTTATACAGATATCGGTGTAGATATTTCCATCTTAATACAGATGGCGGTGTAGATATGTCCATGTTCGTACAGATGGCGGTGTAGATATTTCCATGTTCATACAGATGGCGGTGTAGATATTTCGAAGTTTATAGAGATAGCGCTGTAGTTATTTCCATATTTATAGAGAAATATTTGTAGATATTTCCAGGTATATGCAGATAGCTGTGTAGATATTTCCATGTTCATGGAGATAGCGGTGTAGATATTTCCATGTACATCCAGATGCCGGTGTAGTTATATCCATGTTCATACAGATGGCGGTGAAGATATTTCCATGTTCAAACAGATGGCGGTGTAGATATATCCAGGTTCACACAAATGGCGGTGTAGATATTTCCATGTTCATAGAGATGGCAGTGAAGATATTTCCATCTTCATACAAATGGCGGTGTAGATATTTCCATGTTCATAGAGATGGCGGTGTAGATACTTCCATGTTTATACAGATAGCAGTGTATTTATTTCTATGTTTATAGAGATACTGGTGTAGATAATTTCAGTTTTATACAGATAGATGAGTAGATATTTTCATATTCATACAGATAGCGGTGTAGATATTTCCATGTTCTTACAGATAGCGGTGTAGATATTTCCATGTTCAAACAGATAGCGGTGTAGATATTTCCATGTTCATACAGATAGTGGTGTAGATATTTCCATGTTCGTACAGATAGCGGTGTAGATATTTCCATGTTGATACACATAGCGGTGTAGATATTTCCATGTTCATACAGATAACGGTGTAGATATTTTCATTTTCATACACATAGCGGTGTAGATATTTCCATGTTCACACAGTTAGCGGTGTAGATAATTCCATGTTCATACAGATGTCGGTGTACATATTTACATGTTCATACAGATGGCGGTGTAGTTATTTCCATGTTCGTACAGATGGCGGTGTAGATATTTCCATGTTCTTAGAGATGGCGGTGTAGATATTTCCATGTTTATGCAGATAGCGGTATAGATATTTCCATGTTTATACAGATGGTGGTGTAGATATTTCCATGTTTATAGAGATGGCGGTCTAGATATTTCCATGTTTATACAGATAGCGGTTTGGATATTTCCATGTTTATACAGATAGCGGTGTAGATATTTCCATGTTTATACAGATAGCAGTGTAGATATTTCCATGTTTATAGAGATAGTGGTGTAGGTAATTTCAATTTTATACAGAGAGCAGTGTAGATATTTCCAAGTTCATACAGATAGCGATGTACATATTTCCACGTTTATAGAGATGGCGGTGTAGATATTTCCATGTTCATACAGATTGCGGTGAAGATATTTCCATGTTTATACAGATAGCGGTGTAGATATTTCCATGTTCATACAGTTAGTGGTGTAGATATTTCCATGTTCATACAGATGGCGGTGTAGATATTTACACGTTCATACAGATGGCGGTGTAGATATTTCCATGTTCGTACGGATGGCAGTGTAGATATTTCCATGTTCATACAGGTGGCGGTGTAGATATTTCCATGTTTATACAGATAGCAGTGTAGTTATTTCCATGTTTATAGAGATAGCATTGTAGATATTGCCATTGATATACAGAGAGCTGTGTAGATATTTGTATGTTCATATAGATAGCGGTGTAGATATTTCCATGTTCGTACAGATAGCGGTGTAGATATTTCCATGTTCATACAAATAATGGTGTAGATATTTCCATGTTCATACAGATAGCAGTGTAGATATTTCCATGTTCATACAGATGGCGGTGTAGATATTTCGAAGTTTATAGAGATAGCGCTGTAGTTATTTCCAGATTTATAGAGAAATCTGTGTAGATATTTCCATGCATATGCAGACAGCTGTGTAGATATTTCCATGTTCATGCAGATAGCGGTGTAGATATTTCCATGTTCATCCAGATGCCGGTGTAGATAAATCCATGTTCATACAGACGGCGGTGAAAATATTTCCATGTTCATAGAGATGGCGGTGCAGATATTTCCATGTTCATACAAATGGCGGTGTAGATATTTCCATGTTCATGGAGATGGCGGTGTAGATATTTCCATGTTCATACAAATGGCGGTGTAGATATTTCCATGTTCATAGAGATGGCGGTGTAGATATTTCCATGTTTATACAGATAGCAGTGTAGTTATTTACATGTTTATAGAGATAGCGGTGTAGATAATTTCAATTTTATACAGATAGCTGGGTAGATATTTGCATGTTCATACAGATAGCGGTGTAGATATTTCCATGTTCATACAGATAACGGTGTAGATATTTCCATGTTCATACAGATAGCGGTGTAGATATTTCCATGTTCATACAGATAGCAGTGTAGATAATTCCATGTTCATACCAATAGCGGTGAAGATATTTCCATGTCCATACAGTTAGCGGTGTAGATATTTCCATGTTCATACAGATGGCGGTGTATATATTTACATGTTCATACAGATTGCGGTGTAGATATTTCCATGTTCGTACGGATGGCATTGTAGATATTTCCATGTTCATACAGGTGGCGGTGTAGATATTTCCATGTTTACAGATAGCAGTGTAGTTATTTCCATGTTTATAGAGATAGCAGTGTAGATATTTCCATTGATATACAGATAACTGTGTAGATATTTGCATGTTCATTCAGATAGCGGTGTAGATATTTCCATGTTCATACAGATAGCGGTGTAGGTATTTCCATGTTCATACAGATAGCGGTGTAGATATTTCGATGTTCATACAGATAACGGTGTAGATATTTCCATGTTCATACAGATAGCGGTGTAGATATTTCCATGTTCATACAGTTAGCGGTGTAGATATTTCCATGTTCATACAGATGGCGGTGTAGATATTTACACGTTCAAACAGATGGCGGTGTAGATATTTCCATGTTCGTACAGATGGCGGTGTAGATATTTCCATGTTCATAGAGTTGGCGGTGTAGATATTTCCATGTCTATGCAGATAGCGGTATAGTTATTTCCATGTTTATACAGATGGTGGTGTAGATATTTCCATGTTTATAGAGATAGCGGTCTAGATATTTCCATGTTAACAGAGATAGTGGTGTAGTTATTTCCAAGTTTATAGAGAGAGCGCTGTAGATATTTCCATGTTTATACAGATAGCGGTGTAGATATTTCCATGTTTATACAGATAGCGGTGTAGATATTTCCATGTTTATAGAGATAGTGGTGTAGATAATTTCAATTTTATACCGAGAGCAGTGTAGATATTTCCAAGTTCATACAGATAGCGGTGTGGATATTTCCACGTTTATAGAGGTGGCTGTGTAGATATTTCCATGTTCATACAGATGGCGGTGTAGATATTTCCATGTATATAGAGATGGCGGTGTAGATATTTTCATGTTTACACAGATGGCGGTGTAGATATTTCCATGTTTACACAGATAGCGGTGTCGACATTTCCATGTTTACAGAGATAACGGTGTGGATATTTCCATGTTTATGCAGATAGCGGTGTAGATATTTCCATGTTTATACATCTAGCGGTTCGGATATTTCCATGTTTATACAGGTAGGCAGATATTTCCATGTTTATACAGATAGCGGTGTAGATATTTCCATCTTAATACAGATGGCGGTGTAGATATGTCCATGTTCGTACAGATGGCGGTGTAGATATTTCCATCTTCATACAGATGGCGGTGTAGATATTTCGAAGTTTATAGAGATAGCGCTGTAGTTATTTCCATATTTATAGAGAAATATGTGTAGATATTTCCTGGTATATGCAGATAGCTGTGTAGATATTTCCATGTTCATGGAGATAGCGGTGTAGATATTTCCATGTACATCCAGATGCCGGTGTAGATATATCCATGTTCATACAGATGGCGGTGAAGATATTTCCATGTTCAAACAGATGGCGGTGTAGATATTTGCAAGTTCAAACAAATGGCGGTGTAGATATTTCCATGTTCATAGAGATGGCAGTGAAGATATTTCCATCTTCATACAAATGGCGGTGTAGATATTTCCATGTTCATAGAGATGGCGGTGTAGATACTTCCATGTTTATACAGATAGCAGTGTATTTATTTCTATGTTTATAGAGATACTGGTGTAGATAATTTCAATTTTATACAGATAGATGTGTAGATATTTGCATGTTCATACAGATAGCGGTGTAGATATTTCCATGTTCTACAGATAGCGGTGTAGATATTTCCATGTTCAAACAGATAGCGGTGTAGATATTTCCATGTTCGTACAGATAGCGGTGTAGATATTTCCATGTTCATACAGATAGCGGTGTAGATATTTCCATGATGATACACATAGCGGTGTAGATATTTCCATGTTCATACAGATAACGGTGTAGATATTTTCATGTTCATACAGATAGCGGTGTAGATATTTCCATGTTCATACAGATAACGGTGTAGATATTTCATTGTTCATACAGATAGCGGTGTAGATATTTCCATGTTCATACAGTTAGCATTGTAGATATTTCCAAGTTCATAGAGATGGCGGTGTAGATATTTCCATGTTCATACAAATGGCGTTGTAGATATTTCCATGGTCATACAGATGGCGGTGTAGATATTTCTATGTTCATAGAGATGGCGGTGTAGATATTTCCATGTTTATTCAGATAGCGGTATAGATATTTCCATGTTTATACAGATGGTGGTGTAGATATTTCCATGTTTATAGAGATGGCGGTCTAGATATTTCCATGTTTATAGAGATAGTGGTGTAGTTATTTCCACGTTTATAGAGACAGCGTTGTAGATATTTCCATGTTTATACAGATAGCGGTGAAGATATTTCCATGTTTATACAGATAGCGGTGTAGATATTTCCATGTTTATACAGATAGCAGTGTAGATATTTCCAAGTTCATACAGATAGCGGTGTTGATATTTCCACGTTTATAGAGATTGCGGTGTAGATATTTACATGTTCATACCGATGGCGGTGTAGATGTTTCTATGTTTATAGAGATGGCGGTGTAGATATTTTCTTGTTTATACAGATGGCGGTGTAGATATTTCCATGGTTAAACAGATAGCAGTGTAGACATTTCCATGTTTACACAGATAGCGGTGTGCTTATTTCCATGTTTATGCAGATAGCGGTGTAGATATTTCCATGTTTATACATCTAGCGGTTCGGATATTTCCATGTTTATACAGATAGGCAGATATTTCCATGTTTATACAGATATCGGTGTAGATATTTCCATCTTAATACAGATGGCGGTGTAGATATGTCCATGTTCGTACAGATGGCGGTGTAGATATTTCCATGTTCATACAGATGGCGGTGTAGATATTTCGAAGTTTATAGAGATAGCGCTGTAGTTATTTCCATATTTATAGAGAAATATTTGTAGATATTTCCAGGTATATGCAGATAGCTGTGTAGATATTTCCATGTTCATGGAGATAGCGGTGTAGATATTTCCATGTACATCCAGATGCCGGTGTAGTTATATCCATGTTCATACAGATGGCGGTGAAGATATTTCCATGTTCAAACAGATGGCGGTGTAGATATATCCAGGTTCACACAAATGGCGGTGTAGATATTTCCATGTTCATAGAGATGGCAGTGAAGATATTTCCATCTTCATACAAATGGCGGTGTAGATATTTCCATGTTCATAGAGATGGCGGTGTAGATACTTCCATGTTTATACAGATAGCAGTGTATTTATTTCTATGTTTATAGAGATACTGGTGTAGATAATTTCAGTTTTATACAGATAGATGAGTAGATATTTTCATATTCATACAGATAGCGGTGTAGATATTTCCATGTTCTTACAGATAGCGGTGTAGATATTTCCATGTTCAAACAGATAGCGGTGTAGATATTTCCATGTTCATACAGATAGTGGTGTAGATATTTCCATGTTCGTACAGATAGCGGTGTAGATATTTCCATGTTGATACACATAGCGGTGTAGATATTTCCATGTTCATACAGATAACGGTGTAGATATTTTCATTTTCATACACATAGCGGTGTAGATATTTCCATGTTCACACAGTTAGCGGTGTAGATAATTCCATGTTCATACAGATGTCGGTGTACATATTTACATGTTCATACAGATGGCGGTGTAGTTATTTCCATGTTCGTACAGATGGCGGTGTAGATATTTCCATGTTCTTAGAGATGGCGGTGTAGATATTTCCATGTTTATGCAGATAGCGGTATAGATATTTCCATGTTTATACAGATGGTGGTGTAGATATTTCCATGTTTATAGAGATGGCGGTCTAGATATTTCCATGTTTATACAGATAGCGGTTTGGATATTTCCATGTTTATACAGATAGCGGTGTAGATATTTCCATGTTTATACAGATAGCAGTGTAGATATTTCCATGTTTATAGAGATAGTGGTGTAGGTAATTTCAATTTTATACAGAGAGCAGTGTAGATATTTCCAAGTTCATACAGATAGCGATGTACATATTTCCACGTTTATAGAGATGGCGGTGTAGATATTTCCATGTTCATACAGATGGCGGTGTAGATAATTCCATGTTTATATGGATGGCAGTGTAGATATTTTCATGTTTACGCAGATGGCGGTGTAGATATTTCCACGTTCATACAGATAACGGTGTAGATATTTCATTGTTCATACAGATAGCGGTGTAGATATTTCCATGTTCATACATTTAGCATTGTAGATATTTCCAAGTTCATACAGATGGCGGTGTAGATATTTAAATGTTCATGCAGATGGCGGAGTAGATATTTCCATGGTCGTACAGATGGCGGTGTAGATATTTCTATGTTCATAGAGATGGCGGTGTAGATATTTCCATCTTTATGCAGATAGCGGTATAGATATTTCCATGTTTATACATATGGTGGTGTAGATATTTCCATGTTTATAGAGATGGCGGTCTAGATATTTCCATGTTTATAGAGATAGTGGTGTAGTTATTTCCACGTTTATAGAGACAGCGTTGTAGATATTTCCATGTTTATACAGATAGCGGTGAAGATATTTCCATGTTTATACAGATAGCGGTGTAGATATTTCCATGTTTATACAGATAGCAGTGTAGATATTTCCAAGTTCATACAGATAGCGGTGTTGATATTTCCACGTTTATAGAGATTGCGGTGTAGATATTTCCATGTTCATACCGATGGCGGTGTAGATATTTCTATGTTTATAGAGATGGCGGTGTAGATATTTTCATGTTTATACAGATGGCGGTGTAGATATTTCCATGGTTAAACAGATAGCAGTGTAGACATTTCCATGTTTACACAGATAGCGGTGTGCTTATTTCCATGTTTATGCAGATAGCGGTGTAGATATTTCCATGTTTATACATCTAGCGGTTTGGATATTTCCATGTTTATACAGATAGGCAGATATTTCCATGTTTATACAGATATCGGTGTAGATATTACCATCTTAATACAGATGGCGGTGTAGATATGTCCATGTTCGTACAGATGGCGGTGTAGATATTTCCATGTTCATACAGATGGCGGTGTAGATATTTCGAAGTTTATAGAGATAGCGCTGTAGTTATTTCCATTTTTATAGAGAAATATGTGTAGATATTTCCAGGTATATGCAGATAGCTGTGTAGATATTTCCATGTTCATGGAGATAGCGGTGTAGATATTTCCATGTACATCCAGATGCCGGTGTAGATATATCCATGTTCATACAGACGGCGGTGAAGGTATTTCCATGTTCAAATAGATGGCGGTGTAGATATTTCCAGGTTCACACAAATGGCGGTGTAGATATTTCCATGTTCATAGAGATGGCAGTGAAGTTATTTCCATCTTCATACAAATGGTGGTGTAGATATTTCCATGTTCATAGAGATGGCGGTGTAGATACTTCCATGTTTATACAGATAGCAGTGTATTTATTTCTATGTTTATAGAGATACTGGTGTAGATAATTTCAATTTTATACAGATAGATGAGTAGATATTTGCATGTTCATACAGATAGCGGTGTAGATATTTCCATGTTCTTACAGATAGCGGTGTAGATATTTCCATGTTCAAACAGCGGTGTAGATATTTCCATGTTCATACAGATAGCGGTGTAGATATTTCCATGTTCATACAGATAGCGGTGTAGATATTTCCACGTTTATAGAGATGGCGGTGTAGATATTTCCAAGTTCATACAGATAGCGGTGTTGATATTTCCACGTTTATAGAGATAGCGGTGTAGGTATTTCCATGTTCATACAGTTAGTGGAGTAGGTATTTCCATGTTCGTACAGATGGCGGTGTAGATATTTCCATGTTCGTACAGATGGCGGTGTAGATATTTCCATGTTCATAGAGATTGCGGTGTACATATTTCCATGTTTATGCAGATAGCAGTATAGATATTTCCATGTTTATACAGATGGTGGTGTGGGTATTTCCATGTTTATAGAGATGGCGGTCTAGATATTTCCATGTTCATAGAGATAGTGGTGTAGTTATTTTCAAGTTTATAGAGACAGCGTTGTAGATATTTCCATGTTTATACAGATAAATGTGAAGATATTTTCAAGTTTATGCAGATAGCGGTGTAGATATTTCCATGTTTATACAGATGGCGGTGTAGATATTTCCATGTTTATAGAGATGGCGGTGTAGATATTTCCATGTTCATACAGATGGCGGTGTAGATATTTCCTTGTTTATAGAGATGGCGGTGTAGATATTTTCATGTTTACACCGATGGCGGTGTAGATATTTCCATGTTCGTACAGATAGCGGTGTAGTTATTTCCATGTTCATACAGATAGCGGTGTAGATAATTCCAAGTTCATACAGTTAGCGGAGTAGATATTTCCATGTTCATACAGATAGCGGTGTAGATATTTCCATGTCAATACAGTTAGCGGTGTAGATATTTCCATGTTCATACAGATGGCCGTGTAGATATTTACAGGTTCATACAGATTGCGATGTAGATATTTCCATGTTCGTACAGATGTCGGTGTAGATATTTTCATGTTCATAGAGATGGCGGTGTAGATATTTCCATGTTCATGCAGATAGCGGTATAGATATTTCCATGTTTATACAGATGGTGGTGTAGATATCTCCATGTTTACAGAGATGGCGGTCTAGATATTTCCATGTTTGTAGAGATAGTGGTGTAATTATTTCCAAGTTTATGGAGACAGCGTTGTAGATATTTCCATGTTTATACAGATAGCGGTGCAGAAATTTCCATGTTCATACAGATGGCGGTGCAGATATTTCCATGTTCGTACAGATGTCGGTTTAGATATTTCCATGTTTATAGAGATGGCGGTGTAGATATTTCCATGTTCATGCAGATAGCGGTGTAGATATTTCCATGTTCTTCCAGATGCCGGTGTAGATATATCCATGTTCATACAGATGGCGGTGAAGATATTTCCATGTTCATACAGATGGCGGTGTAGATATTTCCATGTTCATACAAATGGCGGTGTAGATATTTCCATGTTCATAGAGCTGGCGGTGTAGATATTTCCGTGTTCATACAAATGGCGGTGTAGATATTTACATGTACATAGAGATGGCAGTGTAGATATTTCCATGTTTATACAGATAGCGGTGTAGATATTTCCATGTTCATACAGATAGCGGTGTAGATATTTCCATGTTCATACAGAGAGCGGTGTAGGTATTTCCATGTTCATAGAGATAACGGTGTAGATATTTCCATGTTCATACACATAGCGGTGTAGATATTTCCATGTTCATGCAGTTAGCGGAGTAGATATTTCCATGTTCATACAGATGGCGGTGTAGATATTTCCATGTTCATACAGATGGCAGTGTAGATATTTCCATGTTCGTACAGATGGCGGTGTAGATATTTCCATGTTCATACAGATGGCGGTGTACATATTTCCATGTTTATGCAGATAGCGGTAAAGATATTTCCATGTATATTCAGATGGTGGTGTAGGTATTTCCATGTTTATAGAGATAGTGGTGTAGTTATTTCCAAGTTTATAGAGACAGCGTTGTAGATATTTCCATGTTTATACGGATAGAGGTGAAGATATTTTCATGTTTATACAGATAGCGGTGTAGATATTTCCATGTTTATACAGATAGCGGTGCGGATATTTCCATGTTTATACAGATGGGCAGATATTTCCATCTTTATACAGATAGCGGTGTAGATATTTCCATCTTAATACAGATGGCAGTGTAGATATGTCCATGTTCGTACAGATGGCGCTGTAGATATTTCCATGTTCATACAGAAGGCGGTGTAGATATTTCGAAGTTTATAGAGATAGCGCTGTAGATATTTCCATATTTATAGAGAAATCTGTGTAGGTATTTCCATGTATATGCAGATAGCTGTGTAGATATTTCCATGTTCATGCAGAAAGCGGTGTAGATAATTCCATATTCATCCAGATGTCGGTGTAGATATATCTATGTTCATACAGATGGCGGTGTAGATATTTCCATGTTCATACAAATGGCGGTGTGGATATTTCCATGTTGATAGAGATGGCGGTGTAGATATTCCCATGTTCATACAAATGGCAGTGTAGATATTTCCATGTTCATAGAGATGGCGGTTTAGATATTTCCATGTTTATACAGATAGCAGTGTAGTTATTTCCATGTTTATAGATAGCATTGTAGATATTTCCATTGATATACAGATTGCTCTGTAGATATTTGCATGTTCATACAGATAGCGATGTAGATATTTCCATGTTCATACAGATGGCGGTGTAGATATTTCCATGTTCGTACGGATGGCAGTGTAGATATTTCCATGTTCATATAGGTGGCGGTGTAGGTATTTCCATGTTTACACAGATAGCAGTGTAGTTATTTCCATGTTTATAGAGATAGCAGTGTAGATATTCCCATTGATATACAGATAGCTGTGTAGATATTTGCATGTTCATACTGATAGCGGAGTAGATATTTCCATGTTCGTACAGATAGCGGTGTAGATATTTCCATGTTCATACAGATAGCGGTGTAGATATTTCCAAGTTCATACAGTTAGCGGAGTAGATATTTCCATGTTCATACAGATAGCGGTGTAGATATTTCCATGTTCATACATTTAGCGGTGTAGATATTTCCATGTTCATACAGATGGCCGTGGAGATATTTACATGTTCATACTGATGGCAGTGTAGATATTTCCAAGTTCGTACAGACGTCGGTGTAGATATTTTCATGTTCATGGAGATGGCGGTGTAGATATTTCCAAGTTTATGCAGATAGCGGTATAGATATTTCCATGTTTATACAGATGGTGGTGTAGATATTTCCATGTTTATAGAGATGGCGGTCTAGATATTTCCATGTTTGTAGAGATAGTGGTGTAGTTATTTCCTAGTTTATAGAGAGAGCGTTGTAGATATTTCCATGTTTATACCGATAGCGGTGAAGATATTTCCATGTTTATACAGATAGCGGTGTAGATATTTCCATGTTTATTCAGATAGCGGTGAAGATATTTCCATGTTTATACAGATAGCGGTGTAGATATTTCCATGTTTATAGAGATAGTGGTTTAGATATTTCCAATATTATACTGATAGCATTGCAGATATTTCCAAATTCATACAGATAGAGGTGTAGATATTTCCACGTTTATAGAGATGGCGGTGTAGATATTTCCATGTTCATACAAATGGCGGAGTAGATATTTCCATGTTTATTGAGATGGCGGAGTAGATATTTCCGTGTTTATAGAGATGGCGGTGAAGATATTTTCATGTTTACACAGATGCCGATGTAGATATTTCCATGTTTACACAGATAGCGGTGTAGACATTTCCATGTTTTCACAGATAGCGGTGTGGATAATTCCATGTTTATGCAGATAGCGTTGTAGATATTTCCATGTTCATACAGATGGCCGTGTAGATATTTACAGCTTCATACAGATGGCGGTGTAGATATTTCCATGTTTATAGAGATGGCGGTGTAGATATTTTCATGTTTACACAGATGGCGGTGTAGATATTTCCATGTTTATACAGATAGATGTGAAGATATTTTCAAGTTTATACAGATAGCGGTGTAGATATTTCCATGTTTATACAGATGGCGGTGTAGATATTTCCATGTTTATAGAGATGGCGGTGTAGACATTTCCATGTTCATACAGATGGCGGTGTAGATATTTCCATGTTTATAGAGATGGCGGTGTAGATATTTTCATGTTTACACAGATGGCGGTGTAGATATTTCCATCTTCGTACAGATAGCGGCGTAGATATTTCCATGTTCATACAGATAGCGGTGTAGATATTTCCAAGTTCATACAGTTAGCGGAGTAGATATTTCCATGTTCATACAGATAGCGGTGTAGATATTTCCATGTTCATACAGTTAGCGGTGTAGATATTTCCATGTTCATACAGATGGCCGTGTAGATATTTACAGGTTCATACAGATTGCGATGTAGATATTTCCATGTTCGTACAGATGTCGGTGTAGATATTTTCATGTTGATAGAGATGGCGGTGTAGATATTTCCATGTTTATGCAGATAGCGGTATAGATATTTCCATGTTTATACAGATGGTGGTGTAGATATCTCCATGTTTATAGAGATGGCGGTCTAGATATTTCCATGTTTGTAGAGATAGTGGTGTAATTATTTCCAAGTTTATGGAGACAGCGTTGTAGATATTTCCATGTTTATACAGATAGCGGTGCAGAAATTTCCATGTTCATACAGATGGCGGTGTAGATATTTCCATGTTCGTACAGATGTCGGTGTAGATATTTCCATGTTTATAGAGATGGCGGTGTAGATATTTCCATGTTCATGCAGATAGCGGTGTAGATATTTCCATGTTCATCCAGATGCCGGAGTAGATATATCCATGTTCATACAGATGGCGGTGAAGATATTTCCATGTTCATACAGATGGCGGTGTACATATTTCCATGTTCATACAAATGGCGGTGTAGATATTTCCATGTTCATAGAGATGGCGGTGTAGATATTTCCGTGTTCATACAAATGGCGGTGTAGATATTTACATGTACATAGAGATGGCAGTGTAGATATTTCCATGTTTATACAGATAGCAGTGTAGTTATTTCCATATTTATAGAGATAGCATAGTAGATATTTCCACTGATGTACAGATAGCTGTGTAGATATTTGCATGTTCATACAGATAGCGGTGTAGATATTTCCATGTTCATACAGATAGCGGTGTAGATATTTCCATGTTTATAGAGATAGCGGCGCAGATATTTCCATGTTCATACAGTTAGCGGTGTAGATACTTCCATGTTCATACAGATGGTGGTGTAGATATTTACATGTTCATACAGATGGCGGTGTAGATATTTCCATGTTCGTACAGATGGCGGTATAGATATTTCCATGTTCATAGAGATGGCGGTATAGATATTTCCATGTTTATGCAGATAGAAGTATAGATATTTCCATGTTTATACAGATGGTGGTGTAGATATTTCCATGTTTATAGAGATGGCGGTCTAGATATTTCCATGTTTATAGAGATAGTGGTGTAGTTATTTCCAAGTTTATAGAGACAGCATTGTAGATATTTCCATGTTTATGCAGATAGCGGTGAAGATATTTCCATGTTTATACAGATAGCGGTGTAGATATTTCCATGTTTATACAGATAGCAGTGTAGATATTTCCATGTTTATAGAGATAGTGGAGTAGATAATTCCAATTTTATACAGATATCAGTGAAGATATTTCCAAGTTCATACAGATAGCGGTGTAGATATTTCCACTTTTATAGATATGGCGGTGTAGATATTTCCATGTTCATACAGATGGCGGTGTAGATATTTCCATGTTCGTACGGATGGCAGTGTAGATATTTCCATGTTCATACAGGTGGCGGTGTAGATATTTCCATGTTTATACAGATATCAGGGTAGTTATTTCCATGTTTATAGAGATAGCAGTGTAGATGTTTCCATTGATATACAGATAGCTGTGTAGATATTTGCATGTTCATACAGATAGAGGTGTAGATATTTCCATGTTCATACAGATAGCGGTGTAGCTATTTCCATTTTCATACAGATAGCGGTGTAGATATTTCCATGTTCATACAGATAGCGGTGTAGGTATTTCCATGTTCATACAGATAGCGGTGTAGATATTTCCATGTTCATACACATAGCGGTGTAGATATTTCCATGTTCATACAGTTAGCGGAGTAGATATTTCCATGTTCATACAGATGGCGGTGTAGATATTTCCATGTTCATACAGATGGCGGTGTAGATATTTCCATGTTTGTACAGATGGCGGTGTAGATATTTCCATGTTCATACAGATGGCGGTGTACATATTTCCAAGTTTATGCAGATAGCGGTATAGATAATTCCATGTATATTCAGATGGTGGTGTAGGTATTTCCATGTTTATAGAGATAGTGGTGTAGTTATTTCCAAGTTTATACAGACAGCGTTGTAGATATTTCCATGTTTATACGGATAGCGGTGAAGATATTTTCATGTTTATACAGATAGCGGTGTAGATATTTCCATGGTTATACAGATAGCGGTGCGGATATTTCCTTGTTTATACAGATGGGCAGATATTTCCATCTTTATACAGATAGCGGTGTAGATATTTCCATCTTAATACAGATGGCGGTGTAGATATGTCCATGTTCGTACAGATGGCGCTTTAGATATTTCCATGATCATACAGATGGCGGTGTAGATATTTCGAAGTTTATAGAGATAGCGCTGTAGATATTTCCATATTTATAGAGAAATCTGTGTAGGTATTTCCATGTATATGCAGATAGCTGTGTAGATATCTCCATGTTCATGCAGAAAGCGGTGTAGATAATTCCATATTCATCCAGATGTCGGTGTAGATATATCTATATTCATACAGATGGCGGTGAAGATATTTCCATGTTCATACAGATGGCGGTGTAGATATTTCCATGTTCATACAAATGGCGGTGTGGATATTTCCATGTTCATAGAGATGGCGGTGTAGATATTCCCATGTTCATACAAATGGCAGTGTAGATATTTCCATGTTCATAGAGATGGCGGTGTAGATATTTCCATGTTTATACAGATAGCAGTGTAGTTATTTCCATGTTTATAGATAGCATTGTAGATATTTCCATTGATATACAGATAGCTCTGTAGATATTTGCATGTTCATACAGATATCGGTGTAGATATTTCCATGTTCATACAGATGGCGGTGTAGATATTTCCATGTTCGTACGGATGGCAGTGAAGATATTTCCATGTTCATACAGGTGGCGGTGTAGGTATTTCCATGTTTACACAGATAACAGTGTAGTTATTTCCATGTTTATAGAGATAGCAGTGTAGCTATTCCCATTGATATACAGATAGCTGTGTACATATTTGCATGTTCATACTGATAGCGGTGTAGATATTTCCATGTTCGTACAGATAGCGGTGTAGATATTTCCATGTTCATACAGATAGCGGTGTAGATATTTCCAAGTTCATACAGTTAGCGGAGTAGATATTTCCATGTTCATACAGATAGCGGTGTAGATATTTCCATGTTCATACAGATGGCAGTGTTGATATTTCCAAGTTCGTACAGATTTCGGTGTAGATATTTCCATGTTCATGGAGTTGGCGGTGTAGATATTTCCATGTTTATGCAGATAGCAGTATAGATATTTCCATGTTTATACAGATGGTGGTGTAGATATTTCCATGTTTATAGAGATGGAGGTCTAGATATTTCCATGTTTGTAGAGATAGTGGTGTAGTTATTTCCAAGTTTATAGAGAGAGCGTTGTAGATATTTCCATGTTTATACCGATAGCGGTGAAGATATTTCCATGTTTATATAGATAGCGGTGTAGATATTTCCATGTTTATAGAGATAGTGGTTTAGATAATTCCAATTTTATACTGATAGCATTGCAGATATTTCCAAATTCATACAGATAGAGGTGTAGATATTTCCACGTTTATAGAGATGGCGGTGTAGATATTTCCATGTTCATACAAATGGCGGAGTAGATATTTCCATGTTTATAGAGATGGCGGAGTAGATATTTCCGTGTTTATAGAGATGGCGGTGTAGATATTTTCATGTTTACACAGATGCCGATGTAGATATTTCCATGTTTACACAGATAGCGGTGTAGACATTTCCATGTTTACACAGATAGCGGTGTGGATATTTCCATGTTTATGCAGATAGCGGTGTTGATAATTCCATGTTTATACAGATAGCGGTGCGGATATTTCCATGTTTATACAGATGGGCAGATATTTCCATGTTTATACAGATAGCGTTGTAGATATTTCCATCTTAATACAGATGGCGGTGTAGATATATCCATGTTCGTACAGATGGCGGTGTAGATATTTCCATGTTCATACAGATGGCGGTGTAGATATTTTGAAGTTTATAGAGATAGCGCTGTAGTTATTTCCATATTTATAGAGAAATCTGTGTAGATATTTCCATGTATATGCAGATAGCTGTGTAGATATTTCCATGTTCATGCAGAAAGCGGTGTAGATATTTCCATGTTTATCCAGATGTCGGTGTAGATATATCCATGTTCATACAGATGGCGGTGAAGATATTTCCATGTTCATACAGATGGCGGTGTTGATATTTCCATCTTCATACAAATGGCGGTATAGATATTTCCATGTTCATAGAGATGGCGGTGTAGATATTTCCAAGTTTATACAGATAGCAGTGTAGTTATTTCCATGTTTATAGAGATAGCATTGTAGATATTTCCATTGATATACACACAGCTCTGTAGATATTTGCATGTTCATACAGATAGCGGTGTAGATATTTCCATGTTCATACAGATGGCGGTGTAGATATTTCCATATTTGTACGGATGGCAGTGTAGATATTTCCATGTTCATACAGGTGGCGGTGTAGATATTTCCATGTTTATACAGATAGCAGTGTAGTTATTTCCATGATTATAGAGATAGCAGTGTAGATATTCCCATTGATATACAGATAGCTGTGTAGATATTTCCATGTTCGTACAGATAGCGGTGTAGATATTTCCATCTTCGTACAGATAGCGGTATAGATATTTCCAAGTTCATACAGTTAGCGGAGTAGATATTTCCATGCTCATACAGATAGCGGTGTAGATATTTCCATGTTCATACAGTTAGTGGTGTAGATATTTCCATGTTCATACAGATGGCCGTGTAGATATTTACATGTTCATACAGATGGCGGTGTAGATATTTCCATGTTCGTACATATGTTGGTGTAGATATTTTCATGTTCATAGAGATGGCGGTGTATATATTTCCATGTTTATGCAGATAGCAGTATAGATATTTTCATGTTTATACAGATGGTGGTGTAGATATTTCCATGTTTATAGAGATGGCGGTCTAGATATTTCCATGTTTGTAGAGATAGTGGTGTAGTTATTTCCAAGTTTATAGAGACAGCGTTGTAGGTATTTCCATGTTTATACAGATAGCGGTGAAGATATTTCCATGTTTATACAGATAGCGGTGTAGATATTTCCATGTTTATTCAGATAGCGGTGAAGATATTTCCATGTTTATACATATAGCGGTGTAGATATTTCCATGTTTATACAGATAGCAGTGTAGATATTTCCATGTTTATAGAGATAGTGGTGTAGATAATTCCAATTTTATACTGATAGCATTGTAGATATTTCCAAATTCATACAGATAGCGGTGTAGATATTTCCACGTTTATAGAGATGGCGTTGTAGATATTTCCATGTTCATACAAATGGCTGTGTAGATATTTCCATGTTTATAGAGATGCCGGTGTAGATATTTTCATGTTTACACGGATGGCGGTGGAGATATTTCCATGTTTACACAGATAGCGGTGTAGACATTTCCATGTTTACACAGATAGCGGTGTGGATATTTCCATGTTTATGCAGATAGCGGTGTAGATATTTCCATGTTTATACAGATAGCGGTGCGGATATTTCCATGTTTATACAGATGGGCAGATATTTCTATGTTTATACAGATAGCGGTGTAGATATTTCCATCTTAATACAGATGGCGGTGTAGATATGTCCATTTTCGTACAGATGGCGGTGTAGATATTTCCATGTTCATACAGATGGCGGTGTAGATATTTCCATGTTCATACAAATGGCGGTGTAGATATTTCCATGTTCATAGAGATGGCGGTGTAGATATTTCCGTGTTCATACAAATGGCGGTGTAGATATTTACATGTACATAGAGATGGCAGTGTAGATATTTCCATGTTTATACAGATAGCAGTGTAGTTATTTCCATATTTATAGAGATAGCATAGTAGATATTTCCACTGATGTACAGATAGCTGTGTGGATATTTGCATGTTCATACAGATAGCGGTGTAGATATTTCCATGTTCATACAGATAGCGGTGTAGATATTTCCATGTTTATAGAGATAGCGGTGTAGATATTTCCATGTTAATACAGATAGCGGTGTAGATATTTTCATGTTCATACAGATAGCGGTGCAGATATTTCCATGTTCAAACAGATAGCGGTGTAGATATTTCCATGTTCATACAGATAGCGGTGCAGATATTTCCATGTTCATACAGTTAGCGGTGTAGATATTTCCATGTTCATACAGATGGTGGTGTAGATATTTACATGTTCATACAGATGGCGGTGTAGATATTTCCATGTTCGTACAGATGGCGGTATAGATATTTCCATGTTCATAGAGATGGCGGTATAGATATTTCCATGTTTATGCAGATAGCGGTATAGATATTTCCATGTTTATACAGATGGTGGTGTAGATATTTCCATGTTTATAGAGATGGCGGTCTAGATATTTCCATGTTTATAGAGATAGTGGTGTAGTTATTTCCAAGTTTATAGAGACAGCATTGTAGATATTTCCATGTTTATGCAGATAGCGGTGAAGATATTTCCATGTTTATACAGATAGCGGTGTAGATATTTCCATGTTTATTCAGATAGCAGTGTAGATATTTCCATGTTTATAGAGATAGTGGTGTAGATAATTCCAATTTTATACAGATATCAGTGTAGATATTTCCAAATTCATACAGATAGCGGTGTAGATATTTCCACTTTTATAGATATGGCGGTGTAGATATTTCCATGTTCATACAGATGGCGGTGTAGATATTTCCATGTTCGTACGGATGGCAGTGTAGATATTTCCATGTTCATACAGGTGGCGGTGTAGATATTTCCATGTTTATACAGATATCAGGGTAGTTATTTCCATGTTTATAGAGATAGCAGTGTAGATGTTTCCATTGATATACAGATAGCTGTGTAGATATTTGCATGTTCATACAGATAGAGGTGTAGATATTTCCATGTTCATACAGATAGCGGTGTAGATATTTCCATGTTCATACAGATAGCGGTGTAGATATTTCCATGTTCATACAGATAGCGGTGTAGGTATTTCCATGTTCATACAGATAACGGTGTAGATATTTCCATGTTCATACACATAGCGGTGTAGATATTTCCATGTTCATACAGTTAGCGGAGTAGATATTTCCATGTTCATACAGATGGCGGTGTAGATATTTCCATGTTCATACAGATGGCGGTGTAGATATTTCCATGTTCGTACAGATGGCGGTGTAGATATTTCCATGTTCATACAGATGGTGGTGTACATATTTCCAAGTTTATGCAGATAGCGGTATAGATAATTCCATGTATATTCAGATGGTGGTGTAGGTATTTCCATGTTTATAGAGATAGTGGTGTAGTTATTTCCAAGTTTATACAGACAGCGTTGTAGATATTTCCATGTTTATACGGATAGCGGTGAAGATATTTTCATGTTTATACAGATAGCGGTGTAGATATTTCCATGTTTATACAGATAGCGGTGCGGATATTTCCATGTTTATACAGATGGGCAGATATTTCCATCTTTATACAGATAGCGGTGAAGATATTTCCATGTTTATACAGATAGCGGTGTGGATATTTCCATGTTTATACAGATAGCGGTGTAGATATTTCCACGTTTATAGAGATAGTGGTGTAGATAATTCCAATTTTATACAGATAGCTGTGTAGATATTTCCAAGTTCATACAGATAGCGGTGTAGATATTTCCACGTTTATAGATATGGCGGTGTAGATATTTCCATGTTCATACAGATGGCGGTGTAGATATTTCCATGTTCATACAGGTGGCGGTGTAGATATTTCCATGTTTATACAGACAGCAGTGTAGTTATTTAAATGTTTATAGAGATAGCAGTGTAGATATTTCAATTGATATACAGATAGCTCTGTAGATATTTGCATGTTCGTACAGATAGCGGTGTAGATATTTCCATGTTCATACAGTTAGTGGAGTAGATATTTCCTTGTTCATACAGATGGCGGTGTAGATATTTTCATGTTCATACAGATGGTGGTGTAGATATTTCTATGTTCGTACAGATGGCGTTGTAGTTATTTCCATGTTCATAGAGATGGCGGTGTACATATTTCCATGTTTATGCAGATGGTGGTGTAGGTATTTCCATGTTTATAGAGATGGCGGTCTAGATATTTCCATGTTTATAGAAATAGTTTTGTAGTTATTTCCAAGTTTATAGAGACAGCGTTTTAGATATTTCCATGTTTATACAGATAGCGGTGAAGATATTTTCATGTTTCTACAGATAGCGGTGTAGATATTTCCATGTTTATACAGATATCGGTGTAGATATTTCCATGTTTATAGAGATAGTGGTGTAGATAATTCCAATTTTATACAAATACAGTGTAGATATTTCCAAGTTCATAAAGATAGCGGTGTAGATATTTCCACGTTTATAGAGATGGCGGTGTAGATATTTCCATGTTCATACAGATGGCGGTGTAGATATTTCCATGTTTATAGAGATGTCGGTGTAGATATTTTCATGTTTACACAGATGGCGGTGCAGATATTTCCATGTTTACACAGATAGCGGTGTAGGCATTTCCATGTTTACACAGATAGCGGTGTTCATATTTCCATGTTTATGCAGATAGCGGTGTAGATATTTCCATGTTTATACAGATAGCGGTGCGGATATTTCCATGTTTATACAGATGGGCCGATATTTCCATGTTTATACAGATAGCGGTGTAGATATTTCCATGTTAATACAGATAGCAGTGTAGATATTTCCATGTTTATAGAGATAGTGGTGTAGATAACTCCAATTTTATACAGATAGCATTGTAGATATTTCCAAATTCATACAGATAGCGGTGTAGATATTTCCATGTTTATACAGATAGCGGTGCGGATATTTCCATGTTTACACAGATAGTTTGTCAGATATTTCCATGTTTATACAGATAGCGGTGTAGATATTTCCCTCTTTATACAGATGGCGGTGTAGATATGTCCGTATTCGTACAGATGGCGTCGTACATATTTCCATGTTCATACAGATTTCGGTGTAGATATTTCGAAGTTTATAGAGATATCGCTGTAGTTATTTCCATATTTATAGAGAAATCTGTGTAGATATTTCCATGTATATGCAGATAGCTGTGTAGATATTTCCATGTTCATCCAGAGGTCGGTGTAGATATATCCATGTTCATACCGATGGTGGTGAAGATATTTCCATGTTCATACAGATGGCGGTGTAGATATTTCCATGTTCATACAGATGGCGGTGTAGATATTTACATGTTCGTACGGATGGCAGTGTAGATATTTCCATGTTCATAGAGATGGCGGTGTAGATATTTCCATGTTTATGCAGATAGCGGTATAGATATTTCCGTGTTTATACAGATGGTGGTGTAGATATTTCCATGTTTATAGAGATGGTGGTCTAGATATTTCCATGTTTTTACAGATAGCGGTGAAGATATTTCCAAGTTTATACAGATAGCGTTGTAGATGTTTCCATGTTTATACAGATAGCAGTGTAGATATTTCCATGTTTATAGAGATAGTGGTGTAGATAATTTCAATTTTATACCGAGGGCGGTGTAGATATTTCCATGTTTATAGAGATGGCGGTGTAGATATTTCCATGTTTACACAGATTGCGGTGTGGATATTTCCATGTTTATGCAGATAGCGGTGTAGATATTTCCATGTTTATACAGATAGCGGTGCGGATATTTCCATGTTTGTACAGATAGTTGGGCAGATATTTCCATGTTTGTACAGATAGCGGTGTAGATATTTCCATCTTAATACAGATGGCGGTGTACACATGTCCATGTTCGTACAGATGGCGGTGTAGATATTTCCATGTTCATACAGATGGTTGTGTAGATATTTCGAAGTTTATAGAGATAGCACTGTAGTTATTTCCATATATATAGAGAAATCTGTGTAGATATTTCCATGTATATGCAGATAGCTGTGTAGATATTTCCATGTTCATGCAGATAGCGGAGTAGATATTTCCATGTTCATCCAGATGCCAGTGTAGATATATCCATGCTCATACAGATGGCGGAGAAGATATTTCCATGTTCATACAGATGGCGGTGTAGATATTTCCATGTTCATACAAATGGCGGTGTAGATATTTCCATGTTCATAGAAATGGCGGTGTTGATATTTCCATGTTCATACAAATGGCGGTGTAGATATTTCCATGTTCATAGAGATGGCTGTGTAGATATTTCCCTGTTTATACAGATAGCAGTGTAGTTATTTCCATGTTTATAGAGATAGAAGTGTAGATATTTCCATTGATATACAGATAGCTGTGTACATATTTGCATGTTCATACAGATAGCGGTGTAGATATTTCCATGTTCATACAGATGGTGGTGCATATATTTCCATGTTCATACAGATAGCGGTGTAGATATTTCCATGTTCATACAGATAGCGGTGTAGATATTTCCATGTTCATACCAATAGCGGTGTAGATATTTCCATGTGCATACAGTTAGCGGTGTAGATATTTCCATGTTCATACAGATGGCGGTGTAGATATTTACATGTTCATACAGATGGCGGTGTAGATATTTCCATGTTCGTACGGATGGCAGTGTAGATATTTCCATGTTCATACAGGTGGCGGTGTAGATATTTCCATGTTTATACAGATAGCAGTGTAGTTATTTCCATGTTTATAGAGATAGCAGTGTAGATATTTCCATGGATATACAGATAGCTGTGTAGATATTTGCATGTTCATACAGATATCGGTGTAGATATTTCCATGTTCGTACAGATAGCGGTGTAGATATTTCCATGTTCACACAGATAGCGTTGTAGGTATTTCCATGTACATACAGATAGCGGTGTAGATATTTCCATGATCATACAGGTAGCGGTGTAGATATTTCCATGTTCATACAGATGGCGGTGTAGATATTTACATGTTCATACAGATGGCGGTGTAGATATTTCCATGTTCGTACAGATGGCGGTGTAGATATTTCCACGTTCATAGAGATGACGGTGTAGATATTTCCATGTTTATGCAGATAGCGGTATTGATATTTCCTTGTTTATACAGATGGTGGTGTAGATATTTCCATGTTTATAGAGATGGCGGTCTAGATATTTCCATGTTTTTACAGATAGCGGTCAAGATATTTCCAAGTTTATACAGATAGCGTTGTAGATGTTTCCATGTTTATACAGATAGCAGTGTAGATATTTCCATGTTTATAGATATAGTGGTGTAGATAATTTCAATTTTATACCGAGAGCAGTGTAGATATTTCCAAGTTCACACAGATAGCGATGTAGATATTTCCACGTTTATAGAGATGGCGGTGTAGATATTTCCATGTTCATACAGATGGCGGTGTAGATATTTCCATGTTCATACAAATCGCGGTGTAGATATTTCCATGTTCATAGAGATGGCGTTGTATATATTTCCAGGTTCATACAAATGGCGGTGTAGATATTTCCATGTTCATAGAGATGGCGGTGTAGATATTTCCATATTTATACAGATAGCAGTGTAGTAATTTCTATGTTTATAGAGATAGCAGTGTAGATATTTCCATTGATATACAGATAGCTGTGTAGATATTTGCATGTTCATACAGAGAGCGGTGTAGATATTTCCATGTTCATACAGATAGCGGTGTAGATATTTCCATGTTCATACAGATAGCGGTGTAGATATTTCCATGTTCATACAGTTAGCGGTGTAGATATTTCCATGTTCACACAGATGGCGGTGTAGATATTTACATGTTCATAGAGATGGCGGTGTAGATATTTCCATGTTCGTACGGATGGCAGTGTAGATATTTCCATGTTCATACAGGTAGCGGTGTAGATATTTCCATGTTAATACAGATAGCAGTGTAGTTATTTCCATGTTTATAGAGATAGTAGTGCAGATATTTCCTTTGATATACAGATAGCTGTGTAGGTATGTGCATGTTCATACAGATAGCGGTGTAGATATTTCCCTATTCATACAGATAGCGGTGTAGATCTTTCCATGTTCATACAGTTAGCGGTGTAGATATTTCCATGTTCATATAGATGGTGGTGTAGATATTTCCATGTACATACAGATGGCGGTGTAGATATTTCCATGTTCGTAAAGATGACCGTGTAGATATTTCCATGTTCATAGAGATGGCGGTGTAGATATTTCCATGTTTGTGCAGATAGCGGTATAGTTATTTCCATGTTTATACAGATGGTGGTGTAGATATTTGCATGTTTATAGAGATGGCGGTCTAGATAGTTCCATGTTTATAGAGATAGTGGTGTAGTTATTTCCAAGTTTATAAAGACAGCGTTGTAGATATTTCCATGTTTATTCAGATAGCGGTGAAGATATTTCCATGTTTATACAGATAGCATTGTAGATATTTTCATGTTTATACAGATAACAGTGTAGATATTTCCATGTTTATAGAGATAGTGATGTAGATAATTTCAATTTTATGCAGATAGCAGTGTAGATATTTCCAAGTTCATACAGATAGTGGTGTAGATATTTCCACGTTTATAGAGATGGCGGAGTAGATATTTCCATGTTCATACAGATGGCGGTGTAGATATTTCCATGTTTATAGAGATGGCGGTGTAGATATGTCCATGTTTACACAGATGGCGGTGTAGATATTTCCATGTTTACACAGATAGCGGTGTAGACATTTCCATGTTTACACAGATAGCGGTGTGGATATTTCCATGTTTATGCAGATAGCGGTGTAGATATTTCCATGTTTATACAGATAGCGGTGCGGATATTTCCATGTTTGTACAGATAGTTGGGCAGATATTTCCATGTTTGTACAGATAGCGGTGTAGATATTTCCATCTTAATACAGATGGCGGTGTAGACATGTCCTTGTTCGTACAGATGGCGGTGTAGATATTTCCATGTTCATACAGATGGTTGTGTAGATATTTCGAAGTTTATAGAGATAGCACTGTAGTTTTTTCCATATATATAGAGAAATCTTTGTAGATATTTCCATGTATATGCAGATAGCTGTGTGGATATTTCCATGTTCATGCAGATAGCGGTGTAGATATTTCCATGTTCATCCAGATGCCAGTGTAGATATATCCATGTTCATACAGATGGCGGTGAAGATATTTCCATGTTCATACAGATGGCGGTGTAGATATTTCCATGTTCATACAAATGGCGGTGTAGATATTTCCATGTTCATAGAGATGGCGGTGTAGATATTTCCATGTTCATACAAATGGCGGTGTAGATATTTCCATGTTCATAGAGATGGCGGTGTAGATATTTCCATGTTTATACAGATAGCAGTGTAGTTATTTCCATGTTTATAGAGATAGCAGTGTAGATATTTCCATTGATTTACAGATAGCTGTGTAGATATTTGCATGTTCATACAGATAGCGGGGTAGATATTTCCATGTTCATACAGATGGCGGTGGAGATATTTCCATGTTCATACAGATAGCGGTGTAGATATTTCCATGTTCATACAGATAGCGGTGTAGATATTTCCATGTTCATACCAATAGCAGTGTAGATATTTCCATGTGAATACAGTTAGCGGTGTAGATATTTCCATGTTCATACAGATGGCGGTGTAGATATTTACATGTTCATACAGATGGCGGTGTAGATATTTCCATGTTCGTACGCATGGCAGTGTAGATATTTCCATGTTCACACAGGTGGCGGTGTAGATATTTCCATGTTTATACAGATAGCAGTGTAGTTATTTCCACGTTTATAGAGACAGCAGTGTAGATATTTCCATTGACATACAGATAGCTGTGTAGATATTTGCATGTTCATACAGATATCGGTGTAGATATTTCCATGTTCGTACAGATAGCGGTGTAGATATTTCCATGTTCTCACAGATAGCGGTGAAGATATTTCCATGTTCATACAGATAGCGGTGTAGATATTTCCATGATCATACAGGTAGCGGTGTAGATATTTCCATGTTCATACAGATGGCGGTGTAGATATTTACATGTTCATACAGATGGCGGTGTAGATATTTCCATGTTCGTACAGATGGCGGTGTAGATATTTCCACGTTCATAGAGATGACGGTGTAGATATCTCCATGTTTATGCAGATAGCGGTATAGATATTTCCATGTTTATACTGATGGTGGTGTAGATATTTCCATGTTTAGAGAGATGGCGGTCTAGATATTTCCATGTTTTTAGAGATAGCAGTGAGGATATTTCCAAGTTTATACAGATAGCGTTGTAGATGTTTCCATGTTTATACAGATAGCAGTGCAGATATTTCCATGTTTATAGAGATAGTGGTGTAGATAATTTCAATTTTATACCGAGAGCAGTGTAGATATTTCCAAGTTCACACAGATAGCGATATAGATATTTCCACGTTTATAGAGATGGCGGTGTAGATATTTCCATGTTCATACAGATGGCGGTGTTGATATTTCCATGTTCATACACATGGCGGTGTAGATATTTCCATGTTCATAGAGATGGCGTTGTAGATATTTCCAGGTTCATACAAATGGCGGTGTAGATATTTCCATGTTCATAGAGATGGCGGTGTAGATATTTCCATATTTATACAGATAGCAGTGTAGTAATTTCCATGTTTATAGAGATAGCAGTGTAGATATTACCATTGATATACAGATAGCTGTGTAGATATTTGCATGTTCATACAGATAGCGGTGTAGATATTTCCATGTTCATACAGATAGCGGTGCAGATATTTCCATGTTCATACAGATAGCGGTGTAGATATTTCCATGTTCGTACAGATAGCGGTGTAGATATTTCCATGTTCATACAGATAGCGGTGTAGATATTTCCATGTTCATACAGTTAGCGGTGTAGATATTTCCATGTTCATACAGACGGTGGTGTAGATATTTACATGTTCATACAGATGGCGGTGTAGATATTTCCATGTTCGTATGGATGGCAGTGTAGATATTTCCATGTTCATACAGGTAGCGGTGTAGATATTTCCATGTTTATACACATAGCAGTGTAGTTATTTCCATGTTTATAGAGATAGTAGTGTAGATATTTCCTTTGATATACAGATAGCTGTGTAGGTATGTGCATGTTCATACAGATAGCGGTGTAGACATTTCCATGTTCATACAGATAACGGTGAAGTTATTTCCATATTCATACAGATAGCGGTGTAGATATTTCCATGTTCATACAGTTAGCGGTGTAGATATTTCCATGTTCATACAGATGGTGGTGTAGATATTTACATGTTCATACAGATGGCGGTGTAGATATTTCCATGTTCATAAAGATGGCCGTGTAGATATTTCCATGTTCATAGAGACGGCCGTGTAGATATTTCCATGTTTATGCAGATAGCGGTATAGATATTTCCATGTTTATACAGATGGTGGTGTAGATATTTGCATGTTTATAGGGATGGCGGTCTAGATAGTTCCATGTTTATAGAGATAGTGGTGTAGTTATTTTCAAGTTTATACAGACAGCGTTGTAGATATTTCCATGTTTATTCAGATAGCGGTGAAGATATTTCCATGTTTATACAGATAGCATTGTAGATATTTTCATGTTTACACAGATAAGAGTGTAGATATTTCCATCTTTTTAGAGATAGTGGTGTAGATAATTTCAATTTTATACAGATAGCAGTGTAGATATTTCCAAGTTCATACAGATAGCGGTTTAGATATTTCCACGTTTATAGAGAAGGCGGTGTAGATATTTCCATGTTCATACAGACGGCGGTGTAGATATTTCCATGTTTATAGAGATGTCAGTGTAGATATTTCCATGTTTACACAGATGGCGGTGTAGATATTTCCATGTTTACACGTATAGCGGTGCAGACATTTCCATGTTTACACAGATAGCGGTGTGGATATTTCCATGTTTATGTAGATAGCGGTGTAGATATTTCCATGTTTATACAGATGGCGGTGTAGATATTTCCATGTTCGTACAGATGTCTGTGTAGATATTTTCATGTTCATAGAGATGGCGGTGTAGATCTTTCCATGTTTATGCAGAGAGCGGTAGAGTTATTTCCATGTTTATACAGATGGTGGTGTAGATATTTCCATGTTTATACAGATAGCAGTGAAGATATTTCCATGTTTATACAGATTGCGGTGTAGATATTTCCATGTTTATTCAGAGAGCGGTGAAGATATTTCCATGTTTATACAGATACCAGTGTAGATATTTCCATCTTAATACAGATGGCGGTGTAGATATGTCAATGTTCGTACAGATGGCATTGTACATATTTCCATGTTAAAACAGATGGTGGTGTAGATATTTCGAAGTTTATAGAGATAGCGCTGTAGTTATTTCCATATTTATAGAGAAATCTGTTTAGATATTTCCATGTATATGCAGATAACAGTGTAGATATTTCCATGTTCATGCAGATAGAGGTGTAGATATTTCCATGTTCTTCCACATGTCGCTGTAGATATATCCATGTTCATACAGATGGCGGTGAAGATATTTCCATGTTCATACAGATGGCGGTGTAGATATTTCCATGTTCATACAAATGGCGGTGTAGATATTTCCATGTTTATACAGATAACAGTGTAGATATTTCCGTGTTTATAGAGATAGTGGTCTAGATAATTTCAATTTTATACAGATAGCAGTGTAGATATTTCCAAGTTCATACAGATAGTGGTGTAGATATTTCCACGTTTATAGAGATGGCGGTGTAGATATTTCCATGTTCATACAGATGGCGGTGTAGATATTTCCATGTTTATAGAGATGGCGGTGTACATATTTTCATGTTTTCACAGATGGCGGTGTAGATATTTCCATGTTTACACAGATAGCGGTGTTGACATTTCCATGTTTACACAGATAGCGGTGTGGATATTTCCGTGTTTATGCAGATAGCTTTGTAGATATTTCCATATTTATACAGATAGCGGTGCGGTTATTTCCATGTTTATACAGATAGTGGTGTAGATATTTCCATATTCATACAGAGGGCGGTGTAGATATTTCGAAGTTTATAGAGGTAGCGCTGTACTTATTTCCATATTTATAGAGAAATCTGTGTAGCTATTTCAATGTATATTCAGATAGCTGTGTAGATATTTCCATGTTCATGCAGATAGCGGTGAAGATATTTCCATGTTCTTCCAGATGCCGGTGTACATATATCCATGTTCATACAGATGGCGTTGAAGATATTTCCATGTTCATACACATGGCAGTGTAGATATTTCCATGATCATACAAATGGCGGTGTAGATATTTCCATGTTCATAGAGATGGCGGCGAAGATATTTCCACATTCATACAAATGGCGGTGTAGATATTTCCATGTTTATAGAGATGGCGGTGTAGATATTTCCATGTTGATACAGATGGCAGTGTAGTTATTTCCATGTTTATAGAGATAGCAGTGTAGATATTTCCATTGATATACAGATAGCTGTGTAGATATTTGCATGTTCATACAGATAGCGGTGTAGATATTTCCATGTTCATACAGATAGCGGTGTAGATATTTCCATGTTCATACAGATAGCGGTGTAGATATTTCCATGTTCATACAGATAGCGGTGTAGATATTTCCATGTTCATACAGATAGCGGTGTAGATATTTCCATGTTCATATAGTTAGCGGTGTAGATATTTCCATGATCATACAGATGGCGGTGTAGATATTTACATGTTCATACAGATGGCGGTGTAGATATTTACATGTTCGTACAGATGGCAGTGTTGATATTTCCATGTTCATACAGGTGGCGGTGTATGTATTTCCATGTTTATACAGATAGCAGTGTAGTTATTTCCATGTTTATAGAGATAGCAGTGTAGATATTTCCATTGATATACAGATAGCTGTGTAGATATTTGCATGTTCATACAGATAGCGGTGTAGATATTTCCATGTTCATACAGATAGCGGTGTAGATATTTCCATGTTCATACAGATAGCAGTGTAGATATTTCCATGTTCATACAGATAGCGGTGTAGATATTTCCATGTTCATACAGTTAGCGTTGTAGATATTTCCATGTTCATACAGATGGCGTTGTAGATATTTACATGTTCATAGAGATGGCGGTGTAGATATTTCCATGTTCGTATGGAAGGCAGTGTAGATATTTCCATGTTCATACAGGTGGCGGTGTAGATATTTCCATGTTTATACAGATAGCAGTGTAGTTATTTCCATGTTTATAGAAATAGCAGTGTAGATATTTCCACTGATATACAGATAGCTGTGTAGATATGTGCATGTTCATACAGATAGCGGTGTAGATATTTCCATGTTCGTACAGATAGCGGTGTAGATATTTCCATGTTGATACAGATAACGGTGTAGATATTTCCATGTTCATACAGATAGCAGTGTAGATATTTCCATGTTCACACAGTTAGCGGTGTAGACATTTCCATGTTCATACAGATGGCGGTGTAGATATTTCCATGTTCATACAGATAGCGGTGTAGACATTTCCATGTTCATACAGATGGCAGTGTAGATATTTACAAGTTCATACAGATGGCGGTGTAGATATTTCCATGTTCGTACAGATGGCGGTGTAGATATTTCCATGTTGATGGAGATGGCAGTGTAGATATTTCCATGATTATGCAGACAGCGGTATAGATATTTCCATGTTTATACAGATGGTGGTGTAGATATTTCCATGTTTATGGGGATGGCGGTGTAGATATTTTCATGTTTACACAGATGGCGTTGTAGATATTTCCATGTTTACACAGATAGCGGTGTAGATATTTCCATGTTCATTCAGATAGCGGTGTAGATATTTCCATGTTCATACAGATAGCTGTGTAGATATTTCCATGTTCACACAGATAGCGGTGTAGATATTTCCATGTTCACACAGTTAGCGGTGTAGGCATTTCCATGTTCATACAGATGGTGGTGTAGATATTTCCATGTTCATACAGATAGCGGTGTAGATATATCCATGTTCATGCAGATAGCGGTGTAGATATTTCCATGTTCATACAGATAGCGGTGTAGATATTTCCATGTTCATACAGATAGCGGTGTAGATATTTCCAAGTTCATACAGTTAGCGGTGTAGATATTTCCATGTTCATACAGGTGGCGGTGTAGATATTTACATGTTCATACAGATGGCCGAGTAGATATTTCCATGTTCATACGAATGGCAGTTTAGATATTTCCATGTTCATACAGGTGGCGGTGTAGATATTTCCATGCTTATACAGATAGCATTGTAGTTATTTCCATGTTTATAGAGATAGCAGTGTAGATATTTCCATTGATATACTGATAGCTGTGTAGATATCTGCATGTTCATACAGATAGCGGTGTAGATATTTCCATGTTCGTACAGATAGCAGTGTAGATATTTCCATGTTCGTACAGATAGCGGTATAGATATTTCCATGTTCATACAGATGGCAGTGTAGATATTTCCATGTTCATACAAATGGCGGTGTAGATACGTCTATGTTCGTACAGATGGCGGTGTAGATATTTCCATGTTCATACAGATGGCCGTGAAGATATTTCGAAGTTTATAGAGATAGCGCTGTAGTTATTTCCATATTTATAGAGAAATCTGTGTAGATATTTCCATGTATATGCAGATAGCTGTGTAGATATTTCCATGTTCATCCAGATGCCGGTGTAGATATATCGATGTTCATACAGATGGCGGTGAAGATATTTCCATGTTCATACAGATGGCGGTGTAGATATTTCCATGCTCATACACATGGCGGTGTAGATATTTACATGTTCATAGAGATGGCGGTGTAGATATTTCCATGTTCATACAAATGGCGGTGTAGTTATTTCCATGTTCATAGAGATGGCGGTGTAGATATTTCCATGTTCATACAGATGGCGGTGTAGATATTTACAAGTTCATACAGATGGCGGTGTAGATATTTCCATGTTCGTTCGGATGGCAGTGTAGATATTTCCATGTTTATAGAGATAGTGGTGTAGATAATTTCAATTTTATACAGATAGCAGTGTAGATATTTCCATGTTTATACAGATAGCAGTGTAGTTATTTCCATGTTTATAGAGATAGCAGTGTAGATATTTCCATTGATATACAGATAGCTGTGTAGATATTTGCATGTTCATACAGATAGCGGTGTAGATATTTCCATGTTCATACTGATAGCGGTGTAGGTATTTCCATGTTCATACAGTTAGCAGTGTAGATATTTCCATGTTCATACAGATGGCGGTGTAGATATTTCCATGTTCATACAGATGGCGGTGTAGATATTTACATGTTCATACAGATGGCGGTGTAGATATTTCCATGTTCGTTCGGATGGCAGTGTAGATATTTCCATGTTCATACAGGTGGCTGTGTAGATATTCCCATATTTTTACAGATAGCTGTGTAGTTATTTCCATGTTTATAGAGATAGCAGTGTAGATATTTCCATTGATATACAGATAGCTGTGTAGATATTTGCATGTTCATACAGATAGCGGTGTACATATTTCCATGTTCGTACAGATAGCGGTGTAGATATTTCCATGTTCATACAGATAACGGTGTAGATATTTCCATGTTCATACAGATAACGGTGTAGATATTTCCATGTTCATACAGATAGCGGTGTAGATATTTCCATGTTCATACAGTTAGCGGTGTAGATATTTCCATGTTCATACAGATGGTGGTGCAGATATTTACATGTTCATACAGATGGCGGTGTAGATATTTCCAAGTTCGTACAGATGGCGGTGTAGATATTTCCATGTTCATACAGGTGGCTGTGTAGATATTCCCATATTTTTACAGATAGCTGTGTAGTTATTTCCATGTTTATAGAGATAGCAGTGTAGATATTTCCATTGATATACAGATAGCTGTGTAGATATTTGCATGTTCATACAGATAGCGGTGTACATATTTCCATGTTCGTACAGATAGCGGTGTAGATATTTCCATGTTCATACAGGTAACGGTGTAGATATTTCCATGTTCATACAGATAGCGGTGTAGATATTTCCATGTTCATACAGTTAGCGGTGTAGATATTTCCATGTTCATACAGATGGTGGTGCAGATATTTACATGTTCATACAGATGGCGGTGTAGATATTTCCAAGTTCGTACAGATGGCGGTGTAGATATTTCCGTGTTCATAGAAGCGGCGGTGTAGATATTTCCATGTTTATGCAGATAGCGGTATACATATTTCCATGTTTATACAGATGGTGGTGTAGATATTTCCGTGTTTATAGAAATGGCGGTCCAGATTTTCCAGGTTTACAGAGATAGTGTTGTAGTTATTTCCAAGTTTATAGAGACAGCGTTGTAGATATTTCCATGTTTATACAGATAGCGGTGAAGATATTTCCATGTTTATACAGAATGCGGTGTAGATATTTGCATGTTTATACAGATAGCAGTGTAGATATTTCCATGTTTATAGAGATAGCAGTGTAGATATTTCCATTGATATACAGATAGCTGTGTAGATATTTGCAAGTTCATACAGATAGCGGTGTAGATATTTCCATGTTCATACAGATAGCGGTATAGATATTTCCATGTTCATACACATAGCGGTGTAGATATTTCCGTGTTCATAGAGATAACGGTGTAGATATTTCCATGTTCATACAGATAGCGGGGTAGATATTTCCGTGTTCATACAGTAAGCGGTGTAGATATTTCCATGTTCATACAGATGGCGGTGTAGATATTTACATGTTCATACAGATGGCGGTGTAGATATTTCCATGTTCGTACGGATGGCATTGTAGGTATTTCCATGTTCGTACAGGTGGCGGTGTAGATATTTCCATGTTTATTCTGATAGCTGTGTAGTTATTTCCATGTTTATAGAGATAGCAATGTAGATATTTCCATTGATATACAGATAGCTGTGTAGATATTTGCATGTTCATACAGATAGCGGTGTAGATATTTCCATGTTCGTACAGATAGCGGTGTAGATAGTTCCATGTTCATACAGATAGCGGTGTAGATATTTCCATGTTCATACAGATAACGGTGTAGATATTTCCATGTTCATACAGATAGCGGTGTAGATATTTCCATCTTCATACAGTTAGCGGTGTAGATATTTCCATGTTCATTCAGATGGCAGTGTAGATATTTACATGTTCTTACTGATGGCGTTGTAGATATTTCCATGTTCGTACAGATGGCGGTGTAGATATTTCCATGTTCCTAGAGATGGCGGTGTAGATATTTCCATGTTGATGCACATAGCGGTATAGATATTTCCATGTTTATACAGATGGTGGTGTAGATATTTCCATGTTTATAGAGATGGCGGTCTAGATATTTCCATGTTTATAGAGATAGTGGTGTAGTTGTTTCCAACTTTATAGAGACAGCGTTGTAGATATTTCCATGTTTATACAGATAGCGGTGAAGATATTTCAATGTTTATACAGATAGCGGTGTAGATATTTCCATGTTTATACAGATAGCTGTGTAGATATTTCCATGTTTATAGAGATAGTGGTGTTGATAATTTCAATTTTATACAGATAGCAGTGTAGATATTTCCAAGTTCATACAGATAGCGGTGTAGATATTTCCAAGTTTAAAGAGATGGCGGTGTAGATATTTCCATGTTCATACAGATGGCGGTGAAGATATTTCCATGTTTTTAGAGATGGCGGTGTAGATATTTTCATGTTTACATAGATGGCGGTGTAGATATTTCCATGTTTACAAAGATAGCGGTGTAGACATTTCCATGTTTACACAGATAGCGGTGTGGATATTTCCATGTTTATGCAGAGAGAGGTGTAGATATTTCCATGTTTATACAGACAGCGGTGCGGATATTTCCATGTTTATACAGATAGTTGGGCAGATATTTCCATGTTTATACAGATAGCGGTGTAGATATTTCCATCTTAATACAGATGGCGGTTTAGATATGTCCATGTTCGTACAGATGGCGGAGTAGATACTTCCATGTTCATACAGATGGCAGTGTAGATATTTCGAAGTTTATAGAGATAGCGCTGTAGTTATTTCCATATTTATAGAGAAATCTGTGTAGATATTTCCATGTATATGCAGATAGCTGTGTAGATATTTCCATGTTAATGCAGGTAGCAGTGTAGATATTTCCATGTTCATCCAGATACCGGTGTAGATATATCCATGTTCATACAGATGGCGGTGAAGATATTTCCATGTTCATACAGATGACGGTGTAGATATTTCCATGTTCATACACATGGCGGTGTAGATATTTCCATGTTCATAGAGATGGTGGTGTAGATATTTCCATGTTCATACAAATGGCGGTGTAGATATTTCCATGTTCATACAGATAGCGGTGTAAATATTTCCATGTTCATAGAGTTAGTGGTGTATATATTTCCATGTTCATACAGATGGCGGTATAGATATTTACATGTTCATACAGATGGCGGTGTAGATATTTCCATGATCGTACGGATGGCAGTGTAGATATTTCCATGTTCATACAGGTGGCGGTGTAGATACTTCCATGTTTATACTGATAGCAGTGAAGTTATTTCCATGTTTCTAGAGATGGCAGTGTATATATTTCCATTGATATACAGATAGCTGTGTAGATATTTGCATGTTCATACATATATCGGTGTAGATACTTCCATGTTCGTACAGATAGCGGTGTAGATATTTCCATGTTCATACAGATAGCGGAGTAGATTTTCCATGTTCATACAGATAACGGTGTAGATATTTCCATGTTCATACAGGTTGCCTTGTAAATATTTCCATGTTCATACAGTTAGCGCTGTAGATATTTCCACGTTCATACAGATGGCAGTGTATATATTTACATGTTCATACAGATGGCGGTCTAGATATTTCCATGTTCATACAGATGGCGGTGTAGATATTTCCATGTTCATTGAGATGGTGGTGTAGATATTTCCATGTTTATGCAGATAGCTGTGTAGATATTTCCATGTTTATACAGATGGTGGTGTAAATATTTCCATGTTTATAGAGATGGCGGTCTATATATTTCCATGTTTATAGAGATAGTGGTGTAGTTATTTCCAATTTTATAGAGACAGTGTTGTAGATATTTCCATGTTTATACAGATAGCAGTGTAGTTATTTCCATGTTCATACAGATAGCTGTGTAGACAATTGCATGTTCATACAGATAGCGGTGTAGATATTTCCATGTTCATGCAGATGGCGGTGTAGATATTTCCATGTTCATACAGATAGCGGTGTAGATATTTCCATGTTCATACAGATAGCGGTGTAGATATTTCCACATTTATAGAGACGGAGGTGTGGATATTTCCATGTTCATACAGATGGCGGTGTAGATATTTCCATGTTTATAGAGATGGCGGTGTAGATATTTTCGTGTTTGCACAGATGGCAGTGAAGACATTTCCATGTTTACACAGATAGCGGTGTGGATGTTTCCATGTTTTTGCAGATAGCGGAGTAGATATTTCCATGTTTATACCGATAGCGGTGCGGATATTTCCATGTTTATACAGATAGTTGGGCAGATATTTCCATGTTTATACAGATAGCGGTGTAGATATTTCAATCTTAATACAGATGTCGGTGTGGGTATGTCCATGTTCGTACAGATGGCGGTGTAGATATTTCCATGTTCATACAGATGGTGGTGTTGATATTTCCATGTTTGTAGAGATGGTGGTGTAGATATTTTCATGTTTACACAGATGGCGGTGTAGATATTTCCATGTTTACACAGATAGCGGTGTGGACATTTCCATGTTTACACAGATAGCGGTGTGGATATTTCCATGTTTATGCAGATAGAGGTTTAGATATTTCCATGTTTATACCTATAGCGGTGTGGATATTTCCATGTTTATACAGATAGTTGGGCAGATATTTCCATGCTTATACAGATAGCGGTGTAGATATTTCCATCTTAATACAGATGTTGGTGTGGGTATGTCCATGTTCGTACAGATGGCGGTGTAGATATTTCCATGTTCATACAGATGGCGGTGTAGATATTTCGAAGTTTATAGGGATAGCGCTGTAGTTATTTTCATATTTATAGAGAAATCTCTGTAGATATTTCCATGTATATGCAGATAGCTGTGTAGATATTTCTATGTTCATGCAGAGAGCGGTGTAGATATTTCCATGTTCATCCAGATGCCGGTGTAGATATATCCATGTTCATACAGATGGCGGTGAAGATATTTCCATGTTAATAGAGACGGCAGTGTAGATATTTCCATGTTCATAGAGATGGAGGTGTAGATATTTCCATGTTCATACAAATGGCGGTGTAGTTATTTCCATGTTCATAGAGATGGTGGTGTAGATATTTCCATGTTTATACAGATAGCAGTGTAGTTATTTCCATGTTTATAGAGATAGCAGTGTAGATATTTCCATTGATATACAGATAGCTGTGTAGATATTTGCATGTTCATACAGATAGCGGTGTAGAAATTTCGATGTTCATACAGATAGCGGTGTAGATATTTCCATGTTCATACAGAGAGCGGTGTAGATATTTCCATGTTCATAAAGATAGCGGTGTAGATATTTCCATGTTCATACAGATAGCGCTGTAGGTATATACATGTTCATACAGTAAGCGGTGTAGATATTTCCATGTTCCTACAGATGGCGGTGTAGATATTTACATGTTCATACAGATGGCGCTGTAGATATTTCCATGTTTGTACGGATGGCAGTGTAGATATTTCCATGTTCATACAGGTGGCGGTGTAGATATTTCCATGTTTATACAGATAGCAGTGTAGTTATTTCCATGTTTATAGAGATAGCAGTGGAGATATTTCCATTGATATACAGATAGCTGTGTAGATATTTGCTTGTTCATACAGATAGCGATGTAGATATTTCCATGTTCATACAGATAGTGGTGTAGATATTTCCATGTTCATACAGAGAGCGGTGTAGATATTTCCATGTTCATGCAGATAACGGTGTAGATATTTCCATGTTCATACAGATAGCGGTTTAGATATTTCCATCTTCATACAGTTAGAGGTGTAGATATTTCCATGTTCATACAGTTGGCGGTGCAGATATTTCCTTGTTCATACAGAGAGCGGTGTAGGTATTTCCATGTTCATACAGATGGTGGTGTAGATAGTTCCATGTTTATAGAGATGGCGGTGTAGATATTTTCATGTTTACACAGATGGCGGTGTAGATATTTCAATGTTGGCACACTAGCGGTGTAGACATTTCCATGTTTACACAGATAGCGGTGTGGATATTTCCATGTTTATGCAGATAGCAGTGTAGATATTTCCATGATTTTACAGATGGCGGTGCGGTTATTTCCATGCTTATACAGATAGTGGTGCAGATATTTCCATGTTTATACAGATAGCGGTGAAGATATTTCCATGTTTATACAGAAAGCGGTGTAGATATTTGCATGTTTATACAGATAGCAGTGTAGATATTTCCATGTTTATTGAGATAGTGGTGTAGATAATTTCAATTTTATACCGAGAGCAGTGTAGATATTTCCAAGTTCATACAGATAGCGGTGTAGATATTTCCACGTTTATAGAGATGGCGGTGTAGATATTTCCGGGTTCATTCTGATGGCGGTGTAGATATTTCCATCTTTATAGAGATGGCGGTGTAGATATTTTCATGTTTACACAGATGGCGGTGTAGATATTTCCATGTTTACACAGATAGCGGTGTAGACATTTCCATGTTTACACAGATAGCGGTGTTGATATTTCCATGTTTATGCAGATAGCGGTGTAGATATTTCCATTTTTAAACAGATAGCGGTGCGGATATTTCCATGTTTATACAGATAGTTGGGCAGATATTTCCATGTTTATACAGATAGCGGTGTAGATATTTCCATCTTAATACAGATGGCGGTGTAGATACGTCGATGTTCGTACAGATGGCGGTGTAGATATTTCCATGTTCATACAGATGGCCGTGTAGATATTTCGAAGTTTATAGAGATAGCGCTGTAGTTATTTCCATATTTATAGAGAAATCTGTGTAGATATTTCCATGTATATGCAGATAGCTGTGTAGATATTTCCATGTTCATCCAGATGCCGGTGTAGATATATCGATGTTCATACAGATGGCGGTAAAGATATTTCCATGTTCATACAGATGGCGGTGTAGATATTTCCATGTTCATACACATGGCGGTGTAGATATTTCCATGTTCATAGAGATGGCGGTGTAGATATTTCCATGTTCATACAAATGGCGGTGTAGTTATTTCCATGTTCATAGAGATGGCGGTGTAGATATTTCCATGTCTATACAGATAGCAGTGTAGATATTTCCATGTTTATAGAGATAGTGGTGTAGATAATTTCAATTTTATACAGATAGCAGTGTAGATATTTCCAAGGTCATACAGATAGCGGTGTAGATATTTCGACGTTTAAAGAGATGGCGGTGTAGATATTTCCATGTTCATACTGATGGCGGTGTAGATATTTCCATGTTTATACAGATAGCAGTGTAGATATTTCCATGTTTATAGAGATAGTGGTGTAGATAATTTCAATTTTATACAGATAGCAGTGTAGATATTTCCAAGGTCATACAGATAGCGGTGTAGATATTTCGACGTTTAAAGAGATGGCAGTGTAGATATTTCCATGTTCATACAGATGGCGGTGTAGATATTTCCATGTTCATACAGATGGAGGTGTAGATATTTCCATGTTTTTAGAGATGGCGGTGTAGATATTTTCACGTTTACACAGATGGCGGTGGAGATATTTCCATGTTTACACAGATAGTGGTGTAGACATTTCCATGTTTACACAGATAGCGGTGTGGATATTTCCATGTTTATGCAGATCGTTGGGCAGATATTTCCATGTTTATACAGATAGCGGTGTAGATATTTCCATCTTAATACAGATGGCGGTGTAGATATGTCCATGTTCGTAGAGATGGCGGTGTAGATATTTCCATGTTCATTCAGATGGCGGTGTAGATATTTCGAAGTTTATAGAGATAGCGCTGTAGTTATTTCCATATTTATAGAGAAATCTGTGTAGATATTTCCATGTATATGCAGATAGCTTTGTAGTTATTTCCATGTTCATGCAGATAGCGGTGTAGATATTTCCATGTTTATAGAGATAGTGGTGTAGATAATTTCAATTTTATACAGATAGCAGTGTAGATATTTCCAAGTTCATACAGATAGCGGTGTAGATATTTCCAAGTTTAAAGAGATGGCGGTATAGATATTTACATGTTCATACAGATGGCGGTGTACATATTTCCATGTTTTTAGAGATGGCGGTGTAGATATTTTCATGTTTACATAGATGGCGGTGTAGATATTTCCATGTTTACACAGATAGCGGTGTAGACATTTCCATGTTTACACAGATAGCGTTGTGGATATTTCCATGTTTATGCAGATAGAGGTGTAGATATTTCCATGTTTATACAGATAGCGGTGCGGATATTTCCATGTTTATACAGATAGTTGGGCAGATATTTCCATGTTTATATGGATAGTGGTGTAGATATTTCGATCTTAATACAGATGGCGGTGTAGATATGTCTATGTTCGTACAGATGGCGGTGTAGATATTTCCATGTTCATACAGATGGCCGTGTAGATATTTCGAAGTTTATAGAGATAGCGCTGTAGTTATTTCCATATTTATAGAGAAATCTGTGTAGATATTTCCATGTATATGCAGATAGCTGTTTACATATTTCCATGTTCATCCAGATGCCGGTGTAGATATATCCATGTTCATACAGATGGAGGTGAAGATATTTCCATGTTCATACAGATGGCGGTGTAGATATTTCCATGTTTTTAGAGATGGCGGTGTAGATATTTTCATGTTTACACAGATGGCGGTGTAGATATTTCCATGTTTACACAGATAGCGGTGTATACATTTCCATGTTTACACAGATAGCGGTGTGGATATTTCCGTGTTTATGCAGGTAGCGGTGTAGATATTTCCATTTTTAAACAGATAGCGGTGCGGATATTTCCATGTTTATACAGATAGTTGGGCAGATATTTCCATGTTTATACAGATAGCGGTGTAGATATTTCCATCTTAATACAGATGGCGGTGTAGATATGTCTATGTTCGTACAGATGGTGGTGTAGATATTTCCATGTTCATACAGATGGCCGTGTAGATATTTCGAAGTTTATAGAGATAGCGCTGTAGTTATTTCCATATTTATAGAGAAATCTGTGTAGATATTTCCTTGTATATGCAGATAGCTGTGTAGATATTTCCATGTTCATCCAGATGCCGGTGTAGATATATCCATGTTCATACAGATGGCGGTGAAGATATTTCCATGTTCATACAGATGGCGGTGTAGATATTTCCATGTTCATACACATGGCGGTGTAGATATTTCCATGTTCATAGAGATGGCGGTGTAGATATTTCCATGTTCATACAAATGGCGGTGTAGATATTTCCATGTTCATAGAGATGGCGGTGTAGATATTTCCATGTTTATACAGATAGCAGTGTAGTTATTTCCATGTTTATAGAGATAGCAGTGTAGATATTTCCATTGATATACAGATAGCTGTGTAGATATTTGCATGTTCATACAGATAGCGGTGTAGATATTTCCATGTTCATACTGATAGCGGTGTAGATATTTCCATGTTCATACAGTTAGCGGTGTAGATATTTCCATCTTAATACAGATGGCGGTTTAGATATGTCCATGTTCGTACAGATGGCGGAGTAGATACTTCCATGTTCATACAGATGGCAGTGTAGATATTTCGAAGTTTATAGAGATAGCGCTGTAGTTATTTCCATATTTATAGAGAAATCTGTGTAGATATTTCCATGTATATGCAGATAGCTGTGTAGATATTTCCATGTTAATGCAGGTAGCAGTGTAGATATTTCCATGTTCATCCAGATGCCGGTGTAGATATATCCATGTTCATACAGATGGCGGTGAAGATATTTCCATGTTCATACAGATGACGGTGTAGATATTTCCATGTTCATACACATGGCGGTGTAGATATTTCCATGTTCATAGAGATGGTGGTGTAGATATTTCCATGTTCATACAAATGGCGGTGTAGATATTTCCATGTTCATACAGATAGCGGTGTAAATATTTCCATGTTCATAGAGTTAGTGGTGTATATATTTCCATGTTCATACAGATGGCGGTATAGATATTTACATGTTCATACAGATGGCGGTGTAGATATTTCCATGATCGTACGGATGGCAGTGTAGATATTTCCATGTTCATACAGGTGGCGGTGTAGATACTTCCATGTTTATACTGATAGCAGTGAAGTTATTTCCATGTTTCTAGAGATGGCAGTGTATATATTTCCATTGATATACAGATAGCTGTGTAGATATTTGCATGTTCATACATATATCGGTGTAGATACTTCCATGTTCGTACAGATAGCGGTGTAGATATTTCCATGTTCATACAGATAGCGGAGTAGATTTTCCATGTTCATACAGATAACGGTGTAGATATTTCCATGTTCATACAGGTTGCCTTGTAAATATTTCCATGTTCATACAGTTAGCGCTGTAGATATTTCCACGTTCATACAGATGGCAGTGTATATATTTACATGTTCATACAGATGGCGGTCTAGATATTTCCATGTTCATACAGATGGCGGTGTAGATATTTCCATGTTCATTGAGATGGTGGTGTAGATATTTCCATGTTTATGCAGATAGCTGTGTAGATATTTCCATGTTTATACAGATGGTGGTGTAAATATTTCCATGTTTATAGAGATGGCGGTCTATATATTTCCATGTTTATAGAGATAGTGGTGTAGTTATTTCCAATTTTATAGAGACAGTGTTGTAGATATTTCCATGTTTATACAGATAGCAGTGTAGTTATTTCCATGTTCATACAGATAGCTGTGTAGACAATTGCATGTTCATACAGATAGCGGTGTAGATATTTCCATGTTCATGCAGATGGCGGTGTAGATATTTCCATGTTCCTACAGATAGCGGTGTAGATATTTCCATGTTCATACAGATAGCGGTGTAGATATTTCCACATTTATAGAGACGGAGGTGTGGATATTTCCATGTTCATACAGATGGCGGTGTAGATATTTCCATGTTTATAGAGATGGCGGTGTAGATATTTTCGTGTTTGCACAGATGGCAGTGAAGACATTTCCATGTTTACACAGATAGCGGTGTGGATGTTTCCATGTTTTTGCAGATAGCGGAGTAGATATTTCCATGTTTATACCGATAGCGGTGCGGATATTTCCATGTTTATACAGATAGTTGGGCAGATATTTCCATGTTTATACAGATAGCGGTGTAGATATTTCAATCTTAATACAGATGTCGGTGTGGGTATGTCCATGTTCGTACAGATGGCGGTGTAGATATTTCCATGTTCATACAGATGGTGGTGTTGATATTTCCATGTTTGTAGAGATGGTGGTGTAGATATTTTCATGTTTACACAGATGGCGGTGTAGATATTTCCATGTTTACACAGATAGCGGTGTGGACATTTCCATGTTTACACAGATAGCGGTGTGGATATTTCCATGTTTATGCAGATAGAGGTTTAGATATTTCCATGTTTATACCTATAGCGGTGTGGATATTTCCATGTTTATACAGATAGTTGGGCAGATATTTCCATGCTTATACAGATAGCGGTGTAGATATTTCCATCTTAATACAGATGTTGGTGTGGGTATGTCCATGTTCGTACAGATGGCGGTGTAGATATTTCCATGTTCATACAGATGGCGGTGTAGATATTTCGAAGTTTATAGGGATAGCGCTGTAGTTATTTTCATATTTATAGAGAAATCTCTGTAGATATTTCCATGTATATGCAGATAGCTGTGTAGATATTTCTATGTTCATGCAGAGAGCGGTGTAGATATTTCCATGTTCATCCAGATGCCGGTGTAGATATATCCATGTTCATACAGATGGCGGTGAAGATATTTCCATGTTAATAGAGACGGCAGTGTAGATATTTCCATGTTCATAGAGATGGAGGTGTAGATATTTCCATGTTCATACAAATGGCGGTGTAGTTATTTCCATGTTCATAGAGATGGTGGTGTAGATATTTCCATGTTTATACAGATAGCAGTGTAGTTATTTCCATGTTTATAGAGATAGCAGTGTAGATATTTCCATTGATATACAGATAGCTGTGTAGATATTTGCATGTTCATACAGATAGCGGTGTAGAAATTTCGATGTTCATACAGATAGCGGTGTAGATATTTCCATGTTCATACAGAGAGCGGTGTAGATATTTCCATGTTCATAAAGATAGCGGTGTAGATATTTCCATGTTCATACAGATAGCGCTGTAGGTATATACATGTTCATACAGTAAGCGGTGTAGATATTTCCATGTTCCTACAGATGGCGGTGTAGATATTTACATGTTCATACAGATGGCGCTGTAGATATTTCCATGTTTGTACGGATGGCAGTGTAGATATTTCCATGTTCATACAGGTGGCGGTGTAGATATTTCCATGTTTATACAGATAGCAGTGTAGTTATTTCCATGTTTATAGAGATAGCAGTGGAGATATTTCCATTGATATACAGATAGCTGTGTAGATATTTGCTTGTTCATACAGATAGCGATGTAGATATTTCCATGTTCATACAGATAGTGGTGTAGATATTTCCATGTTCATACAGAGAGCGGTGTAGATATTTCCATGTTCATGCAGATAACGGTGTAGATATTTCCATGTTCATACAGATAGCGGTTTAGATATTTCCATCTTCATACAGTTAGAGGTGTAGATATTTCCATGTTCATACAGTTGGCGGTGCAGATATTTCCTTGTTCATACAGAGAGCGGTGTAGGTATTTCCATGTTCATACAGATGGTGGTGTAGATAGTTCCATGTTTATAGAGATGGCGGTGTAGATATTTTCATGTTTACACAGATGGCGGTGTAGATATTTCAATGTTGGCACACTAGCGGTGTAGACATTTCCATGTTTACACAGATAGCGGTGTGGATATTTCCATGTTTATGCAGATAGCAGTGTAGATATTTCCATGATTTTACAGATGGCGGTGCGGTTATTTCCATGCTTATACAGATAGTGGTGCAGATATTTCCATGTTTATACAGATAGCGGTGAAGATATTTCCATGTTTATACAGAAAGCGGTGTAGATATTTGCATGTTTATACAGATAGCAGTGTAGATATTTCCATGTTTATTGAGATAGTGGTGTAGATAATTTCAATTTTATACCGAGAGCAGTGTAGATATTTCCAAGTTCATACAGATAGCGGTGTAGATATTTCCACGTTTATAGAGATGGCGGTGTAGATATTTCCGGGTTCATTCTGATGGCGGTGTAGATATTTCCATCTTTATAGAGATGGCGGTGTAGATATTTTCATGTTTACACAGATGGCGGTGTAGATATTTCCATGTTTACACAGATAGCGGTGTAGACATTTCCATGTTTACACAGATAGCGGTGTTGATATTTCCATGTTTATGCAGATAGCGGTGTAGATATTTCCATTTTTAAACAGATAGCGGTGCGGATATTTCCATGTTTATACAGATAGTTGGGCAGATATTTCCATGTTTATACAGATAGCGGTGTAGATATTTCCATCTTAATACAGATGGCGGTGTAGATACGTCGATGTTCGTACAGATGGCGGTGTAGATATTTCCATGTTCATACAGATGGCCGTGTAGATATTTCGAAGTTTATAGAGATAGCGCTGTAGTTATTTCCATATTTATAGAGAAATCTGTGTAGATATTTCCATGTATATGCAGATAGCTGTGTAGATATTTCCATGTTCATCCAGATGCCGGTGTAGATATATCGATGTTCATACAGATGGCGGTAAAGATATTTCCATGTTCATACAGATGGCGGTGTAGATATTTCCATGTTCATACACATGGCGGTGTAGATATTTCCATGTTCATAGAGATGGCGGTGTAGATATTTCCATGTTCATACAAATGGCGGTGTAGTTATTTCCATGTTCATAGAGATGGCGGTGTAGATATTTCCATGTCTATACAGATAGCAGTGTAGATATTTCCATGTTTATAGAGATAGTGGTGTAGATAATTTCAATTTTATACAGATAGCAGTGTAGATATTTCCAAGGTCATACAGATAGCGGTGTAGATATTTCGACGTTTAAAGAGATGGCGGTGTAGATATTTCCATGTTCATACTGATGGCGGTGTAGATATTTCCATGTTTATACAGATAGCAGTGTAGATATTTCCATGTTTATAGAGATAGTGGTGTAGATAATTTCAATTTTATACAGATAGCAGTGTAGATATTTCCAAGGTCATACAGATAGCGGTGTAGATATTTCGACGTTTAAAGAGATGGCAGTGTAGATATTTCCATGTTCATACAGATGGCGGTGTAGATATTTCCATGTTCATACAGATGGAGGTGTAGATATTTCCATGTTTTTAGAGATGGCGGTGTAGATATTTTCACGTTTACACAGATGGCGGTGGAGATATTTCCATGTTTACACAGATAGTGGTGTAGACATTTCCATGTTTATACAGATAGCGGTGTGGATATTTCCATGTTTATGCAGATCGTTGGGCAGATATTTCCATGTTTATACAGATAGCGGTGTAGATATTTCCATCTTAATACAGATGGCGGTGTAGATATGTCCATGTTCGTAGAGATGGCGGTGTAGATATTTCCATGTTCATTCAGATGGCGGTGTAGATATTTCGAAGTTTATAGAGATAGCGCTGTAGTTATTTCCATATTTATAGAGAAATCTGTGTAGATATTTCCATGTATATGCAGATAGCTTTGTAGTTATTTCCATGTTCATGCAGATAGCGGTGTAGATATTTCCATGTTCATCCAGATGCCGGTGTAGATATATCCATGTTCATACCGATGGCGGTGAAGATATTTCCATGTTCATACAGACGGCGGTGTAGATATTTCAATGTTCATACACATGGCGGTGTAGATATTTCCATGTTCATAGAGATTGCGGTGTAGATATTTCCATGTTTACACAGATAGCGGTGATGATATTTCCATGTTTATACAGAAAGCGGTGTAGATATTTGCATGTTTATACAGACAGCAGTGTAGATATTTCCATGTTTATAGAGATAGTGGTGTAGATAATTTCAATTTTATACAGATAGCAGTGTAGATATTTCCAAGTTCATCCAGATAGCGGTGTAGATATTTCCAAGTTTAAAGAGATGGCGGTATAGATATTTACATGTTCATACAGATGGCGGTGTACATATTTCCATGTTTTTAGAGATGGCGGTGTAGATATTTTCATGTTTACATAGATGGCGGTGTAGATATTTCCATGTTTACACAGATAGCGGTGTAGACATTTCCATGTTTACACAGATAGCGTTGTGGATATTTCCATGTTTATGCAGATAGAGGTGTAGATATTTCCATGTTTATACAGATAGCGGTGCGGATATTTCCATGTTTATACAGATAGTTGGGCAGATATTTCCATGTTTATATGGATAGTGGTGTAGATATTTCAATCTTAATACAGATGGCGGTGTAGATATGTCTATGTTCGTACAGATGGCGGTGTAGATATTTCCATGTTCATACAGATGGCCGTGTAGATATTTCGAAGTTTATAGAGATAGCGCTGTAGTTATTTCCATATTTATAGAGAAATCTGTGTAGATATTTCCATGTGTATGCAGATAGCTGTTTACATATTTCCATGTTCATCCAGATGCCGGTGTAGATATATCCATGTTCATACAGATGGAGGTGAAGATATTTCCATGTTCATACAGATGGCGGTGTAGATATTTCCATGTTTTTAGAGATGGCGGTGTAGATATTTTCATGTTTACACAGATGGCGGTGTAGATATTTCCATGTTTACACAGATAGCGGTGTATACATTTCCATGTTTACACAGATAGCGGTGTGGATATTTCCGTGTTTATGCAGGTAGCGGTGTAGATATTTCCATTTTTAAACAGATAGCGGTGCGGATATTTCCATGTTTATACAGATAGTTGGGCAGATATTTCCATGTTTATACAGATAGCGGTGTAGATATTTCCATCTTAATACAGATGGCGGTGTAGATATGTCTATGTTCGTACAGATGGTGGTGTAGATATTTCCATGTTCATACAGATGGCCTTGTAGATATTTCGAAGTTTATAGAGATAGCGCTGTAGTTATTTCCATATTTATAGAGAAATCTGTGTAGATATTTCCTTGTATATGCAGATAGCTGTGTAGATATTTCCATGTTCATCCAGATGCCGGTGTAGATATATCCATGTTCATACAGATGGCGGTGAAGATATTTCCATGTTCATACAGATGGCGGTGTAGATATTTCCATGTTCATACACATGGCGGTGTAGATATTTCCATGTTCATAGAGATGGCGGTGTAGATATTTCCATGTTCATACAAATGGCGGTGTAGATATTTCCATGTTCATAGAGATGGCGGTGTAGATATTTCCATGTTTATACAGATAGCAGTGTAGTTATTTCCATGTTTATAGAGATAGCAGTGTAGATATTTCCATTGATATACAGATAGCTGTGTAGATATTTGCATGTTCATACAGATAGCGGTGTAGATATTTCCATGTTCATACTGATAGCGGTGTAGATATTTCCATGTTCATACAGTTAGCGGTGTAGATATTTCCATGTTCATACAGATGGCGGTGTAGATATTTCCATGTTCATACAGATGGCGGTGTAGATATTTACATGTTCATACAGATGGCGGTGTAGATATTTCCATGTTCATTCGGATGGCAGTGTAGATATTTCCATGTTCATACAGGTGGCTGTGTAGATATTCCCATGTTTTTACAGATAGCTGTGTATTTATTTCCATGTTTATAGAGATAGCAGTGTAGATATTTCCATTGATATACAGATAGCTGTGTAGATATTTGCATGTTCATACAGATAGCGGTGTAGATATTTCCATGTTCGTTCAGATAGCGGTGTAGATATTTCCATGTTCATACAGATAGCGGTGTAGATATTTCCATGTTCATACAGATAACGGTGTAGATATTTCCATGTTCATACAGATAGCGGTGTAGATATTTCCATGTTCATACAGTTAGCGGTGTAGATATTTCCATGTTCATACAGATGGTGGTGCAGATATTTACATGTTCATACAGATTGCGGTGTAGATACTTCCAAGTTCGTACAGATGGCGGTGTAGATATTTCCGTGTTCATAGAGACGGCGGTGTAGATATTTCCATGTTTATGCAGATAGCGGTATACATATTTCCATGTTTATACAGATGGTGGTGTAGATATTTCCGTGTTTATAGAAATGGCGGTCCAGATTTTCCATGTTTACAGAGATAGTGGTGTAGTTATTTCCAAGTTTATAGAGACAGCGTTGTAGATATTTCCATGTTTATACAGATAGCGGTGAAGATATTTCCATGTTTATACAGAAAGCGGTGTAGATATTTGCATGTTTATACAGATAGCAGTGTAGATATTTCCATGTTTATAGAGATAGTGGTGTAGATAATTTCAATTTTATACAGATAGCAGTGTAGATATTTCCAAGTTCATACAGATAGCGGTGTAGATATTTCCAAGTTTAAAGAGATGGCGGTGTAGATATTTACATGTTCATACAGATGGCGGTGTAGATATTTCCATGTTTTTAGAGATGGCGGTGTAGATATTTTCATGTTTACATAGATGGCGGTGTAGATATTTCCATGTTTACACAGATAGCGGTGTAGACATTTCCATGTTTACACAGATAGCGTTGTGGATATTTCCATGTTTATGCAGATAGAGGTGTAGATATTTCCATGTTTATACAGATAACGGTGCGGATATTTAAATGTTTATACAGATAGTTGGGCAGATATTTCCATGTTTATATGGATAGTGGTGTAGATATTTCGATCTTAATACAGATGGCGGTGTAGATATGTCTATGTTCGTACAGATGGCGGTGTAGATATTTCCATGTTCATACAGATGGCCGTGTAGATATTTCGAAGTTTATAGAGATAGCGCTGTAGTTATTTCCATATTTATAGAGAAATCTGTGTAGATATTTCCATGTATATGCAGATAGCTGTTTACATATTTCCATGTTCATCCAGATGCCGGTGTAGATATATCCATGTTCATACAGATGGAGGTGAAGATATTTCCATGTTCATACAGATTGCGGTGTAGATATTTCCATGTTCATACACATGGCGGTGTAGATATTTCCATGTTCATAGAGATGGCGGTGTAGATATTTCCATATTCATACAAATGGCGGTGTAGATATTTCCATGTTCATAGAGATGGCTGTGTAGATATTTCCATGTTTATACAGATAGCAGTGTAGATATTTCCATGTTTATAGAGATAGTGGTGTAGATAATTTCAATTTTATACAGATAGCAGTGTAGATATTTCCAAGGTCATACAGATAGCGGTGTAGATATTTCCACGTTTATAGAGATGGCGGTGTAGATATTTCCATGTTCATACAGATGGCGGTGTAGATATTTCCATGTTTTTAGAGATGGCGGTGTAGATATTTTCATGTTTAAACAGATGGCGGTGTAGATATTTCCATGTTTACACAGATAGCGGTGTGGATATTTCCGTGTTTATGCAGGTAGCGGTGTAGATATTTCCATTTTTAAACAGATAGTGGTGCTGATATTTCCATGTTTATACAGATAGTTGGGCAGATATTTCCATGTTTATACAGATAGCGGTGTAGATATTTCCATCTTAATACAGATGGCGGTGTAGATATGTCTATGTTCGTACAGATGGTGGTGTAGATATTTCCATGTTCATACAGATGGCCGTGTAGATATTTCGAAGTTTATAGAGATAGCGCTGTAGTTATTTCCATATTTATAGAGAAATCTGTGTAGATATTTCCTTGTATATGCAGATAGCTGTGTAGATATTTCCATGTTCATCCAGATGCCGGTGTAGATATATCCATGTTCATACAGATGGCGGTGAAGATATTTCCATGTTCATACAGATGGCGGTGTAGATATTTCCATGTTCATACACATGGCGGTGTAGATATTTCCATGTTCATAGAGATGGCGGTGTAGATATTTCCATGTTCATACAAATGGCGGTGTAGATATTTCCATGTTCATAGAGATGGCGGTGTAGATATTTCCATGTTTATACAGATAGCAGTGTAGTTATTTCCATGTTTATAGAGATAGCAGTGTAGATATTTCCATTGATATACAGATAGCTGTGTAGATATTTGCATGTTCATACAGATAGCGGTGTAGATATTTCCATGTTCATACTGATAGCGGTGTAGATATTTCCATGTTCATACAGTTAGCGGTGTAGATATTTCCATGTTCATACAGATGGTGGTGCAGATATTTACATGTTCATACAGATGGCGGTGTAGATACTTCCAAGTTCGTACAGATGGCGGTGTAGATATTTCCGTGTTCATAGAGACGGCGGTGTAGATATTTCCATGTTTATGCAGATAGCGGTATACATATTTCCATGTTTATACAGATGGTGGTGTAGATATTTCCGTGTTTATAGAAATGGCGGTCCAGATTTTCCATGTTTACAGAGATAGTGGTGTAGTTATTTCCAAGTTTATAGAGACAGCGTTGTAGATATTTCCATGTTTATACAGATAGCGGTGAAGATATTTCCATGTTTATACAGAAAGCGGTGTAGATATTTGCATGTTTATACAGATAGCAGTGTAGATATTTCCATGTTTATAGAGATAGTGGTGTAGATAATTTCAATTTTATACAGATAGCAGCGTAGATATTTCCAAGTTCATACAGATAGCGGTGTAGATATTTCCACGTTTATAGAGATGGCGGTGTAGATATTTCCATGTTCATACAGATGGCGGTGTAGATATTTCCATGTTTTTAGAGATGGCGGTGTAGATATTTTCACGTTTACACAGATGGCGGTGGAGATATTTCCATGTTTACACAGATAGCAGTGTAGTCATTTCCATGTTTACACAGATAGCAGTGTGGATATTTCCATGTTTATGCAGATAGCGGTTTAGATATTTCCATGTTTATTCAGATAGTGGTGCGGATATTTCCATGTTTATACAGATCGTTGGGCAGATATTTCCATGTTTATACAGATAGCGGTGTAGATATTTCCATCTTAATACAGATGGCGGTGTAGATATGTCCATGTTCGTACAGATGGCGGTGTAGATATTTCCATGTTCATTCAGATGGCGGTGTAGATATTTCCATGTTTATAGAGATAGTTGTGTAGTTATTTCCAAGTTTATAGAGACAGCGTTGTAGATATTTCCATGTTTATACAGATAGCGGTGAAGATATTTCCATGTTTATACAGATAGCGGTGTAGATATTTCCATGTTTATACAGACAGCAGTGTAGATATTTCCATGTTTATAGAGATAGTGGTGTAGATAATTTCAATTTTATACAGATAGCAGTGTAGATATTTCCAAGTTCATACAGATATCGGTGTAGATAATTCCACCTTTATAGAGATGGCGGTGTAGATATTTCCATGTTCATACAGATGGCAGTGTAGATATTTCCATGTTTATAGAGATGGCGGTGTAGATACTTTCATGTTTACACAGATGGCGGTGTAGATATTTCCATGTTTACACAGATATCAGTGTAGACATTTCCATGTTTACACAGATAGCCATGTGGATATTTCCATGTTTATGCAGATAGCGGTATAGATATTTCCATGTTTATACAGATAGCGGTGTAGATATTTCCATCTTAATACAGATGGCGGTGTAGATATGTCCATGTTCGTGCAGATGGCGGTGTAGGTATTTCCATGTTCATTCAGATGGTGGTGTAGATATTTCGAAGTTTATAGAGATAGCACTGTAGTTCTTTCCATTTTTATAGAGAAATCTCTGTACATATTTCCATGTATATGCAGATAGCTGTGTAGATATTTCCATGTTCATACAGATAGCGGTGTAGATATTTCCATGTTCATACAGTTAGCGGTGTAGATATTTCCATGTTCATACAGATGGCGGTGTAGATATTTCCATGTTCATACACATGGCTGTGTAGATATTTACATGTTCATACAGATGGCGGTGTAGATATTTCCGTGTTCGTTCGGATGGCAGTGTAGATATTTCCATGTTCATACAGGTGGCTGTGTAGATATTCCCATGTTTTTACAGATAGCTGTGTAGCTATTTCCATGTTTATAGAGATAGCAGTGTAGATATTTCCATTGATATACAGATAGCTGTGTAGATATGTGCATGTTCATACAGATAGCGGTGTAGATATTTCCATGTTCGTACAGATAGCGGTGTAGATATTTCCATGTTCATACAGATAGCGGTGTAGGTATTTCCATGTTCATACAGATAGCGGTGTAGATATTTCCATGTTCATAGAGTTAGCGGTGTAGATATTTCCATGTTCATACAGATGGTAGTGCAGATATTTACATGTTCATACAGATGGCTGTGTAGATACTTCCAAGTTCGTACAGATGGCGGTGTAGATATTTCCGTGTTCATAGAGACGGCGGTGTAGATATTTCCATGTTTATGCAGATAGCGGTATACATATTTCCATGTTTATGCAGATAGCGGTATACATATTTCCATGTTTATACAGATGGTGGTGTAGATATTTCCGTGTTTATAGAAATGGCGGTCCAGATTTTCCATGTTTACAGAGATAGTGGTGTAGTTATTTCCAAGTTTATAGAGACAGCGTTGTAGATATTTCCATGTTTATACAGATAGCGGTGAAGATATTTCCATGTTTATACAGAAAGCGGTGTAGATATTTGCATGTTTATACAGATAGCAGTGTAGATATTTCCATGTTTATAGAGATAGTGGTGTAGATAATTTCAATTTTATACAGATAGCAGTGTAGATATTTCCAAGTTCATACAGATAGCGGTGTAGATATTTCCAAGTTTAAAGAGATGGCGGTGTAGATATTTACATGTTCATACAGATGGCGGTGTAGATATTTCCATGTTTTTAGAGATGGCGGTGTAGATATTTTCATGTTTACATAGATGGCGGTGTAGATATTTCCATGTTTACACAGATAGCGGTGTAGACATTTCCATGTTTACACAGATAGCGTTGTGGATATTTCCATGTTTATGCAGATAGAGGTGTAGATATTTCCATGTTTATACAGATAGCGGTGCGGATATTTCCATGTTTATACAGATAGTTGGGCAGATATTTCCATGTTTATATGGATAGTGGTGTAGATATTTCGATCTTAATACAGATGGCGGTGTAGATATGTCTATGTTCGTACAGATGGCGGTGTAGATATTTCCATGTTCATACAGATGGCCGTGTAGATATTTCGAAGTTTATAGAGATAGCGCTGTAGTTATTTCCATATTTATAGAGAAATCTGTGTAGATATTTCCATGTATATGCAGATAGCTGTTTACATATTTCCATGTTCATCCAGATGCCGGTGTAGATATATCCATGTTCATACAGATGGAGGTGAAGATATTTCCATGTTCATACAGATTGCGGTGTAGATATTTCCATGTTCATACACATGGCGGTGTAGATATTTCCATGTTCATAGAGATGGCAGTGTAGATATTTCCATATTCATACAAATGGCGGTGTAGATATTTCCATGTTCATAGAGATGGCTGTGTAGATATTTCCATGTTTATACAGATAGCAGTGTAGATATTTCCATGTTTATAGAGATAGTGGTGTAGATAATTTCAATTTTATACAGATAGCAGTGTAGATATTTCCAAGGTCATACAGATAGCGGTGTAGATATTTCCACGTTTATAGAGATGGCGGTGTAGATATTTCCATGTTCATACAGATGGCGGTGTAGATATTTCCATGTTTTTAGAGATGGCGGTGTAGATATTTTCATGTTTACACAGATGGCGGTGTAGATATTTCCATGTTTACACAGATTGCGGTGTGGATATTTCCGTGTTTATGCAGGTAGCGGTGTAGATATTTCCATTTTTAAACAGATAGTGGTGCTGATATTTCCATGTTTATACAGATAGTTGGGCAGATATTTCCATGTTTATACAGATAGCGGTGTAGATATTTCCATCTTAATACAGATGGCGGTGTAGATATGTCTATGTTCGTACAGATGGTGGTGTAGATATTTCCATGTTCATACAGATGGCCGTGTAGATATTTCGAAGTTTATAGAGATAGCGCTGTAGTTATTTCCATATTTATAGAGAAATCTGTGTAGATATTTCCTTGTATATGCAGATAGCTGTGTAGATATTTCCATGTTCATCCAGATGCCGGTGTAGATATATCCATGTTCATACAGATGGCGGTGAAGATATTTCCATGTTCATACAGATGGCGGTGTAGATATTTCCATGTTCATACACATGGCGGTGTAGATATTTCCATGTTCATAGAGATGGCGGTGTAGATATTTCCATGTTCATACAAATGGCGGTGTAGATATTTCCATGTTCATAGAGATGGCGGTGTAGATATTTCCATGTTTATACAGATAGCAGTGTAGTTATTTCCATGTTTATAGAGATAGCAGTGTAGATATTTCCATTGATATACAGATAGCTGTGTAGATATTTGCATGTTCATACAGATAGCGGTGTAGATATTTCCATGTTCATACTGATAGCGGTGTAGATATTTCCATGTTCATACAGTTAGCGGTGTAGATATTTCCATGTTCATACAGATGGTGGTGCAGATATTTACATGTTCATACAGATGGCGGTGTAGATACTTCCAAGTTCGTACAGATGGCGGTGTAGATATTTCCGTGTTCATAGAGACGGCGGGGTAGATATTTCCATGTTTATGCAGATAGCGGTATACATATTTCCATGTTTATAGAGATGGTGGTGTAGATATTTCCGTGTTTATAGAAATGGCGGTCCAGATTTTCCATGTTTACAGAGATAGTGGTGTAGTTATTTCCAAGTTTATAGAGACAGCGTTGTAGATATTTCCATGTTTATACAGATAGCGGTGAAGATATTTCCATGTTTATACAGAAAGCGGTGTAGATATTTGCATGTTTATACAGATAGCAGTGTAGATATTTCCATGTTTATAGAGATAGTGGTGTAGATAATTTCAATTATATACCGAGAGCAGCGTAGATATTTCCAAGTTCATACAGATAGCGGTGTAGATATTTCCACGTTTATAGAGATGGCGGTGTAGATATTTCCATGTTCATACAGATGGCGGTGTAGATATTTCCATGTTTTTAGAGATGGCGGTGTAGATATTTTCACGTTTACACAGATGGCGGTGGAGATATTTCCATGTTTACACAGATAGCAGTGTAGTCATTTCCATGTTTACACAGATAGCAGTGTGGATATTTCCATGTTTATGCAGATAGCGGTTTAGATATTTCCATGTTTATTCAGATAGTGGTGCGGATATTTCCATGTTTATACAGATCGTTGGGCAGATATTTCCATGTTTATACAGATAGCGGTGTAGATATTTCCATCTTAATACAGATGGCGGTGTAGATATGTCCATGTTCGTACAGATGGCGGTGTAGATATTTCCATGTTCATTCAGATGGCGGTGTAGATATTTCCATGTTTATAGAGATAGTTGTGTAGTTATTTCCAAGTTTATAGAGACAGCGTTGTAGATATTTCCATGTTTATACAGATAGCGGTGAAGATATTTCCATGTTTATACAGATAGCGGTGTAGATATTTCCATGTTTATACAGACAGCAGTGTAGATATTTCCATGTTTATAGAGATAGTGGTGTAGATAATTTCAATTTTATACAGATAGCAGTGTAGATATTTCCAAGTTCATACAGATATCGGTGTAGATAATTCCACCTTTATAGAGATGGCGGTGTAGATATTTCCATGTTCATACAGATGGCAGTGTAGATATTTCCATGTTTATAGAGATGGCGGTGTAGATACTTTCATGTTTACACAGATGGCGGTGTAGATATTTCCATGTTTACACAGATAGCGGTGTAGACATTTCCATGTTTACACAGATAGCCATGTGGATATTTCCATGTTTATGCAGATAGCGGTATAGATATTTCCATGTTTATACAGATAGCGGTGTAGATATTTCCATCTTAATACAGATGGCGGTGTAGATATGTCCATGTTCGTGCAGATGGCGGTGTAGGTATTTCCATGTTCATTCAGATGGTGGTGTAGATATTTCGAAGTTTATAGAGATAGCACTGTAGTTCTTTCCATTTTTATAGAGAAATCTCTGTACATATTTCCATGTATATGCAGATAGCTGTGTAGATATTTCCATGTTCATACAGATAGCGGTGTAGATATTTCCATGTTCATACAGTTAGCGGTGTAGATATTTCCATGTTCATACAGATGGCGGTGTAGATATTTCCATGTTCATACAGATGGCTGTGTAGATATTTACATGTTCATACAGATGGCGGTGTAGATATTTCCGTGTTCGTTCGGATGGCAGTGTAGATATTTCCATGTTCATACAGGTGGCTGTGTAGATATTCCCATGTTTTTACAGATAGCTGTGTAGCTATTTCCATGTTTATAGAGATAGCAGTGTAGATATTTCCATTGATATACAGATAGCTGTGTAGATATGTGCATGTTCATACAGATAGCGGTGTAGATATTTCCATGTTCGTACAGATAGCGGTGTAGATATTTCCATGTTCATACAGATAGCGGTGTAGATATTTCCATGTTCATACAGATAACGGTGTAGGTATTTCCATGTTCATACAGATAGCGGTGTAGATATTTCCATGTTCATAGAGTTAGCGGTGTAGATATTTCCATGTTCATACAGATGGTAGTGCAGATATTTACATGTTCATACAGATGGCTGTGTAGATACTTCCAAGTTCGTACAGATGGCGGTGTAGATATTTCCGTGTTCATAGAGACGGCGGTGTAGATATTTCCATGTTTATGCAGATAGCGGTATACATATTTCCATGTTTATACAGATGGTGGTGTAGATATTTCCGTGTTTATAGAAATGGCGGTCCAGATTTTCCATGTTTACAGAGATAGTGGTGTAGTTATTTCCAAGTTTATAGAGACAGCGTTGTAGATATTTCCATGTTTATACAGATAGCGGTGAAGATATTTCCATGTTTATACAGAAAACGGTGTAGATATTTGCATGTTTATACAGATAGCAGTGTAGATATTTCCATGTTTATAGAGATAGTGGTGTAGATAATTTCAATTTTATACAGATATCAGTGTAGATATTTCCAAGTTCATACAGATAGCGGTGTAGATATTTCCAAGTTTAAAGAGATGGCGGTGTAGATATTTACATGTTCATACAGATGGCGGTGTAGATATTTCCATGTTTTTAGAGATGGCGGTGTAGATATTTTCATGTTTACATTGATGGCGGTGTAGATATTTCCATGTTTACACAGATAGCGGTGTAGACATTTCCATGTTTACACAGATAGCGTTGTGGATATTTCCATGTTTATGCAGATAGAGGTGTAGATATTTCCATGTTTATACAGATAGCGGTGCGGATATTTCCATGTTTATACAGATAGTTGGGCAGATATTTCCATGTTTATATGGATAGTGGTGTAGATATTTCGATCTTAATACAGATGGCGGTGTAGATATGTCTATGTTCGTACAGATGGCGGTGTAGATATTTCCATGTTCATACAGATGGCCGTGTAGATATTTCGAAGTTTATAGAGATAGCGCTGTAGTTATTTCCATATTTATAGAGAAATCTGTGTAGATATTTCCATGTATATGCAGATAGCTGTTTACATATTTCCATGTTCATCCAGATGCCGGTGTAGATATATCCATGTTCATACAGATGGAGGTGAAGATATTTCCATGTTCATACAGATGGCGGTGTAGATATTTCCATGTTTTTAGAGATGGCGGTGTAGATATTTTCATGTTTACACAGATGGCGGTGTAGATATTTCCATGTTTACACAGATAGCGGTGTATACATTTCCATGTTTACACAGATAGCGGTGTGGATATTTCCGTGTTTATGCAGGTAGCGGTGTAGATATTTCCATTTTTAAACAGATAGCGGTGCGGATATTTCCATGTTTATACAGATAGTTGGGCAGATATTTCCATGTTTATACAGATAGCGGTGTAGATATTTCCATCTTAATACAGATGGCGGTGTAGATATGTCTATGTTCGTACAGATGGTGGTGTAGATATTTCCATGTTCATACAGATGGCCGTGTAGATATTTCGAAGTTTATAGAGATAGCGCTGTAGTTATTTCCATATTTATAGAGAAATCTGTGTAGATATTTCCTTGTATATGCAGATAGCTGTGTAGATATTTCCATGTTCATCCAGATGCCGGTGTAGATATATCCATGTTCAGACAGATGGCGGTGAAGATATTTCCATGTTCATACAGATGGCGGTGTAGATATTTCCATGTTCATACACATGGCGGTGTAGATATTTCCATGTTCATAGAGATGGCGGTGTAGATATTTCCATGTTCATACAAATGGCGGTGTAGATATTTCCATGTTCATAGAGATGGCGGTGTAGATATTTCCATGTTTATACAGATAGCAGTGTAGTTATTTCCATGTTTATAGAGATAGCAGTGTAGATATTTCCATTGATATACAGATAGCTGTGTAGATATTTGCATGTTCATACAGATAGCGGTGTAGATATTTCCATGTTCATACTGATAGCGGTGTAGATATTTCCATGTTCATACAGTTAGCGGTGTAGATATTTCCATGTTCATACAGATGGCGGTGTAGATATTTCCATGTTCATACAGATGGCGGTGTAGATATTTACATGTTCATACAGATGGCGGTGTAGATATTTCCATGTTCGTTCGGATGGCAGTGTAGATATTTCCATGTTCATACAGGTGGCTGTGTAGATATTCCCATGTTTTTACAGATAGCTTTGTAGTTATTTCCATGTTTATAGAGATAGCAGTGTAGATATTTCCATTGATATACAGATAGCTGTGTAGATATTTGCATGTTCATACAGATAGCGGTGTAGATATTTCCATGTTCGTTCAGATAGCGGTGTAGATATTTCCATGTTCATACAGATAGCGGTGTAGATATTTCCATGTTCATTCAGATAACGGTGTAGATATTTCCATGTTCATACAGATAGCGGTGTAGATATTTCCATGTTCATACAGTTAGCGGTGTAGATATTTCCATGTTCATACAGATGGCGGTGTAGATATTTCCATGTTCATACAGATGGCGGTGTAGATATTTACATGTTCATACAGATGGCGGTGTAGATATTTCCATGTTCGTTCGGATGGCAGTGTAGATATTTCCATGTTCATACAGGTGGCTGTGTAGATATTCCCATCTTTTTACAGATAGCTTTGTAGTTATTTCCATGTTTATAGAGATAGCAGTGTAGATATTTCCATTGATATACAGATAGCTGTGTAGATATTTGCATGTTCATACAGATAGCGGTGTAGATATTTCCATGTTCGTTCAGATAGCGGTGTAGATATTTCCATGTTCATACAGATAGCGGTGTAGATATTTCCATGTTCATTCAGATAACGGTGTAGATATTTCCATGTTCATACAGATAGCGGTGTAGATATTTCCATGTTCATACAGTTAGCGGTGTAGATATTTACATGTTCATGCAGATGGTGGTGCAGATATTTACATGTTCATACAGATGGCGGTGTAGATACTTCCAAGTTCGTACAGATGGCGGTGTAGATATTTCCGTGTTCATAGAGACAGCGGTGTAGATATTTCCATGTTTATGCAGATAGCGGTTTACATATTTCCATGTTTATACAGATGGTGGTGTAGATATTTCCGTGTTTATAGAAATGGCGGTCCAGATTTTCCATGTTTACAGAGATAGTGGTGTAGTTATTTCCAAGTTTATAGAGACAGCGTTGTAGATATTTCCATGTTTATACAGATAGCGGTGAAGATATTTCCATGTTTATACAGAAAGCGGTGTAGATATTTGCATGTTTATACAGATAGCAGTGTAGATATTTCCATGTTTATAGAGATAGTGGTGTAGATAATTTCAATTTTATACAGATAGCAGTGTAGATATTTCCAAGTTCATACAGATAGCGGTGTAGATATTTCCAAGTTTAAAGAGATGGCGGTGTAGATATTTACATGTTCATACAGATGGCGGTGTAGATATTTCCATGTTTTTAGAGATGGCGGTGTAGATATTTTCATGTTTACATAGATGGCGGTGTAGATATTTCCATGTTTACACAGATAGCGGTGTAGACATTTCCATGTTTACACAGATAGCGTTGTGGATATTTCCATGTTTATGCAGATAGAGGTGTAGATATTTCCATGTTTATACAGATAACGGTGCGGATATTTCCATGTTTATACAGATAGTTGGGCAGATATTTCCATGTTTATATGGATAGTGGTGTAGATATTTCGATCTTAATACAGATGGCGGTGTAGATATGTCTATGTTCGTACAGATGGCGGTGTAGATATTTCCATGTTCATACAGATGGCCGTGTAGATATTTCGAAGTTTATAGAGATAGCGCTGTAGTTATTTCCATATTTATAGAGAAATCTGTGTAGATATTTCCATGTATATGCAGATAGCTGTTTACATATTTCCATGTTCATCCAGATGCCGGTGTAGATATATCCATGTTCATACAGATGGAGGTGAAGATATTTCCATGTTCATACAGATTGCGGTGTAGATATTTCCATGTTCATACACATGGCGGTGTAGATATTTCCATGTTCATAGAGATGGCGGTGTAGATATTTCCATATTCATACAAATGGCGGTGTAGATATTTCCATGTTCATAGAGATGGCTGTGTAGATATTTCCATGTTTATACAGATAGCAGTGTAGATATTTCCATGTTTATAGAGATAGTGGTGTAGATAATTTCAATTTTATACAGATAGCAGTGTAGATATTTCCAAGGTCATACAGATAGCAGTGTAGATATTTCCACGTTATAGAGATGGCGGTGTAGATATTTCCATGTTCATACAGATGGCGGTGTAGATATTTCCATGTTTTTAGAGATGGCGGTGTAGATATTTTCATGTTTACACAGATGGCGGTGTAGATATTTCCATGTTTACACAGATAGCGGTGTGGATATTTCCGTGTTTATGCAGGTAGCGGTGTAGATATTTCCATTTTTAAACAGATAGCGGTGCGGATATTTCCATGTTTATACAGATAGTTGGGCAGATATTTCCATGTTTATACAGATAGCGGTGTAGATATTTCCATCTTAATACAGATGGCGGTGTAGATATGTCTATGTTCGTACAGATGGTGGTGTAGATATTTCCATGTTCATACAGATGGCCGTGTAGATATTTCGAAGTTTATAGAGATAGCGCTGTAGTTATTTCCATATTTATAGAGAAATCTGTGTAGATATTTCCTTGTATATGCAGATAGCTGTGTAGATATTTCCATGTTCATCCAGATGCCGGTGTAGATATATCCATGTTCATACAGATGGCGGTGAAGATATTTCCATGTTCATACAGATGGCGGTGTAGATATTTCCATGTTCATACACATGGCGGTGTAGATATTTCCATGTTCATAGAGATGGCGGTGTAGATATTTCCATGTTCATACAAATGGCGGTGTAGATATTTCCATGTTCATAGAGATGGCGGTGTAGATATTTCCATGTTTATACAGATAGCAGTGTAGTTATTTCCATGTTTATAGAGATAGCAGTGTAGATATTTCCATTGATATACAGATAGCTGCGTAGATATTTGCATGTTCATACAGATAGCGGTGTAGATATTTCCATGTTCATACTGATAGCGGTGTAGATATTTCCATGTTCATACAGTTAGCGGTGTAGATATTTCCATGTTCATACAGATGGTGGTGCAGATATTTACATGTTCATACAGATAGCGGTGTAGATATTTCCATGTTCGTTCAGATAGCGGTGTAGATATTTCCATGTTCATACAGATAGCGGTGTAGATATTTCCATGTTCATACAGATAACGGTGTAGATATTTCCATGTTCATACAGATAGCGGTGTAGATATTTCCATGTTCATACAGTTAGCGGTGTAGATATTTCCATGTTCATACAGATGGTGGTGCAGATATTTACATGTTCATACAGATGGCGGTGTAGATACTTCCAAGTTCGTACAGATGGCGGTGTAGATATTTCCGTGTTCATAGAGACGGCGGTGTAGATATTTCCATGTTTATGCAGATAGCGGTATACATATTTCCATGTTTATACAGATGGTGGTGTAGATATTTCCGTGTTTATAGAAATGGCGGTCCAGATTTTCCATGTTTACAGAGATAGTGGTGTAGTTATTTCCAAGTTTATAGAGACAGCGTTGTAGATATTTCCATGTTTATACAGATAGCGGTGAAGATATTTCCATGTTTATACAGAAAGCGGTGTAGATATTTGCATGTTTATACAGATAGCAGTGTAGATATTTCCATGTTTATAGAGATAGTGGTGTAGATAATTTCAATTTTATACAGATAGCAGTGTAGATATTTCCAAGTTCATACAGATAGCGGTGTAGATATTTCCAAGTTTAAAGAGATGGCGGTGTAGATATTTACATGTTCATACAGATGGCGGTGTAGATATTTCCATGTTTTTAGAGATGGCGGTGTAGATATTTTCATGTTTACATAGATGGCGGTGTAGATATTTCCATGTTTACACAGATAGCGGTGTAGACATTTCCATGTTTACACAGATAGCGTTGTGGATATTTCCATGTTTATGCAGATAGAGGTGTAGATATTTCCATGTTTATACAGATAACGGTGCGGATATTTCCATGTTTATACAGATAGTTGGGCAGATATTTCCATGTTTATATGGATAGTGGTGTAGATATTTCGATCTTAATACAGATGGCGGTGTAGATATGTCTATGTTCGTACAGATGGCGGTGTAGATATTTCCATGTTCATACAGATGGCCGTGTAGATATTTCGAAGTTTATAGAGATAGCGCTGTAGTTATTTCCATATTTATAGAGAAATCTGTGTAGATATTTCCATGTATATGCAGATAGCTGTTTACATATTTCCATGTTCATCCAGATGCCGGTGTAGATATATCCATGTTCATACAGATGGAGGTGAAGATATTTCCATGTTCATACAGATTGCGGTGTAGATATTTCCATGTTCATACACATGGCGGTGTAGATATTTCCATGTTCATAGAGATGGCGGTGTAGATATTTCCATATTCATACAAATGGCGGTGTAGATATTTCCATGTTCATAGAGATGGCTGTGTAGATATTTCCATGTTTATACAGATAGCAGTGTAGATATTTCCATGTTTATAGAGATAGTGGTGTAGATAATTTCAATTTTATACAGATAGCAGTGTAGATATTTCCAAGGTCATACAGATAGCGGTGTAGATATTTCCACGTTTATAGAGATGGCGGTGTAGATATTTCCATGTTCATACAGATGGCGGTGTAGATATTTCCATGTTTTTAGAGATGGCGGTGTAGATATTTTCATGTTTACACAGATGGCGGTGTAGATATTTCCATGTTTACACAGATAGCGGTGTGGATATTTCCGTGTTTATGCAGGTAGCGGTGTAGATATTTCCATTTTTAAACAGATAGCGGTGCGGATATTTCCATGTTTATACAGATAGTTGGGCAGATATTTCCATGTTTATACAGATAGCGGTGTAGATATTTCCATCTTAATACAGATGGCGGTGTAGATATGTCTATGTTCGTACAGATGGTGGTGTAGATATTTCCATGTTCATACAGATGGCCGTGTAGATATTTCGAAGTTTATAGAGATAGCGCTGTAGTTATTTCCATATTTATAGAGAAATCTGTGTAGATATTTCCTTGTATATGCAGATAGCTGTGTAGATATTTCCATGTTCATCCAGATGCCGGTGTAGATATATCCATCTTCATACAGATAGCGGTGAAGATATTTCCATGTTTATACAGAAAGCGGTGTAGATATTTGCATGTTTATACAGATAACAGTGTAGATATTTCCATGTTTATAGAGATAGTGGTGTAGATAATTTCAATTTTATACAGATAGCAGTGTAGATATTTCCAAGTTCATACAGATAGCGGTGTAGATATTTCCAAGCTTAAAGAGATGGCGGTGTAGATATTTACATGTTCATACAGATGTCGGTGTAGATATTTCCATGTTTTTAGAGATGGCGGTGTAGATATTTTCATGTTTACATAGATGGCGGTGTAGATATTTCCATGTTTACACAGATAGCGGTGTAGACATTTCCATGTTTACACAGATAGCGTTGTGGATATTTCCATGTTTATGCAGATAGAGGTGTAGATATTTCCATGTTTATACAGATAGCGGTGCGGATATTTCCATGTTTATACAGATAGTTGGGCAGATATTTCCATGTTTATATGGATAGTGGTGTAGATATTTCGATCTTAATACAGATGGCGGTGTAGATATGTCTATGTTCGTACAGATGGCGGTGTAGATATTTCGAAGTTTATAGAGATAGCGCTGTAGTTATTTCCATATTTATAGAGAAATCTGTGTAGATATTTCCATGTATATGCAGATAGCTGTTTACATATTTCCATGTTCATCCAGATGCCGGTGTAGATATATCCATGTTCATACAGATGGAGGTGAAGATATTTCCATGTTCATACAGATGGCGGTGTAGATATTTCCATGTTTTTAGAGATGGCGGTGTAGATATTTTCATGTTTACACAGATGGCGGTGTAGATATTTCCATGTTTACACAGATAGCGGTGTATACATTTCCATGTTTACACAGATAGCGGTGTGGATATTTCCGTGTTTATGCAGGTAGCGGTGTAGATATTTCCATTTTTAAACAGATAGCGGTGCGGATATTTCCATGTTTATACAGATAGTTGGGCAGATATTTCCATGTTTATACAGATAGCGGTGTAGATATTTCCATCTTAATACAGATGGCGGTGTAGATATGTCTATGTTCGTACAGATGGTGGTGTAGATATTTCCATGTTCATACAGATGGCCGTGTAGATATTTCGAAGTTTATAGAGATAGCGCTGTAGTTATTTCCATATTTATAGAGAAATCTGTGTAGATATTTCCTTGTATATGCAGATAGCTGTGTAGATATTTCCATGTTCATCCAGATGCCGGTGTAGATATATCCATCTTCATACAGATGGCGGTGAAGATATTTCCATGTTCATACAGATGGCGGTGTAGATATTTCCATGTTCATACACATGGCGGTGTAGATATTTCCATGTTCATAGAGATGGCGGTGTAGATATTTCCATGTTCATACAAATGGCGGTGTAGATATTTCCATGTTCATAGAGATGGCGGTGTAGATATTTCCATGTTTATACAGATAGCAGTGTAGTTATTTCCATGTTTATAGAGATAGCAGTGTAGATATTTCCATTGATATACAGATAGCTGCGTAGATATTTGCATGTTCATACAGATAGCGGTGTAGATATTTCCATGTTCATACTGATAGCGGTGTAGATATTTCCATGTTCATACAGTTAGCGGTGTAGATATTTTCATGTTCATACAGATGGCGGTGTAGATATTTCCATGTTCATACAGATGGCGGTGTAGATATTTACATGTTCATACAGATGGCGGTGTAGATATTTCCATGTTCGTTCGGATGGCAGTGTACATATTTCCATGTTCATACAGGTGGCTGTGTAGATATTCCCATGTTTTTACAGATAGCTGTGTAGTTATTTCCATGTTTATAGAGATAGCAGTGTAGACATTTCCATTGATATACAGATAGCTGTGTAGATATTTGCATGTTCATACAGATAGCGGTGTAGATATTTCCATGTTCGTTCAGATAGCGGTGTAGATATTTCCATGTTCATACAGATAGCGGTGTAGATATTTCCATGTTCATTCAGATAACGGTGTAGATATTTCCATGTTCATACAGATAGCGGTGTAGATATTTCCATGTTCATACAGTTAGCGGTGTAGATATTTCCATGTTCATACAGATGGTGGTGCAGATATTTACATGTTCATACAGATGGCGGTGTAGATACTTCCAAGTTCGTACAGATGGCGGTGTAGATATTTCCGTGTTCATAGAGACGGCGGTGTAGATATTTCCATGTTTATGCAGATAGCGGTATACATATTTCCATGTTTATACAGATGGTGGTGTAGATATTTCCGTGTTTATAGAAATGGCGGTCCAGATTTTCCATGTTTACAGAGATAGTGCTGTAGTTATTTCCAAGTTTATAGAGACAGCGTTGTAGATATTTCCATGTTTATACAGATAGCGGTGAAGATATTTCCATGTTTATACAGAAAGCGGTGTAGATATTTGCATGTTTATACAGATAGCAGTGTAGATATTTCCATGTTTATAGAGATAGTGGTGTAGATAATTTCAATTTTATACAGATAGCAGTGTAGATATTTCCAAGTTCATACAGATAGCGGTGTAGATATTTCCAAGTTTAAAGAGATGGCGGTGTAGATATTTACATGTTCATACAGATGGCGGTGTAGATATTTCCATGTTTTTAGAGATGGCGGTGTAGATATTTTCATGTTTACATAGATGGCGGTGTAGATATTTCCATGTTTACGCAGATAGCGGTGTAGACATTTCCATGTTTACACAGATAGCGTTGTGGATATTTCCATGTTTATGCAGATAGAGGTGTAGATATTTCCATGTTTATACAGATAACGGTGCGGATATTTCCATGTTTATACAGATAGTTGGGCAGATATTTCCATGTTTATATGGATAGTGGTGTAGATATTTCGATCTTAATACAGATGGCGGTGTAGATATGTCTATGTTCGTACAGATGGCGGTGTAGATATTTCCATGTTCATACAGATGGCCGTGTAGATATTTCGAAGTTTATAGAGATAGCGCTGTAGTTATTTCCATATTTATAGAGAAATCTGTGTAGATATTTCCATGTATATGCAGATAGCTGTTTACATATTTCCATGTTCATCCAGATGCCGGTGTAGATATATCCATGTTCATACAGATGGAGGTGAAGATATTTCCATGTTCATACAGATTGCGGTGTATATATTTCCATGTTCATACACATGGCGGTGTAGATATTTCCATGTTCATAGAGATGGCGGTGTAGATATTTCCATATTCATACAAATGGTGGTGTAGATATTTCCATGTTCATAGAGATGGCTGTGTAGATATTTCCATGTTTATACAGATAGCAGTGTAGATATTTCCATGTTTATAGAGATAGTGGTGTAGATAATTTCAATTTTATACAGATAGCAGTGTAGATATTTCCAAGGTCATACAGATAGCGGTGTAGATATTTCCACGTTTATAGAGATGGCGGTGTAGATATTTCCATGTTCATACAGATGGCGGTGTAGATATTTCCATGTTTTTAGAGATGGCGGTGTAGATATTTTCATGTTTACACAGATGGCGGTGTAGATATTTCCATGTTTACACAGATAGCGGTGTGGATATTTCCGTGTTTATGCAGGTAGCGGTGTAGATATTTCCATTTTTAAACAGATAGCGGTGCGGATATTTCCATGTTTATACAGATAGTTGGGCAGATATTTCCATGTTTATACAGATAGCGGTGTAGATATTTCCATCTTAATACAGATGGCGGTGTAGATATGTCTATGTTCGTACAGATGGTGGTGTAGATATTTCCATGTTCATACAGATGGCCGTGTAGATATTTCGAAGTTTATAGAGATAGCGCTGTAGTTATTTCCATATTTATAGAGAAATCTGTGTAGATATTTCCTTGTATATGCAGATAGCTGTGTAGATATTTCCATGTTCATCCAGATGCCGGTGTAGATATATCCATGTTCATACAGATGGCGGTGAAGATATTTCCATGTTCATACAGATGGCGGTGTAGATATTTCCATGTTCATACACATGGCGGTGTAGATATTTCTATGTTCATAGAGATGGCGGTGTAGATATTTCCATGTTCATACAAATGGCGGTGTAGATATTTCCATGTTCATAGAGATGGCGGTGTAGATATTTCCATGTTTATACAGATAGCAGTGTAGTTATTTCCATGTTTATAGAGATAGCAGTGTAGATATTTCCATTGATATACAGATAGCTGTGTAGATATTTGCATGTTCATACAGATAGCGGTGTAGATATTTCCATGTTCATACTGATAGCGGTGTAGATATTTCCATGTTCATACAGTTAGCGGTGTAGATATTTCCATGTTCATACAGATGGTGGTGCAGATATTTACATGTTCATACAGATGGCGGTGTAGATACTTCCAAGTTCGTACAGATGGCGGTGTAGATATTTCCGTGTTCATAGAGACGGCGGTGTAGATATTTCCATGTTTATGCAGATAGCGGTATACATATTTCCATGTTTATACAGATGGTGGTGTAGATATTTCCGTGTTTATAGAAATGGCGGTCCAGATTTTCCATGTTTACAGAGATAGTGGTGTAGTTATTTCCAAGTTTATAGAGACAGCGTTGTAGATATTTCCATGTTTATACAGATAGCGGTGAAGATATTTCCATGTTTATACAGAAAGCGGTGTAGATATTTGCATGTTTATACAGATAGCAGTGTAGATATTTCCATGTTTATAGAGATAGTGGTGTAGATAATTTCAATTATATACCGAGAGCAGCGTAGATATTTCCAAGTTCATACAGATAGCGGTGTAGATATTTCCACGTTTATAGAGATGGCGGTGTAGATATTTCCATGTTCATACAGATGGCGGTGTAGATATTTCCATGTTTTTAGAGATGGCGGTGTAGATATTTTCACGTTTACACAGATGGAGGTGGAGATATTTCCATGTTTACACAGATAGCAGTGTAGTCATTTCCATGTTTACACAGATAGCAGTGTGGATATTTCCATGTTTATGCAGATAGCGGTTTAGATATTTCCATGTTTATTCAGATAGTGGTGCGGATATTTCCATGTTTATACAGATCGTTGGGCAGATATTTCCATGTTTATACAGATAGCGGTGTAGATATTTCCATCTTAATACAGATGGCGGTGTAGATATGTCCATGTTCGTACAGATGGCGGTGTAGATATTTCCATGTTCATTCAGATGGCGGTGTAGATATTTCCATGTTTATAGAGATAGTTGTGTAGTTATTTCCAAGTTTATAGAGACAGCGTTGTAGATATTTCCATGTTTATACAGATAGCGGTGAAGATATTTCCATGTTTATACAGATAGCGGTGTAGATATTTCCATGTTTATACAGACAGCAGTGTAGATATTTCCATGTTTATAGAGATAGTGGTGTAGATAATTTCAATTTTATACAGATAGCAGTGTAGATATTTCCAAGTTCATACAGATATCGGTGTAGATAATTCCACCTTTATAGAGATGGCGGTGTAGATATTTCCATGTTCATACAGATGGCAGTGTAGATATTTCCATGTTTATAGAGATGGCGGTGTAGATACTTTCATGTTTACACAGATGGCGGTGTAGATATTTCCATGTTTACACAGATAGCGGTGTAGACATTTCCATGTTTACACAGATAGCCATGTGGATATTTCCATGTTTATGCAGATAGCGGTATAGATATTTCCATGTTTTTACAGATAGCGGTGTAGATATTTCCATCTTAATACAGATGGCGGTGTAGGTATGTCTATGTTCGTACAGATGGCTATGTAGATATTTCCATGTTCATTCAGATGGCGGTGTAGATATTTCGAAGTTTATAGAGATAGCGCTGTAGTTATTTCCATATTTACAGAGAAATCTGTGTAGATTTTTCTATGTATATGCAGATACCTGTGTAGTTATTTCCATGTTCATGCAGATAGCGGTGTAGATAATTCCATGTTCATCCAGATGCCGGTGTAGATATATCCATGTTCATACCGATGGCGGTGAAGTTATTTCCATGTTCTTACAGACGGCGGTGTAGATATTTCAATGTTCATACACATGGCGGTGTAGATATTTCCATGTTCATAGAGATGGTGGTGTAGATATTTCCATGTTCATACAAATGGCGGTGTAGATATTTCCATGTTCATAGAGATGGCGCTGTAGATATTTCCATGTTTATACAGATAGCAGTGTTGTTATTTCCATGTTTATAGAGATATCAGTGTAGATATTTCCACTTATATACAGGTAGCTGTGTAGATATTTGCATGTTCATACAGATAGCGGTGTAGATATTTCCATGTTCATACTGATAGCGGTGTAGATATTTCTATGTTCATACAGTTAGCGGTGTAGATATTTCCATGTTCATACAGATGGCGGTGTAGATATTTTCATGTTCATACAGAGGGCGGTGTAGATATTTCCATGTTCATACAGATGGCGGTGTAGATATTTCCATGTTCGTACGGATGGCCGTGTATTTTCATGTTCACACAGGTGGCGGTGTAGATATTCCCATGTTTTTACAGATAGCTGTGTACTTATTTCCATGTTTATAGAGATAGCAGTGTAGATATTTCCATTGATATACAGATAGCTGTGTAGATATTTGCAAGTTCATACAGATAGCGGTGTAGATATTTCCATGTTCATACAGATAGCGGTATAGATATTTCCATCTTCATACACATAGCGGTGTAGATATTTCCGTGTTCATAGAGATAACGGTTTAGATATTTCCATGTTCATACAGATAGCGGTGTAGATATTTCCATGTTCATACAGATAGCGGTGTAGATATTTCCATGTTCACACAGATAGCGGTGTAGATATTTCCGTGTTCATACAGTTAGCGGTGTAGATATTTCCATGTTCATACAGATTGCGGTGTAGATATTTACATGTTCATACAGATGGCGTTGTAGATATTTCCATGTTCGTATGGATGGCAGTGTAGGTATTTCCATGTTCGTACAGGTGGCGGTGTAGATATTTCCATGTTTATACAGATAGCTGTGTAGTTCTTTCCATGTTTATAGAGATAGCAATGTAGATACTTCCATTGATATACAGATAGCTGTGTAGATATTTGCATGTTCATACAGATAGCGGTGTAGATATTTCCATGTTCGTACAGATAGCGGTGTAGATAGTTCGATGTTCATACACATAGCGGAGTAGATATTTCCATGTTCATACAACGGTGTAGATATTTCCATGTTCATATGGATAGCGGTGTAGATATTTCCATGTTCATACAGTTAGCGGTGTAGATATTTCCATGTTCATACAGATGGCGGTGTAGATATTTACATGTTCATACAGATGGCGTTGTAGATATTTCCATGTTCGTACAGATGGCGGTGTAGATATTTCCATGTTCCTAGAGATGGCGGTGTAGATATTTCCATGTTGATGCAGATAGCGGTATAGATATTTCCATGTTTATACAGATGGTGGTGTAGATATTTCCATGTTTATAGAGATGGCGGTCTAGATATTTCCATGTTTATAGAGATAGTGGTGTAGTTATTTCCAAGTTTATAGAGACAGCGTTGTAGATATTTCCATGTTTATACAGATAGCGGTGAAGATATTTCCATGTTTATACAGATAGCGTTGTGGATATTTCCATGTTTATGCAGATAGCGGTGTAGATATTTCCATGTTTATTCAGATAGCGGTGCGGATATTTCCATGTTTATACAGATCGTTGGGCAGATATTTCCATGTTTATACAGATAGCGGTGTAGATATTTCCATCTTAATACAGATGGCGGTGTAGATATGTCCATGTTCGTGCAGATGGCGGTGTAGGTATTTCCATGTTCATTCAGATGGCGGTGTACATATTTCGAAGTTTATAGAGATAGCGCTGTAGTTATTTCCATATTTATAGAGAAATCTGTGTAGATATTTCCATGTATATGCAGATAGCTGTTTACATATTTCCATGTTCATCCAGATGCCGGTGTAGATATATCCATGTTCATACAGATGGAGGTGAAGATATTTCCATGTTCATACAGATGGCGGTGTAGATATTTCCATGTTTTTAGAGATGGCGGTGTAGATATTTTCATGTTTACACAGATGGCGGTGTAGATATTTCCATGTTTACACAGATAGCGGTGTATACATTTCCATGTTTACACAGATAGCGGTGTGGATATTTCCGTGTTTATGCAGGTAGCGGTGTAGATATTTCCATTTTTAAACAGATAGCGGTGCGGATATTTCCATGTTTATACAGATAGTTGGGCAGATATTTCCATGTTTATACAGATAGCGGTGTAGATATTTCCATCTTAATACAGATGGCGGTGTAGATATGTCTATGTTCGTACAGATGGTGGTGTAGATATTTCCATGTTCATACAGATGGCCGTGTAGATATTTCGAAGTTTATAGAGATAGCGCTGTAGTTATTTCCATATTTATAGAGAAATCTGTGTAGATATTTCCTTGTATATGCAGATAGCTGTGTAGATATTTCCATGTTCATCCAGATGCCGGTGTAGATATATCCATCTTCATACAGATGGCGGTGAAGATATTTCCATGTTCATACAGATGGCGGTGTAGATATTTCCATGTTCATACACATGGCGGTGTAGATATTTCCATGTTCATAGAGATGGCGGTGTAGATATTTCCATGTTCATACAAATGGCGGTGTAGATATTTCCATGTTCATAGAGATGGCGGTGTAGATATTTCCATGTTTATACAGATAGCAGTGTAGTTATTTCCATGTTTATAGAGATAGCAGTGTAGATATTTCCATTGATATACAGATAGCTGCGTAGATATTTGCATGTTCATACAGATAGCGGTGTAGATATTTCCATATTCATACTGATAGCGGTGTAGATATTTCGATGTTCATACAGTTAGCGGTGTAGATATTTTCATGTTCATACAGATGGCGGTGTAGATATTTCCATGTTCATACAGATGGCGGTGTAGATATTTACATGTTCATACAGATGGCGGTGTAGATATTTCCATGTTCGTTCGGATGGCAGTGTAGATATTTCCATGTTCATACAGGTGGCTGTGTAGATATTCCCATGTTTTTACAGATAGCTGTGTAGTTATTTCCATGTTTATAGAGATAGCAGTGTAGATATTTCCATTGATATACAGATAGCTGTGTAGATATTTGCATGTTCATACATATAGCGGTGTAGATATTTCCATGTTCGTTCAGATAGCGGTGTAGATATTTCCATGTTCATACAGATAGCGGTGTAGATATTTCCATGTTCATTCAGATAACGGTGTAGATATTTCCATGTTCATACAGATAGCGGTGTAGATATTTCCATGTTCATACAGTTAGCGGTGTAGATATTTCCATGTTCATACAGATGGTGGTGCAGATATTTACATGTTCATACAGATGGCGGTGTAGATACTTCCAAGTTCGTACAGATGGCGGTGTAGATATTTCCGTGTTCATAGAGACGGCGGTGTAGATATTTCCATGTTTATGCAGATAGCGGTATACATATTTCCATGTTTATACAGATGGTGGTGTAGATATTTCCGTGTTTATAGAAATGGCGGTCCAGATTTTCCATGTTTACAGAGATAGTGCTGTAGTTATTTCCAAGTTTATAGAGACAGCGTTGTAGATATTTCCATGTTTATACAGATAGCGGTGAAGATATTTCCATGTTTATACAGAAAGCGGTGTAGATATTTGCATGTTTATACAGATAGCAGTGTAGATATTTCCATGTTTATAGAGATAGTGGTGTAGATAATTTCAATTTTATACAGATAGCAGTGTAGATATTTCCAAGTTCATACAGATAGCGGTGTAGATATTTCCAAGTTTAAAGAGATGGCGGTGTAGATATTTACATGTTCATACAGATGGCGGTGTAGATATTTCCATGTTTTTAGAGATGGCGGTGTAGATATTTTCATGTTTACATAGATGGCGGTGTAGATATTTCCATGTTTACGCAGATAGCGGTGTAGACATTTCCATGTTTACACAGATAGCGTTGTGGATATTTCCATGTTTATGCAGATAGAGGTGTAGATATTTCCATGTTTATACAGATAACGGTGCGGATATTTCCATGTTTATACAGATAGTTGGGCAGATATTTCCATGTTTATATGGATAGTGGTGTAGATATTTCGATCTTAATACAGATGGCGGTGTAGATATGTCTATGTTCGTACAGATGGTGGTGTAGATATTTCCATGTTCATACAGATGGCCGTGTAGATATTTCGAAGTTTATAGAGATAGCGCTGTAGTTATTTCCATATTTATAGAGAAATCTGTGTAGATATTTCCATGTATATGCAGATAGCTGTTTACATATTTCCATGTTCATCCAGATGCCGGTGTAGATATATCCATGTTCATACAGATGGAGGTGAAGATATTTCCATGTTCATACAGATTGCGGTGTAGATATTTCCATGTTCATACACATGGCGGTGTAGATATTTCCATGTTCATAGAGATGGCGGTGTAGATATTTCCATATTCATACAAATGGTGGTGTAGATATTTCCATGTTCATAGAGATGGCTGTGTAGATATTTCCATGTTTATACAGATAGCAGTGTAGATATTTCCATGTTTATAGAGATAGTGGTGTAGATAATTTCAATTTTATACAGATAGCAGTGTAGATATTTCCAAGGTCATACAGATAGCGGTGTAGATATTTCCACGTTTATAGAGATGGCGGTGTAGATATTTCCATGTTCATACAGATGGCGGTGTAGATATTTCCATGTTTTTAGAGATGGCGGTGTAGATATTTTCATGTTTACACAGATGGCGGTGTAGATATTTCCATGTTTACACAGATAGCGGTGTGGATATTTCCGTGTTTATGCAGGTAGCGGTGTAGATATTTCCATTTTTAAACAGATAGCGGTGCGGATATTTCCATGTTTATACAGATAGTTGGGCAGATATTTCCATGTTTATACAGATAGCGGTGTAGATATTTCCATCTTAATACAGATGGCGGTGTAGATATGTCTATGTTCGTACAGATGGTGGTGTAGATATTTCCATGTTCATACAGATGGCCGTGTAGATATTTCGAAGTTTATAGAGATAGCGCTGTAGTTATTTCCATATTTATAGAGAAATCTGTGTAGATATTTCCTTGTATATGCAGATAGCTGTGTAGATATTTCCATGTTCATCCAGATGCCGGTGTAGATATATCCATGTTCATACAGATGGCGGTGAAGATATTTCCATGTTCATACAGATGGCGGTGTAGATATTTCCATGTTCATACACATGGCGGTGTAGATATTTCTATGTTCATAGAGATGGCGGTGTAGATATTTCCATGTTCATACAAATGGCGGTGTAGATATTTCCATGTTCATAGAGATGGCGGTGTAGATATTTCCATGTTTATACAGATAGCAGTGTAGTTATTTCCATGTTTATAGAGATAGCAGTGTAGATATTTCCATTGATATACAGATAGCTGTGTAGATATTTGCATGTTCATACAGATAGCGGTGTAGATATTTCCATGTTCATACTGATAGCGGTGTAGATATTTCCATGTTCATACAGTTAGCGGTGTAGATATTTCCATGTTCATACAGATGGTGGTGCAGATATTTACATGTTCATACAGATGGCGGTGTAGATACTTCCAAGTTCGTACAGATGGCGGTGTAGATATTTCCGTGTTCATAGAGACGGCGGTGTAGATATTTCCATGTTTATGCAGATAGCGGTATACATATTTCCATGTTTATACAGATGGTGGTGTAGATATTTCCGTGTTTATAGAAATGGCGGTCCAGATTTTCCATGTTTACAGAGATAGTGGTGTAGTTATTTCCAAGTTTATAGAGACAGCGTTGTAGATATTTCCATGTTTATACAGATAGCGGTGAAGATATTTCCATGTTTATACAGAAAGCGGTGTAGATATTTGCATGTTTATACAGATAGCAGTGTAGATATTTCCATGTTTATAGAGATAGTGGTGTAGATAATTTCAATTATATACCGAGAGCAGCGTAGATATTTCCAAGTTCATACAGATAGCGGTGTAGATATTTCCACGTTTATAGAGATGGCGGTGTAGATATTTCCATGTTCATACAGATGGCGGTGTAGATATTTCCATGTTTTTAGAGATGGCGGTGTAGATATTTTCACGTTTACACAGATGGCGGTGGAGATATTTCCATGTTTACACAGATAGCAGTGTAGTCATTTCCATGTTTACACAGATAGCAGTGTGGATATTTCCATGTTTATGCAGATAGCGGTTTAGATATTTCCATGTTTATTCAGATAGTGGTGCGGATATTTCCATGTTTATACAGATCGTTGGGCAGATATTTCCATGTTTATACAGATAGCGGTGTAGATATTTCCATCTTAATACAGATGGCGGTGTAGATATGTCCATGTTCGTACAGATGGCGGTGTAGATATTTCCATGTTCATTCAGATGGCGGTGTAGATATTTCCATGTTTATAGAGATAGTTGTGTAGTTATTTCCAAGTTTATAGAGACAGCGTTGTAGATATTTCCATGTTTATACAGATAGCGGTGAAGATATTTCCATGTTTATACAGATAGCGGTGTAGATATTTCCATGTTTATACAGACAGCAGTGTAGATATTTCCATGTTTATAGAGATAGTGGTGTAGATAATTTCAATTTTATACAGATAGCAGTGTAGATATTTCCAAGTTCATACAGATATCGGTGTAGATAATTCCACCTTTATAGAGATGGCGGTGTAGATATTTCCATGTTCATACAGATGGCAGTGTAGATATTTCCATGTTTATAGAGATGGCGGTGTAGATACTTTCACGTTTACACAGATGGCGGTGTAGATATTTCCATGTTTACACAGATATCAGTGTAGACATTTCCATGTTTACACAGATAGCCATGTGGATATTTCCATGTTTATGCAGATAGCGGTATAGATATTTCCATGTTTATACAGATAGCGGTGTAGATATTTCCATCTTAATACAGATGGCGGTGTAGGTATGTCTATGTTCGTACAGATGGCTATGTAGATATTTCCATGTTCATTCAGATGGCGGTGTAGATATTTCGAAGTTTATAGAGATAGCGCTGTAGTTATTTCCATATTTACAGAGAAATCTGTGTAGATTTTTCTATGTATATGCAGATACCTGTGTAGTTATTTCCATGTTCATGCAGATAGCGGTGTAGATATTTCCATGTTCATCCAGATGCCGGTGTAGATATATCCATGTTCATACCGATGGCGGTGAAGTTATTTCCATGTTCTTACAGACGGCGGTGTAGATATTTCAATGTTCATACACATGGCGGTGTAGATATTTCCATGTTCATAGAGATGGTGGTGTAGATATTTCCATGTTCATACAAATGGCGGTGTAGATATTTCCATGTTCATAGAGATGGCGCTGTAGATATTTCCATGTTTATACAGATAGCAGTGTTGTTATTTCCATGTTTATAGAGATATCAGTGTAGATATTTCCACTTATATACAGGTAGCTGTGTAGAGATTTGCATGTTCATATAGATAGCGGTGTAGATATTTCCATGTTCATACTGATAGCGGTGTAGATATTTCTATGTTCATACAGTTAGCGGTGTAGATATTTCCATGTTCATACAGATGGCGGTGTAGATATTTTCATGTTCATACAGAGGGCGGTGTAGATATTTCCATGTTCATACAGATGGCGGTGTAGATATTTCCATGTTCGTACGGATGGCCGTGTATTTTCATGTTCACACAGGTGGCGGTGTAGATATTCCCATGTTTTTACAGATAGCTGTGTACTTATTTCCATGTTTATAGAGATAGCAGTGTAGATATTTCCATTGATATACAGATAGCTGTGTAGATATTTGCAAGTTCATACAGATAGCGGTGTAGATATTTCCATGTTCATACAGATAGCGGTATAGATATTTCCATCTTCATACACATAGCGGTGTAGATATTTCCGTGTTCATAGAGATAACGGTGTAGATATTTCCGTGTTCATAGAGATAGCGGTGTAGATATTTCCATGTTCATACAGATAGCGGTGTAGATATTTCCATGTTCATACAGATAGCGGTGTAGATATTTCCATGTTCACACAGATAGCGGTGTAGATATTTCCGTGTTCATACAGTTAGCGGTGTAGATATTTCCATGTTCATACAGATTGCGGTGTAGATATTTACATGTTCATACAGATGGCGTTGTAGATATTTCCATGTTCGTATGGATGGCAGTGTAGGTATTTCCATGTTCGTACAGGTGGCGGTGTAGATATTTCCATTTTTATACAGATAGCTGTGTAGTTCTTTCCATGTTTATAGAGATAGCAATGTAGATACTTCCATTGATATACAGATAGCTGTGTAGATATTTGCATGTTCATACAGATAGCGGAGTAGATATTTCCATGTTCGTACAGATAGCGGTGTAGATAGTTCGATGTTCATACACATAGCGGAGTAGATATTTCCATGTTCATACAACGGTGTAGATATTTCCATGTTCATATGGATAGCGGTGTAGATATTTCCATGTTCATACAGTTAGCGGTGTAGATATTTCCATGTTCATACAGATGGCGGTGTAGATATTTACATGTTCATACAGATGGCGTTGTAGATATTTCCATGTTCGTACAGATGGCGGTGTAGATATTTCCATGTTCCTAGAGATGGCGGTGTAGATATTTCCATGTTGATGCAGATAGCGGTATAGATATTTCCATGTTTATACAGATGGTGGTGTAGATATTTCCATGTTTATAGAGATGGCGGTCTAGATATTTCCATGTTTATAGAGATAGTGGTGTAGTTATTTCCAAGTTTATAGAGACAGCGTTGTAGATATTTCCATGTTTATACAGATAGCGGTGAAGATATTTCCATGTTTATACAGATAGCGTTGTGGATATTTCCATGTTTATGCGGATAGCGGTGTAGATATTTCCATGTTTATTCAGATAGCGGTGCGGATATTTCCATGTTTATACAGATCGTTGGGCAGATATTTCCATGTTTATACAGATAGCGGTGTAGATATTTCCATCTTAATACAGATGGCGGTGTAGATATGTCCATGTTCGTGCAGATGGCGGTGTAGGTATTTCCATGTTCATTCAGATGGTGGTGTAGATATTTCGAAGTTTATAGAGATAGCACTGTAGTTCTTTCCATTTTTATAGAGAAATCTCTGTAGATATTTCCATGTATATGCAGATAGCTGTGTAGATATTTCCATGTTCATACAGATAGCGGTGTAGATATTTCCATGTTCATACAGTTAGCGGTGTAGATATTTCCATGTTCATACAGATGGCGGTGTAGATATTTCCATGTTCATACAGATGGCTGTGTAGATATTTACATGTTCATACAGATGGCGGTGTAGATATTTCCGTGTTCATAGAGATGGCGCTGTAGATATTTCCATGTTTATACAGATAGCAGTGTTGTTATTTCCATGTTTATAGAGATATCAGTGTAGATATTTCCACTTATATACAGGTAGCTGTGTAGATATTTGCATGTTCATACAGATAGCGGTGTAGATATTTCCATGTTCATACTGATAGCGGTGTAGATATTTCTATGTTCATACAGTTAGCGGTGTAGATATTTCCATGTTCATACAGATGGCGGTGTAGATATTTTCATGTTCATACAGAGGGCGGTGTAGATATTTCCATGTTCATACAGATGGCGGTGTAGATATTTCCATGTTCGTACGGATGGCCGTGTATTTTCATGTTCACACAGGTGGCGGTGTAGATATTCCCATGTTTTTACAGATAGCTGTGTACTTATTTCCATGTTTATAGAGATAGCAGTGTAGATATTTCCATTGATATACAGATAGCTGTGTAGATATTTGCAAGTTCATACAGATAGCGGTGTAGATATTTCCATGTTCATACAGATAGCGGTATAGATATTTCCATCTTCATACACATAGCGGTGTAGATATTTCCGTGTTCATAGAGATAACGGTGTAGATATTTCCATGTTCATACAGATAGCGGTGTAGTTATTTCCATGTTCATACAGATAGCGGTGTAGATATTTCCATGTTCACACAGATAGCGGTGTAGATATTTCCGTGTTCATACAGTTAGCGGTGTAGATATTTCCATGTTCATACAGATTGCGGTGTAGATATTTACATGTTCATACAGATGGCGTTGTAGATATTTCCATGTTCGTATGGATGTCAGTGTAGGTATTTCCATGTTCGTACAGGTGGCGGTGTAGATATTTCCATGTTTATACAGATAGCTGTGTAGTTCTTTCCATGTTTATAGAGATAGCAATGTAGATACTTCCATTGATATACAGATAGCTGTGTAGATATTTGCATGTTCATACAGATAGCGGTGTAGATATTTCCATGTTCGTACAGATAGCGGTGTAGATAGTTCGATGTTCATACACATAGCGGAGTAGATATTTCCATGTTCATACAACGGTGTAGATATTTCCATGTTCATATGGATAGCGGTGTAGATATTTCCATGTTCATACAGTTAGCGGTGTAGATATTTCCATGTTCATACAGATGGCGGTGTAGATATTTACATGTTCATACAGATGGCGTTGTAGATATTTCCATGTTCGTACAGATGGCGGTGTAGATATTTCCATGTTCCTAGAGATGGCGGTGTAGATATTTCCATGTTGATGCAGATAGCGGTATAGATATTTCCATGTTTATACAGATGGTGGTGTAGATATTTCCATGTTTATAGAGATGGCGGTCTAGATATTTCCATGTTTATAGAGATAGTGGTGTAGTTATTTCCAAGTTTATAGAGACAGCGTTGTAGATATTTCCATGTTTATACAGATAGCGGTGAAGATATTTCCATGTTTATACAGATAGCGTTGTGGATATTTCCATGTTTATGCAGATAGCGGTGTAGATATTTCCATGTTTATTCAGATAGCGGTGCGGATATTTCCATGTTTATACAGATCGTTGGGCAGATATTTCCATGTTTATACAGATAGCGGTGTAGATATTTCCATCTTAATACAGATGGCGGTGTAGATATGTCCATGTTCGTGCAGATGGCGGTGTAGGTATTTCCACGTTCATTCAGATGGTGGTGTAGATATTTCGAAGTTTATAGAGATAGCACTGTAGTTCTTTCCATTTTTATAGAGAAATCTCTGTAGATATTTCCATGTATATGCAGATAGCTGTGTAGATATTTCCATGTTCATACAGATAGCGGTGTAGGTATTTCCATGTTCATACAGTTAGCGGTGTAGATATTTCCATGTTCATACAGATGGCGGTGTAGATATTTCCATGTTCATACAGATGGCTGTGTAGATATTTACATGTTCATACAGATGGCGGTGTAGATATTTCCGTGTTCGTTCGGATGGCAGTGTAGATATTTCCATGTTCATACAGGTGGCTGTGTAGATATTCCCATGTTTTTACAGATAGCTGTGTAGCTATTTCCATGTTTATAGAGATAGCAGTGTAGATATTTCCATTGATATACAGATAGCTGTGTAGATAAGTGCATGTTCATACAGATAGCGGTGTAGATATTTCCATGTTCGTACAGATAGCGGTGTAGATATTTCCATGTTCATACAGATAGCGGTGTAGATATTTCCATGTTCATACAGATAACGGTGTAGGTATTTCCATGTTCATACAGATAGCGGTGTAGATATTTCCATGTTCATAGAGTTAGCGGTGTAGATATTTCCATGTTCATACAGATGGTAGTGCAGATATTTACATGTTCATACAGATGGCTGTGTAGATACTTCCAAGTTCGTACAGATGGCGGTGTAGATATTTCCGTGTTCATAGAGACGGCGGTGTAGATATTTCCATGTTTATGCAGATAGCGGTATACATATTTCCATGTTTATACAGATGGTGGTGTAGATATTTCCGTGTTTATAGAAATGGCGGTCCAGATTTTCCATGTTTACAGAGATAGTGGTGTAGTTATTTCCAAGTTTATAGAGACAGCGTTGTAGATATTTCCATGTTTATACAGATAGCGGTGAAGATATTTCCATGTTTATACAGAAAGCGGTGTAGATATTTGCATGTTTATACAGATAGCAGTGTAGATATTTCCATGTTTATAGAGATAGTGGTGTAGATAATTTCAATTTTATACAGATAGCAGTGTAGATATTTCCAAGTTCATACAGATAGCGGTGTAGATATTTCCAAGCTTAAAGAGATGGCGGTGTAGATATTTACATGTTCATACAGATGGCGGTGTAGATATTTCCATGTTTTTAGAGATGGCGGTGTAGATATTTTCATGTTTACATAGATGGCGGTGTAGATATTTCCATGTTTACACAGATAGCGGTGTAGACATTTCCATGTTTACACAGATAGCGTTGTGGATATTTCCATGTTTATGCAGATAGAGGTGTAGATATTTCCATGTTTATACAGATAGCGGTGCGGATATTTCCATGTTTATACAGATAGTTGGGCAGATATTTCCATGTTTATATGGATAGTGGTGTAGATATTTCGATCTTAATACAGATGGCGGTGTAGATATGTCTATGTTCGTACAGATGGCGGTGTAGATATTTCCATGTTCATACAGATGGCCGTGTAGATATTTCGAAGTTTATAGAGATAGCGCTGTAGTTATTTCCATATTTATAGAGAAATGTGTGTAGATATTTCCATGTATATGCAGATAGCTGTTTACATATTTCCATGTTCATCCAGATGCCGGTGTAGATATATCCATGTTCATACAGATGGAGGTGAAGATATTTCCATGTTCATACAGATGGCGGTGTAGATATTTCCATGTTTTTAGAGATGGCGGTGTAGATATTTTCATGTTTACACAGATGGCGGTGTAGATATTTCCATGTTTACACAGATAGCGGTGTATACATTTCCATGTTTACACAGATAGCGGTGTGGATATTTCCGTGTTTATGCAGGTAGCGGTGTAGATATTTCCATTTTTAAACAGATAGCGGTGCGGATATTTCCATGTTTATACAGATAGTTGGGCAGATATTTCCATGTTTATACAGATAGCGGTGTAGATATTTCCATCTTAATACAGATGGCGGTGTAGATATGTCTATGTTCGTACAGATGGTGGTGTAGATATTTCCATGTTCATACAGATGGCCGTGTAGATATTTCGAAGTTTATAGAGATAGCGCTATAGTTATTTCCATATTTATAGAGAAATCTGTGTAGATATTTCCTTGTATATGCAGATAGCTGTGTAGATATTTCCATGTTCATCCAGATGCCGGTGTAGATATATCCATGTTCATACAGATGGCGGTGAAGATATTTCCATGTTCATACAGATGGCGGTGTAGATATTTCCATGTTCATACACATGGCGGTGTAGATATTTCCATGTTCATAGAGATGGCGGTGTAGATATTTCCATGTTCATACAAATGGCGGTGTAGATATTTCCATGTTCATAGAGATGGCGGTGTAGATATTTCCATGTTTATACAGATAGCAGTGTAGTTATTTCCATGTTTATAGAGATAGCAGTGTAGATATTTCCATTGATATTCAGATAGCTGTGTAGATATTTGCATGTTCATACAGATAGCGGTGTAGATATTTCCATGTTCATACTAATAGCGGTGTAGATATTTCCATGTTCATACAGTTAGCGGTGTAGATATTTCCATGTTCATACAGATGGCGGTGTAGATATTTCCATGTTCATACAGATGGCGGTGTAGATATTTACATGTTCATACAGATGGCGGTGTAGATATTTCCATGTTCGTTCGGATGGCAGTGTAGATATTTCCATGTTCATACAGGTGGCTGTGTAGATATTCCCATGTTTTTACAGATAGCTGTGTAGTTATTTCCATGTTTATAGAGATAGCAGTGTAGATATTTCCATTGATATACAGATAGCTGTGTAGATATTTGCATGTTCATACAGATAGCGGTGTAGATATTTCCATGTTCGTTCAGATAGCGGTGTAGATATTTCCATGTTCATACAGATAGCGGTGTAGATATTTCCATGTTCATACAGATAACGGTGTAGATATTTCCATGTTCATACAGATAGCGGTGTAGATATTTCCATGTTCATACAGTTAGCGGTGTAGATATTTCCATGTTCATACAGATGGTGGTGCAGATATTTACATGTTCATACAGATGGCGGTGTAGATACTTCCAAGTTCGTACAGATGACGGTGTAGATATTTCCGTGTTCATAGAGACGGCGGTGTAGATATTTCCATGTTTTTAGAGATGGCGGTGTAGATATTTTCACGTTTACACAGACGGCGGTGGAGATATTTCCATGTTTACACAGATAGCAGTGTAGTCATTTCCATGTTTACACAGATAGCAGTGTGGATATTTCCATGTTTATGCAGATAGCGGTTTAGATATTTCCATGTTTATTCAGATAGTGGTGCGGATATTTCCATGTTTATACAGATCGTTGGGCAGATATTTCCATGTTTATACAGATAGCGGTGTAGATATTTCCATCTTAATACAGATGGCGGTGTAGATATGTCCATGTTCGTACAGATGGCGGTGTAGATATTTCCATGTTCATTCAGATGGCGGTGTAGATATTTCCATGTTTATAGAGATAGTTGTGTAGTTATTTCCAAGTTTATAGAGACAGCGTTGTAGATATTTCCATGTTTATACAGATAGCGGTGAAGATATTTCCATGTTTATACAGATAGCGGTGTAGATATTTCCATGTTTATACAGACAGCAGTGTAGATATTTCCATGTTTATAGAGATAGTGGTGTAGATAATTTCAATTTTATACAGATAGCAGTGTAGATATTTCCAAGTTCATACAGATATCGGTGTAGATAATTCCACCTTTATAGAGATGGCGGTGTAGATATTTCCATGTTCATACAGATGGCAGTGTAGATATTTCCATGTTTATAGAGATGGCGGTGTAGATACTTTCATGTTTACATAGATGGCGGTGTAGATATTTCCATGTTTACACAGATAGCGGTGTAGACATTTCCATGTTTACACAGATAGCCATGTGGATATTTCCATGTTTATGCAGATAGCGGTATAGATATTTCCATGTTTATACAGATAGCGGTGTAGATATTTCCATCTTAATACAGATGGCGGTGTAGGTATGTCTATGTTCGTACAGATGGCTATGTAGATATTTCCATGTTCATTCAGATGGCGGTGTAGATATTTCGAAGTTTATAGAGATAGCGCTGTAGTTATTTCCATATTTACAGAGAAATCTGTGTAGATTTTTCTATGTATATGCAGATACCTGTGTAGTTATTTCCATGTTCATGCAGATAGCGGTGTAGATATTTCCATGTTCATCCAGATGCCGGTGTAGATATATCCATGTTCATACCGATGGCGGTGAAGTTATTTCCATGTTCTTACAGACGGCGGTGTAGATATTTCAATGTTCATACACAAGGCGGTGTAGATATTTCCATGTTCATAGAGATGGTGGTGTAGATATTTCCATGTTCATACAAATGGCGGTGTAGATATTTCCATGTTCATAGAGATGGCGCTGTAGATATTTCCATGTTTATACAGATAGCAGTGTTGTTATTTCCATGTTTATAGAGATATCAGTGTAGATATTTCCACTTATATACAGGTAGCTGTGAAGATATTTGCATGTTCATACAGATAGCGGTGTAGATATTTCCATGTTCATACTGATAGCGGTGTAGATATTTCTATGTTCATACAGTTAGCGGTGTAGATATTTCCATGTTCATACAGATGGCTGTGTAGATATTTTCATGTTCATACAGAGGGCGGCGTAGATATTTCCATGTTCATACAGATGGCGGTGTAGATATTTCCATGTTCGTACGGATGGCCGTGTATTTTCATGTTCACACAGGTGGCGGTGTAGATATTCCCATGTTTTTACAGATAGCTGTGTACTTATTTCCATGTTTATAGAGATAGCAGTGTAGATATTTCCATTGATATACAGATAGCTGTGTAGATATTTGCAAGTTCATACAGATAGCGGTGTAGATATTTCCATGTTCATACAGATAGCGGTATAGATATTTCCATGTTCATACACATAGCGGTGTAGATATTTCCGTGTTCATAGAGATAACGGTGAAGATATTTCCATGTTCATACAGATAGCGGGGTAGATATTTCCATGTTCACACAGATAGCGGTGTAGATATTTCCGTGTTCATACAGTTAGCGGTGTAGATATTTCCATGTTCCTACAGATGGCGGTGTAGATATTTACATGTTCATACAGATGGCGGTGTAGATATTTCCATGTTCGTACGGATGGCAGTGTAGGTATTTCCATGTTCGTACAGGTGGCGGTGTAGATATTTCCATGTTTATTCTGATAGCTGTGTAGTTATTTCCATGATTATAGAGATAGCAATGTAGATATTTCAATTGATATACAGATAGCTGTGTAGATATTTGCATGTTCATACAGATAGCGGTGTAGATATTTCCATGTTTGTACAGATAGCGGTGTAGATAGTTCCATATTCATACAGATAGCGGAGTAGATATTTCCATGTTCATACAGATAACGGTGTAGATATTTCCATGTTCATACAGATAGCGGTGTAGATATTTCCATGTTCATACAGTTAGCGGTGTAGGTATTTCCATGTTCATACAGATGGCGGTGTAGATATTTACATGTTCATACTGATGGCGTTGTAGATATTTCCATGTTCGTACAGATGGCGGTATAGATATTTCCAAGTTCCTAGAGATGGCGGTGTAGATATTTCCATGTTGATGCAGATAGCGGTATAGATATTTCCATGTTTATACACATGGTGGTGTAGATATTTCCATGTTTATAGAGATGGCAGTCTAGATATTTCCATGTTTATAGAGATAGTGGTGTAGTTATTTCCAAGTTTATAAAGACAGCGTTGTAGATATTTCCATGTTTATACAGATAGCGGTGAAGATATTTCAATGTTTATACAGATAGCGGTGTAGATATTTCCATGTTTATACAGATAGCAGTGTAGATATTTCCATGTTTATAGAGATAGTGGTGTAGATAATTTCAATTTTATACAGATAGCAGTGTAGATATTTCCAAGTTCATACAGATAGCGGTGTAGATATTTCGAAGTTTAAAGAGATGGCGGTGTAGATATTTCCATGTTCATACAGATGGCGGTGTAGATATTTCCATGTTTTTAGAGATGGCGGTGTAGATATTTCCATGTTTACACAGATAGCGGTGTAGACATTTCCATGTTTACACAGATAGCGGTGTGGATATTTCCATGTTTATGCAGAGAGAGGTGTAGATATTTCCATGTTTATACAGACAGCGGTGCGGATATTTCCATGTTTATACAGATAGTTGGGCAGATATTTCCATGTTTATACAGATAGCGGTGTAGATATTTCCATCTTAATACAGATGGCGGTGTAGATATGTCCATGTTCGTACAGATGGCGGAGTAGATACTTCCATGTTCATACAGATGGCAGTGTAGATATTTCGATGTTTATAGAGATAGCGCTGTAGTTATTTCCATATTTATAGAGAAATCTGTGTAGATATTTCCATGTATATGCAGATAGCTGTGTAGATATTTCCATGTTAATGCAGGTAGCGGTGTAGATATTTCCATGTTCATCCAGATGCCGGTGTAGATATATCCATGTTCATACAGATGGCGGTGAAGATATTTCCATGTTCATACAGATGACGGTGTAGATATTTCCATGTTCATACACATGGCGGTGTAGATATTTCCATGTTCATTCAGATGGTGGTGTAGATATTTCCATGTTCATACAAATGGCGGTGTAGATATTTCCATGTTCATACAGATAGCGGTGTAAATATTTCCATGTTCATACAGTTAGTGGTGTATTTATTTCCATGTTCATACAGATGGCGGTATAGATATTTACATGTTCATACAGATGGCGGTGTAGATATTTCCATGATCGTACGGATGGCAGTGTAGATATTTCCATGTTCATACAGATGGCGGTGTAGATATTTCCATGTTCATAGAGACGGCGGTGTAGATATTTCCATGTTCATAGAGATGGAGGTGTAGATATTTCCATGTTCATAGAGATGGTGCTGTAGATATTTCCATGTTTATACAGATAGCAGTGCAGTTATTAACATGTTTATACTGAAAGCAGTGTAGATATTTCTATTGATATACAGATAGCTGTGTTGATATTTGCATGTTCATACAGATAGCGGTGTAGAAATTTCCATGTTCATACAGATAGCGGTGTAGATATTTCCATATTCATACAGAGAGCGGTGTAGATATTTCCATTTTCCTACAGATAGTGTTGTAGATATTTCCATGTTCATGCAGATAGCGGTGTAGATATATCCATGTTCATACAGAAAGCGGTGTAGATATTTCCATGTTCCTACAGATGGCGGTGTAGATATTTCCATGTTCATGCAGATAGTGGTGTAGATATTTCCATGTTCATACAGATAGCGGTGTAGATGTTTCCACGTTTACAGAGATGGCGGTGTAGATATTTCCATGTCATACAGATGGCGGTGTTGATATTTCCATGTTTATAGAGATGGCGGTGTAGATATTTTCATGTTTACACAGATGGCGGTGTAGATATTTCCATGTTTACACAGATAGCGGTGTAGACATTTCCATGTTTACACAGATAGCGGTGTGGATATTTCCATGTTTATGCAGATAGAGGTTTAGATATTTCCATGTTTATACCGATAGCGGTGCGGATATTTACATGTTTATGCAGATAGTTGGGCAGATATTTCCATGTTTATACAGATAGCGGTGTAGATATTTCCATCTTAATACAGATGTTGGTGTGTGGATGTCCATGTTCGTACAGATGGCGGTGTAGATATTTCCATGTTCATACAGATGGCGGTGTAGATATTTCGAAGTTTATAGGGATAGCGCTGTAGTTATTTTCAAATTTATAGAGAAATCTGTGTAGATATTTCCATGTATATGCAGATAGCTGTGTAGATATTTCTATGTTCATGCAGAGAGCATTGTAGATATTTCCATGTTCATCCAGATGCCGGTGTAGATATATCCATGTTCATACAGATGGCGGTGAAGATATTTCCATGTTCATAGAGACGGCGGTGTAGATATTTCCATGTTCATGGAGAACGAGGTGTAGATATTTCCATGTTCATACAAATGGCGGTGTAGGTATTTCCATGTTCATAGAGATGGCAGTGTAGATATTTCCATGTTTATACAGGTAGCAGTGTAGTTATTTCCATGTTTATAGAGATAGCAGTGTAGATATTTCCATTGATATACAGATAGCTGTGAAGATATTTGCATGTTCATACAGATAGCAGTGTAGAAATTTCCATGTTCATACAGATAGCGGTGTAGATATTTCCATGTTCATACAGAGAGCGGGGTAGATATTTCCATCTTCATACAGATAGCGGTGTAGGTATATACATGTTCATACAGTAAGCGGGGTAGATATTTCCATGTTCCTACAGATGGCGGTGTAGATATTTACATGTTCATACACTTGGCGGTGTAGATATTTCCATGTTTGTACGGATGGCAGTGTAGATATTTCCATGTTCATACAGGTGGCGGTGTAGATATTTCCATGTTTATACCGATAGCAGTGTAGTTATTTCCATGTTTATAGAGATATCAGTGTAGATATTTCCATTGATATACAGATAGGTGTGTAGATATTTGCATGTTCATACAGATAGCGGTGTAGATATTTCCATGTTCATACAGATAGCGGTGTAGATATTTCCATGTTCATACAGAGAGCGGTGTAGATATTTCCATGTTCATACAGATAACGGTGTAGATATTTCCATGTTCATACAGATAGCGATTTAGATATTTCCATGTTCATACAGTTAGAGGTGTAGATATTTCCATGTTCATACAGTTGGCGGTGCAGATATTTCCATGTTCATACAGAGAGCGGTGTAGTTATCTCCATGTTCATACAGATGGCAGTGTAGATAGTTCCATGTTTATAGAGATGGCGGTGTAGATCTTTTCATGTTTACACAGATGGCGGTGTAGATATTTCCATGTTTACACACTAGCGGTGTAGACATTTCCATGTTTACACAGATAGCGGTGTGGATATTTCCATGTTTATGCAGATAGCGGTGTAGATATTTCCATGATTATACAGATGGCGGTGCGGTTATTTCCATGCTTATACAGATAGTGGTGCTGATATTTCCAAGTTTATACAGATAGCGGTGAAGATATTTCCATCTTAATACAGATGGCGGTGTAGATATGTCCATGTTCGTACTGATGGCGGTGTAGATATTTCCATGTTCATACTGATGGCGGTGTAGATATTTCCATGTTTATTGAGATGGCGGTGTAGATATTTTCATGTTTACACAGATGGCGGTGTAGATATTTCCATGTTTACACAGATAGCGGTGTAGACATTTCCATGTTTACACAGATAGCGGTGTATATTTCCTTGTTTATGCAGATAGCGGTGTAGATATTTCCATGTTTATACAGATAGCGGTGTTGATATTTCCATGTTTCTACAGATAGTGGTGCGGATATTTTCATGTTTATACATATAGCGGTGTGGATGTTTCCATGTTTGTACAGATAGCGGTGTGGGTATTTCCATCTTAGTACTGATGGCTTTGTAGATATTTCCATGTTTATACAGATAGTGGTGTAGATATTTCCATGTTTATAGAGATAGCAGTGTAGATATTTCCATGTTTATACAGAGAGCGGTGTAGATATTTCTATCTTAATACAGAGAGCGTTGCAGATATTTCCATGTTCCTACAGATGGCAGTGTAGATACTTCCGTGTTCATACAAATGGCAGTGTAGATATTTCCATGTTTATAAAGATAGCGGTGTAGTTATTTCCATGTTTATACAGAATGCTGTGTAGATATTTCCATGTATATGCAGGTAGCTGTGTAGATATTTCCATGTTCATACAGATAGCGGTGTAGATATTTCCATGTTTATACAGATAGCGGTGTAGATATTTCCATGTTCATACACATAGCGGTGTAGATATTTCCATGTTCATACAGGTAGCGGTGTAGATATTTCCATGTTCATACAGATGGCGGTGTAAATATTTCCCTGTTCATCCAGATGACGGTGTAGATACTTCCATGTTCATGCAGATGGCGGTGAAGAGATTTCAATGTTCATACAGATGGCGCTGTAGATATGTCCATGTTCATACAAATGGCGGTGTAGATATTTCCATGTTCATAGAGATGGCGGTGTAGTTACTTCCATGTTTATAGCGATGGCGGTGTAGTTATTTCCTTGTTTATAGAGATAACAGTGTAGATATTTCCATTTATATACAGATAGCGGTGTAGATATTTCCATGTTCATACTGATAGCGGTTTAGATATTTCCATGTTTATACAGATAGCTGTGTAGATATTTCTATGTTTATAGAGATGGCGGTCTAGATATTTCTATGTTTATAGAGATAATCGTGTAGTTATTTCCAAGTTTGTAGAGACAGCGTTGTAGATATTTCCATGTTTATACAGATAGAGGTGAAGATATTTCTATGTTTATACATATAGTGGTGTAGATATTTCCATGTTTATACAGATACCGGTGTAGATATTTACAAGTTTATAGAGTTGGCGGTCTAGATATTCTCTTGTTTATACAGATAGCTGTGTAGATATTTCCATGGTTATAGAGGTAGCGGTGTAGATAATTCCAATTTTATATAGATAGCAGTGTAGATATTTCCATGTTCATGCAAATAGCGGTGTAGATATTTCCACGTTTATAGAGATGGCGGTGTAGATATTTCCATGTTCATACAGATGGCGGTGTAGATATATCCATGTTTACACAGATAGCGGTGTAGATATTTCCATGTTGAAACACATAGCAGTGTAGATATTTCCATGTTTTAGAGATAGCGGTGTAGTTATTTCCTTTTTTATAGAGAAAGCTGTGTAGATATTTCCATGTATATGCAGTTAACTGTGTAGATATTTCCATGTTCATACAGATGGCGGTGTATATATTTCCATGTTCATACAGTTAGTGGTGTAGATATTTCCATGTTCATACAGAAGGCGTTGAAGATATTTCCATGTTCATACAGATGGCGGTGTAGATATTTCCTTGTTCATACAAATAGCGGTATAGATATTTTCACCTTTATAGAGATGGCGGTTTAGATATTTCTATGTTCATACAGTTGGCGGTGTAGATATTTCCATGTTTATAGAGATGGCGGTGTAGATATTTCCATGTTTACACAGATAGCGGTGCAGATATTTCCATGTTTACACACATAACGGTGTAGACATTTCCATCTTTCCACAGATAGCGGTGTAGACATTTCCATGTTTACACAGATAGCATTGTAAATATTTACATGTTTATAGAGATAGCGGTGTAGTTATTTCCATTTTTATACAGACAGTGGTGAAGATATTTCCATGTTTATAGAGGTAGCGGTGTAGTTATTTCCATGTTTATACAGAAAGCTGTGTAGATGTTTCCATGTATATGCAGATAGCTGTGTAGATATTTCCATGTTTATACAGATAGCGGTGCTGATATTTCCATGTTTATTTCAGATAGCGGTGTGGGTATTTCCATGTTTATAGAGATAGTGGTGTAGATATTTCCATGTTTATACAGATAGCGGTGTAGATATTTCCATGTTTATACAGATAGCGGTGTAGATATTTCCACGTTTATAGAGATGGCGGTGTAGATATTTCCATGTTCATACAGATGTCGGTGTAGATATATCCATGTTTACACAGATAGCGGTGTAGATATTTCCATGTTGAAACACATAGCAGTGTAGATATTTCAATGTTTTAGAGATAGCGGTGTAGTTATTTCCTTTTTTATAGAGAAAGCTGTGTAGATATTTCCATGTATATGCAGTTAACTGTGTAGATATTTCCATGTTCATACAGATGGCGGTGTATATATTTCCATGTTCATACAGTTAGTGGTGTAGATATTTCCATGTTCATACAGAAGGCGTTGAAGATATTTCCATGTTCATACAGATGGCGGTGTAGATATTTCCTTGTTCATACAAATAGCGGTATAGATATTTTCACCTTTATAGAGATGGCGGTTTAGATATTTCTATGTTCATACAGTTGGCGGTGTAGATATTTCCATGTTTATAGAGATGGCGGTGTAGATATTTCCATGTTTACACAGATAGCGGTGCAGATATTTCCATGTTTACACACATAACGGTGTAGACATTTCCATCTTTCCACAGATAGCGGTGTAGACATTTCCATGTTTACACAGATAGCATTGTAAATATTTACATGTTTATAGAGATAGCGGTGTAGTTATTTCCATTTTTATACAGACAGTGGTGAAGATATTTCCATGTTTATAGAGGTAGCGGTGTAGTTATTTCCATGTTTATACAGAAAGCTGTGTAGATGTTTCCATGTATATGCAGATAGCTGTGTAGATATTTCCATGTTTATACAGATAGCGGTGCTGATATTTCCATGTTTATTTCAGATAGCGGTGTGGGTATTTCCATGTTTATAGAGATAGTGGTGTAGATATTTCCATGTTTATACAGATAGCGGTGTAGATATTTCCATGTTTATACAGATAGCGGTGTGGATATTTCCATCTTAGTACAGGTGGCGTTGTAGATATTTCCAAGTTTATACAGATAGCTGTGTAGATATTTCCATGTTTATACAGATAGCGGTGTAGATATTTCCATGTTTATACAGATAGTGGTGTAGATATATCTGTCTTAATACAGATGGCGTTGTAGATATTTCGATGTTCATACAGATAGCGATGTAGATATTTCCATGTTCATACACATAGCGGTGTAGATATTTCCATGTTCATACAGAGAGCGGTGTAGATATTTCCATGTTCATACAGATAGCGGTGTAGATATTTCCATGTTCAAACAGATGGCAGTGAAGATAATTCCATGTTCATACAGATGGCAGGGTAATTTCCATGTTCATACAGTTGGCGGTGTATTTGCAAGTTCATAGAGACGGCGCTGTAGTTATTTCCATGTTTATTGAGATATCGGTGTAGTTATTTCCATGTTTATAGAGATAGCGGTGTAGAGTTTTCAATGTATATACAGATAGCTATGTAGATATTTCCAAGTTCATACAGATAGCGATGTAGATATTTCCGTGTTCATACAGATAGCCGTGTAGATATTTCCATGTTCATACAGGTAGCAGTGTAGATATTTCCGTGTTCATTCAGATAGTGGTGTAGATATTTCCATGTTCATACTGATAGAGGTGTAGATATTTCCATGTTCATACAGATAGCGGTGTAGATATTTCCAACTTTATAGAGATGGCGGTGTAGATATTTCCATGTTCATACTGATGGCGGTGTAGATATTTGTACGTTTATAGAGATTGCGGTGTAGATATTTCCATGTTTATACTGATGGCGGTGTAGATATCTCCATGTTTATAGAGATGGCGGTGTAGATATTTCCATGTTTATACAGAAAGCGGTGTAGATATTTCCATGTTTACCCAGATAGTGGTATAGACATATCCATGTTTACACAGATAGCGTTGTAGATATTTACATGTTTATAGAGATAGCGGTGTAGTTATTTCCATCTATTTAGAGATAGCGGTGAAGATATTTCCATGTTTACACACATAGCAGTGTGGATATTTCAATGATTATACAGAGAGCGGTGTAGAAATTTCCATGTTTATACAGATAGTGGTGCTGATATTTCCATGTTTATTACAGATAGCGGTTTGGATATTTCTATGTTTATACTGATAGCAGTGTAGATATTTCCATGTTTATACAGATAGCGGTGTAGATATTTCCATGTTTATAGAGATAGCGGTGTGGATATTTCCATCTTACTACTGAGGGTGTTGTAGATATTTCCAAGTTTATGCAGATAGCGCGGTAGATATTTCCATGTTTATACAGATAGCGGTGTAGATATTTCCATGTTTATACAGAGAGCGGTATAGATATATCTATCTTAATACAGATGGCGTTGTAGATATTTCCATGTTCCTACAGATGGCAGAGTAGATATTTCCATGTTCATACAGATAGCGGTGTAGATATTTCCATGTTCATACAGATAGCGGTGTAGATATTTCCATGTTTCTACAGATAGCGGTGCAGATATTTCCATGTATATTCAGATAGCGGTGTAGATATTTCCATGTTCATACAGATAGCGGTGTAGATATTTCCATGCTCATACACATAGCGGTGTAGATATTTCCATGTTCATACATATGGCGGTGAAGATAATTCCATGTTCATACAGATGGCAGTGTAGATATTTCCATGTTCACACAGATGGCGGTGTAGTTATTTGCATGTTCATAGAGATGGCGCTGTAGATATTTCCATGTTTATACAAATATCGGTGTAGATATTTCCATGTTTCTACAGATAGCAGTGTGGATATTTGCATCTTAATACAGATGGCCGTGTAGATATTTCCATGTTTATACTGATGGTGCTGAAGATATTTCCATGTTCATATAGATGGCGCTCTATATATTTCCAGTTTGGTAGAGATAGCGGTGTAGTTATTTCCATGTTTATAGATATAGCGCTGTAGAGTTTTCCATGTATATATATATAGCTATGCAGATATTTCCATGTTCTTACAGACAGAGATGTAGATATTTCCATGTTCATACAGATAGCAGAGTGGATATTTCCATGTTCATACAGGTAGCGGTGTACATATTTCCATGTTCATTCAGATAGCGGTGTAGTTATTTCCATGTTCATACAGATAGCTGTGTAGATATTTCTATGTTTATAGAGATGGCGGTGTAGATATTTCCAAGTTTATACTGATGGCAGTGTAGATATTTAAATGTTTATAGAGAAGGCGGTGTAGATATTTCCATGTTTATACAGAAAGCGGTGTAGATATTTCCATGTTTACACAGATAGTGGTGTAGACATTTCCATGTTGAAACAGATAGCGTTGTAGATATTTGCACGTTTATAGAGATAGTGGTGTAGTTATTTCCATGTTTATACAGATAGCGGTGAAGTTATTTCCATGCTTACACAGATAGCGGTGTGGATATTTCATGGATTATACAGAGAGCGGTGTAGATATTTCCATGTTTCTACTGATAGCGGTGCTGATATATCCATGTTTATACAGATAGCAGTGTGCATATTTCCATGTTTATACATATAGCGGTGTGGATATCTCCATGTTTCTACAGATAGCGGTGTGGATATTTCCATGTTTCTACAGATAGCGGTGTAGATATTTCCATGTTTCTACAGATAGCGGTTCAGATATTTCCAACTTAATACAGATGGCAGTGTAGATATTTCCATGTTCGTTCAGATGGCGGTGTAGATTTTTCCATGTTCCTACAGATGGCGGTGTAGTTATTTCCAAGTTTATAGAGATGGCGGTGTAGTTATTTCCATGTTTATATAGAAAGCTGTGTAGATATTTCCATGTATATGCAGATAGCTGTGTAGATATTTCCATTTTCATACAGATAGCGGTGTAGATAATTCCATGTTCATCCACATGGCGGTCTAGATATATCCATGTTCATACAGATGGCGGTGAAGGAATTTCCATGTTCATACGGATGGCGGTGTAGATATTTCCATGATCATACAAATGGCGCTGTAGATATTTCCATGTTCATAGTGATGGTGGTGCAGTTATTTCCATGTTTATAGAGATAGCAGTGTAGACATTTCCGTTTACATACAGATAGCTGTGAAGATATTTCCATGTTCATACAGATCGCGTTGTAGATATTTCCATGTTCATACAGATAGCGGTGAAGATATTTCCACGTTCATAGAGATGGCGGTTTAGATATTTCCATGTTCATACAGATAGCGGTGTAGATATTTCCATGTTCATACAGAGAGCGGTGTAGATATTTCCATGTTCATACAGATAGCGGTGTAGATATTTCCATGTTCAAACAGATGGCAGTGAAGATAATTCCATGTTCATACAGATGGCAGGGTAATTTCCATGTTCATACAGTTGGCGGTGTATTTGCAAGTTCATAGAGACGGCGCTGTAGTTATTTCCATGTTTATTGAGATATCGGTGTAGTTATTTCCATGTTTATAGAGATAGCGGTGTAGAGTTTTCAATGTATATACAGATAGCTATGTAGATATTTCCAAGTTCATACAGATAGCGATGTAGATATTTCCGTGTTCATACAGATAGCCGTGTAGATATTTCCATGTTCATACAGGTAGCAGTGTAGATATTTCCGTGTTCATTCAGATAGTGGTGTAGATATTTCCATGTTCATACTGATAGAGGTGTAGATATTTCCATGTTCATACAGATAGCGGTGTAGATATTTCCAACTTTATAGAGATGGCGGTGTAGATATTTCCATGTTCATACTGATGGCGGTGTAGATATTTGTACGTTTATAGAGATTGCGGTGTAGATATTTCCATGTTTATACTGATGGCGGTGTAGATATCTCCATGTTTATAGAGATGGCGGTGTAGATATTTCCATGTTTATACAGAAAGCGGTGTAGATATTTCCATGTTTACCCAGATAGTGGTATAGACATATCCATGTTTACACAGATAGCGTTGTAGATATTTACATGTTTATAGAGGTAGCGGTGTAGTTATTTCCATCTATTTAGAGATAGCGGTGAAGATATTTCCATGTTTACACACATAGCAGTGTGGATATTTCAATGATTATACAGAGAGCGGTGTAGAAATTTCCATGTTTATACAGATAGTGGTGCTGATATTTCCATGTTTATTACAGATAGCGGTTTGGATATTTCTATGTTTATACTGATAGCGGTGTAGATATTTCCATGTTTATACAGATAGCGGTGTAGATATTTCCATGTTTATAGAGATAGCGGTGTGGATATTTCCATCTTACTACTGAGGGTGTTGTAGATATTTCCAAGTTTATGCAGATAGCGCGGTAGATATTTCCATGTTTATACAGATAGCGGTGTAGATATTTCCATGTTTATACAGAGAGCGGTATAGATATATCTATCTTAATACAGATGGCGTTGTAGATATTTCCATGTTCCTACAGATGGCAGAGTAGATATTTCCATGTTCATACAGATAGCGGTGTAGATATTTCCATGTTCATACAGATAGCGGTGTAGATATTTCCATGTTTCTACAGATAGCGGTGCAGATATTTCCATGTATATTCAGATAGCGGTGTAGATATTTCCATGTTCATACAGATAGCGGTGTAGATATTTCCATGCTCATACACATAGCGGTGTAGATATTTCCATGTTCATACATATGGCGGTGAAGATAATTCCATGTTCATACAGATGGCAGTGTAGATATTTCCATGTTCACACAGATGGCGGTGTAGTTATTTGCATGTTCATAGAGATGGCGCTGTAGATATTTCCATGTTTATACAAATATCGGTGTAGATATTTCCATGTTTCTACAGATAGCAGTGTGGATATTTGCATCTTAATACAGATGGCCGTGTAGATATTTCCATGTTTATACTGATGGTGCTGAAGATATTTCCATGTTCATATAGATGGCGCTCTATATATTTCCAGTTTGGTAGAGATAGCGGTGTAGTTATTTCCATGTTTATAGATATAGCGCTGTAGAGTTTTCCATGTATATATATATAGCTATGCAGATATTTCCATGTTCTTACAGACAGAGATGTAGATATTTCCATGTTCATACAGATAGCAGAGTGGATATTTCCATGTTCATACAGGTAGCGGTGTACATATTTCCATGTTCATTCAGATAGCGGTGTAGTTATTTCCATGTTCATACAGATAGCTGTGTAGATATTTCTATGTTTATAGAGATGGCGGTGTAGATATTTCCAAGTTTATACTGATGGCAGTGTAGATATTTAAATGTTTATAGAGAAGGCGGTGTAGATATTTCCATGTTTATACAGAAAGCGGTGTAGATATTTCCATGTTTACACAGATAGTGGTGTAGACATTTCCATGTTGAAACAGATAGCGTTGTAGATATTTGCACGTTTATAGAGATAGTGGTGTAGTTATTTCCATGTTTATACAGATAGCGGTGAAGTTATTTCCATGCTTACACAGATAGCGGTGTGGATATTTCATGGATTATACAGAGAGCGGTGTAGATATTTCCATGTTTCTACTGATAGCGGTGCTGATATATCCATGTTTATACAGATAGCAGTGTGCATATTTCCATGTTTATACATATAGCGGTGTGGATATCTCCATGTTTCTACAGATAGCGGTGTGGATATTTCCATGTTTCTACAGATAGCGGTGTAGATATTTCCATGTTTCTACAGATAGCGGTTCAGATATTTCCAACTTAATACAGATGGCAGTGTAGATATTTCCATGTTCGTTCAGATGGCGGTGTAGATTTTTCCATGTTCCTACAGATGGCGGTGTAGTTATTTCCAAGTTTATAGAGATGGCGGTGTAGTTATTTCCATGTTTATATAGAAAGCTGTGTAGATATTTCCATGTATATGCAGATAGCTGTGTAGATATTTCCATTTTCATACAGATAGCGGTGTAGATAATTCCATGTTCATCCACATGGCGGTCTAGATATATCCATGTTCATACAGATGGCGGTGAAGGAATTTCCATGTTCATACGGATGGCGGTGTAGATATTTCCATGATCATACAAATGGCGCTGTAGATATTTCCATGTTCATAGTGATGGTGGTGCAGTTATTTCCATGTTTATAGAGATAGCAGTGTAGACATTTCCGTTTACATACAGATAGCTGTGAAGATATTTCCATGTTCATACAGATCGCGTTGTAGATATTTCCATGTTCATACAGATAGCGGTGAAGATATTTCCACGTTCATAGAGATGGCGGTTTAGATATTTCCATGTTCATACAGATAGCGGTGTTGATATTTCCATGTTCATACAGATAGCGGTGTTGATATTTCCATGTTCATACAGTTAGTGGTGTTGATATTTCCATGTTCATACAGATAGCGGTGTAGATTTTTCCATGGTCATACTGATGGCGGTGAAGGTATTTACATATTCATACAGATGGCGTTGTACATATTTCCATGTTCATTGAGATGGCGGTGTAGATATTTCCATGTTCATAGAGATGGCAGTGTAGATATTTCCATGTTGAAACGGATGGCGATGTACATATTTCCATGTTCATACAGATGGCGGTGTAGATACTTCCATACTTAAAGAGATGGCGGTGCAGATATTTCCATGTTTATACAGAGGGCGGTTTAGATATTTCCTTGTTTACACAGATAGCTGTGTAGATATTTCCATGTTGGTACATATAGCAGTGTAGATATTTCCATTTTTATAGAGAAAGCGGTGTAGATATTTCCAAGTTTATAGAGATAACATTGTAGATATTTCCATGTTTATACAGATAGCGGTATAGATATTTCCTTGTTTATACAGATAGCGGTGTGGATATTTCCATCTTAGTACAGATGGCGTTGTAGATATTTCCAAGTTTATACAGATAGCGGTGTAGATGTATCCATGTTCATACAGATGGCGGTGAAGTTATTTCCATGTTCATACAGATGGCGGTGTAGATATTTCCATGTTCATGCAGAAGGCGGTGAAGATATTTCCATGTTCATACAGATGGCACTGTAGATATGTCCATGTTCATACAAATGCCGGTGTAGATATTTCCATGTTCATAGAGATGGCGGTGTAGTTATTTCCATGTTTATAGAGATGGCGGTGTAGTTATTTCCATATTTATAGAGATAGCAGTGTAGATATTTCCATTTATATACAGATAGCTGTGTAGATATTTCCATGTTCATACAGATAGCTGTGTAGGTATTTCCATGTTCATAGAGATAGCGGTGCAGATATTTTCATGTTTATACAGATAGCGGTGCAGATATTTCCACGTTTATAAAGATAGCGGTGTAGATATTTCCATGTTTCTACAGTTGGCGTTGTAGATATTTCCAAGTTTATACAGAGAGCGGTGTAGATATTTCCATGTTTATACAGATAGCGGTGTAGGTATTTCCATCTTCATACAGATGACATTGTAGATATTTCCATGTTCATACAAATGGCAGTTTGGATATTTAAATGTTCATAGCGATAGCGGTGTAGTTATCTCCTTCTTTATAGAGAAAGCTGTGTAGATATTTCCATGTATACGCAGTTAACTGTGTAGATATTTCCATGTTCATACAGATAGCGGTGTAGATCTTTCCGTGTTTATACAGGTAGCGGGGTAGATATTTCCATGCTCATACAGATGGCGGTGTAGATATTTCCCTATTCATCCAGACGGCGGTGTAGATATCTCCATGTTTATACAGATAGCGGTGTATAAATTTACATGTTTATAGAGATGGTGGTCTAGATATTCTCTTCTTTATACAGATAGCGATGTAGTTCTTTCCATGTTTATAGAGATAGCGGTGTAGATAATTCCAATTTTATACAGATAGCAGTGTGGATATTTCCATGTTCATACAAATAGCGGTGTAGATATTTCCACGTTTATAGAGATGTCGGTGTAGATATTTCCATGTTCATACAGATGGCGGGGTAGATATTTCCATGTTTACACAGATAGCGTTGTAGATATTTCCATGCTGATACACATAGTGGTGTAGATATTTTTGTGTCAAAAGAGATAGCGGTGTAGTTATTTCCTTGTTTATAGAGAAAGCTGTGTAGATATTTCCATGTGTATGCAGTTAGCTGTGTAGATATTTCCATGTTTACACTGATAACGGTGTAGACAATTCCATCTTTCCACAGATAGCGGTGTAGACATTTCCATGTTTACATAGATAGCATTGTAAATATTTACATGTTTATAGAGATAGCGGTGTAGTTATTTCCAACTTTATACAGACAGCTTTGAAGATATTTCCATGTTTATAGAGATAGCGGTGTAGTTGTTTCCATGTTTTTAGAGAAAGATGTATAGATATTTCCATGTTTATACAGATAGCGGTGTAGATATTTCCATGTTTATACACATATCGGTTTAGATATTTCCATGTTTCTACAGATAGCGGTGTGGATATTTGCATCTTAATACAGATGGCGGTGTAGATATTTCCATGTCAATACAGATGGCGGTGAAGATATTTCCATGTTCATACAGATGGCGGTGTAGATATTTCTATGTTTATAGAGATGGCGGTGTAGATATTTCCATGTTTATACTGATGGCGGTGTAGATATTTCCATGTTTATACAGAAAGCGGTGTAGATATTTCCATGTTTACACAGATAGTGGTGTAGACCTTTCCATGTTTACACTGACAGCGTTGTAGATATTTACATGTTTGTAGAGATAATGGTGTAGTTATTTCCATGTTTATACAGATAGCGATGAAGTTATTTCCATGTTTACACAGATAGCGGTGTGGATATTTCAATGATTATACAGAGAGCGGTGAAGATATTTCCATGTTTATACAGATAGCGGTATTGATATTTCCATGTTTACACAGATAGCGGTGTAGATATTTCCATGTTTATTGAGATGGCGGTCTAGATATTTCCATGTTTATAGAGATAGTGGTGTATTTATTTCCAAGTTTGTAGAGACAACGTTGTAGATATTTCCGTGTTTATACAGAGAGCGGTGAAGATATTTCCATGTTTATACAGATAGCGGTGTAGATATTTCCATGTTTATACAGATATCGGTGTAGATATTTACAAGTTTATAGAGATGGCGGTCTAGATATTTTCTTGTTTATACAGATTGCGGTGTAGATATTTCCATGTTTATAGAGATAGCGGTGTAGATTATTCCAATTTTATACAGATAGCAGTGTAGATATTTCCATGTTCATACAAATAGCGGTGTAGATATTTCAACGTTTATAGAGATGGCGGTGTAGATATTTCCATGTTCACACAGATGGTGGTGTAGATATTTCCATGTTTACACAGATAGCGGTGTAGATATTTCCATGTTGATACACATAGCGGTGTAGATATTTCCATGTTTTTAGAGACAGCGGTGTAGTTATTTCCTTGTTTATAGAGAAAGCTGTGTAGATATTTCGATGTATATGCAGTTAACTGTGTAGATATTTCCATGTTCATACAGATAGCGGTGTAGATATTTCCATGTTCATACAAATGGCGGTGTAGTTATTTGCATGTTCATAGAGATGGCCCTGTAGTTATTTCCATGTTTATAGAGATAGCGGTGTAGTTATTTCCATGTTTATAGAGATAGCGGTGTAGATATTTGCATGCATATACAGATAGCAGTGTGATTTTTTCCATGTTCATACTGATAGCGGTATAGATATTTTCACCTTTGTTGAGATGGCGGTGTAGATATTTCCATGTTCATACAGTGGGCGTTGTAGATATTTCCATGTTTATAGAGATGGCGGTGTAGATATTTCCATGTGTATACAGATGGCGGTGTAGATATTTCCATGTTTATAGAGATGGCGGTGTAGATATTTCCATGTTTACACAGATAGCGGTGCAGATATTTCCATGTTTACACAGATAACGGTGTAGACATTTCCATCTTTCCACAGATTGTGGTGTAGACATTTCCATGTTTACACAGATAGCATTGTAAATATTTACATGTTTATAGAGATAGCGGTGTAGTTATTTCCATGTTTATACAGACAGCGGTGAAGATATTTCCATGTTTATAGAGATAGCGGTGTAGTTATTTCCATGTTTATAGAGAAAGCTGTGTAGAAATATCCATGTATACGCAGTTAACTGTGTAGATATTTCCAAGTTTATACAGATAGCTGTGTAGATATTTCCATGTTCATACAGGTAGCGGTGTAGATATTTCCATGTTCATTCAGATAGCGGTGTAGATATTTCCATATTCATACAGATAGCGGTGTAGATATTTCTATGTTTATACAGATGGCGGTGTAGATATTTCCATGTTTACACAGATAGTGGTGTAGACTTTTCCATGTTGAAACAGATAGCGTTGTAGATATTTACATGTTTATAGAGATAGTGGTGTAGTTATTTCCATGTTTATACAGATAGCAGTGAAGTTATTTCCATGTTTACACAGATAGCGGTGTGGATATTTCATGGATTATACAGAAAGCAGTGTAGATATTTCCATGTTTATACAGATAGCGGTGCTGATATTTCCATGTTTATACAGATAGCGGTGTGGATATTTCCATGTTCATACATAGAGCGGTATGGATATTTCCATGTTTATACAGATAGCGGTGTGGATATTTCCTTGTTTATACATATAGCGGTGTGGATATTTCCATGTTTATACAGATAGCGGTGTAGATATTTCCATGTTTACACAGATAGCGGTGTGGATATGTCCATGTTTATACAGATATCGGTGTAGATATTTCCATGTTTATACAGATAGCGCTTCAGATATTTCCATCTTAATACAGATGGCGGTGTAGATATTTCCATGTTCCTACAGATGGCGGTGTAGGTTTTTCCATGTTCCTACAGATTGCGGTGTAGATATTTCCAAGTTTATAGATATGGCGGTGTAGTTATTTCCATGTTTATATAGAAAGCTGTGTAGATATTTCCATGTATATGCAGATAGCTGTGTAGATATTTCCATGTTTATTCAGATAGTGGTGTAGATATTTCCATGTTAATACAGACATCGGTGTAGATATTTCCTTGTTTCTACTGATAGCGGTGTGGATATTTGTATCTTAATGCAGATGGCAGTGTAGATATTTCCATGCTTTTACTGATGGCGCTGAAGATATTTCCATGTTCATACAGATGGCGCTGCATATATTTCCAGTTTTGTAGAGATTGCGGTGTAATTATTTCCATGTTTATAGAGATAGCGGTGTAGAGTTTTCCATGTATATACATATAGCTATGCAGATATTTCCATGTTCTTACAGACAGCGATGTAGATATTTCCATGTTCATACAGATAGCAGAGTGGATATTTCCATGTTCATACAGGTAGCGGTGTAGATATTTCCATGTTCATACAGATAGCGGTGTAGATATTTCTATGTTTATAGAGATGGCGGTGTAGATACTTCCATGTTTATACTGATGGCGGTGTAGATATTTCCATGTATATAGAGAAGGCGGTGTAGATATTTCCATGTTTATACAGAAAGCGGTGTAGATATTTCCATGTTTACACAGATAGTGGTGTAGACCTTTCCTTGTTGAAACAGACAGCGTTGTAGATATTTACATGTTTATAGAGATAGTGGTGTAGTTATTTCCATGTTTATACAGATAGCAGTGAAGTTATTTCCATGTTTACATAGATAGCGGTGTGGATATTTCATGGATTATACAGAGAGCAGTGTAGATATTTCCATGTTTATACAGATAGCGGTGCTGATATTTCCATGTTTATACAGATAGCGGTGTGGATATTTCCATGTTTATACATATAGCTGTGTGGATATTTCCATATTTATACAGATAGCGGTGTAGATATTTCCATGTTTACACAGATAGCGGTGTGGATATCACCAAGTTTATACAGATAGCGGTGTAGATATTTCCATGTTTATACAGATAGCAGTTCAGATATTTCCATCTTAATACAGATAGCGGCTTAGATATTTCCATGTTCCTACAGATGGCGGTGTAGATTTTTCCATGTTCCTACAGATGGCGGTGTACATATTTCCAAGTTTATAGAGATGGCGGTGTAGTTATTTCCATGTTTATATAGAAAGCTTTGTAGATATTTCCATGTATATGCAGATAGCTGTGTAGATATTTCCATGTTCATACAGATAGCGGTGTAGATATTTCCATATTCATCCACATGGCGGTGTAGATATATCCATGTTCATACAGATTTCGGTGAAGATATTTCCATGTTCTTAGAGATGGCGTTGTAGGTATTTCCATGTTCATACAGATAGTGGTGTAGTTATTTCCATGTTTATAGAGATAGCCGTGTAGGCATTTCCATTGACATACAGATAGCTGTGTAGATATTTCCATGTTCATACAGATAGCGGTGTAGATATTTCCATGTTCATTCAGATAGCGGTGAAGATATTTCCACATTCATACAGATAGCAGTGTAGATATTTCCATGTTCATACATATAGCGGTGTTGATATTTCCATGTTCACACAGATAGCGGTGTAGATATTTCCATGTTCATACAGTTAGCGGTGTTGATATTTCCATGTTCATACTGATGGCGGTGAAGATATTTACATGCTTATACAGATGGTGGTGTACATATTTCCATGTTCATAGAGATGGCGGTGTAGATATTTCCATGTTCATAGAGATGGCGGTGTAGATATTTCCATGTTCATACAGATGGCGGTGTAGATATTTCCATGCTTATAGAGATGGTGGTGCCGATATTTCCATGTTTATACAGAGGGCGGTTTAGATATTTCCTTGTTTACACAGATAGCGGTGTAGATATTTCCATGTTGGTACATATAGCGGTGTAGATATTTCCAAGTTTATAGAGAAAGCGTTGTAGAGATTTCCAAGTTTTTAGAGATAGCATTGTAGATATTTCCATGTTTGTACAGATAGCGGTATAGATATTTCCTTGTTTATACAGATAGCGGTGTGGATATTTCCATCTTAGTACAGATGGCGTTGTAGATATTTCCAAGTTTATACAGATAGCGGTGTAGATATTTCCATGTTTATACAGATAGCGGTGTAGATATTTCCATGTTTATACAGATAGCGGTGTAGATATTTCCATGTTCATGCAGATGGCGGTGAAGATATTTCCATGTTCATAAAGATGGCGCTGTAGATATGTCCATGTTCGTACCAATGGCGGTGTAGATATTTTCATGTTCATAGAGATGACAGTGTAGTTATTTCCATGTTTGTGCAGATGGCGTTGTAGATATTTCCATGTTTATAGAGATAGCAGTGTAGATATTTCCAGTTATATACAGATAGCTGTGTAGATTTTCCATGTTCATACAGATAGCGGTGTAGATATTTCCATGTTTATGCAGATAGCGATGTAGATATTTCCATGTTTATAGAGACGGCGGTCTAGATATTTCCATATTTATAGAGATAGTGGTGTAGTTATTTCCAAGTTTGTAGAGACAGCGTTGTAGATAATTCCATGTTTATAGAGATAGCGGTGAAGTTATTTCCATTTTTACACAGATGGGAATGTAGTTATTTCCATGTTTACACAGATAGCGGTGTAGACATTTCCATGTTTACACAGATAGCGGTGTAGACATTTCCATGTTTACTCAGATAGCATTGTAGATATTTACATGTTTATATAGATAGCGGTGTAGTTATTTCCATGTTTATACAGATAGCGGTGAAGTTATTTCCATGTTTACACAGATACAGGTGTGGATATTTCCATGTTTATACAGATAGCGGTGTAGATATTTCCATGTTTATACTGATAGCGGTGCAGATATTCCCATGTTTATGCAGATAGCGTTGTAGATATTTCCATGTTTATACAGGGAGCGATGTAGATATTTCCAAGTTTATAGAGATAGCGGTGTAGATATTTCCATGTTTATACAGATACCGGTGTAGATATTTCCATCTTAATACAGATGGCATGGTAGATATTTCCTTGTTCATACAGATGGCGGTGCTGATATTCCCATGTTCATACAGATGACGGTGTAGATATTTCCATGTTCACAGCGATGGCGCTGTAGATATTTCCACGTTTATACAGATGGCGGTGTAGGTACTTCCTTCTTTATAGACATAGCGGTGTAGATATCTCCATGTTCATACAAATAGCGGTGTAGATATTGCCATCTTTATAGAGATGGCGGTATAGCTATTTCCATGTTTATAGAGATGGCAGTGTAGATATTTTCATGTTCCTACAGATGGCGGTGTAGATATTTCCATGTTTATAGAGACGGCAGTGTAGATATTTCCACGTTTATAGAGATAGTGGTATAGTTATTTCCAAGTTTATGGAGATAACGGTGTAGATATTTCCATGTTTATACAGATGGCGGTTTAGGTATTTCCATGTTTATAGAGATGGTGGTGTAGATATTTCCATGTTTGTACATGTAGCGGTGAAGATATTTCCATATTTATACAGGTAGCGGTGCAGATATGTGAATTCATTAAACCTCTTCTTCTTTATAAATTACCCTGTCTTGGGTATGTCTTTATCAGCAGCTTGAACATTGACTAATACACTCACTATCCATGAATGATACTCTTTTAGCCCATTTGCATTGTTATAAAGAAATACCTGAGGCTGGGTAATTTATAAAGAAATGAGGTTTATTTGGCTCCTTGTTCTGAAGGCTGTACGTGTAGCATAGTACTGGCACCTGCTTCCAGGGAGGGCCTCAGGAACCTTCCAATCATGGTGGAAGGTGAAGGGAAACCAGCATATCACATGGTGAGAGAGGAAGCAAGAGAGACAGGGAGGAGGTGTCAGTCTCTTTTAAACAACCATATATCGCATGAACTCACAGGGTAAGAACTCATTCATTACCAAGAGGACAGCACCAAGCCATTCAGGAGGCATCTGTCTCCAACATTGGGGATCACATTTTAACGTGAGATTTGAAGGGGACAAACATCCAAACTATGTCAGATACCAAAGCTGACAATGCTTAGGATCTTTAGCTGTTCCAGGTCCTGGGAAATGGGAGAGAGTTAGCTTCCCTCGTTTATGCTGTGCTACTGCATATTATATTAGTAATTATTGTTCTCTAAAGGTTCTTAAAAGCAAATAAACAAATGCAAGGCAAAACATATGAAATGCAAGGCAAAACATACGAAATGCAAGGCAAATGCATTAAAAACTTTTGAGTGTTAATATATAGATTTTATTTTATCTTTTTAATTTCTTTTGCTTAACCAAATAGATTATGTAGTTTTGATTAACTGGCCATGAAATAGCTCTGCCTACATAGAATTTCCCATGAATAATTGGTTGTGGAGACTTTTGTGTGTGACCCAAATCCTCCCTCAAAACTGAAGTTTGCCCAGCTATTGGGAGTGTTGGCAAATCATGCCTCTCAGCTGATTCTCTCTAGAACTTATTCTCAGGAGATCTAATTAATAACTTGTCAAGCTGATGTCCATCCTTGGGGCAACTCGTATCTGAAGAATGGCCAGTGAAAGGTATTAAAACTCCATACTCCTGCCTCAATTTAGGGCAACTCTGAAGGGTCACCCCAGCTTCTCAGCTCCCCCTTGAGATTAGCTGAGGTATTTGTTGTGACTGCCTCACATCTCAACTCCCTTTATCCAATTCAGCTTTTTCGCCACAGTTATTGGTTCCTAGGATTTTACCCAGTTAAATGTTCTCTACACAAATCTCTATTTCAAATCTGCTTTACAGGGAATGTGGCCTCAGACAGGTTTTCATTAGGTTCTGGACATAACTCTCATTAGTCATTGATATGATTCGGCTGTGTCTCCGGCCGAATCTCACCTTGATTGTAATTATCCCCGCAAGTCAAGGATGGAGTCAGGTGGAGATAATTGAATCATAGGGGCGGGTTTCCCCTACTGTTCTCCTGGTAGCGAATAAGTCTCACGAGATCTGATGGTTTTCAAATGGGAGTTTCCCTACACAAGCTTTCTTCTCTGCTACCATTTAAGATGTGCCTTTGCTTCTTTTTTGCCTTCTGCCGTGACTGTGAGGCCTCCCCAGCCATGTGGAATTGTGAGTTCATTAAACCTCTTTCCTTTATAAATTACCCGGTCTTGGGTAGGACTTTATTAGCAGCATGAGAACAAACTAGTACAGTCTGTTCTATAAGCCCAAGTCGGATCACAGAGTCCCGCTTTCTGTTTCTTTTTTTTTCTAGCCCATATTTCTACTAAAACTTGACTCATATAGACTCAAAACCAAATAATTAAGCATGGCTAATATTTATTTAATATTTTATACGTGTCAGGTACTGTATTTTGTAACTTATCTTTTAATAATCTTTCCAAATCTCTAAAAGGAGAATTCTGCTTTTTTATAGAGAAAATAAGGATGGCTCTGAAAATGTTAGTAGTAGGGGAAGCAGGGTGAGGGACATAGGGGTCACTTTGTGTTATTTGTGCATTTTACCATCAGTCTAAAATCAGGTCAAAATAAAAAAAAATGAGAAGTAGAAGCAGGTTGTTAAGATTTTCAGTGTGACTCTAGAATTTTTTTGTTTGTTGTTTGTTTTGGAGTGTAGTGGTAAGATCTCTGCTCACTGCAACCTCCACTTCCCAGGCTCAAGCAGTTCTCCTGCCTCAGTCTCCCAAGTAGCTGGGATTATAGGTCCCTGCCACCACACCCAGCTAATTTTTGTATTTTTTTTTTTAGTAGAGATGGGGTTTCAGCATGTTGGCCAGGCCAGTCTCCAACTCCTGACTTCAAGTCATCCGCCCACCTCAGCCTCCGGAAGTGCTGGGATTATAGGCATGAGCCACCACTCCTGGCCCAAAGTTCGTATTTTGACTACTAACCTAAATTATTTTAAAAACAAAAGTCTCCTTGGACTCAAACCAGGTCAGAGTGACATGATCACGTGCCTGTTTTGTGCAGGGTGAAGTGAGATTATTATCTAGGAAATAGCTGAAATGTCTTGTTGTGGGCATAAATATTTCATATAAATTCTAAGCTTCATATTAGCACTTAGATTATAATTATCTAAAGAATAGAGAACAATTTCATATAATTTTCAGTGTATCAGGCGAATCAACAGTATACATACAAGCATGCAGATGAATTTCAATGAATATAGTGGTGACAATGCTCAACAGAATAAGTGTCCCCCACCCCATCCCTGCTTCTTGCTCTTTCACTGTCCTAAAGATAGAACAAAATGGTTCAGGCATCCAGCTTGTCCCCTCCACACTTCACACTTTTACTTAATAGCAGCTTATCTTTAACACTTTGTCATCTTTAAGATGTTGCTAATTCTTTCTGGTAGATCCCAGGACTGAGGATGAGGAAGAATGATTTTATTTAAATAAGGTTGCTTAACTAAAAAACAATTTTTTTAGTTTTAAAATCTTTTCATTATTTTATAAAATGTTTGTGGGTACAAAGGAGGTTTATATATTTGTGGGGTACATGAGATGTTTTGATACAGGCATGCAGTGTGAAATAATCACATCATGAGGAATGGGCTTTCCATCCCCTCAATCATTTATCCTCTGAGTTAAAAACTATTCAATTGGCTGGGTGCGGTGGCTCACGCCTGTAGTCCCAGCTCTTTGGGAGGCCGATGTGGGCGGATCGCCTGAGGTCAGGAGTTTGAGACCAGCCTGGCCAACATGATGAAACCCCATCTCTACTAAAAATACAAAAATTAGCCAGGTGTGGTGGCGAGTGCCTGTCATCCCAGCTACTCGGGAGGCTGAGACAGGAGAATCATTTGAACCTGGGAGGTGGAGGTTACAGTGAGCCGAGATCATGCCATTGTACTCCAGCCTGAGTGACAAGAGTGAAACTCCATGTCAAAAACAAACAAAAATCAATTACATTCTTTAAGTTATTAAAATTAAACATTGTAAATGATTTTTTTTCCCAAAGCTTTTTCAAAGAAAAAAAAAAGTAGAAACAAAGACATTTTCTACTGATTTCCAGCATGGTGACTCTGTATTTCTAGCATGTGTTAAGGTGAAAAATTGATTTTATGTTTAATACAAAACATAGCATAATGTAATGAAAAGCAAGATTGTAATGATAAAGGAAAATAACACTAGTGCTAATTTTTTCAATTTGAAGCATTGGATTAAAATGAATTAGGTTATATTCCAACATGTTTATATTGAATTTCTTTTTTCTCCAATTGGTTTCTTTTTATTAATGGGGGAGTGTTGCATTTGTATAAGGTTTCCCTATTATATTCAATTGTTTTGAGATGCTTTTAATATGAAGTTTTTATGTTTTCTTTTTGATGTATACATGTTATGCTTTTATGCTGAATTTGATAATTGGTGCTGTATGTGCAAAACAAATTTAATTTCCCAGCTTTTATTTTTTAAAGCCCTGGGAAGCAACATAACAAAGTAGAAATAGTATCAAGACAGGAGTTAGAATACCTGGATTCTAAAATTTAAATTAAATTAGGATCTAGTGACATTATAGGTGTTCCTTGATCTTCTGATGACCTGATTCCTCAAAAGAAAAATAAAATAATCTATAAATTGTTTCTAATTCTAAAACTCTATCAATCCTATTTTTAAAATTATAATTAGTTGAACTCTATAAGGTCACAAAAATCCCTATTAAGAAACTAAAATAAAATTTTATCATATCTTAAAAATACTCTGATCTTTTTTTATATGCTGACATGAATTCTAATTATTTTTGAGCCCCTAAAAAACATTTAAGATCACAGTTTATGTTTTATTATTGACTTTCAGATAATTAACATTTTACTGATAGATATGAACAAATCTACTCTAACAGAGATAGTCATTAGTTTATTTCTCTCTTTTCAGTATCAATAAAAAGTATCGATTTACCAATAACAATGAATTAATTGCCTGAAATAAATGAAACGTAAGCAGCAAAAGTGAACCTTTTAGTATAACTCTTCTTGTAAACATTGACTTAGTTCAAAGGGAGCTTATCTTTAAAAAAAGCGCTAATTCATGTCTATTGGTATAGATATAATCTTTTGTTCCTTGAAAATAGATCCTACTATACTCCAGACACTATGCCACTTGGTGCAGATATTAACACAAATAGCAGGTGATCATTGTCCTCATGGAGTTTATTTTAAAGAGAACAAAGTGAGACAAAGGCACACAAGCAAAGAACTACAATACAAAGGGGATGGCATCTGACTCAACATGGAGGTGTCACGGAAGGTGTTGTTTTGCTTAGGTTTTGAAGTGTGGGTAGGAGATGGCCCATGTTGAGAGTGGGAACTGGGAATTAAAAAGATGAGGAGGTCTCTGCAAATCTACATGGATGGGAAGTAGCATGCTGATGTGGGAAACAACTAAAAAGTTCCAGAATGCATGTTTTATAAAGCGTGAGTCAGAGAGGGCTAGACCAGTAGCCAGATCAAGGATATCTCAGATGTTATAGTCATGAATTAGTGCATTGACCTACAGGCCATGGGAGTCACTGAAGGTTTCAGTCAGGTAAGTGAGCTGATCAGAACAGTCCTTTAGATAGGCCGCTCTTTTGGCTGTAAGGGGGACACGTTTGAAGTAGGGCTATAGCTAAAAATATACAGACACTTCCTCTTGGCTACAGCCCTGCTGGCATCTGTTGTATTTTGACTTTTTAATAATAGCCATTCCAACCGGTATGAAATGGTATCTCATTGTGTTTTGATTTGCATTTTTCTGATGATTAGTGATTCTAACCATTTTTTTTCGTGTATTTGTTGGCCATTTGTATATGTTCTTTTGAGATGAGTTTGTTCATGTCCTTTGCACATTTTTTAATTGGGTTATTTTTTTTCTAATTGATTTAAGTTCCCTGTAGATTCTGGATACTAAAAAACAAACAAAAACCAGAAGTAAATAAATTTTCAGGACACACACACCCACACCCACACCCACAGAGAGAGAGAGAGAGAGAGAGAGAGCGCCTAGGTAAGAGGCCACCAACCACCAGGGTCTAAACTGGGAACACTTTCTAGTACAGAATGAATGGAAAGGATTCATGAAATATCTAGAAAGTAACGTTAATGAGATTTACATGTATGGAGTGAATGAGGAGAAACAGGGATCATTCAGGATTCTGGTAGGGATAACGGGGGAGCCATTGGTTGAAATTTTGAAGTGGGAGAAGGAGAGGCAGTTTTAGGGAGAAAGATGAGTTGTTTTTTAGGTATTTCAAACCCTTGAAGCTTCTATGGGACATCGAAGTGGAAATAACAGTCTGTGGGTTGGGACAATAAAGAAAGAAATTGGTTGAAGACTAGGGGAAGAGTATAGAGCAAAGAAATATTTAAGATAATAAACATAGAGAGATAGCTGAAAATGTGGGACTGGATTACAAAGGAAGAGTGATTTAGTTATGAAGCCCAAGGGCTGACAGGAATGGGTGACTACTCGAGGAGTTCATATGCATCTGTTATTGTATGAATAAAAAAAATTATCTGTTCCTTCCTAAAGATATCTTCAACCTGTTTTTGGATACATATGGGCACTGCTTTTCATTCTCTTAGCCCCATTTCTTATTTTAGCCTCTGCTGTAGCAATCAGTTCTGCACAGGCTTTGACCCAGGCTTTGACTAGTTGGTGCAGGTGTGATATGACACTTACCTGGAATGGCCCACAGTTTGTGGCTGCTCTCACTTAAGCAGGTGGGATGCTCATGTAGGTGTAACCTAGAAGCTTGGTAGAGTTTATGCCCATGGGGCAACCTGTGACCACTCAAAAATAAAGCCCTTTCCTCCTCCCAGATTGAGGAGTCTTGCATTATGTAATAAAACTCCTTAGAAGGCCTATTAGGTTCCAATACTGCATTAGGCAACTTGATAAGGTATCCCATCATCAGCCTTCCTTTCTTCCCTCATTCCTCTGCCTCTCACTCTTTCTTCCTAAGTTAACTCCTTAGATAAAATGCCAACTTTCTATATTTTGTTTCACATCAGGGAAAATAATTGTATATCCCATTTCAAATGCACATAAAAAGGTTACTGTATAGAAAATTTGTCTTTAATAGATTAAGGTGTAACTTTCCAAATACTTTAAAATTTTATTTCAGATACGTTTTTCATTTTTATAAGCTTCATCTAAAAGCAGAGTTCACCTAAGAATATACCTAACAGCATATTACATAAAATATATTTTATATTTCAGTAGTTTAGCTAGGATTCTTTCAAAATTGAGAGGATCTACAAACATTTCTAACACATTAGTTTTCAGTCTTAAGGCTGAGTCAAGAACAAAGCTCCTAAACTTTGCATTGGTGATTGAGAACATTTTAAAATTGTTATTTAATTCATTAATTTATTTTTAAAAAATTTTCACATTGTAATCATATAGATTTATAGGATACAATTTGATGTTTCAATGAATATGTATGTTGTCTAATGATCCAATAAGGATAGTTAGTGTATTAATTACCTCATGCATTTATCATTTCTTTTTCATAAGAAATTTCAAAATCCTTTCTTCTAGATACTTTGTAATATACAATACTTTACTTTTAACTATAGTCACCCTGCTTTGCAAAGAACACTTCAACTTATTCTTCCTATATAATTGTGATTTCATAACTGTTAACCAATCTATCTCCATTTTGCCCTCCCCACTTCTTCCTCACTGGTAACCACTATTCTACTCTACTTCTCTATTAACATTTTTTTTTTAAGATTCCACATATGAGAGAGATCATGCGGTATTTGCTTTCTGTGTCTGGCTTATTTCACCTAACATTGTATCCTACAGGGTCATCCATGTTGTTGCAACTGGCAGAATTTCATTCTTTTTTTATTGCTGAATGGTATTTCATTGTGTGTGTGTCCATATATATATATATATATATATATAATTTTATGTATAATTATAATTACACATAAAATTATATATAAATATAATTAATTTTATGTATAATTATAATTACACATAAAATTATATATAATTATAATTATATATAATTATATATATAATAATAATATATATTATATGTAATATATAATATACATAATGTATATTATATATAATACACGTAACGTATATTATATATTATACATAATATATATTATACATATTATACATGATATATATTATGTATAATATACATAATATATATTATATATATAAAATTCACTTCTTTGTTTTTAGACACATAAGTTGATTCCATATCTGATTATTAGAAATAGTGCTACAGTAAACATAAGAGTGCAGATATTTTTCAAACACAATGATTTCATTTCCTATGGATATATACCCAGTAGTGGGATTGCTGGGTTATGTGATCAAATGATTGTTTTTTTGTTTTTTTTTTATTTTTTAGCGAACTTCCATAAAGTTTTGCTTAATGGTTGTACTAGTTTACAACTCCATCAACAGTGTGTAAGTGTTCCCTTTTCTCCACTTCCTTGCCAACTCTTGTTATCTTTTACCTTTTTGGTAATAGCCATTCTAATGGGTGAACTGGTATCTCATTGTGGTTTTGATTTGCATTTCCCTGATGGTTAGTGATGTTGAACATGATTTTATTATATATTCGTCTTGACCATTTCTATATTTTCTCTTGTGGCATTTCTTTTAGTTTATTTTGTCCTTTTTTTTTTTTTTGAGAAGGAGTCTTGCTCTGTTGCCCAAGCTGGAGTACAGTGGTGCAATCGGGGCTCACGGCAACCTCCATCTCCCTGGTTCAAGCAATTCCCCTGCCTCAGCCTGCTGAGTAGCTGGGGTTACAGGCACACGCCATCATGTTTGGCTAAATTTTTGTATTTTTAGTAGAGAAATGATTTCACCATATTGGTCAGGCTGGTCTCAAACTCCTGACCTCAGGGAATCCACCTGCCTCAGCCTCCCAGTTTTGCCCATTTTTAAATAAGTTATTTATGTTTTTGCTGTTGAGTTGTTTAAGTTTCTTATATAATCTGGGCATTAACTCCTTAGCAGATGTATAGTTTGCAAATATTGTATCCCATTCTGTAAGTTGTTTTTTCACTCTGTTAAGTTTCCTTTGCTGTGCAAAAGCATTTTAGTTTGATGAAACCCCATTTATCTATTTTTGCTTTTGTTGCCTGTGCTTTTGACGTCTCATTTAAAAAATCCTTGTACAACCCAAAGTTATAGAGAATTTCCCACATGTTATCTTCTAGTAGTTTTTCATAGTTTTCAATCTTACCTTTAGGTCTTTAATCACATTTGAGTTGATTTTGTATAAGGTAAAAGATAGGGGTCTAATTTCATTATCCCACATGTAGATATCCAATCTTCTCAGTACCATTTAATGAAGACACTGTCTTTACCCCTGTGTGTGCTCTTGACTCCTTTTTTGAAAATCGGTTGACTTTAGTTATGAGAATTTATTTCTGAGCTGTATATTCTCTTCCATTGGTCTATGTGTTTGCTTTATGGCAGTGCCATGCTGTTTTGCTTACTATGGCTTTGTAGTATATTTTGAAGTCAGGTAGTGTGGTGCCTCCAGCTTTGTTATTTTTGCACAGGATTGCTTTGGTTATTTGGGGTCTTTTCTGGTTTCATACAAATTTTAGGGTATTTTTTTCTATTTCTGTGAAGAATTTCATTGGTATTTTGATAGGGATTGCATTGAATCTGTGGGACATTTTGTTAGTATGGTCATTTCAATAGTATCAATTCTTCCATTCCATGAGTATATAGTGTCCATTTTTTGTGTATCATAAATTTTTCCATCAGTGTGTTACAGTTTTCATTGAAGAGATCGTTCACGACCTCGATTAAATTTATCTGCAGATTTCTTGGTAGCTATTGTAAATGGAATTCCTTTCTTGATGACTTTTTCAGATAGTTCACTATTAGTGTATAGAAACACCACTGAATTTTCTGTGTTGATTTTGTATACTACAACTTTACTGAATTTATTTATTATTTCTAGTACTTTTTGGTCAAGTCTTTAGGGTTCTCACTCTATATAAGTATATATAGAAAGAACCCTAAAGAGAGAGAGATCATATATATCTATATGATCATATATATAGATGTATACATATGTATGTGAGATCACATTTTCTACAAACAGAAACAATCTGACTTCCTTCTTTCCAGTTTGGATCCCTCTTATTTATTTCTTTTGTCTAATTGCTCTGGCTCTGACCTCCAGTACTATGCTAAATAGAAGTGGTAGAAGTTGACATCCTTGTCTTCCTCCATATCATAGAGGAAAAGCATTTAACTATTCACCATAAATAAGATGTTAGCTGTGGGTTTGTCACATATGGCCTTTAGTGCGTTGAGGTACACTCCTATACCTACTTTCTTGACAGTTTTTATCATAAAGGAATGTTGACCTTTGTCAAGTGTTCTTTTTGCATCTGTTGAAATGATCACATGGTTTTTGTTTTTCTTTCTATTGTGGTGGTGTATCATATTTACTGATTTGTGCATGTTAAGCCATCCTTTCATCCCTGGGATGAATCCCACTTGATTATAGTGAATACTCTTTTTAGTGTGCTGTCGAAGTCAGTTCACTTGTATCTTGTTGAGAATTTTTGTATCTATGTTCTCCAGGAATATTGGCCTGTTATTTTCATTTTGTGCATGTCTTTGTCTGGTTTTAGAATCAGGATATTGCGAGCCTCATAAGATGAGTATGGAAGTATTCCTTCCTCATTACTTTTGTGGAAAAGTTTGTGGAGAATTGGTAGTTATTCTTTAACTGTTTGGTAGAATTCAGCAGTGAAGACATCAGGTCCTGGGTGTTGGTTGTTGTTGTTGTTGTTTTGATGGAAGATGTCTTATTATTGATTCAATTTCCAAACTCATTATTGATGTGTTCAGATGTTATATTTCCTCACAATTTAATCTTGGTAGTTGTATGTGTGCAGAAATTTATTCATTTTATTCTACATTATCAAATTTGTTGGCATATAGTTATGAGTAATGTCTTACAATCCCTTATATTTCTGTGGTGTATCAGTTGTAATGTCTCCTTTTTCATCTTTTATTTATTTGAATTTTCTCTCCTTTTGTCTTAGTTTAGCTAAAGGTTTGTCAGTTTTACCTTTACACTTTGTCTTATTTATCTTTTGAAATATTTTTTAGTGTCTGTTTCCTTTATATCTGCTGTGAGCTTTATTATTTCCTTCCTTCTACCAATTTTGGGTTTAGTTTGTTTTTGATGTTCTAGTTACTTGAAGTGTATAATTTTGCTTTGTGATTTGAAAATCTTTCTTCATTTTTGGTGTAGGCTTTTATTGCTATAAATTTCCCTCTTAGAACTGCTTTTGCTACATTCCATAGGTTTGGGTATGTTGGATTTTCATTCTTACTTGTCTCAGTGACTTTTGAAATTTTCCTATTAATGTCTTAATGAGACCTATTGATTTCTTGGGTGCATGCTATTTAATTTCCATGTTTTTATAAAATTTCCAAGGGCTTTCCTGTTGTTGATTTCTGGCTTTATATCACTGTAATCAGAAAAGATACTTCATATGATATCTGTCTTCTTAAGTTTGTTAAGACTTATTATGTGTCATAATGTATGATTGGTCCTAGAGAATGTTTGGTGTACAGTTGAGAATAATTTGTATTCTGCAGCTGCTGGATGATGTATTAGTCTGTTTTCATACTGCTGATAAAGACATACCCGAGACTGGGTAATTTACAGAGAAAAAGAGGTTTAGTGGACTCATAGTTCCACGTGGCTGGGGAGGTCTCCCAATCATGATGGAAGGCGAAAGGCACATTTTACATGGTAGCAAACAAAATAGAATTGAGAACCAAGTGAAAGGGTTCCCCCTTATAAAACCATCAGATCTTGTTAGACGTATTCACTACCACAAGAACAGTATGGGGGAAACCGCCCCCATGATTCAATTATCTCCCACTGGTTCCCTCCCACAACATGGATGAATTATGGGAGCTATAATCAAGACGAGATTTGGGTGGGGATATACAGCCAAACCATATCAGGTGAGATCTTCTTTACCTGCTAGGTCCATTTGGTCTATGGTATAGTTTGAGTCTGTCATTTTTTGGTTGATTTTCTCTTCATATAATCTGTCCATTTTTAAAGTGGAGTGTTGAAATTTCCAACTAATATTGTATTGCAGTCAATCTCTAACTTTAAATCTAATAGTTGCTTTATATATCTGGTTGTTCTGGTGTTGGGTACATATATAGTTACACCTAAGTAATATATATGTTATGTCCTCTTATTGAATTGGGCCTTTTATCATTTCATTATACAGCGACATTCTTTTTTTATATAGTTTTTTTTTTATTTAAAGCCTTTTAAAATATGACATGACTGTGGCTACTCCTGCTTGCTTTTCATTTGTTTGCATAAAATATATTTTTCCATCTCTTCACTTTCAGTCTATTTGTCTTTAATAATGAGGTAAGTATCATGTAGGCAGCATATAGGTGTGTTTTGCTATCTGAATCCATTCATCCACTTTATATCTTTTAACTAGAGTTTAATCCACTTCTATTCAAGTTTATTATTGATAAATTAGGACTTCCTTCTACCATTTCATTAGTTGTTTTTTAGATTACTTGTTCACTTCTTCCTTTCTTATTGTTCATCTCTCTAGTTTGGTGGTTTTCTGTGGTGCTAAGCTTTGTTTCTTTTCCCTTTTTTGGTGTGCGTGTGTGTGTATCTGCTGTAATTTATTTCTTTCTGGTTAGTGAAACTAACATACAGAGTCCTGTATTTGTAACAGACTATTTTACACTGATAACAACTTAACTTCTGTCACATAAAAATACTCTTGACTTCTCCCCCTCACACACACAATTTATATTTTTGTTACCTTACATTGCATCTTTATGAATGGTAGACTCAATGGAACATAGGATCTATGTCACAACTAAATCAATTATTTAATGGCAGCATTAAAGCAGCCCAAAGAATGTGAAAAACTGGTGTGGGTGTATTTAACTTTTTTAAAACTATGTTTCATAATGTTTTCATTAAAAAGTCTTTATCAGTTTGCTAATGCCTAATTTTTACAACCAGCCACCGTAGATTTTACAGGATAAATATATTATTTCAGTGGTAATTGAAGCAGAATTTTTGTTGCTCTTCTTACCCTTACAGATTGTGTATTATCCTCAGACGTAATTCTTTGATTTTTTTTTCTTTTCATGTTGTTACACATAGTTACCAACAATCAACGTGAGAATAACCTTTGAAGATTTTCAAGCATTAAGATTTGTTTAGACAGCTGCACAATTAGACAACCAACACTCTTGGGTCTTTACCTCTCAGCATACACCTGATTATTAACTTAAAGGTATGATGGGAAAAGTGTCAATTTTTCTTGGTCACCTAGATTTAGAAATATGTAATAACTATAAGCTTGGGTCTGCTTCTTCAGAAGCCTAGGAAGTGGAGTGATGGTTCTCTGAAGAGGCTGGAAACAAAGTATGTGTTTCCAGAAGGCTTAATAGAATATGTTGAGACATAGGCCATTAACACAAAAGTGAAAGAAATGCAAAAAATGTATGAAAGTAAGGATTTGAGAAGGGAAATTTTATTTTTAAGTCTAAGATTCCTATGAATTATATGAAAGTAAATGTCCTATCCTTAAAATTAGCCAAAGGAAGCACTTTACTTATCAATATGATATGACTTTTCATACTCTTATCTAAAGATATCCTAAACTAAGATCCAGTTTTCTAAGAAAAGACATTTACTCATGCTTTAAAGCATGTTAGATGATTCCTACCACATCACATCATGTTGTTTACATGTATGATTTAAACTGCATTTATTCTTCAACTCACTGGTTCCTTAGGCTTCTTATCTTTCCTTGCACGCTTAGATAATTTTATGTAAAATTGATTTTTAGAAGTTTAGTTGCTGGGCGTAGTGGCTGTCACCTGTAAACCCAGTACTTTGGGAATTCAAGGCAGGTGGATTTCTTGAGTCTTGGAGTTTGAGGCCTGCCTGGGAAAGATGAAAAACCCTATTTGTACAAAAATAAAAGTATTAGCTGGATATGGTGGCACACGCCTGTGGTCCCAGCTACTCCAAGGCTGAGGTGGGAGGATGGCTTGAGTCCGAGAGGCAGAGGTGTGAGCCAAGATCATGCACTGCTCTTCAGCCTGGGCAAAGAAGCCAGACCCTGTTTCAAAAAAAAAAATCTAGTGAGATTTGATTTCTCTTTCTATGTGATTCAAAACTAGGAGAGCTTCAAGGCTAATGACTATTAAAAAATGGCCATTGCTACTTGCATTTTCTATGAAGCCAGCATACACAGCAACGTGCAACCTAAAAACCAAGCTATTTAATATGTAGCTTAGATTTCAGGTTTGATTGTCTTTGAGGTTTGATTATTGCAGAGATCAATTGCCAAACCAAATATAGACTAATTTTGTATTTGGTCTTTTTATCATATGAAACACCCCAGCCTTGGGTATAAATTAAGAGCAAATATGGATGTTTATACCGATAGCGGTGTAGATATTTCCATGTTTATACAGATAGCGGTGCAGATATTTTCATGTCTATACAGATAGCGGTGTGGATGTTTCCATGTTTATACAGATAGTGGTGTAGATATTTCCATGTTTATAGAGATAGCGGTGTAGATATTTCCATGTTTATAGAGATAGCGGTGTAGATATTTCCATGTTTCTACAGATAGCGTTGTAGATATTTCCATGTTTATAGAGACAGCGGTGTAGATATTTCTATATTTATAGAGATAACGGTGTAGTTATTTCCATGTTTATACAGATGGCCGTGTAGATATTTCCATGTTTATACAGGTAGTGGTGTAGATATTTCCATGTTTGTACAGGTAGCGGTGAAGATATTTCCATATTTATATAGGTAGCGGTGCAGATATGTGAATTCATTAAACCTCTTTTTCTTTATAAATTACCCATTCTTGGGTATGTCTTTATCAGCAGCATGAAAATTGACTAATACACTCACTGTCCATGAATGATACTCTGTTAGCCCATTTGCATTGTTATAAAGAAATACCTGAGGCTGGGTAATTTATAAAGAAATGAGGTTTATTTGGCTCCTTGTTCTGAAGGCTGTACATGAAGCATAGTACCGGCACCTGCTTCCAGGGAGGGCCTCAGGAACCTTCCAATCATGGTGGAAGGTGAAGGGAAACCAGCATATCACATGGTGAGAGAGGAAGCAAGAGAGACAGGGAGGAGGTGTCAGTCTCTTTTAAACAACCATATACCGCATGAACTCACAGGGTAAGAACTCATTCATTGCCAAGAGGACAGCACCAAGCCATTCAGGAGGCATCTATCTCCAACATTGGGGATCACATTTTAACGTGAGATTTGAAGGGGACAAACATCCAAACTATGTCAGATACCAAAGCTGACAATGCTTAGGATCTTTAGCTGTTCCAGGTTCTGGGAAAAGGGAGAGAGTTATCTTCCCTCGTCTATGCAGTGCTATTGCACATTATATTAGTAATTATTGTTCTCTAAAGGTTCTTAAAAGCAAATAAACAAATGCAAGGCAAAACATATGAAATGCAAGGCAAAATATACGAAATGCAAGGCAAATGCATTAAAAGTTTTTGAGTGTTAATATATAGATTTTATTTTATCTTTTTAATTTCTTTTGCTTAACCAAATAGATTATGTAGTTTTGATTAACTGGCCATGAAATAGCTCTGCCTACATAGAATTTCCCATGAATAATTGGTTGTGGAGACTTTTGTGTGTGACCCAAATCCTCCCTCAAAACTGAAGTTTGCCCAGCTATTGGGAGTGTTGGCAAATCATGCCTCTCAGCTGATTCTCTCTAGAATTTATTCTCAGGAGATCTAATTAATAACTTGTCAAGCTGATGTCCATCCTTGGGGACAACTCGTATCTGAAGAATGGCCAGTGAAAGGTATTAAAACTCCATACTCCTGCCTCAATTTAGGGCAACTCTGAAGGGTCACCCCAGCTTCTCAGCTCCCCCTTGAGATTAGCTGAGGTATTTGTTGTGACTGCCTCACATCTCAACTCCCTTTATCCAATTCAGCTTTTTCGCCACAGTTGTTGGTTCCTAGGATTTTACCCAGTTAAATGTTCTCTACACAAATCTCTATCTCAAATCTGCTTTACAGGGAATGTGGCCTCAGACAGGTTTTCATTAGGTTCTGGACATAACTCTCATTAGTCACTGATATGATTCGGCTGTGTCTCTGCCCGAATCTCACCTTGATTGCAATTATCCCCGCATGTCAAGGATGGAGTCAGGTGGAGATAATTGAATCATAGGGGCGTGTTCCCCCTACTGTTCTCCTGGTAGCGAATAAGTCTCACGAGATCTGATGGTTTTCAAATGGGAGTTTCCCTACACAAGCTTTCTTCTCTGCTACCATTTAAGATGTGCCTTTGCTTCTTTTTTGCCTTCTGCCGTGACTGTGAGGCCTCCCCAGCCATGTGGAATTGTGAGTTCATTAAACCTCTTTCCTTTATAAATTACTCGGTCTTGGGTAGGACTTTATTAGCAGCATGAGAACAAACTAGTACAGTCTGTTCTATAAGCCCAAGTCGGATCACAGAGTCCCGCTTTCTGTTTCTTTTTTTTTTCTACCCCATATTTCTACTAAAACTTGACTCATGTAGACTTAAAACAAAATAATTAAGCATGGCTAATATTTATTTAATATTTTATACGTGTCAGGTACTGTATTTTGTAACTTATCTTTTAATAATCTTTCCAAATCTCTAAAAGGAGAATTCTGCTCTTTTATAGAGAAAATAAGGATGGCTCAATCTTTTGATTTTTATTACAAGCTTTATTTTGTATAACATATAATAAACTAAAAATATTGAAAGTTTAGAAAGCATCAGCACACAATCGAGGTGATGGAAATATACTTCACCTCCAGTTTCCTGATGCCTCTTTATAATACATTTCTCTGGCCCCTCATTCCTGGCCCTTGACAACCACCAAACTGCTTTCTGTCACTGGACAGTAATTTATACAGTCAAAAAATGTATATAAATACAATTTTACACTATGCACTTTTTTGTCTGACATTTTATGTTTTTTTCTCTGCATGTTTTACCTCTAGAGTCTGCCTTGTTTCACTTAGTATAATTATTTTGAGATTCATTCATGTTATAGTATGTATCCATAATTAATTCGGATAAAGCAAGTTAATTCATTAATGTATTGATTGATATTTAGACTGTTTCTAGTTTGGGCTATTATGAATACATGTGCTATGAACATTTGTGTTGATATCATTATATGAACACCTACTTTTATCTCTCTTGGGTAAATACCCAGGAGTGCAATGGCTGAGTCTTACGGCAGAAGTATGTTTAACTTTTTAAGGGACTCTTGAACTGTTTTTCAAAGGTTACACTTTTTTGTATTCCCATCAGCAGTGTATGAGAGTTTCAGCTTCTCCACATCCAAGCCAGTGCTTGTCTATTATCAGTCATGCTAATCTTAGCTATTTAAAAATAGATAGTGGCGTCTCATTTTGGTTTTAATTTGCATTGCCCTAAGCATTAATTATGTTGAGCATATGTGCTTATTTACCAAACAAATGTCTACTTTGAAATGTCTGTTCCAGTCTTTCACCCAAGTTTTAAATGGGGTTGTTTGTTTTTCATTATTAAATTTTGAGCTTTTAAAATATATTTTGATGCAAGCCTTTTATCAGATATATGAGTTGCAAATATTTTCTCCCAGCCTGCAGCTTGTCTTTTCAGTCTCTTAATAGATTCTTTTGAAGAGCAGATTCTTTTTTTTAAATTCGATGAGTTCTTCTTATCAATATATTATTATATAAATCATGCTGTGGGGTCATATCAAAGAAAGCTTTGCCTGACTCAAAGTCCCAAATGTTTTCACATCTTCCCTCTCCTCTCCTTTGGGAACTGAGATTACACGTAAATTCAGTTACTTGAAATGTACTGTCTACTATTGCTCTGTTCATGTTTTTTAAAAATTTATTTTCTCTCTATATTTTATTTTGAGAGGTGTCTATCTTTTCTTCTTTAATGACTAATGTGCTATCAGCCTACCATGTAGCTGGGACTACAGCCGCATGCTGCTATGCCCCGCTAATTTTTGTATTTTTAGTAGAGATGGGATTTCACCATATTGGTCAGGCTGGTCCTGAACTCCTGACTTCGTGATCCACCTGCCTCGGCCTCGCAAAATGCTGAGATTACAGGCGTGAGCCACTGCGCCCAGCCTCCTTTAGTGTATCTTGCATGTCTCTATTTTAGAACATATAGAATACTGTTTCAATAAGCATTTTAATGTTCTTAACTGATAACTCTGGCACCTTGATTTACTCTGGATCAGTTCTGACTCAGTGATTTTTCTCCTTATTATGAGCCACGTTCTTCTGTCTTTTGTTGTTACTGTTGCGTCTCTGCTAAACTGTGTCTGGATGTCAGATATGGTGACTTTTATCTTATTGAGTGCTGGAAGTATATGTAAATATTCTTGATCTTTGTATTGGTATGTATTTAAGTTTAGTTGGAAAGAGTTTGACTCTTTTTGGTCTTGCTTTAAAAATTCATTAGGTGGGATCAGACCAGTTCTCATTTTAGAGCTAATCACTCCCAACTAGTGAGGCAAGATCCTTCTGGGTATCCCTGGGAATCTTGAGGTGTTTCTGGTTTGGCTGATAAAATAAGCACTATTACTGGACCTTGGTGAGCATGTGTACTGTTACTTTTCATCTTATCTGGGTGTTGTTTCCCCAACCGTAGGTACTTTTCTCTAGGCCTGTCCTAACAATTACTTAGCTATGTACTTTAGGGGGACCCTTTGCAGAGCTCTGGAGTTCTCTTTCTGTGCAGCCCCTTCTTCTCGGAAACCTTGTCCTGAGAGCTCATGTCCATATGGTTTCTGTGGACTCTCAGCTCTGTCCCCTCAGCTCAGGGAGAACAATGGGCTCCTCTTGGGCTCTTCTCCTGGAGTAGTGGGCTGGAAAACTTTCTCCAGGCATAAATTAGGGCAGTTGATAGGCTCACCTTGTTTGAGACTGACTTTACAGGGTCTTGCAAACTTTCGTGGCATACATTTTGGCCATTTTTTTGGTTGTTTCAGGAGGGAGAGAAAGTCTAGTTCTTGTTACTCCATCATGGTCATTGCAGAAGTCAACCTAACTGATATTTATCAATACAGTCTGTTGCTACACATTGAACTTGCTTAAGATAATTTTTAGATGGCACAGAACTTTCTGTCCATTGAATGAGACTCTCTGCTTATTTTGCAAGTGCTCATTTGTATGGAGACATTTGTATGGAGAAACTTCAAAAAGTTTGTGGAAAAATGAAGTTAAAAGATAAACATTGAAAATGTGATCTTCGGTTTTCATCCCTAAAGAACTGATGGTCCTGGGAACTTAACAATGTCAATGCAGTCTCTTATACATTATTAACTTAAGAAAAATGGGTGCCCTTTCCACATTTGTTGAGATTGGGAAACAAAAAGAAGTCAGAAGGAGCCAAATCAGAGCTGTAAGGTGGATGCCTGACAATTTCCCATTGAGACTCTCACATAATTGCCTTTGCTTGATGACAGGAATGAGCAGAAACATTGTGGTGTTAGAGGACTGTCTGCTAAAGCTTTCCCAGGTATTTTGCCCTAAAACTTTGGCTAACTTATTCAAAACACTCTCATGATATGCAGATATTATTGTTCTTTGACCTTCCACAAAGTCAACAAGCAAAATGCCTGGAATGTCCCCAAAAAACTGTTGCCGTGACCTTTGCTCTTGAGTGATCCCCTTTTGCTTTGACTGGAACACTTCCACCTTTGGTAGCCATTGCTTTGATTGTGTTTTGCCCTCAGGATCATACTGGGAAAGCCATGTTTTATCTTCTGTTACGATTCTTCAAAGAAATCCTTCAGGATCTTGACCCTAGTTCTTTAAAATTTCCATTGAGAGCTCTCCTCTTGTCTGCAGCTGATCTGAGCACAACACTTTTGGCACCCATGCAGTGGAAAGTTGGTTCAACTTTAATTTTTTAGTCAGAACTGTGTAAGCTGAACCAATTAAGATGCCTACGATGTTGGCTATTGTTTGTGCTGTTGATTATCAGTCCTCTTCAATTAGGGCACAAACAAGATTAATTTTTTTCCTTGCAAATTGATATGGACGATCTGTCCCTGTGGACTTCATCTTCCACATCATCTCGTTTCTTCTTTAAAAAAGCTGTCCGCTTGTGAACTACTGATTTCTTTGGTGCATTGTCCCCTCAAGCTTCTTGTAAAGCATCAGAGATTTCACCATTCTTTCCCTCAAGCTTCATCATAATCTAATGTTTGTTCTTGCTTCAATTTTAGCAGAATTTACATTGCTCTGCTAGGGGCTCTTTTCAAACTAATGTCTACTCCTTCTTACTGTCTCAAACTAGATCCTGTTCAAACATGCTATAATAAATTAGTATGAGTTTATTTTGCTGCCAAAATTGAAACCTTTGCATAGATTTTTTCATAATATACATTTTCCATGAACTTTTTAAGGCCTCTCATGTATCCACAGGTAGAGTGCCTTACCTATTCTGACTTCAGTCAATTATTCAAGACCTTTCCTTGTCAGTGATACATTAGAAAGGTAGAGTATTGAAAAATAAGAGTAGCTTCTGCTGATTAAGAAATACTATATCTTTTTCTACTTCTTTCTTTTTTTTTCTTTTTTTTTTTTTTTTGAGACAGCATATTTCTCTGTCACCCAGGCTGGAGTGCAGTGGTGTGATCTCAGCTCACTGCAACCTCTGCCTCCCAGGGTCAAGTGATTCTCCTGCCTCAGCCTCCCGAGTAGCTGGGACTATAGGTGCCTGCCACCACACCCAGCTAATTTTTGTATTTTTAGTGGAGACAAGGTTTCACCATATTGGCCAGGCTGGTCTTGAACTCCTGACCTTGTGATCTGCCTGACTCGGCCTCCCAAAGTGCTGGGATTACAGTCATGAGCCACCGTACCTAGCTTTCTACTTCTTTCTTATTATTTTCCTCCTCTCTCATTCCTATGTTCTCTCCTTTCTCCTACTTTCCTCCCCACTCCCTGTTTCCTTCCTTTCATCTTTCCTATTTTCGAGACTTAATATTTCTTGAACCTCAGATGTTATCATAGTATGTTATTTGTTTAATTTTCACATAACAATAATAGTTTAAATACAAATAATATTTATTTTCATCCCCATGTTATCAGTATAAGAGTAAAGATGTGGAGAGGCCAGCTGGGCATGGTGGCTCAAGCCTGTAATCCCAGCACATTGGGAGACCGAGGTGGGTGGATCACGAGGTCAGGAGATCGAGACCATCCTGGCTAACATGGTGAAACCCCATCTCTACTAAAAAATAGAAAAAATTAGCTGGGCGTGGTGGCGCGTGCCTGTAGTCCCAGCTACTCGGGAGGCTGAGGCAGGAGAATAGTGTGAACCCGGGAGGCAGAACTTGCAGTGAGCCAAGATCACGCCACTGCACTCCAGCCTGGGTGACAGAGCGAGACTCTGTCTCAAAAAAAAAATAAATAAATAAATGAAAATAAAATTAAAAAAAATGATGTGGAGAGGCCAAACCAATGGCTCTTATATCCACGTTATTTCTTCTAAATGATTTCACCTTAGTTTTGGTCTGCATCTCTAACCATAGCTAGTTGCAGTAGGACCTTCTATCTGGCCTTGCTGCTCTCATTTTTGGACCTCCTCACTGAAATCAAATTGATCTTTCTAAAATGCAAACCCGGTCTTAGTATTTTATTACTTAAAACCCATTGGTGGCTTTCCATGATTTATGGAATAAAGTCAAAATTCCTGTTTTTGCCCATGTTTCTGTGTGCCTCTCATCCCTACATTTACTGATTCCTGTGTGCCATAAATTGCCAGTTGTCCAGAGTTCATTCTCTTTTTGTACTTGGGAGGACTTCTGCATCCTGCAACTTTTCCCCTGAAACATGCTTGGAAAATACCTACTCATTTTTTTCAGATTCAGGTTAGTTTTTTACTTCAGTTTCTTTTCCTGAAGCTTATACTGACTGCTCCATATGGCTTTGGGGATTAGCTACTCATTCCTTTGTGCCCTTTTGTAGATACACATTTATCATGGAGTCTTTTTTTTTTTTTTTTGAGACAGAGTCTCACTCTGTCACCAGGCTGGAGTGCAGTGGTGTGATCTCAGCTCACTGCAACCTTTACCTTCCAGGTTCAATTGATTCTCTTGCCTCAGCCTCCCAAGTAACTAAAGCCATGCACCACTGTGCCCAGCTAATTTTTGTATTTTTAGTAGAGACGGGTTTCACTATGTTGGCCAGGATGGTCTCGATCTCTTGACCTCGTGATCTGCCCACGTTGGCCTCCCAAAGTGCTGGGATTACAGGCATGAGCCACCGCTCCCAATCAGTCATGCAGTCTTTATACTTACTTGTTTACTTGCCTGTGAGCTCACTGAATGCAGGGAATATTTCCTTGTTGCTCTAGCACCTACACCAGTACCTGGTATCCAGAAGCTGTATGCTAAATGTTTGTTGAGTGGCTGTTTGACTGAATGATTGTACTCCTAATTAGTAGATAGAAAGCCATGAACTTCCCAGTTCATCATTCTTTGTGCTCAATTCTGGTTTCTTTATTGTGTTCAAAAGAGTTCCTTAGTGACATAAAACTATGGAGCTAGTATGTCAGCTCATTTAAGCAATGATTGGTTTATGTATATAAGAGGCTTCAATAATTATATATTTTTATTTCAGTTTCAATAAATGATCAATTGATTAATTTTCTCTGTTTTGGCTTATTGTTCACATTTAATATCAAAAGTGTTTTACTTAAAATTATTCATGCCAATTATGACAGTTAGGTGAATATTACTTTGATTTACATTCCAGTAGTAGTTTTGGTTGAACCCTGAATATGCTAAGACGTCACTTTTCTTTTTTCTTATGAACAGGCTACTGTGTTTACATATATTATTAAAATCTTCTTTGAAAATACGAAGTGTTACATTTCTTATATTTAGTTCTCTGTGCTTCAGAATTCCTGTGATACTTGCACTTAAGTCCTTCTGAGCAGTTGATGTTAATATTTATGTGGTTAATTTCATGAAACATGGTGGTTTTCATTTCTATCGTTAATTTATACAGGAGATAGACTGTTTTCCAGGTGTAAGCTCAGTCATATAATTAGAAAATTTATAAGCAGAAGGGAGTTATTTGGTCTAACCCATTTATTCTACAGATAGAGAAATTAGAGTCCAGAAACTCTGTCTTCTTTAAAGTCTTACAGGTATTTAAGAAAAAAGAATAGACTTGAGGTTTCTGTGTTCTGAACCCAGTGATCTTGACACTGTAATGATCTTCATCCATATTATTCACAGAAGTAAATATAATCACATATTAAATAAGAAACAAAAATACTGAGGAGATATTATACTGAAAAATGAAATAATATTATCTTAATTATTTTGATCAGATTCAATATATAGCAGCTTGAAGGCTAATAATTCCAATGATTCTCTGAATAAACCATTTTTCTAATAAGATTACAGGTTTTAGTAATCTAATTATTTTGACTGATGCAAATGTTACCCCGCCAGTCTGAAAAATGTGTTTATTTATATGTCATAAAGAATAATTTATTCCAAAAAGGCTAATTTTCAAAATATATGTATCTTCTGAAACTGTATCTATTTTTTTCCCACGTTTTCTAAATATAGTTTAGAGGGCGTTTGTAGATTTTCATGGTGCTGAAAAATTAAGGTATAATGGTCTCATGAAGGAGAATAATGTCATTTAGACATTGTAATTTTGGAGGATCACAATACTTTTTGGAATGTGGTTGTTGCAGCACTGGTCACTTATACTAATTATATAATAACATACTATACTAATGCAATAATATACCATATGAAATTATTAAATGGTAAATTTGTCTTAAATCCTCGAGAATACTGCAAAGAAATAGTTTATATAAGAAAGAGTACCATAGCATATGTGAACACAATGTTTCCTATTTTTTCTTCTTTTTTATTTTTTTGAAGACAAGTTCTCACTCTGTTGCCCAGACTGGAGTTCAGTGCCATGTTCATAGTTCACTGCAACCTCAAACTCCCAAGCTCAAGTGATCCTCTTGATTCAGCCTCTGAAGTAGCTGTGCCTATAGGTGTGCACCACCACACCGGCTAATTTTTAAAAATTTTTATAGATATGTTGCCCAAGCTGGTCTCAAATTCTTGAGCTCAAGAGATCTTCTCACCTTGGCCTCCCAGAGTGTTGGGATTACAGGCATGAGCCACCATACTCAGCCAATATTTCTTTTCTAAAAGACATTTTCTAACATACTTCTCATTTTAACTAACATAATATTCAAAGTGTAGATCTGAGAAAGAGATAGTGCCTGCAGATCTGGGATCCTACATGCTAATATTATGGGATGCATTCAGATTTGATCAGCAGATATTCCATTTATTCTAGAACACCACCAGCAGAAGAATGTAATTACGTCTATCACTAAAACTTTGTGTCAATACAGACTACTGTATTTGTTATCATAGATGGTCCTTGGATGGCAGCCTTAAGCAATTTTAAACCTAGACAGGGGATGTACATTTTCTTCCTGGATAATTTTCATTGTTTTATCTAATTTGGTTGTAACTAATGTGTTTAATATGGCTTGCTTGTTTTTTAAAAAGTTGTTCAGTATCCTTAGAACTCAGTGCTGATTTCTTTTTCTAGCAGGCCTTTCATATAGGACATCTCACTTTCTCCTGGCTCTCTACTACTAGCATGAGGTCTCTGAAAAAATCAAGACAGCCAAATAATTTGTTATAGAATAGCCTATGTAGAGGGACAGGGGAGGAGTCATATTCCAAGAGGGAAAGACCTTTGAGCCAGGCTCAATTTGTAGAGGCTGTTGAATGAAAATGAGAGAGAGAGAATGCACACTTTATTGCACTATTAAAGCAAAATTCTGACAATAACTTCTAAAAATGATTCAACTCTTATACACTGAAAATATGACAGACCGTCCAAAAGTATAATTTCTTACATGAACGTCCAGGTATATAAGGAAAAATAACTATTTCATACCAATATCTTCAGCCGCCTTTATTGTTGGTTCACCACATAGGTTTTTATCAGAATCGCAGAACATTAATTTTTTAAATTAGCTACCATTACAACTAGCTTGAGAAGAACTTTCTTTTTGATAATTCGACCCAGATGCATTCTAGATACTCCAGTGTTACGAATCGATGGCTTCATGAGGAGCCGCTGTTGACTCGTGCTATCTCTGGACACACTGACAGGAAATGTTTTCTTACACCTGTTTTCCTCCTGCTTTTCCTTGGTAGGACTTAGTTCCTTGGCATAGTTCAGTATCAGTGGCAGTCATAGAGAAGTGTTACAAAAACCCAGCTTATTCCAACTTGTGAATTATTTGGCACCCAGGAACCAGGTCTTACAATCTTCAACCCACTTTTTCCTAACATGGCCCCTTTTCTGAAATGTTTATTTATATATGATGTAGGCCTGGGGAAAGGACATGGACTTTCAAAGAAAATATTCTCCAATAGATCTCTCAACTCCAGAGAACCTTCTGACTAAATCTGAAAGAATTCCACTGTGCTCTGATAACATCCTTTAATAATGAAGGAAAAGATATTTTTCCCCCAGGAGGATTTTGTAGTGAAAGAGATGGCATACTTTTTTTTAAAAATGTTGTTTATAATCTCATTTGTTTTTTCATTTGTGGGGTGTGTCTTAAATCCTAAATGGTACATCCTTTTTAAAATACTTCTAGTAATAAAATGTTTCTGAAGTTATGTTGTAAATGTCATTGGACTATGTTTAATAATGTTAAGTTGATCCCACTTCCCCTGAAATTATATACATAAATGCTGAAAGTATAAATTTACATATACAACTTCATGGAACATTTTTCTTCCAAGTGTGCATTTGCTAGAATTTGCATTGAAAGGTTTTGGAAGGAGCCTGTTGGTATGAATCCTGTGTGAGCAACACTCAGATTTGTTGCATACTGAACAGCATGCTAAATCTCACTTCACAAGCTTAGATTTCTCATCTACCATCTTGAGCTGAATTTAAAATGTAACTGCAGTTTATTATGTCACCTGTTCGTCAAACACTGATGCAAAGCTTAGTTTTCAGTGTGAAGAACCCATGACTAGAGAAGGGAAGAAGAAAGGGTCAAGCAGACCTCATTAAAGAGTGTATGGGCAAGAAAACACATCAGATGTCTTGATAGGTTTTTTAAAGTCCTGTTAGACTTGTCATGATTTCCAAAACACTAAGTGCCATCTAGTATTTTGGACCCTCCAAAATTACAGTAGAATATTATTATGGGTCATCTTAATTGGAAATATACAGGAAAATCCTGATGATTAATGTAGACTAGTGATAGCTCTCACACATTTATATAACCTATGTTGAAAAGAAAGAAGAAAGGCAGGAAGGAAAGAAGGAAAAAGAGCGGAGAGAGAGGAACAAGGAAACACGTGGATTTGTGGAAATGAAAATTTTTAAATTACTAATTTGCAAGAATGGGTAAGAAAAATACCGAGTATGAACATAAATGCTTTCAATTCCGTTTGCCTCTTAATCCTTCTCAGTCCGTGGCCAGTTTTGAAACTTGGTGTAACTTCCTTCCTTTATTCCTCCCTCCCTTGCTCCCTCCATCCCTTCTTGCCAGCCTCCTTCCCTTCCTCTCTCCTTGAGTTTCCTTCTTCTTTCTTGTTCCCTCCCTCCCTTCCTCTCTCTTTTTTTCCCTTAGTTTCCCCGGAAGCACATATACCAGCCATTTGAATGCTTTCTGCTCATAGATACTGCCAAGCCCCCTCACCCAGACTGCTGACTAGATTTGGTAGAATGGAATGAGAAACATAGACTTTGTGTCTGTGGCGGCCACCTCTGATGTTGCAGATTTTTGCCGTGATTATGCACTCCAGCCGAGGGACGCTAGAGAGGTTGAAATTTCAACTGTGGGATTTGCCATTTTGGAATTTGCAGAAATGTACTGGATATGCTAACAGCAGCCTGGCTAGCCTCCACTTCACAAGGAAGTATTTAAATATACACGTGTAATATGAAGAAAATTGCATTAGATCATAAGGGATGGATTATTTTGTAAATGACTATACCATCAAATACCATACCTGATATCAATCATCTTCATCAGACAGTATCTGTGTATGTAAGTAGATAAACAAAAAAGCAGGAGTTTATTTCTCTCTAATGTATCCTTGACTCTCTAGCGGTGACCTCTGAAATGTCACTTCTGATCCAGACTTGTTTGAATCATGTGCAACATTTTAGATTTGTCTTTTCTCTGCAAGTTTTTTTTGGTTAAGTACCATAACATATTGAACCAAATAGTTTTGCTTGCTTTCTATTGATGACCCATGATTTTGGCTTTTATCTTCAGTGGAAAATCAATGTGTCACATGGCGTTCACTAAGAAAAAGGTATGGGGCCTCTTTGTAATTCTTTGTCAGATGATTGCTTTATCTTGATTTATGCCTTCAAACTTTTTCCCATTCAGCAGAAAATATCGTGTCGCTATCTGTGAGAGCAAAGCGATCTATACCAATTTATGCTCTAAGTGTAGCCTCCTTCCAGAACTGCTTATGGAACATATCAACACACTATAGATTAGGGACATAATGGATTCTTCTTTCTTAAAAGTGGCAGATTGACAATTTTAGTTCATATACAAGCTTTTATATTAACATTAAAACAATATTTCTATGTAAAGTAAAATATTGTAGTTGATTATTATTCCAGGGCCTCCCAGAATTTCAAGGTCTGAAAATAAATTCAATGTTCCTGGTGGTAACAAAATTGCCCCTACTTCCTTGTATCAGGACTGCCATTTGGAACTGCTGGGGAAGCTCTTTTCAGAAATTATTTTCAAAACAGCATTGTTGCCTTTTGCCAAACTTAAATCTGGTTGTAAACTTTTGAAAACTAGTTCCTTGGAATGGAATTCAAGTTGTCTTCTAAGCAATTTTTTTTTAACTCAAACATACATTCTATCTTGCTTTATTATGTCACTATTTGTGTAGGAAACATATTTCTATTTTTACCATTTTCAATTTATTTACATTTACATTTACATTTGTGTGTATATATATACACACATACATACACTTTAAGTTCTGGGATACATATGCAGAACTTGCAGTTTTGTGAAATAGGTATACATGTGCTGTCGTGGTTTGCTGCACCCATCAACCCGTCATCTACATTAAGTATTCCTCCTAATGCTATCCCTCCTCTTTCCTTCCTACCCACTGACAGGCCCCAGCGTGTGATGTTCCCCTCCCTGTGTCTATGTGTTCTCATTGTTCAACTCCCACTTATGAGTGAGAACACGTGGTGTTTGGTTTTCTGTTCTTGTGATAGTTTGCTGAGAATGATGGTTTCCAGCTTCATCCATGTCTCTGCAAAAGACATTAATCCATCCTTTTTTATAGCTGCATAGTATTCCATGGTGTATATGTGCCACATATTCTTTATCCAGTCTATCATTGATGGGCATTTGGGTTGGTTCCTAGTCTTTGCTATTGTGAATAGTGCTGCAATAAACATATGTGTGAATGTGTCTTTATAGTAGAATGATTTATAATCCTTTGGATGTGTACCTAGTGATGAGACTGTTAGGTCAAATGGTATTTCTAGTTCTGGATCCTTGAGGAATTGCTACACTGTCTTCCACAATGGTTGAACTAATTTACACTCCCACCAACAGTGTAAAAGCATTCCTATTTCTCCACATCCTCTCTAGCACCTGTTGATTCTTGGCTTTTTAATGATTGCCATTCTAACTGGCGCGAGATGGTATCTCATTGGACCAGGGGTGATGAGCTTTTTTTTTTTTTCTTCGAGACAGCCTCACTCTGTCACCCAGGGTGTAGTGCAGTGGCACAATTTCGGCTCACTGTAACCTCCACCTAATGGGTTCAAGCAATTCTCCTGCCTTAGCCTTTTGAGTAGCTGGGATTACAGATATATACCACCACGCCTGGCTAAAGTTTTTTTGTGTGTTTTTGGTAGAGACAGAGTTTCACCATAGTGGCCAGGCAAGTCTCAAACTCCTGACCTTGTGATCCACTCGTCTTGGCCTCCCAAAGTGATGGGATTACAGGCGTGAGCCACCACGCCCAGCCTATGATGAGCTTTTTTTCATGTGTTTATTGACCGCACAAATGTCTTCTTTTGAGAAGTGTCTGTTCATATCCTTTTCCCACTTTTTGATGGGGTTGTTTTTTTCTTGTAAATTTGCTTAAGTTCCTTGTAGATTCTGGATATTAGCCCTTTGTTAGATGGATAGATTGCAAAAATTTTCTCCCACTCTGTAGGTTGTGTGTTCACTCCGATGATAGTGTCTTTTGCTGTGCAGAAGCTATCTTTAGTTTAATTAGATCCCGTTTCTCAATTTTGGCTTTTGTTGCCACTGCTTTTGGTGTTTTAGTCATGAAGTCTTTACCTATGCCTATGTTCTGAATGGTATTGGCTAGGTTTTCTTCTAGAGTTTTTATGGTTTTAGATCTTATGTTTAAGTCTTTAATCCATCTTGAGTTAATTATTTTATAAGGTGTAAGGAAGGGGTCCAGTTTCAGCTTTCTTCATATGGCTAGCCAGTTTTCCCATCACCATTGATTAAATAGTCAATCTTTCCCCATTGTTTGTTTTCGTCAGGTGTGTCAGAGATATGTTGTATATTTCATGGTACAATGCCTTCTGTCAGTGGGGAAAAATAACAAGCATATATGGGATGAATGAAGTCTGCTAAGGTTAAGGTTGAGAATATTTACTGATCCTTGAGTTCAGTCTCCAGGAATGTTGGAAATAGAGAATGGAGATAATGGAGATAAAGAAAAGTTCTGAAAATGACACTTCCCATAGTGTCAAAATTGTGATCTATTGGAGAATTCTGTGATACATCAAAATCTCTGTTTATACTGATGTTTGTTATTGTGTATGAGCATATCTTTATCAGGTGTAGGCTATTTCTATACTTTCATGTCTTTAAATCAATGTTTCTATTCACATATGTATATGTGCAAATAGAAGCATGTTAATATTATCTATATATTTTCTGTCATTACCATGATTGCTATGATTATCATTAGCATGTATTATTAGTGTGACCGAAGTATCATCAGTATCAGTTTCTTTCTAACTGCAGTGCTCCTGTAATGCTTCATTTCTACAGAGCCAACCTACACCCACCGTTTCCCTGACTATAACTTTACCTAAAGTATAAGCCCTTATAAAGCCATGAAAGCCTACCAAGAATTGTCAAAGAAGCTAGGCAGCAGCGAGGCTCTGCCTTAGGAAAAGACTTTACTTTTTATTATCATGTGCAGTACTTAACTACTTGTTTTGACCTCTAAGATTTTGCTCTCCTATATTTCTATCCCCTGGCTTTCTGATATTTCATGTGATTATATTTGAAATTTTAACCTTGCTTTTCTTTTTGGAATCTCTGATATCTCTGCTGCCACAGGTAATGACAGGTTCCTCTCTAACTGTTGGTGTTATCCCTGGTCAGATTATTACTGATGACAGAAGTAGATGTTTTACGTGGATTCTCTCGATATCAGAAACAAATACAGATATCACAACTCAAAAATGACAGACTGATAACCATTATGAACTTAGATGCAACATTCTTAATACAATATTAGCAAATTGAGTCTAGGAATAGTTAAAAATGATAATGTGTTTTAACGAAGTGGGGTTTATCTCAAGTTGGTTTCAACAACTGAAAATCTACCGTGCTGACAGAAAAAAGAAAAATCACGTGACACTCTCAATAGATGCAAAAAAGGAATTTACAAAATGTAACACATTTTTTAAATTAAAAACTCCCAGCAAACTGAGGATAGAAAAGTACATTTTCAAACTGATTATGTGTTTACAAAAAATCTATAGCAAACATCTTACTTAAAATGGTGAAAGCCTTAATACTTTCTACATAAGATTATGAAAAATGCAATGATGTCCTCTCTCCCTAGTTCTTTAAAGTATTGCATTCAATATTAAATAAGTGGAAATATATACCAAGTTCATTGATAAATATTTAATACTTATGAGATGATAATTCTCCTGAAATTGATCTCTAGATTCAGTGGAATTCCCATGAAACCTTATAGGTCCTTTTGGATAAATTACAAAACTGATTCTAAAACAGGGAGAAAGAAAGAAGGGAAGGAAGGAGGAATGGACAGAAAGAAGAAAGAAATAAAGAGAAAAGAAAAGAAAATAAGAAATAAGTGACACCCAAGTTGGGAAGAAAGAAAAATACTATTCTCACGTGATGTAAACATATACATAGAAAATCCTTAGGCATCTGCAGAAGTGTGCTAGAGGTATGAAGTGAATTTAACAAAGTTGTAGGATGAAAGATCAATAAATAAAATCAATTGTGTTTCTATACACAATCAACACCAATTAGAAAATAAAATTATGTAAGCAATTTAACTTGTAATAGCCTCAAAAATAATAAAATAATTCAGAATAAATTTAATAAAAGGTATGCTGATCCAAAATTTCTAAATCACTAATACGAGAGATTGAATAGGTAGAAATATGTATCAAGTTCATTGGTAAATATACATGTCATACTTATTAGATGATAATTCTCCTGAAACTGATCTCCAGATTTGGCACAATCCCAATCAAACCTATAGGCCTTTTTGGAGAAATTACAAAGCTGATTCTAATTTTTTTTTTTTTAAATGCAGAAGTCCTAGAATAGCCAGAGCATGTTTTAGAAAGAAGAATAAAGTTGGAAAACTTTCCAAATTTCAAGACATATTGTAAAGCTACACTAACCAGTACAGTAAACTTACTGGCATGAAGAAGACATATATATCAGTGAAACAGAATAAATAATTTAGAACTATATCCAGCCTTACATGGCCAAAGTTGCCAAAATAATTCAATAAGGAAATCAATGTCTTTATAAAGATGGTACTATTAAAATTGGATATTAAATGGAGAATATGAACTTCAGAATTACCTCACACCATATCCTCAAATTAACTCAACATGTATTTTATACATAATGTAAATATAAAAAGTATAAAGCTTACTGAATAGGAAAAATTTTTAATAATCTTACTATAGCTAAAAATTTTTTAGATAAGAAAAGGATGGATGAAAATGGAAAAAAATAGTAAGTTGGACTTCATGAAATTAAAACTTTTGCAATTTAAAACATAGCATCAAAAAATGAAAAGGCAAACCACAGATTGGGACAGAATAATTTTAAATATGTCTGATAAAGGACTTTCATCTAGAATGTACACATAACTAAAAAACTAAATAACAAAACACAAATAACTCATTTAACATAATATTTTGACCTAAATGGGCCAAATATTTGTACAGATATTTTAATTTAAAAAGAGATGATGTCCAATACACAAATGAAAAGATACTTAACATTACCCGTCATCAGGGAAATGCAAGTTAAAACCACATTGAGGTACCACTGTACACCCACTGGAGTGGCTGACACGAGCAGAACTGACCATACCACATGATGTGAAGAATTGCTATTCACACCTGGCTAGTGGGACTTCAAAATGGTACAGACATTTTGGAAAGCAGTTTGGCAGTTTCTTTTAATGTTAAACTTAGTACTGATCATATAGCCAAATAATTCCACTGCGACTCAAAATAAATAAAAACATATCCGTACCAAGCCTCATCCTTGAAGTTCATAGCAGATGTGTCCATCAACTTGTAAATGGATAAACCAGTTGTAGATGGAGTACCACTCAACAATAAAAAGGAGCAAACTGATACAACAGCAATATAAATGAATACCAAAAGCATTATGCTCAGTGAAAGAAGCTAGACATGAAAGACACCAATGTATCATTCCACTAATAGGATACTCTAGAAAATGCAAACTGTAGAAACAGAAGCAGATTAGTGGTTGCCTGTGTTCAGGAATGGAGAAAAGATCAAATGCAAAACAGCAAAAGAAAACATTTTGTGATGATGCAGATTTTCTGTATCTTGATCATGATTGTGGTCAAATGATGATATTCATCTGCCATAACCCATTAAATTGCACATTGAAAAGGGTGAATTTTACTGTGTGTACATTATACTTAAATGGAGCTGTAAATATGTTTGGAGCTTATCTGTGAACATTAGTTGCAGAGCAGGAGTTATTTTTATAGAGTGGAAATCTGCTGAGTGCCAACTTGAGAAGGGTTGAAAAAAATTAGAACCTTCTTCCAGCACATTTCAGTTAGAACACTCTTAGGATGTCGTTACAGCTGTGCTCTATATTGGAGTCTCTGATGAAATCACATGTCTAACAATCTCAGCATGCCTTTAATCAACAGAATACACACGTGTTTTCTTTTTTTTACTATAAAGGATATACCAAACAACTTTTTCAAGACTTTACTTCAAAAAGGCACGTAGTTTTGCAATATTTTTGGTAAGTCTTTAATTATTTCAAAATGAAAAATTGAAAATAAAATGCAGTTATTTACTCAGGCCCCCCCAAAAAAGGCCTGTACGGGGAATGCATGTGGTGTGTGTGTGTGTGTGTGTGTGTGTGTGTGTGTGTGTGTAAGTGTGTGATTTGAAGAATTGAAAAAATTTTAGTGGGGTTTTGTAGCATCACTTTGATAGCATCCTGTAGTTTTGTATTGTGTTTGAAATAAAAATAAAGTGAATACACTGATAAAAGAATTTGAAAAGAATTTGCATTATTGCCTAAATTATGTGTGGTTTCCACAGTGGCATGAATCGAGCATCTTTAACCTACATAACAATATATCAGAATGTATTAGGTAAAAAATAAGTAAACTAGTATAACAAAGTTAAATATTTCTAACGGAAAATTATAGCTTTATTTTTTTTCCTGAAATGTTTTGAGGAGATATTTACACCAAAAGATATTATCATTGATCAATGAAACTTTTTCAGAATTTGCTTGTGTCCCACCAATATTTGATTACATAGTGCTTCTGTGAGTTCCATTTCATTAATTTAGCATTGACAGGAGAGAAGGCAATGGCTCTGCAGCCTCTCTTGGTGTGGCATGATCCTGGTTCCGCTGGCTGATCTCTATTAGAACCATGGCCTTAATCATGCCTTTCATGCTTCTAACTTGATTTGCATTTGTTGTGTAATCCAAATTTATTCTCTCGTTTAGTCGCTTCCACCCATAGAAAAGCAGGTTTTTTCATTTCTGCTTCACCATTGCCCCCATTTTTTCTTTTTGTCCTCCCATGATGAAAGACAAGACAGAAAACAAACTATAACAACAACAGACACCTTTTGTCTGTGGTCACCAATGCATTGTAGCACTAAACTTTGTTCAAAATCTCTAGATCTGACCTCTATATCTGCGGTTCCCAGAGTTTTTCAATGTATTCTCTAGACTGCTGTGACCCATTGACAGAAAGTCTAGCTATATTTAATTGAAAGTTATTACTGTCCGATATGGTTTGGCTGTGTCTGCACCGAAATCTCATCTTGCACTGTAGCTCCCATAATTCACATGTTGTGGGAGGGACCCAGTGAGTGGTAAGTGGATCATGGGGGCAGTTTTCCCCACACTGTTCTAGTGGTAGTGAATAAGTCTCATGAGATCTGATGGTTTTATAAGGGGAAACCCCTTTCGCCTTTCACTTGGTTCTCATTTGCTAAATCATGCCTCTCAGCTGATTCTCTCTAGAATTTATTCTCAGGAGATCTAATTAATAACTTGTCAAGCTGATGTCCATCCTTGGGGACAACTCGTATCTGAAGAATGGCCAGTGAAAGGTATTAAAACTCCATACTCCTGCCTCAATTTAGGGCAACTCTGAAGGGTCACCCCAGCTTCTCAGCTCCCCCTTGAGATTAGCTGAGGTATTTGTTGTGACTGCCTCACATCTCAACTCCCTTTATCCAATTCAGCTTTTTCGCCACAGTTGTTGGTTCCTAGGATTTTACCCAGTTAAATGTTCTCTACACAAATCTCTATCTCAAATCTGCTTTACAGGGAATGTGGCCTCAGACAGGTTTTCATTAGGTTCTGGACATAACTCTCATTAGTCATTGATATGATTTGGCTGTGTCTCCGGCCGAATCTCACCTTGATTGTAATTATCCCCGCATGTCAAGGATGGAGTCAGGTGGAGATAATTGAATCATAGGGGCGGGTTCCCCCTACTGTTCTCCTGGTAGCGAATAAGTCTCACGAGATCTGATGCTTTTAAAATGGGAGTTTTCCTACACAAGCTTTCTTCTCTGCTACCATTTAAGATGTGCCTTTGCTTCTTTTTTGCCTTCTGCCGTGACTGTGAGGCCTCCCCAGCCATGTGGAATTGTGAGTTCATTAAACCTCTTTCCTTTATAAATTACCCGGTCTTGGGTAGGACTTTATTAGCAGCGTGAGAGCAAACTAGTACAGTCTGTTCTATAAGCCCAAGTCGGATCACAGAGTCCCGCTTTCTGTTTTTTTTTTTCTAGCCCATATTTCTACTAAAACTTGACTCATATAGACTTAAAACAAAATAATTAAGCATGGCTAATATTTATTTAATATTTTATACGTGTCAGGTACTGTATTTTGTAACTTATCTTTTAATAATCTTTCCAAATCTCTAAAAGGAGAATTCTGCTCTTTTATAGAGAAAATAAGGATGGCTCTGAAAATGTTAGTAGTAGGGGAAGTAGGGTGAGGGACTTAGGGGGCACTTTGTGTTATTTGTGCATTTTACTATCAGTCTAAAATCAGATCAAAATAAAAAAAAATGAGTAGTAGAAGCAGGTTGTTAAGATTTTCAGTGTGACTCTAGAATTTTTTTGTTTGTTGTTTGTTTTGGAGTGTAGTGGTAAGACCTCTGCTCACTGCAACCTCCACTTCCCAGGCTCAAGCAATTCTCCTGCCTCAGTCTCCCAAGTAGCTGGGTTTATAGGTGCCTGCCACCACACCCAGCTAATTTTTGTATTTTTTATTTTTTCAGTAGAGATGGGGTTTCAGCATGTTGGCCAGGGCAGTCTCCAACTCCTGACTTCACGTCATCCGCCTGCCTCAGCCTCCGGAAGTGCTGGGATTATAGGCATGAGCCACCACTCCTGGCCCAAAGTTCATATTTTAACTACAAACCTAAATTATTTTAAAAACAAAAGTCTCCTTGGACTCAAACCAGGTCAGAGTGACACGATCATGTGCCTGTTTTGTGCAGGGTGAAGTGAGATTATTATCTAGGAAATAGCTGAAATGTCTTGTTGTGGGCATAAATATTTCATATAAATTCTAAGCTTCAAATTAGCACTTAGATTATAATTATCTAAAGAATAGAGAACAATTTCATATAATTTTCAGTGTATCAGGCGAATCAAAAGTATACATACAAGCATGCAGATGAATTTCAGTGAATATAGTGGTGACAATGCTCAGCAGAATATGTGTCCCCCACCCCAACCCTGCTTCTTGCTCTTTCACTGTCCTAAAGATAGAACAAAATGGTTCAGGCATCCAGCTTGTCCCCTCCACACTTCACACCTTTACTTAATGGCAGCTTATCTTTAACACTTTGTCATCTTTAAGATGTTGCTAATTCTTTCTGGTAGATCCCAGGACTGAGGATGAGGAAGAATGATTTTATTTAAATAAGGTTGCTTAATTAAAAAACAATTTTTTTAGTTTTAAAATATTTTCATTATTTTATAAAATGTTTGTGGGTACAAAGGAGGTTTATATATTTGTGGGGTACATGAGATGTTTTGATACAGGCATGCAGTGTGAAATAATCACATCATGAGGAATGGGCTTTCCATCCCCTCAAGCATTTATCCCCTGAGTTAAAAACTATTCAATTGGCTGGGAGTGGTGGCTCACACCTGTAGTCCCAGCTCTTTGGGAGGCCGAGGTGTGCAGATCGCCTGAGGTCAGGAGTTTGAGACCAGCCTGGCCAACATGATGAAACCCCATCTCTACTAAAAATACAAAAATTAGCCAGGTGTGGTGGCGAGTGCCTGTCATCCCAGCTACTCGAGAGGCTGAGACAGGAGAATCATTTGAACCTGGGAGGTGGAGGTTACAGTGAGCCGAGATCATGCCATTGTACTCCACCCTGAGTGACAAGAGTGAATCTCCATGTAAAAAACAAACAAAAATCAATTAGATTCTTTAAGTTATTAAAATTAAACATTGTAAATGATATTTTTTCCCAAAGCTTTTTCAAAGAAAAAAAAAGTAGAAACAAAGACACTTTCTACTGATTTCCAGCATGGTGACTCTGTATTTCTAGCATGTGTTAAGGTGAAAAATTGATTTTATGTTTAATACAAAACATAGCATAATGTAATGAAAAGCAAGATTGTAATGATAAAGGAAAATAACACTAGTGCTAATTTTTTTCAATTTGAAGCATTGGATTAAAATGAATTAGGTTATATTCCAACATGTTTATATTGAATTTCTTTTTTCTCCAATTGGTTTCTTTTTATTAATGGGGGAGTGTTGCATTTGTATAAGGTTTCCCTATTATATTCAATTGTTTTGAGATGCTTTTAATATGAAGTTTTTATGTTTTCTTTTTGATGTATACATGTTATGCTTTTATGCTGAATTTGATAATTGGTGCTGTATGTGCAAAGCAAATTTAATTTCTCAGCTTTTATTTTTTAAAGCCCTGGGAAGCAACATAAGAAAGTAGAAATAGTATCAAGACAGGAGTTAGAATACCTGGATTCTAAAATTTAAATTAAATTAGGATCTAGTGACATTATAGATGTTCCTTGATCTTCTGATGACCTGATTCCTCAAAAGAAAAATAAAATAATCTATAAATTGTTTCTAATTCTAAAACTCTATCAATCCTATTTTTAAAATTATAATTAGTTGAACTCTATAAGGTCACAAAAATCCCTATTAAGAAACTAAAATAAAATTTTATCATATCTTAAAAATACTCTGATCTTTTTTATATGCTGACATGAATTCTAATTATTTTTGAGCCCCTAAAAAACATTTAAGATCACAGTTTATGTTTTATTATTGACTTTCAGATAATTAACATTTTACTGATAGATACGAACAAATCTACTCTAACAGAGATAGTCATTAGTTTATTTCTCTCTTTTCAGTATCAATAAAAAGTATCGATTTACCAATAACAATGAATTAATTGCCTGAAATAAATGAAACGTAAGCAGCAAAAGTGAACCTTTTAGTATAACTCTTCTTGTAAACATTGACGTAGTTCAAAGGGAGCTTATCTTTAAAAAAAAGCGCTAATTCATGTCTATTGGTATAGATATTATCTTTTGTTCCTTGAAAATAGATCCTACTATACTCCAGACACTATGCCACTTGGTGCAGATATTAACACAAATAGCAGGTGATCATTGTCCTCATGGAGTTTATTTTAAAGAGAACAAAGTGAGACAAAGGCACACAAGCAAAGAACTACAATACAAAGGGGATGGCATCTGACTCAGCATGGAGGTGTCACGGAAGGTGTTGTTTTGCTTAGGTTTTGAAGTGTGGGTAGGAGATGGCCCATGTTGAGAGTGGGAACTGGGAATTAAAAGGATGAGGAGGTCTCTGCAAATCTACATGGATGGGAAGTAGCATGCTGTTGTGGGAAACAACTAAAAAGTTCCAGAATGCATGTTTTATAAAGCGTGAGTCAGAGAGGGCTAGACCAGTAGCCAGATCAAGGATATCTCAGATGTTATAGTCATGAATTAGTGCATTGACCTGCAGGCCATGGGAGTCACTGAAGGTTTCAGTCAGGTAAGTGAGCTGATCAGAACAGTCCTTTAGATAGGCCGCTCTTTTGGCTGTAAGGGGGACACGTTTGAAGTAGGGCTATAGCTAAAAATATACAGACACTTCCTCTTGTCTACAGCCCTGCTGTCATCTGTTGTATTTTGACTTTTTAATAATAGCCATCCCAACCGGTATGAAATGGTATCTCATTGTGTTTTGATTTGCATTTTTCTGATGATTAGTGATTCTAACCATTTTTTTTCGTGTATTTGTTGGCCATTTGTATATGTTCTTTTGAGAAGTGTTTGTTCATGTCCTTTGCCCATTTTTTAATTGGGTTATTTTTTTTCTAATTGATTTAAGTTCCCTGTAGATTCTGGATACTAAAAAACAAACAAAAAGCAGAAGTAAATAAATTCTCAGGACACACACACCCACACCCACACCCACAGAGAGAGAGAGAGAGAGAGAGAGAGAGCGCCTAGGTAAGAGGCCACCAACCACCAGGGTCTAAACTGGGAACACTTTCTAGTACAGAATGAATGGAAAGGATTCATGAAATATCTAGAAAGTAACGTTAATGAGATTTACATGTATGGAGTGAAAGAGGAGAAACAGGGATCATTCAGGATTCTGGTGGGAATAACAGGGGGAGCCATTGGTTGAAATTTTGAAGTGGGAGAAGGAGAGGGAGTTTTAGGGAGAAAGATGAGTTGTTTTTTAGGTATTTCAAACCCTTGAAGCTTCTATGGGACATCGAAGTGGAAATAACAGTCTGTGGGTTGGGACAATAAAGAAAGAAATTGGTTGAAGACTAGGGGAAGAGTATAGAGCAAAGAAATATTTAAGATAATAAACATATAGAGATAGCTGAAAATGTGGGACTGGATTACAAAGGAAGAATGATTTAGTTATGAAGCCCAAGGGCTGACAGGAATGGGTGACTACTCGAGGAGTTCATATGCATCTGTTATTGTATGAATAAAAAAAATTATCTGTTCCTTCCTAAAGATATCTTCAACCTGTTTTTCGATACATATGGGCACTGCTTTTCACTCTCTTAGCCCCATTTCTTATTTTAGCCTCTGCCGTAGCAATCAGTTCTGCACAGGCTTTGACCCAGGCTTTGACTAGTTGGTGCAGGTGTGATATGACACTTACCTGGAATGGCCCACAGTTTGTGGCTGCTCTCACTTAAGCAGGTGGGATGCTCATGTAGGTGTAACCTAGAAGCTTGGTAGAGTTTATGCCCATGGGGCAACCTGTGACCACTCAAAAATAAAGCCCTTTCCTCCTCCCAGATTGAGGAGTCTTGCATTATGTAATAAAACTCCTTAGAAGGCCTATTAGGTTCCAATACAGCATTAGGCAACTTGATAAGGTATCCCATCATCAGCCTTCCTTTCTTCCCTCATTCCTCTGCCTCTCACTCTTTCTTCCTAAGTTAACTTCTTAGATAAAATGCCAACTTTCTATATTTTGTTTCACATCAGGGAAAATAATTGTATATCCCATTTCAAAAGCACATAAAAAGGTTACTGTATAGAAAATTTGTCTTTAATAGATTAAGCTGTAATTTTCCAAATACTTTAAAATTTTATTTCAGATACGTTTTTCATTTTTATAAGCTTCTTCTAAAAGCAGAGTTCACCTAAGAATATACCTAAGAGCATATTACATAAAATATATTTTATATTTCAGTAGTTTAGCTAGGATTTTTCAAAATTGAGAGGATCTTCAAATATTTCTAACACATTAGTTTTCAGTCTTAAGGCTGAGTCAAGAACAAAGCTCCTAAACTTTGCATTGGTGATTGAGAACATTTTAAAATTGTTATTTAATTCATTAATTTATTTTTAAAAAATTTTCACATTGTAATTATATAGATTTATAGGATACAATTTGATGTTTCAATGAATATGTATGTTGTCTAATGATCCAATAAGGATAGTTAGTGTATTAATTACCTCATGCATTTATCATTTCTTTTTCATAAGAAATTTCAAAATCCTTTCTTCTAGATACTTTGTAATATACAATACTTTACTTTTAACTATAGTCACCCTGCTTTGCAAAGAACACTTCAACGTATTCTTCCTATATAATTGTGATTTCATAACTGCTAACCAATCTATCTCCATTTTGCCCTCCCCACTTCTTCCTCACTGGTAACCACTATTCTACTCTACTTCTCTATTAACATTTTTTTTTAAGATTCCACATATGAGAGAGATCATGCGGTATTTGCTTTCTGTGTCTGGCTTATTTCACCTAACATTGTATCCTACAGGGTCATCCATGTTGTTGCAACTGGCAGAATTTCATTCTTTTTTTATGGCTGAATGGTATTTCATTGTGTGTGTGTCCATATATATATATATATATATATAATATTATGTATAATTATAATTATATATAATAATAATATATATTATATGTAATATATAATATACATAATATACATAATGTATGTTATAAATAATATACATAACGTATATTATATATAATACATAATATATATTATGTATATTATACATGATATATATCATGTATATTATATATAGTATATATCATGTATAATATACATAATATATATTATATATAATATACGTGATAGATATATATAATATAAATAATATATATTATATATAATATACATAATATATATTATGCATAATATACATTATATTATATATATATAATTCACTTCTTTGTTTTTAGACACATAGGTTGATTCCATATCTGATTATTAGAAATAGTGCTACAGTAAACATAAGAGTGCAGATATTTTTCAAACACAATGATTTCATTTCCTATGGATATATACCCAGTAGTGGGATTGCTGGGTTATGTGATCGAATGATTGTTTTTTTGTTTTTTTTTTATTTTTTAGCAAACTTCCATAAAGTTTTGCTTAATGGTTGTACTACTTTACAACTCCATCAACAGTGTGTAAGTGTTCCCTTTTCTCCACTTCCTTGCCAACTCTTGTTATCTTTTACCTTTTTGGTAATAGCCATTCTAATGGGTGAACTGGTATCTCATTGTGGTTTTGATTTGCATTTCCCTGATGGTTAGTGATGTTGAACATGATTTTATTATATATTCGTCTTGACCATTTCTATATTTTCTCTTGTGGCATTTCTTTTAGTTTATTTTGTCCTTTTTTTTTTTTTTTTTTGATAAGGAGTCTTGCTCTGTTGCCCAAGCTGGAGTACAGTGGTGCAATCGGGGCTCACGGCAACCTCCATCTCCCTGGTTCAAGCAATTCCCCTGCCTCAGCCTGCTGAGTAGCTGGGGTTACAGGCACACGCCATCATGTTTGGCTAAATTTTTGTATTTTTAGTAGAGAAATGATTTCACCATATTGGTCAGGCTGGTCTCAAACTCCTGACCTCAGGGAATCCACCTGCCTCAGCCTCCCAGTTTTGCCCATTTTTAAATAAGTTATTTATGTTTTTGCTGTTGAGTTGTTTAAGTTTCTTATATAATCTGGGCATTAACTCCTTAGCAGATGTACAGTTTGCAAATATTGTATCCCATTCTGTAAGTTGTTTTTTCACTCTGTTAAGTTTCCTTTGCTGTGCAAAAGCATTTTAGTTTGATGAAACCCCATTTATCTATTTTTGCTTTTGTTGCCTGTGCTTTTGACGTCTCATTTAAAAAATCCTTGTACAACCCAAAGTTATAGAGAATTTCCCACATGTTATCTTCTAGTAGTTTTTCATAGTTTTCCATCTTACCTTTAGGTCTTTAATCGCATTTGAGTTGATTTTGTATAAGGTAAAAGATAGGGGTCTAATTTCATTATACCACATGTAGATATCCAATCTTCTCAGTACCATTTAATGAAGACACTGTCTTTACCCCTGTGTGTGCTCTTGACTCCTTTTTTGAAAATCAGTTGACTTTAGGTATGAGAATTTATTTCTGAGCTGTATATTCTCTTCCATTGGTCTATGTGTTTGCTTTATGGCAGTGCCATGCTGTTTTGCTTACTATGGCTTTGTAGTATATTTTGAAGTCAGGTAGTGTGGTGCCTCCAGCTTTGTTATTTTTGCACAGGATTGCTTTGGTTATTTGGGGTCTTTTCTGGTTTCATACAAATTTTAGGGTATTTTTTTCTATTTCTGTGAAGAATTTCATTGGTATTTTGATAGGGATTGCATTGAATCTGTGGGACATTTTGTTAGTATGGTCATTTCAATAGTATCAGTTCTTCCATTCCATGAGTATATAGTGTCCATTTTTTGTGTATTGTAAATTTTTCCATCAGTGCGTTATAGTTTTCATTGTAGAGATCTTTCACGACCTTGATTAAATTTATCTGCAGATTTCTTGGTAGCTATTGTAAATGGAATTCCTTTCTTGATGACTTTTTCAGATAGTTCACTATTAGTGTATAGAAACGCCACTGAATTTTCTGTGTTGATTTTGTATACTACAACTTTACTGAATTTATTTATTATTTCTAGTAGTTTTTGGTCAAGTCTTTAGGGTTCTCACTCTATATAAGTATATATAGAAAGAACCCTAAAGAGAGAGAGATCATATATATCTATATGATCATATATATAGATGTATACATATGTATGTGAGATCACATTTTCTACAAACAGAAACAATCTGACTTCCTTCTTTCCAGTTTGGATCCCTCTTATTTATTTCTTTTGTCTAATTGCTCTGGCTCTGACCTCCAGTACTATGCTAAATAGAAGTGGTAGAAGTTGACATCCTTGTCTTCCTCCATATCATAGAGGAAAAGCATTTAACTATTCACCATAAATAAGATGTTAGCTGTGGGTTTGTCACATATGGCCTTTACTGCGTTGAGGTACACTCCTATACCTACTTTCTTGACAGTTTTTATCATAAAGGAATGTTGACTTTTGTCAAGTGTTCTTTTTGCATCTATTGAAAGGATCACATGGTTTTTGTTTTTCTTTCTATTGTGGTGGTGTATCATATTTACTGATTTGTGCATGTTAAGCCATCCTTTCATCCCTGGGATGAACCCCACTTGATTATAGTGAATACTCTTTTTAGTGTGCTGTCGAAGTCAGTTCACTTGTATCTTGTTGAGAATTTTTGTATCTATGTTCTCCAGGAATATTGGCCTGTTATTTTCATTTTGTGCGTGTCTTTGTCTGCTTTTAAAATCAGGATATTGCAAACCTCATAAGATGAGTATGGAAGTATTCCTTCCTCATTACTTTTGTGGAAAAGTTTGTGGAGAATTGGTAGTTATTCTTTAACTGTTTGGTAGAATTCAGCAGTGAAGACCTCAGGTCCTGGGTGTTGGTTGTTGTTGTTGTTGTTTTGATGGAAGATGTTTTATTATTGATTCAATTTCCAAACTCATTATTGATGTGTTCAGATGTTATATTTCCTCACAATTTAATCTTGGTAGTTGTATGTGTGCAGAAATTTATTCGTTTTATTCTACATTATCAAATTTGTTGGCATATAGTTATGAGTAATGTCTTACAATCCCTTATATTTCTGTGGTGTATCAGTTGTAATGTCTCCTTTTTCATCTTTTATTTATTTGAATTTTCTCTCCTTTTGTCTTAGTTTAGCTAAAGGTTTGTCAGTTTTACCTTTACACTTTGTCTTATTTATCTTTTGAAATATTTTTTAGTGTCTGTTTCATTTATATCTGCTGTGAGCTTTATTATTTCCTTCCTTCTACCAATTTTGGGTTTAGTTTGTTTTTGATGTTCTAGTTACTTGAAGTGTATAATTTTGCTTTGTGATTTGAAAATCTTTCTTCATTTTTGGTGTAGGCTTTTATTGCTATAAATTTCCCTCTTAGAACTGCTTTTGCTACGTTCCATAGGTTTGGGTATGTTGGATTTTCATTCTTACTTGTCTCAGTGACTTTTGAAATTTTCCTATTAATGTCTTAATGAGACCTATTGATTTCTTGGGTGCATGCTATTTAATTTCCATGTTTTTATAAAATTTCCAAGGGCTTTCCTGTTGTTGATTTCTGGCTTTATATCACTGTAATCAGAAAAGATACTTCATATGATATCTGTCTTCTTAAGTTTGTTAAGACTTATTATGTGTCATAAAGTATGATTGGTCCTAGAGAATGTTTGGTGTACAGTTGAGAATAATTTGTATTCTGCAGCTGTTGGATGATGTATTAGTCTGTTTTCATACTGCTGATAAAGACATACCCGAGACTGGGTAATTTACAGAGAAAAAGAGGTTTAGTGGACTCATAGTTCCACGTGGCTGGGGAGGTCTCCCAATCATGATGGAAGGCGAAAGGCACATCTTACATGGTAGCAAACAAAATAGAATTGAGAACCAAGTGAAAGGGTTCCCCCTTATAAAACCATCAGATCTTGTTAGATGTATTCACTACCACAAGAACAGTATGGGGGAAACCGCCCCCATGATTCAATTATCTCCCACTGGTTCCCTCCCACAACATGTATGAATTATGGGAGCTATAGTCAAGATGAGATTTCGGTGGGGATATACAGCCAAACCATATCAGGTGAGATCTTCTTTACCTGCTAGGTCCATTTGGTCTATGGTATAGTTTGAGTCTGTCATTTTATGGTTGATTTTCTCTTCATATAATCTGTCCACTTTAAAAGTGGAGTGTTGAAATTTCCTACTAATATTGTATTGCAGTCTATCTCTACCTTTAAATCTAATATTTGCTTTATATATCTGGTTGTTCTGGTGTTGGGTACATATATAGTTACACCTAAGTAACATATATGTTACGTCCTCTTATTGAATTGGGCCTTTTATCATTTCATTATACAGTGACATTCTTTTTTTATATAGTTTTTTTTATTGAAAGCCTTTTAAAATATGACATGACTGACATGACTGTGGCTACTCCTGCTTGCTTTTCATTTGTTTGCATAAAATATATTTTTCCATCTCTTCACTTTCAGTCTATTTGTCTTTAATAGTGAGGTAAGTATCATGTAGGCAGCACATAGGTGGGTTTTGCTATCTGAATCCATTCATCCACTTTATATCTTTTAAGTAGAGTTTAATCCACTTCTATTCAAGTTTATTATTGATAAATTAGGACTTCCTTCTACCATTTCATTAGTTGTTTTTTAGATTACTTGTTCACTTCTTCCTTTCTTATTGTTCGTCTCTCTAGTTTGGTGGTTTTCTGTGGTGCTAAGCTTTGTTTCTTTTCCCTTTTATGGTGTGTGTGTGTGTATCTGCTGTGATTTATTTCTTTCTGGTAAGTGAAACTAACATACAGAGTCCTGTATTTGTAACAGACTATTTTACACTGATAACAACTTAACTTCTGTCACATAAAAATACTCTTGACTTCTCTCCTTCACACACAATTTATATTTTTGTTACGTTACATTGCATCTTTATGAATGGTAGACTCAATGAAACATAGGATCTATGTCACAACTAAATCAATTATTTAATGGCAGCATTAAAGCAGCCCAAAGAATGTGAAAAACTGGTGTGGGTGTATTTAACTTTTTAAAAACTATGTTTCATAATGTTTTCATTAAAAAGTCTTTATCAGTTTGCTAATGCCTAATTTTTACAACCAGCCACCATAGATTTTACAGGATAAATATATTATTTCAGTGGTAATTGAAGCAGAATTTTTGTTGCTCTTCTTACCCTTAGAGATTGTGTATTATCCTCAGACGTAATTCTTTGATTTTTTTTTCTTTTCATGTTGTTACACATAGTTACCAACAATCAACGTGAGAATAACCTTTGAAGATTTTCAAGCATTAAGATTTGTTTAGACAGCTGCACAATTAGACAACCAACACTCTTGGGTCTTTACCTCTCAGCATACACCTGATTATTAACTTAAAGGTATGATGGGAAAAGTATCAATTTTTCTTGGTCACCTAGATTTAGAAATATGTAATAAGTATAAGCTTGGGTCTGCTTCTTCAGAAGCCTAGGAAGTGGAGTGATGGTTCTCTGAAGAGGCTGGAAACAAAGTATGTGCTTCCAGAAGGCTTAATAGAATATGTTGAGACATAGGCCATTAACACAAAAGTGAAAGAAATGCAAAAAATGTATGAAAGTAAGGATTTGAGAAGGGAAATTTTATTTTTAAATCTAAGATTCCTATGAATTATATGAAAGTAAATGTCCTATCCCTAAAATTAGCCAAAGGAAGCAGTTTACTTATCAATATGATATGACTTTTCATACTCTTATCTAAAGATATCCTAAACTAAGATTCAGTTTTCTAAGAAAAGACCTTTTACTCATGCTTTAAAGCATGTTAGATGATTCCTACCACATCACATCATGTTGTTTACATGTATGATTTAAACTGCATTTATTCTTCAACTCACTGGTTCCTTAGGCTTCTTATCTTTCCTTGCACGCTTAGATAATTTTATGTAAAATTGATTTTTAGAAGTTTAGTTGCTGGGCGTAGTGGCTGTCACCTGTAAACCCAGTACTTTGGGAATTCAAGGCAGGTGGATTGCTTGAGTCTTGGAGTTCGAGGCCTGCCTGGGAAAGGTGACAAACCCCATTTTTACAAAAATAAAAATATTAGCTGGATATGGTGGCACATGCCTGTGGTCCCAGCTACTCCAAGGCTGAGGTGGGAGGATGGCTTGAGTCCGAGAGGCAGAGGTGTGAGCCAAGATCATGCCCTGCTCTTCAGCCTGGGCAACGAAGCCAGACCCTGTTTCAAAAAAAAAAATCTATTGAGATTTGATTTCTATTTCTATGTGATTCAAAATTAGGAGAGCTTCAAGGCTAATGACTATTAAAAAATGGCCATTGCTACTTGCATATTCTATGAAGCCAGCATACACAGTAACGTGCTACTTAAAACCAAGCTATTTAATATGTAGCTTAGATTTCAGGTTTGATTGTCCTTGAGGTTTGATTATTGCAGAGATCAATTGCCAGACCAAATATAGACTAATTCTGTATTTGGTCTTTTTATCATATGAAACATCCCAGCCTTGGGTATAAATTAAGAGCAAATACGGATGTTTATACCGATAGCGGTGTAGATATTTCCATGTTTATACAGTTAGCGGTGTAGATATTTCCATGTTTATACAGATAGCGGTGTGGACATTCCCATGTTAATACAGATAGTGGTGTAGATATTTCCATGTTTATAGAGATAGCGGTATAGATATTTCCATGTTTATATGGATAGCGGAGCAGGTATTTCCATGTATATACAGATAGCAGTGTAGATATTTCCATGTTTATACTGATGGCAGTGTAGATATTTCCATGTTTATAGAGATTGCGGTGTAGATAATTCCATGTTCATATAGATGGTGGTGTAGGTATTTCCATGTTCATACAGATGGCGGTGAAGTTATTTGCATGTTTATACAGATGTATGTGTACATATTTCCATGGTCATACACATGGCGGTGTAGATATTTCCATGTTCATACAGAATTAGGGGTAGATGTTTCCAAGTTCATACAGATGGCGGTGTAGATATTTCCAAGTTTACAGAGATAGCGGTGTAGTTATTTCCATCTTTATAGAGAAAGCTGTGTAGATATTTCCATGTATATGCAGATAGCTGTATAGATATTTAGATGTTCATACAGATAGCGGTGTAGATATTTCCATGTTCTTACAGATAGCGGTGTAGATATTTCCATGTTCATACAGATAGCGGTGTAGATATTTCCATGTTCATACAGATAGCGGTGTAGATATTTCCATGTTCATACAGATAGCGGTGTAGATATTTCCATGTTTATACAGATAGCGGTGTAGATATTTCCATATTTATACAGATATCGGTGTAGATATTTCCATGTTCATACAGTTAGCGGTGTAGATATTTCCATGTTCATACAGATGGCGGTGAAGATATTTCCATGTTCATACAGATGGCAGTGTGGATATTTCCATGTTCATACAGATGGCGGTGTAGATATTTCCATGTTCATACAGATAGCGGTGTAGTTATTTCCATGTTTATAGAGAACGCTGTGTAGATATTTCCATGTATATGCAGATAGCTGTGTAGATATTTCCATGTTCACACAGATAGCGGTGTAGATATTTCCATGTTCATCCAGATGGCGGTGTAGATATATCCATATTCATACAGATGGCGTTGAAGATATTTCCATGTTCATACCGATGGCGGTGTAGATATTTCCATGTTTATAGAGATGGCGGTGTAGATATTTCCATGTTTACACAGATAGCGGTGTAGACATTTCCATGTTTACACAGATAGCGGTGTAGATATTTCCATGTTTGTACAGGTAGCGGTGAAGATATTTCCATATTTATACAGGTAGCGGTGCAGATATGTGAATTCATTAAACCTCTTTTCCTTTATAAATTACCCAGTCTTGGGTATGTCTTTATCAGCAGCATGAAAATTGACTAATACATTCACTGTCCATGAATGATACTCTGTTAGCCCATTTGCATTGTTATAAAGAAATACCTGAGGCTGGGTAATTTATAAAGAAATGAGGTTTATTTGGCTCCTTGTTCTGAAGGCTGTACATGAAGCATAGTACTGGCACCTGCTTCCAGGGAGGGCCTCAGGAACCTTCCAATCATGGTGGAAGGTGAAGGGAAACCAGCATATCACATGGTGAGAGAGGAAGCAAGAGAGACAGGGAGGAGGTGTCAGTCTCTTTTAAACAACCAGATATCGCATGAACTCACAGGATAAGAACTCATTCATTACCAAGAAGACAGCACCAAGCCATTCAGGAGGCATCTGTCTCCAACATTGGGGATCACATTTTAACGTGAGATTTGAAGGGGACAAACATCCAAACTATGTCAGATACCAAAGCTGACAATGCTTAGGATCTTTAGCTGTTCCAGGTTCTGGGAAAAGGGAGAGAGTTAGCTTCCCTCGTCTATGCTGTGCTACTGCATATTATATTAGTAATTATTGTTCTCTAAAGGTTCTTAAAAGCAAATAAACAAATGCAAGGCAAAACATATGAAATGGAAGGCAAAATATACGAAATGCAAGGCAAATGCGTTAAAAACTTTTGAGTGTTAATATATAGATTTTATTTTATCTTTTTAATTTCTTTTGCTTAACCAAATAGATTATGTACTTTTGATTAACTGGCCATGAAATAGCTCTGCCTACATAGAATTTCCCATGAATAATTGGTTGTGGAGACTTTTGTGTGTGACCCTAATCCTCCCTCAAAACTGAAGTTTGCCCAGCTATTGGGAGTGTTGGCAAATCATGCCTCTCAGCTGATTCTCTCTAGAATTTATTCTCAGGAGACCTAATTAATAACTTGTCAAGCTGATGTCCATCCTTAGGGACAACTCGTATCTGAAGAATGGCCAGTGAAAGGTATTAAAACTCCATACTCCTGCCTCAATTTAGGGCAACTCTGAAGGGTCACCCCAGCTTCTCAGCTCCCCCTTGAGATTAGCTGAGGTATTTGTTGTGACTGCCTCACAGCTCAACTTCCTTTATCCAATTCAGCTTTTTCGCTACAGTTGTTGGTTCCTAGGATTTTACCCAGTTAAATGTTCTCTACACATATCTCTATCTCAAATCTGCTTTACAGGGAATGTGGCCTCAGACAGGTTTTCATTAGGTTCTGGACATAACTCTCATTAGTCATTGATATGATTCGGCTGTGTCTCCGGCCGAATCTCACCTTGATTGTAATTATCCCCGCATGTCAAGGATGGAGTCAGGTGGAGATAATTGAATCATAGGGGCGGGTTCTCCCTACTGTTCTCCTGGTAGCGAATAAGTCTCACGAGATCTGATGCTTTTAAAATGGGAGTTTTCCTACACAAGCTTTCTTCTCTGCTACCATTTAAGATGTGCCTTTGCTTCTTTTTTGCCTTCTGCCATGACTGTGAGGCCTCCCCAGCCATGTGGAATTGTGAGTTCATTAAACCTCTTTCCTTTATAAATTACCCGGTCTTGGGTAGGACTTTATTAGCAGCATGAGAACAAACTAGTACAGTCTGTTGTATAAGCCCAAGTCGGATCACAGAGTCCCGCTTTCTGTTTTTTTTTTTTTCTAGCCCATATTTCTACTAAAACTTGACTCATATAGACTTAAAACAAAATAATTAAGCATGGCTAATATTTATTTAATATTTTATACGTGTCAGGTACTTTATTTTGTAACTTATCTTTTAATAATCTTTCCAAATCTCTAAAAGGAGAATTCTGCTCTTTTATAGAGAAAATAAGGATGGCTCTGAAAATGTTAGTAGTAGGGGAAGTAGGGTGAGGGACATAGGGGGCACTTTGTGTTATTTGTGCATTTTACTATCAGTCTAAAATCAGGTCAAAATAAAAATTAAAAAAATGAGTAATAGAAGCAGGTTGTTAAGATTTTCAGTGTGACTCTAGAATTTTTTTGTTTGTTGTTTGTTTTGGAGTGTAGTGGTAAGATCTCTGCTCACTGCAACCTCCACTTCCCAGGCTCAAGCAATTCTCCTTCCTCAGTCTCCCAAGTAGCTGGGATTATAGGTGTCCGCCACCACACCCAGCTAATTTTTGTATATATATATATTTTTTAGTAGAGATGGGGTTTCAGCATGTTGGCCAGGGCAGTCTCCAACTCCTGACTTCAAGTCATCCGTCCGCCTCAGCCTCCCGAAGTGCTGGGATTATAGGCATGAGCCACCACTCCTGGCCCAAAGTTCATATTTTAACTACTAACCTAAATTATTTTAAAAACAAAAGTCTCCTTGGACTCAAACCAGGTCAGAGTGACATGATCATGTGCCTGTTTTGTGCAGGGTGAAGTGAGATTATTATCTAGGAAATAGCTGAAATGTCTTGTTGTGGGCATAAATATTTCATATAAATTCTAAGCTTCATATTAGCACTTAGATTATAATTATCTAAAGAATAGAGAACAATTTCATATAATTTTCAGTGTATCAGGCGAATCAAAAGTATACATACAAGCATGCAGATGAATTTCAGTGAATATAGTGGTGACAATGCTCAGCAGAATATGTGTCCCCCACCCCATCCCTGCTTCTTGCTCTTTCACTGTCCTAAAGATAGAACAAAATGGTTCAGGCATCCAGCTTGTCCCCTCCACACTTCACACCTTTACTTAATAGCAGCTTATCTTTAACACTTTGTCATCTTTAAGATGTTGCTAATTCTTTCTGGTAGATCCCAGGACTGAGGATGAGGAAGAATGATTTTATTTCAATAAGGTTGCTTAATTAAAAAACAATTTTTTTTAGTTTTAAAATATTTTCATTATTTTATAAAATGTTTGTGGGTACAAAGGAGGTTTATATATTTGTGAGGTACATGAGATGTTTTGATACAGGCATGCAGTGTGAAATAATCACATCATGAGGAATGGGCTTTCCATCCCCTCAAGCATTTATCCTCTGAGTTAAAAACTATTCAATTGGCTGGGCGCGGTGGCTCACGCCTGTAGTCCCAGCTCTTTGGGAGGCCAAGGGGGGCGGATCGCCTGAGGTCAGGAGTTTGGGACCAGCCTGGCCAACATGATGAAACCCCATCTCTACTAAAAATACAAAAATTAGCCAGGCGTGGTGGCGAGTGCCTGTCATCCCAGCTACTCGGGAGGCTGAGACAGGAGAATCATTTGAACCTGGGAGGTGGAGGTTACAGTGAGCCGAGATCATGCCATTGTACTCCAGCCTGAGTGACAAGAGTGAAACTCCATGTCAAAGACAAACAAAAATCAATTAGATTCTTTAAGTTATTAAAATTAAGCATTGTAAATGATTTTTTTCCCAAAGCTTTTTCAAAGAAAAAAAAAAGTGGAAACAAAGACACTTTCTACTGATTTCCAACATGGTGACTCTGTATTTCTAGCATGTGTTAAGGTGAAAAATTGATTTTATGTTTAATACAAAACATAGCATAACGTAATGAAAAGCAAGATTGTAATGATAAAGGAAAATAACACTAGTGCTAATTTTTTTCAATTTGAAGCATTGGATTAAAATGAATTAGGTTATATTCCAACATGTTTATATTGAATTTCTTTTTTCTCCAATTGGTTTCTTTTTATTAATGGGGGAGTGTTGCATTTGTATAAGGTTTCCCTATTATATTCAATTGTTTTGAGATGCTTTTAATATGAAGTTTTTATGTTTTCTTTTTGATGTATACATGTTATGCTTTTATGCTGAATTTGATAATTGGTGCTGTATATGCAAAGCAAATGTAATTTCCCAGCTTTTATTTTTTAAAGCCCTGGGAAGCAACATAACAAAGTAGAAATAGTATCAAGACAGGAGTTAGAATACCTGGATTCTAAAATTTAAATTAAATTAGGATCTAGTGACATTATAGGTGTTCCTTGATCTTCTGATGACCTGATTCCTCAAAAGAAAAATAAAATAATCTATAAATTGTTTCTAATTCTAAAACTCTATCAATCCTATTTTTAAAATTATAATTAGTTGAACTCTATAAGGTCACAAAAATCCCTATTAAGAAACTAAAATAAAATTTTATCATATCTTAAAAATACTCTGATCTTTTTTTATATGCTGACATGAATTCTAATTATTTTTGAGCCCCTAAAAAACATTTAAGATCACAGTTTATGTTTTATTATTGACTTTCAGATAATTAACATTTTGCTGATAGATATGAACAAATCTACTCTAACAGAGATAGTCATTAGTTTATTTCTCTCTTTTCAGTATCAATAAAAAGTATCGATTTACCAATAACAATGAATTAATTGCCTGAAATAAATGAAACGTAAGCAGCAAAAGTGAACCTTTTAGTATAACTCTTCTTGTAAACATTGACGTAGTTCAAAGGGAGCTTATCTTTAAAAAAAAAGCGCTAATTCATGTCTATTGGTATAGATATAATCTTTTTTTCCTTGAAAATAGATCCTACTATACTCCAGACACTATGCCACTTGGTGCAAATATTAACACAAATAGCAGGTGATCATTGTCCTCATGGAGTTTATTTTAAAGAGAACAAAGTGAGACAAAGGCACACAAGCAAAGAACTACAATACAAAGGGGATGGCATCTGACTCAGCATGGAGGTGTCACGGAAGGTGTTGTTTTGCTTAGGTTTTGAAGTGTGGGTAGGAGATGGCCCATGTTGAGAGTGGGAACTGGGAATTAAAAAGATGAGGAGGTCTCTGCAAATCTACATGGATGGGAAGTAGCATGCTGATGTGGGAAACAACTAAAAAGTTCCAGAATGCATGTTTTATAAAGCGTGAGTCAGAGAGGGCTAGACCAGTAGCCAGATCAAGGATATCTCAGATGTTATAGTCATGAATTAGTGCATTGACCTGCAGGCCATGGGAGTCACTGAAGGTTTCAGTCAGGTAAGTGAGCTGATCAGAACAGTCCTTTAGATAGGCCGCTCTTTTGGCTGTAAGGGGGACACGTTTGAAGTAGGGCTATAGCTAAAAATATACAGACACTTCCTCTTGTCTACAGCCCTGCTGTCATCTGTTGTATTTTGACTTTTTAATAATAGCCATCCCAACCGGTATGAAATGGTATCTCATTGTGTTTTGATTTGCAATTTTCTGATGATTAGTGATTCTAACCATTTTTTTTCGTGTATTTGTTGGCCATTCGTATGTGCTCTTTTGAGAAGTGTTTGTTCATGTCCTTTGCTCATTTTTTAATTGGGTTATTTTTTTCTAATTGATTTAAGTTCCCTGTAGATTCTGGATACTAAAAAACAAACAAAAAGCAGAAGTAAATAAATTCTCAGGACACACACACCCACACCCACACCCACAGAGAGAGAGAGAGAGAGAGAGAGAGAGCGCCTAGGTAAGAGGCCACCAACCACCAGGGTCTAAACTGGGAACACTTTCTAGTACAGAATGAATGGAAAGGATTCATGAAATATCTAGAAAGTAATGTTAATGAGATTTACATGTATGGAGTGAATGAGGAGAAACGGATCATTCAGGATTCTGGTGGGAATAACAGGGGGAGCCATTAGTTGAAATTTTGAAGTGGGAGAAGGAGAGGGAGTTTTAGGGAGAAAGATGAGTTGTTTTTTAGGTATTTCAAACCCTTGAAGCTTCTATGGGACATCGAAGTGGAAATAACAGTCTGTGGGTTGGGACAATAAAGAAAGAAATTGGTTGAAGACTAGGGGAAGAGTATAGAGCAAAGAAATATTTAAGATAATAAACATATAGAGATAGCTGAAAATGTGGGACTGGATTACAAAGGAAGAATGATTTAGTTATGAAGCCCAAGGGCTGACAGGAATGGGTGACTACTCGAGGAGTTCATATGCATCTGTTATTGTATGAATAAAAAAAATTATCTGTTCCTTCCTAAAGATATCTTCAACCTGTTTTTCGATACATATGGGCACTGCTTTTCACTCTCTTAGCCCCATTTCTTATTTTAGCCTCTGCCGTAGCAATCAGTTCTGCACAGGCTTTGACCCAGGCTTTGACTAGTTGGTGCAGGTGTGATATGACACTTACCTGGAATGGCCCACAGTTTGTGGCTGCTCTCACTTAAGCAGGTGGGATGCTCATGTAGGTGTAACCTAGAAGCTTGGTAGAGTTTATGCCCATGGGGCAACCTGTGACCACTCAAAAATAAAGCCCTTTCCTCCTCCCAGATTGAGGAGTCTTGCATTATGTAATAAAACTCCTTAGAAGGCCTATTAGGTTCCAATACAGCATTAGGCAACTTGATAAGGTATCCCATCATCAGCCTTCCTTTCTTCCCTCATTCCTCTGCCTCTCACTCTTTCTTCCTAAGTTAACTTCTTAGATAAAATGCCAACTTTCTATATTTTGTTTCACATCAGGGAAAATAATTGTATATCCCATTTCAAAAGCACATAAAAAGGTTACTGTATAGAAAATTTGTCTTTAATAGATTAAGCTGTACTTTTCCAAATACTTTAAAATTTTATTTCAGATACGTTTTTCGTTTTTATAAGCTTCATCTAAAAGCAGAGTTCACCTAAGAATATACCTAAGAGCATATTACATAAAATACATTTTATATTTCAGTAGTTTAGCTAGGATTCTTTCAAAATTGAGAGGATCTACAAATATTTCTAACACATTAGTTTTCAGTCTTAAGGCTGAGTCAAGAACAAAGCTCCTAAACTTTGCGTTGGTGATTGAGAACATTTTAAAATTGTTATTTAATTCATTAATTTATTTTTAAAAAATTTTCACATTGTAATTATATAGATTTATAGGATACAATTTGATGTTTCAATGAATATGTATGTTGTCTAATGATCCAATAAGGATACTTAGTGTATTAATTACCTCATGCATTTATCATTTCTTTTTCATAAGAAATTTCAAAATCCTTTCTTCTAGATACTTTGTAATATACAATACTTTACTTTTAACTATAGTCACCCTGCTTTGCAAAGAACACTTCTACGTATCCTTCCTATATAATTGTGATTTCATAACTGCTAACCAATCTATCTCCATCTTGCCCTCCCCTCTTCTTCCTCACTGGTAACCACTATTCTACTCTACTTCTCTATTAACATTTTTTTTTTTTTAAGATTCCACATATGAGAGAGATCATGCAGTATTTGCTTTCTGTGTCTGGCTTATTTCACTGAACATTGTATCCTACAGGGCCATCCATGGTGTTGCAACTGGCAGAATTTCATTCTTTTTTTATGGCTGAATAGTATTTCATTGTGTGTGTGTCCATATATATATATATATATATATATATATAATTTTATGTATAATTACACATAAAATTATATATAATTATAATTAATTTTATGTATAATTATAATTACACATAAAATTACATATAATTATAAATATAATTATATAATTATATATAATAATATTATTATATGTAATATATATAATATACATAATATACATAATGTATAGTATATATAATATACATAACGTATATTAGATACATTATACATTATATATATTATATATAATATACATAATATATATTATATATATAATATACATAATATATATGATATATAATATACATAATATATATTATATATAATATACATAATATATATTGTATATATATAATTCACTTGTTTGTTTTTAGACACATAGATTGATTCCATATCTGATTATTAGAAATAGTGCTACAGTAAACATAAGAGTGCAGATATTTTTCAAACACAATGATTTCATTTCCTATGGATGTATACCCAGTAGTGGGATTGCTGGGTTATGTGATCGAATGATTGTTTTTTTTTTTTTTTATTTTTTAGCGAATTTCCATAAAGTTTTGCTTAATGGTTGTACTAGTTTACAACCCCATCAACATTGTGTAAGTGTTCCCTTTTCTCCACTTCCTTGCCAACTCTTGTTATCTTTTACCTTTTTGGTAATAGCCATTCTAATGGGTGAACTGGTATCTCATTGTGGTTTTGATTTGCATTTCCCTGATGGTTAGTGATGTTGAACATGATTTTATTATATATTCGTCTTGACCATTTCTATATTTTCTCTTGTGGCATGTCTTTTAGTTTATTTTGTCCTTTTTTTTTTTTTTTGATAAGGAGTCTTGCTCTGTTGCCCAAGCTGGAGTACAGTGGTGCAATCGGGGCTCACGGCAACCTCCATCTCCCTGGTTCAAGCAATTCCCCTGCCTCAGCGTGCTGAGTAGCCGGGGTTACAGGCACACGCCATCATGTTAGGCTAAATTTTTGTATTTTTAGTAGAGAAATGATTTCACCATATTGGTCAGGCTGGTCTCAAACTCCTGACCTCAGGGAATCCACCTGCCTCAGCCTCCCAGTTTTGCCCATTTTTAAATAAGTTATTTATGTTTTTGTTGTTGAGTTGTTTAAGTTTCTTATATAATCTGGGCATTAAGCCCTTAGCAGATGTATAGTTTGCAAATATTGTATCCCATTCTGTAAGTTGTTTTTTCACTCTGTTAAGTTTCCTTTGCTGTGCAAAAGCATTTTAGTTTGATGAAACCCCATTTATCTATTTTTGCTTTTGTTGCCTGTGCTTTTGACGTCTCATTTAAAAAATCCTTGTACAACCCAAAGTTATAGAGAATTTCCCACATGTTATCTTCTAGTAGTTTTTCATAGTTTTCAATCTTACCTTTAGGTCTTTAATCGCATTTGAGTTGATTTTTGTATAAGGTAAAAGATAGGGGTCTGATTTCATTATCCCACATGTAGATATCCAATCTTCTCAGTACCATTTAATGAAGACACTGTCTTTACCCCTGTGTGTGCTCTTGACTCCTTTTTTGAAAATCAGTTGACTTTAGGTATGAGAATTTATTTCTGAGCTGTATATTCTCTTCCATTGGTCTATGTGTTTGCTTTATGGCAGTGCCATGCTGTTTTGCTTACTATGGCTTTGTAGTATATTTTGAAGTCAGGTAGTGTGGTGCCTCCAGCTTTGTTATTTTTGCACAGGATTGCTTTGGTTATTTGGGGTCTTTTCTGGTTTCATACAAATTTTAGAGTATTTTTTTCTATTTCTGTGAAGAATTTCATTGGTATTTTGATAGGGATTGCATTGAATCTGTGGGACATTTTGTTAGTATGGTCATTTCAATAGTATCAGTTCTTCCATTCCATGAGTATATAGTGTCCATTTTTTGTGTATTGTAAATTTTTCCATCAGTGCGTTATAGTTTTCATTGTAGAGATCTTTCACGACCTTGATTAAATTTATCTGCAGATTTCTTGGTAGCTATTGTAAATGGAATTCCTTTCTTGATGACTTTTTCAGATAGTTCACTATTAGTGTATAGAAACGCCACTGAATTTTCTGTGTTGATTTTGTATACTACAACTTTACTGAATTTATTTATTATTTCTAGTAGTTTTTGGTCAAGTCTTTAGGGTTCTCACTCTATATAAGTATATATAGAAAGAACCCTAAAGAGAGAGAGATCATATATATCTATATGATCATATATATAGATGTATACATATGTATGTGAGATCACATTTTCTACAAACAGAAACAATCTGACTTCCTTCTTTCCAGTTTGGATCCCTCTTATTTATTTCTTTTGTCTAATTGCTCTGGCTCTGACCTCCAGTACTATGCTAAGTAGAAGTGGTAGAAGTTGACATCCTTGTCTTCCTCCATATCACAGAGGAAAAGCATTTAACTATTCACCATAAATAAGATGTTAGCTGTGGGTTTGTCACATATGGCCTTTACTGCGTTGAGGTACACTCCTATACCTACTTTCTTGACAGTTTTTATCATAAAGGAATGTTGACATTTGTCACGTGTTCTTTTTGCATCTGTTGAAATGATCACATGGTTTTTGTTTTTCTTTCTATTGTGGTGGTGTATCATATTTACTGATTTGTGCATGTTAAGCCATCCTTTCATCCCTGGGATGAATCCCACTTGATTATAGTGAATACTCTTTTTAGTGTGCTGTCGAAGTCAGTTCACTTGTATCTTGTTGAGAATTCTTGTATCTATGTTCTCCAGGAATATTGGCCTGTTATTTTCATTTTGTGCGTGTCTTTGTCTGGTTTTAGAATCAGGATATTGCGAGCCTCATAAGATGAGTATGGAAGTATTCCTTCCTCATTACTTTTGTGGAAAAGTTTGTGGAGAATTGGTAGTTATTCTTTAACTGTTTGGTAGAATTCAGCAGTGAAGACCTCAGGTCCTGGGTGTTGGTTGTTGTTGTTGTTGTTTTGATGGAAGATGTTTTATTATTGATTCAATTTCCAAACTCATTATTGATGTGTTCAGATGTTATATTTCCTCACAATTTAATCTTGGTAGTTGTATGTGTGCAGAAATTTATTCACTTTATTCTACATTATCAAATTTGTTGGCATATAGTTATGAGTAATGTCTTACAATCCCTTATATTTCTGTGGTGTATCAGTTGTAATGTCTCCTTTTTCATCTTTTATTTATTTGAATTTTCTCTCCTTTTGTCTTAGTTTAGCTAAAGGTTTGTCAGTTTTACCTTTACACTTTGTCTTATTTATCTTTTGAAATATTTTTTAGTGTCTGTTTCATTTATATCTGCTGTGAGCTTTATTATTTCCTTCCTTCTACCAATTTTGGGTTTAGTTTGTTTTTGATGTTCTAGTTACTTGAAGCGTATAATTTTGCTTTGTGATTTGAAAATCTTTCTTCTTTTTTGGTGTAGGCTTTTATTGCTATAAATTTCCCTCTTAGAACTGCTTTTACTACGTTCCATAGGTTTGGGTATGTTGGATTTTCATTCTTACTTGTCTCAGTGACTTTTGAAATTTTCCTATTAATGTCTTAATGAGACCTATTGATTTCTTGGGTGCATGCTATTTAATTTCCATGTTTTTATAAAATTTCCAAGGGCTTTCCTGTTGTTGATTTCTGGCTTTATATCACTGTAATCAGAAAAGATACTTCATATGATATCTGTCTTCTTAAGTTTGTTAAGGCTTATTATGTGTCATAATGTATGATTGGTCCTAGAGAATGTTTGGTGTACAGTTGAGAATAATTTGTATTCTGCAGCTGGTGGATGATGTATTAGTCTGTTTTCATACTGCTGATAAAGACATACCCGAGACTGGGTAATTTACAGAGAAAAAGAGGTTTAGTGGACTCATAGTTCCACGTGGCTGGGGAGGTCTCCCAATCATGATGGAAGGCGAAAGACACATCTTACATGGTAGCAAACAAAATAGAATTGAGAACCAAGTGAAAGGGTTCCACATTATAAAACCATCAGATCTTGTTAGACGTATTCACTACCACAAGAACAGTATGGGGGAAACCGCCCCCATGATTCAATTATCTCCCACTGGTTCCCTCCCACAACATGTATGAATTATGGGAGCTATAATCAAGATGAGATTTGGGTGGGGATATACAGCCAAACCATATCAGGTGAGATCTTCTTTACCTGCTAGGTCCATTTGGTCTATGGTATAGTTTGAGTCTGTCATTTTATGGTTGATTTTCTCTTCATATAATCTGTCCATTTTTAAAGTGGAGTGTTGAAATTTCCTACTAATATTATATTGCAGTCTATCTCTACCTTTAAATCTAATATTTGCTTTACATATCTGGTTGTTCTGGTGTTGGGTACATATATAGTTACACCTAAGTAATATATATGTTATGTCCTCTTATTGAATTGGGCCTTTTATCATTTCATTATACAGTGACATTCTTTTTTTATATAGTTTTTTTATTTAAAGCCTTTTAAAATATGACATGACTCTGGCTACTCCTGCTTGCTTTTCATTTGTTTGCATAAAATATATTTTTCCATCTCTTCACTTTCAGTCTATTTGTCTTTAATAGTGAGGTAAGTATCATGTAGGCAGCACATAGGTGGGTTTTGCTATCTGAATCCATTCATCCACTTTATATCTTTTAAGTAGACTTTAATCCACTTCTATTCAAGTTTATTATTGATAAATTAGGACTTCCTTCTACCATTTCATTAGTTGTTTTTTAGATTACTTGTTCACTTCTTCCTTTCTTATTGTTCATCTCTCTAGTTTGGTGGTTTTCTGTGGTGCTAAGCTTTGTTTCTTTTCCCTTTTTTGGTGTGTGTGTGTGTATCTGCTGTAATTTGTTTCTTTTGGGTAGGTGAAACTAACATACAGAGTCCTGTATTTGTAACAGACTATTTTACACTGATAACAACTTAACTTCTGTCACATAAAAATACTCTTGACTTCTCCCCCTCACACACACAATTTATATTTTTGTTACCTTACATTGCATCTTTATGAATGGTAGACTCAATGGAACATAGGATCTATGTCACAACTAAATTAATTATTTAATGGCAGCATTAAAGCAGCCCAAAGAATGTGAAAAACTGGTGTGGGTGTATTTGACTTTTTAAAAACTATGTTTCATAATGTTTTCATTAAAAAGTCTTTATCAGTTTGCTAATGCCTAATGTTTACAATCAGCCACCATAGATTTTACAGGATAAATATATTATTTCAGTGATAATTGAAGCAGAATTTTTGTTGCTCTTCTTACCCTTAGAGATTGGGTATTATCCTCAGACGTAATTCTTTGATTTTTTTTCTTTTCATGTTGTTACACATAGTAACCAACAATCAACGTGAGAATAACCTTTGAATATTTTCAAGCATTAAGATTTGTTTATACAGCTGCACAATTAGACAACCAACACTCTTGGGTCTTTACCTCTCAGCATACACCTGATTATTAACTTAAAGGTATGATGGGAAAAGTATCAATTTTTCTTGGTCACCTAGATTTAGAAATATGTAATAACTATAAGCTTGGGTCTGCTTCTTCAGAAGCCTAGGAAGTGGAGTGATGGTTCTCTGAAGAGGCTGGAAACAAAGTATGTGTTTCCAGAAGGCTTAATAGAATATGTTGAGACATAGGCCATTAACAGAAAAGTGAAAGAAATGCAAAAAATGTATGAAAGTAAGGATTTGAGATGGGAAATTTTATTTTTCAGTCTAAGATTCCTATGAATTATATGAAAGTAAATGTCCTATCCCTAAAATTAGCCAAAGGAAGCAGTTTACTTATCAATATGATATGACTTTTCATACTCTTATCTACAGATATCCTAAACTAAGATCCAGTTTTCTAAGAAAAGACCTTTTACTCATGCTTTAAAGCATGTTAGATGATTCCTACCACATCACCTCATGTTGTTTACATGTATGATTTAAACTGCATTTATTCTTCAACTCACTGGTTCCTTAGGCTTCTTATCTTTCCTTGCACGCTTAGATAATTTTATGTAAAATTGATTTTTAGAAGTTTAGTTGCTGGGCGTAGTGGCTGTCACCTGTAAACCCAGTACATTGGGAATTCAAGGCATGTGGATTTCTTGAGTCTTGGAGTTTGAGGCCTGCCTGGGAAAGATGACAAACCCCATTTTTACAAAAATAAAAATATTAGCTGGATATGGCGGCACATGCCTGTGGTCCCAGCTAACCCAAGGCTGAGGTGGGTGGATGGCTTGAGTCCAAGAGGCAGAGGTGTGAGCCAAGATCATGCCCTGCTCTTCACCCTGGGCAATGAAGCCAGACCCTGTTTCAAAAAAAAAATCTAGTGAGATTAGATTTCTATTTCTATGTGATTCAAAATTAGGAGAGCTTCAAGGCTAATGACTATTAAAAAATGGCCATTGCTACTTGCATTTTCTATGAAGCCAGCATACACAGCAATGTGCTACCTAAAAACCAAGCTATTTAATATATAGCTTAGATTTCAGATTTGATTGTCTTTGAGGTTTCATTATTGCAGAGATCAATTGCCAGACCAAATATAGACTAATTCTGTATTTGGTCTTTTTATCATATGAAACATCCCAGCCTTGGGTATAAATTAACAGCAAATACGGATGTTTATACCGATAGCGGTGTAGATATTTCCATGTTTATACAGATAGCGGTGTAGATATTTCCATGTCTATACAGATAGCGGTGTGGACATTTCCATGTTTATACAGATAGTGGTGTAGATATTTCCATGTTTATAGAGATAGTGGTATAGATATTTCCATGTTTATATGTATAGCGGTGCAGATATTTCCATGTATATACAGATAGCGGTGTAGATATTTCCATGTTTATACAGATGGCGGTGCAGGTATTTCCATGTTCAAACAGATGGCGGTGAAGATATTTGCATGTTCATACAGATGTATGTGTACATATTTCCATGATCATACAGATGGCATTGTAGATATTTCCATGTTTATAGAGATGGCGGTGTATATATTTCCATGTTCATACAGAAGGCGGAGTAGATATTTCCATGTTTATAGAGATGGCGGTGTAGATATTTCCATGTTTATACAGATGGCGGTGTAGATATTTCCATGTTTATAGAGAAAACGGTGTAGATTTTTCCATGTTTATAAACATAGCGTTGTAGATATTTCCACGTTTATAGAGACAGCGGTGCAGACATTTCCATGTTAATAGAGATAGCATTGTAGATGTTTCCATGTTTCTACAGATAGCAGTGTAGATATTTCAATGTTTATACAGATAGTAGTGTAGATATCTCCATGTTTATAGAGATAGCGGTGTAGACAGTGCCCTGTTTTACAGATAGCAGTGTAGATATTTCCATGTTCATACAGACGGCGGTGTAGAGAATTCCAAGTTTATAGAGAAAGCGGTGTAGATATTTCCATGTTTCTACAGATAGTGGTGTAGTTATTTAAAAGTTTATAGAGATAGCAGTGTAGATATTTCCATTGATATGCAGATATCTGTGTAGATATTTCCATGTTCATAGAGATAGCATTGTAGATATTTCAGTGTTCATACAGATAGCGGTGTAGATATTTCCATGTTCATGCAGAAGGCGGTGTAGATATTTCCATGTTCATGCAGATGGCGGTGAAGATATTTCCGTGTTCATACAGATGGCGGTGTAGATATTTCCATGTCCATACAGATGGCGGTGTAGATATTTCCATGTCCATACACTTGGTGGTGTAGATATTTCCATGTTCATAGAGATGGCGATGTAATTATTTCCACGTTTATAGAGATAGCGGTGTAGTTATTTCCATGTTTATAGAGATAGCAGAGTAGATATTTCCATTTATATACAAATAGCTGTGTAGATATTTCCATGTTCATACAGACGGCGGTGTAGAAATTTCCATGTTCCTTAAGATAGCGGTGTACATGTTTCCATGATCATACAGATAGTGGTGAAGATATTTCCATGTTCATACAGATGGCAGTGAAGTTATTTCCATGTTCATACAGATGCCGGTGTAGATATTTCCACGTTTATAGAGATGGTGGTGTAGATATTTTCATGTTTATACAGAGGGCGGTATAGATATTTCCATGTTTACAGAGATAGCAGTGTAGATATTTCCATGCTGATACACATAGCGGTGTGGAGATTTCTGAGTTTATAGAGATAGCAGTGTAGATATTTCCAAGTTTATAGAGATAGCGGTGTAGATATTTCCATGTTTATGGAAATAGCGGTGTAGATATTTCCATGTTTATACAGATAGCGGTATAGCTATTTCCATGTTTATACAGATGGCGGTGTAGATATTTATATGTTTATAAAGATGGCGGTCTAGATATTTCCATGTTTACAGACGTAGTGTTGTAGTTATTTCCAAGTTTATAGACATAGCAGCGTAGATATTTCCATGTTTATACAGATAGCGGTGTAGATATTTCCATGTTTATACAGAGAGCGGTGCAGATATTTACATGTTTATAGAGATGGCAGTCTAGATATTTTCTTGTTTATACAGATAGCGGTGTAGATATTTCCATGTTTATAGAGATAGCGGTGTAGATATTTCAAATTTTATACAGATAGCAGTGTAGATATTTCCATGTTCATACGGATAGCGGTGTAGATATTTCCACGTTTATAGAGATGGCGGTGTAGATATTTCCATGTTCATACAGATAGCGGTTTAGACATTTCCATGTTTACACAGATAGCGCTGTAGATATTTACATGTTTTTAGAGATAGTGGTGTAGTTATTTCCATGTTAATACAGATTGCGGTGAAGATATTTCCATGTTTACAAAGAGAGCAGTGTGGATATTTCCAAGTTTATACAGATAGAGTAGATATTTCCATGTTCATACAGATAGCGGTGCAGATATTTCCATGTTTATACAGATAGCGGGGTAGATATTTCCATGTTCATACAGATAGAAGTGTAGATAATTCCATGTTCATACAGATAGCGGTGTAGATATTTCAATGTTCATACACATAGCGGTGTAGATATTTCCATGTTCATACAGATAGCGGTGTAGATATATCCATGTTCATACAGATGGCGGTGAAGATATTTCCATGTTCATGCAGATGGCCGTGTAGATATTTCCATGTTCATACAAATGGCGGTGTAGATATTACCATGTTCATACAGATGGCAGTGTAGATATTTCCATGTTCATACAGTTAGCGGAGTAGATATTTCCATGTTCATACAGATGGCGGTGTAGATATTTCCGTGTTCATACAGATGGCGGTGTAGATATTTCCATGTTCGTACAGATGGCGGTGTAGATATTTCCATCTTCATAGAGATGGCGGTGTACATATTTCCATGTTTATGCAGATAGCGGTATTGATATTTCCATGTTTATACAGATTGTGGTGTAGGTATTTCCATGTTTATAGAGATGGCGGTCTAGATATTTCCATGTTTATAGAGATAGTGGTGTAGTTATTTCCAAGTTTATAGAGACAGCGTTGTAGATATTTCCATGTTTATACAGATAGCGGTGAAGATATTTCCATGTTTATACAGATAGCAGTGTAGATATTTCCATGTTTATACAGATAACAGTGTAGATATTTCCATGTTTATAGAGATAGTGGTGTAGATAATTCCAATTTTATACAGATAGCAGTGTAGATATTTCCAAGTTCATACAGATAGCGGTGTAGATATTTCCACGTTTATAGAGATGGCGGTGTAGATATTTCCATTTTCATACAGATGGCGGTGTAGATATTTCCATGTTTATAGAGATGGCGGTGTAGATATTTTCATGTTTACACAGATGGCGGTGTAGATATTTCCATGTTTACACAGATAGCGGTGTAGGCATTTCCATCTTTACACAGATAGCGGTGTGGATATTTCCATGTTTATGCAGATAGCCGTGTAGATATTTCCATGTTTATACAGATAGCGGTGCGAATATTTCCATGTTTATACAGATGGGCAGATATTTCCATGTTTATACAGATAGCGGTGTAGATATTTCCATCTTAATACAGATGGCGGTGTAGATATGTCCGTGTTCCTACAGATGGCGGTGTAGATATTTCCTTGTTCATACAGATGGCGGTGTAGATATTTTGAAGTTTATGGAGATAGCGCTGTAGTTATTTCCATATTTATAGAGAAATCTGTGTAGATATTTCCATGTATATGCAGATATCTGTGTAGATATTTCCATGCTCATGCAGATAGCGCTGTAGATATTTCCATGTTCATCCAGATGCCGGTGTAGATATGTCCATGTTCATACAGATGGCGGTGAAGATATATCCATGTTCATACAGAGGGCGGTGTAGATATTTCCATGTTCATACAAATGTCGGTGTAGATATTTCCATGTTCATAGAGACGGCGGTGTAGATATTTCCATGTTCATGCAAATGGCGGTGTAGATATTTCCATGTTCATAGAGATGGCGGTGTAGATATTTCCATGTTTATACAGATAGCAGTGTAGTTATTTCCATGTTTATAGAGATAGTGGTGTAGATAATTTCAATTTTATACAGATATCTGTGTAGATATTTGCATGTTCATACAGATAGCGGTGTAGATATTTCCATGTTCATACAGATAGCGGTGTAGATATTTCCACGTTTATAGAGATGGCGGTGTAGATATTTCCATTTTCATACAGATGGTGGTGTAGATATTTCCATGTTTATAGAGATGGCGGTGTAGATATTTTCATGTTTACACAGATGGCGGTGTAGATATTTCCATGTTTACACTGATAGCGGTGTAGGCATTTCCATGTTTACACAGATAGCGGTGTGGATATTTCCATGTTTATGCAGATAGCCGTGTAGATATTTCCATGTTTATACAGATAGCGGTGCGGATATTTCCATGTTTATACAGATGGGCAGATATTTCCATGTTTATACAGATAGCGGTGTAGATATTTCCATCTTAATACAGATGGCGGTGTAGATATGTCCATGTTCATACAGATGGCGGTGTAGATATTTCCATGTTCATACAGATGGCGGTGTTGATATTTTGAAGTTTATAGAGATAGCGCTGTAGTTATTTCCATATTTATAGAGAAATCTGTGTAGATATTTCCATGTATATGCAGATATCTGTGTAGATATTTCCATGCTCATGCAGATAGCGCTGTAGATATTTCCATGTTCATCCAGATGCCGGTGTAGATATGTCCATGTTCATACAGATGGCGGTGAAGATATATCCATGTTCATAGAGATGGCGGTGTAGATATTTCCATGTTCATACAAATGTCGGTGTAGAAATTTCCATGTTCATATAGACGGCGGTGTAGATATTTAAATGTTCATACAAATGGCGGTGTAGGTATTTCCATTTTCATAGAGATGGCGGTGTAGATATTTCCATGTTTATACAGATAGCAGTGTAGTTATTTCCATGTTTATAGAGATAGTGGTGTAGATAATTTCAATTTTATACAGATATCTGTGTAGATATTTGCATGTTCATACAGATAGCGGTGTAGATATTTCCATGTTCATACAGATAGCGGTGTAGATATTTCCATGTTCATACAGATAGCGGTGTAGATATTTCCATGTTCACGCAGATAGCGGTGTAGTTATTTCCATGTTCATACCAATAGCGGTGTAGGTATTTCCATGTCCATACAGATAGCAGTGTAGATATTTCCATGTTCATACACACGGCGGTGTAGATATTTACATGTTCATACAGATGGCGGTGTAGATATTTCCATGTTCGTACGGATGGCAGTGTAGATATTTCCATGTTCATACAGGTGGCGGTGTAGATATTTCCATGTTTATACAGATAGCAGTGTAGTTATTTCCATGTTTATAGAGATTGCAGTGTAGATATTTCCATGGATATACAGATAGCTGTGTAGATATTTGCATGTTCATACAAATAGCGGTGTAGGTATTTCCATGTTCGTACAGATAGCGGTTTAGATATTTCCATGTTCATACAGATAGCGGTGTAGATATTTCCATGTTCATACAGATAACGGTGTAGATATTTCCATGTTCATACAGATAGCGGTGTAGATATTTCCATGTTCATACCGATAGCGGTGTAGATATTTCCATGTTCACACAGATGGCGGTGTAGATATTTCCGTGTTCATACAGATGGCGGTGTAGATATTTCCGTGTTCGTACAGATGGCGGTGTAGATATGTCCATGTTCATACAGATGGCGGTGAAGATATATCCATGTTCATAGAGATGGCGGTGTAGATATTTCCATGTTCATACAAATGTCGGTGTAGAAATTTCCATGTTCATATAGACGGCGGTGTAGATATTTAAATGTTCATACAAATGGCGGTGTAGGTATTTCCATGTTCATACAGATGGCGGTGTAGATATTTCCATGTTTATAGAGATGGCGGTGTAGATATTTTCATGTTTACACAGATGGCGGTGTAGATATTTCCATGTTCATACAGATAGCGGTGTAGATATTTCCATGTTCATACAGATAGCGGTTTAGATATTTCCATGTTCATACAGATAGCAGTGTAGATATTTCCATGTTCATACAGATAACGGTGTAGATATTTCCATGTTCATACAGTTAGCGGTGTAGATATTTCCATGTTCATACAGATGGCGGTGTAGATATTTCCATGTTCATAGAGATGGCGGTGTAGATATTTCCATGTTCATACAAATGGCGGTGTAGATATTTCCATGTTCATAGAGATGGCGGTGTAGATATTTCCATGTTTATACAGATAGCAGTGTAGTTATTTCCAAGTTTATAGAGATAGCATTGTAGATATTTCCATTGATATACAGATACCTCTGTAGATATTTGCATGTTCATACAGATAGCGGTGTAGATATTTCCATGTTCATACAGATGGCGGTGTAGATATTTCCACGTTCGTACGGATGGCAGTGTAGTTATTTCCATGTTCATACAGGTTGCGGTGTAGATATTTCCATGTTTATACAGATAGCAGTGTAGTTATTTCCATGTTTATAGAGATAGCAGTGTTGATATTCCCATTGATATACAGATAGCTGTGTAGATATTTGCATGTTCATACAGATAGCGGAGTAGATATTTCCATGTTCGTACAGAAAGCGGTGTAGATATTTCCATGTTCATACAGATAGCGGTGTAGATATTTCTATGTTCATACAGATGGCGGTGTAGATATTTACATGTTCGTACAGATGGCGGTGTAGATATTTCCATGTTCGTACAGAAGTCGGTGTAGATATTTTCATGTTCATAGAGATGGCGGTGTAGATATTTCCATGTTTATGCAGATAGCGGTATAGATATTTCCATGTTTATACAGATGGTGGTGTAGATATTTCCATGTTTATAGAGATGGCGGTCTAGATATTTCCATGTTTGTAGAGATAGTGGTGTAGTTATTTCCAAGTTTATAGAGACAGCATTGTAGATATTTCCATGTTTATACAGATAGCGGTGAAGATATTTCCATGGTTATACAGATAGCGGTGTAGATATTTCCATGTTTATTCAGATAGCGGTGAAGATATTTCCATGTTTATACAGATAGCGGTGTAGATATTTCCATGTTTATACAGATAGCAGTGTAGATATTTCCATGTTTATAGAGATAGTGTTGTAGATAATTCCAATTTTATACTGATAGCATTGTAGATATTTCCAAATTCATACAGATAGCGGTGTGGATATTTCCACGTTTATAGAGATGGCGGTGTAGATATTTCCATTTTCATACAGATGGTGGTGTAGATATTTCCATGTTTATAGAGATGGCGTTGTAGATATTTTCATGTTTACACAGATGGCGGTGTAGATATTTCCATGTTTACACTGATAGCGGTGTAGGCATTTCCATGTTTACACAGATAGCGGTGTGGATATTTCCATGTTTATGCAGATAGCCATGTAGATATTTCCATGTTTATACAGATAGCGGTGCGGATATTTCCATGTTTATACAGATGGGCAGATATTTCCATGTTTATACAGATAGCGGTGTAGATATTTCCATCTTAATACAGATGGCGGTGTAGATATGTCCATGTTCATACAGATGGCGGTGTAGATATTTCCATGTTCATACAGATGGCGGTGTTGATATTTTGAAGTTTATAGAGATAGCGCTGTAGTTATTTCCATATTTATACAGAAATCTGTGTAGATATTTCCATGTATATGCAGATATCTGTGTAGATATTTCCATGCTCATGCAGATAGCGCTGTAGATATTTCCATGTTCATCCAGATGCCGGTGTAGATATGTCCATGTTCATACAGATGGCGGTGAAGATATATCCATGTTCATAGAGATGGCGGTGTAGATATTTCCATGTTCATACAAATGTCGGTGTAGAAATTTCCATGTTCATAGAGACGGCGGTGTAGATATTTAAATGTTCATACAAATGGCGGTGTAGATATTTCCATGTTCATAGAGATGGCAGTGTAGATATTTCCATGTTTATACAGATAGCAGTGTAGTTATTTCCATGTTTATAGAGATAGTGGTGTAGATAATTTCAATTTTATACAGATATCTGTGTAGATATTTGCATGTTCATACAGATAGCGGTGTAGATATTTCCATGTTCATACAGATAGCGGTGTAGATATTTCCATGTTCATACAGATAGCGGTGTAGATATTTCCATGTTCACGCAGATAGCGGTGTAGTTATTTCCATGTTCATACCAATAGCGGTGTAGCTATTTCCATGTCCATACAGATAGCAGTGTAGATATTTCCATGTTCATACACACGGCGGTGTAGATATTTACATGTTCATACAGATGGCGGTGTAGATAATTCCATGTTCGTACGGATGGCAGTGTAGATATTTCCATGTTCATACAGGTGGCGGTGTAGATATTTCCATGTTTATACAGATAGCAGTGTAGTTATTTCCATGTTTATAGAGATTGCAGTGTAGATATTTCCATGGATATACAGATAGCTGTGTAGATATTTGCATGTTCATACAAATAGCGGTGTAGATATTTCCATGTTCGTACAGATAGCGGTTTAGATATTTCCATGTTCATACAGATAGCGGTGTAGATATTTCCATGTTCATACAGATAACGGTGTAGATATTTCCATGTTCATACAGATAGCGGTGTAGATATTTCCATGTTCATACAGTTAGCGGTGTAGATATTTCCATGTTCACACAGATGGCGGTGTAGATATTTCCGTGTTCATACAGATGGCGGTGTAGATATTTCCATGTTCGTACAGATGGCGGTGTAGATATTTCCATGTTCATAGAGATGGCGGTGTAGATATTTTCATGTTTATGCAGATAGCGGTATAGATATTTCCATGTTTAAGCAGATGGTGGTGTAGATATTTCCATGTTTGTAGAGACGGCGGTCTAGATATTTCCATGTTTATAGAGATAGTGGTGTAGTTATTTCCAAGTTTACAGAGACAGCGTTGTAGATATTTCCTGATTTATACAGGTAGCGGTGAAGATATTTCCATGTTTATACAGACAGCGGTGTAGATATTTCCATGTTTATACAGATAGCAGTGTAGATATTTCCATGTTTATAGAGATAGTGGTGTAGATAATTCCAATTTTATACAGATAGCATTGTAGATATTTCCAAATTCATACAGATAGCGGTGTAGATATTTCCACGTTTATAGAGATGGCGGTGTAGATATTTCCATGTTCATACAGATGGCGGTGTAGATATTTCCATGTTTATAGAGATGGCGGTGTAGATATTTTCATGTTTACACAGATGGCGGTGTAGATATTTCCATGTTCATACAGATAGCGGTGTAGATATTTCCATGTTCATACAGATAGCGGTTTAGATATTTCCATGTTCATACAGATAGCGGTGTAGATATTTCCATGTTCATACAGATAACGGTGTAGATATTTCCATGTTCATACAGTTAGCGGTGTAGATATTTCCATGTTCATACAGATGGCGGTGTAGATATTTCCATGTTCATATAGATGGCGGTGTAGATATTTCCATGTTCATACAAATGGCGGTGTAGATATTTCCATGTTCATAGAGATGGCCGTGTAGATATTTCCATGTTTATACAGATAGCAGTGTAGTTATTTCCAAGTTTATAGAGATAGCATTGTAGATATTTCCATTGATATACAGATACCTCTGTAGATATTTGCATGTTCATACAGATAGCGGTGTAGATATTTCCATGTTCATACAGATGGCGGTGTAGATATTTCCATGTTCGTACGGATGGCAGTGTAGTTATTTCCATGTTCATACAGGTTGCGGTGTAGATATTTCCATGTTTATACAGATAGCAGTGTAGTTATTTCCATGTTTATAGAGATAGCAGTGTAGATATTCCCGTTGATATACAGATAGCTGTGTAGTTATTTTCATGTTCATACAGATAGCGGAGTAGATATTTCCATGTTCGTACAGAAAGCGGTGTAGATATTTCCATGTTCATACAGATAGCGGTGTAGATATTTCCATGTTCATACAGATGGCGGTGTAGATATTTACATGTTCATACAGATGGCGGTGTAGATATTTCCATGTTCGTACAGAAGTCGGTGTAGATATTTTCATGTTCATAGAGATGGCGGTGTAGATATTTCCATGTTTATGCAGATAGCGGTATAGATATTTCCATGTTTATACAGCTGGTGGTGTAGATATTTCCATGTTTATAGAGATGCCGGTCTAGATATTTCCATGTTTGTAGAGATAGTGGTGTAGTTATTTCCAAGTTTATAGAGGCAGCATTGTAGATATTTCCATGTTTATACAGATAGCGGTGAATATATTTCCATGTTTATACAGATAGCGGTGTAGATATTTCCATGTTTATTCAGATAGCGTTGAAGATATTTCCATGTTTATACAGATAGCGGTGTAGATATTTCCATGTTTATACAGATAGCAGTGTAGATATTTCCATGTTTATAGAGATAGTGTTGTAGATAATTCCAATTTTATACTGATAGCATTGTAGATATTTCCAAATTCATACAGATAGCGGTGTAGATATTTCCACGTTTATTGAGATGGCGGTGTTGATATTTCCATGTTTATAGAGATTTCGGTGTAGATATTTTCATGTTTACACAGATGGAGGTGTAGATATTTCCGTGTTTACACAGATAGCGGTGTAGACATTTCCATGTTTACACAGATAACGGTGTGGATATTTCCATGTTTATGCAGATAGCGGTTTAGATATTTCCATGTTTATACAGATAGCGGTGCGGATATTTCCATGTTTATACAGTTAGTTGGGCAGATATTTCCATGTTTATACAGATAGCGGTGTAGATATTTCCACCTTAATACAGATGGTGGTGTAGATATGTCCATGTTCGTACAGATGGCGTTGTACATATTTCCCTGTGAATACAGATGGTGGTGTAGATATTTCGAAGTTTATAGAGATAGCGCTGTAGTTATTTCCATATTTATAGAGAAATCTATGTAGATATTTCCATGTATATGCAGATAACAGTGTATATATTTAAATGTTCATTCAGATAGCGGTGTAGATATTTCCATGTTCATCCAGATGCCGGTGTAGATATATCCATGTTCATACAGATGGCGGTGAAGTTATTTCCATGTTCATACAGATGGCGGTGTAGATATTTCCATGTTCATACAAATGGCGGTGCAGATATTTCCATGTTCAAAGAGATGGCGGTGTAGATATTTCCATGTTCATACAAATGGCGGTGTAGATATTTACATGTACATAGAGATGGCAGTGTAGATATTTCCAGGTTTATACAGATAGCAGTGTAGTTATTTCCATGTTTATAGAGATAGCATAGTAGATATTTCCACTGATATACAGATAGCTGTGTAGATATTTGCATGTTCATACAGATAGCAGTGTAGATATTTCCATGTTCATACAGATAGCGGTGTAGATATTTCCACTTTTATAGATATGGCGGTGTAGATATTTCCATGTTCATACAGATGGCGGTGTAGATATTTCCATGTTCGTATGGATGGCAGTGTAGATATTTCCATGTTCATACAGGTGGCGGTGTAGATATTTCCATGTTTATACAGATAGCAGTGTAGTTATTTCCATGTTTATAGAGATAGCAGTGTAGATGTTTCCATTGATATACAGATAGCTGTGTAGATATTTGCATGTTCATACAGATAGCAGTGTAGATATTTGCATGTTCATACAGAGAGCGGTGTAGATATTTCCATGTTCATACAGATAGCGGTGTAGGTATTTCCATGTTCATACAGATAACGGTGTAGATATTTCCATGTTCATACAGATAGCGGTATAGATATTTCCATGTTCATACAGTTAGCGGAGTAGATATTTCCATGTTCATACAGATAGCGGTGTAGATATTTCCATGTTCATACAGTTAGCGGTGTAGATATTTCCATGTTCATACATATGGCCGTGGAGATATTTACATGTTCATACAGATGGCGGTGTAGTTATTTCCATGTTCGTACAGATGTCGGTGTAGATATTTTCATGTTCATAGAGATGGCGGTGTAGATATTTCCATGTTTATGCAGATAGCGGTATAGATATTTCCATGTTTATACAGATGGTGGTGTAGATATTTCCATGTTTATAGAGATGGCGGTCTAGATATTTCCATGTTTGTAGAGATAGTGGTGTAGTTATTTCCAAGTTTCTAGAGACAGCGTTGTAGATATTTCCATGTTTATACAGATAGCCGTGAAGAGATTTCCGTGTTTATACAGATAGCGGTGTAGATATTTCCATGTTTATTCAGATAGCGGTGAAGATATTTCCATGTTTATACAGATAGCGGTGTAGATATTTCCATGTTTATGCAGATAGCAGTGTAGATATTTCCATGTTTATAGAGATAGTGGTGTAGATAATTCCAATTTTATGCTGATAGCATTGTAGATATTTCCAAATTCATACAGATAGCGGTGTAGATATTTCCACGTTTATAGAGATGGCGGAGTAGATATTTCCATGTTCATACAAATGGCGGTGTAGATATTTCCATGTTTATAGAGATGGCGGTGTAGATATTTTCATGTTTACGCAGATGGTGGTGTAGATATTTCCATGTTTACACAGATAGCGGTGTAGACATTTCCATGTTTACACAGATAGTGTTGTGGATATTTCCATGTTTATGCAGATAGCGTTGTAGATATTTCCATGTTTATACAGATAGCGGTGCGGATATTTCCATGTTTATACAGATGGGCAGATATTTCCATGTTTATACAGATAGCGGTGTAGAGATTTCCATCTTAATACAGATGGCGGTGTAGATATGTCCATGTTCGTACAAATGGCGGTGTAGATATTTCCATGTTCATACAGATGGCAGTGTAGATATTTCGAAGTTTATAGAGATAGCACTGTAGTTATTTCCATATTTATAGAGAAATCTGTGTAGATATTTCCATGTATATGCAGATAGCTGTGTAGATATTTCCATGTTCATGCAGAAAGCGGTGTAGATATTTCCATGTTCATCCAGATGTCGGTGTTGATATATCCATGTTCATACAGATGGTGGTGAAGATATTTCCATGTTCATACAGATGGCGGTGTAGATATTTCCATGTTCATACAAATGGCGGTGTAGATATTTCCATGTACATAGAGATGGCGGTGTAGATATTTCCATATTCATCCAAACGGTGGTGTAGATATTTCCATGTTCATAGAGATGGCGGTGTAGATATTTCCATGTTTATACAGATAGCAGTGTAGTTATTTCCATGTTTATAGAGATAGCAGTGTAGATATTCCCATTGATATACAGATAGCTCTGTAGATATTTGCATGTTCATACAGATAGCGGTGTAGATATTTCCATGTTCATACAGATGGCGGTGTAGATATTTCCATATTCGTACGGATGGCAGTGTAGATATTTCCATGTTCATACAGGTGGCGGTGTAGATATTTCCATGTTTATACAGATAGCAGTGTAGTTATTTCCATGTTTATAGAGATTGCAGTGTAGATATTTCCATGGATATACAGATAGCTGTGTAGATATTTGCATGTTCATACAAATAGCGGTGTAGATATTTCCATGTTCGTACAGATAGCGGTTTAGATATTTCCATGTTCATACAGATAGCGGTGTAGATATTTCCATGTTCATACTGATAACGGTGTAGATATTTCCATGTTCATACAGATAGCGGTGTAGATATTTCCATGTTCATACAGTTAGCGGTGTAGATATTTCCATGTTCACACAGATGGCGGTGTAGATATTTCCGTGTTCATACAGATGGCGGTGTAGATATTTCCATGTTCGTACAGATGGCGGTGTAGATATTTCCATGTTCATAGAGATGGCGGTGTAGATATTTCCATGTTTATGCAGATAGCGGTATAGATATTTCCATGTTTAAGCAGATGGTGGTGTAGATATTTCAATGTTTGTAGAGACGGCGGTCTAGATATTTCCATGTTTATAGAGATAGTGGTGTAGTTATTTCCAAGTTTACAGAGACAGCGTTGTAGATATTTCCTGATTTATACAGGTAGCGGTGAAGATATTTCCATGTTTACACAGACAGCGGTTTAGATATTTCCATGTTTATACAGATAGCAGTGTAGATATTTCCATGTTGATAGAGATAGTGGTGTAGATAATTCCAATTTTATACAGATAGCATTGTAGATATTTCCAAATTCATACAGATAGCGGTGTAGATATTTCCACGTTTATAGAGATGGCGGTGTAGATATTTCCATGTTCATACAAATGGCGGTGTAGATATTTCCATGTTTATAGAGATGGCGGTGTAGATATTTTCATGTTTACACAGATGGCGGTGTAGATATTTCCATGTTCATACAGATAGCGGTGTAGATATTTCCATGTTCATACAGATAGCGGTTTAGATATTTCCATGTTCATACAGATAGCGGTGTAGATATTTCCATGTTCATACAGATAACGGTGTAGATATTTCCATGTTCATACAGTTAGCGGTGTAGATATTTCCATGTTCATACAGATGGCGGTGTAGATATTTCCATGTTCATAGAGATGGCGGTGTAGATATTTCCATGTTCATACAAATGGCGGTGTAGATATTTCCATGTTCATAGAGATGGCGGTGTAGATATTTCCATGTTTATACAGATAGCAGTGTAGTTATTTCCAAGTTTATAGAGATAGCATTGTAGATATTTCCATTGATATACAGATACCTCTGTAGATATTTGCATGTTCATACAGATAGCGGTGTAGATATTTCCATGTTCATACAGATGGCGGTGTAGCTATTTCCACGTTCGTACGGATGGCAGTGTAGTTATTTCCATGTTCATACAGGTTGCGGTGTAGATATTTCCATGTTTATACAGATAGCAGTGTAGTTATTTCCATGTTTATAGAGATAGCAGTGTAGATATTCCCATCGATATACAGATAGCTGTGTAGATATTTGCATGTTCATACAGATAGCGGAGTAGATATTTCCATGTTCGTACAGAAATCGGTGTAGATATTTCCATGTTCATACAGATAGCGGTGTAGATATTTCTATGTTCATACAGATGGCGGTGTAGATATTTACATGTTCATACAGATGGCGGTGTAGATATTTCCATGTTCGTACAGAAGTCGGTGTAGATATTTTCATGTTCATAGAGATGGCGGTGTAGATATTTCCATGTTTATGCAGATAGCGGTATAGATAATTCCATGTTTATACAGATGGTGGTGTAGATATTTCCATGTTTATAGAGATGGCGGTCGAGATATTTCCATGTTTGTAGAGATAGTGGTGTAGTTATTTCCAAGTTTATAGAGACAGCATTGTAGATATTTCCATGTTTATACAGATAGCGGTGAAGATATTTCCATGTTCATACAGATAGCGGTGTAGATATTTCCATGTTCATACAGATAGCGGTGTAGATATTTCCATGTTCACGCAGATAGCGGTGTAGTTATTTCCATGTTCATACCGATAGCGGTGTAGCTATTTCCATGTCCATACAGATAGCAGTGTAGATATTTCCATGTTCATACACACGGCGGTGTAGATATTTACATGTTCATACAGATGGCGGTGTAGATATTTCCATGTTCGTACGGATGGCAGTGTAGATATTTCCATGTTCATACAGGTGGCGGTGTAGATATTTCCATGTTTATACAGATAGCAGTGTAGTTATTTCCATGTTTATAGAGATTGCAGTGTAGATATTTCCATGGATATACAGATAGCTGTGTAGATATTTGCATGTTCATACAAATAGCGGTGTAGATATTTCCATGTTTGTACAGATAGCGGTTTAGATATTTCCATGTTCATACAGATAGCGGTGTAGATATTTCCATGTTCATACAGATAACGGTGTAGATATTTCCATGTTCATACAGATAGCGGTGTAGATATTTCCATGTTCATACAGTTAGCGGTGTAGATATTTCCATGTTCACACAGATGGCGGTGTAGATATTTCCGTGTTCATACAGATGGCGGTGTAGATATTTCCATGTTCGTACAGATGGCGGTGTAGATATTTCCATGTTCATAGAGATGGCGGTGTAGATATTTTCATGTTTATGCAGATAGCGGTATAGATATTTCCATGTTTAAGCAGATGGTGGTGTAGATATTTCCATGTTTGTAGAGACGGCGGTCTAGATATTTCCATGTTTATAGAGATAGTGGTGTAGTTATTTCCAAGTTTACAGAGACAGCGTTGTAGATATTTCCTGATTTATACAGGTAGCGGTGAAGATATTTCCATGTTTATACAGACAGCGGTGTAGATATTTCCATGTTTATACAGATAGCAGTGTAGATATTTCCATGTTTATAGAGATAGTGGTGTAGATAATTCCAATTTTATACAGATAGCATTGTAGATATTTCCAAATTCATACAGATAGCGGTGTAGATATTTCCACGTTTATAGAGATGGCGGTGTAGATATTTCCATGTTCATACAGATGGCGGTGTAGATATTTCCATGTTTATAGAGATGGCGGTGTAGATATTTTCATGTTTACACAGATGGCGGTGTAGATATTTCCATGTTCATACAGATAGCGGTGTAGATATTTCCATGTTCATACAGATAGCGGTTTAGATATTTCCATGTTCATACAGATAGCGGTGTGGATATTTCCATGTTCATGCAGATAGCCGTGTAGATATTTCCATGTTTATACAGATAGCGGTGCGGATATTTCCACGTTTATACAGATGTGCAGATATTTCCATGTTTATACAGATAGCGGTGTAGATATTTCCATCTTAATACAGATGGCGGTGTAGATATGTCCATGTTCATACAGATGGCGGTGTAGATATTTCCATGTTCATACAGATGGCGGTGTTGATATTTTGAAGTTTATAGAGATAGCGCTGTAGTTATTTCCATATTTATAGAGAAATCTGTGTAGATATTTCCATGTATATGCAGATATCTGTGTAGATATTTCCATGCTCATGCAGATAGCGCTGTAGATATTTCCATGTTCATCCAGATGCCGGTGTAGATATGTCCATGTTCATACAGATGGCGGTGAAGATATATCCATGTTCATAGAGATGGCGGTGTAGATATTTCCATGTTCATACAAATGTTGGTGTAGAAATTTCCATGTTCATAGAGACGGCGGTGTAGATATTTAAATGTTCATACAAATGGCGGTGTAGATATTTCCATGTTCATAGAGATGGCGGTGTAGATATTTCCATGTTTATACAGATAGCAGTGTAGTTATTTCCATGTTTATAGAGATAGTGGTGTAGATAATTTCAATTTTATACAGATATCTGTGTAGATATTTGCATGTTCATACAGATAGCGGTGTAGATATTTCCATGTTCATACAGATAGCGGTGTAGATATTTCCATGTTCATACAGATAGTGGTGTAGATATTTCCATGTTCACGCAGATAGCGGTGTAGTTATTTCCATGTTCATACCAATAGCGGTGTAGGTATTTCCATGTCCATACAGATAGCAGTGTAGATATTTCCATGTTCATACACACGGCGGTGTAGATATTTACATGTTCATACAGATGGCGGTGTAGATATTTCCATGTTCGTACGGATGGCAGTGTAGATATTTCCATGTTCATACAGGTGGCGGTGTAGATATTTCCATGTTTATACAGATAGCAGTGTAGTTATTTCCATGTTTATAGAGATTGCAGTGTAGATATTTCCATGGATATACAGATAGCTGTGTAGATATTTGCATGTTCATACAAATAGCGGTGTAGATATTTCCATGTTCGTACAGATAGCGGTTTAGATATTTCCATGTTCATACAGATAGCGGTGTAGATATTTCCATGTTCATACAGATAACGGTGTAGATATTTCCATGTTCATACAGATAGCGGTGTAGATATTTCCATGTTCATACAGTTAGCGGTGTAGATATTTCCATGTTCACACAGATGGCGGTGTAGATATTTCCGTGTTCATACAGATGGCGGTGTAGATATTTCCATGTTCGTACAGAGGGCGGTGTAGATATTTCCATGTTCATAGAGATGGCGGTGTAGATATTTCCATGTTTATGCAGATAGCGGTATAGATATTTCCATGTTTAAGCAGATGGTGGTGTAGATATTTCCATGTTTGTAGAGACGGCCGTCTAGATATTTCCATGTTTATAGAGATAGTGGTGTAGTTATTTCCAAGTTTACAGAGACAGCGTTGTAGATATTTCCTGATTTATACAGGTAGCGGTGAAGATATTTCCATGTTTATACAGACAGCGGTGTAGATATTTCCATGTTTATACAGATAGCAGTGTAGATATTTCCATGTTTATAGAGATAGTGGTGTAGATAATTCCAATTTTATACAGATAGCATTGTAGATATTTCCAAATTCATACAGATAGCGGTGTAGATATTTCCACGTTTATAGAGATGGCGGTGTAGATATTTCCATGTTCATACAGATGGCGGTGTAGATATTTCCATGTTTATAGAGATGGCGGTGTAGATATTTTCATGTTTACACAGATGGCGGTGTAGATATTTCCATGTTCATACAGATAGCGGTGTAGATATTTCCATGTTCATACAGATAGCGGTTTAGATATTTCCATGTTCATACAGATAGCGGTGTAGATATTTCCATGTTCATACAGATAACGGTGTAGATATTTCCATGTTCATACAGTTAGCGGTGTAGATATTTCCATGTTCATACAGATGGCGGTGTACATATTTCCATGTTCATATAGATGGCGGTGTAGATATTTCCATGTTCATACAAATGGCGGTGTAGATATTTCCATGTTCATAGAGATGGCCGTGTAGATATTTCCATGTTTATACAGATAGCAGTGTAGTTATTTCCAGGTTTATAGAGATAGCATTGTAGATATTTCCATTGATATACAGATACCTCTGTAGATATTTGCATGTTCATACAGATAGCGGTGTAGATATTTCCATGTTCATACAGATGGCGGTGTAGATATTTCCATGTTCGTACGGATGGCAGTGTAGTTATTTCCATGTTCATACAGGTTGCGGTGTAGATATTTCCATGTTTATACAGATAGCAGTGTAGTTATTTCCATGTTTATAGAGATAGCAGTGTAGATATTCCCATTGATATACAGATAGCTGTGTAGTTATTTGCATGTTCATACAGATAGCGGAGTAGATATTTCCATGTTCGTACAGAAAGCGGTGTAGATATTTCCATGTTCATACAGATAGCGGTGTAGATATTTCCATGTTCATGCAGAAAGCGGTGTAGATATTTCCATGTTCATCCAGATGTCGGTGTAGATATATCCATGTTCATACAGATGGTGGTGTAGATATTTCCATGTTTATAGAGATGGCGGTCTAGATATTTCCATGTTTATAGAGATAGTGGTGTAGTTATTTCCAAGTTTATAGAGACAGCGTAGTAGATATTTCCATGTTTATTCAGATAGCGGTGAAGATATTTCCATGTTTATACAGATAGCGGTGTAGATATTTCCATGTTTATACAGATAGCAGTGTAGATATTTCCATGTTTATGGAGATAGTGTTGTAGATAATTCCAATTTTATGCTGATAGCCTTGTAGATATTTCCAAATTCATACAGATAGCAGTGTAGATATTTCCACGTTTATAGAGATGGCGGAGTAGATATTTCAATGTTCATACAAATGGCGGTGTAGATATTTCCATGTTTATAGAGATGGCGGTGTAGATATTTTCATGTTTACACAGATGGCGGTGTAGATATTTCCATGTTTACACAGATAGCGGTGTAGACATTTCCATGTTTACACAGATAGCGTTGTGGATATTTCCATGTTTATGCAGATAGCGGTGTAGATATTTCCATGTTTATACAGATAGCGGTGCTGATATTTCCATGTTTATACAGATGGGCAGATATTTCCATGTTTATACAGATAGCGGTGTTGATATTTCCAAGTTCATACAGTTAGCGGAGTAGATATTTCCATGTTCCTACAGATAGCGGTGTAGATATTTGCATGTTCATACAGTTAGCGGTGTAGATATTTCCATGTTCATCGAGATGTCGGTGTAGATATATCCATGTTCATACAGATGGCGGTGAAGATATTTCCATGTTCACACAGATGGCGGTGTAGATATTTCCATGTTCATAGAGATGGCGGTGTAGATATTTCCATATTCATACAAATGGCGGTGTAGATATTTCCATGTTCATAGAGATGGCGGTGTAGATATTTCCATGTTTATACAGATAGCAGTGTAGTTATTTCCATGTTTATAGAGATAGCAGTGTAGATATTCCCATTGATATACAGATAGCTCTGTAGATATTTGCATGTTCATACAGATAGCGGTGTAGATATTTCCATGTTCATACAGATGCCGGTGTAGATATGTCCATGTTCATACAGATGGCGGTGAAGATATATCCATGTTCATACAGATGGCGGTGTAGATATTTCCATGTTCATACAAATGTCGGTGTAGATATTTCCATGTTCATAGAGACGGCGGTGTAGATATTTCCATGTTCATACAGATAGCGGTGTAGATATTTGCATGTTCATACAGATAGCGGTGTAGATATTTCCATGTTCATACAGATGCTGGTGTAGATATGTCCATGTTCATACAGATGGCGGTGAAGATATATCCATGTTCATACAGATGGCGGTGTAGATATTTCCATGTTCATACAAATGTCGGTGTAGATATTTCCATGTTCATATAGATGGCGGTGTAGATATTTCCATGTTTATACAGATAGCAGTGTAGTTATTTCCATGTTTATAGAGATAGTGGTGTAGATAATTTCAATTTTATACAGATATCTGTGTAGATATTTGCATGTTCACACAGATAGCGGTGTAGATATTTGCATGTTCATACAGTTAGCGGTGTAGATATTTCCATGTTCATACAGATGCCGGTGTAGGTATGTCCATGTTCATACAGATGGCGGTGAAGATATATCCATGTTCATACAGATGGCGGTGTAGATATTTCCATGTTCATACAAATGTCGGTGTAGATATTTCCATGTTCATAGAGATGGCGGTGTAGATATTTCCATGTTTATACAGATAGCAGTGTAGTTATTTCCATGTTTATAGAGATAGTGGTGTAGATATTTCCATGTTTATACAGATAGCCGTGAAGATATTTCCGTGTTTATACAGATAGCGGTGTAGATATTTCCATGTTCATACAGATAGCGGTGTAGATATTTCCATGTTCATACAGATAGCGGTGTAGATATTTGCATGTTCATGTAGATAGCGGTGTAGATATTTCCATGTTCATACCAATAGCGGTGTATATATTTCCATGTCCATACAGTTAGCAGTGTAGATATTTCCATGTTCATACAGATGGCGGTGTAGATATTTCCTTGTTCGTACGGATTGCAGTGTAGATATTTCCATGTTCATACAGGTGGCGGTGTAGACATTTCCATGTTTACACAGATAGCGTTGTGGATATTTCCATGCTTATGCAGATAGCGGTGTAGATATTTCCATGTTTATACAGATAGCGGTGCGGATATTTCCATGTTTATACAGATGGGCAGATATTTCCATGTTTATACAGATAGCGGTGTAGATATTTCCATGTTCATACAAATGGCGGTGTAGATATTTCCATGTTCATAGAGATGGCGGTGTAGATATTTCCATATTCATACAAATGGCGGTGTAGATATTTCCATGTTCATAGAGATGGCGGTGTAGATATTTCCATGTTTATACAGAGAGCAGTGTAGTTATTTCCATGTTTATAGAGATAGCAGTGTAGATATTCCCATTGATATACAGATAGCTCTGTAGATATTTGCATGTTCATGCAGATAGCGGTGTAAATATTTCCATGTTCATACAGATGGCGGTGTAGATATTTCCATATTCGTACGGATGGCAGTGTAGATATTTCCATGTTCATACAGGTGGCGGTGTAGATATTTCCATGTTTATACAGATAGCAGTGTAGTTATTTCCATGTTTATAGAGATAGCAGTGTAGATATTCCCATTGATATACAGATAGCTGTGTAGATATTTCCATGTTCATACAGATAGCGGTGTAGATATTTCCAAGTTCATACAGTTAGCGGAGTAGATATTTCCATGTTCCTACAGATAGCGGTGTAGATATTTGCATGTTCATACAGTTAGCTGTGTAGATATTTCCATGTTCATCGAGATGTCGGTGTAGATATATCCATGTTCATACAGATGGCGGTGAAGATATTTCCATGTTCACACAGATGGCGGTGTAGATATTTCCATGTTCATAGAGATGGCGGTGTAGATATTTCCATATTCATACAAATGGCGGTGTAGATATTTCCATGTTCATAGAGATGGCGGTGTAGATATTTCCATGTTTATACAGATAGCAGTGTAGTTATTTCCATGTTTATAGAGACAGCAGTGTAGATATTCCCATTGATATACAGATAGCTCTGTAGATATTTGCATGTTCATACAGATAGCGGTGTAGATATTTCCATGTTCATACAGATGGCGGTGTAGATATTTCCATATTCGTACGGATGGCAGTGTAGATATTTCCATGTTCATACAGGTGGCGGTGTAGATATTTCCATGTTCATACAGATAGCGGTGTTGATATTTCCAAGTTCATACAGTTAGCGGAGTAGATATTTCCATGTTCCTACAGATAGCGGTGTAGATATTTGCATGTTCATACAGTTAGCGGTGTAGATATTTCCATGTTCATACAGATGGCCGTGTAGATATTTGCATGTTCATACAGATAGCGGTGTAGATATTTCCATGTTCGTACAGATAGCGGTGTAGATATTTCCATGTTCATACAGATAGCGGTGTAGATATTTCCAAGTTCATACAGTTAGCGGAGTAGATATTTCCATGTTCATACAGATAGCGGTGTAGATATTTCCATGTTCATACAGTTAGCGGTGTAGATATTTCCATGTTCATACAGATGGCCGTGGAGATATTTACATGTTCGTACGGATGGCAGTGTAGATATTTCCATGTTCATACAGATGGCGGTGTAGATATTTCCATGTTCATACAAATGGTGGTGTAGATATTTCCATGTACATAGAGATGGCGGTGTAGATATTTCCATATTCATACAAATGGCGGTGTAGATATTTCCATGTTCATAGAGATGGCGGGGTAGATATTTCCATGTTTATACAGATAGCAGTGTAGTTATTTCCATGTTTATAGAGATAGCAGTGTAGATATTCCCATTGATATACAGATAGCTCTGTAGATATTTGCATGTTCATACAGATAGCGGTGTAGATATTTCCATGTTCATACAGATGGTGGTGTAGATATTTCCATATTCGTACGGATGGCAGTGTAGATATTTCCATGTTCATACAGGTGGCGTTGTAGATATTTCCATGTTTATACAGATAGCAGTGTAGTTATTTCCATGTTTATAGAGATAGCAGTGTAGATATTCCCATTGATATACAGATAGCTGTGTAGATATTTGCATGTTCATACAGATAGCGGTGTAGATATTTCCATGTTCGTACAGATAGCGGTATAGATATTTCCATGTTCATACAGATAGCGGTGTAGGTATTTCCAAGTTCATACAGTTAGCGGAGTAGATATTTCCATGTTCATACAGATAGCGGTGTAGATATTTGCATGTTCATACAGTTAGCGGTGTAGATATTTCCATGTTCATACAGATGCCGGTGTAGATATGTCCATGTTCATACAGATGGCGGTGAAGATATATCCATGTTCATACAGATGGCGGTGTAGATATTTCCATGTTCATACAAATGTCGGTGTAGATATTTCCATGTTCATAGAGACGGCGGTGTAGATATTTCCATGTTCATACAGATAGCGGTGTAGATATTTGCATGTTCATACAGATAGCGGTGTAGATATTTCCATGTTCATACAGATGCTGGTGTAGATATGTCCATGTTCATACAGATGGCGGTGAAGATATATCCATGTTCATACAGATGGCGGTGTAGATATTTCCATGTTCATACAAATGTCGGTGTAGATATTTCCATGTTCATAGAGATGGCGGTGTAGATATTTCCATGTTTATACAGATAGCAGTGTAGTTATTTCCATGTTTATAGAGATAGTGGTGTAGATAATTTCAATTTTATACAGATATCTGTGTAGATATTTGCATGTTCACACAGATAGCGGTGTAGATATTTGCATGTTCATACAGTTAGCGGTGTAGATATTTCCATGTTCATACAGATGCCGGTGTAGATATGTCCATGTTCATACAGATGGCGGTGAAGATATATCCATGTTCATACAGATGGCGGTGTAGATATTTCCATGTTCATACAAATGTCGGTGTAGATATTTCCATGTTCATAGAGATGGCGGTGTAGATATTTCCATGTTTATACAGATAGCAGTGTAGTTATTTCCATGTTTATAGAGATAGTGGTGTAGATATTTCCATGTTTATACAGATAGCCGTGAAGATATTTCCGTGTTTATACAGATAGCGGTGTAGATATTTCCATGTTCATACAGATAGCGGTGTAGATATTTCCATGTTCATACAGATAGCGGTGTAGATATTTGCATGTTCATGTAGATAGCGGTGTAGATATTTCCATGTTCATACCAATAGCGGTGTATATATTTCCATGTCCATACAGTTAGCAGTGTAGATATTTCCATGTTCATACAGATGGCGGTGTAGATATTTACATGTTCATACAGATGGCGGTGTAGATATTTCCTTGTTCGTACGGATTGCAGTGTAGATATTTCCATGTTCATACAGGTGGCGGTGTAGACATTTCCATGTTTACACAGATAGCGTTGTGGATATTTCCATGCTTATGCAGATAGCGGTGTAGATATTTCCATGTTTATACAGATAGCGGTGCGGATATTTCCATGTTTATACAGATGGGCAGATATTTCCATGTTTATACAGATAGCGGTGTAGATATTTCCATGTTCATACAAATGGCGGTGTAGATATTTCCATGTTCATAGAGATGGCGGTGTAGATATTTCCATATTCATACAAATGGCGGTGTAGATATTTCCATGTTCATAGAGATGGCGGTGTAGATATTTCCATGTTTATACAGAGAGCAGTGTAGTTATTTCCATGTTTATAGAGATAGCAGTGTAGATATTCCCATTGATATACAGATAGCTCTGTAGATATTTGCATGTTCATACAGATAGCGGTGTAAATATTTCCATGTTCATACAGATGGCGGTGTAGATATTTCCATATTCGTACGGATGGCAGTGTAGATATTTCCATGTTCATACAGGTGGCGGTGTAGATATTTCCATGTTTATACAGATAGCAGTGTAGTTATTTCCATGTTTATAGAGATAGCAGTGTAGATATTCCCATTGATATACAGATAGCTGTGTAGATATTTCCATGTTCATACAGATAGCGGTGTAGATATTTCCAAGTTCATACAGTTAGCGGAGTAGATATTTCCATGTTCCTACAGATAGCGGTGTAGATATTTGCATGTTCATACAGTTAGCGGTGTAGATATTTCCATGTTCATACAGATGGCCGTGGAGATATTTACATGTTCGTACGGATGGCAGTGTAGATATTTCCATGTTCATACAGGTGGCGGTGTAGGTATTTCCATGTTTACACAGATAGCAGTGTAGTTATTTCCATGTTTATTGAGATAGCAGTTTAGATATTCCCATTGATATACAGATAGCTGTGTAGATATTTGCATGTTCATTCAGATAGCGGTTTCGATATTTCCATGTTCATAGAGATAGTGGTGTAGATATTTCCATGTTCATACAGATAGCGGTGTAGATATTTCCAAGTTCATACATTTAGCGGAGTAGATATTTCCTTGTTCATACAGATAGCGGTGTAGATATTTCCATGTTCGTACAGATAGCAGTGTAGATATTTCCACGTTCATACGGATGGCCGTGGAGATATTTACATGTTCATACAGATGGCGGTGTAGATATTTCCATGTTCGTACAGATGTCGGTGTAGATATTTTCATGTTCAGAGAGATGGCGGTGTAGATATTTCCATGTTTATGCAGATAGCGGTATAGATATTTCCATGTTTATACAGATGGTGGTGTAGATATTTCCATGTTTATAGAGATGGCGGTCTAGATATTTCCATGTTTGTAGAGATAGTGGTGTAGTTATTTCCAAGTTTGTAGAGACAGCGTTGGTGATATTTCCATGTTTATACAGATAGCGGTGAAGATATTTCCATGTTTATACAGATAGCGGTGTAGATATTTCCATGTTTATTCAGATAGCGGTGAAGATATTTCCATGTTTATACAGATAGCGGTGTAGATATTTCCATGTTTATACAGATAGCAGTGTAGATATTTCCATGTTTATAGAGATAGTGGTGTAGATAATTCCAATTTTATGCTGATAGCATTGCAGATATTTCCAAATTCATACAGATAGCGGTGTAGATATTTCCACGTTTATAGAGATGGCGGAGTAGATATTTCCATGTTCATACAAATGGCGGTGTAGATATTTCCATGTTTATAGAGATGGCGGTGTAGATATTTTCATGTTTACACAGATGGCGGTGTAGATATTTCCATGTTTACACAGATAGCGGTGTAGACATTTCCATGTTTACACAGATAGCGTTGTGGATATTTCCATGTTTATGCAGATAGCGGTGTAGATATTTCCATGTTTATACAGATAGCGGTGCGGATATTTCCATGTTTATACAGATGGGCAGATATTTCCATGTTTATAGAGATAGCGGTGTAGATATTTCCATCTTAAGACAGATGGCGGTGTAGATATGTCCATGTTCGTACAGATGGCGGTGTAGATATTTCCATGTTCATACAGATGGCGGTGTAGATATTTCGAAGTTTATAGAGATAGCGCTGTAGTTATTTCCATATTTATAGAGAAATCTGTGTCGATATTTCCATGTATATGCAGATAACTGTGTAGATATTTCCATGTTCATGCAGAAAGCGGTGTAGATATTTCCATGTTCATCGAGATGTCGGTGTAGATATATCCATGTTCATACAGATGGCGGTGAAGATATTTCCATGTTCATACAGATGGCGGTGTAGATATTTCCATGTTCATACAAATGGCGGTGTAGATATTTCCATGTTCATAGAGATGGCGGTGTAGATATTTCCATATTCATACACATGGTGGTGTAGATATTTCCATGTTCATACAGATAGCGGTGTAGATATTTCCAAGTTCATAGAGTTAGCGGAGTAGATATTTCCATGTTCATACAGATAGCGGTGTAGATATTTCCATGTTCATACAGTTAGCGGTGTAGATATTTCCATGTTCATACAGATGACCATGGAGATATTTACATGTTCATACAGATGGCGGTGTAGATATTTCCATGTTCGTACAGATGTCGGTGTAGATATTTTCATGTTCATAGAGATGGCGGTGTAGATATTTCCATGTTTATGCAGATAGCGGTATAGATATTTCCATGTTTATACAGATGATGGTGTAGATATTTCCATGTTTATAGAGATGGCGGTCTAGATATCTCCATGTTTGTAGAGATAGTGGTGTAGTTATTTCCAAGTTTATAGAGACAGCGTTGTAGATATTTCCATGTTTATACAGATAGCCGTGAAGATATTTGCGTGTTTATACAGATAGCGGTGTAGATATTTCCATGTTTATTCAGATAGCGGTGAAGATATTTCCATGTTTATATAGATAGCGGTGTAGATATTTCCATGTTTATACAGATAGCAGTGTAGATATTTCCATGTTTATAGAGATAGTGTTGTAGATAATTCCAATTTTATGCTGATAGCATTGTAGATATTTCCAAATTCATACAGATAGCGGTGTAGATATTTCCACCTTTATAGAGATGGCGGAGTAGATATTTCCATGTTCATACAAATGGCTGTGTAGATATTTCCATGTTTATAGAGATGGCGGTGTAGATATTTTCATGTTTACACAGATGGCGGTGTAGATATTTCCATGTTTACACAGATAGCGGTGTAGACATTTCCATGTTTACACAGATAGAGTTGTGGATATTTCCATGTTTATGCACATAGCGGTGTAGATATTTCCATGTTTATACAGATAGCGGTGCGGATATTTCCATGTTTATACAGATGGGCAGATATTTCCATGTTTATACAGATAGCGGTGTAGATATTTCCATCTTAATACAGATGGTGGTGTAGATATGTCCATGTTCGTACAGATGGCGGTGTAGATATTTCCATGTTCATACAGATGGCGGAGTAGATATTTCAAAGTTTATAGAGATAGCGCTGTAGTTATTTCCATATTTATAGAGAAATCTGTGTAGATATTTCCATGTATATGCAGATAGCTGTGTAGATATTTCCATGTTCATGCAGAAAGCGGTGTAGATATTTCCATGCTCATCCAGATGTCGGTGTAGATATATCCATGTTCATACAGATGGCGGTGAAGATATTTCCATGTTCATACAGATGGCGGTGTAGATATTTCCATGTTCATACAAATGGCGGTGTAGATATTTCCATGTACATAGAGGTGGCGGTGTAGATATTTCCATATTCATACAAATGGCGGTGTAGATATTTCCATGTTCATAGAGATGGCGGTGTAGATATTTCCATGTTTATACAGATAGCAGTGTAGATATTTCCATGTTTATAGAGATAGCAGTGTAGATATTCCCATTGTTATACAGATAGCTCTGTAGATATTTGCATGTTCATACAGATAGCGGTGTAGATATTTCCATGTTCATACAGATGGCAGTGTAGATATTTCCATATTCGTACGGATGGCAGTGTAGATATTTCCATGTTCATACAGGTGGCGGTGTAGATATTTCCATGTTTATACAGATAGCAGTGTGGTTATTTCCATGTTTATAGAGATAGCAGTGTAGATATTCCCATTGATATACAGATAGCTGTGTAGATATTTGCATGTTCATACAGATAGCGGTGTAGATATTTCCATGTTCATACAGATAGCGGTGTAGATATTTCCAAGTTCATACAGTTAGCGGAGTAGATATTTCCATGTTCATACAGATAGCGGTGTAGATATTTGCATGTTCATACAGTTAGCGGTGTAGATATTTCCATGTTCATACAGATGCCGGTGTAGATATGTCCATGTTCATACAGATGGCGGTGAAGATATATCCATGGTCATACAGATGGCGGTGTAGATATTTCCATGTTCATACAAATGTCGGTGTAGATATTTCCATGTTCATAGAGACGGCGGTGTAGATATTTCCATGTTCATACAAATGGCGGTGTAGATATTTCCATGTTCATAGAGATGGCGGTGTAGATATTTCCATGTTTGTACAGATTGCAGTGTAGTTATTTTCATGTTTATAGAGATAGTGGTGTAGATAATTTCAATTTTATACAGATATCTGTGTAGATATTTGCATGTTCATATAGATAGCAGTGTAGATATTTCCATGTTCATACAGATAGCGGTGTAGATATTTCCATGTTCATACAGATAGCGGTGTAGATATTTCCATGTTCATGCAGATAGCAGTGTAGATATTTCCGTGTTCATACCAATAGCGGTGTAGATATTTCCATGTCCATACAGTTAGCCGTGTAGATATTTCCATGTTCATACAGATGGCGGTGTAGATGTTTACATGTTCATACAGATGGCGGTGTAGATATTTCCATGTTTATACAGATAGCAGTGTAGTTATTTCCATGTTTATAGAGATTGCAGTGTAGATATTTCCATGGATATAGAGATAGCTGTGTAGATACTTGCATGTTCATACAGATAGCGGTGTAGATATTTCCATGTTCGTACAGATAGCGGTTTAGATATTTCCATGTTCATACAGATAGCGGTGTAGATATTTCCATGTTCATACAGATAACGGTGTAGATATTTCCATGTTCATACAGATAGCGGTGTAGATAATTCCATGTTCATACAGTTAGCGGTGTAGATATTTCCATGTTCATACAGATGGCGGTGTAGATATTTCCGTGTTCATACAGATGGCGGTGTAGATATTTCCATGTTCGTACAGATGGCGGTGTAGATATTTCCATGTTCATAGAGATGGCGGTGTAGATATTTCCATGTTCATGCAGATAGCGGTGTAGATATTTCCGTGTTCATACCAATAGCGGTGTAGATATTTCTATGTCCATACAGTTAGCAGTGTAGATATTTCCATGTTCATACAGATGGCGGTGTAGATGTTTACATGTTCATACAGATGGCGGTGTAGATATTTCCATGTTCGTACGGATGGCACTGTAGATATTTCCATGTTCATACAGGTGGCGGTGTAGATATTTCCATGTTTATACAGATAGCAGTGTAGTTATTTCCATGTTTATAGAGATTGCAGTGTAGATATTTCCATGGATATACAGATAGCTGTGTAGATATTTGCATGTTCATACAGATAGCGGTGTAGATATTTCCATGTTCGTACAGATAGCGGTTTAGATATTTCCATGTTCATACAGATAGCGGTGTAGATATTTCCATGTTCATACAGATAACGGTGTAGATATTTCCATGTTCATACAGATAGCGGTGTAGATAATTCCATGTTCATGCAGTTAGCGGTGTAGATATTTCCATGTTCGTACAGATGTCGGTGTAGATATTTTCATGTTCATAGAGATGGCTGTTTATATATTTCCATGTTTATGCAGATAGCGGTATAGATATTTCCGTGTTTATACAGATGGTGGTGTAGATATTTCCATGTTTATAGAGATGGCGGTCTAGATATTTCCATGTTTGTAGAGATAGTGGTGTAGTTATTTCCAAGTTTATAGAGACAGCGTCGTAGATATTTCCATGTTTATACAGATAGCGGTGAAGATATTTCCATGTTTATACAGATAGCAGTGTAGATATTTCCATGTTTATAGAGATAGTGGTGTAGATATTACCAATTTTATACTGATAGCATTGTAGATATTTCCAAATTCATACAGATAGCGGTGTAGATATTTCCACGTTTATAGAGATGGCGGTGTAGATATTTCCATGTTCATACACATAGCAGTGTAATTATTTCCATGTTTATAGATAGCATTGTAGATATTTCCATTGATATACAGATAGCTCTGTAGATATTTGCATGTTCATACAGATAGCGGTGTAGATATTTCCATGTTCATACAGATGGCGGTGTAGATATTTCCATGTTCGTACGGATGGCAGTGTAGATATTTCCATGTTCATACAGGTGGCGGTGTAGGTATTTCCATGTTTACACAGATAGCAGTGTAGTTATTTCCATGTTTATAGAGATAGCAGTGTAGATATTCCAATTGATATACAGATAGCTGTGTAGGTATTTGCATGTTCATACAGATAGCGGTGTAGATATTTCCATGTTCGTACAGATAGCGGTGTAGATATTTCCATGTTCATACAGATAGCGGTGTAGATATTTCCAAGTTCATACAGTTAGCGGAGTAGATATTTCCATGTTCATACAGATAGCGGTGTAGATATTTCCATGTTCATACAGTTAGCAGTGTAGATATTTCCATGTTCATACAGATGGCCGTGGAGATATTTACATGTTCATACAGATGGCGGTGTAGATATTTCCATGTTCGTACAGATGTCGGTGTAGATATTTTCATGTTCACAGAGATTGCGGTGTAGATATTTCCATGTTTATGCAGATAGCGGTATAGATATTTCCGTGTTTATACAGATGGTGGTGTAGATATTTCCATGTTTATAGAGACGGCGGTCTAGATATTTCCATGCTTGTAGAGATAGTGGTGTAGTTATTTCCAAGCTTATAGAGACAGCGTTGTAGATATTTCCATGTTTATACAGATAGCGGTGAAGATATTTCCATGTTTATACAGATAGCGGTGTAGATATTTCCATGTTTATTCAGATAGCGGTGAAGATATTTCCATGTTTATACAGATAGCAGTGTAGATATTTCCATGTTTATACAGATAGCAGTGTAGATATTTCCATGTTTATAGAGATAGTGGTGTAGATAATTCCAACTTTATGCTGATAGCATTGTAGATATTTCCAAATTCATACAGATAGCAGTGTAGATATTTCCACGTTTATAGAGATGGCGGAGTAGATATTTCCATGTTCATACAAATGGCGGTGTAGATATTTCCATGTTTATAGAGATGGCGGTGTAGATATTTTCATGTTTACACAGATGGCAGTGTAGATATTTCCATGTTTACACAGATAGCGGTGTAGACATTTCCGTGTTTACACAGATAGCGTTGTGGATATTTCCATGTTTATGCGGATAGCGGTGTAGATATTTCCATGTTTATACAGATAGCGGTGCGGATATTTCCATGTTTATACAGATGGGCAGATATTTCCATGTTTATAGAGATAGCGGCGTAGATATTTCCATCTTAATACAGATGGCGGTGTAGATATGTCCATGTTCGTACAGATGGCGGTGTAGATATTTCCATGTTCATACAGATGGCGGTGTAGATATTTCGAAGTTTATAGAGATAGCGCTGTAGTTATTTCCATATTTATAGAGAAATCTGTGTAGATATTTCCATGTATATGCAGATAACTGTGTAGATATTTCCATGTTCATGCAGAAAGCGGTGTAGATATTTCCATGTTCATCGAGATGTAGGTGTAGATATATCCATGTTCATACAGATGGCGGTGAAGGTATTTCCATGTTCATACAGATGGCGGTGTAGATATTTCCATGTTCATACAAATGACGGTGTAGATATTTCCATGTTCATAGAGATGGCGGTGTAGATATTTCCATATTCATACAAATGGCGGTGTAGATATTTCCATGTTCATACAGATAGCGGTGTAGATATTTCCAAGTTCATAGAGTTAGCGGAGTAGATATTTCCATGTTCATACAGATAGCGGTGTAGATATTTCCATGTTCATACAGTTAGCGGTGTAGATATTTCCATGTTCATACAGATGGCCGTGGAGATATTTACATGTTCATACAGATGGCGGTGTAGATATTTCCATGTTCGTACAGATGTCGGTGTAGATATTTTCATGTTCATAGAGATGGCGGTGTAGATATTTCCATGTTTATGCAGATAGCGGTATAGATATTTCCATGTTTATACAGATGATGGTGTAGATATTTCCATGTTTATAGAGATGGCGGTCTAGATATCTCCATGTTTATAGAGATAGTGGTGTAGTTATTTCCAAGTTTATAGAGACAGCGTTGTAGATATTTCCATGTTTATACAGATAGCCGTGAAGATATTTCCGTGTTTATACAGATAGCGGTGTAGATATTTCCATGTTTATTCAGATAGCGGTGAAGATATTTCCATGTTTATATAGATAGCGGTGTAGATATTTCCATGTTTATACAGATAGCAGTGTAGATATTTCCATGTTTATAGAGATAGTGGTGTAGATAATTCCAATTTTATGCTGATAGCATTGTAGATATTTCCAAATTCATACAGATAGCGGTGTAGATATTTCCACGTTTATAGAGATGGCGGAGTAGATATTTCCATGTTCATACAAATGGCGGTGTAGATATTTCCATGTTTATAGAGATGGCGGTGTAGATATTTTCATGTTTACACAGATGGCGGTGTAGGTATTTCCATGTTTACACAGATAGCGGTGTAGACATTTCCATGTTTACACAGATAGAGTTGTGGATATTTCCATGTTTATGCACATAGCGGTGTAGATATTTCCATGTTTATACAGACAGCGGTGCGGATATTTCCATGTTTATACAGATGGGCAGATATTTGCATGTTTATACAGATAGCGGTGTAGATATTTCCATCTTAATACAGATGGCGGTGTAGATATGTCCATGTTCGTACAGATGGCGGTGTAGATATTTCCATGTTCATACAGATGGCGGTGTAGATATTTCGAAGTTTATAGAGATAGCGCTGTAGTTATTTCCATATTTATAGAGAAATCTGTGTAGATATTTCCATGTATATGCAGATAGCTGTGTAGATATTTCAATGTTCATGCAGAAAGCGGTGTAGATATTTCCATGTTCATCCAGATGTCGGTGTAGATATATCCATGTTCATACAGATGGCGGTGAAGATATTTCCATGTTCATACAGATGGCGGTGTAGATATTTCCATGTTCATACAAATGGCGGTGTAGAAATTTCCATGTACATAGAGATGGCGGTGTAGATATTTCCATATTCATACAAATGGCGGTGTAGATATTTCCATGTTCATAGAGATGGCGGTGTAGATATTTCCATGTTTATACAGATAGCAGTGTAGTTATTTCCATGTTTATAGAGATAGCAGTGTAGATATTCCCATTGATATACAGATAGCTGTGTAGATATTTGCATGTTCATACAGATAGCGGTGTAGATATTTCCATGTTCATACAGATAGCGGTGTAGATATTTCCAAGTTCATACAGTTAGCGGAGTAGATATTTCCATGTTCATACAGATAGCGGTATAGATATTTCCATGTTTATACAGATGGTGGTGTAGGTATTTCCATGTTTATAGAGATGGTGGTCTAGATATTTCCATGTTTATAGAGATAGTGGTGTAGTTATTTCCAAGTTTATAGAGACGGCGTTGTAGATATTTCCATGTTTATACAGATAGCGGTGAAGGTATTTTCATGTTTATACATATAGCGGTGTAGATATTTCCATGTTTATACAGATATCGGTGTAGATATTTCCATGTTTATAGAGATAGTGGTGTAGATAATTCCAATTTTATACAGATAGCAGTGTAGATATTTCCAAGTTCATACAGATAGCGGTGTAGATATTTCCACGTTTATAGAGATGGCGGTGTAGATATTTCCATGTTCATAGAGATGGCGGTGTAGATATTTCCATGTTTATAGAGATGGCGGTGTAGATATTTTCATATGTACACAGATGGCGGTGTAGATATTTCCATGTTTACACAGATAGCGGTGTAGACATTTCCATGTTTACACAGATAACGGTGTGGATATTTCCATGTTTATGCAGATAGCTGTGTAGATATTTCCATGTTTATAGAGATAGTGGTGTAGATAATTCCAATTTTATACTGATAGCATTGTAGATATTTCCAAATTCATACAGATAGCGGTGTAGATATTTCCACGTTTATAGAGATGGCGGAGTAGATATTTCCATGTTCATACAAATGGCGGTGTAGATATTTCCATGTTTATAGAGATGGCGGTGTAGATATTTTCATGTTTACACAGATGGCTGTGTAGATATTTCCATGTTTACACAGATAGCGGTGTAGACATTTCCATGCTTACACAGATAGCGTTGTGGATATTTCCATGTTTATGCAGATAGCGGTGTAGATATTTCCATGTTTATACAGATAGCGGTGCGGATATTTCCATGTTTATACAGATGGGCAGATATTTGCATGTTTATACAGATAGCGGTGTAGATATTTCCATCTTAATACAGATGGCGGTGTAGATATGTCCATGTTCGTACAGATGGCGGTGTAGATATTTCCATGTTCATACAGATGGCGGTGTAGATATTTCGAAGTTTATAGAGATAGCGCTGTAGATATTTCCATATTTATAGAGAAATCTGTGTAGATATTTCCATGTATATGCAGTTAGCTGTGTAGATATTTCCATGTTAATGCAGAAAGCGGTGTAGATATTTCCATGTTCATCCAGATGTCGGTGTAGATATATCCATGTTCATACAGATGGCGGTGAAGATATTTCCATGTTCATACAGATGGCGGTGTAGATATTTCCATGTTCCTACAAATGGCGGTGTAGATATTTCCATGTACATAGAGATGGCGGTGTAGATATTTCCATATTCATACAAATGGCGGTGTAGATATTTCCATGTACATAGAGATGGCGGTGTAGATATTTCCATATTCATACAAATGGCTGTGTAGATATTTCCATGTTCATATAGATGGCGGTGTAGATATTTCCATGTTTATACAGATAGCAGTGTAGTTATTTCCATGTTTATAGAGATAGCAGTGTAGATATTCCCATTGATATACAGATAGCTCTGTAGATATTTGCATGTTCATACAGATAGCGGTGTAGATATTTCCATGTTCATACAGATGGCGGTGTAGATATTTCCATATTCGTACGGATGGCAGTGTAGATATTTCCACGTTCATACAGGTGGCGGTGTAGATAATTCCATGTTTATGCAGATAGCAGTGTAGTTATTTCCATGTTTATAGAGATAGCAGTGTAGATATTCCCATTGATATACAGATAGCTGTGTAGATATTTGCATGTTCATACAGATAGCGGTGTAGATATTTCCATGTTCGTACAGATAGCGGTGTAGATATTTCCATGTTCATACAGATAGCGGTGTAGATATTTCCAAGTTCATACAGTTAGCGGAGTAGATATTTCCATGTTCATACAGATAGCGGTGTAGATATTTGCATGTTCATACAGTTAGCGGTGTAGATATTTCCATGTTCATACAGATGCCGGTGTAGATATGTCCATGTTCATACAGATGGCGGTGAAGATATATCCATGTTCATACACATGGCGGTGTAGATATTTCCATGTTCATACAAATGTCGGTGTAGATATTTCCATGTTCATAGAGACGGCGGTGTAGATATTTGCATGTTCATACAAATGGCGGTGTAGATATTTCCATGTTCATAGAGATGGCGGTGTAGATATTTCCATGTTTATACAGATAGCAGTGTAATTATTTCCATGTTTATAGAGATAGTGGTGTAGATAATTTCAATTTTATACAGATATCTGTGTAGATATTTGCATGTTCATACAGATAGCGGTGTAGATATTTCCATGTTCATACAGATAGCGGTGTAGATATTTCCATGTTCATACAGATAGCGGTGTAGATATTTGCATGTTCATACAGTTAGCGGTGTACATATTTCCATGTTCATACAGATGCCGGTGTAGATATGTCCATGTTCATACAGATGGCGGTGAAGATATATCCATGTTCATACAGATGGCGGTGTAGATATTTCCATGTTCATACAAATGTCGGTGTAGATATTTCCATGTTCATAGAGACGGCGGTGTAGATAATTGCATGTTCATACAAATGGCGGTGTAGGTATTTCCATGTTCATAGAGATGGCGGTGTAGATATTTCCATGTTTATACAGATAGCAGTGTAGTTATTTCCATGTTTATAGAGATAGTGGTGTAGATAATTTCAATTTTATACAGATATCTGTGTAGATATTTGCATGTTCATACAGATAGCGGTGTAGATATTTCCATGTTCATACAGATAGCGGTGTAGATATTTCCATGTTCATACAAATGTCGGTGTAGATATTTCCATGTTCATAGAGACGGCGGTGTAGATATTTCCATGTTCATACAAATGGCGGTGTAGATATTTCCATGTTCATAGAGATGGCGGTGTAGATATTTCCATGTTTGTGCAGATTGCAGTGTAGTTATTTCCATGTTTATAGAGATAGTGGTGTAGATAATTTCAATTTTATACAGATATCTGTGTAGATATTTGCATGTTCATACAGATAGCGGTGTAGATATTTCCATGTTCATACAGATAGCGGTGTAGATATTTCCATGTTTATACAGATAGCGGTGTAGATATTTCCATGTTTATACAGATAGCGGTGCGGATATTTCCATGTTTATACAGATGGGCAGATATTTGCATGTTTATACAGATAGCGGTGTAGATATTTCCATCTTAATACAGATGGCGGTGTAGATATGTCCATGTTCGTACAGATGGCGGTGTAGATATTTCCATGTTCAAACAGATGGCGGTGTAGATATTTCGAAGTTTATAGAGATAGCGCTGTAGATATTTCCATATTTATAGAGAAATCTGTGTAGATATTTCCATGTATATGCAGTTAGCTGTGTAGATATTTCCATGTTAATGCAGAAAGCGGTGTAGATATTTCCATGTTGATCCAGATGTCGGTGTAGATATATCCATGTTCATACAGATGGCGGTGAAGATATTTCCATGTTCATACAGATGGCGGTGTAGATATTTCCATGTTCCTACAAATGGCGGTGTAGATATTTCCATGTACATAGAGATGGCGGTGTAGATATTTCCATATTCATACAAATGGCGGTGTAGATATTTCCATGTACATAGAGATGGCGGTGTAGATATTTCCATATTCATACAAATGGCTGTGTAGATATTTCCATGTTCATATAGATGGCGGTGTAGATATTTCCATGTTTATACAGATAGCAGTGTAGTTATTTCCATGTTTATAGAGATAGCAGTGTAGATATTCCCATTGATATACAGATAGCTCTGTAGGTATTTGCATGTTCATACAGATAGCGGTGTAGATATTTCCATGTTCATACAGATGGCGGTGTAGATATTTCCATATTCATACGGATGGCAGTGTAGATATTTCCATGTTCATACAGGTGGCGGTGTAGATATTTCCATGTTTATGCAGATAGCAGTGTAGTTATTTCCATGTTTATAGAGATAGCAGTGTAGATATTCCCATTGATATACAGATAGCTGTGTAGATATTTGCATGTTCATACAGATAGCGGTGTAGATATTTCCATGTTCGTACAGATAGCGGTGTAGATATTTCCATGTTCATACAGATAGCGGTGTAGATATTTCCAAGTTCATACAGTTAGCGGAGTAGATATTTCCATGTTCATACAGATAGCGGTGTAGATATTTGCATGTTCATACAGTTAGCGGTGTAGATATTTCCATGTTCATACAGATGCCGGTGTAGATATGTCCATGTTCATACAGATGGCGGTGAAGATATATCCATGTTCATACACATGGCGGTGTAGATATTTCCATGTTCATACAAATGTCGGTGTAGATATTTCCATGTTCATAGAGACGGCGGTGTAGATATTTGCATGTTCATACAAATGGCGGTGTAGATATTTCCATGTTCATAGAGATGGCGGTGTAGATATTTCCATGTTTATACAGATAGCAGTGTAATTATTTCCATGTTTATAGAGATAGTGGTGTAGATAATTTCAATTTTATACAGATATCTGTGTAGATATTTGCATGTTCATACAGATAGCGGTGTAGATATTTCCATGTTCATACAGATAGCGGTGTAGATATTTCCATGTTCATACAGATAGCGGTGTAGATATTTCCATGTTCATACAAATGTCGGTGTAGATATTTCCATGTTCATAGAGACGGCGGTGTAGATATTTCCATGTTCATACAAATGGCGGTGTAGATATTTCCATGTTCATAGAGATGGCGGTGTAGATATTTCCATGTTTGTACAGATTGCAGTGTAGTTATTTCCATGTTTATAGAGATAGTGGTGTAGATAATTTCAATTTTATACAGATATCTGTGTAGATATTTGCATGTTCATACAGATAGCGGTGTAGATATTTCCATGTTCATACAGATAGCGGTGTAGATATTTCCATGTTCATACAGATAGCGGTGTAGATATTTCCATGTTCATGCAGATAGCAGTGTAGATATTTCTGTGTTCATACCAATAGCGGTGTAGATATTTCCATGTCCATACAGTTAGCAGTGTAGATATTTCCATGTTCATACAGATGGCGGTGTAGATGTTTACATGTTCATACAGATGGCGGTGTAGATATTTCCATGTTCGTACGGATGGCAGTGTAGATATTTCCATGTTCATACAGGTGGCGGTGTAGATATTTCCATGTTTATACAGATAGCACTGTAGTTATTTCCATGTTTATAGAGATTGCAGTGTAGATATTTCCATGGATATACAGATAGCTGTGTAGATATTTGCATGTTCATACAGATAGCGGTGTAGATATTTCCATGTTCGTACAGATAGCGGTTTAGATATTTCCATGTTCATACAGATAGCGGTGTAGATATTTCCATGTTCATACAGATAACGGTGTAGATATTTCCATGTTCATACAGATAGCGGTGTAGATAATTCCATGTTCATACAGTTAGCAGTGTAGATATTTCCATGTTCATACAGATGGCGGTGTAGATATTTCCGTGTTCATACAGATGGCGGTGTAGATATTTCCATGTTCGTACAGATGGCGGTGTAGATATTTCCATGTTCATAGAGATGGCGGTGTAGATATTTCCATGTTCATGCAGATAGCGGTGTAGATATTTCCGTGTTCATACCAATAGCGGTGTAGATATTTCCATGTCCATACAGTTAGCAGTGTAGATATTTCCATGTTCATACAGATGGCGGTGTAGATGTTTACATGTTCATACAGATGGCGGTGTAGATATTTCCATGTTCGTACGGATGGCAGTGTAGATATTTCCATGTTCATACAGGTGGCGGTGTAGATATTTCCATGTTTATACAGATAGCAGTGTAGTTATTTCCATGTTTATAGAGATTGCAGTGTAGATATTTCCATGGATATACAGATAGCTGTGTAGATATTTGCATATTCATACAGATAGCGGTGTAGATATTTCCATGTTCGTACAGATAGTGGTTTAGATATTTCCATGTTCATACAGATAGCGGTGTAGATATTTCCATGTTAATACAGATAACGGTGTAGATATTTCCATGTTTATACAGATAGCGGTGTAGATAATTCCATGTTCATGCAGTTAGCGGTGTAGATATTTCCATGTTCATACAGATGGCGGTGTAGATAATTCCGTGTTCATACAGATGGCGGTGTAGATATTTCCATGTTCGTTCAGATGGCGGTGTAGATATTTCCATGTTCATAGAGATGGCGGTGTAGATATTTCCATGTTTATGCAGATAGCGGTATAGATATTTCCATGTTTAAGCAGATGGTGGTGTAGATATTTCCATGTTTGTAGAGACGGCGGTTTAGATATTTCCATGTTTATAGAGATAGTGGTGTAGTTATTTCCAAGTTTACAGAGACAGCGTTGTAGATATTTCCAAGTTTATACAGATAGCGGTGAAGATATTTCCATGTTTATACAGACAGCGGTGTAGATATTTCCATGTTTCTACAGATAGCAGTGTAGATATTTCCATGTTTATAGAGATAGTGGTGTAGATAATTCCAATTTTATACAGATAGCATTGTAGATATTTCCAAATTCATACAGATAGCGGTGTAGATATTTCCACGTTTATGGAGATGGCGGTGTAGATATTTCCATGTTCATACAGATTGCGGTGTAGATATTTCCATGTTTATAGAGATGGCGGTGTAGATATTTTCATGTTTACACTGATGGCGGTGTAGATATTTCCATGTTCATACAGATAGCGGTGTAGATATTTGCATGTTCATACAGATAGCGGTTGAGATATTTCCATGTTCATACAGATAGCGGTGTAGATATTTCCATGTTCATACAGATAACGGTGTAGATATTTCCATGTTCATACAGATAGCGGTGTAGATATTTCCATGTTCATACAGTTAGCGGTGTAGATATTTCCATGTTCATACAGATGGCGGTGTAGATATTTCCGTGTTCATACAGATGGCTGTGTAGATATTTCCATGTTCGTACAGATGGCGGTGTAGATATTTCCATATTCATAGAGATGACGGTGTAGATATTTCCATGTTTATGCAGATAGCGGTATAGATATTTCCATGTTTATACAGATGGTGGTGTAGGTATTTCCATGTTTATAGAGATGGTGGTCTAGATATTTCCATGTTTATAGAGACGGCGTTGTAGATATTTCCATGTTTATACAGATAGCGGTGAAGATATTTTCATGTTTATACATATAGCGGTGTAGATATTTCCATGTTTATACAGATATCGGTGTAGATATTTCCACGTTTATAGAGATGGCGGTGTAGATATTTCCATGTTCATAGAGATGGCGGTGTAGATATTTCCATGTTTATAGAGATGGCGGTGTAGGTATTTTCATATGTACACAGATGGCGGTGTAGATATTTCCATGTTTAGACAGATAGCGGTGTAGACATTTCCTTGTTTACACAGATAGCGGTGTGGATATTTCCATGTTTATGCAGATAGCTGTGTAGATATTTCCATGTTTATAGAGATAGTGGTGTAGATAATTCCAATTTTATACTGATAGCATTGTAGATATTTCCAAATTCATACAGATAGCGGTGTAGATATTTCCACGTTTATAGAGATGGCGGAGTAGATATTTCCATGTTCATACAAATGGCGGTGTAGATATTTCCATGTTTATAGAGATGGCGGTGTAGATATTTTCATGTTTACACAGATGGCTGTGTAGATATTTCCATGTTTACACAGATAGCGGTGTAGACATTTCCATGCTTACACAGATAGCGTTGTGGATATTTCCTTGTTTATGCAGATAGCGGTGTAGATATTTCCATGTTTATACAGATAGCGGTGCGGATATTTCCATGTTTATACTGATGGGCAGATATTTCCATGTTTATACAGATAGCGGTGTAGATATTTCCATCTTAATGCACATGGCGGTGTAGATATGTCCATGTTCGTACAGATGGCGGTGTAGATATTTCCATGTTCATACAGATGGCGGTGTAGATATTTCGAAGTTTATAGAGATAGCGCTGTAGATATTTCCATATTTATAGAGAAATCTGTGTAGATATTTCCATGTATATGCAGATAGCTGTGTAGATATTTCCATGTTAATGCAGAAAGCGGTGTAGATATTTCCATGTTCATCCAGATGTCGGTGTAGATATATCCATGTTCATACAGATGGCGGTGAAGATATTTCCATGTTCATACAGATGGCGGTGTAGATATTTCCAGGTTCATACAAATGGCGGTGTAGATATTTCCATGTACATAGAGATGGCGGTGTAGATATTTCCATATTCATACAAATGGCGGTGTAGATATTTCCATGTACATAGAGATGGCGGTGTAGATATTTCCATATTCATACAAATGGCTGTGTAGATATTTCCATGTTCATATAGATGGCGGTGTAGATATTTCCATGTTTATACAGATAGCAGTGTAGTTATTTCCATGTTTATAGAGATAGCAGTGTAGATATTCCCATTGATATACAGATAGCTCTGCAGATATTTGCATGTTCATACAGATAGCGGTGTAGATATTTCCATTTTCATACAGATGGCGGTGTAGATATTTCCATATTCGTACGGATGGCAGTGTAGATATTTCCATGTTCATACAGGTTGCGGTGTAGATATTTCCATGTTTATGCAGATAGCAGTGTAGTTATTTCCATGTTTATAGAGATAGCAGTTTAGATATTCCCATTGATATACAGATAGCTGTGTAGATATTTGCATGTTCATACAGTTAGCGGTGTAGATATTTCCATGTTCATACAGATGCCGGTGTAGATATGTCCATGTTCATACAGATGGCGGTGAAGATATATCCATGTTCATACAGATGGCGGTGTAGATATTTCCATGTTCATACAAATGTCGGTGTAGATATTTCCATGTTCATAGAGACAGCGGTGTAGATATTTGCATGTTCATACAAATGGCGGTGTAGGTATTTCCATGTTCATAGAGATGGCGGTGTAGATATTTCCATGTTTATACAGATAGCAGTGTAGTTATTTCCATGTTTATAGAGATAGTGGTGTAGATAATTTCAATTTTATACAGATATCTGTGTAGATATTTGCATGTTCATACAGATAGCGGTGTAGATATTTCCATGTTCATACAGATAGCGGTGTAGATATTTCCATGTTCATACAAATGTCGGTGTAGATATTTCCATGTTCATAGTGACGGCGGTGTAGATATTTCCATGTTCATACAAATGGCGGTGTAGATATTTCCATGTTCATAGAGATGGCGGTGTAGATATTTCCATGTTTGTACAGATTGCAGTGTAGTTATTTCCATGTTTATAGAGATAGTGGTGTAGATAATTTCAATTTTATACAGATATCTGTGTAGATATTTGCATGTTCATACAGATAGCGGTGTAGATATTTCCATGTTCATACAGATAGCGGTGTAGATATTTCCATGTTCATACAGATAGCGGTGTAGATATTTCCATGTTCATGCAGATAGCAGTGTAGATATTTCCGTGTTCATACCAATAGCGGTGTAGATATTTCCATGTCCATACAGTTAGCAGTGTAGATATTTCCATGTTCATACAGATGGCGGTGTAGATGTTTACATGTTCATACAGATGGCGGTGTAGATATTTCCATGTTCGTACGGATGGCAGTGTAGATATTTCCATGTTCATACAGGTGGCGGTGTAGATATTTCCATGTTTATACAGATAGCAGTGTAGTTATTTCCATGTTTATAGAGATTGCAGTGTAGATATTTCCATGGATATACAGATAGCTGTGTAGATATTTGCATGTTCATACAGATAGCGGTGTAGATATTTCCATGTTCGTACAGATAGCGGTTTAGATATTTCCATGTTCATACAGATAGCGGTGTAGATATTTCCATGTTCATACAGATAACGGTGTAGATATTTCCATGTTCATACAGATAGCGGTGTAGATAATTCCATGTTCATACAGTTAGCGGTGTAGATATTTCCATGTTCATACAGATGGCGGTGTAGATATTTCCGTGTTCATACAGATGGCGGTGTAGATATTTCCATGTTCGTACAGATGGCGGTGTAGATATTTCCATGTTCATAGAGATGGCGGTGTAGATATTTCCATGTTCATGCAGAAAGCGGTGTAGATATTTCCGTGTTCATACCAATAGCGGTGTAGATATTTCCATGTCCATACAGTTAGCAGTGTAGATATTTCCATGTTCATACAGATGGCGGTGTAGATGTTTACATGTTCATACAGATGGCGGTGTAGATATTTCCATGTTCGTACGGATGGCAGTGTAGATATTTCCATGTTCATACAGGTGGCGGTGTAGATATTTCCATGTTTATACAGATAGCAGTGTAGTTATTTCCATGTTTATAGAGATTGCAGTGTAGATATTTCCATGGATATACAGATAGCTGTGTAGATATTTGCATGTTCATACAGATAGCGGTGTAGATATTTCCATGTTCGTACAGATAGTGGTTTAGATATTTCCATGTTCATACACATAGCGGTGTAGATATTTCCATGTTCATACAGATAACGGTGTAGATATTTCCATGTTTATACAGATAGCGGTGTAGATAATTCCATGTTCATGCAGTTAGCGGTGTAGATATTTCCATGTTCATACAGATGGCGGCGTAGATAATTCCGTGTTCATACAGATGGCGGTGTAGATATTTCCATCTTCGTTCAGATGGCGGTGTAGATATTTCCATGTTCATAGAGATGGCGGTGTAGATATTTCCATGTTTATGCAGATAGCGGTATAGATATTTCCATGTTTAAGCAGATGGTGGTGTAGATATTTCCATGTTTGTAGAGACGGCGGTTTAGATATTTCCTTGTTTATAGAGATAGTGGTGTAGTTATTTCCAAGTTTACAGAGACAGCGTAGATATTTCCAAGTTTATACAGATAGCGGTGAAGATATTTCCATGTTTATACAGACAGCGGTGTAGATATTTCCATGTTTCTACAGATAGCAGTGTAGATATTTCCATGTTTATAGAGATTGTGGTGTAGATAATTCCAATTTTATACAGATAGCATTGTAGATATTTCCAAATTCATACAGATAGCGGTGTAGATATTTCCACGTTTATGGAGATGGCGGTGTAGATATTTCCATGTTCATACAGATGGCGGTGTAGATATTTCCATGTTTATAGAGATGGCGGTGTAGATATTTTCATGTTTACACAGATGGCGGTGTAGATATTTCCATGTTCATACAGATAGCGGTGTAGATATTTGCATGTTCATACAGATAGCGGTTTAGATATTTCCATGTTCATACAGATAGCGGTGTAGATATTTCCATGTTCATACAGATAACGGTGTAGATATTTCCATGTTCATACAGATAGCGGTGTAGATATATCCATGTTCATACAGTTAGCAGTGTAGATATTTCCATGTTCATACAGATGGCGGTGTAGATATTTCCGTGTTCATACAGATGACTGTGTAGATATTTCCATGTTCGTACACATGGCGGTGTAGATATTTCCATGTTCATAGAGATGACGGTGTAGATATTTCCATGTTTATGCAGATAGCGGTATAGATATTTCCATGTTTATACAGATGGTCGTGTAGATATTTCCATGTTCATACAGATAGCGGTGTAGATATTTCCATGTTCATACAGTTAGCGGTGTAGATATTTCCATGTTCATACAGATAGCGGTGTAGATATTTCCATGTTCATACAGATAGCGGTGTAGATATTTCCGTGTTCATTCCAATAGCGGTGTAGATATTTCCATGTCCATACAGTTAGCAGTGTAGATATTTCCATGTTCATACAGATGGCGGTGTAGATGTTTACATGTTCATACAGATGGCGGTGTAGATATTTCCATGTTCGTACGGATGGCAGTGTAGATATTTCCATGTTCATACAGGTGGCGGTGTAGATATTTCCATGTTTATACAGATAGCAGTGTAGTTATTTCCATGTTTATAGAGATTGCAGTGTAGATATTTCCATGGATATACAGATATCTGTGTAGATATTTGCATGTTCATACAGATAGCGGTGTAGATATTTCCATGTTCGTACAGATAGCGGTTTAGATATTTCCATGTTCATACAGATAGCGGTGTAGATATTTCCATGTTCATACAGATAACGGTGTAGATATTTCCATGTTTATACAGATAGCGGTGTAGATAATTCCATGTTCATGCAGTTAGCGGTGTAGCTATTCCCATGTTCATACAGATGGCGGTGTAGATATTTCCGTGTTCATACAGATGGCGGTGTAGATATTTCCATGTTCGTTCAGATGGCGGTGTAGATATTTCCATGTTCATAGAGATGGCGGTGTAGATATTTCCATGTTTATGCAGATAGCGGTATAGATATTTCCATGTTTAAGCAGATGGTGGTGTAGATATTTCCATGTTTGTAGAGACGGCGGTCTAGATATTTCCATGTTTATAGAGATAGTGGTGTAGTTATTTCCAAGTTTACAGAGACAGCGTTGTAGATATTTCCAAGTTTATACAGATAGCGGTGAAGATATTTCCATGTTTATACAGACAGCGGTGTAGATATTTCCATGTTTCTACAGATAGCAGTGTAGATATTTCCATGTTTATAGAGATAGTGGTGTAGATAATTCCAATTTTATACAGATAGCATTGTAGATATTTCCAAATTCATACAGATAGCGGTGTAGATATTTCCACGTTTATGGAGATGGCGGTGTAGATATTTCCATGTTCATACAGATGGCGGTGTAGATATTTCCATGTTTATAGAGATGGCGGTGTAGATATTTTCATGTTTACACAGATGGCGGTGTAGATATTTCCATGTTCATACAGATAGCGGTGTAGATATTTGCATGTTCATACAGATAGCGGTTTAGATATTTCCATGTTCATATTGATAGCGGTGTAGATATTTCCATGTTCATACAGATAACGGTGTAGATATTTCCATGTTCATACAGATAGCGGTGTAGATATTTCCATGTTCATACAGTTAGCGGTGTAGATATTTCCATGTTCATACAGATGGCGGTGTAGATATTTCCGTGTTCATACAGATGGCGGTGTAGATATTTCCATGTTCGTACAGATGGCGGTGTAGATATTTCCATGTTCATAGAGATGACGGTGTAGATATTTCCATGTTCATACAGATGGAGGTGTAGATATTTCCATGTTCATAGAGATGATGGTGTAGATATTTCCATGTTTATGCAGATAGCGGTATAGATATTTCCATGTTTATACAGATGGTGGTGTAGGTATTTCCATGTTTATAGAGATGGCAGTGTAGATATTCCCATTGATATACAGATAGCTGTGTAGATATTTGCATGTTCATACAGATAGCGGTATAGATATTTCCATGTTCGTACAGATAGCGGTCTAGATATTTCCATGTTCATACAGATAGCGGTGTAGATATTTCCAAGTTCATACAGTTAGCGGAGTAGATATTTCCATGTTCATACAGATAGCGGTGTTGTTATTTCCGTGTTTATAGAGATAGCAGTGTAGATATTCCAATTGATATACAGATAGCTGTGTAGATATTTGCATGTTCATACAGATAGCGGTGTAGATATTTCCATGTTCGTACAGATAGCGGTGTAGATATTTCCATGTTCATACAGATAGCGGTGTAGATATTTCCAAGTTCATACAGTTAGCGGAGTAGATATTTCCATGTTCATACAGATAGCGGTGTAGATATTTGCATGTTCATACAGGTAGCGGTGTAGATATTTCCATGTTCATACAGATGCCGGTGTAGATATGTCCATGTTCATACAGATAGCGGTGTAGATATTTCCGTGTTCATACCAATAGCGGTGTAGATATTTCCATGTCCATACAGTTAGCAGTGTAGATATTTCCATGTTCATGCAGATGGCGGTGTAGATATTTACATGTTCCTACAGATGGCGGTGTAGATATTTCCATGTTCGTACGGATGGCAGTGTAGATATTTCCATGTTCATACAGGTGGTTGTGAAGATATTTCCATGTTTATACAGATAGCAGTGTAGTTATTTCCATGTTTATAGAGATTGCAGTGTAGATATTTCCATGGATATACAGATAGCTGTGTAGATATTTGCATGTTCATACAGATAGCGGTGTAGATATTTCCATGTTCGTACAGATAGCGGTTTAGATATTTCCATGTTCATACAGATAGCGGTGTAGATATTTCCATGTTCATACAGATAACGGTGTTGATATTTCCATGTTCATACAGATAGCGGTGTAGATATTTCCATGTTCATACAGTTAGCGGTGTAGATATTTCCATGTTCATACAGATGGCGGTGTAGATATTTCCGTGTTCATACAGATGGCGGTGTAGATATTTCCATGTTCGTACAGATGGCGGTGTAGATATTTCCATGTTCATAGAGATGGCGGTGTAGATATTTCCATGTTTATGCAGATAGCGGTATAGATATTTCCATGTTTAAGCAGATGGTGGTGTAGATATTTCCATGTTTGTAGAGACGGCGGTCTAGATATTTCCATGTTTATGGAGATAGTGGTGTAGTTATTTCCAAGTTTACAGAGACAGCGTTGTAGATATTTCCATGTTTATACAGATAGCGGTGAAGATATTTCCATGTTTATACAGACAGCGGTGTAGATATTTCCATGTTTCTACAGATAGCAGTGTAGATATTTCCATGTTTATAGAGATAGTGGTGTAGATAATTCCAATTTTATACAGATAGCATTGTAGATATTTCCAAATTCATACAGATAGCGGTGTAGATGTTTCCACGTTTATGGAGATGGCGGTGTAGATATTTCCATGTTCATACAGATGGCGGTGTAGATATTTCCATGTTTATAGAGATGGCGGTGTAGATATTTTCATGTTTACACAGATGGCGGTGTAGGTATTTCCATGTTCATACAGATAGCGGTGTAGATATTTGCATGTTCATACAGATAGCGGTTGAGATATTTCCATGTTCATACAGATAGCGGTGTAGATATTTCCATGTTCATACAGATAACGGTGTAGATATTTCCATGTTCATACAGATAGCGGTGTAGATATTTCCATGTTCATACAGTTAGCGGTGTAGATATTTCCATGTTCATACAGATGGCGGTGTAGATATTTCCGTGTTCATACAGATGGCTGTGTAGATATTTCCATGTTCGTACAGATGGCGGTGTAGATATTTCCATGTTCATAGAGATGACGGTGTAGATATTTCCATGTTTATGCAGATAGCGGTATAGATATTTCCATGTTTATACAGATGGTGGTGTAGGTATTTCCATGTTTATAGAGATGGTGGTCTAGATATTTCCATGTTTATAGAGATAGTGGTGTAGTTATTTCCAAGTTTATAGAGACGGCGTTGTAGATATTTCCATGTTTATACAGATAGCGGTGAAGATATTTTCATGTTTATACATATAGCGGTGTAGATATTTCCATGTTTATACAGATATCGGTGTAGATATTTCCATGTTTATAGAGATAGTGGTGTAGATAATTCCAATTTTATACAGATTGCAGTGTAGATATTTCCAAGTTCATACAGATAGCGGTGTAGATATTTCCACGTTTATACAGATGGCGGTGTAGATATTTTCATGTTCATAGAGATGGCGGTGTAGATATTTCCATGTTTATAGAGATGGCGGTGTAGATATTTTCATATGTACACAGATGGCGGTGTAGATATTTCCATGTTTACACAGATAGCGGTGTAGACATTTCCTTGTTTACACAGATAGCGGTGTGGATATTTCCATGTTTATGCAGATAGCTGTGTAGATATTTCCATGTTTATAGAGATAGTGGTGTAGATAATTCCAATTTTATACTGATAGCATTGTAGATATTTCCAAATTCATACAGATAGCGGTGTAGATATTTCCACGTTTATAGAGATGGTGGAGTAGATATTTCCATGTTCATACAAATGGCGGTGTAGATATTTCCATGTTTATAGAGATGGCGGTGTAGATATTTTCATGTTTACACAGATGGCTGTGTAGATATTTCCATGTTTACACAGATAGCGGTGTAGACATTTCCATGCTTACACAGATAGCGTTGTGGATATTTCCATGTTTATGCAGATAGCGGTGTAGATATTTCCATGTTTATACAGATAGCAGTGCGGATATTTCCATGTTTATACTGATGGGCAGATATTTCCATGTTTATACAGATAGCGGTGTAGATATTTCCATCTTAATACAGATGGCGGTGTAGATATGTCCATGTTCGTACAGATGGCGGTGTAGATATTTCCATGTTCATACAGATGGCGGTGTAGATATTTCGAAGTTTATAGAGATAGCGCTGTAGATATTTCCATATTTATAGAGAAATCTGTGTAGATATTTCCATGTATATGCAGATAGCTGTGTAGATATTTCCATGTTAATGCAGAAAGCGGTGTAGAGAATTCCATGTTCATCCAGATCTCGGTGTAGATATATCCATGTTCATACAGATGGCGGTGAAGATATTTCCATGTTCATACAGATGGCGGTGTAGATATTTCCATGTTCATACAAATGGCGGTGTAGATATTTCCATGTACATAGAGATGGCGGTGTAGATATTTCCATATTCATACAAATGGCGGTGTAGATATTTCCATGTACATAGAGATGGTGGTGTAGATATTTCCATATTCATACAAATGGCTGTGTAGATATTTCCATGTTCATATAGATGGCGGTGTAGATATTTCCATGTTTATACAGATAGCAGTGTAGTTATTTCCATGTTTATAGAGATAGCAGTGTAGATATTCCCATTGATATACAGATAGCTCTGTAGATATTTGCATGTTCATACACATAGCGGTGTAGATATTTCCATGTTCATACAGATGGCGGTGTAGATATTTCCATATTCGTACGGATGGCAGTGTAGATATTTCCATGTTCATACAGGTTGCGGTGTAGATGTTTCCATGTTTATGCAGATAGCAGTGTAGTTATTTCCATGTTTATAGAGATAGCAGTGTAGATATTCCCATTGATATACAGATAGCTGTGTAGATATTTGCATGTTCATACAGATAGCGGTGTAGATATTTCCATGTTCGTACAGATAGCGGTGTAGATATTTCCATGTTCATACAGATAGCGGTGTAGATATTTCCAAGTTCATACAGTTAGCGGAGTAGATATTTCCATGTTCATTCAGATAGCGGTACAGATATTTGCATGTTCATACAGTTAGCGGTGTAGATATTTCCATGTTCATACAGATGCCTGTGTAGATATGTCCATGTTCATACAGATGGCGGTGAAGATATATCCATGTTCATACAGATGGCGGTGTAGATATTTCCATGTTCATACAAATGTCGGTGTAGATATTTCCATGTTCATAGAGATGGCGGTGTAGATATTTGCATGTTCATACAAATGGCGGTGTAGATATTTCCATGTTCATAGAGATGGCGGTGTAGATATTTCCATGTTTATACAGATAGCAGTGTAGTTATTTCCATGTTTATAGAGATAGTGGTGTAGATAATTTCAATTTTATACAGATATCTGTGTAGATATTTGCATGTTCATACAGATAGCGGTGTAGATATTTCCATGTTCATACAGATAGCGGTGTAGATATTTCCATGTTCATACAGATAGCAGTGTAGATATTTGCATGTTCATACAGTTAGCGGTGTAGATATTTCCATGTTCATACAGATGCCGGTGTAGATATGTCCATGTTCATACAGATGGCGGTGAAGATATATCCATGTTCATACAGATGGCGGTGTAGATATTTCCATGTTCATACAAATGTCGGTGTAGATATTTCCATGTTCATAGAGACGGCGGTGTAGATATTTGCATGTTCATACAAATGGCGGTGTAGATATTTCCATGTTCATAGAGATGGCGGTGTAGATATTTCCATGTTTATACAGATAGCAGTGTAGTTATTTCCATGTTTATAGAGATAGTGGTGTAGATAATTTCAATTTTATACAGATATCTGTGTAGATATTTGCATGTTCATACAGATAGCGGTGTAGATATTTCCATGTTCATACAGATAGCGGTGTACATATTTCCATGTTCATACAGATAGCCGTGTAGATATTTCCATGTTCATGCAGATAGCGGTGTAGATATTTCCGTGTTCATACCAATAGCGGTGTAGATATTTCCATGTCCATACAGTTAGCAGTGTAGATATTTCCATGTTCATACAGATGGCGGTGTAGATGTTTACATGTTCATACAGATGGTGGTGTAGATATTTCCATGTTCGTACGGATGGCAGTGTAGATATTTCCATGTTCATACAGGTGGCGGTGTAGATATTTCCATGTTTATACAGATACCAGTGTAGTTATTTCCATGTTTATAGAGATTGCAGTGTAGATATTTCCATGGATATACAGATATCTGTGTAGATATTTGCATGTTCATACAGATAGCGGTGTAGATATTTCCATGTTCGTACAGATAGCGGTTTAGATATTTCCATGTTCATACAGATAGAGGTGTAGATATTTCCATGTTTATACAGATAACGGTGTAGATATTTCCATGTTTATACAGATAGCGGTGTAGATAATTCCATTTTCATGCAGTTAGCGGTGTAGATATTCCCATGTTCATACAGATGGCGGTGTAGATATTTCCGTGTTCATACAGATGGCGGTGTAGATATTTCCATGTTCGTTCAGATGGCGGTGTAGATATTTCCATGTTCATAGAGATGGCGGTGTAGATATTTCCATGTTTATGCAGATAGCGGTATAGATATTTCCATGTTTAAGCAGATGGTGGTGTAGATATTTCCATGTTTGTAGAGACGGCGGTCTAGATATTTCCATGTTTATAGAGATAGTGGTGTAGTTATTTCCAAGTTTACAGAGACAGCGTTGTAGATATTTCCAAGTTTATACAGATAGCGGTGAAGATATTTCCATGTTTATACAGACAGTGGTGTAGATATTTCCATGTTTCTACAGATAGCAGTGTAGATATTTCCATGTTTATAGAGATAGTGGTGTAGATAATTCCAATTTTATACAGATAGCATTGTAGATATTTCCAAATTCATACAGATAGCGGTGTAGATATTTCCACGTTTATGGAGATGGCGGTGTAGATATTTCCATGTTCATACAGATGGCGGTGTAGATATTTCCATGTTTATAGAGATGGCGGTGTAGATATTTTCATGTTTACACAGATGGCGGTGTAGATATTTCCATGTTCATACAGATAGCGGTGTAGATATTTGCATGTTCATACAGATAGCGGTTTAGATATTTCCATGTTCATACAGATAGCGGTGTAGATATTTCGAAGTTTATAGAGATAGCGCTGTAGATATTTCCATATTTATAGAGAAATCTGTGTAGATATTTCCATGTATATGCAGATAGCTGTGTAGATATTTCCATGTTAATGCAGAAAGCGGTGTAGATATTTCCATGTTCATCCAGATGTCGGTGTAGATATATCCATGTTCATACAGATGGCGGTGAAGATATTTCCATGTTCATACAGATGGCGGTGTAGATATTTCCATGTTCATACAAATGGCGGTGTAGATATTTCCATGTACATAGAGATGGCGGTGTAGATATTTCCATATTCATACAAATGGCGGTGTAGATATTTCCATGTACATAGAGATGGCGGTGTAGATATTTCCATATTCATACAAATGGCTGTGTAGATATTTCCATGTTCATATAGATGGCGGTGTAGATATTTCCATGTTTATACAGATAGCAGTGTAGTTATTTCCATGTTTATAGAGATAGCAGTGTAGATATTCCCATTGATATACAGATAGCTCTGTAGATATTTGCATGTTCATACAGATAGCGGTGTAGATATTTCCATGTTCATACAGATGGCGGTGTAGATATTTCCATATTCGTACGGATGGCAGTGTAGATATTTCCATGTTCATACAGGTTGCGGTGTAGATATTTCCATGTTTATGCAGATAGCAGTGTAGTTATTTCCATGTTTATAGAGATAGCAGTGTAGATATTCCCATTGATATACAGATAGCTGTGTAGATATTTGCATGTTAATACAGTTAGCGGTGTAGATATTTCCATGTTCATACAGATGCCGGTGTAGATATGTCCGTGTTCATACAGATGGCGGTGAAGATATATCCATGTTCATACAGATGGCGGTGTAGATATTTCCATGTTCATACAAATGTCGGTGTAGATATTTCCATGTTCATAGAGACGGCAGTGTAGATATTTGCATGTTCATACAAATGGCGGTGTAGGTATTTCCATGTTCATAGAGATGGCGGTGTAGATATTTCCATGTTTATACAGATAGCAGTGTAGTTATTTCCATGTTTATAGAGATAGTGGTGTAGATAATTTCAATTTTATACAGATATCTGTGTAGATATTTGCATGTTCATACAGATAGCGGTGTAGATATTTCCATGTTCATACAGATAGCGGTGTAGATATTTCCATGTTCATACAAATGTCGGTGTAGATATTTCCATGTTCATAGAGACGGCGGTGTAGATATTTCCATGTTCATACAAATGGCGGTGTAGATATTTCCATGTTCATAGAGATGGCGGTGTAGATATTTCCATGTTTGTACAGATTGCAGTGTAGTTATTTCCATGTTTATAGAGATAGTGGTGTAGATAATTTCAATTTTATACAGATATCTGTGTAGATATTTGCATGTTCATACAGATAGCGGTGTAGATATTTCCATGTTCATACAGATAGCGGTGTAGATATTTCCATGTTCATACAGATAGCGGTGTAGATATTTCCATGTTCATGCAGATAGCAGTGTAGATATTTCCGTGTTCATACCAATAGCGGTGTAGATATTTCCATGTCCATACAGTTAGCAGTGTAGATATTTCCATGTTCATACAGATGGCGGTGTAGATGTTTACATGTTCATACAGATGGCGGTGTAGATATTTCCATGTTCGTACGGATGGCAGTGTAGATATTTCCATGTTCATACACGTGGCGGTGTAGATATTTCCATGTTTATACAGATAGCAGTGTAGTTATTTCCATGTTTATAGAGATTGCAGTGTAGATATTTCCATGGATATACAGATAGCTGTGTAGATATTTGCATGTTCATACAGATAGCGGTGTAGATATTTCCATGTTCGTACAGATAGCGGTTTAGATATTTCCATGTTCATACAGATAGCGGTGTAGATATTTCCATGTTCATACAGATAACGGTGTAGATATTTCCATGTTCATACAGATAGCGGTGTAGATAATTCCATGTTCATACAGTTAGCGGTGTAGATATTTCCATGTTCATACAGATGGCGGTGTAGATATTTCCGTGTTCATACAGATGGCGGTGTAGATATTTCCATGTTCGTACAGATGGCGGTGTAGATATTTCCATGTTCATAGAGATGGCTGTGTAGATATTTCCATGTTCATGCAGATAGCGGTGTAGATATTTCCGTGTTCATACCAATAGCGGTGTAGATATTTCCATGTCCATACAGTTAGCAGTGTAGATATTTCCATGTTCATACAGATGGCGGTGTAGATGTTTACATGTTCATACAGATGGCGGTGTAGATATTTCCATGTTCGTACGGATGGCAGTGTAGATATTTCCATGTTCATACAGGTGGCGGTGTAGATATTTCCATGTTTATACAGATAGCAGTGTAGTTATTTCCATGTTTATAGAGATTGCAGTGTAGATATTTCCATGGATATACAGATAGCTGTGTAGATATTTGCATGTTCATACAGATAGCGGTGTAGATATTTCCATGTTCGTACAGATAGTGGTTTAGATATTTCCATGTTCATACAGATAGCGGTGTAGATATTTCCATGTTCATACAGATAACGGTGTAGATATTTCCATGTTTATACAGATAGCGGTGTAGATAATTCCATGTTTATGCAGTTAGCGGTGTAGATATTTCCATGTTCATACAGATGGCGGTGTAGATAATTCCGTATTCATACAGATGGCGGTGTAGATATTTCCATGTTCGTTCAGATGGCGGTGTAGATATTTCCATGTTCATAGAGATGGCGGTGTAGATATTTCCATGTTTATGCAGATAGCGGTATAGATATTTCCATGTTTAAGCAGATGGTGGTGAAGATATTTCCATGTTTGTAGAGACGGCGGTTTAGATATTTCCATGTTTATAGAGATAGTGGTGTAGTTATTTCCAAGTTTACAGAGACAGCGTAGATATTTCCAAGTTTATACAGATAGCGGTGAAGATATTTCCATGTTTATACAGACAGCGATGTAGATATTTCCATGTTTCTACAGATAGCAGTGTAGATATTTCCATGTTTATAGAGATAGTGGTGTAGATAATTCCAATTTTATACAGATAGCATTGTAGATATTTCCAAATTCATACAGATAGCGGTGTAGATATTTCCACGTTTATGGAGATGGCGGTGTAGATATTTCCATGTTCATACAGATGGCGGTGTAGATATTTCCATGTTTATAGAGATGGCGGTGTAGATATTTTCATGTTTACACAGATGGCGGTGTAGATATTTCCATGTTCATACAGATAGCGGTGTAGATATTTGCATGTTCATACAGATAGCGGTTGAGATATTTCCATGTTCATACAGATAGCGGTGTAGATATTTCCATGTTCATACAGATAACGGTGTAGATATTTCCATGTTCATACAGATAGCCGTGTAGATATTTCCATGTTCATACAGTTAGCGGTGTAGATATTTCCATGTTCATACAGATGGCGGTGTAGATATTTCCGTGTTCATACAGATGGCTGTGTAGATATTTCCATGTTCGTACAGAAGGCGGTGTAGATATTTCCATGTTCATAGAGATGACGGTGTAGATATTTCCATGTTTATGCAGATAGCGGTATAGATATTTCCATGTTTATACAGATGGTGGTGTAGGTATTTCCATGTTTATAGAGATGGTGGTCTAGATATTTCCATGTTTATAGAGATAGTGGTGTAGTTATTTCCAAGTTTATAGAGACGGCGTTGTAGATATTTCCATGTTTATACAGATAGCGGTGAAGATATTTTCATGTTTATACATATAGCGGTGTAGATATTTCCATGTTTATACAGATATCGGTGTAGATATTTCCATGTTTATAGAGATAGTGGTGTAGATAATTCCAATTTTATACAGATAGCAGTGTAGATATTTCCAAGTTCATACAGATAGCGGTGTAGATATTTCCACGTTTATAGAGATGGCGGTGTAGATATTTCCATGTTCATAGAGATGGCGGTGTAGATATTTCCATGTTTATAGAGATGGCGGTGTAGATATTTTCATATGTACACAGATGGCGGTGTAGATATTTCCATGTTTACACAGATAGCGGTGTAGACATTTCCTTGTTTACACAGATAGCGGTGTGGATATTTCCATGTTTATGCAGATAGCTGTGTAGATATTTCCATGTTTATAGAGATAGTGGTGTAGATAATTCCAATTTTATACTGATAGCATTGTAGATATTTCCAAATTCATACAGATAGCGGTGTAGATATTTCCACGTTTATAGAGATGGCGGAGTAGATATTTCCATGTTCATACAAATGGCGGTGTAGATATTTCCATGTTTATAGAGATGGCGGTGTAGATATTTTCATGTTTACACAGATGGCTGTGTAGATATTTCCATGTTTACACAGATAGCGGTGTAGACATTTCCATGCTTACACAGATAGCGTTGTGGATATTTCCTTGTTTATGCAGATAGCGGTGTAGATATTTCCATGTTTATACAGATAGCGGTGCGGATATTTCCATGTTTATACTGATGGGCAGATATTTCCATGTTTATACAGATAGCGGTGTAGATATTTCCATCTTAATGAAGATGGCGGTGTAGATATGCCCATGTTCGTACAGATGGCGGTGTAGATATTTCCATGTTCATACAGATGGTGGTGTAGATATTTCGAAGTTTATAGAGATAGCGCTGTAGATATTTCCATATTTATAGAGAAATCTGTGTAGATATTTCCATGTATATGCAGATAGCTGTGTAGATATTTCCATGTTAATGCAGAAAGCGGTGTAGATATTTCCATGTTCATCCAGATGTCGGTGTAGATATATCCATGTTCATACAGATGGCGGTGAAGATATTTCCATGTTCATACAGATGGCGGTGTAGATATTTCCATGTTCATACAAATGGCGGTGTAGATATTTCCATGTACATAGAGATGGCGGTGTAGATATTTCCATATTCATACAAATGGCGGTGTAGATATTTCCATGTACATAGAGATGGCGGTGTAGATATTTCCATATTCATACAAATGGCTGTGTAGATATTTCCATGTTCATATAGATGGCGGTTTAGATATTTCCATGTTTATACAGATAGCAGTGTAGTTATTTCCATGTTTATAGAGATAGCAGTGTAGATATTCCCATTGATATACAGATAGCTCTGTAGATACTTGCATGTTCATACAGATAGCGGTGTAGATATTTCCATGTTCATACAGATGGCGGTGTAGATATTTCCATATTCGTACGGATGGCAGTGTAGATATTTCCATGTTCATACAGGTTGCGGTGTAGATATTTCCATGTTTATGCAGATAGCAGTGTAGTTATTTCCATGTTTATAGAGATAGCAGTGTAGATATTCCCATTGATATACAGATAGCTGTGTAGATATTTGCATGTTCATACAGATAGCGGTGTAGATATTTCCATGTTCGTACAGATAGCGGTGTAGATATTTCCATGTTCATACATATAGCGGTGTAGATATTTCCAAGTTCATACAGTTAGCGGAGTAGATATTTCCATGTTCATACAGATAGCGGTGCAGATATTTGCATGTTCATACAGTTAGCGGTGTAGATATTTCCATGTTCATACAGATGCCGGTGTAGATATGTCCATGTTCATACAGATGGCGGTGAAGATATATCCATGTTCATACAAATGGCGGTGTAGATATTTCCATGTTCATACAAATGTCGGTGTAGATATTTCCATGTTCATAGAGATGGCGGTGTAGATATTTGCATGTTCATACAAATGGCGGTGTAGATATTTCCATGTTCATAGAGATGGCGGTGTAGATATTTCCATGTTTATACAGATAGCAGTGTAGTTATTTCCATGTTTATAGAGATAGTGGTGTAGATAATTTCAATTTTATACAGATATCTGTGTAGATATTTGCATGTTCATACAGATAGCGGTGTAGATATTTCCATGTTCATACAGATAGCGGTGTAGATATTTCCATGTTCATACAGATAGCAGTGTAGATATTTGCATGTTCATACAGTTAGCGGTGTAGATATTTCCATGTTCATACAGATGCCGGTGTAGATATGTCCATGTTCATACAGATGGCGGTGAAGATATATCCATGTTCATACAGATGGCGGTGTAGATATTTCCATGTTCATACAAATGTCGGTGTAGATATTTCCATGTTCATAGAGACGGCGGTGTAGATATTTGCATGTTCATACAAATGGCGGTGTAGATATTTCCATGTTCATAGAGATGGCGGTGTAGATATTTCCATGTTTATACAGATAGCAGTGTAGTTATTTCCATGTTTATAGAGATAGTGGTGTAGATAATTTCAATTTTATACAGATATCTGTGTAGATATTTGCCTGTTCATACAGATAGCGGTGTAGATATTTCCATGTTCATACAGATAGCGGTGTAGATATTTCCATGTTCATACAGATAGCAGTGTAGATATTTGCATGTTCATACAGTTAGCGGTGTAGATATTTCCATGTTCATACAGATGCCGATGTAGATATGTCCATGTTCATACAGATGGCGGTGAAGATATATCCATGTTCATACAGATGGCGGTGTAGATATTTCCATGTTCATACAAATATCGGTGTAGATATTTCCATGTTCATAGAGACGGCGGTGTAGATATTTGCATGTTCATACAAATGGCGGTGTAGATATTTCCATGTTCATAGAGATGGCGGTGTAGATATTTCCATGTTTATACAGATAGCAGTGTAGTTATTTCCATGTTTATAGAGATAGTGGTGTAGATAATTTCAATTTTATTCAGATATCTGTGTAGATATTTGCATGTTCATACAGATAGCGGTGTAGATATTTCCATGTTCATACAGATAGCGGTGTAGATATTTCCATGTTCATACAGATAGCGGTGTAGATATTTCCATGTTCATGCAGATAGCGGTGTAGATATTTCCGTGTTCATACCAATAGCGCTGTAGATATTTCCATGTCCATACAGTTAGCAGTGTAGATATTTCCATGTTCATACAGATGGCGGTGTAGATGTTTACATGTTCATACAGATGGCGGTGTAGATATTTCCATGTTCGTACGGATGGCAGTGTAGATATTTCCATGTTCATACAGGTGGCGGTGTAGATATTTCCATGTTTATACAGATAGCAGTGTAGTTATTTCCATGTTTATAGAGATTGCAGTGTAGATATTTCCATGGATATACAGATATCTGTGTAGATATTTGCATGTTCATACAGATAGCGGTGTAGATATTTCCATGTTCGTACAGATAGCGGTTTAGATATTTCCATGTTCATACAGATAGCGGTGTAGATATTTCCATGTTCATACAGATAACGGTGTAGATATTTCCATGTTTATACAGATAGCGGTGTAGATAATTCCATGTTCATGCAGTTAGCGGTGTAGATATTCCCATGTTCATACAGATGGCGGTGTAGATATTTCCGTGTTCATACAGATGGCGGTGTAGATATTTCCATGTTCGTTCAGATGGCGGTGTAGATATTTCCATGTTCATAGAGATGGCGGTGTAGATATTTCCATGTTTATGCAGATAGCGGTATAGATATTTCCATGTTTAAGCAGATGGTGGTGTAGATATTTCCATGTTTGTAGAGACGGCGGTCTAGATATTTCCATGTTTATAGAGATAGTGGTGTAGTTATTTCCAAGTTTACAGAGACAGCGTTGTAGATATTTCCAAGTTTATACAGATAGCGGTGAAGATATTTCCATGTTTATACAGACAGCGGTGTAGATATTTCCATGTTTCTACAGATAGCAGTGTAGATATTTCCATGTTTATAGAGATAGTGGTGTAGATAATTCCAATTTTATACAGATAGCATTGTAGATATTTCCAAATTCATACAGATAGCGGTGTAGATATTTCCACGTTTATGGAGATGGCGGTGTAGATATTTCCATGTTCATACAGATGGTGGTGTAGATATTTCCATGTTTATAGAGATGGCGGTGTAGATATTTTCATGTTTACACAGATGGCGGTGTAGATATTTCCATGTTCATACAGATAGCGGTGTAGATATTTCCATGTTCATACAGATAACGGTGTAGATATTTCCATGTTCATACAGATAGCGGTGTAGATATTTCCATGTTCATACAGTTAGCGGTGTAGATATTTCCATGTTCATACAGATGGCGGTGTAGATATTTCCGTGTTCATACAGATGGCGGTGTAGATATTTCCATGTTCGTACAGATGGCGGTGTAGATATTTCCATGTTCATAGAGATGACGGTGTAGATAATTCCATGTTCGTACAGATGGCGGTGTAGATATTTCCATGTTCATAGAGATGATGGTGTAGATATTTCCATGTTTATGCAGATAGCGGTATAGATATTTCCATGTTTATACAGATGGTGGTGTAGGTATTTCCATGTTTATAGAGATGGCAGTGTAGATATTCCCATTGATATACAGATAGCTGTGTAGATATTTGCATGTTCATACAGATAGCGGTATAGATATTTCCATGTTCGTACAGATAGCGGTCTAGATATTTCCATGTTCATACAGATTGCGGTGTAGATATTTCCAAGTTCATACAGTTAGCGGAGTAGATATTTCCATGTTCATACAGATAGCGGTGTTGTTATTTCCGTGTTTATAGAGATAGCAGTGTAGATATTCCAATTGATATACAGATAGCTGTGTAGATATTTGCATGTTCTTACAGATAGCGGTGTAGATATTTCCATGTTCGTACAGATAGCGGTGTAGATATTTCCATGTTCATACAGATAGCGGTGTAGTTATTTCCAAGTTCATACAGTTAGCGGAGTAGATATTTCCAAGTTCATACAGATAGCGGTGTAGATATTTCCACATTTATAGAGATGGCGGTGTAGATATTTCCATGTTCATAGAGATGGCGGTGTAGATATTTCCATGTTTATAGAGATGGCGGTGTAGATATTTTCATGTGTACACAGATGGCGGTGTAGATATTTCCATGTTTACACAGATAGCGGTGTAGACATTTCCATGTTTACACAGATAGCGGTGTGGATATTTCCATGTTTATGCAGATAGCTGTGTAGATATTTCCATGTTTATACAGATAGCGGTGCGGATATTTCCATGTTTATACAGATGGGCAGATATTTCCATGTTTATACAGATAGCGGTGTAGATATTTCCATCTTAATACAGATGGCGGTGTAGATATGTCCATGTTCGTACAGATGGCGGTGTAGATATTTCCATGTTCATACAGATGGCGGTGTAGATATTTCGAAGTTTATAGAGATAGCGCTGTAGTTATTTCCATATTTAGAGAGAAATCTGTGTAGATATTTCCATGAATATGCAGATAGCTGTGTAGATATTTCCATGTTCACGCAGAAAGTGATGTAGATATTTCCATGTTCATCCAGATGTCGGTGGAGATATATCCATGTTCATATAGATGGCGGTGGAGATATTTCCATGTTCATACAGATGGCGGTGTAGATATTTCCATGTTCATACAAACGGCGGTGTAGATATTTCCATGTTCATAGAGATGGCGATGTAGATATTTCCATGTTCATACAAATGGCGGTGTAGATATTTCCATGTTCATAGAGATGGCGGTGTAGATATTTCCATGTTTATACAGATAGCAGTGTAGTTATTTCCATGTTTATAGAGATAGTGGTGTAGATAATTTCAATTTTATACAGATATCTGTGTAGATATTTGCATGTTCATACAGATAGCGGTGTAGATATTTCCATGTTCATACAGATAGCGGTGTAGATATTTCCATGTTCATACAGATAGCGGTGTAGATATTTCCATGTTCGTGCAGATAGCGGTGTAGATATTTCCGTGTTCATACCAATAGCGGTGTAGATATTTCCATGTCCATACAGTTAGCAGTGTAGATATTTCCATGTTCATGCAGATGGCGGTGTAGATATTTACATGTTCATACAGATGGCGGTGTAGATATTTCCATGTTCGTACGGATGGCAGTGTAGATATTTCCATGTTCATACAGGTCGCGGTGAAGATATTTCCATGTTTATACAGATAGCAGTGTAGTTATTTCCATGTTTATAGAGATTGCAGTGTAGATATTTCCATGGATATACAGATAGCTGTGTAGATATTTGCATGTTCATACAGATAGCGGTGTAGATATTTCCATGTTTGTACAGATAGCGGTTTAGATATTTCCATGTTCATACAGATAGCGGTGTAGATATTTCCATGTTCATACAGATAACGGTGTAGATATTTCCATGTTCATACAGATAGCGGTGTAGATATTTCCATGTTCATACAGTTAGCGGTGTAGCTATTTCCATGTTCATACAGATGGCGGTGTAGATATTTCCGTGTTCATACAGATGGCGGTGTAGATATTTCCATGTTCGTACAGATGGCGGTGTAGATATTTCCATGTTCATAGAGATGGCGGTGTAGATATTTCCATGTTTATGCAGATAGCGGTATGGATATTTCCATGTTTAAGCAGATGGTGGTGTAGATATTTCCATGTTTATACAGATAGCAGTGTAGTTATTTCCATGTTTATAGAGATAGTGGTGTAGATAATTTCAATTTTATACAGATATCTGTGTAGATATTTGCATGTTCATACAGATAGCGGTGTAGATATTTCCATGTTCATACAGATAGCGGTGTAGATATTTCCATGTTCATACAGATAGCGGTGTAGATATTTCCATGTTCGTGCAGATAGCGGTGTAGATATTTCCGTGTTCATACCAATAGCGGTGTAGATATTTCCATGTCCATACAGTTAGCAGTGTAGATATTTCCATGTTCATGCAGATGGCGGTGTAGATATTTACATGTTCATACAGATGGCGGTGTAGATATTTCCATGTTCGTACGGATGGCAGTGTAGATATTTCCATGTTCATACAGGTCGCAGTGAAGATATTTCCATGTTTATACAGATAGCAGTGTAGTTATTTCCATGTTTATAGAGATTGCAGTGTAGATATTTCCATGGATATACAGATAGCTGTGTAGATATTTGCATGTTCATACAGATAGCGGTGTAGATATTTCCATGTTCGTACAGATAGCGGTTTAGATATTTCCATGTTCATACAGATAGCGGTGTAGATATTTCCATGTTCATACAGATAACGGTGTAGATATTTCCATGTTCATATAGATAGCGGTGTAGATATTTCCATGTTCATACAGTTAGCGGTGTAGCTATTTCCATGTTCATACAGATGGCGGTGTAGATATTTCCGTGTTCATACAGATGGCGGTGTAGATATTTCCATGTTCGTACAGATGGCGGTGTAGATATTTCCATGTTCATAGAGATGGCGGTGTAGATATTTCCATGTTTATGCAGATAGCGGTATGGATATTTCCATGTTTAAGCAGATGGTGGTGTAGATATTTCCATGTTTGTAGAGACGGCGGTCTAGATATTTCCATGTTTATGGAGATAGTGGTGTAGTTATTTCCAAGTTTACAGAGACAGCGTTGTAGATATTTCCATGTTTATACAGATAGCGGTGAAGATATTTCCATGTCTATACAGACAGCGGTGTAGATATTTCCATGTTTCTACAGATAGCAGTGTAGATATTTCCATGTTTATAGAGATAGTGGTGTAGATAATTCCAATTTTATACAGATAGCATTATAGATATTTCCAAATTCATACAGATAGCGGTGTAGATATTTCCACGTATATGGAGATTGCGGTGTAGATATTTCCATGTTCATACAGATGGCGGTGTAGATATTTCCATGTTTATAGAGATGGCGGTGTAGATATTTCCATGTTCATACAGATAGCGGTGTAGATATTTGCATGTTCATACAGATAGCGGTTGAGATATTTCCATGTTCATACAGATAGCGGTGTAGATATTTCCATGTTCATACAGATGGCGGTGTAGATATTTACATGTTCATACAGATGGCGGTGTAGATATATCCATGTTCGTACAGATGTCGGTGTAGATATTTTCATGTTCATAGAGATGGCGATGTAGATATTTCCATGTTCATGCAGATAGCGGTATAGATATTTCCATGTTTATACAGATGGTGGTGTAGATATTTCCATGTTTATAGAGATGGCGGTCTAGATATTTCCATGTTTGTAGAGATAGTGGTGTAGTTAATTCCAAGTTTATAGAGACAGCATTGTAGATATTTCCATGTTTATACAGATAGCGGTGAAGATATTTCCATGTTTATACAGATAGCGGTGTAGATATTTCCATGTTTATTCAGATAGCGGTGAAGATATTTCCATGTTTATACAGATAGCGGTGTAGATATTTCCATGTTTAGACAGATAGCAGTGTAGATATTTCCATGTTTATAGAGATAGTGGTGTAGATAATTCCAATTTTATACTGATAGCATTGTAGATATTTCCAAATTCATACAGATAGCGGTGTAGATATTTCCACATTTATAGAGATGGCGGTGTAGATATTTCCATGTTCATACAGATGGCGGTGTGGATATTTCCATGTTTATAGAGATTTCGGTGTAGATATTTTCATGTTTACACAGATGGAGGTGTAGATATTTCCGTGTTTACACAGATAGCGGTGTAGACATTTCCATGTTTACACAGATAATGGTGTGGATATTTCCATGTTTATGCAGATAGCGGTTTAGATATTTCCATGTTTATACAGATAGCGGTGCGGATATTTCCATGTTTATACTGATAGTTGGGCAGATATTTCCATGTTTATACAGATAGCGGTGTAGATATTTCCACCTTAATACAGATGGTGGTGTAGATATGTCCATGTTCGTACAGATGGCGTTGTACATATTTCCCTGTTAATACAGATGGTGGTGTAGATATTTCGAAGTTTATAGAGATAGCGCTGTAGTTATTTCCATATTTATAGAGAAATCTATGTAGATATTTCCATGTATGTGCAGATAACAATGTAGATATTTCCATGTTCATGCAGATAGCGGTGTAGATATTTCCATGTTCATCCAGATGCCGGTGTAGATATATCCATGTTCATACAGATGGCGGTGAAGTTATTTCCATGTTCATACAGATGGCGGTGTAGATATTTCCATGTTCATACACATGGCGGTGTAGATATTTCCATGTTCATAGAGATGGCGGTGTAGATATTTCCATGTTCATACAAATGGCGGTGTAGATATTTACATGTACATAGAGATGGCAGTGTAGATATTTCCATGTTTATACAGATAGCAGTGTAGTTATTTCCATATTTATAGAGATAGCATAGTGGATATTTCCACTGACATACAGATAGCTGTGTAGATATTTGCATGTTCATACAGATAGCGGTGTAGATATTTCCATGTTCATACAGATAGCGGTGTAGTTATTTCCATGTTTATAGAGATAGCGGTGTAGATATTTCCATGTTCATACAGATAGCGGTGTAGATATTTTCATGTTCATACAGATAGCGGTGCAGATATTTCCATGTTCAAACAGATAGCGGTGTAGATATTTACATGTTCATACAGATAGCGGTGCAGATATTTCCATGTTCATACAGTTAGCGGTGTAGATATTTACATGTTCATACAGATGGTGGTGTAGATATTTACATGTTCATACAGATGGCGGTGTAGATATTTCCATGTTCGTACAGATGGCGGTGTAGATATTTCCATGTTCATAGAGATGGCGGTGTAGATATTTCCATGTTTATGCAGATAGCGGTATAGATATTTCCATGTTTATACAGATGGTGGTGTAGATATTTCCATGTTTATAGAGATGGCGGTCTAGATATTTCCATGTTTATAGAGATAGTGGTGTAGTTATTTCCAAGTTTATAGAGACAGCGTAGTAGATATTTCCATGTTTATGCAGATAGCGGTGTAGATATTTCCATGTTTATACAGATAGCATTGTAGATATTTCCATGTTTATAGAGATAGTGGTGTAGAAAATTCCAATTTTATACAGATATCTGTGTAGATATTTCCAAGTTCATACAGATAGCGGTGTAGATATTTCCACTTTTATAGATATGGCGGTGTAGATATTTCCATGTTCATACAGATGGCGGTGTAGATATTTCCATGTTCGTACGGATGGCAGTGTAGATATTTCCATGTTCATACAGGTGGCGGTGTAGATATTTCCATGTTTATACAGATAGCAGTGTAGTTATTTCCATGTTTATAGAGATAGCAGTGTAGATGTTTCCATTGATATACAGATAGCTGTGTAGATATTTGCATGTTCATATAGATAGCGGTGTAGATATTTGCATGTTCATACAGATAGCGGTGTAGATATTTCCATGTTCGTACAGATGGCGGTGTAGATATTTCCATGTTCATAGAGATGACGGTGTACATATTTCCATGTTTATGCAGATAGCGGTATAGATATTTCCATGTTTATACAGATGGTGGTGTAGGTATTTCCATGTTTATAGAGATGGCGGTGTAGATATTTCCATGTTTATAGAGATAGTGGTGTAGTTATTTCCAAGTTTATAGAGACGGCGTTGTAGATATTTCCATGTTTATACAGATAGCCGTGAAGATATTTTCATGTTTATACATATAGCGGTGTAGATATTTCCATGTTTATACAGATATCGGTGTAGATATTTCCATGTTTATAGAGATAGTGGTGTAGATAATTCCAATTTTATACAGATAGCAGTGTAGATATTTCCAAGTTCATACAGATAGCGGTGTAGATATTTCCACATTTATAGAGATGGCGGTGTAGATATTTCCATGTTCATAGAGATGGCGGTGTAGATATTTCCATGTTTATAGAGATGGCGGTGTAGATATTTTCATGTGTACACAGATGGCAGTGTAGATATTTACATGTTTACACAGATAGCGGTGTAGACATTTCCATGTTTACACAGATAGCGGTGTGGATATTTCCATGTTTATGCAGATAGCTGTGTAGATATTTCCATGTTTATACAGATAGCGGTGCGGATATTTCCATGTTTATACAGATGGGCAGATATTTCCATGTTTATACAGATAGCGGTGTAGATATTTCCATCTTAATACAGATGGCGGTGTAGATATGTCCATGTTCGTACAGATGGCGGTGTAGATATTTCCATGTTCATACAGATGGCGGTGTAGATATTTCGAAGTTTATAGAGATTGCGCTGTAGTTATTTCCATATTTAGAGAGAAATCTGTGTAGATATTTCCATGTATATGCAGATAGCTGTGTAGATATTTCCATGTTCACGCAGAAAGTGGTGTAGATATTTCCATGTTCATCCAGATGTCGGTGGAGATATATCCATGTTCATATAGATGGCGGTGGAGATATTTCCATGTTCATACAGATGGCGGTGTAGATATTTCCATGTTCATACAAACGGCGGTGTAGATATTTCCATGTTCATAGAGATGGCGATGTAGATATTTCCATGTTCATACAAATGGCGGTGTAGATATTTCCATGTTCATAGAGATGGCGGTGTAGATATTTCCATGTTTATACAGATAGCAGTGTAGTTATTTCCATGTTTATAGAGATAGTGGTGTAGATAATTTCAATTTTATACAGATATCTGTGTAGATATTTGCATGTTCATACAGATAGCGGTGTAGATATTTCCATGTTCATACAGATAGCGGTGTAGATATTTCCATGTTCATACAGATAGCGGTGTAGATATTTCCATGTTCGTGCAGATAGCGGTGTAGATATTTCCGTGTTCATACCAATAGCGGTGTAGATATTTCCATGTCCATACAGTTAGCAGTGTAGATATTTCCATGTTCATGCAGATGGCGGTGTAGATATTTACATGTTCATACAGATGGCGGTGTAGATATATCCATGTTCGTACGGATGGCAGTGTAGATATTTCCATGTTCATACAGGTCGCGGTGAAGATATTTCCATGTTTATACAGATAGCAGTGTAGTTATTTCCATGTTTATAGAGATTGCAGTGTAGATATTTCCATGGATATACAGATAGCTGTGTAGATATTTGCATGTTCATACAGATAGCGGTGTAGATATTTCCATGTTCGTACAGATGGCGGTGTAGATATTTCCATGTTCATAGAGATGACGGTGTACATATTTCCATGTTTATGCAGATAGCGGTATAGATATTTCCATGTTTATACAGATGGTGGTGTAGTTATTTCCATGTTCATATAGATGGCGGTCTAGATATTTCCATGTTTATAGAGATAGTGGTGTAGTTATTTCCAAGTTTATAGAGACGGCGTTGTAGATATTTCCATGTTTATACAGATAGCCGTGAAGATATTTTCATGTTTATACATATAGCGGTGTAGATATTTCCATGTTTATACAGATATCGGTGTAGATATTTCCATGTTTATAGAGATAGTGGTGTAGATAATTCCAATTTTATACAGATAGCAGTGTAGATATTTCCAAGTTCATACAGATAGCGGTGTAGATATTTCCACATTTATAGAGATGGCGGTGTAGATATTTCCATGTTCATAGAGATGGCGGTGTAGATATTTCCATGTTTATAGAGATGGCGGTGTAGATATTTTCATGTGTACACAGATGGCGGTGTAGATATTTACATGTTTACACAGATAGCGGTGTAGACATTTCCATGTTTACACAGATAGCGGTGTGGATATTTCCATGTTTATGCAGATAGCTGTGTAGATATTTCCATGTTTATACAGATAGCGGTGAGGATATTTCCATGTTTATACAGATGGGCAGATATTTCCATGTTTATACAGATAGCGGTGTAGATATTTCCATCTTAATACAGATGGCGGTGTAGATATGTCCATGTTCGTACAGATGGCGGTGTAGATATTTCCATGTTCATACAGATGGCGGTGTAGATATTTCGAAGTTTATAGAGATAGCGCTGTAGTTATTTCCATATTTAGAGAGAAATCTGTGTAGATATTTCCATGTATATGCAGATAGCTGTGTAGATATTTCCATGTTCACGCAGAAAGTGGTGTAGATATTTCCATGTTCATCCAGATGTCGGTGGAGATATATCCATGTTCATATAGATGGCGGTGGAGATATTTCCATGTTCATACAGATGGCGGTGTAGATATTTCCATGTTCATACAAACGGCAGTGTAGATATTTCCATGTTCATAGAGATGGCGATGTAGATATTTCCATGTTCATACAAATGGCGGTGTAGATATTTCCATGTTCATAGAGATGGCGGTGTAGATATTTCCATGTTTATACAGATAGCAGTGTAGTTATTTCCATGTTTATAGAGATAGTGGTGTAGATAATTTCAATTTTATACAGATATCTGTGTAGATATTTGCATGTTCATACAGATAGCGGTGTAGATATTTCCATGTTCATACAGATAGCGGTGTAGATATTTCCATGTTCATACAGATAGCGGTGTAGATATTTCCATGTTCGTGCAGATAGCGGTGTAGATATTTCCGTGTTCATACCAATAGCGGTGTAGATATTTCCATGTCCATACAGTTAGCAGTGTAGATATTTCCATGTTCATGCAGATGGCGGTGTAGATATTTACATGTTCATACAGATGGCGGTGTAGATATTTCCATGTTCGTACGGATGGCAGTGTAGATATTTCCATGTTCATACAGGTCGCGGTGAAGATATTTCCATGTTTATACAGATAGCAGTGTAGTTATTTCCATGTTTATAGAGATTGCAGTGTAGATATTTCCATGGATATACAGATAGCTGTGTAGATATTTGCATGTTCATACAGATAGCGGTGTAGATATTTCCATGTTCATACAGATAGCGGTGTAGATATTTCCATGTTCATACAGTTAGCGGTATAGATATTTCCATGTTTATACAGATGGTGGTGTAGATATTTCCATGTTTATAGAGATGGCGGTCTGGATATTTCCATGTTTGTAGACATAGTGGTGTAGTTATTTCGAAGTTTATAGAGACAGCGTTGTAGATATTTCCATGTTCATAGAGATGGCGGTGTAGATATTTCCATGTTTATACAGATAGCAGTGTAATTATTTCCATGTTTATAGATAGCATTGTAGATATTTCCATTGATATACAGATAATTCTGTAGATATTTGCATGTTCATACAGATAGCGGTGTAGATATTTCCACGTTCATACAGATGGCGGTGTAGATATTTCCATGTTTATACAGATAGCAGTGTAGATATTTCCATGTTTATAGAGGTAGTGGTGTAGAAAATTCCAATTTTATACAGATATCTGTGTAGATATTTCCAAGTTCATACAGATAGCGGTGTAGATATTTCCACTTTTATAGATATGGCGGTGTAGATATTTCCATGTTCATACAGATGGCGGTGTAGATATTTCCATGTTCGTACGGATGGCAGTGTAGATATTTCCATGTTCATACAGGTGGCGGTGTAGATATTTCCATGTTTATACAGATAGCAGTGTAGTTATTTCCATGTTTATAGAGATAGCAGTGTAGATGTTTCCATTGATATACAGATAGCTGTGTAGATATTTGCATGTTCATATAGATAGCGGTGTAGATATTTGCATGTTCATACAGATAGCGGTGTAGATATTTCCATGTTCGTACAGATGGCGGTGTAGATATTTCCATGTTCATAGAGATGACGGTGTACATATTTCCATGTTTATGCAGATAGCGGTATAGATATTTCCATGTTTATACAGATGGTGGTGTAGGTATTTCCATGTTTATAGAGATGGCGGTCTAGATATTTCCATGTTTATAGAGATAGTGGTGTAGTTATTTCCAAGTTTATAGAGACGGCGTTGTAGATATTTCCATGTTTATACAGATAGCCGTGAAGATATTTTCATGTTTATACATATAGCGGTGTAGATATTTCCATGTTTATACAGATATCGGTGTAGATATTTCCATGTTTATAGAGATAGTGGTGTAGATAATTCCAATTTTATACAGATAGCAGTGTAGATATTTCCAAGTTCATACAGATAGCGGTGTAGATATTTCCACATTTATAGAGATGGCGGTGTAGATATTTCCATGTTTATACAGATAGCAGTGTAGTTATTTCCATATTTATAGAGATAGCATAGTGGATATTTCCACTGATATACAGATAGCTGTGTAGATATTTGCATGTTCATACAGATAGCGGTGTAGATATTTCCATGTTCATACAGATAGCGGTGAAGATATTTCCATGTTTATAGAGATAGCGGTGTAGATATTTCCATGTTCATACAGATAGCGGTGTAGATATTTTCATGTTCATACAGATAGCGGTGCAGATATTTCCATGTTCAAACAGATAGCGGTGTAGATATTTCCATGTTCATACAGATAGCGGTGCAGATATTTCCATATTCGTACGGATGGCAGTGTAGATATTTCCATGTTCATACAGGTGGCGGTGTAGATATTTCCATGTTTATACAGATAGCAGTGTAGTTATTTCCATGTTTATAGAGATAGCAGTGTAGATATTCCCATTGATATACAGATAGCTGTGTAGATATTTGCATGTTCATACAGATAGCGGTGTAGATATTTCCATGTTCGTACAGATAGCGGTGTAGATATTTCCATGTTCATGCAGTTAGCGGTGTAGATATTTCCATGTTCATACAGATGGCCGTGGAGATATTTACATGTTCATACAGATGGCGGTGTAGTTATTTCCATGTTCGTACAGATGTCGGTGTAGATATTTTCATGTTCATAG